>NC_090439.1:707878800-709276800 GCF_031143425.1 Pleurodeles waltl | reverse complement strand
TTTAAACCAGGATCTTGTAATCTGTGTTAAGCATCGCTGGTGGCCTATAGGAGCCCAGCTCCATTAGATCTTTGCTGGGTTTAGGCAGGAAAACCAACAAGGCCTCATGCTGGGAAGCGGATAGGGTGGCCACAGACAGAGCCTCCTTCTACAGCTTCTGGCGGTGGGGAGAAATCGGGGGGGTGTAAACTTTGTAAAATTCAGCACAGAGGCTGTCGTAACCCAGGGTCCTGTCAGTGGCAAGGGCGCATATGCTTTCCTAGAACTCTAACAGTATATTAGGGACCTCCATTTCTGCCTGTTGCTCAGTCGTGAGACAGGGCAATGAAAGCGAGGACTAATGTTGCGTATGTTTGTCATGTATCTCACTATGGGTGTGAAGTAGGGAACCTGTGGCAGAGCGCAAGAACATGGGCACAATGTTGATCTTGAGGAATCAGCCAAGCTAATAATCGAACTGACCTATCATTCGTGGTATGTGTGTGAGCTGAGTGAGAAGCACTATTGAGGCAATGCAATCTCTCCAGCAATGATGTGTGCTCCCCGTGCCTATCCGCTAGCCTGCGCCACTCCCTAGGATCATGGATTGTGTGAATCTTATGGCAGAGAAGTGCACCTTTAATGCGAGCAAGATCACCTTCAATAGATCTACGCGTATTCCACTGTGTACCCAAGTAATGTTCACGCATGGTGACCTTCAATGCATCCCATTCAAGGAGTTTCATGGATGTCGTGCCATCATTACAGTTGAAATATTCGGTTATGGCAGCACCCAGAGATGCCCGGAAGGGAGAGTCCTCTAATGCCTCGGGCCGCAGCCGCCAAGTGGGAATAACAGAGAGGAATTGTCCCATGCCAATTGTAAAAATTGTGGGTTGTGATCAGAGTGAGTTCAACCCAAATAGTCAGTTTGCAGTACTGTTGATATCAGATTATCTGTACAAAGTATTCTGTCTAGTCAGAAGTGTAATTGGTTCAGGCAGACAAGAATGAATATACCATAACTGTGGCATTAAGCTGGTGCCAGATGTCACTCAGATGCCAGTGCTAGAGCCAGTCACGTAGTGAACACACGACCGTTATCGTGGGCGAAGTGGGCAATGGCGGGACAGAACAATCGAGTTCCGGATCAATAACACTATTAAAGTCACCACCTATAAGCCATAGAAGGCCACTCCAGTGAGGAAGGATACCAGACAACTTATTCAAGAAAGGAAATTGCTCTGTGTTTGGTGCATAAATTGACCTAAAAAAAGCGTTTGGCCATCTAAGCACTCACACACAAACAAATAGCGACCCTCAGTATTGATGTAATGCTCGTCTGCAAGGAAGGGGATATCTGGCCTAATCCATATACAAGCTCCCCTAGCATGTGTGGAAAAATGAGTTGCAAACAGTTGTCCTCGCCAGTGCTGCTGCAGCCTAATAGTTTCTGGGAGTGTGAGGTAAGTTTCCTGCAGGAGCGCAATATATACTGAGCGTCTTTTAAGGTATACGTAAATGGAGTACCTAAGTGCAGGTGTATGTACCTCTCACATTCCATGTGAGACTACATACTAACACAGAGCAGCCACAGGGGTGCCCCACAGCCATCAGCCAGTCTATGGGGGGGCAGGAATGTGGTTGGGCTCCATCTGACAACAAACAAGTGCAGCAGGAAAAGAACATAAACCACAAAAACCGAAACTAGAAATACCATTAGAGCAGAGACACAAAAGGTATCCACCCAAATTATCAAACTATATAGTCCGGTACAACAAAGATAGAGGAAGAAAGTACCTGCAGAGGAGATATGTTAAGGGGCGCCCAACAACGGAAGTCCCAAATGCAGCAAATGTGTAGGCAATGACAGAATATTTGACATAGTGTGTTTCATAGCAGTACGGTGAAATGTATCAGGAGTCTAAGTAATAAAAGGAATCAGGGGAGAAATAATAGGAAAGAAGAGAACAGGAAGGAGAAGGAAGGGGTGGCTAGGAAAAAGAGGGAAGAGCACATATGAAACCCGGCATAATACTTAGCAACTTCAGATACATGACAGTTGCACTCAAGCATAGCCAGGGTATGGGTAATATCATCAAGGAATATCGTTGAAAGTTGACGTGCGGAGTTCTAGGATAGCTTCCAATTCAGATTATAACATCTGCCATCTGCCCATCTGTGGTGTCACATCAGGTGGAGCCGCAGACCAAGTTTCCAAGAGACCGTTGCTTAGAGTGCTCTCTTCACTGCCGGAACCATTAGGACCCTTGTCAAGGTCAGAGGCTTGTCCTGAGTCACTGATGGTTGCCGCTGTTTGCAAGGCTCAATGTCAGTCCTGTATAATCTGTTCTAGATCAGGAGCATGGCCTGACGCAAAAGGCAATTCCTATGGCGTCCTCCACCACGAAAGCGGACACATAGTGACTCCTGAGATCCACTTGCACCTTTGATGATGATGGTTGGCGAGTCTGGCCCATCGATTCCAGACACTCCCAAGCAGCTTCACGGGCAACGAAGAACTTGTTTTTCAATGGGTCACAACTTGCAGTCTCGCAGGGAAAGAAGAAAGTACTTCAAATTAAGGGTATGTAACTGATGCTTCACAGATAAGAAGGAACTGCTCTGTTTCTGCACTGTGATCGGTTCATCCAGGAACATCATTACTTTAGCATTTTCCACTTTAATATCTGTGCCCTTGCCTTGCGTAATATAGAATCTCTGTCCACATAATGAAGCAAGCAAAACAGTAATGATCTTGTGTTTGACCCTGGTGGCAGAGGCGGCGCCGGGACCAGGTGTGGGCGTTCAATATAAAACAACTGTAAGAGTGCCTCAGACAGGACCAGATTGTGTATCCACTGTTCCACGTAGGAGACAACATTGTTAACTTCTACCCCCTTTGGAAGGGCCACTACTTGAATATTGTTCTTCCTGAAACGTCCCTCGGCATCATTTGCTCTATGTTCAAAGACAGTCACACGATTAAGTAATGACTGTACTGAGGTTTTCATCTAGTGGACCCTAGGAGCGAGGTCATTCAGAGTATGCTCCATGTAGGAGGTCTTGTCCACGAGTTTTCAATGGTCTGCATGGAGCAGGGTAAGATCAGCAAACACCTTGTCATTCATTTGTTCCAAGGATGTTCTTGTTTGATCCAAAGATGTGCCAAGGTGCTCTACCGCCACCCAGACAGCAACTAGCTTTCTTCCAGTGGACGTAGAGGAGTTAGAACTTGGCGCCCGGGAATTATTACCAGTTCGGTAGCACAAACAACCCATGGCATTGGTCATTGAGGGCCAGACGCCTAGTCTAGTGCAACTAGTTGAGTTATAGTGATTCGATGAGCAGAGTCACCTAACTACAGTATATCAGACACAATCAATTTCAGTTGAGAAAACAGCTGGGCTTTGAAGAAGACTGCACAACTGTGCTTCAAGTAACAAGAGAGTTGGAGAATGGACCTCTCTGAAGCGTCACCCCAAACTTTTTTCCTTCCTCCTCCTATTTTTCTGACCTAGTTTTTGTTGGCTTCAGGACTCTAGGCACTTTACCACTGCTAACCAGTGCTAAAGTGCATGTGCTCTCTTCCTAAAAAATGGTAACATTGGCTCATACCCAATTGGCATATTTGATACACTTGTAAGTCACTAGTAACATGAACTACATGTGCTCAGGGCCTGTGAATTAAATGCTACCAGTGGTCCTGCAGCATTGATTGTGCCACCCACATAACTAGCCCCTTAACCATGTCTCAGGTCTGCCATTGCCAGGCCTGTGTGTGCATTTTCACTGCCATTTTGACTTGGCATTTAAAAGTTCTTGCCAAGCCTTAAGTTCCCTTTTTCTTACACCTAAGTCACCCCTAAGGTAGGCCCTAGGTAACCAATAAGGCAGGGTGCTATGTAAGTAAAAGGAAGGACATGTACTTATAAGTTTTACATGTCTTGGTATTGAAAAGCTCACAAGGACGCTTTTTACCACTGCGAAGCCTCCTTCTCTCATAGGCCATCATTAGAGATTCCCTTCTAAGCTTTTATGTGATCATTTCTGATCTGAAGGGAATAGACTTGTCAGACACTTCTGGACCTACAACTGGACTCTGTCAGAGGGACTGCCTGGCTGCCAAATGGACTCATCTGGACTGCTTTGCTGGAAAGACTGCTAGCCTGCTTGTTACCCTGCTGCCTGCAGAGCCCAGACTCTGCTGGAAGGACTCTGCCTTCCTCCACAAGTGCTCTCCAAGAGCTTGGATTGAGCTTGCCTCCTATTCCCAAGTCTCAGGGACATCAAAGACTTGAACCATCTGCACCTGGACTCTACAAGCTGAGAGTCAGCTCTGCCTTGGAAGTGGCTCTAACATGCTTTACCTTCTGTAGTGTTCATCAGAACTGGCACAAAGCAATGCGAAGTCTCACAAAGCCTCGCCACGCAGCTGCCCGTCTCACCAGACTCAACGCCGGACAGCGCGAAGCACCGCAAAGCCTCGCCGAACAGTAGCCAGCCCATAAGAACCAACACGCAGCAATGACAGGCCCTACAAGCCTTGCTGTACAGTCCCCCAGGATCGACGCAAAGCGACACCAAGCCCCGTAAAGCCTCATCACACAGCTTCTCGGAACTAATGCCGGATGATGCAAAGCCTCACAAAGCCATGCCGCGCAGCCTGCGCACCAGGACTTAAGGTACTGTGTTTAGCGGGCCCAAGTGGGTCCCAGTACCTGGCCTGCACTCCATTGTGGTTGGCCTGAACTTGTGAACTTGTCCCGGACCAGCACAACCAGATAACCACAGCTGGCGCTTTGCACTTTTATATGTGCTATTTTCACCTAAATCCTTAAAATTGCATATCTCAGGATTTACTTATTGTTTTTTTTGTCATTTTGGTCTTATTTTACTCAGATAAATATGATATTTTTTCCTAAACTGGTGTGGAGTACATTTTGTGGTGTTTTCACTGAGAATACTTTACACATTGCCTTCTAAGTTAAGCCTGCCTGCTCTGTGCCAAGCTACCAGAGAGTGAGCACATGATAGTTTAGGTTGTGCTGTGACTTACACTGACTAGGACTGTGGTCCCTACTTGGACAGGGTGCATTCATCTGCCAACTAGAGACCCAATTTCTAACATTGTTGGCAGCAGTGAGATAGGACTTGAGTTTGTGCAGTGCCATACAATAGCTACATGTAAACTTCCTACAGGCAGTTAAAGACCATTTTCGATTTCTATTTGCAATGTTCCAGCCTATACACCATGTCTCTGGCTGTGTCCACAAGTGGAACTGGGGAGTTTGACCTGGCTAAGCTGAAGGAATACACAGTTCCCCAGCTGAAGGGCTTTTGCAAAGAGATGGGGGTACCTGCCTGTAGAGCTTCCAAGAAGGGAGAGTACCAAAAGGCACTGAGGGCCTGGACAGAATTCCCCTCTCAAGAGCATGGTCAGTTGAGGGAGAATGAGACTGCCTCTTGCGAGGAGCAGCCAACAGCAGTTGAGTATGACACCCCTGGATTTGTGCCTCCTGCAAGGACATGCAAGGACAGGAAGCAGTGTCTCAAGTCAAGGCCTGGCCCCAGAAGAAAGGAGAGAGGAGAGAGAATTTCGACTGCAGCTGGTAAGATAAATATAGAGGCAGCGGAGACGAGAACTGAAAGGCAGGCTGAGGCTGAAAAAGCCTTAGCTGAGAAGAAATTACTTCTGTTGCAAGAACTGGGCCTAAAGGAGCTGCAACTCAAGGCCAGACAGGCAGATTCCAGCAGTGATGGTGGCAGTGTACATAGAGTGCCTGATGGAGACAAGAAGGTTTGTATACCCAAGGATTTGGTGCCCAGTTATGTGGTGGGAGATTACATTGATAAGTGGTTTTCTGCTTATGAAGTTGCACTGAGGGTACATGGGGATCCTGAAGAGCACTGGGGGGAGGGCCTCTGGAAACACATGCCTAAACCTGGGAGGGACACACTTCTAACATTAGAGATTGGGGACCAAACTCAATGAAAGCCACTTTTGGACTGACCTCTGAGAAGTATTGCCAAAGATTCAGGGAATGTCACAAGCTCCCCAACCAATCCTGGGAAAACTTAATTGATTACTCCAATAAGACACTGAATGCCTGGGTGCGGGCCAGCAAAGCCAATGATTATGTTGGGTTGTACAATTTAATCATGAGAGAGCACATGCTCAGTATCTGTTTTACAGAGTTGTGCCACCACCTAGTTGACAGTAAGCTGACTGATCCCAGGAAGCTTGCTGAGGAGGTGGACCTCTGGGCTTGCACAATGATGTCCAATATGGTGGGTTGGAGTCACCCCAAGAAAGGTAGTTCAGGTTCCCCTCAGCAGAGTGAGGGGGAGGTTAGAGATGACTTAGGCAAGTCCCAGAGTAAGGACAGAGGAAAGGGTTCCCATCATCCATCTGAGAAACACAGTGGTGGCCCAGAGCACCCCATATTCCAACCCGCTGCTTTGAGTGCTCCGAGTTAGGATACAAGCAGGGGAACTCTGTCTGTCCAATGAAACCTTCCAGTGGTGGGACCCCTACGGCGTGGCCAATGTGGCCTTAGAAGAAAGTAGTCCCCAGGGGAAGGTCATAGACCAGGGCATAATCTCCCTCAGTTGGGAGATAAGAGGGTGAGCCGGTGATCCCTGATGGTGGGAGTGGTCACTTTCACTAGATGTGAGTGAATGGGGTCACAGTCACTGCTTTGAGGGACACCGAGGCTAGTCAAACCATGATAATGG
The DNA here is from genome assembly GCF_031143425.1 of Pleurodeles waltl. Lineage (NCBI taxonomy): Eukaryota > Metazoa > Chordata > Amphibia > Caudata > Salamandridae > Pleurodeles > Pleurodeles waltl. The sequence continues at coordinate 709,270,083 of NC_090439.1, read as the reverse complement.
AGAGACTAGTTTACCCAGAGCAGTATACCGACCAGGTGTGTAGGGTGACTCCAGCCCATTTGGAGCATTTTTTCTTCCCTATGGCCCTGATATCCCAGGAGTGGGGTGGGAGGTGACCCTGAGGAGGGTCATAGTTAGTCCCCAGATGCCCACAGACTGCATTCTGGGGAATGAGATACACCTGGTGGCAGGAGAACTGGGAAGGGGGGCCCTCGCCCCTCAGGGTGCCCTTCAGTTGTCTGGAAGTACCACTCCCCAGAGGAAGGTATAGGAGCCCAGATGAAGGGGCAAGGTGAGGGAGGACTTACCCCTGTCTCCTGTTCAGCCTCAGGGCACATACCCTAGGTTGACTGACCAGTGTCAGGATACAACCCCTGAACTGGAGGGAGGTAGAGTGGAAGTAGGGTGCAAAACCCATTGGGATACTGCCCCTACTCTGAAATGCCTCAGAGGTCAGGGAAACCCCATAAGCCCATAGGGAACTCCCTGCCAGCCCCAAGGCTGGAGGAGAAGCTTACCCAATGACCCCGCTTAGGGCCTCCCCTTAGCAGTTGATGGCCTGGGGCCTCGCTCTTGACATTCACTGCTGTCAGTGGCCTCTGTTGGTTGCTGTCCCTATGGACAGAGTTTTCCCTGGGTTGGGTGACAGAAGTCAGAACCAAGCAGTGGAATGGGTCACATCACTTTGCTGGCCATGGTGGTACTGTCTGACTACTGGGATGCATCTGTGAGCACATTAAGGTTAGGAACTTAACAGATGAAATCCACAGATTAGGAGTAGGGTTCCCCATGGGTGAGTTCAGTGGCCCCAGAGAGTATAGACAAAGGGACCCAAATGAGTTCAGAAAGACATAGAACTGGCTAGTACCCCTACAGTAGTGGGCCATTGTCCATGTTCTATTGCCCTAAGCACAGAAGTCCATCAAGGTACTGATTAGTCTACCCTGGCTTTAGGCTGGAAGAGGGATGTGTTCAAAATGGCCCCCTCCAAAGGGTCACCCGAAACTGTTTTCCTTCCTCTTCCTCTTTTTTGGACCTATTTTTTGTTGGCTTTAGGATTATGGGCACCTTACTACTGCTAACCAGTGCTAAACTGCATGTGCTCTCTCCCAAAAACATGGTAACATTGACTCATTCCTGATTGGCATATTTAAGTCACTTGTAAGTCCCTAGTAAAGTGAACTACATGTGCGGAGGGCCTGTAAATTGAATGCTACTAGTGGGCCTGCAGCACTGATTGTGCCATCCACATAAGTAGCCCATGTCTCAGGTCTGCCATTGCCAGGCCTGCAGCGTACAGTTTCACTGCCATTTCAACCTGGCATTTAAAAGCACTTGCCAATCTTTAAAATCCCCTTTTCTTACCCCTACATTACCCCTAAGGTAGGCCTAGCTAACCCATAGGGCAGGGTGCTATGTAAGTAAAAGGCAGGACATGTACCTATAAGTTTTACATTCCCTGGTCGTGAAAAGCTCCCAAGGCCGTTGATCACTACTGTGAAGATTGCTCCTCTCATAGGCCATTAATAGAGATTCCATTCTATGCTTTTAAGTGGTCATTTCTGATCTGAGAGGAATAGACTTGTCATATTTGGTATGGTTTGAATGATAGTAGGAAATCCTACTCATTGGTGAAGTTGGATTTTAGATTACTATTTCAGAAATGCCACTTTTAGAAAGGCATTTCTCTGCACTTACTGCCATTTGTGCCTTACAGCATGTCTCCATTCCACGTCTGGTCTGTGCTGGTTGACAGCTCCCCTTGTGCATTCCACCCAGACAGCCATAAACATAGGACTCAAAGCTACATCTGCATACAGATGGGTTTCCCTGGGCAGGAAGGGTGGAGGGGCCCTCTCTTGCACTTCAATGACCAGTGGCCTGCCTTCACACAAAGGACTGATAACCCCCCCCCCCCACCACAGGGCTTCTGGCAGACAGGGCTGGGTTGAAAGGGAAACGTGTGCACTTCAAAACCACACTTTAAAGTTTCCCCCACTTCAAAAGCACTTTTGGGTACATACACTAGGTCTCTGAACCTACCAAATCAGACTCTTCTGGACCTACAACTGGACTTTGTCAGAGGGACTGCTTGGCTGCCCAAAGGACTCAACTGGACTGCTTTACTGGAAGGACTGAAGGCCTGCTTGTTGCCCTGCTGCCTGCTGCCTGCTGCCTCCTGACCCATTTCTCTGCTGGAAGGACTCTGCCTTCTTCCACAAGTGCTCTCCAAGGGCTTGGATTGAGCTTGCCCCCTGTTCCCAAGTCTCAGGGACATCAAAGACTTGAACCATCTACACCTGGACTCTACAAGCCGTGAGTCTGCCCTGCCTTGGAAGTGGGCCTGAGGTGCTTTACCTTCTGTGGTGCTCATCAGAACTGGTGTGAAGCCACGCAGAGCCTCACAAAGCCTTTCTGCGCAGCTGCCAGCCTCACAGGATGCAACACTCGGTGGCACGAAGCCTCGCCAGGCCTAGCCGCACAGTTTCCAGCCAATCAGATCCGATGTACAGCGATGCCAAGCATTGCAAAGCCTCATCACACAGCTCCCCAGGATCAACACAAATGATGCCAAGCCCCACAAAGCCTCACCTCACAGCTCCCCGGGATCAACACAAAGCAATGCCAAACCCCATAAAGCCTCGTTGCCCAGCTTCTTGGAACTGACGCCAGACAATGCAAAGCCTCGCAAAGCAACGCCGCGCAGACCGTGCACCAGGATTTAAGGTATTGTGTTCAGTGGGCGCAAGTGGGTCCCTGTAGCTAGACTGTGCTCCATCATGGTCGGCCTGAACTTGTGACTTTGTTTCAGTCCAGCACGACCAGATAACCACAGTTGGCACTTTGGGCATCTATGAGCTATTGCCAATTAAATCTCTAAAATTGCATATCACGGGATCTAGGTATTGAATTTTTGTAATTTCCGTCTTGTTGTATCCATTAAAGCATAATCTATTTTTCTAACATGGTGTGGAGTCTGTTTGTGGGGTTTTCGCTGTGTTACTCTATGAGGTATGGCACAAATATTTTACACATTGCCTTCTAAGTGAAGCCTGCCTTTTTCTGTGCCAAGCTACCAGAGGGTGAGCATAGGATAATTTAGGTTGTGTTGTGACTTACCCTGACTAGGATTGTAGTCCCTACTTGGACAGGGTGCATACGTCTGCCAACTAGAGACCCCATTTCTAACAAAAAAGGAAAGGTTATGCCTAGCGAGTCCAGAGGACTGCATGAGTGTCTCAGCAGAGGAGCAATACCCCCATTCCTAGCTCAACACTGTCATTAGAGCCTTTAACCAGTGTGCAACAGGTCATGTGGGCCTGCTTCAAGCATAATTCCATGAGGGAAGGCAAATGTGGGATGTGTTTACTGCCTACAAACCCCTTCACACACAAAGTCCAAACCACAGCACCGTGCAGGGACCCCAGCCAGGGGGAAGACAGTTTGTCATAGTTGGACTCTTGCTCCTAAGCAAGACTGCTGTTTTAGGGGAGACAGCACTTTTGTTTGTAGGTGATTAAGTCAATCCTACTGCAAGTCTTAACTGTTGGCCCAGCCCTCCTGGCTCACAAGCAGTACCTCACCAAAAACCCAAACAGTAAAAGGTAATTTCTGTCAGCCTTACGCATGGACTCTAGATTGCAACATCTCAGGGGAGTCCTGGTGCAACAGAAGTTATTCTATCCTCGCGTTAGCAACAAGTCTCAGTCACACAGGCAATAAAAGAGATGCAGGAAAGTTTTCAATTTATTTATTGAAAAGCCTGCAATCGACGGTAAAATGCATGAGCGGCAATGATTAGGATAATAAACAGCAAATCTCTAACCTATTGAGTGCTAGGTTTGATAAACCTAATCTGCCAGTACCATATCCATGAGAAGCGCCCACCAGCCCTCGTTAATTTGGAATGGGGTCTCTAGGTCAGTCTCCGTGGTGACACAAAAGCTGAGTTCTGCAGCCAGGTGACGTGCAGCATAGATGGCATCTGGAAGGAATCTCTCTGGTGAACTTTTTTTTTGTGAGATGTATTTATACAGATCATGTAGGACCCCTGACACAGGTATGTTCCTAGATAACTGATAAGGAGGCAGACTTGTGGCGGCAGTTATATAAACAAACCCCAACAAGTGTACCTTATGTTCCTATGTCACGTAAGTGAAAAAGGGACATGATGTTAATACCTACGTACATCACTTGATCATGACCCTGACAATGACACCTTTATAGAGTGGCACTGATAATGCAAATCAAAACATTTTTATAATTATAAACAATGGCAGCTATCTTAACAGAAATAATAAAATAAATGGGTTCAAACAGAGCAAGCTAAGTAGGTTAAATGTTACTAGGTGACGGGGGCACAGGCCTGCAGGCTAAAGGTGAAGCTAAACTACTGAGTCCCAATAAAAACTGAATCAGATTCACTACAGTTCACATCATGTAGGTGTGGCTTTCCAAGGAAATGTTGGTCTCAACGAGAGTCCCAGCATGGCAGGCCCAAGACGCCTGCCCTAGGAAAGCATTGAAGGCACAAATGCTGACTGGAGCAGAGGAGGGCTGAGCAATCGGCATGCACTCAGCTTCTGTCTCGGCTGGGGCCCAGGGGGAATGTGCAGCAGCCCCCAGCCTCAATACAGGGGGAATGTGCAGCCATCTCCTCTCTCATGCACTCCAACATGCCCAGGCCACATGCACCAACAGTACGGGCCACCTCCACTGTTGAAACACCCGGTCCTCCACACAAGCCACGGAAGTGCTCAGGAACTTCAAGTTATGGCAGGTGCAATCCGCTATGTTTCAGTACCCAATGCGATGTCTGTTGGCAGATAAAAGAAGAAGAATCGGCAATTTGTGATGGAGCCCCGTTAGAACTTGTCCGCCATTTTGTCTCTTCAAGCCACGCCCCTTGAAAAGATTGCCTTCATAGCGGTTCTTTTCAAGGTAGAAAAAGTTTTATGGATGACTGCTGCCATTTTTGTCAGCTGTCCACCAAAGTAGAGGTGTGTTTCTAAAGAAAAAAAATAAAGTGGGCTATTTCCTTTATTCTGTTACTCCCTGCTAGGTTTTACCTAGCAGTGAGAGACAGAAAAAAGGACATTCAACTGTCCACTTATTAATAGGGAGCTCTATTGATGGAAAGCATAGGGTACTCCCATCTCTAAATGTAAACTATCCACCAAACGTTAAATTAGGCCCTTAGTTATGAAGGGCTTTAATTACAAAGCTTTTTCCATGTATAGGTTGGCTAGCTCCTCAAAATGTGGAGTAGAGATTAGTAAGTAAATGATTAAACATTTATTTCAAATGGGCATGTCTGATCATTTCAAGTGCACATAATGGAGAAAATTAGGACAGGGCAGTTACACAGTTGTACAATATCTGCTTCATGCTTTGAAGCTTCTGCACTGTGCATTGTATCTGTCCTGCTCTAATACACTGAATTGTGACGTGCAATGTTTAAAGAATTGCACTGTCTGTTTTTGCTTGATCAAGCTGAGATGTGCATGTACTCTCCATTAAGCGTATACCAGCCCGGCGGAGAAGGACTCATATCTTCCCATTAAAGATATGGCAGGCAGCCCTATAAGGAAGTACTTGTGCAGACAAATAAATCAATTTCTGTTCTGCCGAGACATTTGGATGCTGTCCATTAATGGTAAAGGAGCCCTTGTAAAACGTGATGATAGAGTTAATAAAAGGCATAGCAGCTCTGCCCAGAGGAGCTAGTATTGTGTCATTAATGGTAGTTAGGTCCTGCTGTGAACTGTTGGTAACTCCAAATTAAAGGTGTGTCAGACTGTGTGGTGTTGCCTAGAGGAAATGTAGTGAAGATCGGATGGGATCCAGAAGTACACTTTGTTAGGACAGCCTACTAGTTGCCTTTCACCATGACCTGCAAGTCCAGCCAATAGCCCAGCCCGTGGTGCCCCACCCTTCCCACACTCCATGATGGCAGTACAAATAGTAAATTATTTGCATTTCAGACACGTCTTGGCTCCTGACACCAACACCAGTGACGATGGTACAAGTATACATATTAACCGTCAACATTTCAGCAGTTTGTACCTGGTAGATTCTTGCTTGTAGATATCAATTATGTTCTCCACCAGAAGATTTCTCTGGAGTCCATACACTCCATGTCTGTCCAGAATCACTTCATGTCTGCAGGAGGGACACCTAAATCGGCCACCAGATGCCACTGTGGTGCCCCCTCTTGTTGGCAAGTAGGAATTTGAGGCCTGTAATTGCCAAGCAATGAAAATGGCATTAATTGTAGTGCACAGGTACATGTTTTTAATATTAATTTTCTATCATCATGTGTCTGCTATTGCATTGTTAAAATAAATGGATGTCCATAAAATGGAAACCCAGTGTCCTCTCCACCACTTGCTGTCGGGTCTCAAACACTCCTTAAATTGGGTAGTGGGGAAAGCTCTGCTCTTAGAAAAGAATGTCAGAGTGCTACACAAAAACGTCACCTCCTGGCAACTTAGATTCACTCATAGCGTACTTAGCAACCATAATAGCTAGGAGTGCCCACCTCTAGAGCTTCCCCTGCCATAATTTCCCATTAAATGGTTATATCCACATGACATAGGTGGATTGTTGTTTCCTCGAACCTGCCCTTCCTGACTCGGCAGTGTAGCGTTTTACTCCAGTTGTCGGCTCTACCAATCGGTGATAAATTCTGCCTACTCAACCTATCAAACAAATAGCAACTGACTCCACAAATTACCAGGCCATGGCCCTTGCCCCAGCCTCCCTCACTTTCCCAGAACCAGTCTTAATGTTTGCCCCTACTCATTGTGATGTTCTTATCCCTGCTCAAAAGGTGTACTATCCAATGCATGGCACACGTTTTTTCCTTTTCTGTTTTGAATACAGTCTCACTTACATAATGTTCAACTTACTTATCTAGAAGGAAGGCTCTAAACTTTTTCCTCATTTTTTTGTGAATTTACTAATGTACAAAAATAGTAAAACGGTAATAAAGTGTAGAAAAATGATATATTACCATGCGGTGGAAAGAGAACATCTAATCCATAATCTTTTTATGCATGCATCCTTGTTATGTGTTACTGGGTGCTAAACACATTTACTAATCCTTTTCATATATATGGGTGGTTCAATAAAATATCCAATCTTAGAAGATATTATTTCATCCTATGGGATTTAGATTTAGGTGGAAGGGATATCTGTCACCGTTGGGTATGGAGTAACCCCTCTGCCAAATTCAAAATCATGGCCAAAGCCTTTTAATCTGTTCAAGAAAGCATTCTTATAGAGGTATTATTTGTAAACGAGAGTAAGCAATACTTTGCATATATTCATATGTGGTAAATATGACTCCCAGTATGGCTGCTGTGGTCATTCCTGGGTTCTGGGGACAGTGGCCTAAACATTTTACTCATACATAAGGCAAATTTGGGTGCCACCAAGAAGAGATTTATCTATCAATCAATCAGGGATTTGTAAAGTGCACTACTCACCCATGAGGGTCTCAAGGCGCAGCATTTATCACATCCAACCAGCTCAGACTGACAGTCCAAATATCTCAAATTTTTTAACCTTTTGAATCCCGCCCAAAAATGTGTATTACAATGCTAACTTCTCAAACTACTTTGTGGACAAGTAAAGGAAGGTCCTTGAGTAAAGTTCTACTTCATGTTAAGTATGGTCTAATGCTGTTCTGTGTGTCTTTTGTTCTGTATAGGAAAGCAAAAAATCTTATGAGAGTTAAAATTGAAAATTTCACTTTTGGGCAACTCCTTTATTTGCACCTTCCTTGACAGAGCTATATAAAATTTGCCAGGAAGAACCTAAAGTGGATGAACGTTTTTCTTATAAGGGTTTGAGCAGATCTGTCAAACGGCCCAAAAGTTACTAGCAAAACAAATTCAGTGGAAGCTCTGACATAAACAAATGCACCTTTTTAATGCAAATTTCTCAAACGACTGAATGGATTTACACTGAATTTCTAAAAGCACACTCTCTAAGTAAAGCTCTTAATTTTTTCCCAATTTGGTGTGTCAGTACAACTGTTTTTTGTATCGGAGTCAAGTCTTCTATGGTAATTAACATAGAACATCAAAATTCTGTCCCCAACCCCTTTTGTTCTGGCCTCTGCTTGCCAGATTGACATAATACTTTCCAGGAAGGAGCTGGAGTGGATTAAAAAAAATTGGGAAAGTTTCATAGAGGTTAGTGAAATGACGCCAAAGTTATCAACAAAAAAAGAAATGCTCTTTCTTTGGAAACTCTGATTTACCACACAGTGGCAACCATCACTTTATCACTTCATAATATATATATATCCTATATATATATGTATACAGATTGCACACTGGGACTTGTGTTTGCCAAATGTGCTGCCCTTTATCACTGGGAGCAAATAAAAAAATGTTTCCATTGAAAGTGCTTCTAAACTATAACTGCACAGTGTCACTTGTGGCTGCCTTGATACGTTGCCTCACAAGACTCCAGATGAGGGGTCAGTCTGGTCCATTGCCGCTTTCCCAGTTCTGGACAAAGTAAAAACCTACTGGCTACTAGGGCTTACTGAAAGAATTTAACTAAGAGCCATAGGGGGACCCAAAGCGGACCCAAAGGACCTCAAGAACGTCCGGCCTATCTCCCTGCTCTCCTTCCCAGCAAAAAGTTATTGAGAAGGCCGCCAACGGACAACTAACCCGCTTTCTATAGGCGAACCGCACCCTAGACCCTTCCCAATCAGGATTCCTCAGCAACCACAGCACCAAAACCGCCCTCATCGCCACCACCGATGACATCAGAGCCATACTGGACAGCGGTGAATCTGCAGCCTTCATCCTCCTAGACCTCTCAGCAGTGTTTAACACCATCTGCCACCACACCCTACGCTCACGCCTCAACAATGCTGGAATCCACGACAGAGCCCTGGTCTGGGTCACTTCCTTTTTCACCAGCAGAACCTAGAAAATCCGCCTCCCCCCATTCTGCTCGGAGGCCACCAAAATCATCTGTGGCGTACCCCAGGGTTCGTCCCTCAGCCTGACCCTCTTCAACGTCTACATGGCCTGCTCACTAACATCACCCAATACCAAAATGTCAACATCATCTAATACGCCGATGACACCCAGCTGATCCTCTCCCTCACCAAGGACTCCGCCAAAGCCCTACCTCCACGGAGGAATGAAGGCCATTGCTCAATGGATGAAGAGCAGCTGCCTCAAACTAAATTCTGACAAGATGGAAGTCCACATCTTCAGCTCCACCCACTCCACATGGGATGACTCCTGGTGGCCTGCCACTTTCGGAACCTCTCCGACTCCCACTGACCACGTACGCAACCTAGGATTCATCCTGGACCTCTCACTCTCCATGATGTAGCAAGTCAACGGCATCTCCTCCTCCTGCTTCAACACCCCCTCATGCTCCGAAAGATCTACAAATGGATACCCACCGAAACAAGAATGACAGTCACCCAAGCCCTTGTAAGCAGCAAACTGGACAACGGCAATGCCCTCTACACAGGAACCACGGTCAAACTCCAGAAGAGGCTGCAACGCATCCAGAACGCCTCCGCATGCCTCATCCTGGACATCCCCTGCCACTGCCACATCACAGACCACCTGAAAAACCTACACTGGCTCCCAGTCAACAAGAGAATCACCTTCAAACTCCTCATCCATGCTTACAAAGCACTGCACAACATTAGACCAGAATACCTCAACAGACGACTCTCCTTCTACACCCTGACCCGGCATCTCCGCTCCGCTGACCTCGCCCTCCCAACCGTCCCACGCATCCGCAGAACTACAACCGGCAGTAGATCATTCTTGCACCTCACCGCCAAAACGTGGAACACTCTTCCCACCCACCTGTGCCAGACCAAAGACCTCCTTACCTTCTCAAGACCTGGCTGTTCGAGCAGTAGCAGCACCTTGAACTCCACTTTCTCCCCAAGCCAGGGCTGGAGCAAAGTAAAAAAACTGCACCAGGGATGGGTGTGTCTGAGGTGCTGACTAGAGGCATTGGGGAATTGATGCTCCCCTCGCAGCTCCCAAGGAGCTTAGGTGTGGTGTCCCGAGTGGGAAACAGGGAACTCACTTAAAAAAAATATATAAACAGCCAGTATACATATGACCTAGTGGCAGTCACCATTAGGTAGTTATAGTTAGGACCTAGTTTCTATATAAAGAAACTTTTTTTTAATTTGCCTATATCTTTGGCGCCGCTTGACGAATCTTCCCAAAACTTTCCCCCAAAAAATTGCCAGTCCTGTCAACTGCTGCTTGGAAAGTTTCAGGGTGATCCACCCAGGGGGGCCAAGAAAAAAAGGGGGTCCCAAAACACATTTTCTCCATTTATTTTTCCATAGGGATTTTGAACAGCGATAGCGCAAAAACTACTGGACGGAATTACACCAAATTTGGCAGGAAGGTAGGCCCTGGTCCAGAAAGAGTGCTTTTGTTATTTTGGTGTAGTTCCATTCAGTAGTTTTTGAGATACTAGGGGTAAAAACAAATGTGTATATCTAGGGATGCAAAGGATTCGTGACCCCTGGCGATCTCGTGCTGAGATCTGATTGGCTGATAAGACATCTACAACAGAAGCTGTTGAAATGTTGCCAGCCGTCAAGGGGTCAGGGTACAACCACCCTGACCCCTTAGCTCTGGTGGTGGAGTCCCAAAGGGACCCTCCCAGGGCTAAAAAGCATTTTTATCCCTCATTTTATGAGTGGAGACACAGTGGATCCGCGATTCTGCTTGTAATTTTTTTTTAAAACGAAGCATGGTCTACTGGGCTTCATTACTTTAATGCCCCCAGGTGGGCCACTTCCCGGGGGCTTTTTAAAAAAAAAGCAGTGGGACTCCTGGCCCCCTCCTGATGCCCCGAGGACAACCATCTCCCTGAGGCTTATTTTTTTTAATGCGGGGGAGAATGTGCCCCCCCACACCCTGGGGACCACCATGCCCCAGGCAAAATGCATTGTATGTGTGTAGAGTGCTGCCCGTCCCACCCCAGATTTCTGTGATGGAAACTTCCAGAACCCACCGAATTACTACCACCCAGCATTGACCCATTTCTGCTAATAAAAATGCTGTGCACTTGTGTGGTTAGGCCTAGTGCCAGTCACTGGGACGGATACAACCGATGTCAATAGGAGGCCCCATGCAGGGGCTCCCATTGTCCTTGTTTTGATACGTTCCTGTTACTAGCACAAGGCCCAGCCACACAAGTGGATAGTATTTTTATTGGCACAAGTGGAGTAATGCTGGGTGGTGGGGAATTTTGTGGATTCCTGTGGATTCCAGAAGTTTCCATCACAGAAATGTAAGGAAAATGTGTGATTTCAGGCAACGTTTGACGTTTGCAGGGTATTGTGGATACAAAAACCTCATAGGATGCATGCAACTCACCCCTCCTTGGATTCTCCTAGGTGTCAAGATTTAAGAAATGTGCAGGTTTTCTAGGTTTCCCAAAGTATCGGCTGAAGTAGGGCCCAAAAACCACAGCTACCCACTTGGCAAAAAGCTTGTCAGTTTTGTGTGGAAAAATTTGATGTGTGCATGTTATGTTTCAGGCCATTTCCTGTCGCGTACACGAGGCCTACACACAGAAGTGAAGTACCATTTTCATCAGAAGACTCAGGAGAATGCTAGGTAGAAGGAAGTTTGTGGCTTTGTGCAGATTTCAGAAGTTTCCATCACAAAAATTTGAGAATTATTATTATTTTTTTCAAATTTGAGGTTTGCAAGGGATTCTGGCTAAAACAACCTGGTGAGAGCCATACATGTCACCACATCCTGGATCCCCCTAGGTACCTTGTTTTTAAAAGTGTACAGGTTTACAAGGTTTCCCTAGGTGCTGGCTGAGGTAGGCCCAAAAACCACAGCTATCCACTTTGCAAAAAATGGGTCAGCCTTGCGTGAAAAAATTTGAGGTTTCCATGTTGCGTTTTGGGCCATTTCCTATTGTAGGCACTAGACCTACCCCCACAAGTAAGGTGCCATTTCATCAGAACACTTAGGAGAATGCTGGGTGGGAGAAAGGTTGTGCCTCTATGCAGACTCCAGAACTTTCTATCACAGAAATGAAAGGAAAATGTTTTTTTTTAGTTAAAGTTTGAGGTTTGCAAGGGATTCCGGGTATAACATACTAGTGAGAGCCATGCAAGTCACCCCAACCTGAATTCCCCTAGGTGGCTAATTTTTAGAAAGGTACAGGTTTGCAAGGTTCTCTAGGTCCCAGATGAGGTAGAGCTCAAAAACCACAGCTAGTTACTTTGCAAAAAAGGGGTCAGTTTTTCATAGAAAATGTATATATCCATGTTGGGTTTTGGGGACTTTCCTTTCACGGCCAATTTGGCCTTGCCCACACAAGTGGGGTATTATTTTTCTTGGGAGACTTAGGGGATCACAGAATAGTAGAACAGGTGTTCTTAGAAGTTGTATTTCTCTGTATTTGCACCTTCCAAATGTTAGACAATGTGTAAGAAAGAAGTAGTTTTGAGAAATACCTTACAATTCACATGCTAGTATGAGTACCCACAATTTCAGCGATGTGCAAATAACCCCTGCATCTAAACTCCATGTCTTGTGCCCATTTCAGAAATATATAATTTTCCTTGATACCTACTTTTCACTATTTATATTTTAGCATATGAATTGCTCTATAGCCGGCACACAATGAAAAACTATTGCAAGGCGCAGCTCAGTTATTGGCTCTGGGTACCTCAAGTTCTTGTTAAAAAACCCACAAACCCTAAATGTAGCCACTCCAGAAGGATCTAGCAGATGTAATGGTATAAGCTTTTCTGAATCGGTAATCGTGGTGAGAAGTTACAAATGAAAACATTGTCACAAATGCCTGTTTTTTCCTACTAATTTTTTATATTTTTCTATTTCAACACTTCGGTTTTTTGCTGAGTTCAGAATTTCATCTAGTTTTCAGAAAGGTATGGTTCTCCAAGATCCACTATGGGTTTCACACCTATTTCTACCACAAACTGGAAGGAGGTTGAAAGCACAAAAAATAGGGAAAATTGGCCATCTCCCAATAAAATGTCAAAACTGTGTTAGAATATTTGGTTTTCTGAATCAAGTATGCCTGTCCCTCAAAGCTGGGACAATGGTGATTTTAGAACCACAAACTTTTAATTGATGCCATTTGCAGGAAAAAACAAGGCACTTTCTTCTGAGGCACTTTTCTTTGCATTTTCCCCCCAAAAACCAACATTTTGTTATATTTTGGCAAATTTCTTGGTTCTCTCCTGAGGAATCCACAAATCCTTGGTACCTTTAGAATTCCTACAATGTTTAAATAAAAGACGTAACTTTGGCGTGGATAGCTTATGTGGACAAAACGTTATGGGGGTTTAAGCGTGAACTACCCCAACCAGTCAATTAAAAGGCTTAGCACGGAATGGTAAGGCCTAGCAGCAAAGGGGTTAAGACCTCCCCACTTTAAGCCATTTCAGCTATATTGGAACATAGTAAATGTGCTAATATCAGTGCGTAAAAGTCAAATAAATATAAAAAAATTGGTATCGAACAGAATGTTATAGAAAAGTACACTTATTCAAATATGCATGTGCATGATGAGTAAAGATACCTCAAGCTTAAACATCAGAAATACAGCAACTACAGATTTTTTTTTTTTATCTAATCTGTATCCTTGGGGCAAGGGGGTACCCTGCACTTAAGACACTAAGAATAAGGTTGGAATTGGCTATTCAATGAACTTATAACTAATAAGTACTATGATTAATGTAATAACAACATAAGAAGTGAAAAAATACATATGACGTGGAATACACATGCCTAAATTGACACAATAAAACCAAAGTCCATGTTTTATTATGTTCCGAAACTGTATATTATAAGTTATTATGTTAAGAAACTGTAATTTGTATCCTAAAGTTATTTTACAGCACGGGTTATAGTTTCTTCACATAAGCATAACTATAGGTATAACTATAACTGCTGAATTTCTATGGCTCTGTGTATGGGTGGCGGTTAACTCCGCTCCTCTGGCAGAGTTCATAGAGTTTTGCCACTCTACGCTCCTCTTGGAGTGCAGAGTTCAGCAACAACTTTGCTAACTGCTGCATGGCAGAGTTTACCGCCCATCGTATGATTCTGCAATATGGTTTTACTTTTATTATTGATGTAATGTTTTCTTTTCTGTCACATCTGTGTCAATTAGTGGGTAAGGCTTGTTGATCAAGTTTGGCAATGGTGTCAGCAAGATGGAGCTCATCATCTTTGGAAAAGCCACCTCAGCTTGTGACGACTCCTGGTGGCCCACATCCCTCAGCGCCCCCCTACACCGACCGAGCACGCCCACAACTTAGGAATCATCCTTGACTCCTCCCTATCCATGACCGGCCAGGTAAACTCTGTTGCCTTCTCCTGCTGGCACACACTTTGCAAACTTGGAAGATCTTCAGATGGATTCCAGCAGACTGTCGCAGGACAGTCACCCACGCCTTAGTCACAAGCAAGCTCGACTACGACAACGCCCTCTACGCCGGCACCTCAGCTAGGAGCATCAAAAAACGTCAACTCATCCAGAATGCCACCACCAGACTCATTCTGGACCTCCCTCACCGAGAACACATCTCCCAACATCTGAGGACCCTCCACTGGCTACCATTCGTGAAGTGAATCCCCTTCAAGCTTCTCACCCACACGTACAAGGCCATACACAATGCAGGACCAGCCTACCTGAACCACTGTGTCTCCTTCCACATCTGGGCAGATCCCTCCGCTCTGCCCAGATTGCCCTGGCCACCATCCCTCGCATCCGCAAAACCACCGCTGGAGGACGATCTTTTACCTACACTGCAGCAAAGAGCAGGAACAAACTCCCCCTCCACCTCAGATAAAGCAGTCGCTCACCATCTTCAGGAAGAACCTCAAGATGTGGCTCTTCGGATGAAGCCCCTCTCCTCCTCCTGAGTGCCTTGAGACCCTCACAGATGAGTAGCCGCACTTTCCAAATATTGATTGATTTATTGATTGATTGATGGATCTAGGCTCCAGACCAGGAAAAGGGAGTGACACAGAGAGAAGGGGCTATGTAGGCCAGGACTGAATCAGGATGAGCTGAAAGTGAAAACAAGAAGGGACAGCAGCGGGCTCTGAAGGAGCCAGGAGTGTGTTATAGACACATGCTCTATCTGTCCCATGGTGGTGACAACCTTCACCGGCAAGCTTTGAGATACCCTATTCACCTCTGAAAAGGAAGGTGCAGCCATGCCCAACACAACCACTGCCAGCCAGTACATCTTGTCAGACAATGGGAAGCAGTACACACAGTGGTTGCAGTGTTTTAAACAAGTAAGTACATGATGGCACAAGTTTGTGCAAGGGAAAGAAAAGGATGCATGGTTTGGCAGGGTTGGCACTTGGAAAGAACACCAAAAACTCCCCTGTTAAACAAACACTTAAACAAAAACACTAACACGAAATCCCAAATGATCTCTGTGCTCTATGCTTATGTTAAAATGAAATATGTTATTTTTTCTCATGTTACTCGTAAGGTTCTGGGCACCTCTCTGGCTAGGGTGCACTATATAATACACTTTTAAGTAATTAGAGCACGTAGCCCATAAGTCAATACTGACCATAGACATGTGTTCTCAATGCTGACTCTCATGTTCATCAGAAAACCACCCCACAGCTGGCTCTTCCCCTCAGCACCCTCCGAACTTCTTACCACCTCTTCCCTCACAAAGACATGAGCCTAAGACTCAGAGATGGCATCCCTATACTCTCCTCTGCAGCACCCTGTTGAAGCCACTGCAATTCATCCAAACGTTTGCCAGAAAGCACTGCATTTGTTGAACTACCAATATATTTACTCAAATGTGCTGCTTTAAATCCACCACGCACCAAAGTACAGTGTGCTTAATTGTGCTCTCAGTACAACACTTTAACTGCTCTCTCACTGTAGTCCTCAGTGCCCTATCATAAACCTAAACCACCCCTTCATTGTTTGAATGAACAGTAGTGCCACAAACACCGAGGTCCACCACCGAAACCTTCACTGTTGCCTCTGTGCTTAATATACTCACCACCCTAAACACCAGAGTTGGATCACGAAAACTCACCGTGTCTTGGGGACACATACCTGACTTCGCAGAAAAGTGCTAAGTGAAAGTGAGGGGGGGAGACCAGCGGGCTCTCAAAAAGCCAGGAGCGTGTGTGTGACAGACACATGCTCTGTCTGTCCCCCAGATGGCGACAACCTGCACCAGCAAGCTCTGAGATATGCCGTCTGCCCTGGGAGAGGAAGGCACAGCCATGGTCATCGCAACCATTGCCAGCCAGTGCATCTTCTCGGATGAAGGGGAGCAATGCACACTAAGGTTGCAATGTTTTAAAGAGGTAGGTGCATGATGGCACCAGTTTGTGCAGGGAAGAGCGAATGTTAAAGATCATCTGCATGGTGTGGGAGGGAGTGAATTTAGGTGCTATGGCATGGACGTGGACCTGTGCTCTGGGAGCATAAGTTGTGGGTGATCAGTGCTGAGCTGGACAGAGCAGATGGGTAGATAGGGCTAAGAAAATCCAGGCCCAGCACATGGTGAGGCTGCAGCGCCACTATAGAAAAAGGAGAAAGTGTACTGGGATTGTTACAAGAAGTCATTCACTATCGGACTCTGTACGTCTTTCCGTAGGGTGGGCTGAATTCCATAGAAACGCACACAGTTTTTATATGATTCGCTGAAATTCTACAAAGTTAAACTCTGCAAGCTCTGCCCAACCCTAATTTTGTGTGGGTAAAACATCAACCTAACTATAATGTTCCTGTAACCTTTTGTTTTCTCTGTGAATTTCTATTTTTGTTAACATAAAGTAATATATAATGATGGTACATTAATACAACCATCGCCAAGCATGGACAACCCCTCCACAAGCCCCCAAATCCATGCTATACACAGCAGGGGTTTCCAGTATGAATGGGTATTTTTTTTAAGTCTGCTTCAGATCTGTGGCTCCATCATGGATTTCCACTCGGGGGTGACGCTGAGCTGCGTGGTGGATCCACAGTTTTGCGGTTCAGACAAAAAACTAATTGGGCAACAGAACCCTCCATGTGTCCTATGGGGTCAGGCCTCTCCCAACCCACTCAAGAAAGAAAATGGTGGCCACAACTTTACTATCAGGTTGCAGCCAGCCAATCAGATTCTTGCTTTGCCCAAGTATCCGCAGACCCCGCGAGTGGAGCTGCAAAGGATCTGCATCCCTAGATACCTATATTTTTATTTATTTAATTACTCCCAAACTACTTGTTGGAAATGTCCCTTTCTGCAGGGTCACTCCCAAACATTTTGTCCTTTACCCACCACTTTTTGCTGATTTTTTTTTGTTGGGCTTATGACTCTGAGTACTTTATCACTGCTGACCAGTACTAAAGTGCATGTGCTCCCCCCCCTAAACATGGTAACTTTGGTGTATACACAATTGGAGTATCTAATTCACTTGTAAGTCCCTTGTAAAGTGGTATATCATGCACTCAGGGACAGTAAATTAAATGCTACTAGTGGACCTGCAGTACTGTTTGTGCCACCTACTTTAGTAGCCCTTTTCAACATATCTCAGGCCTGCCACTGCAGAGCACGTGTGTGCAGTCTGACTGAAACTTCACCTTGGCACTTAAAACCCCTTGCCAAGCTTTAAACTCCCCTTTTATTACACAAAGGTCACCATTAAGTTAGGCCCTGT
This sequence comes from Pleurodeles waltl, assembly GCF_031143425.1. NCBI lineage: Eukaryota > Metazoa > Chordata > Amphibia > Caudata > Salamandridae > Pleurodeles > Pleurodeles waltl. Next base: position 709,252,366 of record NC_090439.1, on the reverse strand, counting down.
GTGGCCCTAAGGTCATGGTGCTATATAAGTAAAAGGTAGGACATGTACTTTTATGTTTTACATGTCCTGGTATTTAAAAACTCCCAAAGTCTTTTCTCACTACTGTGAGACCTATTACTCTCATAAGTTAGCATTGGGAATTCCTTAATACGCTTTTAAGCTGTAATTCCTGATTAGAAAGGAGTGGTGGAATCATGTTTCATATCTTTGGATTAGTAATGATAAACCCCCTTTAATGGTAAAGTTGGATTTAACATTACATGTTTAGAAATGTCACTTTTAGAAAATGGGCATTTCTCTGCTTTTACAGCTCTGTGTGCTTTGCAGCCTGCCTCCAATACATATCAGCGTTGGTGACAGCTATACTTCCCTCTTCACAGCCAGAAACACAGGAAGTGTAGGTGTGTCTGAGTACTCATCTGCATTCTGATGGCTCTTCCTGGGCAGGAAGGGCAGGAGGGGGATGACACTTATACCGGAGTAGGGTATGTCTGTCTCCACACAAAGGGCTGATTACCCCACTAATGATAGTGTGAAACTAGGCCTGAGGAAGAAATGATCCTTGTGCACTTCAAGGACCCTTCTTTGAAGTCACCCCACTTTAAAGGCCCTTTTGGGTTTAAGTACTGGGTCTCTGATCCCACCAAACCATCACTTCTGGACCTACAACTAAATTCAGTCAGAAGATCTGCTGTGCTGCTTAAAGGACTCATCTGCTGGACTGTTGGCCCTAGAAGGTCTGCTTTTCTCTTGTGTTACCCTGCTGCCTACTAGACTTTGACTCTGCTGAAGGAGAACTGGACTCTGCCTTCTATCTAAAGTGGGCTCCCGCAGTCAAAAACAGAGCTTTTACCTCTGTCTCCTGTGCGTGCAGGAGACAGAGATGAAAGCTTTGCGTCGGCAAGCACAGAGCTGCTATTTAAAGCGTCCCCTTTCTTACTGAAGCAATATGAACATGGGGGGCATTGATAGCCCGTAAGGGGCTTGTTTAAAAAAAAAGAAAATTAGGGATCGTGGGTGAGGCGGACTCCCCCACTGTCCCAGATAGCCCATAAAAGGCAAAAAAAAAAAAAAAGAAAAACAATGATTAGCTCAATGTGAAGGTCACCGACTTTCAAACTGAGCATTGAGAGTTTGAATCCAGCCAGACTCGTTTCCCTCTTTTTTTTTCTTTACTACAAATATTTAAGGCTCATACTGAATTGTAATCTTACTCTTTTTAATTGACAAACACATTTTCTTTTTCAATTTGTCCAGAAATATCTCATTCTAAGTATATCAAAGGTCAAAGCCTAAAAAACTCTCTGTCTCTCTCTCTCTCTCTCTCTCTCTCTCTCTCTCTCTCTCTCTGTCTCTCTCTCTCTCTCTCTCTCTTTCAGTCTTTCTCCACTTGCACATCCACTCAGACACATATGCACCCACTCAGAGACTCACTCAGAAGCTCACGCACCCACTCAGACACTCGTGCACCCACTCTCAGCCCCAGTCAGACCCTCATGCACCCACTCACAGATGCACTCAGACATTTATGCACCCACTCACAGACCCACTCAGACTCTCACACACCCACTCACAGACCCACTGACACCCTTAATGCACCCACTCACAGACTCGTTCAGACACTGACGCGCTCACTAAAACACTGATGTGCGCACTCTCACAGAAAGACACTCTCACAGCCACTCTCACCCCTGGATACACCCTCTCACAACTATCCTCACATCCAGAGGGGCCGGAGACAACTACTGCCATGCATGGCCAAAGGGCCATGCGCAGCATGGGGTTGGGTGGTTAGGGGGGTTGACCGCAGGGTCTAGTTGAAGGCCAAGTCTTGCGGGCAACCTCTGGTGTGCATTGGTGAAGGCCATGCAAGGTGTAAGGTTAGGTGCTTATAGGGGGTTGGCCTCAGGGCCTAGCCTGTCGCCATCCACTGTTGCATGCGGAGGTTGGATTAAGGTATTTTCATGAAAATTACTATGGGGGTCATTATGACCCTTGCAGTCAGTGTAATAGTGGCGAGAGTACCGCCAACAGGCTGGCGGTACGCATCGCCATATTATGAATGGCAGTTTGTCTAAAGCCAAACCGCCAATGTAACACACCGACCACCACCATGGATTCCGTGGCTTCTGTACCGTCACTAAAACCATGCCGGTAGGCACTATCAGTGCCAGGGAATTCTTTCCCTGGCACTGATAGGGGTCTCCCCCGCTCTCTCCCCCTGCCAAGAACCCTTCCCCATCCCTCCCACCCTCCTGAACCCCCTGACATACTCACACCTACACGCACAGACATACACATTCATACACACATGCATACCCACAGTCACCCACGCATGCATACATACATACACACACACAGCAACACTCACTAACATACATTCTAGCACACACGCAATCACATGACACATACACGTACACTCACAACAATTCATGCACACACACATTCCACCTGCCACGCACCCGCATGCATGCATACAAACACAGTCACACACACCCCCACACACACACAACACCCCCCACCCTTCTCCCCTGTTGTAAAACCCAACTTACCTGCTTGCAGGGGGTCCTCCAGCAGGAGACGGGATACAGTGCTGCTGCCAGCAGCAGCGTCCGCCAGCGGAACACTGCCAGGCTGTATCATGGGTCGAGATACGGTGGGCAGCATTCTACTGGTGTGGCGCTGCTGCTGGCAGCAGTGCCACCTTACCGCCGTCCGCCGCCATGACCGTAGCCGGAATTCCACTAGCCTTCTGGCAGAATTCCCGCTACAGTCATATTTTGGTGGACGATTGGTAGCCACCACATTGGTATGTTGGCGGCAGTCGCCGTGGCGGTAGTCGGCATTTACTGCCAATGTTATAATGAGGGCCTATATGTTTAAAAACACAGAAATTCACTGAAAAAAACAAAGGTTAAGGGATGTTATAGTTAGGAAATACTTGTAAAAATAAAAGTGGAAGTTAGGAAATGGAATTAAAAAACATTACAAATTCACTGGAAAAGCCAAAGGTTACAGGGACGTTATAGTTACATTCTGAATTTACCCGTACAAAACCTAAGAAATTCAACAGTTATAGTTACCTGAGCTAACTACAACTTGTACTCTTGTAATGCACTGCTTATGAACTCAGATATTATTTCACTCATGAACTGGTCAGTGATGTCACTGAGGACATCTCAAATGACATAATTGATGACATCATCCAGTGAGTGTAAGTGGTTGCATTGATGTGTAAGTGGGTGTGTGAGTGGGTCTATGGGTGAATGAGTGGTTGAATCATGTGCTGTACGGGAGAGTGAGTGGATGTGTAAGTAGCTGTATGGGTGAGCAAGTGACTGTGTAAGTGGCTGCATTTCATTGAGTGAGCAGGGGGGGCTGTATGAGTAAGTGAATGGGTGTGAGAGTAGTAGTCTGGGTAAGTGAATGGGTGTCACTGAATTGGTGAGTGAGTTGGCGAGTCAGTTACTGTATGGGTGAGTCAGTGAGTGTATGAATGGCTGTAAGTGTAACTGAGTGTGTCAGTGACCGTATGGGAGAGGGAGTAGGTGTATGAGTGGCTGTATCCTAAAGTGAGTGGATGTGTCAGTTTTTATATGGGAGAGTGAGTGTATGTGTGAGTACTTGTGTTGTGTCAGTGGCTGTTTGTGTGAATGAGTGTGTGGGTGTCACTAGTTTTATGTTTTTGTGACTAAGGCGGTCATTATGAACACAGCGGGACACACCGGCGACCGCTGTGGCAGCGGTGAACAGTATACTGCCGTTGGCGATGACTGGAAACCCGCCATATAATGAACGAAAATTCCAACCCCACCAAAAATCACAAGCCCACCACTCTCCGCCATGACCCTATTGTTGGGAATCCCGAACCTCCCCACCCCGCCACCACCAAGCACACCCACATCCTGCCTTCAAAATAATGATCCACAAATCACCTTGGCGGACAATGGAGGCCGGACGACCATTGGCGGCTGCGACCGCCACAGGCGGCAAGTGGACTCAACAGCAAGAAGTGTACACATTGGACAGGCGTATGACCCACACACCTGACACACATCCAGAACCCCATAAAACACCCCCAGACACACCCCACAATCCTTTGCAACGAAACCAAGACAAGAAGACGGAGAGCACCAGAGGCAGACAGCGAACGCCAGCATACAGGAGACGCACACCGACCCACAGAAGAGCACCCTCACCTCGTTCCTAGCCCCGACACCATTCACCACACTCGCCATGTCCCCCCCCAAACATCCACGCTTCACCGAAAGGGAGTTAAGGATCATGGTGGACGAGATCCTGAAGGTGGAGCCACAAATATTCGGGCCGAGGTGCAGCACACACCCATCGCAAGGAAGATGGAGCTGTGGCAGACCATTGTGAACAGGGTCAATACAGTGGGACACCATCCACGCACCAGGGATGACATCCGCAAGAGATGGAACGACCTACAGGGGAAGGTCAGGGGCATGGCATCAAGGCACCACATCGCAGTGCAGAAGACTGGGGGAGGACCGCCACCAACACTAAACTGACTGGGAGGAAAAGGTACTGGCCATCCTGCACCCAGAGGGACTCACTGGACTCACTGGAGGAATGGACTCGGGTAAGTCATCAACACATACCCCATATCCACCACACCTGTAATGCATGCACCACCCCACCCACACCCACCAGGACCAGCACCCCACCCAGGCATCAGCCACTACATCCACCTCCCTGCATGACCACAAACCCACTAACAGGCCCACATCCCTCCCGCTGTGCACAGTCACCCACCCCTGCACGTACACACAATGGAACGACACCCCCCACCACAATGCAACCCCACAATGGCACAAAATGCAATGTTAACCTCACAAAGGCACCCTTGAAAGCCACTGAAAGTAACAACAGCACAAATTAGCCAAGTCCTGTTCACCTAAAACGTTCATGCAGATGTAACAGATATGTCTATGCCCCCCAACAGGCACCACCACCCATGCAACCCTAACGGACAGGACAAGGAATGCCAGTGCCCCCAAGGGAGACAGAGGCACCTCACAGGACTCTGGTGAAGGATCCCTGGACACTGATGAGCAGGCAGGCCCCTCACACAGTCCTGAAACCTCACCATGCAGCAGCCCCACCTATGAAACCACTGTCACCCCTACCACCCAGTCAAGACCAGCAGCCCAGGGCAGGCGTCTCCACACCAGTGTACCCAGGCCACAGACTGGTGGAACACAGGTACAGAGGCCACAGTCTCCCACTCCCAATATGCAGGAAGGCGAGAGCCCCAGTACAAGTGGTACTGCCAGACCTGTGCAGGGGACACAGGCACAGGGGGCTAGGGCAAGTGCAAGGGTGGCAGTGGGCCAAGGGGGAGGCCACAGGATGGATGCAGCAGCCCAGGACGTGATATCAGAGGTATTGGGGGCCTACCAACATACCCATGACAAGTTGGCACAGATTGTGTCCACTCTGGAGCACAGTCAGAGGATGCAGCAGGAACACCACCAACAGGCCATGAAGTAGTGGAAAGAGCACAATGCAACAATGTCCACCACAGCAGGAGCACTGCTGCAGCTGGTCAAAAACCAGTCTGACACCCACACCGGACAAGAAGCCCCCACAACAGCAATGGACAACCAGCATCAAATGACCCCAGCAGCAGAAACATCCCAGGAACTACCCTCACAGGAAACACAAGGGCCTACCATGTCATCCCCTGAAGGTCAACAGCAGGCACCCAAACTGACCCTTAGGCCAAGATATGGCACTGGAACCCCAGCTAAGAACAGTGCCCCCCTTCAATAAGTAACTCTGCAACAATATGCACAGCAACCATCTCACCCAATCACCAACCACACATTGCTAAGTGGCAATATGAAGTACTGTTAGACAAGATGGACCCATCAATACTACCAGCAAGGCTGCCACCATGTTGGTCTTGAGGACACCCCCCCTTACGACTTGCCATCACCGTAGATAGCACTATTCACTCACTTCAACCAATAAAACACATTTCACACCTGTAACACTGTGCCCTGTGTTACATTGTGAACAAAGTGAAGTATGGATGCAACTGGCAGAGAACACCTTTATTGTCAAATCTGTGCATGAAAGGAGTCCTGTGTGCCTAAATGGTGGCAAGGAGGAAATACATATATTTTCAGTCTGTACCATGCAGAAGTGGGCTATGTTTCGCCTATGATTACCAACCCCCCCATATGACTGAGCACACTTTCAGTATTAGTCACAAACCCCAATGTCAGGCCCAAGTCCCACATAATTACTGGAAGTAGAGTTGTATAAGTTGGTTCCTGGAATTGACATCTTCCCCTTCCTCATCATCACCATCACTCTCCTCACCTCTCTGAGGTAGCTGATCAGGACCTACAGCACCCCCCACCTCCAAGAGGGGGATAGAATTTCTCACTGCCACGTTGTGCAGCATGCAGCATGCCACCACTATTCTACGCACCTTTTCAGGCCCATAGGCCAGGGAACCCCCAGAGATATGTAGACAACGAAATCTAGCCTTCAGGAGACCTATAGTTCGCTCTATTACCCTCCTAGTACATACATGGACCTCATTGTAACTCCTCTCTGCATCCCTCCTGGGATTCCTCACTGGTGTCAGGAGCCAACGCAGGTTTAGATAGCCAGGATCACCTAGAAAATGGTGCAATACAGAGTCGTCATTGTTATGCCCCTTAGTCAGACAGGCTGGTTTTCTGCAATGTGTCAGTTAGTGACAGGCACACTTACATATGATCCACCCTCTGTCCTCTTGTAGTTGTTCCATCTTCAGTGGCACACTACTGTTCCTCAGCACAAAGGAATCATGGACTGAACCTGGAAACATGGGATTCACATGTGAGATGTACTGGTCTGCAGTACATACCAATTGGATGTTCATGGAGTGAAAGTTCTTTCTGTTTCTGTACACCTGTTCACTCACTCTTGGGGGGATGATAGCTATGTGGGTGCCATCGATGGCACCTATGATATGGGGTATGTTGGCCAAGGCATAGAATTCAGACTCGATGGCAGGTAGGTCAATACTTTGGGGAAACCTCACATAGGACTGCAGATGTCGTACAAATGCATTCAGAAATCTTGTCAGTTCCATGTTGAACATTGGCTGTGAAAAACCTGCACCCATGCCCACTGTCACTTGAAATGAGCCCGTGGCCAGGAAATGGCGGAGAGCACCTGCACTTCAGTTGGAATGGCATGCTGATTACGATTACCCAATACACCACACCTGCACTCACCACCACTACTGTAGTTGACACATGCAGCACATTCACCAGACTTGCAGACACCCACACAACATACATCCACACTAGCTGTCTTCTCCCACTGTGTCCACCCCCTCCCAAAACCCACAAACGCACCAAGACACCCACACATCAGACATCCACCACACCACCGCATACTGACCAGTCACCTGCACCCACTACACGCACCCCTACACCACATACATCCACAACCTCTGCCTCCACTCCCACGCTCTCATCCACGCCCACCCCAATTGCTCCAAAGAAACTTTTCCTCTCCCGTGCTGACCTCTTCAAACCCACTGGCCCAGCCCGTCTTGTACCCAAAAGTGCTCACCTCCTTGCCCTTTCCACTCCTTCCCAATCACAACCCACCCCTGTCCGCCCTTCACATTCCCGTGCCCCTTCCCCAGATAAGAAAAAGGCCTGGACTGAGCCTAGGCCATCTAGCTCCACCCGATCCAAACAGCCCCCACCCCTTCAAAGGGCAAGCCCACCCCCCTCCACCTTCCAAACGAACGTCCAAGGCCCACCACCGTCGTAAATCCCTACCCCCACAACCCCCTGACCCCCCTTCCGTGAGGTGCCTGGATGCCCATATGTTGCCCCATGAGGTGGAGTACCATGCACTTGTGGGAGTCAGGTTAGGCCCGTCGCGGCCCATGGCAATTGTCACCATTCGGACTGGCCATTGGCCCTGATTAGACTGTTTGGCTCTGTGAGCTTCACATTAAAGTTTCTGTGTCACCTGTGTTTCGGCGCCACGCCGTTGAACCCTGGTCTTTTGTTTCATTTTTAATGGGTGTGGGGCATTTGTATGTACTATGGTCAAGTTGGAATAGCCTTGTGTCGGGTAAGTACCTCTTGCTGTGGGGTGTATGGGTTGTGCTGTTGTGAAGGGTTGGGGGGACGTTGCAGGGTGGGTGGAGTGGGTGGGTATGTCCCTGTGCCCTTTCTTCCCTTGTTCGGAAGGTTGCAGTATTTACCGTCGTCGTCTTCGTCGGTGGTCTCGGTCGTGGAGGTATATGGCAAGGAGCAGGGCTGGCATGATCTGCAACTCTCTATCCATGTCTGCCGCGGTGCGTTCTGCGGGATTTCAGTGAGTGTTTCCTTGTATTTGGTTAATTTCCGCCTGGCTTTGTGTGGCGGTGGTTACCTCCCCGGAACTGGTGGCGGAATGGTGGTTCATAATTTGATGGGCGGGTTGGGCCTTTCCGACAGCCTGTGGGCGGACTCTGTCGTTGTCGTCGGCACTCCTCTGCTGGCGGTGGGTGGTTTGCAGGATGCCTGACTTTCGTTTGGTTCATTATTTGGCGGTCCGGCCCGCTCCTCTGTTGGCGGTTTCTACCGCCACCGCCGGCGGCGCGGGATGGACCACCATGTTCATGATGAGGGCCTAAGTATGTGAGTAGATGTGTGTCTGTGGATATACAAGAGTTTGTATGTGTGAATGAGTAGGTGTGTGAGTGTTTGTTTGGATGATGTCATCAGTGATGTCACTGACCATGTCATGAGAGATGCAATATGTGAGGTCATACGTAGTGCATTACGGGAGCGCAAGTTATAGTTAGCTCAGGTAAGTATAACTACTGAATTTTTTAAGTTTTGTATGAGGAAATTCAGAGCTTAATTATAACCTCCCTGTAACTGTTGTTTTTTTCAGTGAAAAAAAAAAATATATATATATATATATATGTATAGATAGATAGATAGATAGATAGATAGATAGATAGATAGATAGATAGATAGATACACACACATATATGGCAGTGAAAATAATTTTGCTCACATTGTGGCAAAAACACAAAATAAAAAAAAAACTGAAATTCACAAGTTAAGGTTCTCTAAACTAACTATAAATTGCGCCCCATCCTGCACTGCTTATGACCTCATACATTTCATCACTCATGACAGATGAAATGGGATCATGGATGATATTACTGATGACATCTCAAATGACATCATTATTCACAGATAACATCACTGATGACATTATCCAATGGCATAAATACTCTGCTCATTTAGCCTTAGCATACCTGCCTTTCAATAGCTCATTATTTAATAAGTGTCTCGCCTAAGCTACTCTCATAACTAATGACACACTAATTACAGAACTATTAATCCACATTATTTGCTTATGAATACACCATGCAATAATGCTGTATCCCCTTCTATAAAAACATAATTGAACCTAACCCCGTGCAATCTTATGAAATGTAAAGTTTATTTTAAAATCACATGCATCACTGTTTTTGTGGCAATATTGAAACAGGTCATAACTATTGTAAACCACTATAAATAAACAGAAAAATAAATAGAGTTACCCACTATCTCAGTAGCACATCTTTACCATCATAACATGAAACAAGCACAACACTAAATCATATAACTGATGTAAAAAACACCAAGAATAAATCTACAACAAACACCATAATTCAAAAGCGCCCCCATGTAATATAAATGTGGCACTGATGAATATGAAGAAAAACACAGAGTAAATTAAATTACCACAAGAAAGAACACATATGCGGTGATGCACTTTATCACCATGTAACATACATTAAAATATAGACAGGGCCACTGGAATTATGTGATTCTGTGGCCATGGCATTTTCTTCATAAGCAAAATTTTACCACATTTGCCACGTAGTCCAGCAGAAGCTGCATAATTGCAGATTTTTTAAAAAAAATGGTTCTAGTTCCAATGGACTAAAAGTTAGTAACAATGCCATAACATGTGTTGTTGTGAAATGGAAGGCCCTTTGCAAAGGTTGATCAGTCACCTGTAAGTTGCCTATTGCTGTATTTGGGTGTTAGATTAGTAGTAATGAGGTGAAAGGATTTCTCCAGACAGTGTTAGAGAGTGCCAAAATGACAAAATAGTGCAGTAATAGTATCACAAAATGTGCCACTTTATGCCACATAATTTGTGTGAGAGAACAGGGCTGATTGCAGAGGCCCCCTAACTTTTTGCCCCCATTTTCCACTTTTTGCTGGTGTTTTCCTGACTCTGATGGCACCCTGGGCACTGCTAACCAGTCCCAGGGCCTGTGCTCTGTGTAAAATCAGTATGCAAATTAGGCTAATTATAATTGGCTAAGTCAACCTACCTATAAGTCCCTAGTATATGGTAGGACATGTAGGTTTAGGGACCCCAGCATAGTTAGTGCACCCAGAGGTTCACTGCTGAGGTGCCCAGTGTCATTTTAAAGGCAGGCCTGCTGTCAACACCAGGGCAGTGCGCGCTCTATTGGCGACTGGAATGCAATAACCCACCACTTTTAAAACAATGTAATTTATGCATTGTGATGATATGATGTTGCTTAACCTTTTGCATTGCAGAGTTCAATCCTGAAGACTTATTTTTAATGTGCTTACAAATGCTGTTCATTTGCAATGCATTGCTGCAGGCTTTCAGAGTGTGTTAGGGTGTGGTCCCTTTCCAGGGCCTTCTAGAGACTTTCCCTGCAATGTGCCTGGGTGTGGTTGTGGGCTGGGCCAAGACTCTATAAAAAGGAGCCAGCCCAGCTCCAAGTGCTCACTATTCAGAGGTCCCGGTGCAGAGCAGCAGCTACTTCCTGGCCTAGTTGATCTTCCAGACATCTGACTTTCATTCTTCATTTGGAGATCCATGTTCTGGGCGGTAAGACGGTGGTTGGGCTGGCCTCCCGACGCCGTTATCGAGAACTCTCATGTTCTTGGGCCTAATTCTTTTATGATTGGACAGAGTACTTTGCGTGTGTGAAATATGCGCTTGAGTGTTTGTGACATTTGCAGGGTGACTTGCGAATCCGCAAGACGCGCGATTCGTTTCATGATAATTTAATCTTGTTAATTATTGTGCGCTACCATTTCTTGACATTTACATGGTGGCTTAAGAATCTGCAAGACGCGTGATTCTTTTTATGGTGTTTTAACTTTGTTGTTCATTGCGCGATACCATTTCTTGACATTTACATGGTGGCTTCAGAATCGACAAGATGCGCGATTCGCTTTATGGTGGTTTAACTTTGTTGTTCATTGCGCACTACCATTTCTTGACATTTACATGGTGGCTTAAGAATCGGCAAAAGCGTGTGATTCGTTTCATTGTACTTTGATCTTGTTATTCATTGTGAGCTGTTATTTCTTGGCATTTACATTGTGGTTTACGAATCGGCAAGACGCACAATTCTCTCCTCGAGTTTAATTCATGGTATTTATTGTATGCCACTAGTCTAAGATGTTTATCATGTGATATTCGAGTTGGCAAGTTATGTGATTTGTTTTTCCTGAATCCATATTGTGTTATTCATCGTGCACAATCCTTTTATGGTGTTTACTATATATATATATATATATATATATATATATATATATATATATATATATATATATATATAAATCTACATTTTAAGAATACGTAGAAGATCAGAGTGTCTAGATGCAAAATTGTATGGTCCTAGTATGCATTCTCAAAAAAGGTTTTATATGACTGGTTTAAAATTTAGTCAGAACGTTTTTCTGATTCTCATGTAAAGGAAAGTACTTGAATAAGAAAGTTTTCATTTAATCCATCTTGATTCCCTTACAGGTATCCGGCCATCTTGAAACTTAGTCATTTTAAACTTAATTCTTAGATTGTTCATGATTTCAGAATGACTATGCTTAGAATCATAGTCTAGTATTGATTTCAGGAGATATAATTTTCATATTGTGTGTTCTAACCTTTTTCTTACTACAGGTCTCCTTCCCAGCTGTTTCCCTTCCTAGTCCCCTCTTCCCCTCTTGAACTCTCTTAGCCTCTGTGATTTATCTATCAGAGTCTTGGAGCTGTTCAGTGGTGGACGTGTTGGGAACGTGCTCAGACCCCGAGGATCTGGTGACTCTGACACCTGCCTTGCTGGCTGCTTTTAAATTAAAGTTATATGCAAATTCGACTTTGGAATTAAAAGTAGTTCCAAAGTCTTAAACTACCTTATTTTTACATATAAGTCAACCCTAAGGTGTGCCCTATGTGCCCCTAGGGCTGGGTGCCATGTAATTATAAGCAGGGACCTTATAACCATAGTTTTATAAGCCCTGGTGAGGTAAAAACAGCCAAATTTGTTTTTCCCTCATTGTAGTGAATGGCCTCCGTAGGCTAGAATGGGGAGACTCTATTTAAATTTTAAAAGTTCCCTTAAGTGACAGATACAATGAGTTTGGTGTCAAATTAATTGTTATAATAAATCCCACCACTTCCAGTTGTTGGATTTAATATAACTTGTTCGGGTAAAGAGTTTTAAACTTTACCTGAAAATTTGCCAACTTCAGCCCTGCATTGTTTTTGCTGCTGTGCTCTGATTGGGCAGCCTCTGGCAGCCTGGCCAGGCTGCCTTGATGAGGTGTGAAGTGGCCTGGCTTCACACAAAGAGATGTGCCTGTGGGAGGGGATCTCCCCTCAGCAGATGGTGAGGCAGGAAGGGGGAGGGCTGCCAAACTGGTCTTCAATGGCAGAAAAGGACATTTGGAGCAACTCAGCAACACCCCCACATCCTGCAACCCCAGACAACTAGGTGCCCCCTTGATTAGATTAGGAGAGGGCAGGAGAGGGGTGTGTTTATGATTTTTAGCCACACCTGTGGTTAGATTCAGCCAGATGTAGCCTCCAAAAATCACTTTTCAGCCATGATGGATTTTTGAGGAATGTTGCCTCCTGGGATTGATTTTTGCCACACTTCCCAGGAAGTGGTCATCACAGGGGGAAGGACCCTGCACCTGATTGGAGAATCAGGACCCCCCTGTTTTTCACCCTGGAGCAAGGATAAAACTGGCAGACCTGCACCCACACCTCAGTTCCATACCACATCCCTACCAGGAAGAACCAAAGGAGAAGAAGGACTGCCTTGCTGGACCCCTGACCTGCACCTGGACACTGCACTCTAAAGGACTGCACCAGCTGCACACTTGGGTTTCACCACAAGAAGGACTTTACCTGGCTTCAACTGGTTCAAGGAGGGACTCCCTGTTTGCTACAGGTGAAAATTGCTAACCAGAGTCCCCTGCACCAACTCCTGAAGAAACCAACCAGCTGACCACTGTCCAGTGGCCAAAAAGGAGTTTGCACCAGGTGCATTCTGGGAGTTGTAGTCCACACCCCCAAGGAGCATCTCAGCGCTTCTGGAACCTTGGGGTGAGCTGTGGACCCCAAAAGAACCTTCAGGGAACATCTGGAAGAAGATCCAGAAGTTTGGAGAACTTTGGAGGGCTTTTGAAAAAAAGCTCCATAAAGGGACCAGCCCGACGCAGCAACTCTAGCCGGCTTGCCTCAACCGCGACCTGGCCTGATTTGCAGGTTCGTCCCGGGGAAGAAAATCTCCAAAAAAGAGACTAAGTCCGAATGTAGAAAGTTGACCGGGACCTCCCAGCCAGCGTATCCGAGGAGGGCTCCAAGGACGTCGGATCAAGATCCAGGTTTGCCCCGGTCGAAGGATTTTCACCTCGAAAAAAACGACTAAGTCCGAAGGTAAAAGTCTCCACCGAGGGCTCCCGTGACGAGTATCCAGAGAAGAGTTCCAGGAGGTCGGATTAGACTGGCAGGTTCGTCCCGTTGAAGAAAATCTTCAGAAAAACTACTAAGTCCAAAGGTAAACTTTTGACCGAGGCCTCCCGCGGGCTGTAGCCGAGCCGGGCACCGTCACGTTCGGCCTTAAACTTTGACTTTGCCCCAGTCAAGGTGCGACCAGATGACCAGATTGGTGCTTTTTGTTTCTAGGTGCTAGAAAACAATAATTCTTTACAAATTCATATCTCCGGTTCCTCTTATCCGATTTTAGTTGTTTTTGTGTCATTTTAAAAATAGAAATATAATCTATTTTTATAAATTGGTTTTGCATTCTTAAACTGTTTCCTGTGTTTTATTTAATTACAGTTTTGTGATATTTGAATGCTTTATACTCTGTCTCCTAAATTAAGCCTTGTCGCTCGTTGCCAAGCTACCAAGGGTTGAGCTGGGTTTAATTTACTGAGACCTAACTGGACCTAAGTGGAGGTTAGTGCCTATTGCTAAGTGTAGGTACTTACCTGCCCTTACCAATAACCCATTTTCCAACAATTTGCCTTTTGATGCCCCATAATTTGGTCCAACCCTCCTAGATAATTCCACTGACCAGATAGGTAACCTCATATACCAATACACCTACCTTAGGATATAATTACAGAAATAAGTTGCTTACCCAATCAAAATCTATTCATTACTTTAAATGTTACTGTCACAAAAACATTAAGTTCAAACCAACATACTGCAAAAATACATTCACACCTATTACATCTAATATAAACATTCAAGTTCATCATTCACATGACTAGAATATTCAAAGCTAATGTTAACTGCAGTATCATGGTTAGTGTAATCAGTTATGTCACCAATGCTGTCATTAGTGACGTCATCAGTGATGTAATCAATTATATTGTTTAAGATGTCACAAGCGATGTAATATTTAAGGTCATAAGTGATGCATAACAAGAACACAATTTATGGTTAACATACTGAACCATTAGTGGTGAATTTTCAACTTTTTTAGGTTATGTTTTGTAATCACAGCTGCACTTTAACTGTGTTTTTCCACTGAATTTCAGAGATTTTTCAAAATATATGTTATGGATGTATATTCAAACTAACAAGAAGAGAAAGTAAACACAGACTTTGCTTGGCTGATACAATCGTCAGGCTGCATGCAATCAAAGCTAAAAGCACACCATAAGTAGCAGTAAAATGAACTCACAAAAAACAAAGGCAGGTTAAATAAGGGCAGAGTAACAAATCTATCAACAGTGCACAGGCCACACTAATACACTGCAAAAGAACACTTATCCATGATACATTGTACCTGGTATCAGTGCATTGGAAACAACCCATTCCTGGCAAGATCCTGCTTTCTAATTCATCAAATAACTTGGATGCTGCAGCTCAAGAGATGGCCCTACCTACAGCCCGCATTCTTTGGTCTCTCAAAGTGCAATATGATGGTTACATTTTAGAAGCTACCTATGGCAGAATTTGAAGTGTATTTGTGTTAAAGCAGTAAGGAAGCATGTTACAGTGCCACTGAGCTTTGACAATAGCTTGAGGTTGGCAGCTATCCTGCCTGAATTACAGCAGGCAATTAGTTCTCTCCAATGGCCTTGAGGGATCATTGTAGGGGAGGGATACCCCAGTGGTGATCTGTAAATTATACTAAGGCTGCTCTGGCTGGTCTCCACAGCCTACGCTTTTCATGAGTTCATATTGCTAAAGACCCATGTAATTTCTTCAAGTGTTGTGTATCTAAGACTTGAATGCATTTGACAACATATAGGTGATGGTGAATATCATGTCTGCCAATGTATCCATGCACTCTATCAGAGATACCAAGCTCTCACACATATATGACTTAGTGCCTATGATGGTGTCAAAGGACTAACTGCTAGATTGCAGGTTATGGCGGTTTCCTTCAAGGCTAACATCTCACTGCTGAACCTAAAGCATGGAACACAAAATGACATAGGTATTCATTTAGGCCTTACAGTGGTAAATGGTTCCTGCATTGCTTGCTGGTCCTTATGTCCTATGACAATGCACCTTACTTTAGTCCCAATATGCCAACATTCACCTCCCCTTACCTGGTCTGTGTAGATGTTCGTAAGAAATTGGTTTTTTAGTTGAAGGGGGAAAGTACCCACCTCAAGTAATAATCACAGTCCTTCCCAGAGGGAACAACTAAAGTCACTAAATAAACCTGAACCCAACTCCCTGATAGCTATGACACAGAGCAGACAGGCTTACTTAAAGGCAATTTGTAAGGTATTTATGCAGCAGACAGACAGTAATAACATCAAAATGTGAAACAATAGAAATTCCAAAATGAGCTAGAAAAATAGTAAAATGTAATAAACAAAATGAAAATGAAATAAACAAATCCAATAAGCAGACAGAAGTTACAAATTATTGAAGGTTTAAGTAGAACTAGCACCAAGTAGCACAATGTGCC
The DNA here is from genome assembly GCF_031143425.1 of Pleurodeles waltl. Taxonomy (NCBI): domain Eukaryota; kingdom Metazoa; phylum Chordata; class Amphibia; order Caudata; family Salamandridae; genus Pleurodeles; species Pleurodeles waltl. The sequence goes on along the minus strand of NC_090439.1, from coordinate 709,236,108 downwards.
AAAGATCCTCAATGTTCCTGGTAGCCTGGGACACAGGCGTAATTTAATACTGACTGTGATGGAGTGCAGATAGGATACACCAACCAGGTTCATCCTCATCAAAGAATTTACCTTCTGATTTCACACCTTTATATTCGAATACCCCACAGAAGTACACTTTGAAAGTCCCAAGGGCCTCAAAGGAGACACTTAGAGATGCAGAGGGCAGCAATCAGAGTCCACTCAGGTCCAGTTGCCACTGATCGGTTGGACAGTTGGCAAGTTGCAGGAAAGGCCTTTGGTTGCTTGTTGTTTGGTTTCTTCTAGCTCCATCAGGAGGTCAATCCTATAATCTTTGAGGTACACTTCTTTGTTCTGGGTACAAGAGGGAGAGCAGGTCAGTTCTTTTAGGGCTTTTCTCAGATCTCAGACATCAAGTTCAATCCTCTTCTGATCCTCCACGGGTCCAGGGGCGTTCTGAAGTGGATGCCCTGAGATGTCTTATTTGTGCCTGGCACAGGCCTGTGGGTGGGAATGGCCCCTGGGTATGTCCTAACCAAATGAGTAAGGTTCCTGGTGCTAACCTACCCACTTTTGGCATCTTCAAAATGACGAAACTCTTTGGACACTCTATAAGTGGGTTCTGAGGACAGGGTGTGTGGGAAGTGTATTATGGTAATCCTACTATCTTTCCACATCTAACACCAAAATCTAATTTTAGGCAGTTCCCATACCCACAACAACTATAGAGACGAACATCTGGTAGGACATAGCTGAGCTTTCAGCAACCAGACAGTGGATACACACACATTCTTTTGGTGTTCTGCTTCCCTTTGGTAAAGTACTCTCAAATGAAATGTCAAATGAAAAACCAGAGGAATCCTATCAAGGATGTCCCGACACTCTAGCAGGATCTAATACTATGATCTGATACTGTGATGTCAACAAGAGGCCCACAGTGTTGAATGCCAGTATGGCTGGGATGATGATACAAGAGTGCAGGCCATGGTGTCAGCTATATCTGCTTCTAAAAGGGTAGGTCTCTTTGAATTTAATTAAGTCCATGGGCCCAGCCCACAGGTCATCATCTAACAGGCACAACAACACCTCCCCACCCCCAAAGGCTTTTGTCCCTGTCCTGGGAGCAAGTTCAAATCTCACCTACACCCACTGAAATGCTAATTACTGGCTGTCAGAAGGAAGAGAGGAAAAGGCAGATTTTACTTCTAATAATAAAGGTGGCTTGTTTTAAAAGCCATCGATCAAAAATATTTATTACATATCTGACTTCACCAGTGGATCTGGATTGTAGTATATATTTCAAAAAGTCAAAAAATGGATATCTAGCAGGTTCTTACTGGAAGATAACATTTATTAAACTTAATATTGTATCTTAATGCTTTCCTATGGAACAGCCATCTCTGCTACAGTGGAAATATCTTTTAAGGTTTTTTCACTGTAAGTACATATCTTTGACATACCCTTCTTTTAAATGGGCAGTAAGGCTTACTTAGAGGTGACTTACAAATGTGTAAAAGGTGGTTTTTAGGCCTGTCAAAGGGATTATTTTAACAAGTCAAATTTTCAGTGTAAAACCTGCACAGTCAGTCTACTGGTAGCAGACCTGCAGTCATGCTTATATTGTCACTGCGGTGGATGGCACAATGAGTGCTATAGCCCACTGCTGGCATTTACCTTACTGGCTCTAGGTACACTTGGTACCATATACTAAGGAGGAATAGACAAATTAAATAAACCACTCAGGTGATTATCAATTTCATCATTTTGAAAAGGGGAGCACAAGCATGTTTCCACTAGGTTAGCAAGAGTAAAATGCACAGACTACAATGACCAGCAAACATAAGGCTCAGCAAAAATCCAAAAAAATGGGTGGGGGTGACTGAATAGAGGGATAATTTCCAAGAATGCTGCATTTTCAGGAGAATGATGTGTGTGGTCAGAGCAGATTAGGTATTCATTCCATGCACTGGCTGTGTGTATTGTGCCACGAATTGATGTATTGTAGGCTGTACTGATTGAGACCAGGAGTTCCTACAGACAGCACAGCATTATGTTAGCTGTGGAGATGGCATGTATGTTGACACTTTTTCACAGTGAGAGTACAGGCTGCTTTATGGTGATGGTGATATAAAGTTCATGTCTGGCATGGGATTCCAGCATGCAACTATGGTCATAGCACAAGAAGAATCACATCATGAGGAGCTGGCTATGAACGATGCAAAAACAAGGTGATGGATGAAATGCTTGAATTAACTTCTGCCACTGGCAATTGCTCAGGGCCACATCCCAATCCATCATTTTCACCCACCATGCCACCTCAGTTTGGACCCAGCCATATGCAAATTAGTTTTGACTCTGTTCCTCATGAAAGAAGTCCAGCCTGAAGTGTCAAGCCAAGTCCTCCTTGAGCTAAAACACAAGCAACCCAGGACTGGTTTCGCCCTTGTTATGGGATCTTCAGCCAGGTATAGCTTGGTTCCAGTGGAACAGTGAGCCCGGGATCCACATCAGGGCATACCAGCCACCCTTAGGGCGTGAAATGCAAAAACAACAATGTGATGGATGGAATGCTTGAATTAATCTCAGCCATTGGCAATTGCTCGGGCTGCATTCCAATCCATTGTTTTTTGCCCACCATACCACCTTAGTTTGGATCCAGCCATAAGCAAATTAGTCTTGGCCTTGCTCCTCATGGAAACACTCCCCCAAAATCGTCAGGCTAGTTCCTCCCTGGACCGGAAAAAGGTTCATACTGTGACACTACAGATGCTACTACACAGACTGCTTTATGGTGATTGTATTATAAAGTGTAGCACTAGCATTGGATTTCAGCATGCAACTGTGGTCATGGCACTAGAAGAATCACGTCATTAGGTGTTGGCTAGGGAACAGGTAACATGGGCAACCAGTTTGCAAGAGTCTGCAGCACAGACACCATCTGTAGTTCCAGTGATAAATGAGACTGCAGTAAATCAGGGTGAATGTGATATTGGAAATTCATACCAAGATAATGGGCCCAGCTGCTAATTAGTATAAAGTAGGTATGTAGTCCAAGATCCTTTGCTAAACCAATCCTGCACTTCAGAAAGTGGGAGGAGCCACAGTGGTTTTGTTTGAAAATCATGAACAAGTGAGCAAATGAAATAATGTGGAATGAATCAATGACGGATGGCACGGCATGGATTTCAGGTAGGCAGCTCAGACATAATTAGGCATGCAGGGTTGATTGCCTGCTACCATACTTGCCACAGCCATTCTAGTAAAGTATTTCTGGAAGTAGTGAGACCAGTGCATGCATGGTGGGATTTAGCATGGAACTGAGTCATAGCTGATGCTTACGTGCAGAACAGCAAAGATTATGCCGCATCGAGGTGCGGGAGACAAGGAGAAGAAATAGAGGGTGAAACAGGGTATCTGGAGATTACTCTAGCCAGCTGCAAGGTTTTTGCTAGAACTGGGGTCTCTAGTTGGCAGTCATTTTACACCCTCCTCTAGTCAGGGTAAGGGAGTCACAATCCTAAAATAACACCTGCTTACCCCCTTTGTAGTTTGGCATGAACAGTCAGGCTTAACTCAGAGGCAATGTGTTAAGTATTTGTACCCACACACAGTAACACAGTGAAAACACTACAAATGAACACCACACCAGGTTAGAAAAATGGCAAATGTTTCTCTGAGTCAATCAAGACCAAAACAACACAAATCCAATATACACAAGCAAAGATACAAATTGTTATAGGTTAAATCTCAACAAATGAGCTTAGAAACACATTAGCCCCAATTGGGGCACCTCATAGCAAGTCAAGGTCCTCAGCAAGAGAACCCAGGGGCTGGCAGGGGAAGTCTTTGATGTCCCTGAGACTTCTTAACAGAAGGCAAGCTCATTCCAAGCCCTTGGCAAAAATTCACAAGCGGGATACACAGCAAAGTCCAGTTTTTGTCTTCTCCAAAACCGAAGCAGCAACTGCAGGAAGACCCAGCGAAGCACACACAGCAAAGGGGCATTACTACTCTTCACAGCTCTTCAGCTCTTCTCCATGGCAAAGTCTCCTCTTGATCCAGAAGTTGTCTAAAAGTCTGGGTTTTTGGGTCCAATACTTATACTCATTTCTGGATTTGAGGTAGGCAAACTTCAAAGGAAAGTCTTTGCAGTACACAGAACCTTGCCTTTCCTGCCCTGGTCCCAGACACACTCTAGGGGGTTGGAGATTGTATTGTGTAAGGGCAGACACAACCCTATTCAGGTGCAAGTGCCAGCTCCTCCTACCCCTCTAGCCCAGGAAGACCCATCAGTATATGCAGGGCACACCTCAGCTCCCTTTGTGTGACTGCCTAGAGTGAATTCACAACCAGTCAACTGTCATCCTGACCCAGATGTGTATTCCACAGCCAGGCAGAGGCACAGAATGGATAAGCAAGAAAATACCCACTTTCTAAAAGGGGCATTTTTAAACAGGCAAGTTAAAAACTCCCTTCACTAAAACATGTATTTTTTAATTGTGAGTTCAGAGGCCTCAAACTCCTTATCTCTATCTGCTCCCAATGGGAAATTACGCTTAAGAGTTATTTCAAAGCAATCCCCATGTTAACGTCTGGAAGAGAGAGGCCTTGCAATTAGGGAAAACCAAATTGGGCACTATTTTTCTAATGGGACATGTAAAACACACCAGTACATGTCCTAACTTTTTAATACACTACACCCTGCCAATGGGGCTACCTTGGGCCCACCTTAGGGGTGCCTTACATGGACTAAAAGGGAATGTTTGGGCCTGGCAAGTGGGTGCATTTGCTAGGTCGATATGGCAATTTAAATCTGCACACAGAGACACCATAATGGCAGGTTTGAGATGTGTTTATAGGCCTAATCATGTGCACAATCAATGCTGCAGGCCTACTAGTAACATTTGATGCACAGGCCCTGGCCACAGATGGTGTACTATACTAGGGACTTACTAGAAAATCAAAGATGCCAATCATGAACAACCAGTCATTAGCCCAATTTACACAGGGAGCAGTTGCACTTTAGCACTTATCAGCAGTGGTAAAGTGCCCAGAGTACCAATACCAGCAAGCACAGATCAGAAAAAAATAGGAGGAAGGAGGCAAAACGTTTGGGGATGACCCTTAAAAAAGGGTCAGGTCCAACAGGTTTACTTTGGAAGACACTTGGATAGCTGTCAAGACACACATGTAGGAGGTGCTGCCCTTTTGCTAAGCTAAATATTCTTGCCACCAGTATGCTAGATTGCAGGTGAGAGACTCCTGGGTCTGCAGCCTGTCTCAATCATGCACCTCCTAGGCTACTGTCCTCTGCTACTTGCAAACCAACCCCTCCCTTATGTAACCTGACAATCACTGTCCCCTGTGCTGTTCTGCTGCTCAGGCTTCACTTTGACCATGCTGCACTGGTTCCTACTTGGTTAACTCACCCAAATGAACTTCTTATTCATAGCTCACGTAGCTTATCACCAGTTAGAACCTCCATCCTGTTGCAAAAATTCAAATATTACATGGCTGAAGCTCTCTAATACTCTGCTTTGGGTGCCGGCTCAAAATGTCCAAACATCACAAGATCCACTTGAGAACCGTGCTTTCTCAGTCCAATCCTGCATCCTTTAGAACCAACAGGCAGAAAACACCACAGACACATCTGATCACTACCCTTGAAGACGTGCCTCTTCAGATTGAAACTCACTCGCTATCCTCTGTGGTGACCACTGCACTTTATAAATTGAACATACGTTATATAATATATTACTAACCTAATTAAACAGACACCATGTTACTGCAAAAAAAATTTATTGACAGGTGCCTTGACTGTTAGACTCATATCAAAAACCTTTCTTTGTCACTATTTATATAAGCATGAGGTTCTGGTGCTGACAATAACTCATACGGAATACCCACATAAAAATACCTTTGCTCCCTATTGCTTATTGTGTTCTTATTTTCATTTATTAGATCCCTCACCTATTAGAGAATCTCAGAGACCGCTAGGTCTTCTGGAAACAGAAGTATTTAAACTGCTATTTGTTTTGAATAAATAGTCCAATTTTAACATTGTTGATTTACTGACTATTGTAATAATTTATTATGTTTTTTGGTCCGCTGCATCTCCTCGTTCGTGATGTGCCTAATTTTGTCATTTAAATTCCAAGAGGTTTAGTAGTCTTGCTTGACTATGGGACCCAAGATAAAAGAGAACGCCATCCTTCGGTGCTCCCCACGCAGCTCACATACCACATGCACAGACTCTAGGGATTGAGGGTGGGTATGTATATATTTTCCTTCACAGCTTAGTGTGAGGGGACTTGTACCAGTTATTGTTTGTATGGAACCCCTTCTTATAGGTGGTTGTATTTGAGGTGGTAGTTTGAAGAGCGGATGGGATATTTTATTTCTTATAATTCTGTTACCTTTCGATGGCTCAAAGATTCTTATTTTTGCAGGCAGCGGGTCACAAGAAAGCTGCGCCAAGAAAGAAGGCAGGCATAAACGTCTTGTTTTTTCATGCATGCCCACATAGAGGTATGGTATTTGCACATTCATGGGCTTTTCGTATTGCTTTTTTTGTGTGAGAAGTTTCTTTTTATTAAAGTGACTGAGATCACGCAACCCTGAAAGAAAAAAATACACACAGAGCCTCAGCCTGAGTATGAGGTTTCGGAGACACCAGAAAGGCATTCATTTTCTGACTGGCCTGGTTAAGATGAAGACCTTGAACTTCGAGAAGAATAGAAAGGGAAATATATTTGAAGAATGATATTGACATGAGTGTGGTCTCATAGTCAACAGAACATAGTTCACGGTGCCAGAACTTCCTGGAACTTATACAGAGACATTACTACACTTGTTTCAGCAATTGCCACAAATATGCCTTTCAGTTCATTCTCGTGTAATGGACATTATTCTAAGAAAATGGAAAGATGCTGATAAAATGAAACTTCCCAGATTTATGACAAATTCAGTCCCTTGGAAAACATACATTCTCTATGTTGTTGACTCTCTGGTTGCAGGTCTGGTGGGAAGAGCCTCATTGGCAGATGAGGTCATCACTGAAGAGTCTTCAGATAACAAGGTTGCCCCTTCACTAAAGAAAGGGTATTCTGAATCACACTTGGCTTTTAGGATTGGTATCTAACGGGCCTATATGGCTCAGCCATTAATATCAGATTTAAAAAATCTCTTCAAAGCAACTGTGGATTGGAATGTCCTGCTCTTCTGGAGATGCTGAAGACAGGCAGAGGATCTATAGGATGTAATGCTTTGTTTCATGTTGTTAGAGCATCAGCCTTGGCAGAAGGATAAGTAGTTTCAGCCCGTATGAATCTTCTGTTGGAGGATTGCTGTAAAGCTACATTAGACAAATCAGTAGTTCTTCATAGGTCTTTTCAATGAGCTCTTGTTTTAGGTCTTGGGTGCAGGAAAGAATGGGTGGTCTGTTTAAAGAGAAGAGAAATTGCTCTTCCTTCACCACCAGCAACAATAATCATCAACAGTTTCAACAGGAAGCTTGTCTTCAAGAAAACAACAATTGTCTGAGCTCTACAACACAGCAAAAGTTTCTCCAGTCGAAGTCAGCAAAGACAGAAGCAAATTTCCATAGTGAAATACACAATTTTCTGACTTTGACCCAAGCTTTCGGGTTAAAGGTCAAATCTGGCACTTGCTGGAAGCTTGGGAGCCATCATTTCAGACACCTGAGTACTAAAATAATTCCACAGGTGTATCAAATAAAATTTATAACTGTTCCTCCATACATGGAAATCGGAAAGACACCTTGCCCAAAATGTCCAGAAAAAAAAACTCTCCAAGATCTTCAAAACAAGAGAGTAGTGATCCCAAAGCTAGAGAATATGTCAGCAGGTTTCACAATGACGTTAGATTTGAACATCTTGAATCATTGCATATAGGCAGTTCCATTTAAGATGGAGCTGTTAAAAAGACCACTCCATTATTCTCTACAGGTAGCTTCAAGATAAATATGCATTTGATGGATGCATACTTTCAGATCCTACTGCTCCGGCACTTCAGACACTTCTAAGGTGTTGCATTCAGAACTGGAATTTTCAGTTTTGTGTACCACCTTCTGCCTAAAATCAGCACCACAAGACTTCACATAAATGATGGCTTCCTTGGTTGCCTTTCTTCATCTACCAGGCTACCATGTTTACCCAGACAAATAGTTAATTCATGCTCCATTAAATGTTAAGGCATTCCAGGAACTGAAGGCAGTTCAGAGCTGCTTAAGCTTAACATGATTTCATTCTTAACTTGAAGAAATGTTAGCAAACTCTGTCATAAGCTGTGGTCTTCACTGGAACAAGGTTCAGAACAGATCTGGATATGTTCTTTCCCGAATATCCACTCTTCAACCATACGTCAATTGGTCCCATCACTGATTCAAGTGCCTTAAGCACTGCGACAACTTTGACAAGGACAGCAGTTCTAAATGGTGTTGCACATATTTATGGTTCCTTGGGATCAGCTCCATCCCTACACATTACTGTTACATCTTCACATACATTTGGCATCAGTCTCTCCAGAATATGAGGCTCCAGTGCCAGTTTCGGCTCACGTGAAAGAAGTTGTGGAATGGTGTTGAATCCACTTAACCCATCATGGGATCTTCCTCTTCTCCAGGCAACCTTGTAGTGGTAACAGATGCAACTTCCAGTGGACGAGGGGGCATATTGAAGGAAGTGTTTGTGCAATGGTATTGTCTGTGGTAGAAGGAGCCCATTTGTCCAAATGGATGGAGTTGACACAGTTCCTTAAATTGTTTCCACACTCAAGTTCAAACAAAGCATCTTCTAGTAAGGACGGACAGAATGATAGCATACTCATATAAATGGTTAAGGAAGGACTTGAAACAAGTTTATTGGCTAAGGTTGTTCTTCATCTAAATACATGGGCAGAAAAACATGTACTGTCACTGACGGCAAATTACACCAGAGGGGTCTCATATACGGCATCCCAGGAATTATTTCTATACCCCTTTTTCTGGACCTTTTTGAATTTCAGATTTTGAGACCCTATTTCTGAATCTCTTTGAATTCCAAATCAATGTCCAAAGTCTCAGGCTTGCTATCCAGTTAAGAGGGCATGGGGGATGGGTGCTCTGACAATCCAGTGATATAATGAGCTAGTGTATGCCTTCTCTTGTTGTTGAAAAAGTTCAGGATGGAGTTTGGTTTCAAGAAGCTATTGTGATACTTATCGTTTGTCCAAGGAGGTCTTGGTTCCCACTGTTGCAACCCCTGGTGATTTTTTTCCACTACAGGATTTTCCTCTGGATCCCTTTTCTCCATGTCTCTTCTTACACACTCTTCTAAAGAATCTATCCGTGTTGATGAAGAAGTTGAGAGGGGAGGTTTGTAAAAAAAGGGATCTTTCACCACCTATCAGAGACCGTTCAAACATTCAGTACATCTTCCACATTAAAATGCTATACTCAGCATTGGTTTTGGGGTGGAGGGGTCTTTCACTGATCTGCAAGTCACATTACATTTCTACATTAGACTGTACATTAGATCTCTCTATTGCCACACTTAAGGCACAGTGAGCAGCTATTTGTGCCTTTAGGGACCCGTAGGACAATCTAGAAGATGCCAAAGCCCTGTCTTCTAAAACGTTTCTCGCTGGTTCATCCTGTGTTCAATCCTTAGCCACTCCATTGGCTTTATCTTTCATTCTACAGGCTTTACAGAAGCATCCATTTGAGACTCTGCAATCTGTTGATTTTTAATTCTTCACAATGAAGAACCTAGTTATCTGTGGTAACTCTGGCACAAAGAATAGGAGAGCTGGGAGCTTTGTTAGGTAGGGCTCCTTTTTCATTTACTTTTGAGGATAAGGTGATTTTTAGACCAAATCAAACTTTTGTCCTAAAAAGCCTCACTCCATTGAATCATGTACAGAAACCTATCTTTGACTGCTTTCTTTTTCCCTCCTTAATTTTAGGAAGAACTTTTGCATCTTATGGATGTTAGGAGAGCTCTTTTGATATGTCTTGACAGATCCCACTCTTCCGGAAAAACTGACCACCTACTTGTTATTTTTGGCGCTTCAGGGCAAAGAAATAGAGCTACCTCTATGAAAATCAGTGGCTGGAGTCACTCTACAATAGCTTTGGCATAGTCTATGTGTGACATACCCTTGCCAGATGGGATTCACGAAAGTACCACTAGCATTCGAGCAGGTTCTTGGGCAAAGATTAGGAGTTCTCCAGTGGTAGAAATACACACAGCATGCTCAAATACCTTTGTGCATCGATACATACTTCGAGGCTTTGGCAATGATGAAAAGAACTTTAATCTGAAAGTACTGGATTCTGGATTACTGAATTATTTTGTCATAACGATCAAAACTATTGATTAAATCGCACAGTGTTGCATAGAGCTCACAGTCTAATGAGCATTTTTTTGGTTAAAGCCAGATCCAGATTCTGCTTTGGAATGCCTCAAAAGTAATAACTGGGATGAGAACAAAGAATGTAGCGGTAATACCCTGAGTGCAGGATACTGTCTAACATAAATATTGTTCACAAAAATATCTCCCTATTGGACTTATTAATAAAAAAATCTACTCCAAACAGTACAACAGTTTTGAAAAAACATTTAAGACAATAATAACACCAGATTTTATTTCTGTACACAAAACTCTGACATAGAACTATCAGTGGCACAAGAAACGTAGAGAACAGGAGACATTGGTCCTCATTATGACATTGGCTGTCTTTTCCCATGACCGCAGTGGTGACGGGCGCCAACAGACTGCTGCGGAGGCGGTAATCCACCCACCAAATAATGACACACAAACACAAAACTGACAGAAACTAGCCACAACCACAATTCTGCCAGACCCAACAGAGGCGAAAAACTGTCAGACCCACCACCCTCCCTGCTACGCCAGCAATACACCACCCTCCAAATTATGGACTACGAATAAGCACAGCAACCATTCAATGGCAGTCTGTCATTGGTGGTGCACATGGCCGTGGCAAAATTGGACACCCAACACCACTAGAAGCCAACATTGGCCAGATTAAATAGCCCACACATGAAATGTACACACACCGTACACACCCACCAACAGCACTATAAAAAAGCCCCCCCCGCAACACACAATCCTTTGCAAACACAAAAAGAATGTTACACGTTGCTACGTCAAACCTTTAGAGAACTGCACACATACCAAATCCACCTATACACCCGTTACACATAACACACCACACACTCTACCTCAACACCTAACATCCTCTGCACAACACACACACTACACAGTAGGCATGTCCCCACAAAAGAACCCCAGTTTCACTGATGAGAAGTTGTGGTTCATGGTGGAAAAAATCGTCAGGATAGAGCCACAGCTGTTTGGTGCACAGGTCCAGCAGATCTCCATTGCCAGGAAGATGGAGCTATAACGGAGGATCGTGGACAGGGTGAACTCCGTAGGACTTTATCCACGCACAAGGGACGAAATTCGGAAGAGGTGGAATGACCTGTGGGGGAAGGTGTGTTCCATTGCATCAAGACACCAGGTTGCCATCATGAGGACTGGCGGTGGACCCCCACCTTCTTCCCCACAGTTGACTGCATGGGAGGAGCAAGTCTTGGCAATCGTGCATCCTAAGGGCATAACTGGAGTAACTGGAGGGCTGGACACTGGTAAGTCATCATTACTACCCTACCTCACTGATACCTGCATGGCATCTAACCCCATCACCCGGACTCCCTATACACCATTCCATCCCATACAGTGCCCCACCCCAATAACCACCCTCAATTGTGTACCCCTGCATGCCCTACTCACTGCAAGCACACCCCTCCTAGCTCTGCATGCACACACAACAGCAATGCATGGGCAGCATATAGATCTACCAATCCCAAAACCCATCACCATACACTAACCAAAGGTGGGAGGACAACACCAAACCCATAGCGAAAGCCAGAAATGCTGAATATGTGACCGACAATGAGTCTAGCAAAACACTCACATCTTCACAGGTGCCCCAGCCAATGACAGCGGTAAGCAGGTGCCAGGGCAACCCAGTCCTCCACCAGAAGATGCCCTCAGTGATGACAGCATCTCTGGATGTTCCGAGCTTGATGAACTCCCTTGCCCACCTGGGACCACTGGTCAGTCGGCTTCCACATCCCACACCCAGTCCACCACACGGCCCCCCTCCGACTCCAACACCACAGCAGCCACCCAAAGTCCACAAACCTCTGTACCCAGGACATGACAATCAATAGTGTGCCCACATGTACAGGGACCCGAGTCGACACCACACAGGCAAGACGGTGAAGGTCCTGGTGTAAATGGGAAAGGGCACCCCGTTCAGGGGACCCAGGCACAGGGGGCGAGGGACAGTGGGAGGTCAGCTGTGTGCCAGGAGGAGGTGAGGCCCAGGGATCTGACTTTCCACATGTCCTGGGGGCATACCAACAATCCCAGGACAGGATGGGGCAGGCAATTACCATCTGGCGAGAGTACCAGCGGCTGCAGGAGGTTCACAACCAGGAGGTCATGCAGCAGTTGCAGGGCCTAAATGCCAACATGGCCTCCATTGTAGGGATGCTGGGTGACATGGCCAACACCATGTGGGAGAACAGAGTACACCAGCAGCCCACTTACACTAGCCAGTCCACTCAGCAGCCATCAACATCTACTGCAGCTAGTGTACAGGAGAACCTGCAACACCACCCACAGGCCACCAGCACCCCACCCCCTGCAGAAGGTGAACTATCCGGCAAAAGTTCCCTGCGACCCAGACAGACACCCGAGACTGTTGCCAAGACCAAGACCGCCTCCAGGAAATGAGCCCCTCCAGAATGTCCCTCTTGTGGGTTACTGAGTCACCTTGTTCACTTTGGACTGCCATTGCTCCTTTTCCTACGGCCCCATGGACACTGGACCTGTGCTACAAACCAACTGGGCCACTTCACTGAAGTTTTCATCCGCCATCACCCCACTCTATTGAACTATCCCTTCATTTTTGTCACTTAAATAAACACAGTTGAACACAACTGTACTATTTGTGCTTTATTATACAACAATTTGTAATGTACTGAACTGCACTATCCTGTGCAAATGTCCTGTAATGTGTGAATCCATCCATCAAATGTGTTTAAGCAGTCTGTAGTCATCACATCAGTACACAGTTGTGACCACACCAACATCTGCAAAAAAGGCAAGCATAAGTGACAGTTAATTTGAAAGTACAGGTAGGGCTTGGCACAATACAGCAGGCACACAGCATTGAACTGAAATGGAGATATGAATAGACGTACAGTCTTACCTCAGTGTCATTGGAAGTACTGCTGTATTATATGTGTCCTGTTGTCCACATCCTCACTGTCTTCAGTGTCCTCTGCTGCCACAGGTGCATTGTCTCCCCTCTCCTCCTGCAGGTACGGCACATGGCGTCTGAGGGCCAAATTGTGCAGCACTATCTGGCAAACCTTCTTAGGGGCGTAGCATAGGGAGCCACCTGTTAAATGGAGGCATCGGAACCTGGCATTCAGTAGACCAAATGTGTGTTCAACAACCCTCCTGGTACGGCCATGTGCTTCATTGTACTGATTTTCTGCCTCTGTCCTCGGATTCCTCACTGGGGTCACCAGCCAGGACAGGTTTGGGTAGCCGGAGTCACCTGGAAGTAGTGAGGGACACACATTACTCAAGTACAATGGAATGGAGTACTACTCCAGTTGCCATACACTGACATACATTGGGTGAAGACTCAAGCTCACCTATGAACCACACTCTGTGTCTCTGTAGTTGTGCCGTCACCTGTGGGATGCTGCTATTCCTCAATACATAGGCATCATGCACAGATCCAGGAAACTTGGCAGTGATGTGGGATATGTATTGCTCAGCAAGGCACACCATCTAGACATTTAGAGAGTGGTAACTCTTCCTATTCCTGTAGACCTGCTCATTTGCCCTGGGAGGGACCAAGGCAATATAGGGCCATTGATGGCCCCAATGACATGTGGTATGTGTTCCATGGCGTAGAATGCAGCCTTGACAGTGGGCAAATCTTCACTCTGGGGGAATAAGATGCAGCTGCTCATGTGTTTGAGCAAGGCAGCTAAAACCCTTCCAAGCACAACCGAAAACATTGGATGTGACATTCCTGCAGCCAAGCTCATTGTCACCTAGAATGAACCACTTTCCAGGAAGTGGAGCACTAACAGTATCTGTACTGCAGGGGGTATTGCTGTAGTGCTATGGATAGCAGGAATCAGATCTGGGTCCAATTGTTGGCACAACACAGTAATTATGGCCCTGTCCAGACGATAGCTGAGTATGATGTGCTGGTCCTCTAGTGTAGCCAAGTCCAGACTGCCAAGTCCACACTGTACAGGGGTCTGTACATGGGTGCTGGCCTCCTCCTCTGCAGTGGTAGTTATCTAAGTAAACCAAACATGAGATGTGCGTGACTGCAGGAAGTATGGACACACAATATGACAGTACACAGAGCATGTATGTATGTAGCAGACTGGAATTGTCTTAGTGTGTACAATCAATAGCTATGACACACATTAAATTGTCCAACATAAGTACCAGCATTAGGAAATGACAACGGCCTGTCCTGGATGCAGGGACAGGTGGAAGTGACCTCAGTCCGCTGGCGTTTGGCACCATGGTAGCAGGTGGTCTGAACCACTGTGCAACTCCTCATTGGCTAACATGGAGCTCTATGGAGCTCAGGAACCAATTATGATCAACGCCAGCGGTGACGGTGTTCACCGCTGTGGACGTGACCGCCATTTTCTCTGTACCATGTCACTTGATTCCTGACTCTCCACGGTTCAACACCTCTACTGCATGTGCTGCTGTTTCCTGTGTCTGGAACCCACAGTGGCCTGTGCTACAGGGGAAAGGGCCCCAGCCTTCACATCCAAGGAGTTGGAGAAGCTTGTGGATGGGGTCCTACCCCTGAATGGGCAGTTGTATGGGCCTCCAGACCAACAGGTGAGTATATCATGGGTTCTTTGGATGCGATATGGCTGCATGGAGATGTATGTGTGCTGGCAGTGTGCCATTTTCGGGTGGTATTTTGCCTGCATGCAATGTGTATGCAGAGGTACGGGTCATGTATGTGCTAAATGTGGGATCTATGCAGTATGTAAGCCATTTCTATTACAGAATGGAGTGTTGAGTTCATGGTTTCCTCCTGTCTGTGTTCCCTATGCAGGTCAGTGCCCATCAAAAGAAAGGGTTGTGGTGTGCCATCGCCAAGGACGTGCGGGCCCTGGGTGTCCATAGCCGGCAGAGCACCCACTGCAGAAAACGGTGGAAGGACCTGAGACGCTGGGCCATGAAGACCGCAGAGGCCCAGCTGGGGACAGCCTGCCAGGGTGGGAGGGGTGCCCGTCGCGCCCTGACCCCCCTAATGGCCCGCATACTGGTGGTGGCCAATCCTGAGTTGGATGTGCACTTGAGGGCAGTACAGCAGTCACAAGGGGGTGAGTACAGACTGTGTGGTATTAATTTTTGTTGCCTGCCATGGGGTTTGGGTACAAGGTTATAGTCAGTGTATGCCCCAATATGCCAGATTAGCTATTCTTGTGGGGTCCTGCTTAGGAATGTAGGGTGGCATGTATATTTGGTATTGGTAAGCAGCTAGCATACCATGTCAGACATGGCTTAGTGACTCCCAGTAGGTGTGCAGATGGTAGTGTTTGGGTTCTATAATGCTGTTGTACCCAGGTACCAGGCAATGGTTTCACATTGTGGTCCATACTGCACAGTGTTAGTCCCAGTGAGTGATTGTGATGTGTATGCCATATATGCTGTTGCTGCTGTGATTGACCCTGTGCTCCCTTTCTTTCTCCCCCGCCCTCTGTCCTTTTCTCATCCTGTCCTTGTGTGTATTAGCATCATCTGGCGCAGGAGCAGGGGCACCGGTGAGTGGTAGAGCTGCAGCCCACGGACCCAGGAGGCAGAGTCCACCAACGCCGAGGGGACCAGTTTGTTGGTGGGCGAGGAGAGCACCACAGGGAGACTGGAGCTACATCTACAAACTATGATTCCACCTCCGATGGAAGGTCCCTGGTTGTGGCGGACCCCTCTGGGACCACCCCAGCTACTACATCTTCTGCCTCCCCGTGCCAGCACCGCCCTCCCAGTAGCCCCCCACCCAGTTGCCCGTGCCCGCTCACCCGGGAGGGGGGGCGTCTCCTTCGCCCCAGGCACCTCAGGTCCTGCCCCAGTCAGCCCTGCTGCCCTCACTGAGGAGGCTATTGACATCTGGAGGGCAGTCAACCATAGTGAATGCCATCCAGGGGCTGGCATCCCAGATGCGGCAATGCAATGCCTGCCTAGAGGGACTTCACGGTGGCTTGACTGCCCTACAGAGATCGTTTCAGGTTGTGGCCTCCTCCTTAACGGCAGCCAGTGCCCTTGGTTCTTCCGTCCCCCCTCCAACTACCTGTTCCCAGTCCCAAAGCCCTCTCCCCCAACCCATCTCATGCACCCAATCAGACAAGCATGCACCCAAACCAACAGACAGGACTTGCCCAGACAAGCACAAGCAGAACACTTCACTCCACAAGCACACACACAGCCAACACACAGAAGCACATACAACAACAGCCACTGCCTCCACTGTCTCCCCCTCCTCCTCCCTCACAGTCACATCAAAACACACACCTGCATACACTACATCATCAGTCCCAGATTCTGCCACCTGTACAGCCTTGCCCACAGTCACCACGACATGCAGATTAGCACCCCATTCACCAAATGCACAGTAACCACCACCACCATCAAATCCTCATGCAGCACACCCACCTCACTTGCAGACACCACAACGTACATGCATACGTCCTGTTTGTCCTCTTCCACCCTGGCTGCCCCCTCCAAAAACATATAAACGCTCCCACTCAGACACCCATCAACCATCCACCTCACACACGCACACTGTCCATGCACCTGCACACAAGTCCAGCACACCTACTCCTCCTACAATCACTCCCTCTACCTCCACTATCAAACCTACTCCCACAACCCGCCCCACTGCACCTAAGAAAATGTTCCTTTCCCGCCTCGACCTCTTCCCTCCTCCACCCCCCCAACCTGCCCATAAGAGGAAGATCCCTCTCCACCAGCCCCATACATCCAGCTCCCGGTCCACTCCTGGCCCTCCCTCTAAAGCTTCACCTGCCACTAAGGGGCACAAGAGTGGCACTCTGGCCCCCCGCCCCAGCAACCACCTCTGCCCAAACACAACGGAGTAAAGACCCGCCCCCTCAAAAACCCAAGTCCAAGGACCCCCCTCCCAAGAAACCCCCCCATTCCTCTCCACTCCTCCCTGCCCCCTGAGGTGCCTTCCTATCATCACAATGATGCCCCTGCCCAGTGGAGGGACTTGGGCTGTCAGGAGTCAAGTTGGACCTTGGACGTTGCCCTGTGGCTTTGCACTTATATTGGACTGGCCAATGGCCCTTTCTGTAAATATATATATTTTATTTTATTGAGGTCACTATACCCAACGTATTACAGTGGTTAGACCAAAGGTATGTGTCCTGGCTTTCTTTGCTCCTGGCTTATGTTGTTGATGAATTGCTCACAGATAGTTCTCAGTGTGTTGAATGTGTGTATGGTGTGTGTTGTGCGTGTGTCACTCTCCCCTCCCTCCCTTGTGTGCTAGTTGGTTGTACTCACCGTCGTCGTCTTCATCTGTGTGCTGCTCCTGGACTACCATTGTGTGGTTCAGCATCGGCAGGACTTCCAGTTTGGGCTCCATTATGGCCACGGACTCCCCTCTGTCCCTGGAGGTGAGTGGCTCCTTTTATATGATGTGCTTCTGTCAGGCTTTTGGTGGCGGTGGTCCCGCCCCGGAAATCCTGGCAGTCTGGTATGTCATAATATGCTGGGTGGGTCGTTGTTTAATGCCAGCCTGAAGATGGCTACTGCCATGGTCAGTGGACGGTCCGCACTGGCGGTTCAGTTGATACATTGGCTGTCTATGGGAGGGATCACCGCCATGGTCATAATTTGGTGGTCTTCAATGCCAGCCTGGCGACGGTACTACCGCCATCGCCGGCGTGGCGGGCAGCTGACTGCCAATGTTATAATGAGGGCCATAGTTCGGTAGAAAAGGGGACAGGGAGACATGGTGCATGACAGCAAGAGTGATGAACACATGGTACAATTGGGAACCAACATAAAAAGCCTTAGTTTCTATATTTAGGTATAATCCACAGCTTGGACCAATGAGGATTTTATGTATCAACCAAAGTTATGTGGCTGTTACCATTAAGGAGGCTGAGATAGCACAAATTATCAACCTACATGCCACTCCCTTGAAGTCAGCAATGCTAAGGCCATTGAACTGCTTCAAAAAGTCCTCAATCTCCTATCAACACATTTATTGATGCATATCTGGGAATATAAAGGTCACACAACTGCTCAAGCATTCTCAGATACTTTCACCTCTTAAGAGACTAATGTGGACCATCATGCACTTGCCAACTACTGTTCCCACTCTAGCCTCATCTGCCTCATCTGCCTCACTACAGTAAGATTCAGTGGTAAACATCCAATTTTCAGCACACACAAAAAGACTGCCGAATTGACGGTCTCTCACCCGCCATATTACAATGTTACCGCTGCCCCAGCAGCGGTGTACATGATGGCGGTGGCCCAGCAGGGAAAGCGGTCAGAAATACAAGGTTTATTTATACAGTTGTTTCAATGAAGGTGTGTAAATTTTGACCAAAACGTACACATTTGCATGACATGTGTAAAAATAAATTGTGCGTATGCCTTTCCATTGCAGGTGACTGTGCCATATAGGCCCAGTCCAGTCAAAGGCAGGAAAATGCTAATTGTACTTACCTGCATTTTTTCATTTTTTTTTTCAGGGGTGAAGATGCTGCCGTGAAGGGGTAGGCACTGACGAAGGGGCCCACGTTGGATACTGAAGGGAAAAGAAGGAAATGTGGGAGCTAGCATACCATTTCCTTTGATTCTGCCATCTCCTAGCAGGCGGTCTCTCCCACCTCAGTCGGCTCAGCAGAACACCATATCGTAATGTTCACTGCAGTACCCTTGCCTATACTGCTCTGTGATGGCTGCTTTTCCCCAGCGCCCATCAAGGCGGTCAGCGGATGGCTGTCGGTGTTGGTGCGACTCTGTCAGTCTCTAGTTCAGCACACCCCCAACATCGTAATATGGCGGTCGGACTGACAACACAGTGGCGGCCGGACCGCAGCAATGGCAGTCCCCAGACCACCAAACTTGTAATCAGGCCCTAAGTTTCACATTCATTATAGGTATCTGTAAAAATCTACTAATTTTCCCACATTAGGGACAACCACACTCAGATGCTTCTTGATTTCTCAGCAGCATTGAGCAAAACATTTCTGCTGAACTTGATTGCAAACAACTGCAGTATTGGTAAAAAGCCTTCCAATAGGTTTGCCTATTTGTTAAATAATTCTCATCAGGTGTAGCTTGCTTTCTACTTGTCCGTTGTATGTATGTATGTTTGTTTGTACATGGTATTGCTATAGCATGAACCTACCCAAAAAGCAGTGGAGTGCTGTCATTGTCAAGCACAAGCATAAAGTTAAAGAGTGAGATGAGATAAAGCCTGGTTTAGGATAGGTTATGCACTGCCAATAATACCAACTCTGGTACTATAGGAAGATCAACTCTTTCTCCACCCCTCTTTAAAAAATACATTGCACAGTTTACAAATATCTTTAGAATATCCTGCTGTATGAATACTGGGGACACTCCCATTTCTACCACATTCTCCATTAAACCGGGGGATTACTACTAAGATAGTGGATCACTTAAATTAGGTCAAAACTGGATGCACTACAAACTGTCTCTATCCTGACATCCAGAAGACTAAGGTCTTACCATTGGGAGCTGAAAATACTTTCCAATTTTTCAGTTGTCTGCATCAATTTATCAATTCATGGCTCCACCACGAATATCTTCTCAACATCTCTGCAACCTAAGTGTTGTGGATGCTAACATGTCAATGATGCCACATGAGAGTAATGCCACAAAAGGTGTTTTGTCCATGTATGTTAATTGAGCTACCTGCCTCTGCTACACCTGCCCCAAATTATTATTCGGCCATGGTTCTCTGACATAGTGATTTCCAGCACTGACTGCTGCAACACAATTTAAGCACTCTTCTCATCAGGTTTATAGCCAAACTTCAAAGTATCATGTTGCTTACCTTATCATTGACCTCACGTCTACAGATGATTTCACCCCTGCACTATTGTGCCTGTTTTGGCCCACTACTTAACAAAGGAATTAGGTTAGGACATTCAATGCCTTTTACAAGGCCATTCACAGTCAAGCACCATATTAAGGGCCTAATTTATAGTTTGTCGGACACGTTAATTTGTCACAAACATGATGGATATCCAGTCAGGGGCCTAATGCAAGCCCCGGTAGCCCCTGCAGTGCAGGGCCTCCACACACCATCAGGGGGCTCCCTTCAAGCCAAGGTCAGTCAGTATCTGTGAAATATGTGAGCCTCAGGAGCACCTCATCACATCCTTCAGTGAAGCACACCATTTTCCATTACTCCACAGTGCCATTGGATATAATGCACTTGTAATACAGTGGACGGGATTTCCATGATGTTTGCAATGGAGTAACTCATCCACCGAACTCTAAATCAGGTTCTAAGCTGCCATATTACTGTCACCATACATCCAGCTAGACGCTTACGGTGAGCCGACACACTAGACTCTGCATATATTTGATGAATGTTTTGGTGGCAAATCATTGGCTGTTCAAGACTTAATGTTGTGGAACTCTCTACCTCAACCCCTCCACATAGATTACATTTATTTTGCGAAGTACCAACCTTCCTCCTGGCCTTTAGGCAACACTTACATCATAAAAACAGCAGTACATACATGGACAATGTTCTCCATTTTGAAGATACTACTTCTACTTGGTAGAGGTTAATAAGAAAAAACATGACTGGAGAAGGATGTCTGGCTTGTCTGTATTTCTCCTTGGAACATAGTGTTTTTACTGCCTTCTAGGAATGGCTCGTTCTTAGGGCCCAATCCCCAAATGATCCACAAACATATTTCTGACTGGGGAGAGGATGTGGCCTTACAGCCAGAGTTGCCTACTTTAGAACAGGGAAACTAGGTTAGAGTCTCTAGGTCAGTGTCTCGGCGCCGGCTCGACATCCTTTGATTCTGGGCAAATACCAAATTCTCTCTGTGACTGAAAAATGAATGTGACCTTATGTAAAGTAATTGGTACTCATGTAAAGCGCTCCATCGCCTTCTAGTGGAGCTCGTGCTATATACAAATGCAGTACTATTTATATACCATATTTGTCATAATTCTGGGTGAAATGTATGCATGTCTCCTAACACTGGCATAGAATATTGTAACAGGATTCCTGAAAAAAGGTCACGTTAACATGAGGCGGAATTATGTAACACATAAAATGCTGTTTTGTGAAGTAATCAATTCATTAGATTTAGAGAAATGCACATATCACGCGTAACCGTTCTTTAGGAGAGAAGATTCGAATCCAGAAGAAAATAACGCCCCTCTTCAGTGGGCAGACAGACACTACTCTCCCCCACTCCCAAAAGGAAGGAAGGAACAGAGAGAGAGGCAGAGATAGAGAACAGGAAAGAAAATGTGTGGGGGGGAGAGCGTGTATGTGCGTTGATATGATTGTAAGGCTGAAATTGCATGACTGTAAACTGATTTGTTTTGTATTTCTCCTTATGATTTGCATGCGTTATTGTTTTTTCTGTTTTACAAGAAAATATTTTGTCAATAACTTTGCTCTTTAAACCGATTTCAACATCATAAAAACACGCTGAAGGAACAAGACCTGGTGTGTGTTTGTGAAAATAATAAGCTAAAATTTGCACAAAGTTTTTGCCCAAAGTGATTTAGTACAAAATGTGTATATTCAATTATGGTCACCTAACCTGGATTGATTTGTATCAATCTCGAGCCTGAAAGTCTCTCACAAATCACAACAGCAAGTGCCCGAGTTACTGAGCTACCTGACTGGCACCAAATGGTTTAACGCATATACAAATGCTCACAAACCACTCGGGAGAGGATAGAGGTCATTGTTTGTCTTACTTCGGCCTACCTGAAATATGTCACTTGCACACTTCCGACACAAATTATGCTGGCACGGGAGGATCACCACCGGTTTGCTAAACATCTCAAGGCAGATGGGGCAGATCAGCTGCTTCTCTAGGTTGTCCATTGTTTGCTGCTCTTTGGTCAGGGAATTGTAATTCAGAGAGGTGCTCATCTCCTTGAAGTTTCCAGGGTCTGGAACCTCAGAAAATGCGACGGCTCACCAGTTCCGGGTTCGCTTCCTTAAAATAATTCCAGGGCTTGCGCGATCAAGTGTCCTTTGAGCTCCTTCGGCTGAGGGTATTGTGCAGAGGCTGGGTGGAAGTGCCTGGGGGGCTCTTTTTTTAGCCCTGGGCGTCACTGGTTGCCATGCCCATATATGAAAGTGACACCAGATGGAGCCGGGCAGCTGGCTGACCGCATGGATGAATGGCCCGCATTCCTGCCAGAGGCGTCTGGCACTTGCATCTGACAAGCGCATAAGTGCCCCTCTGACGTGGAACGCAACTGTTAAAGTGGCTTGCGGGATCGCTGGTTCCTTGACCTCCTCCCCTAGTCGACTCGCGCCATGCCCTCATCCCATCCTGGTTGCCACGCGCCTTGACCTCGTGCCTTGGTTGCTTCGCTCTTTGCCCTCTTCTGAAGTAAGAATCGAAACTCGCAAACAACCTGCTTTTCTTCAGGCATTAGCATCGTTGCTCTCTGCCTTTAATGATATTACTAAATAAATGTCCGATACTACTCTTACCAGAAATAGTGGTTCTCACGGTAAAGACCTAGGAAGGATGAAAGGCTGAGTCGGTATGCCCACGATTTCAACAACATCACGTTAGGTTAACAACTATCTCTCTAGCGTAGCAAAGGATAATAAATAGTGCAAAAGAATTATACCCACTGTTCGCACCCACCCAAAGCGCGCTGCGAGTCATGGCAGAGGGAGTGCTTCACAGCTGCTGCAGGTTGGACGCGGACCAGTGTTGGCGGCGAAATGAGTCGTCTCAGCTGGGAGACATTTTACACATTAGCCCGTCCAAGACGCAGGAGGTTGGCTCAGTCGCGGGGCAGGAAGAGACCTGGAGAGCAGGGCTGCAAGCCATTCAAGACTGCTTTGTAAGCCTGGCTTTGACTGCCTTGACTCCCTTTCTCAGACTGACGCTCCATTTTGTAAACCTTAAGGTGAGTATTCCACATACCGGCCAGATTAATAAATAACGTGTAAAGTTACAGAAGGTGACTCAAACTGGTCCTAAGTGTTGTAAATGCCTTCTCAAGGCAGGAGTTAATTAGGGGAAACGCTTTCAGTTATCTAAGCTTTTCAAACGTTGTACATGTGCTGCTCCGTACACCACACATACAAAGTAGGAAAGGTTTTAAAGTTAGTATAAGTATAGTCACACTATGCGTCAGTCAAGCACACACATTGCACACGTGTGTCCGTGGCGCTAGGCAGCCTGATTGTGCACAAGAACTTGGGAAGAGAGCAGCAGTGCCTTATCTTTATAGATGTGGCACACCCGCTCTGGCATCCTGGCTCTGTCAAGGTGTTGGGGCCTAGCCTTGAGGGCAGAGGAAAGCGGGGTAAACGAAGAGGATCTGGTGAGTAGTGGGAAGTAATTCCATGCTTTAGGAGCACTGTATGAAAAGTCTCGACCTCCAGTTATTTTGGGGTGTATGCAGGTAGGAGTCCAGTTGTGCAGAGGTGCCTGGGTGGTTGACGGAAGGAGAGACGGCTGTTCAGGTAGGCCAGGCTTGTACTGTGTAATGCTTTGAATGTGTGGGTGAAGAGTTTGAAGTGTGCGTACTTGTGTATCAGGAGCTAGTGGAGCTTCCTCAGGAGTGGTGTGATATTTATCCTGCGTGGGAGGTTGAGGATGAGTCTGGCTGCAGCATCCTGGATGGTTTGCAGTCTTTTAGTGAGATGTCTGGTGAATTCAGCATAGGGTGACTTCCTGCTGTCCAACCTGCTGGTGAAAAGGGCCTGGGTGTTGGGTTTTCTGGTGTTGTTCGAGAGCCATTCAGAGATCTTTTTCCATATCCTCAGGGTGTGGAAGCAGGATGCACTGACAGCGTTTACCTGGGTGGACATTTCCAGCTGCTTGTCAATGACGATCCTAAGGTTTCTGGTAAGTGAGGTGGGGGTGGGAGTTGGTCCGAGATCAACTGGCCACCAAGTGAAGTCCCAAAGAGAGATGTTTTTTCCAAAGATTACTACTTGTGGGTTGTCACATTTTGAGTTTGAGACAATTAGACTTCATCCAGGGGGTTCCATCAGTCATGCAGGCGATGAACGTGTTCCTTGTGATGTCAGACGAGGTTGTCTGAGGCGGATAGTATGAGTTACGTTTTGTCAGTGTAGTAGAGGTGGTTGATGTCATGGGCGCGGATGGCATTAGCCAGTGGGGTCATATAAGCATTGAAGAGTGTCTGGCTGCGGGATAAGCCTTGAGGCACTCCACCTTTCCATTTCCAGGCTTTGAAGAGGTATGGGGCCAGAATAACTGACGAGAGCCTGATTTAGAGTTTGACGGACAGGTTACTCAATTACAAACCTGACAGATATCTCGTCTCCGTATTACGATGTCCATAGGATATAATGGACTTGTATGACAGAGGACAGGATATCTGTCAGAGTTGTGATGGAGTAACCCCATCTGTCAAACTCTAAATCAGGCCCTAATACCATTCCGTCAATATAGAGAGCAGATCGTGAGAGGGCAGATCCTTGAATGGCAATCTCATGTAGGCGTCACATGAGGAAGGGTTATGATACAGTGTCAAACGCTGCAGAGAGGTCCAGAGGGATGAGGGTCACCATTTCTCCTCTCTCCAGGATCACACAAATGCCATGAGTGCTGTCATGGGTCTAAATCCAGATTGCGTGACATCGAGGAGCTGGCGCTTGACAAAGTGGTCAGTGAAATGTCTGTTGATGGGTTTCACTAGAACCTTCGCATGGTACGGTAGGAGAGAGGCCGGTGGGTAGTTGGAGAGTTTCGCTGGATTGGCAGTGAGTTTCTGCAGCACAGAGGTGACAGTGGTGTGTTTTTAAGCTTCCGGGAAAGTGACTGTGTTGATGGAACCATTGAAGATGGGGGTGAGGACTATGCTGATTGGGGTGAGTCCTTTGTTGAAGACATGGAGGGTGCAGAGTTCTCAAGGGGCTCCAGAGTAGATGGACTGCATGGTTGCGGAGGTCTTGTTTGTGGTGATGGCAGTCCATGTGGTCAAGGTCCATTCATTGGCTGAGACAGGGAGACTTGCTGCAAGGTTGATTGGGTCAGGTTGAGAGTTGAAGTTGTCACGAATGGATGTGATCTTGTTGCAGAAAGAGTTAGAGAGAGTGTTGCATAGGTCTTGAGAGGATGTGATGTGGCTGTGTGTGCAGTGAAACCGCTGCTGAAGGAGAAGATTTCTTTGCTACTGTTGATGCTGATGTTGATATAGTCTGCCAGGGTTGGTGTTCAGCATTTGTTGGTGATAGTGTCTAAAGGTGTATTTGTCCATTATGTTTTGGCAGACTCCACTTGCCTTCCAATTGCTGGCAGTGTTGTTTTGTCATCCTGAGTTCTTCATTGTACCGGTGGCCTGCGTTCGTGCTCTTGCAAATTTGCTGTGCTTAAGGGGGGGTCAGGGTGTTGGCGCAGGAGGTGATCCAGCCTTTTATGATGTCTTCTGTGAGGTTGCTAGATTTCTTGGGGTGGGACGGGTGGGGTGGGGGGCCAGGGTGTGGCGGTGCAGTGCTTGGTGAGGGAGAAAGTCCATTCCTTCTCTGAGATGTTCTTCCAGCCATGACGGGCAAGTCCCAAGGCTGTAGGTGTTGTATAGACCGGGATGGTGTTGTTGAAGCTGACAATGACGTGGTCTCAGCAAGGTGATAGATGATGATTTGTTGACAGTGATTGTCTGGGAGGTATCCTGCAGTGTGAGTGGATCCAGTAATGTGCTGCGTGATCCTAAGTCTCCATGAGGCTGTCGAGGAGGGCAGTTGAGATGGGGTTGATGCAATCTTCTAAGTGAAAGTTCAGTTCTCCAATGAGGATGAAAGTGCTGGAGTCAATGATGAGGGGTGGGAAGAAGTCTGTGATGTTGCTGGCATAGTTGCTGCAGGGTCCTGGTTGTCGCTATATGAGGGTTCTGCTCAGTCTGAAGCTGGCTGTGATTTGTAGCTTGAAGGTGAGGTGCTCCATGTATCTGGTGAAGGTGTCTGCAGAGGTGGTGCAGCCGATGGTGTAATTGAATGTAATGGCAACTCCTCCCCACTGGCCTGCGTTGGTGGTTTTGTCTAATGATTTTGCAGTCAGCAGGGATGGCTGTGGCACTCTCCGGTGCTGAGGCTGGGTTCAGCCATATTTCTGTGAAGAAGAGATCAGGGATATGGTCTTGCAGCAGGTCTTTTTCACGCAACTATATTTGCTTTCTTGCATTTACTGAAAAAATATTAAATTTGCTCCCAAGAATCTAACTCATTCCAGAGTACTTAATGTGGAGCAATATGGATAAGTTTCATTGTTGAAGATAGAAACTGTGGAGCAGGACATTCTCTGGTTGTCACTTGAAGATCTTTGTAACATGGATTTTTGAATGGCGAGAGGTGTCTCAGGGGTATACCTTTCTAATTGCCATTCTTTTAGCTTGTTCTGGTGCAGAGGAACAGGACAGATTCAGCAGCATGGATTTGGCAACAGTGCTAGGTTTCACCAGTGCCTGATGTTACAGTCTATGTCTCCAACCTGCTGGTAAGCTTGGGAATCCCAGAAGTAAGACTGTCTCTGTTTGTTATCTCTATCAACCCATGGACAAATGGAAGTTATACATAGGCATATGATAACCATACATGTCATACTTCATTTGGTTGAAGTGAAATACCAATCAACACTTTGAATAGAACAGCCTGATTACTTGGATACTGAGCACATTGACTACAAAGAAATATGCACGGCAGGCCAGAGCAAAAAAACAAAAAAGCTTGACAAAAATGTTTGCAACTCACGCCTTTGGAATTCACATTTGGGCACCCTTAATAAGTTTGTCTTATTTTGATCAACCTACAAATTTGAAAGTGTTTCTTATGAACAGGCCTCTATAACCAAACCAGTTGCGGAATAATGAACAGTACACTTGATGCCACACCGGTGACTTTGTCTGTCAATTTATAATTAATGTAAAACCTACCCACATTTGGTGCGACTATCTGCCCTTTTGAGCCCTTACACTCATTGATGATGACCCAGCCTGTGGCTGAACTCACACAAGAAAGATTCTCTGAGAAGTCAGGGACCACTTTGCCATGCTGCTTTTTCCTTCTTTCCACCCACACCTGAGCAGTTGCATACTGGGGACACAATTAGAACAGAGTTTCCCATTAATTTCTTCTCCATCCTTGCACACTTCGCTATGCAAAATACTGTGCCCCACCTAGAACTTCACTTTGTGCAGTCCATCCTGCATCAAAATCCAAAGCTCGCACATAATGGCAAGTGACAATGCCTTTACTCCCCTGACTTTCTATCTCCTTTCATAGCATGCCAAGTGTCCCTCTTCCACCTCCCTTCCTGCAGCCACTAGAATGGGTAGAAAACAGACAACTCTCCTCAGTTGCAGGACTACATCAGCACAAGTGCTGAGTGTCTGCTCTGTGCTGCACTTACATGTGATTGTCTGACAATCTGCTAACACCTCTGCAGTGTCACAGAGAACAAAGTTACACCTTTGCACCAGTAGTAGAAACATAAATGTATGTTCCTTTTTATATATATTTAAATACAGATTACAAGGATGGCGAGAGCATCTCTTTTGTTATGGTTAGGTCAGTCTCTCAATTGAAAAGCCATTTTTTGTTTTCCCAATAAGTTTAATGGTCTTTGTCAAATATGAATGAAATATTCATAGGCTGCCAGGAACTTGTGAGTCTCTCAAACAAAGCATATTGATATGCCATGAGTATTTCAGTTTTTCAGAGCTTAATACAAAATTCGAAAACACCCGTGCTACCATGACCTTATCCCATTGTGAGTTAACCTATACCTTCCTTTGCCCTTCCTCCATTTCATACATTTGAATAGCCATTACCTAATAGCGATTCACAGAGAATCACAATTAGGTAATTGCAATATATTAAAATGATACATCTGGGCCCAAGAGAACTGAGGGCTAGATGTATCGCTATTTAAGAAATGTAAAATGGGATGTATGAAAATTGCGATTCAGTAATATCGATTTCTTAAAACTCGCAATTGCTATTACCAAATTGCAATTAGGGAATGGGCCTGTAGGCCCATAGGTACGTATAGTTTTGCGAATGGTTTTGCATTTCCAGGGGAACCCACCCCTGTGCTGCTGAGCTGGCTCTCTGCCAGCCAACACAGTACTTCGCTGGCATGGGAGCCAGCAGCTTTATTCTCCCTGCTTCTTCCTTGCAGTCAAAGTGTGCAGCTGCAGTATGAGCCCTGCTCCACCAGTCTTTGCTTTGAGGTCACGGCGTGGGATCCCAAGACCCTATCTAATGTGTTCTGACATCCAGGGAGATGAGAGGCCCCCAAATTCATGTACCACTTTGATGAGGGGGCCCTACACATGCTACATTATGTTTTATTTCATTGGAATGGTAATGATAAATCCTCTTTACTGGTAAAGTCGGATTTAACATTACTATTTTAGAAATGCAACTTTTAGGAAGTGGGCAATTCTCTGTTCTTACTGCTCTGTGTGCCATGCAGCCTGTCTCTAATACACATCTGGGCTAGGTGACAGCTACACGGTCACCTGTCAGCTACAACAAAGGTTGCAATGTGCCTGCAATTCTTCTTGAGTACCAACTGATGATAGCTTTATTCAAATCAAGTCGAGAGAATACTTTTGCACCTTAATTTGCCTTGTTGGCTTGACGCATATCCATACAGATGCATATAGCTCCTTCACTGTCCTCTTTGGGTTCTACCACTATGGGAGAAACCCCTGGTGTCGGCTTCTTGTAAATAAAATGCAATTCTACTGTGTTTTTTAGCAACAGGATGGACATCCTCATTACTATGCAATTGTGCTTTCATAGTCTTAAGTTTTCCTAATCCTTGAAACAATGGAGGGAACTGACTTACTATTTCGTGATGAGCATTTATGATGTAGCTCACTGAAATTAGTCTCATATCACCAGCTGTCCAGAAACTGAGTAAACAGGCACCTAATGATGTACCTTGAAGTACGTCAATGGGCACTTTCGCTTTTATTTTCTTGTGTTTCATAGTCGCTACGACAGAACCTTTACTTTTCAAGGGTGTTTAGGTAGCCCTTGTGTATGTGAATGGGTGCTTTCTCTTTTGCTGTCTTGATTTTCATAGTCGCTGCAAATTAGCCTTTACTTTTCAAGGGTGTTGATGCAGCCCATGTATACGCTTTGGTTTTCGATGGCATCAGTAGTAGCAATGGATATAGTCCATTATATTTCCCATCAAGCATAATGTTTATCGATGCGCCATTGTCGATGATGAAAGGCATTGAACAACCATTTCATTGTAATCTTCAGACAATGTTTGAATGAGTTTGATGCTTTTTTATGTCAACTTTTCTTTGCGTGGTATTTTTTTTCACATGTGGCAAGTCCAACATGTGCACATTGCTCTAAGGTAAACATCGATAATGCACAATCATCTTCTTTACTTTCACTTGATACTGACACTGACAAACATTCTTATGATGATTTAGATGACAATCAACTTAGTCCGGTGCTGATTTGTCTCAACTGATATTGTTGCTTGGACTTGTGGGCTTGCATCGAGCGTCACTTATGGAACGGTTGGTCGGCCATTTTGCCTCCTCGTCATGACGAGCTTACTTTTTCCTTCACCATGCAGTTCATTACAGAATGGTTCTCTTTACCACAGCTTTTGCATATCTGTCCGATAACGGAACATTTACCTTCATGTGGATATGAAAATCCACATCTGAAACAAAACTTTTCTTTCTGTGAGACATCAACCTTTGTCCTGCAGCTTTACATTTCTGCTTGCCTTTCATGTTCATGACTGACTAACTTGGGCACCTCCGACCTCCCTGTCAGCAGCTTGTCGATCAGCATGCTCCTCAGCTCTGGCAGCCATGAGAACTCACTCCAGAATAGGAGTTTCTCTCAGCATTCATTGTCTGAATGACTCTGAGAGGCATCCGCCAATAACTCTGAGATGCATTGCTTCTTCATCATTAAATTTATTGAATCAACAATGTTTGAGCGTATCCAGTCTCTCAACAAATTGTCTATGGTTTCACCAACTCTTTGTTGCTCTTGACTGAAAATGTACCTTTTGTAATCTACATTCGGCACTGGATTGAACTAGAGATTTAAGGAGTCCTTAATTTGACAGAACGTGACTGCATTTTCTTTATAAACTTCTTTTACACAGTCACCAGCAAGATTCTTCAGATACTTTATAATCTTTTTATTATCTGTTTCTTGTAGAGCAACAATGAAATCATCAAATGTATCCATCCAAGCAGTCCATCTATCGCTAATATTTTTATTTTGGTGGTATCGAAGGGTGATGGTGGCTTTAAGAAGGCAGCAGCATTATAACTGTCCATGAGAGTGGTTGACACTGCGACTGGAGCTCTCTCCAACTCCACCTGCCTCTGTCAGGATCTGTTCCATTCATGCCGTCAGCCTGGCTCTGTAGTGTGCTGGCCTCAGGGCCATCTTTTATGCTTGTGGTAAATGTGGCCTCTTTCTTGGTCTCCATTCAAAGAATGGCCTTCTACTGGGTCTCATGCCACTCCAGGTATGAAAGAGAGGGATTTCTCTTGGGTCACTTCCAGCAGCAATATGATGAATCTCTTTAATCGGTTCTGGTAAGCAGATGACCTTTTCTTGTATCTGAATTGCTTCGTTTTTAGGCATTCTTTTCCGCTTTTGACACGTCGTTTGTCACTGCCTTGAAGTGCTTCTGATTTCAGTGTAATTTGCTGTTGCTATTTACTGCACTTTCAAAACCTGGTTGTATTTGCCTTCAGCAATAGCACTCCGTATACTATATAGCTTTATATTTCATAGTAGCATGGTACTTTTCAATTTGAACTTGCTAGTAGTTTCTTGACAAACAATGCATAGCCTTCTCAGTGAAGACTTCTTTAGCTTCAAATGCTTCACACCAGCTGGAGTTGCGCTTTGTCTCTACGTACGCCAAACGTTGATTATGAACTTCGACGAAGGCACACGTGGCAGGCACAAGCAGTTTGCTTGGACCATGGCAATCTCTCTGAGAGAGCACTGCCAATCTTTGGGTCACTTATCCCCTATCTTGTCGCTAGTTGTAGTGTCCTCCCCAGCCTGGGTACCCACCAATGAATATGCCACACAGAGCCATGTATTAGATGTCTTTATTCATCTGCGTGTAACCACAAACTCAACATTCTAAACCTGCATTTACTTCATCAGGTTCTAACAATCGCATCACTCCACGGAGTTTTTCAGGAGCCAAAAGGGTTCCGTCATTCACACTCACACAACACTACAGTGGCATTTTCAAAACTGTAATCTGAAATCCGACTTTACCATTAAAGAGGACTTTAAATTACAATTCATTTGAGTCCAAGCATGACATTTCCACCTACTCCCAATCAAATGTATTTTAGGCAACTCCTGCCCCCCTTTAGGGCAGATGGGCCTATTTTTTTTAGGCCGATCTGTCTTGAGGAGGGGAAAGGGGGAAGAGACCTCTTAGGCACCAGGGATTGGTGTGTGTGGGTTTTCTTTGGAGGGGCAGCCCCTTGGGCAGGGTTCGCTCCCCATGGGAGCATATTACTGTTGGCCATTTCTGCCCCCCTTGGGGGCTGATCGGCCTATTTTTGTAAGACTCATCTGCCCCCAATGGGGGCAGAAAGCCCACCAGAGGCCAGGGAAGATTTCTTTTTTAAAAAAAAGAGGGTGGGGGAATGGTCATACCCTCACCTCAAATAGATGGGGACAGAGTTGTTCTGCCCACCGGTGGGCAGATGGGGCAATTACTTCTAATCCACTGGCCGGGGGCAGAAAGTCTACTAGATGCCAGGGAATTAAAAACAAAACAAAAGGAATTATGGGGTGGTGGCTACCAAGCAGTACTGGCATGGTTATGCGCGAACCCCAACTAAAGGGGGTAACAGTCTTTCAGCTCTCCCCGCTACACACTAAAACATCTTATCCCATGGCGAGCATGAGGATATTTGATTATTTTGGGTTTTGGTTATACATTTGGGCTAGGAGAGCTTGTCTAACTCTCAAAATCGTTCCACTTATAACGGTGATTGCTGTACTTTTTTTACTTTGAGGCGCTACCATATAGAAAAATCTACAAGACCTAGACACATCTGAAAACTAAACATTTGTGTGAGTCCTAGGTGGTGTGCTTCACAGGCACCCCTCACCATTTTCCTACCCACAATGCCCTGCAAACCTCCAAGTTTGCTTGAAATCACACATTTTCCCCACATTTTTTGTGATGGAACCTTCTGGAATCTGCAGGAATCCACAAAATTCCTACCTCCCAGCATTGTTGCATCTATACCAATCAAAATTCTGCCCCACTTGTCAACCTAAAAATGTTTTTTTCCAAACTGCCCTTTTGGACCCTTGCTCTTTGGTTCCCCCTGAATTTCGACATGTTTTTGGCTCTTCCCTTTTATAGGCACTTGGCGCACCTACACAAGTGAGGTATCACTTTTGTCGGGAGACTATGGGGAAGGCTGGGTGGTAGGAAACGTGTGCT
This sequence comes from Pleurodeles waltl, assembly GCF_031143425.1. Lineage (NCBI taxonomy): Eukaryota > Metazoa > Chordata > Amphibia > Caudata > Salamandridae > Pleurodeles > Pleurodeles waltl. Next base: position 709,203,256 of record NC_090439.1, on the reverse strand, counting down.
GGTGCGGTGATCCCACACAGAAATGTGAAAAAAATGTGATTTTTTTAAACCTAAATTTGAGGTTTGCTGAGGATTCTGGGTAAAAAAACACCCGGGATCCACGCAGGTCACATTTTCCTGGACTCCCTTGGGTGTCTAGTTTTCAGAAATGTCTCGATGTGGTAGGTTTCCCTAGATGGCTGCTGAGCCCAGGACCAAAAACTAAGGTGCCCCCCTCTGCAAAAACAGATCGTTTTGTATTTGATCATTTTGATGTGTCCAAGTAGTGTTTTGGGGCATTTCCTGTCGCGGGCACTAGACCTACCCACACAAGTGAGGTACCATTTCTATCAGGCGACCTGGGGGAACGCTGGGTAGAAGGAAGTTTGTGGCTCCTCTCATATTCCAGAACTTTGCAACACCGAAATGTGAGGAAAAAGTGTTTTATTGGCCAAATTTTGAGGTTTGCTAAGTATTCTGTGTAACAGAACCTGGTGAGAGCACCACAAGTTACCCCATCCTGGGCTCTCCTAGGTGTCTAGTTTTCAGAAATGCCCAGGTTTGATAGGTTTTCCTATGTGCTGGATGAGCAAGAGGCCAAAGAATGTGATGTGTCCATTTTGTATTTTGGGGCATTTCCTGTTGCAGGCACTAGGCCTACCCACACACGTGAGGTACAATTTTAGGGTGGAAAGAAGTTTGTGGCTTCCCTCATATTCCAGAACTTTGCAGCTCCGAAATGTGAGGAAAAAGTGTTTTGTTTGCCAAATTGTGAAGTTTGCTAAGGATTCTGGGTAACAGAACCTGGTGAGAGCACCACAAGTTATCTTATTCTGGGTTCCCCTCAGTGCATAGTTTTAAAAAATGTATAGGTTTGCTAGAGGCCAAAATCCACTGCTAGGCAGTTTGCAAAAAACAAGACAGTTTTCTTTGGGAAAATGTGATGTGTCCACGTTGTGTTTTGGGGCATTCCCTGTCGTGGGCACTAGGCCTACCCATACAAGCGAGGTAACATTTTTATTGGGAGACTTGGGGGAATGCTGGGTGGAAGGAAGTTTGGGTCTCCCCTCAGATTCCAGAACTTTGCATTACCGAAATGTGAGGAAAAAGTGGTATTTTTTTGGGGACATTTTTAGGTTTGCTAAGGATTCTGGGTAACCGAACCTGGTGAGAGCACCGCAGGTTACCGCATCCTGGGTTCCCCCAGGTGTCTAGATTTCAGAAATGCCCAGGTTTGCTAGGTTTTCTTAGGTGCCGGATGAGCTAGAGGCCAAAATCCACAGCTAGGCACTTTGCAATAAACAGGTCAGTTAATTGTGGAAAATGTGATGTGTCCACGTTGTGTTTTGGGGCATTCTCTGTCATGGCACTAGGGCTACCCACACAAGTGAGGTACCATTTGTATCAGGAGACTTGGGGGGATGATGGGTGGAAGAACATTTGTGGCTCCTCTCAGATTCCAGAACTTTCTGTCACTGAAATGTGAAGAAAAAGTGTTTTTTTTGCCAAATGTTGAGGTTTGAAAAGGATTCTGGGTAACAGAACCTCTTGAGAGCCCCACAAGTCACCCCATTCTGAATTCCCCTATGTGTCTAGTTTTCAAAAATGTGTAGGCTTGCTAGGTTTCCCTAGGTGCCGTCTGAGGCCAAAATCCACAGCTAGGCACTTTGCAAAAACCAGGTCAGTTTTCTTTGGGAAAATGTGATGTGTCCACATTGTGTTTTGGGGCATTTCCTGTTGTGGGCACTAGGCTTACACACACAAGTGAGGTACCATTTTTATCTGGAATCTTGGGGGAATGCTGGGTGGAAGGAGATGTGTGGCTCCTCTCAGATTCCAGAACTTTCTATCACCAAAATGTGAGGAAAAAGTGTTTTTTGCCAAATTTTGAGGTTTGCTAAGGATTCTGGAGAACAGAACCTGGTAAGAGCCCCACAAGTCATCCTATCCTGGATTCCCCTACTTGTCTAGTTTAAAAAAATGCACAGGTTTGGTAGGCTTCCCTATGTGCCGGCTGAGCTAGAGGTCAAAATCCACAGCTAGGCCCTTTCCAAAAAACACATCAGATTTCAATGTCAAAATGTGATGTGTCCATGTTGCGTTTCCTGTTGCGGGCACTAGGCCTACCCACAAAAGTGAGGTACCATTTTTATTGGGAGACTTGCAGGAACACAGAATCGAAGAACAAGTGTTATTGCCCCTTGTCTTTGTCTACATTTTTTCTTTCCAATTGTAAGACAGTGTGTAAAAAAGAAGTTTATTTGAGAAATTCCCTGTAATTCACATGCTAGTATGGGGACCCCAGAATTCAGAGATGTGCTAATAACCACAGCTTCTCAACACCTTATCTTGTGCCCATTTTGGAAATACAAAGGTTTCCTGGATTCCTATTTTTCACTCTTAATATTTCACCAAATTAATTGCTTTATACCCGGTATACAATGGAAACCCATTGCAAGGTGCTGCTCCTTTTATTGGCTCTGGGTACCTAGGGTTCCTGATGAACCTACAAGCCCCATTTAGCCCCAAAACCATAAGAGTCCAGCAGAAGTAATGGTATATTGCTTTTGAAAATCTGACATCGCAGGAAAGAAGTTACTGCGTAAAACGTGGAGAGAAATGGCTCTTTTTTTCACCTCATTTTCAATATTTTTTTGTTTCAGCTGCTATTTTCTGTAGGGAAATCTTGTAGGATCTAGTCAAGGGACCCATTGCTGAATTCAGAATTTTGTCTACTTTTCATAAATGTTTAGCTGTCCGGGATCCATTTCTGTCACTAACTGGAATGAGGCTACAAGCACAAAAAATAGTTAAAATAGGGTATGTCCAAGTAAAATACCAAAATTGTGTTAAAAAATGTGTTTTTCTGATTCGAGTCTGCTTGTTCCTGAAAACTGAGAAGTTGGTGATTTTAGCACCACAAAGCCTTTGTTGATTCAATTTTCAGGGAAAAAATGCATGCTTTCTTTTGCAGCCCTTTTTTCCCATTTTTCTGAGAAAAAAAATGAAATGTTTGCTGTATTTTGGCTAATTTCTTGGTCTCCTCCAGGGAAACCCACAAACTCTGGGTACCTTTAGAATCCTTAGGATGTTGGGAGAAAATTACACAAATTTGGCTTGGATAGCTTATGTGGACAAAAACTATTGAAGGCTTGCAGCGGAACTACCCCAAATAGCAAAAAAGGGCTCAGCAGGGGGGAGGGAGGGTTTTACCTAACAGCTAAAGCAATATTTATGCATGTGGCAAATCGATTTCAACAAGTTGGTGAAGTGAACAGGAGGCCTACCTTACTAGTATTTCCGCAAGTAAGTATATTTTCAGGAATTCGTAGCTATCTCAAGCGAAAATTAAAACGGCAGAGAAAGAGCTATGTCTATCCATGGAAACGGCCTAACCGGTAAATGGACACAAATCTTGTTTTATCCTGTATCGTCATGTTGTGAGATATTGGGAAATATCAGCACAGATGGCTGCGACCTAAGATCAGACCCCACATGCCAGACATGATCTGGGAAGTTGTCATTTTAAAAATAGCCTTGGACACGTGCCAGTGTCTCATCCATCCATGTGTCTAATAAACAGATGTAAACATCACAAGGGCCTCGGCTGAGTCACTTCTGAACGATACCCGCGGAACGGGGTGAGCAACAATTAACACGTAGCTCGTTAAAGTGTCAATAAAAGTGAAGGCAATTTCATTTATATTTTATTTCACTACTTGGTGACTCGACACAGGTGCGAGTTTGATAAAGCGTATTCCAATGAGCATATATGTCTGTGTGAGCAGAGACCAAAAGAACACTGAGGCAAGACACCGATGAACTGATAATTCCTGTGTATATTCAGAATATGACTCGATGAGACTGGCTTCAAAAACATTCCCATTATCTGCCTTTGCATTACTCTCAGTACTCGAGATTGTTATGTATGTATGTATGTGGTACCTTTATAGTACGAACCCAGAGGAAAGGCAGCAGAGTGCTTGAAAGAGTCAAAGAAACAGACAACTTGTGATAGGGTTAGTAATTGGTTTGGGGACTATTACTGCATCATGATTGAGGGGCTGATTCACAAAGGTATCCTTTTAATTTTCCTTATACTTTACTATACGGAGACTCTGCAGTTGGGGTGTAGATCTCCGTATGGTAAAGAATAGGGAAACATTTAAAAAAAGTTTATTTAACTCGAAAAATAAAATAAAAAATGTATACTAAATAATGATCTAAATGAACTTTATATGTTCATTTTAAACGTAGATCAAAAAATGCTTCAAAAGTAGATCAGAAAATGCTTCAATACTATTCAGTTAATTTTAAAATATATAATTAAAGGGCGTATAACATCACTGACCTAGTCAGTGAACTGCTCTGCCTCCTCGTAGCTCCACCAGCAAGTAAAGCCCTTCCTTCCTCTGAACTCTGACCTCTGTCAGGAGTTCGAGGCCCTCCTCCACCCACAGGCTTCTGCATGTGCCCCATTCCTCGTGTCTAGTAGGAGAGCTCTGCTCTTCTACTAGGCTGCCCTCTTCCTCTTTTCTCCTGTTCTCCTCTTTTGCCTCTGTTTAACTTTTTATGTGTTTTTCCTTCCATGTTCTGTCCCTTTTGTATTTCTTTTGTCTTTCGCTTTCTGCGTTTTACTCTCTCCTCCCCATTTCTCTCTCCTCTCATTCTGCTCTCTCACTCTCCTCACTCTCCCTCTCCCCTGCTGCTGCTGCCCCTGCAGCCCTGCCCCCCTTGTCTCTCTTGTGCTGTATCCCTGACACTGTTGCCCCCGCGGGCTGCCCCCTTTTTTTGCACTGTTTTCCGCCCCCACTCCCACCTGTCCCCTCCTCCGCCCCTCCCTACTTAATGGCAGTCGCTGCGGGGTAGGATGAGCAACATCACTGACCTAGTCAGTGAACTGCTGTGTCTCCTCGTAGCTCCACTGGAAGGTAGAGCCCTTCTTTCCTCTGAACCCTGACCTCTGTCAGGAGTTCGAGGTCCTCCTTCACCCACAGGCTTCTGCCTGCGCCTCATCCCTGGTGTCCAGTGGAAGAGCTCTGCTCTTCTACTAGGCTTCCCTCTTTTCTCCTTTTCCCCTCTTTTGTCTGTTTCACTCTTTGTGTGCTTTTCCTTCCGTGTTCTGTCCCTTTTGTGTTCCTTTTGTCTTTTGCTTTCTGCGTGTCACTCTTTCCTCCCCGTTTCTCTCTCCTCTCACTCTGCTCTCTCACTCTCGCTTCCCCCCTCTCGCCCGCCGCTGCTGCCTCTGTGGCTCCGCCCCCTCCTTTCTCTCGCACTGTATCCCCGCCACTGCTGCCCCCGCAGCCCTGCCCACTTTGTTTGCGCTGTTTTCCACCCCTGCTTCTCAGTCCTCTCCTCCCCTCTCCCTACTTAATGGCAGCCGCTGCACGGTAGGACGAGCAACATCACTGACCTAGTCAGTGAACTGCTGTGCCTCCCCAAGCTAGCCCTTAGTTTCTCTGAACTCTGACCTCTAACCTCTAACAGGAGTTAAAGGCCCTCCTCCACCTACAGGCTTCTGCCTGTGTCTCATCCCAGGTGTCTAGTGGGAGAGCTGGATAGTCATGCAGGAGATGGTTGGCAGTGATGTGATCTTGAAGATGTGTATAGAGTGTGTTTTTGATGAGCTTGTCAATAAAGTGTAGGTGAATGATAGGCCAGTAGCTGATGAGGTTTCAGGATCTCCTGGTCTGGTTTTTTTCAGGAGTAGGAGAATCTGACCAGTTTGAGGGTTTCAGGGAAAACTTGTAGAGTACCACTGCTACCTGATGGTGTCCTGGCACATAGACAGGAAGTAGGAAACATATTAACTCAGTGAGGAAACTCAAGGCAAACAAAAAATGATTAAAGTGTGTAAAGCCAGTATTAAAACATTGGAACTCTAGTTGGCAGAGGTGTGCACCCTGTCCAAGTAGGGACCACTATCCTAGTCAGGGTAAGTCAGATACATACTATAAATTAACCTGTGCTCACCCTCTAGTAGCTTAAGACAGAGCAGACAGGCTTAACTTAAGAAGCAATGTGTGAAGTATTTGTGCAAACTACACACACACACACACACACACACACACTAACACTATGAAAGCACCACAAAAGGACTCCACACAAGTTTATCAAAATAAAGAAGTATACTCAAAATAGTGCTATTAATCACTAATGGGCAAAAGGTTACTTGAGGCTGTAAGAGACCAATGCGAATCCAAGTATCAGTCTGACCACAGGGTGTGCGGAATAAGTACCTTGTATGGAATAAGCATCAATGTCGAGAAGCAAATGTGAAGGTGATACTTTGATATTTTCCATGCAATATGGTCCCGTGTCACCGTCAATCTCCATTGAGATGAGTGCAATACATTTTCTTTGAGCTACGCAGAGCATCGTTGTTGAGTCTCACAAGTTGTGAATCCCCTTTTGTCATACAGCCTCTACATCGGCGACAAAGGGACAATGGCCCTCATTTTAACCTCAGCTGTCTTTTTTACCGTATCATGACTGCTGGCAGCCCTCTGCCTTTTTTTGGGACGGAGAGCCACCAGCAGCCATACTGGTAGTCGGTGGTGAAGTCGAGGCTGCTCCATCTCCACCGCCACGTCATCAAAACACCGCCCACCGAATCACATCCCAGGATTCGGTGTGGCGGTATTCTGGTGACGGGGTGCTGGCAGCGGAGCAGCCCCCCATGGATCCCGTTCCCTCCCGGAGGATCACCGGAACAGGTAAGGTGATTGCCCGTTAGTGGAGGGGGTGGGGAGGTGTTGTGTGTTGTGTGCGTGCATGGGGGTGTGCGTGTGGGTGTGTAGTGGGGTTGTGTGAGTGTGTGTATGCATGCGGGGGTGTATTGTGTGTATGGGAAATGTGACATAAATGTCTGTGTGCATGTGTGCATGTATGTGTGCGTGTGTGTGTATGTGTATGAGTGGTGTGAGCGTGCGTGTAGGGGGTGTGGGGGGTGTGTGTGGGTGTTTCTGTGGGGGGGTGGGGGAGTGGGGAGGGGGTCCTACCAATTTTGGGGGTTTGTAGTGGGGTCGTGTGTGTTGGGGGCAGACTCAGGGGAGGGGGAGGGGGAGATCCCAATCAGTGCCAGAGAACAAATTCCCTGGCACTGATAGTGCCTACCGCCATGGATTTAGTGGCAGTAGAAAACTCCACGAAATCCATGGCAGTATGCGGGGTCCTGATACCGCCGGCGGGCTAGTGAAAGCCGCCGGGCTGGAGACCGAAGTCTCCAGCCCAGCGGTCGTTACCACCCTGGCGGTCGATGTGTAAAAGTGGCGGTTTTGCATGGCAGTAACCGCCATGGTCGTAATTCAATTTTGTTTTCCGCCGGCATGTTGGCGGTATTACTGCCGCTTTTACACCGACCGCCAGGGTTGTAATGAGGGCCAATGTGTAGGTTTCGACTGGTGCAGTGATGATGATACATCCGGTTTTAGCAGAAAGTAGCTGCAAACCCTACTTATGAGGCCCAGGATTGGAGGGGGCACCTCAGGCAAGGGTAGGACTCACAGATGGCACAGTCCAGCAGGACCAGGAGAGTTGCAGGCAGTCTTTGATGTCCCTGAGACAGCAGAACAGGGGGAAAGCCAGAAACCCCTTGGAGTCACTCTTGGTTCAAGTGAGATGGGTCCAGTCCTTGTCCTCAGCAGGGCAGGGGTCAGCAGGCAGCAGGGCAGCTCAGCAAAGCAGAGGAGCAGTTCCTTAGAACCACCAATCCAGGCAGAGTGGCAATTCTTATAGCACAGCAGTCTTTACTCCAGCAGAGTTCTTCCAAGGTCCGGCAGTGTACTAATTTGGTGGGGTCAGAGACCCAGTCAGTAATTGTACTCAAACGTGCAACTGAAATGGGGTTGTCTTCAAAGCAGTTCCCTGAAGTGCACAGGTCCCCCTTTCATACGAGCCCTGGCTTCAGTCTATTGGTAGGGGGTAATCAGCCTTTTGCGTGGAGACTGGTACTTCCCTAATGAAGTGTAAATGTCAGTTCCCCTACACAAAGTAACCGGATCTGGTGGACCAGTATGTCATCAGCTGCAGAGATTTTCCAAGATTTAATGAGACGTATCATACAGCCTGTTGAGAATGCTTTCAACTATAGACATGACATATTAATTTTCGAAGCTCCACACAAGAAGCACGCTAAAGCTCTCAGGCAAGTGTGTTGTTTATTCATTGCGGCAGGCTTAACACTAAATGCTGAGAAATGTGAACTCAATAAGACAAAGTTAAAATTCTGTGGCCATATCTTTTCTGATGGGAGAATGACACTAGATCTAGTTAAAGTACAAACTTTGTCAACTGACAGTCCCCCAGAAGATGTTTCCATGTTACACTCATTCCTTGGCATGGCTCGTTATTGTTCCAGATACATATGAGCCTTTGCCACTGTGAGTGCTCCATTAAAAGAGTTGATGAAAAAGAATGTTTCATTTTACTGGTCACATGAATACAAGCACAGTTTTATGAGAATCATTAAAAAAACTTTGGAAAATGCTACATAAATTGCACATTTTAATCCCACATTATACTCAGATGTTGTTGTTGATGCTAGCCCGGTCAGGTTTGAGCAATCTTTGCACCGCACAATGGTCACCCAAATGCTTAAGGACACTTTGTAGCGTATGGAAGTAAACGTTTGTCCCAGACTGAATGTGCTTATTCACAACCTGAAAAAGAAAGTTTAGCAGTGATGTGGGCTTGTGAACATTTTCACGTGCTCCTATACAGAAAAAGTTTTATGCTTGTGACAGATCACCAAGCATTGCTGACCATCTTTGGCAAGAAGCTGTTGGGGGTCTAGGTTTACAAGAGTACAACTACACTATAGTGCATCATCCAGGGAAAGCTCAAAACCTTGCCGACCTCTACTTCAGAGTGCCTATACCATGTCAAGGCACCCCATCTAAGACAGCTGAGGCGTACATAAACTTCATCATGAAATCAAACACACCAGCTGCCATTTTCGTTGAAACAAACTGTCACAGCCATGAGTCAAGAAAGTGACATGTTAAAACAAAAATACATTATTACACATCAGTCATGGAACCACCATTCTCAACATCCTACCAGTGACAGTGAACACCAGAAGTTTAAAAATATCAAAGATGAACTGTCTGTGACACAAGAAAGCATTATCCTCAGAGGTTTGAGAATTGTTATTCTAGAGAGTTGACAGATAATTGAAGTAGCCAATGAAGGACAACTTGGAATTGTTGTCACAAAAGAAGCTTTACAAGATCAATCAATCAATCAGGAATTTGTAAAGTGCACTACTCACCCATGAGGGTCTCAGGCACTGAGGAAGGGGGGAGAAAAATGGGGGAGATGCTGCTACTGCTCGAACAGCCAGGTCTTGGGAAGGTTCCTGAAGGTAAGGAGGTCTTTGGTCAGGTGCAGGTAAGTGGGAAGAGTGTTCCACGTTTTGGCGGCGAGGTGTGAGAATGATTTACCTCCGGTTTTAGTTCTGCGGACGTGTGGATGGTTGCGAGGGCGAGGTCGGTGGAGTGGAGATGCCGGGTCGGGGTGTAGAAGGAGAGTCGTCTGTTGAGGTATTCTGGTCCGGTGTTGTGCAATGCTTTGTGAGTGGGGGGTGAGGAGTTTGAAGGTGATTCTCTTGTTGACTGGGAGCCAGTGCAGGTTCCTCAGGTGGTCTATGATGTGGCAGTGGTGGGAGATGTCCAGGATGAGGCGTGCAGAGGCATTCTGGAGACGTTGCAGCCTCCTCTGGAGTTTGGCCGTGGTTCCTGCGTAGAGGGCATTGCCGTAGTCCAGTTTGCTGCTTACGAGTGCTTGGGTGACTGTTCTGGTTTCGGTGTGTATCGATTTGTCGATCTTTCGGAGCATGCGGAGGGTGTTGAAGCAGGAGGAGGAGATGGCGTTGACTTGCTGCGTCATGGATAATGAGGAGACCAAGATGAATCCTAGGTTGCGTGCATGGTTGGTGGGCGTCGGAGCGGCTCCAAGAGTGGCAGGCCACCAGGAGTCATCCCATGTGGAAGGAGTGGAGCTGAAGATGAGGAATTCCATCTAGTCGGAATTGAGCTTGAGGCAGCTGCTCTTCATCCATTCGGTGATGGCCTTTATTCCTTTGTGGAGGTTGGTCTTGGTGGAGTCCTTGGTGAGGGAGAGGATCAGCTGGGTGTCATAGGTGTATGAGATGATCAAGTCTGAGTTGAAAGAGAGTTAAAGGCCTGACATTTATGCAACTGCTTGTCATTTAAAACTACTCAAGACTGCTTAAATATGTCAGAATTGCAAAAGCAAGCATTGGAAAGAATTACTGTAGACATTTTCGGTCCACTTGACAATGGACATCACCTGGTGGTTATTGTGGATAAATACTCTTGCTTTCCATTGATAGATCTCTTATCTGTCACTCAGAAAATAGTCATTAATAGATTAGATGGCAACTTTGCAACCTGGGGCATTCCTGCAATTTTAAAATCTGACAATAGCACACCTTTCAATAGTCAAAGATCCAGAGACTTTCTCAATCTGTTTAATGTGAAGCCACAGGCTAATGGCCTTGTTGAATGTTCCATGAGTACACTAAAGAAAGCTGTTCAGTGTGCTGCATTAGAAACACTTGACCTCAAGACTGTCTTGAATTCCGCCATAGGAGTTTACTGTTCAACTCCTGACTCCACCACAGGTGAAAGCCCTGCAACATTGATGTTCGGGAGAGCAATGATGACCAAGTTATCTCAGTGGATCAACACCGGATCAAGAACTGATGAAGAGACCCAAACAAAAGATTTAGATCGTAAAAAAGAAAAGGAAGGCCTATGCCAACAAGAGACGACATACAAAATACATTGTTTTCACAAGAAGAGATCGAGTACTCATCTGTCAGCCTAGAAAACATAAATCTGAAGGTCCATTTGATGCAGAGTTCTTCCATGAAGCAACCAGCAAAGGACACATAGGCGGTCATTCTGACCGCCGCCGCCCGCCATGCGGTCACCGCCATTTGGCCGCTCCGCAGTCAAAAGACCGTGGAGGCCATTCTGGCTTTCCTGCTGGGCCGGCGGGCGCCCGCCGGCCCAGCGGGAAAGGCCCTGCAACACAGAGGCCAGCTCCGAATGGAGCCGGCGGTGTTGCAGGGGTGCGACGGGTGCAGTTGCACCCGTCACGATTTTCACTGTCTGCTATGCAGACAGTGAAAATCATGCTGGGGCCCTCTTAGGAGGCCCCTGCACTGCCCATACCAGTGGCATGGGCAGTGCAGGGGCCCCCAGGGGCCCCACAACACCCGTTCCCGCCATCCTGTTCCTGGCGGTCAAAACCACCAGAAACAGGCTGGCGGGAAGGGGGTCGGAATCCCCATGGCGTTGGCGGTGCTTCCGTTGCCCGTGGCCCTGGCGATTTAGGACCGCCAGGGTCAGAATGAGGGCCATAGTCACCTAAAAACAGCCTGGGAAGTTCATCACGTAAGATTCCTCGCATTTCAGACGTGACTCATCGTTCGTCAGATACTGATGTCAACGCAGAGACTTGGTCAGAAAAGACGATTGAAAAACCATAGACCGCTGATACTCTTGCATCGGCGAAGCAAATTATGGACAATCCTGTTGCTGATTCCCAGTTTCAAAAGACATGATTGGGACGAGTCATCAAAGCGCTAACAAGACTTATTGAAGAGTTATAATTGTGCATATGCTTGTAAAAATTGTAATTTGTTTAACAGAGGGGGAGAAGTAGTGGCATGTGAGTGTGAATGATCAAATCCTTTGGGCTCCTGAAAGACTCCGTAGAGCGATGATGTGAGTGTTAGAACGTGGTGAAGTGAATGCAGGTTTAGAATGTTGAGTTTGAGGTTACACGCAGACAAATAAAGATGTCTAATACATAGATCCGTGTGTGGTATATGTATTGGCGGGTATACAGGCTGGGGAGGGCTCTACAGCCACATTTAGAAATTTGCCTGAGCCTGTTATTGGCTCCCACATTAAGAATGTGTGTTGGACCCAGACAGTGAACAATAGGGGATAGGGGACTAGTTGTGGACAGGATGGGCCATCCTGCCAGGATTGTTAGGGGCAGAACTGTTCCCTGCCTCACTTACATTTCAAAAAGCTTGTTTCCAGCACACACAAAGAAACCTGATACTAGTCTTTTGTCATCCCAGACCTCTTGGAGCCTTGACAGTCGAAGGAAAGAACTTTCCAGAACCAGATATGAGGGAAATATAGGGACCCCCCACCCCACAGACTTGTAAGGCTGGCACCAGGTATATATGTTGGACCTTCTTAACCACTCTTAAGAAAGCCCCTGGACCTTTGAACATTACAGAAGGAGGGCTACCTTGTTCACCATGGGGTGCCCTGCTCTCTTAGACCTCCCTTGTTCCCCAGAGGACTACCCTGCTGCTTGCGGTCTGCCTTGTTCTTCAGAGGACTTTAATGCTGCCAAAGGCCTGCCCTGGTCTGTGAGAAGGAAGACTGGACTTTCTACCTTAATGCTAGGCTAACCTGAGTTACTCCAATGGTCAGTTGGCGGACCTCCTGTTCTGAGCTACAGGGACACAACAATCTTAAGAGGCTTCCCTGCACTGCCCAGCTGACCTGCTGCAACCCGACCTGCAACTGGACCTGCCTGAGCCCTGCTGGCCTCTGCTAGACTGAGTAGCTGGTCCGCCAGAGGTACTTCTCCAGGTCCTGGACACTTGGCTGGCATCTGAGTGCACTCCTCTGCAAGAAAGAAGAAATCCTGAAGTTTTGGATTCTTTGCACCAGATTTTGAGGAGGTAACTTTTTCAGCTGGACTAACCTGGTCCCTGTATCCAGCCTGCGCTCCTTCGTGGTTGGCCTGAACATCTGACTTTTCCTTGGTCTAACGCTACCAGATGACCACGAGTGGCACTTTGTGCTTTTAGGTGATATATTTACCTAAAACTTAAAAATGGCATATTTCCAGGTCTACTGATTGGATTGTTTTGTTTTGATGCAATTTTATTTAGTAAAATTTGTCCTATTTTTCTAAGGTAGTTTGGGATTTTTATTGTGTTCTCTTTTTACGCACTTTATTCAGGTTTGTGTGCTGCATAAATACTTTACACAGTGCCTCTAAGGTGAACCTGGCTGCTTTTAGTGCTGAGCTACCAGAAGGTTAAGCACCGAATAATTTAGTGACTTATGTGGTTCACCCTGTCAATGATTGTGGTTGTTGCTTGAGAAGGGATTCCATCCCCCTCAACCAATAAACCATTTTCTTATAAACAGTGAACGCTAAATCAGATTGGCTCGATTACACCATCTTCTTGGCCTCTTTGTCCCAGTCCACAATGAATAAGGTGACCTGACTCCAGAGCTCTCACACGCTATGGGATGTGTAATTCCAACTTCTTGTGCCCTTCTTCCATTTCCACTGTTAGTGGTAGAAGAACACTCCTCCCCCGCACGCTTCATCTCTCTTCTCTGTCTCCGACAAAGGTAAGCATGCTAACTTTTTTCGTATTTGTTTTATGTTAGGTTTAATTTGAATATCGTTATGTTCTTTCTGCTATAGAAGTATTACAGATGGTGCATACAAACCCTTACTTTGCAGCCAATGACAACACCAAGAGCAGAATGCCATAAAGGAAGAACCAGCTGCCAATGCACTTCCTGCTCATGTGCTTGGCTGGGGTAGGGAGCTGGCATGTGTGTCAGCGGTTAGGCACTTTGGAAGCTGCATGCAATATTTCAGGTCCGCGACATTGCGATTATTCGTGTAACAAGCAGCGGTGACCTTTCAACTTCATTTAATTTTTCCTTTGTGTTGGCAATTTAGCCATAAAAGTACAATAAAAACACATTAAATGCAATTTCATTACAAAATCTCATAATTAAAAATATAAAACATAAGTTAGCTAGTAATAGTCACAAATAACCAGTGGGAATTCGATAATTCATCACTCTAAAATAAAGATACACATAATTAAAAGTACTGGAATTCACTATCAAAAGTTCATCATTTATCAGCTCCGGGGTTCCTTCCCTGTCTCAAAATAACAAAGGGGCACATTTCTACTGCCAAGTGTACATGACTATCATAGACAAATACAACTATTAAGAACATGCTTGTTGCCAGATTCTCCACACCATCAGCAAATAGCGGTATATAGCGAAAGCCAGACAACGTCTAGCATCATTTTTTAAAATTCGGAGAGCAATTTGATGTTCTCTCGCCCCTAATAAATGGCACACAGGAAGTATCCACTTCTTCCTGCTCTTTGGGTATGCTAGACAAAAAAAAAGTACGTGCTCTTCTGTTTCCTTGTCCACCCCACCCGAGACACAAGAGAAGTTAGCAGATTCCTTCTTTCACACCCAAGTACCAGTGAAAACTGCCATTGGTAACCTACTGTACCTAAACTGCAGATACAGTTTCCTAGCAAGGGATGGTTCCATTTCATCTAGAAATTGTTCCAAACAAAACACATCTGTTGGAAAATGGGTTATTGGTAAGGGCAGGTAGGTACCTACACTTAGCAATAGGCCACTTAGATCCAGTTAGGTCTCAGTAAATTAAACCCAGCTCAACCCTTGGTAGCTTGGCAACGAGCAACAAGGCTTAACTTAGGAGATAGAGTGTAAAGCATTCAAATATCACAAAACAGTAATTAAATAAAACACAGGAAACAGTTTAAAAATCCACAACTAATTCATAAAAATAGATTATATTTTGATCTTTATAATGATACAAAAACAAATAAAATCGGATAAGGGGAACCAGAGATATGAATTTGTAAAGAATTATTGTTTTCTAGCACCTAGAAACAAAAAGCGGCAATCTGGTCATCTGGTTGCACCTCGACTGGGGCAAAGACAAAGTTAAAGGCCAACCACGATGGAGCCCGGCTTGGCTACAGGCCACAGGAGGCCTCAGTCAAAAGTTTACCTTAGGACTTAGTCGTTTTTCTGAAGATTTTCTTCAGTGGGACAAACCTGCCAGTCCAATCTGACCTCCTGGAACTCTTCTTCGGATACGCGTCACGGGAGCCCTCGGTGGAGATTTTTACCTTCGGACTTAGTCGTTTTTTCGAGGTGAAAATCCTTCGACCGGGGTAAACCTGGATCTTGGTCCGACGTCCTTAGAGCCCTCCTCGGATACGCTGGCTGAGAGGTCCCGGCCAACTTCCTACGTTCAGACTTAGGGGGTCATTCCAAGTTTGGCGGGCAGCGGTTGCCACCCGCCAAACTTACCCCGTCAAATGACCGCTCCGCGGTCAGAAGACCGCGGGGGCCATTCAGACTTTCCCGCTGGGCCGCCGGGCGCCCGCCAAGGGAGCGCCCGCCGGCCAAGCGGGAAAGGCCCTGCAACACAGAGGCCGGCTCCGAATGGAGCCGGCGGTGTTGCAGGGGTGCGACGGGTGCAGTTGCACCCGTTGCGATTTTCACTGTCTGATATGCAGACAGTGAAAATCATGCTGGGGCCCTGTTAGGGGGCCCCTGCACTGCCCATGCCAATGGCATGGGCAGTGCAGGGGCCCCCAGGGGCCCCACGACACCCATTCCCACCATCCTGTTCCTGGTGGTAAAAACCGCCAGAAACAGGCTGGCGGGAAGGGGGTCGGAATCCCCATGGCGGCGCTGCTTGCAGCCCCGCCATGGAGGATTCTCCCAGCCGGGGGAAATCCGGTGGGAAACCGCCGGACCCGGCTGGGCGACGAATCCCAAATGAAGCACCGCCAGCCTGTTGGCGGTGCTTCCGTGGTCATCCACCCTGGCGGTCGATGACCGCCAGGGTTGGAATGACCCCCTTAGTCTCTTTTTTGGAGATTTTCTTCACCGGGACAAACCTGCAAGTCAGGCCAGGTCGCGATTGAGGGAAAGCCAGCTAGAGTTGCCGCGGCGGGTCGGTCCCTCTATGGAGCTTTTTTTCAAAAGTTCTCCAAACTTCTGGATCTTCTTCCAGATGTTACTTTAAGGTTCTTTTGGGGTCCACAGCTCACCCCAAGGTTCCAGAGGCTCTGAGATGATCCTTGGGGGTGTGGACTACAACTCCGAGAATGCACCTGACACAAACTCCTTTTTGGTCACTGGACAGTGGTCAGCTGGTTGGTTTCTTCAGGAGTTGGTGCAGGGGACTCTGGTTAGCAATTTTTCACCTGTAGCAACAGGGAGTCCCTCCTTGAACCAGTTGAAGCAGGGCAAAGTCTTTCTTGTGGTGAAGCCCAAGTGTGCAGCTGGTGCAGTCCTTCAGAGTGCAGGGTCCAGGTGCAGCCCAGGGGTTCAGCAGGGCAGTCCTTCTTCTTCTGTGGTTCTTCCTTGTTGAAATCTGATGGGGATCTGGTAGGGAACTGAGGTGTGGGTGCAGGTCTGCCAGTTTTATCCCTGCTCCTGGGTGAAAAACAGGGGGGTCCTAGTTCTCCAATCAGGGGCAGGGTCCTTCCCCCTGTGATGACCACTTCCTGGGAAGTGTGGCAAAAATCAATCCCAGGGAGCAACATTACTCAAAAATCCATCATGACTGAAAGTGATTTTTGGAGGTTACATCTGGCTGAGCCCGCCCACTGGTGTGGCTAAAAATCCTAAACACACCCCTCTCCTGCCCTCTCCTAATCTAATCAAGGGGGCAGGGTGTGGGGGTGTTGCTGGGTTGCTCCAAATGTCCTTCTCTGCCTTTGAAGACCAGTTTGGCAGCCCTCCCCCTTCCTGCCTCACCATCTCCTGAGAGGAGATCCCCTCCCACAGGCACATCTCTTTGTGTGAAGCCAGGCCACTTCACACCGCATCAATATGATGAGAAGACCCATTTTTCCTCACCCCTCAATTGGCGGTGGATTGGCTGGAATCCCTGAACATCTCCTGCAGAACTGTCCGCGCCCGCCCTTTTCGAAACCCTGGGGGGAAACGCAGTAGGTCTCGGAGGAAGACCACAGAGGCGGCCCCATCGAGACATCAATCACTTCAGGTGATGCGAGATGCGGTGGATGCGGCGGCGGCGCTGAATGGAGGGGACTTCCATCCGCGTCGAGCCCCGGATGCTGCATCGGATGTCAATTCAAGCTGCGAAAATTCCTCAGTGTCCTCCCGAGACACTCTTATCAGCTTGCCGCCAATCACCCTGAGGACGGCGGATGAGCTTATATGATCTCACTGGAGTAGTAAGCAATCAAGTGGGTTAGTATCTGAGTATGGACTTCCTTTTTGCGGAGATCTTGCGCGGTCCCACCCGCGACTATGTGGCGATATGTCACTGGGTGTCACTTCCTGATCTGTACATTCCATGTTGTTGGGCCCAGGGACTGGTCCGGGGCACTGCCTCTTGGTTTCTGGCACACCTCCTTCCTATAGGTTGTTAATTATGATTACAATGGTTGTAATGGTTTGGACGGGGAGAGTTGTAGGTACCGGTCCTGGGGAGAGGGAGTTGCAAAGGGTGTTTTTTTTTGTTTTGTTGTTTGTTACAAGGGTAAATTACGCACAACTACTTCACGGCCTAGACTGTTCTCACCTCAGCTTACTGTTCTGCAAATGTACATCCATGGGTTGCAATGGGGCGGCTTTTGCCGATCACCTCCGCGTACTTCCTTAGATCATGGCCACAGAATACTAAATACTCACTTGGAATGTTAGGGGTCTAAATAACATGTCCAAAAGATACAAGGTCCACAATTTTCTTAAGCGGCGGGGGTGCACATAGCTATTTTACAAGAAACCCATTTATTAGAGCAGGAGGTTAAAGCCCTGAAGAAGCGTTGGAGGGGACAAATCTTCGCCACTGCTTACTCAGCGTTTGCAAGGGGAGTGTTGATATGGATCCGCCCAGGCATCCCTTCACAGGCTCTCCATACCCTGATTGATAAGGAGGGGAGATATGTGGTAGTTTCTGGTAGACTGGAAGGGAGGGAAGTAACCCTTGCGGGACTCTACACCCCAAATCACGACCAGGGAAAATTCTTGGATCGATTATCGCTGGACATGAGTACGCTCCTTACCAGCACTACACTACTGGGTGGTGACTTTAATTGTGTAATGGATGTTACAATGGATAGATCGCACCCACCATTGTTTCAATCCCCAATCCATAAAACTGCGTCGTACTTTTTGCAGTGGCAGAGACACTGGCAACTAACGGATTGTTGGCGCAAACTTAACCCCCTTGGCAGAGAGTATTCTTTTTACTCGGCAGTCCATGATTTGCACGTCAGACTTGACACCTTTTTGGCATCTCCTGATGTGCAGTCTGCGGTGATGAAGGCCGAGTATTTTGGCCGCACCATCTCTGATTGTAACCCCTTGCTAATTTCTTTGACCTGGTGTGGTGAGAGACCTTTGATTCTCACTTGGCGCCTGAGAGCCGAATCCCTTGAGGACAAAGCTTTCACTGTATACGCATATCACTGACTATTTTAGGAATTACACTGAGACTGCCTCATCTAGATCCGTCGAATGGGAATCCTTTAAAACAGTGATTAGGGGCTATTGTATTGGCACGACTGTGGGAGTCCGAAAGGTGTTGGAGACTGAGCTAAATGGTCTCGAAGATTCTCTTAGGAATCTCAAACGCAGATACCCGGTGCAGCCTCACCTATCGGCACAACTGGACGAGGCAAGGGCTAAAATAGCGGAAGCTAACTTTAGATTGTCCCGTTTTGATTATAAGCAATTTTTACATAGACAGCACACGGAGGGTGATAAGGCAAGTGCCCTCCTGGCCTGGATAGTTAAACCACTTCAACAACAAACCATAGTGGTAGAGCTGGAGGTCACCCGAGTGCCAAAGTGTATGGATAGAAAGAGATTAATGCTACCTTCTATGACTATTATTCTGAGCTGTATGCCCCTCCCGCTGCCATATTAAGAAACGCTCAATTACGAGAACTGGGAAACCTCGACCTCCCTACATTGGGAGTTGAGGACAGAATGGCCCTGGTGACTCCCATATTGCTTGCAGAAATCAAGGCTGCAGTTCAGAGTATGGCCAAGGGTAAGGTCCCGGGGGCTGATGGTCTCCCCCTGGAGTTTTACCTTACGTACCAGGATTTACTAGCTCCCCAACTCAGCATCTTATATGCTGAGGCATGGAATAATAATAGCTTACCTCTTTCCCCTGCGGATGCTATAATGATCCCTCTTTTGAAGCCCACCAAACCCCCAACGGATGTTCGTTGATACCGCCCACTATCTATGTTGAACTTAGATTATAAAATAATTAGTAGGGTGCTGGCTAATAGACTTCTACCGCACATGCCCTCGTTGATCCATCAGGACCAATCGGGATTTATCCCACAGCGTAGCACTGCCCAAAATATTCGACGACTGCTTTTGCTACTCCATGCCCTGCCCTCTGACGCATCTAGGGCAGTGATCATCTCGATAGATGTTGAGAAGGCTTTTGATAGCCTGTGATGGGACTACCTGGAGTGAGTTATGCTGCAGTTGGGACTGGGTGAAGGTTTTGTTAAATGGACGAGGCTTCTTTACCAAACCCCACGGCGTGAGTGCGCACAGGTCATACAGTATCCCCTTCTTTTGCCATAGGTAGGGGTACCAGACAGGGCTGCCCGCTGTCACCTCTACTCTTTGCCTTAGCGGTTGAACCTCTTGCCCAGTCGGCTAGATCCCGGATGTTTTATGAAGGTATCACGGTAAATATCTGGACACATCATATTGCCCTATATGCGGATGACATGTTACTTTTTCTTCAGAATGTGGAAGCCGGTCTACCGGGAGCAATGACAATTTTAGACAACTTTGGTGCTGCATCTGGGCTCCGGATTAATTGGGGGAAGTCGTCAATTTTTCCGGCTTCCAGGAGCATCGCAGAGCCCGCGGACAGTCGGGGCCTCCCATGTTCCCCGTTCACATTCAAATATTTAGGGATTAATATCTATCACTCCACTGAAGATCTACTAGAGGGGAATATACAGAGCGCACTTAGGGGCATCAGAAACAGCATGACATTCTGGCAGACGCTTCCGCTAACGGTCACTGGGAGGGTTGCTCTACTTAAGATGATAGTGCTGCCTAGAAAGTTATACTACTTTTCAACTATTCCACTCATAATACCGAGTGTAGTATTTAAAGCAATCACGTCCATGATTACAGGATGTATATGGGGACCCAGCAGACATAGGATTGCATTGCACACTCTCCAGAGACCGACGACGGAGGGTGGTTTAGCCGTTCCCGATTTCAAATTTTATTACTGGGCGGGTCAACTCCAATGGCTGGCACGATTTCTCAGAGCACCTCTGGTGGTGGAGGCCCTGAGGGACCCTCTCCACTGTTCCCGAGATAGAATTCTGGGCTACTACTAAACCCCAAAAAACAGAATTGGCCACTGCCGTTAGAAGGGGAGTCATCACGTTACTGCTGGGAGCAATACCTAAAGAGAACGCACACCAGGGCTCCATACTCACCAGAGACCCCATGACCTGCTTGAATTCTATCGCAGGAAATCATACGATAGGGGGCATCGCCCGACTCATATAATTTCAGATTGACACCATAGGGGCTCTATATAACAATGGGAGGCTATGTACCTATGCAGAACTACAAGAAACATTCCAGCTCCCGCCGGGGCTGTTCCTCGCCTATAATACAATAGTCAGAACTCTTTGTAAGCAATGGGGCACGGGGTTAGCGGAACCCCCCATACATCTCACTTGTTACCTATTATGCACTATGGGAGACCGCGGGGGCTGATATCAGGGATATATACCTCTTTGTTAACTAGCACATGTCTCCCCTTAAGTAAACTTAAAACCAAATAGCAGGGGGAGTTGGGCACTGCACTAGATGATGCACAGTGGACTAGAATATCCTCTCATATTTACACAGTTTCCAGGAATGCCAGGTTTAAATTGATAAATTTATATGTCTTTCATAGGGCCTCTTTAACCCCCTATATGATATCGAAGATTTATGGTGTGAATAATGCCAGTTGCCCTCGTTGCGCAGAACTGGAAGTGGGACTGTTACATATGCTCTGGAGTTGCCCTCAGATTGGGCGTTACTGGACGGAGATATTTGAAACAGTTTCTTCCTGCACGGATAGAACCTGATCTGCCATTGTAGTGGCCTTGGGGGATTTCCCACGCCCCGGCAAGTATAAAATTACAAATTGGTTCATAGACCTGGCCCTGATATTAGCAAGGAGAGAAATAACCTCGCATTGGAAAGATCCGAAGGGCCCACAGATAAACCGATGGAGAAATGCGTTGATCAAATGGGCGAGGTCGAGGGGGCGGTGCTTTTGAGGGAGGCTCTCAGGGGTCTAAGAACTAGAGACAGTGCTCAGCAGTGGAATGTGATACTGGACACTTTGAGAGCACCCGACATTCCCACTTCTGATGCTGAAAATACACTCTTAGAGCCGGGCCTTGCATAATTCACCACAATGCTTATGCAGGATGTTGTACAATGTGATAATTCTGCTGTGGTATTTGAGAATTGGTCTAAAGCAATTTCATGCAATTCATCGACTGTGCTGTGGGGGGGAGGGGGGTTTCACAAGTTTGTGGGGTTGTTCCATCGTATATGTGTTGTCATACAGTTCTAAAGCAATAAAATATATTTTTTTAAAAAATTGTCGACACAATGCCTTGAGAAAGCCCTGGCGTACGTGCCTGTGGGGCGAAACACGTGTTGGCTGAGTTTCTGCTTTCTTGTGGGGCCCATTTGGTTGTATCTCAACTAGGAGTTCATCTGTTTTCCAAAATAAAAGATTTGATTTAGAGCAATCAAGGCTCTTATCGCAGTTCCTTCTATGAACTTCACCGACTGCATGATAACCAGATACTATCTCATTCATTCAGTGGGACCTTACCTTCTTCTCAACCAGCTCCTTTGATTCCACTAAGGCCCTGCTGCCTCCATCTGACAACCGGCGCTGTGGGAGAGCCCGGGACTCTTTTTCAAAGCCGGCACCTCCGGGCGTCTACATTGTTGGCAGACCAGCTCACAAGGAATGCTGGTCACTGCAGTCGTCCTTCGACCCCACTCAGGCCCGCTGCCTCCTTCTGACAACCCTGACCTTTTCACTGTTTTAATCCTCAAGAGAGTGGGAATTCAATTTTTGAAGACTCTTTGAATAGGACACTGCCATAGCTCATCTACAATCCTTTTCAGACATGGAGGCGAGGAAGGCTGTGAATAAGCAGCACAATGCTGAGCCTGTCCAGCAACAGGAGTAGAAGCAGGGCCTTCAGATCTCCATATCGGATCTACAGTTCTTAATAAATAAAGCAGTAGACTGCTATTACTGAGACTCGAGTTATAACGGAAAAAATGTGAGGAGGACAATAATCAGGATGTCGATCAAGAGGGCAAATTTAATTAACCTCCTCAACTGAAAAAACTTAAGCTGCTCATCTGCAAGAACGTCTAAAGCTTATTAGAGGATCTCTAGGCTTTGAAGAAAATCCACAGGAGGAAGAGGACGTTTACTTCCAAGATAGTGGGGTTCAAATGAATGACTTGCCAATATGTGATGTAATCAAGCAGCTGTTGTTTTTAAAGAGTGGAAAGACACAGACAAAATGTATATCCCACATTTTCCCCCAAAAAGATATTCCCTTCAGAATTTTGAGGAGAGGCTTTCTCATACCTCAAGGTGAATACCATCCTGGCATCATTATCCTCAACATCATCTGACATCTGAGGACTCCACCTTTCAGTCGACCACTTCTGGTAATGTAGAAGCTGCCTTTAAAAGATCGTACACAGCATCCAATTTTTAGGTCAGAGCAGGTTCCCATGCATTATATGCCACATAGGTTCTGCTTAAGGATCCAGAACAGTTGCACAAATTACTATGGTAAGGTTGGGGGGAGGTTTAGACTATTCTTCCATCAGTGGCAAGAATGGGTTTCAGACTCCTGGGTGTTTGAAATTGTCAGGGGTGAGTATTTCATCCTGTTTACATAATAGTCCAAATGATCAGTTTCTGCCTACTGGAGAAACAAGCAATAGTCCCAGTCCCCAAAAGGAGGGAGGGAAAGGATTTTACTCTCCTCTGTTTTGGGCATTGAAAATAGACAGAAAGTATCACCCTGTTTTGGACCTCAAAGCATCAAACAGATCTATTCGGATAGATCCTTTTTGTACAGTATCTCTTCAGGCTGTCATCATGCTGATAGCAGCAGGGTTTTGTTTGTGACCTTGGACTGCCAGGATGCCTACATCATGTTCTGATCTACCCAGAGAGCCAGATGTTTATATGGTTAGCAGAAGGAAAAGAGCATTTCCAGTTTCAAGCTCTTTCATTTAGATTGGTGGTGTCAACCAGGGTCTTAACTGAGATATTAGCACCAGTTGTTGCAGACCATAAAATGAAATGATGTACGATATTCCTGTATCTGGATGACTGGTTGATGTCTGTTTCTCTCCCAAAGGTGCAAGGCAGTGTGCAGATGGTGACCTGCTTCTTGTCTCCCGAGGCGCAAGGCAGTGTGCCGATGGTGACCAAAGTCCTATAGAAACTGAGGTTCATTTTCATCTTTGAGAAATCTCACCTTCAGCTGCCACAGAGCTACACCAGCCTGGTGCTCGTCTTTCTCCCTCAAACCAAGATTACGATTCAGACTTATTTCTCTCATCTTGTAACCCAGCCTGCTATGTCAGCCAGGGATGGATAGGTTGCTGTTGGTTAAAATATGTCACTACAGCAGTAGTCCCCTGGGCATGTTACCACCTACACCATTGGTCCACAAGTTCACACAACTATGAAGAGTTAATTCCTGTAACCCAACTGATCCAAGAGGCATTAGGCTGGTGATTACAGGAGAACAACCGTGCAGAGGGAGTTCCTCTACACCTTTCACCTCCATTACAAGAGGAGAATCTCCCAGCCTTAAGGGAAGTTTACATCACATCATCCGGGAATTTAATCAGATTTGCTAACACCTACATACACAATGGATGAACCTATTTGTGTTGCAACACAATACAATGCTCCATGTGTTCTGATTGGAAAGATGATGTCTACAGGCTTGGGGGGTTGAGGTGATGTCAGTTCCCCAGCCTAAGGGCATACTATATACCTTTCCTCCAATTTCCCTCCTCTTGAAGGTGCTCCAGAAGATTCAGGAGGAGAGGACATTGGTAATTTTGGTAGCTCCATTTTGGCCCCGTTGCCCTTGATTTTCTCTTTCAATGTCCCTATTGAGGAAGAAGTGCCTCCTTCCTTCCCTTCAACCCCCTTCTATACAGTTTCCCCTCTTCCTGCTAATCTATTGTCATCACCTCAAATTGATGACCTGGAACTTGAGTGGGTAGGTTTGCAACACAGGTGGTGTTCAGTAGTGGTTTTCCAGGATATCCAGGCCTCAAGGACACCATCAACCCTTTCTTCTTACAAGAAACATTGCAGTTCATTCGAAGGTGATAGAGTAGTAAAGGGTTTGACCCACTTTCATTAGACTTGCAGATACTTGAGTTCCTTAGAGATGGGTATTTGCAAGGTTTGGCATCTGCTGCCTTCTCTGCTAAATTGTCAGCCTTTAATGATCTAAAGAGGGGAAAGGGCTGTACAAGTATATCCTCAATTGCAGGATGGCTATTGGGAGATTTTAGGCTATAAAGACCAGCAATAAGTAAACCTACTCTGATATGGGACCTCACAATAAGATTAAAGGGTTGCAACAACCCCCCTTTGAACCTGTAGAGAAAGCAGGCTTAAGTTGGTAATCAGCTGATACATTGTTTTTGGTTGTCAATACCTCGGGAAGGAGATTGGGGGAGCTCAGAGCTTTAATAACTTCTTATCCCTACTAAAGATTCTTTCCAGACAGGGCAGTTCTAAAGGACTCCAAATTTGTCTATAAGGTTAATACCTCATTTCATTGATTGCAGGAAATCATTCTCCGGTTTTCAGTAAGATAATGATTCAGAGGTTCCCTCTTCTTTGAATGTAGGAAGAGGTTTGTCCATCTGTTCGAATGAGACAAAGAAATTTAATGTGCCATATCTTAATGGATATGGCACATTCTTTCTGTCCCTTTGACGCAAGGCAGGGCAGCAGCTTTCGTTGCTGTGCTGCATCAAATATTTGTAAATCTGGGCCTTAGAGTGCTTTTCCTATCTTTGTGGTAATGAACGCAAATTGCGCACGTGGGCCATGGTAACAGAATGGGCTCACTGTTCTGTTCTGTGCCAGACCCACTTTTCAAAAGGTGTGCCTAACGCACAGCAGGACTGTGCTCCTGTTATAATAAATGCACTGTCTCTTGGGCAGCCGCAAGCTCACAGCTGCCATGGGGGTAGCGTATTCAGTCAAAAACAGAGCAGCTGCTAACAAGCCTATCTGTGTTTCACAGTGCATGTGGCAAATGTCTGCACTTTTAGGAGGGACTAGAGATCCCTCTAAAAGAGGGTGAGTGAATGCACCTGCCTGCAGAGGGATGTCTGGGTGGTTCATGTGACCACATTTGCCCCCTTCAGAGGGGCTGCCTTCAGGCAGCTCAATAACAATGTGCCACCCTTTTGAGGTGAACTGTCATTGCACCTCCTAAATGATTATTTGCCTCTGCACCTGACTTCATAATAGAGCGCAAGCATAGGGGCAAATTGATCCCCTCTTTTGCATAGGATCATGCCCCCACGCAAATTAAGGAACGACTTCTCTGCATAGCTGCTGGCACTACCTGTGCAACAGCTCTATCTGTATTACAGAAAGGGCCGTACAAGCATCTGCCGCACTTTTTGTAATACCATAGTACCCTTGGGGCACAAAAATGGGTGCATACACCTGTTGCTTCCACAGAGCACTATGCAAACCCCAGACAAATGCAACTTTTTGGCTCCCCAATTGTCACATGATTTTAGGGGATCGATCTTTATGTAGACCCCTGTCTTTCACCCTAACATAAAAGATAAGAGGCCATATTGAAACAGGCTGGAAGTCTATGTACATCAAACAAATAAGAAAACACAACATTTTCATAA
Organism: Pleurodeles waltl; assembly: GCF_031143425.1. Taxonomy (NCBI): domain Eukaryota; kingdom Metazoa; phylum Chordata; class Amphibia; order Caudata; family Salamandridae; genus Pleurodeles; species Pleurodeles waltl. The sequence continues at coordinate 709,177,406 of NC_090439.1, read as the reverse complement.
GTTAGCAATACATTCTCAGGGAAAACATACTATAGAAGTAGGGATAATAATTCTTCTATGTCTTTTACTAAGAACATCTACGTTTCTATGTCTGGGTCAAAGGTGAGCATTACTCTTGTCCCAAGTCTCTTCACCACCAACAAGGAGGCTACATGTTGTAGGAGTTTAGAAAAAAACATTTTAAAATGTTCTCTCTGGAAAAATCCACTGACTAATAATGCCTTCCATTAAATACCCCAAAAAGCCTTCAAGAGCATGGCTCCCCTAGCCAAATAAGCTCCAAATTTTGTTGTGTCAACCCTGATTCTTGCATCATCCTTTTCACCCACATTGCCACCGATGGGAAAGACTCACTGGCACACATTTTGGTGATGGAGATTAGCAGTTGTCCACTGGAAGAATGTATGGTTTCCTCAGTCAGATCCTTGTATTCTGATGTAGCAGAAACTTTAGCACTGTCCCTTATATCACAGTGATCTTCTGTATGTGGCAATCTATGTATTATGTTAATCAAAGTACTGATAGTTTGACTGTAGAGTGATGCACTGACAAGTCATTTTTAAATGTGCATTTGTTTAGACTAATGTTAGAGACAAAGGTGGTATTAAAGTTTAATTAAATGTTTGAAGGATTAAACTGACAATATGTTCTAACTGAGACTCTAAAATAATAGTCTATATAATTGATATTGACTTTCTCATTATTAATATTTTAAATATGTGTGCAAAAGTAGAGCAGCACAGTTCCAAGTCATACTGAGTGAAATGTATTAACACTTCGGTTAAAGCTATTGTAACATGAGCATGAATATGAATGAAGAATTATTAATTCAGAATTTATAGCTTGCATATTAAAATGTGTTTTATTTGAATGTATTATTTGTGCTGTTTTAGTTAATTTGCATTATGTTATGTGTTATGTTATGTTATACAATTTGTAAAGCGCATGGCTGCCCTGAGGCTTCCCAGCGCTAGCGGACCAGATCAGAGATCAAGGTTAACATAGAAGACAGTCAATTCTAAAGCAGCCAAGTTTTAAGTTCCTTACGGAAGCTGAATTGCTGGCTTAAAAGCCAGAGTCTAAGAGGAAGAGAATTCCACAGCTTGGCCCCCAAATAGGACATTGTGGGCCCGCCCCATCTAACTTTTTTAAATCTTGGGATGGAGGCCAAAGCTAAGGAGGTTGATCTGAGAGTCCTGTTCGGCCTGTAGAAAGATGCGAGGGCTCTTAGGATCTGTGGCCCACAATTGTGGAGTGACTTGTGAATACAGCATAAAGCTGTGAATTTGATCCGCTGTTCAACTGGCAACCAATGCAGGGAAACTAATGCTGGTTTTGCTGAGACATGTCTAGGGATATCTAACAGAAGGCGTGCTGCTGCATTTTGTACCCACTGCAGCTTCTTTATCACATAGAGTGGCGAACCAATAAAATGCCATTACCATAATCAAGTCTCAAAAGGATGGTGGCTTGAATGATGAGTCGTTTTGCCAAAAAGGGAAGGATTGTGAACACCTTCCTCAGAAGTCTCAGCATGCCAAAACAAGAGGCTGATATATGCATGGCATGCTGATCCTACATTAGCCCGGGATCCAGTCATATCCCTAAGCTCTTAATGTATTTCTTCGGGGATGGAAAGTCAGCTAGAACCCTAGGAATTGTGAGTGACTTACTCGCGCCTGGGTCATATCCCAGGATCATAAGTTCTGAATTGTCAACGTTAAGTTGTACTAAGCTAAAAAATGGTGAAAAACCCACTCAGAAAGTATCGTCAATCAAGTTCAACGTGTTGTTTATTGTATAAAGAGGCAAATTCTTCTTTAACACATAGATGTTCAACCAAGATTCTTCGAAGTAACAGCCAACACGTGTTTCGCGCCTTATTGCAGGTAAGCCAGGGCTTTCTCAAGGCAAAAACTTATTGGATAAGAGCATCCTCTGATACAAATATCGGTTCATATTGATCGAGCTAAGGGGAAAAGATGCTTATACTTGTGTCCCGTGGGCGATTTACTTCGATGAATCTTGGTTGAACATCTATGTGTTAAAGAAGAATTTGCCTCTTTATACAATACACAACACGTTGAACTTGATTGACGATACTTTCTGAGTGGGTTTTTCACAATTTTTTAGCTTAGTACTATTACATGAGGAGGGTTAGGGCCCAGGCCCTTCGGTGATAAACTCCCACAGCTTTATTTAACGGCATTCTTCACAGGAAGTCTAACGTTTGGACCCTTGCACCTGTAACGTTAAGTTGTAGTCTGCTATCCATCATCCATCCTGTAACTGCCTGTAAGCAAGAAGTCAGTGAGGAGCCATCCGTATTGGTGTTGTCTGAGAAGGATACCACCAGTTGGGTGTGATCCGCATAAGATACCATAGATAAGCCAAAAGATTCAACTAAGTCTACCAGAGGAGCCATATATATATTAAAAAGCGTGGGGCTAAGCGACGAGCCCTGGGGTACACCAAGCTGGAAAATAACTTATCTGAATAGTAAGATCGATCAAGGACCTGAAAAGTTATGCCCTCCAAAAAGGAGGTCAGCCATGCATGAGCGTGCCCCTCTATTCCTGTGTTCCTCATCCTTATACTCAACACTTGATGATCAAAGGTATCAAAGGCCGCACTCAAATCCAAAAGTATGACTGCAGTTGTCTGGCCAAGATCCATGGCTTTCCTTGCCTCTTCCATAACTGCAATCAATGCAGTTTCTGTACTGTGTCGGGGTCTAAAACCCGTTTGTGTGGGATGGAGACAGTTATATGTTTCCAGAAAGGCGGAAAGGTGAGTATTAATATGTTTATCTAGAATTTTGGCCGGTGTGGGTAGTAGAAATATCGCTCTGTAGTTCTTAGGATCTGCCATATCCAGGGAAGCCTTCTTTAATAGTGGTTTAACCACAGCGTGCTTCCACTGATCTGGAACCAAACCTCTGGATATTGAGGCGTTCAACATGTCCGTCAGGGTTGGACCAATCACTGTCCAGCCCTGCGCAATTATCTGTGGGGGAGCTGGGTCCAAGGGGGATCCCGACTTAAGTGACTTGAGCAAAACGTCCGCTTGTTCCTGAGGAAGGGGAGTAAACTGAGCAATCGTAGCTATACCCTTCCTTGTGCTCGTGGTCCGCTCTTCTGCTAAAGGTGTATTCTTCGGAAAGTTGGAGTAGATATCCAAAATTTTATGTTGGAAGAAACTAGCTAACTGATTGCTATATACTGCAGAAGCTTTAATAGGATTCTCTTCTACCGGGACTCGAAGAATTTCTTTTAGCACCTGAAACACCTCTTTGGGGGAGTTGGCAGCTTCTCCAATTCTGTCAGCATAGTAGGAGCTCTGAGCTATTTTTATCTCCTTCTGATACACTTTCCTATACCTATCCCTGTCCTCTAAGGCATATGATTTTCTCCACCTTCTTTCCAACCTTTTATAATTTTTCTTGAGAAGGTGCAAATTGGAGGTGTATCACCGAGTACTGTCTTTCCTACGCGGGCCATTTTTAGCCCTTAAAGGTAAGACTGTGTCCAAGCTCTCGATGATCCAATCATTAAAAGTCTTTACATTGAGGCTCCTGTTATCAAGGGCCAAAGGTTTATTGTTTTCCAATTCCCTAGTCCAATCCATGATGCTGAGCTTATGCCAACATCTACCCACCTGAGCAGGAGGCTTAGGGCTATTCCAATTGGTACTGGTGGCTAGATCGATTATGACTAGGAAATGGTCTGACCAAGCCAGAGGTATGGGGGGTTTAGTGGTGAGGGAGGTCAAGTTACTAAACACTAGGTCGATAGTATGGCCATGTTCATGTGTAGGGCCTTTCACCAATTGCTTTAGACCCAGCGCCTCCACATCTCCCAAAAGACGTCTTGCTGCTAACTGCGCAGGGTTTTCGGCATGGATGTTAAAATCACCTAGAACAGTAAAATTAGGTCTCCTACATACCAGATCCGCAATATTACTAGAAAGGGAGGTTAAAAAGTCCTCTGGAGGCCCTGGGGGGCGATAGAGAAGTCCTGAGACTGTAAATGAGGGGTTAAGCTCCAAGGAGAAGACCATAGCTTCCCCTTCTACTAACTGAAAAGGCTGAAATTGCATCTTCAAGGAATCCCTGTAGATGATGGCAATTCCTCCCCCAATGGACATAGTCCTATCTACCCTGGCTATTAAATATCTCGAGGGTAAAGCCAGAGAGATGTCCATCCCTGACCGTTCGTGCAGCCAAGTTTCAGTAAGAAATAAGGCTGAGGGTGCCACTTCACTTAATAATAAGTTTATATCTAGTTTATGGGCTGACATTGATCTAACATTACTCAGTAAGAGAGTGCTATGACATATTTTATGTGTGTGAGGTAGTATCTCATTAAGATGAGGCTTCAATTGGCAGGCAGGGCACCTCCAGATTTTCCCATACCAGTTTGTACAGACCTGACACTCAAATGACTAAGGGGGCCTTAAACATGTAACTCTTCTGCTGAGTAGAAGGTAGGGGAAGGAGCAAGCCCATTTTCACTGATTTGACCAGGGGGACTGGCCCTAAGGCCCGGTCTGGTGCAGACGGGCGCAGACGAGCGCAGACGGGCGCAGACGGGCTTGCCTTTGGCACGCCTTCGCTGCACTGCCGCCGCATCGTGGATTAAGTAGGGAGTTCCTGGGCTGCGGTATGCAAAGGAACTAGACCACTAGCCCAGAGAAAAATGGCGGCCGCACCCAGAACTGGCCCTCTTAGTAGAGTGAAAGCCGGTTCGGTGTAGCGGGTAGCCGCAAAGCCAGAAAACCAGAAAAATGCACCCCAGTAACTGACTGGCCACTGAACACGGGCCCAGGTCAGTTATCACACACCCCAATCACACCTACACATAGGAAGTATGCAGCATGTTAACATTTTAAAAATCATTAATCATTAGCCAAAGTGAGGTCTGCTAGGCCTTGTATTTAGTGACTGTGCACAAAATGTCAAGTCATCTTGCAAAGTGAACTTTCCTTTCAGACTTTGTTCCCATGAGAATATTAGTTTGGTAATAGGTGCCTATTGTTATACACGTTTAGAGTTGTAAGTATTCAACCTTGGATGTGGAACATCCTAGACTGTGGAATAGAAATGCAAACATTTGTTTCAATCTTGTGTGAAGCTACATTCTCATGACAGACTTGGGAAAATCTGAGGATGTTTCAACTTGGAGTGGTATTATTGATTTCTATTAGATGATGCCCATTCAATAAATAAATAAATGAATAATGAGCTGTTGCCCGGATGAATCAGATTGCTATATGAACTTTAATATGTCCATATTCAGCAGGACTTTGGTTAGATCAATATCCTGTCACAGAAGAATCCAGACACATTCCTCACAGATGAAAAACCCTTCATGCTGAGCCCCAGGGAGAGGTATTTTCTTCTCTGACTTGCCCTTTTGTAATGCCATGCTGAGCCTGAGAGATTTTTTCTCCAACCCTTACAGAAGAGTATTGACCAAGCTTGTGACAGGCTGACACTTTCCCTTTTACTTACATTTTGCCCACTTTAGTTTTAACCTTTTGTCCGAGATTACCTGTTTCCCAAACTTTTTTGTTCTATGTGTTCTTTTTGTCTTTTGCTCACATATGTTCTACCTCACATGTTTTCCTATGATTGGCTAACTTTATGGTTTTCCTGTGCCTAGACAAATCGAATTTTGATGATTTGAATTGCCTTGATGCTTATTAAATCTGATCAATGTTTATTTTCAGTCCATCAGATTATATTATTGATGTTTTTCATTGTCTTTAGAGAGACTAGTTCTCCTAATGTTAGTTCACCTGAACTTATTTTGTGATCTTGGTCAACCATTGGTCATTCTGTATTTTTATAAATGTGTCTTGTGAATGTTCTACATGCCTTTGAGCATAAGTTTGTAATAAACCCCATAGCTTTAATCTTGACTGAAGTCTTCCTTGTATGGCCACATTGGTCATACTGTGTAATTTAATTGGTTTGTATTGAAATATTGCTGTATGGTTCTACCGCATCCTATGCAGGGTCCAAAGATCCATTGACCTCGTTGAGTCTTGATTCCTGTTAAGGATGTAAATGCTCTAACAATTCCTTGTTACAGTTGAATACATATACCTTTGGATGAACTGGAAAAAGTGGGTAGAAACCCACCCTCGTGATGGCATGAGTCCTGTCAGAGACATTTAAAAATCCACCTAAGAGAGAACTCATTAACATATACAGTGAGAGTTCCTACATCTGACACTCACTTTCAAGGCATGCAGCAAACTAACATAACTATTTTGTTGGGCAACTATTTCCTGGATAATTCTCTATTAAGTAACCATGTTCTGAATAACTAAAATACTCTGAACACATCAGAAAGTTTCAAATATGTTGGCCTGTGAAAGTGTGTATATCTCAAGCATTTAAGTAGCCATCCAGCCAAGTGAAACTTCCCAGTAAAAGGGCTGATCAAATGAGTTTTCATAGATCACGATCCCCAGTTTTAACAACCTGCAATAGGAAGTTTAAGATGCATTTCGATTAGCAGAAACATGATCCAGGTCTTTCTACACACACACACCTGTGAGCCCAAGCTTCTCAGACTGACATGTAATACTTTCAAGTATTTTATGCCAAAGGTTCCTTGGGTAAGCTTACAGTCTATTCCTATAGTCCTGGTGTTAGACCTGCCAGCTCTTTTGTGGTCTTCCCCCAACGATTTTGCCTTCTCCCCTTCTAATTTGCTGAATTTGTTTTTATTAGCCTGCGGACTCTGTGCACTTTACCACTGCCAACAAGTACTAAAGTGCTTGTGCTCCCTCCCTAAATCATAGTAAAATTGGCTTACATGTAACTGGGAAATTTACTTTACTTATAAGTCCCTAGTAAAGCGGTATACTATATACCCAGGGCTGGTAAATTAAATGCTACTAGTGGGCCTGCATGACTTATTGTGCCATCCACTTAAGTAGCCTCTTAAAACATGTCTCAGGACTGCCATTGCAGCCTGTATGCAGCTTTAAACTGCCAATTCGATTTGGCAAAATAAACCACTTGCCAGGCATGTACCGCCCTTTGTATTACATATGTCATCCCTAACGTGGGCCGTTAACAGCCTATATGGAAGTGTACATTGTATTTAAAATGTTAGACATGTGCTTTTAACTTTTAAATGTCCTATTAATGAAAGCCTCACAAATTCTGCTTTCACTTCTATGACACCTACCTCTCCTATAGGATAACATTTGGTTGCCTTATTACATTTAATATGTGAAAACATTTGTTTAGAAGCAGGAAGAAATGACATGTTTGGTGTCTAATCAATTATACTGAAAATCCTCTCTAATGGTAAAGCAAATTTTTAGGTGACAATTCTGACAATGGCACTTTTAGAAAGTTGGCATTCTCTTGTCCTTAACATTTGGTGTCTGCAGCCTGTTTCCTGGATCACATGACTAGGTGTAATTGTCAGTTGGTTTTTATGTATTCCTCCCAGTCACACAATACAGGGACTGGGTGGTAGCAGGATGAGCCATCCAAGAAGAATGGGGGCTGGAGCTGGGCACAGCCGCACTTGCATTACAAAGCTGCCTTAGCTCACACACAAAGAACTTCACACTGTCTATCGTGAGTGCAGACAGCCTAGGACAAGAGTAGGGTGCCGGGAAATTCCAGACACTTCTGGGGGGGAAAACTCCAGACGTTTCTTTCACTTAAAATCTGGCACCATGTCAAAGCCCAGCTCACCTGAGTTCTTGTTCAGTTCTGATGGAGGTTGAAGACAATCCGACCCCACCCTGAAACTGCTTGTTCCAGCACACTAGTTTTTAAAACAGTGCACTAAGAACAGAAGCTCAAGGGAAGGGGGGAAGTGGATAAAATAAAAAAAAGAGACAACACCATTCTTGCGTTTCCACTGTTGAAGTGCTGCACAAATCTGTGGCCCTTTCTGACTTCTGTAGAAACTGGTGCCTAATGAAACATAAACAAAGAACAGATAAGTGCAACCTATTCCTAAATGGGTTCCTGACTATCCCTTTATTTATTAGAAATTCTCTTCTAAAAGTACCTCTTGGATCCTGGTCTCTAGTTTCCAGGTTTGGATTGTGTTACTGCTCTGGGATGTGTTTTCTATTACTGTAAAGCTTCTAAAACATTAAACAAATACCGTTATCAGAATTACCAATATCAAACATTCATCATAATATAACTAAAGCCTAAATTCCCAATAGCAGACTCACTTTTCCCATATTTCCAGAATCTTTTATAAAACAAATACTGTACTTTTACATCAAAATACAGCATGTAATTTGTGCAAGTCCTTGATTTACTGTTTGCCTTGCTGTTAATGGTTTCCACTGTTCGATTCTTAAAAGTTCCATGAGAAAAAACAATGTTTGCTTCACAAAGTTCTGCAAAATATTCTTGTAACAAAGAGTTTGAATCACAATGTTCGTGGAAGGTATTTCGTTTCAAATTGTCTATACACGAATCCAGAAATTGTTGTCAAAGTTCTTTCAGGTAATAAAAGGTTTTGCACTTACTTGTTGCTGGCAAGAGATACTGATCAGTCTAACCTTGTCTTCTTTTTCTTTTGCAGGTTATTCATAGGAGAGAGGCTGAAGCAAGGAGGAACCGGAAACCGGAAGAAGGAAGAGCCAGAAGCTGCGCCCATTGAAGTCAATGAAAGTCTGTAAAGAGCAGGAGTGCCAGCGCCGAGGGATCTGTTCTCAGGTAAGCGGGAGGTAGACGAGCACAAGCACTGGGTGAGGCTCGGGGGATGCCTTTTATAGACAGGGCTGGGTGTGGTTTGAAGGGCTGGGTGTGGTCCTCACATGCTGCACATGTTCTTGGAAGGTGTGCAGAGCTGGGTGTGGTTTGAAGAGCTGGGTGTGGTCCTCACATGCTGCACATGTTCTTGAAAGGTGTGCAGAGTTTCAGTTATTATACAAATGAGTTGGATTAACACATGGCCTAGGGAGGAGTATTTTAAAGAAGCCTTGGTAAAAGCAAGGCCCAATGTGTAAACAAAACAGCACATTAAACAACATACACAGAAGCCTAGGGGGGGGGGAAGGTGAGATAACAAGAAAGGCTTTCAATAGTAAGTTTAAAAGGGAGCTATTACAGAACCCACTAGTGCAGTGAGAGGGGACATGCTCTTTGCTGTGTACAAACCCTAACAGTTGCCCCCCTCAAAGGCCCTCCTACAGGACGGGGTTTTCCTGGATTTTTTAAATAAAACCGTCTAATCAGCTGTGGGGCATGTACATATGATGCTGGTTCCCATGAATTCTCAGATTCATCATATCCCTTCCATTCTACTAAATAAAACAGACGTCCACTAATTATTTTTGAGTCTTTTATGCTTTTCACTTCATATTCCAGATTTCCCTTAATTGGTATGGGTGGAGGTGGTGGTTCAGGTCGGGTTTTTGAGTTGTACGGCTTAAGCAAGGACACATGGAATGTAGTATGTACTGGATATTCTTTTGGTAAATCTAATTTTACTGTTACCGGGTTTACTATGGCAGTTATACTAAAGGGTCCAATGAAACGTGGTTGCAGCTTTCGGGATCCCTCTATGTTTAGGTTCTTTGTGGAGAGCCATACCTTGTCATCAATTTTATACATTGGGGCCTCAGACCTGTGTTTGTCTGCTTGTCTTTTCATGCTTTCCTTGTACTTTAATAAATGTTTCCTGGCTTTGTCTTGTATGTCACCTAACCTCGTTAGTCTATCCGTTACTGTAGGCAACAGGGAATCTTCTAACAAAATGGGTATAGCTCTTGGATGATACCCCTGCAAGAACTAGAATGGTGAGCAAAGTAGAGCTGAATGCTCAGTATTATTATAAACAAACTCTGCTACAGGGAGAGCTTCCAACCATTCACTAGAATAATCAGCCAATAAACAACGTAGCGTTTGAAGTAAGGTTTGGTTCAGTCGTTCAGTCTGTCCATCTGTCTCTGGGTGGAAAGCAGTGGATAAGGCCACATCTATTTTCAGTTTTTCACATAATTTTTTCCAAAATCTGGAGTTGAACTGGCTCCCTCGGTCTGACACCACTTTGCTTGGCAAACCATGTAAACGCACAATTTCCCTTATAAAAATATCGGCAAATTCTGCCGCCGTGGGTAATTTCCGTAATGGTACAAAATGTGCCATTTTAGATAAAAAATCCACTATAACCAACACTGTTGTGAAGGATTTTACAGGTGGTAAACCTACAATAAAGTCTACGCTCACAGTGTGCCAAGGTTGTTTGGGTGTTGGCATTGGTATTAACAAGCCGTCAGGAGCCTTATGAGAAGATTTATGTCTTGCACAAATTGGACAGGTAGTGACAAATTGCTTAATGTCCTTTCTTATAGTGTCCCACCAAAAGTGTTTTTGCACATTTTCCAGGGTTTTTACCCAACCAGGATGACCTGCCAACGGTGAGGCGTGATGCCAAATTATCACCTGCGTTTGTAATTCAGAGGTGGGCACTAACAGCATGTTGTCGTGATACAATAAACCTCGTTGTATTGTGTTATGGGAATCCTTTAACCAATCCTGAGGTGCTATTTGCATGTGTGCATTATATAGATCTGTGATGAAATCCTTCTGTTGTACTGGTGCCAACAACTTTTGGGGAGGAATAATGGGTACTCCTATTTTATCTTGTTTCATGTCTGAGGTATGTCCGTATCTAGATAACACATCAGATTGAATTTGTTGTGCACCTGGTCTATAGGTTATAACAAAGTCAAATGTGCTAAAAAAATTTAACCAGCGCATCTGACGTGGTGTTAGTGCTTTAAGTGATCCAAAAAACTGTAGGTTCTTATGGTCAGAAAAGATTGTAACTGGGTACTTGGCTCCCATTAAATGGTGCCTCCATTCTGAAAAGGCTACTTTGATAGCTAGTAGTTCCCTTTCAGCCACAGTGTAATTTTGTTCAGCTGGCAATAACTTTTTAGAATAGAAGGCTATAGGATGTAACTGGCCATCTACTGCATCTCGTTGAGAGAGAACTCCTAAAGCTACTTGTGAAGCATCCGCTTCAACAAAAAAGGGCAAGTCAGGATCAGGATGTTTCAGAATTGGGGCTAAAGTGAACTTTTGTTTTAGGAGTTGAAAGGCGTGTGCCGCCTCATCAGTCCAAAGAAATCGCTGCCCTTTCCGCAACAAGGTAGTTATTGGGGCCGCAATGTCTGCAAAATGTGCAATAAACCTCCTATAAAAATTGGCGAAACCCAGAAATTTCTGAATATCTTTTACAGAGGATGGTTCCGGCCAATCAGCAATAGCACTGATTTTCTTTACATCCATAGTTATTCCTTGAGGTGACAGGCAGTATCCTAAAAAGTCCACCTTGTTGACATTAAAAGTACACTTTTCTAACTTAGCAAAAAGATGATTGTCTTTTAACTTTGATAATACTGCACGAACATGTTGGGTATGTTCTTCTGAGTTCTTAGAGTAAATGAGGATGTCGTCTATGTATACTATGACACAAAAGTCCAGGAATTCGTGTAGGACCTCATTTATAAAGAACTGAAAGGCCGCAGGGGCATTACATAACCCAAAGGGCATTACTGTGTACTCAAATAAACCAAACTTTGTCTTGAAAGCTGTCTTCCACTCATCCCCCTCTTTTACTCGGACCAGGTGGTAAGCTCCCCGCAGATCTAGTTTAGTGTATACAGTAGAATGTCTTAATTGATCCAACAACACAGGTATTAGAGGAAGAGGATATTTATTCTTTATTGTAGCCTTATTTAGTCCTCTATAATCGATACACGCGCGCAGGGATTTATCCGGCTTCGGGATAAAAAAGAGTGGAGATGACACCGGAGATGTGGAATGACGGATGAACCCAGACTGTAGTAGGTCATCTAGGTAGGTTCTTAAGTATTTGGTTTCTTCGTCAGTCAAAGCATATACTCTGTTATTAGGTAAAGGGGCCCCTGGGATAAGATCTATACGGCAGTCATAAGACCGATGTGGGGGCAGCACACTAGCCTTTACTGGATCAAAGACGTCTTTAAAGTCAGAATATTCAGGAGGGAGACTTGGTTCATCTTGTGTAACACTAGCACAGTGTAATACTGTGCTCTGTTCTGTACCTGCTTCTTGATAGCAATTGGTTCTACAGAAAGAGGAATCCAAAGTAACAGTTCTATTCACCCAATCAATTTTTGGGTTATGAGTTGTTAACCAGGGTACCCCGAGAATCAAACCAAAATTAGGAGTATCTATCAGATCAAAGCTAATCACCTCTGTGTGCCCGTTCTGACAGACCATAACAAGTGGACTTGTTTGTTTTGTGATTAATCCAGAGGTCAATTCTGACCCATCCACTGCACATACTGCTTCTGGACAAGGCTTTAGGCACATAGGAAGTCCTAAGGTTTCAGCTAACTTATTATCCACAAAATTTCCTGTCGCGCCTGAGTCCAGTAGGACAGGGAGAGAATGCCTCACTTGGGTAGTAACAATTAAAACGACCTGAATTATGAAATGTCTAGGTATGTGCGGTACCCTGAAGGCTGCAGCATTAGAGGTTTGATTAAGATGTTTTCTCGAACAAGTAACCTCTCCCCTTGTCGAGCTTAATCGTTTCCCGATTCAGTTGAGGAGGTGGAGAAAACAGCACCCTTTCGTGGAGTTTTAGGCTTTACTGGACATTCTCTGGCAAAGTGACCTGCCCTGCCACAATATAAACATAATTGAAATTTTCTCCTTCTTTCTTTTTCCTCTGATGTGAGTGGACCTCTGAGTGTCCCTATTTGCATAGGATCTGGTTCAGGGAGTTTATTATCTGTGTCTTTCTTCTCGTGTCTAATAAAAGTTAACCGTGATTCCAGTTTGTATTTATCTCCCTTTCTTTCTCCTAGTCTATGTTCTAATTTCACAACTAAATCTACAAAGTCCAAATAGTCTTTTGGCAAATCAACGATATGAGCCAGCGCGTCTTTTAACTCGTCTCTCAAACCTTTATAAAAAAGGGAGACACGCTTTTCTTCTGGCCACTGTGTCTCGGTGAGTAAACGATTAAAACTAGTGAGATAGGTCAATAAATCCTTGTTGCCTTGTTTAAGATTTAAAAGCTCATTATCACTTGCCTGCATGAAAGTGTGTTTTGCAAAAAGGCTGGTCATGGTATGTTTAAATTGATTCCAATTATGGAGGATGGGATCATCTCTATCCACGAAAGGAATTGACCAATTGGCTGCTGTGCCACCCAAATAAGACAAGACGAATGCCACTTTCGTATCATCAGTAGGGAACTGTTGTGGCTTACAAATGAAGTGTAATTGACATTGATTGATAAAAACATGGAATTTGTTACTATCTCCATGAAAACGTTCAGGTGCTGCTAAGGGCACAACATTAGGAACATTAACAGTAACCTCAACTGGGGAAGGCAAAGTTGTATGTTTTGATGGCGCCCCTGTCTCTGAGGAGGTTTTAAACAAAGGCGTAGAAGCTGTGTTCCACTGAGATCCCCTAAATTTATACCTGCTTAAATCCTGTTTTAAAGAGGTATTCTCCATCTTTAATCTCTCTATTTCCTCTTGCATATGTTGCAAGATGCCAGACACTGATTCATTATGAGCCAAGTCCTCATTTAGGGCCTGCGCCATATCCGTGACGTCAATGCCCTCTATTTCTTCCCCGGTATTCATCGTCCACCAGAACTGAAATTTTTTAAGGCTTGTGCTTCTGTCAAAGCCCAGCTCACCTGAGTTCTTGTTCAGTTCTGATGGAGGTTGAAGACAATCCGACCCCACCCTGAAACTGCTTGTTCCAGCACACTAGTTTTTAAAACAGTGCACTAAGAACAGAAGCTCAAGGGAAGTGGATAAAATAAAAAAGAGAGACAACACCATTCTTGCGTTTCCACTGTTGAAGTGCTGCACAAATCTGCGGCCCTTTCTGACTTCTGTAGAAACTGGTGCCTAATGAAACATAAACAAAGAACAGATAAGTGCAACCTATTCCTAAATGGGTTCCTGACTATCCCTTTATTTATTAGAAATTCTCTTCTAAAAGTACCTCTTGGATCCTGGTCTCTAGTTTCCAGGTTTGGATTGTGTTACTGCTCTGGGATGTGTTTTCTATTACTGTAAAGCTTCTAAAACATTAAACAAATACCGTTATCAGAATTACCAATATCAAACATTCATCATAATATAACTAAAGCCTAAATTCCCAATAGCAGACTCACTTTTCCCATATTTCCAGAATCTTTTATAAAACAAATACTGTACTTTTACATCAAAATACAGCATGTAATTTGTGCAAGTCCTTGATTTACTGTTTGCCTTGCTGTTAATGGTTTCCACTGTTCGATTCTTAAAAGTTCCATGAGAAAAAACAATGTTTGCTTCACAAAGTTCTGCAAAATATTCTTGTAACAAAGAGTTTGAATCACAATGTTCGTGGAAGGTATTTCGTTTCAAATTGTCTATACACGAATCCAGAAATTGTTGTCAAAGTTCTTTCAGGTAATAAAAGGTTTTGCACTTACTTGTTGCTGGCAAGAGATACTGATCAGTCTAACCTTGTCTTCTTTCTCTTTTGCAGGTTATTCATAGGAGAGAGGCTGAAGCAAGGAGGAACTGGAAACCGGAAGAAGGAAGAGCCAGAAGCTGCGCCCATTGAAGTCAATGAAAGTCTGTAAAGAGCAGGAGTGCCAGCGCCGAGGGATCTGTTCTCAGGTAAGCGGGAGGTAGACGGGCACAAGCACTGGGTGAGGCTCGGGGGATGCCTTTTATAGACAGGGCTGGGTGTGGTTTGAAGGGCTGGGTGTGGTCCTCACATGCTGCACATGTTCTTGGAAGGTGTGCAGAGCTGGGTGTGGTTTGAAGAGCTGGGTGTGGTCCTCACATGCTGCACATGTTCTTGAAAGGTGTGCAGAGTTTCAGTTATTATACAAATGAGTTGGATTAACACATGGCCTAGGGAGGAGTATTTTAAAGAAGCCTTGGTAAAAGCAAGGCCCAATGTGTAAACAAAACAGCACATTAAACAACATACACAGAAGCCTAGGGGGGGGGGAAGGTGAGATAACAAGAAAGGCTTTCAATAGTAAGTTTAAAAGGGAGCTATTACAGAACCCACTAGTGCAGTGAGAGGGGACATGCTCTTTGCTGTGTACAAACCCTAACACACCAGATATAAAACTAGGACCCTTGGACCCTTTCTTCAGTTCACTTCTGAACTTGCAGAAGGACTCTCAGAGGACTACCCTGTTGGCTGTGGCCTGCTGTGTAGTTCAGAGGATTGCTGTGCTATACCAAGATGCCTGCCCTGCTTCCTGAAGACTGTTCTGTGCCCTCAGAGGTCTGCCCTGCTGCTTGAGACCTGCTTTCCTGCTTGAACCCAAGAAAACCAGAGTTACTCCAAGGGTTAGTTAATTGGCATCCTGATCAGAGCCTCAGGGACAGAAAAGGCTCCAACCATTCTGAACTCACACCTGAACCCAGCTTAAGTGAGTTCTGAGCCTCAAAATTGTGTCCCTCCCATCCTGGACCCTTGAACTTCCACTTACCACTTGGTGCCAAAGGTGCCCACGGAACCCAGATCCAAAATTTTGGACCTGGGAAATTTTCTGCCAAAAAGTGCTCTGAGAACCGAGAGGAGACCAGGACTTACCTGCTTTCTGATCGGCCCAAGGTGCATCGCTGGTAGGCCAGACGTTGCGACAGCTCCAGCTACGTTTCTCTCCAGACAAGCAAATCTTGTTCAGTGTCACTTAGCCAAAGGGGTTTCAGGCCTCTTAGAGCCCTCATTGGTCACAGCCTGCAGATTTGTCTCACTAGAGATTTTCTACTTCCATAAAAGAGACTAAGGGGGTCATTACAACATTGGCGGTAAAAGCCGCTTACCGCTGTGCAGAAGACCGCCAACACACCGCCACGGCATTCAGCCACAGCTATTATGACCCACATCTCGAAATACGACAAAATTCAGACACCCACACAAGTCCGTCACACCAAAGGTCAGTGATAAACTGGCGAAAACAAATCCTCCACCGTCTCGCCAACAGAAATACGCCCACGCTATCATGACCCACGAATCCACGCGGCGGTCTTCCAACCGCGGTATTCCATTGGCGGTACACACTGCTGCGCTCAAAATACACACACTTCTACAAACCACCACCACATTGGACAATTTGAAATACACACACCTGATACACTTACACACACCACTCCCACACTCCCATTACAATATAAAACACACACCCACATCACCCACAAACCCCTACGGCCACTATTACAGAGAGAAGGCCAGAGAGAGACACCACCATCCACAAACTAGCAGCCACAGGCACCCAACACCATCACCCACACAAATTCCACGCACAAAACACCACACACCACTACATATTACCACACTTATCACCACACACACCACCCAACACATCACCTACACCACCCCATGGCACGTCAAAGACGCCCCAGGTTCTCTGAGGAGGAGCTCAGGGTCATGGTGGAAGAAATCGTCCTGGTAGAGCCACAGCTATTTGGAGCACAGGTGCAGCACACCTCAATTGCAAGGAAGATGGAGCTACGGAGAAGAATAGTCGACAGGTTCAACGCAGTGGGACAACACCCAAGAAATCAGGACAACATCAGGAAGAGGTGGAACGACCTACGGGGGAAGGTGCGTTCCGTGGTCTCCAGACACCACCTGGCGGTCCAGCAGACTGGCGGCGGACCCCCACCTCCTCACCCACAACTAACAACATGGGAGGAGCAGGTCTTGGCGATTCTACATTTTCTGCCAAAAAGTGCTCTGAGAACCGAGAGGAGACCAGGACTTACCTGCTTTCTGATCGGCCCAAGGTGCATCGCTGGTAGGCCAGACGTTGCGACAGCTCCAGCTACGTTTCTCTCCAGACAAGCAAATCTTGTTCAGTGTCACTTATGCAAAGGGGTTTCAGGCCTCTTAGAGCCCTCATTGGTCACAGCCTGCAGATTTGTCTCACTAGAGATTTTCTACTTCCATAAAAGAGACTAAGGGGGTCATTACAACATTAGCGGTAAAAGCCGCTTACCGCTGTGCAGAAGACCGCCAACACACCGCCGCGGCATTCAGCCACAGCTATTATGACCCACATCTCGAAATACGACAAAATTCAGACACCCACACAAGTCCGTCACACCAAAGGTCAGTGATAAACTGGCAAAAACAAATCCTCCACCGTCACGCCAACAGAAATACGCCCACGCTATCATGACCCACGAATCCACGCGGCGGTCTTCCAACCGCGGTATTCCATTGGCGGTACACACTGCCGCGCTCAAAATACACACACTTCTACAAACCACCACCACATTGGACAATTTGAAATACACACACCTGATACACTTACACACACCACTCCCACACTCCCATTACAATATAAAACACACACCCACATCACCCACAAACCCCTACGGCCACTATTACAGAGAGAAGGCCAGAGAGAGACACCACCATCCACAAACTAGCAGCCACAGGCACTCAACACCATCACCCACACAAATTCCACGCACAAAACACCACACCACTACATATTACCACACTTATCACCACACACACCACCCAACACATCACCTACACCACCCCATGGCACGTCAAAGACACCCCAGGTTCTCTGAGGAGGAGCTCAGGGTCATGGTGGAAGAAATCGTCCCGGTAGAGCCACAGCTATTTGGAGCACAGGTGCAGCACACCTCAATTGCAAGGAAGATGGAGCTACGGAGAAGAATAGTCGACAGGTTCAACGCAGTGGGACAACACCCAAGAAATCAGGACGACATCAGGAAGAGGTGGAACGACCTACGGGGAAAGGTGCGTTCCGTGGTCTCCAGACACCACCTGGTGGTCCAGCAGACTGGCGCCGGACCCCCACCTCCTCACCCACAACTAACAACATGGGAGGAGCAGGTCTTGGCGATTCTACATCCTGAGGGCCTCGCAGGAGTCGGTGGAGGAATGGACTCTGGTAAGTCAAACCTTTAACTACCATATCCCCCACCCTACCTGCATGCTATCACATACCCCCACCCTCGCCCCTACCCCTATCACTCCAACTCCTCACAAATGTACCAATATCACAAACCACACATCCCAACACCAAGCCCTGCATGCAACAACAACGCATGGACACCCATCACTAAAGCATGCCCACTGCACATACCCATACACCCCCCTAAACCTTCATCACACAAGCCCCACACAGGAATGCAAGCACTGGGGTACACGCTCACCCACCTATTGCACACCATGAGACACACAGATGCAATAATCATGCTTTTACACCCCTTCAGGACCACTACCCAACGTCACCAGACAGGAGGGTCCAGACATCTCCACCCCACCCACAGAAGAGGCCCAAAAGTGATGACAGCAGCTCTGTCCAACTGGATCTAGATGACCAGCCCGGACCATCGTGGGCCTCGGGACAGTCGGTTCCCCTCACACAGGCACAGGCCACCACAGACCTTCCGCTCTCTGGTAACACCAGCACAGCACCCACCCAGCGGGCCCATACCTCTGTCCCCAGGAAACGTCAATCAGCTGTGTGTCCACCACTACAGGGAACCCAGGATAACCCACCACCCCAACTACAACAGGAACCTGGGGGCAGTGGCAGGGGGAACACGGTCTAGGGGACGGAGGCCCAGGAACACAGGGGAACTGGGAGGGATGCTGTGCGACAGGGGGCGGACAGGCCAAGGGAACCCACTCTCCACAAGGCCCTCTCCTCCATCATGGGAGCATACCACCACTCCCAGGAGACGATGGCAACGGTCCTGGCCAAGTTTCAGAAGACCCAACGCATGCAGGAGGAACAGTATTTGGGGTTCAGGGAGGAACTCAGAACCATCAGCTCCGCCCTGGGCACCATCGTAGGGGTGCTGAAGGAAATACTCAACACCAGGAGGGACACTGTGGCATTCCAAGGGGCCCCTGACACTAGCATGGACGATGAACTGCCCACCAGCTCCGCCAGCGCTAGTGGACAGGAGGCACCGCCACAGGACCACCACACCAGCACCCCACCCCCTGCAGATGGAGAACCACCCCGCAAGCGGTCCCTTAGATCCAGGAACAAGACAGAGCACGATGCCAAGACCCCCGCCAAGAAATGAGACCACCCTGATTGTCAACCCACTGTCCCACTTTGACACCCTGTCCATATTGGAACTGCCCCAGCTCCACTTCCTATGCCCATATGGGCAATGCACCTATGGGACAAATAGACTGGACTCTGCCATGAACACTCCTCCGCCATCACCCCTCACCATTTAACTTCACCCTCCAATCTTTTGTATGTAAATAAACACACCTAAAGCACCAAAAGATCTGGAATCTGTCTGTGATTTTGAAATAGTGTATTTGCAATGACAGTGACAAAATTTCCCGGAATTAGTAATGTCAACATACCTATGTCACACAGCTCTAGTCCATGAGGAATCTAAGCAGATGACACACGTTGGGACCCACACCTGTGAAACCGTAAGGGAAAGTGACAACTCAGTGACCATACACTGGGTGAAATCGACAGACAGGATAGAGGTAGAAGTGTAAAAGTACTTGTAGTAGTCAGGAATGTATTTTCACCTGTGTTTCACTGGAAATATTGCTGGATGACTGAGTCCCTGTTGTCAATGTCTTCTTCCTCTGCTTCCTCCTCATCACTGTCCACAGGCTCCACAGCTGCCACAACACCGCCATCTGGACCATCCTCCTGCAGAAAAGGCACCTGTCGTCGCAAAGCCAAGTTGTGAAGCATACAGAGGGGCCACGATGATCCTGGTGCTCCGCCCTGGGCACCATCGTAGGGGTGCTGAAGGACATACAAAACACCATGCGGGACACCGTGGCACTCCAAGGGGCCGCTGACACTAGCATGGACAATGAACTGCCCATCACCTCCGCCGGCGCTAGTGGACAGGACGCCCCGCCACAGGACCACCACACCAGCATCCCCCCCCTGCAGACGGACAACCACCATGCAAGCGGTCCCTGAGATCCAGGAACAGGACAGAGCAAGATGGCAAGACCCCCGCCAGGAAATGAGACCACCCTGATTGTCATCCCACTGTCTCACTTTGTTACCCTGTCCATACTTTAACTGCCCCAGCTCCACTTCCAATGCCCATATGGGCAGTGCACCTGTGTGACCAATAGACTGGACTCTGCCATGGACATTCCTCCCCCGTCCCCATCACCATTTGACAACCCCCCTCCATTTTTGAGCACTTAAATAAACACCCTTGAACCACAAAACAATCTGGAGTCATTCTGTGATTTGGTAAATTTGTATTATCAATGACAGTGTCAAAATGCGTTTTCAATTGTAAAGCCAACATACCTATATCACACATCACAAGTCCTTGAAGGATGCAAGCAGATGACACACGTTGGTAACCACACCTGTGAAACCGTAATGGAAAGGTACAATTCAGTGACCAAATAGTGTTATGGAATGACAGACATGATAGAGGTAGAAGTGTGAAAGTGAATGCAATGGTAAGAAAGAAGTGTTCTCACCTGTGTGTCACTGGAAATATTGCTGTATGACTGACTCCCTGTTGTCTATGTCTTCTTCCTCAGCTTCCTCCTCATCACTGTCCACAGGCTCCACAGGCTCCACAGGCTCCACAGCTGCCACAACACCGCCATCTGGACCATCCTCCTGCGGAAAAGGCACCTGGTGTCGCAAAGCAAGATTGTGAAGCATCGAGCAGGCGATGATGATCTGGCACACTTTCCTTGGTGAGTAGAATAGGGAACCACCTGTCATATGGAGGCACCTGAAGCTGGCCTTCAGGAGGCCGAAGGTGCATTCGATCACCCTCCTAGTCCGCCCATGGGCCTCATTGTAGCGTTCCTCTGCCCTGGTCCTTGGATTCCTCACTGGGGTCAATAGCCAGGACAGGATGGGGTAACCAGAGTCCCCTAATAGCCACACATGGTGCCTCTGGAGTTGACCCATTACATACGGGATACTGCTATTCCGCAGGATGTAGGCGTCATGCACTGAGCCAGGGAACATGGCATTCACATGGGAGATGTACTGGTCTGCCAAACATACCATCTGTACATTCATGGAATGATAACTCTTCTGGTTCCTGTACACCTGTTCACTCCTGTGGGGGGGGACCAAAGCCACATGGGTCCCATCAATGGCACCTATGATGTTGGGCATAGAAATCACCTTTCACTGTAGGCAAGTCCTCCACCTGAGGGAACACAATGTAGCTGCCCATGTGTTTCAGCAGGGCGGACAACACTCTGGACAATATGTTGGAAAACATAGGCTGGGACATCCCTGATGCCATGGCCACAGTTGTTTGAAATGACCCACTTGCAAGGAAATGGAGCACTGACAGCACCTGCACTTCAGGGGGGATGCCTGTGGGATGGCGGATTGCTGACATCAGGTCTGGCTCCAACTCAGTGCACAGTTCCTCGATTATGGCACGGTCAAACCTGTAGGTGATAATCAAATTTCTTTCCTCCATTGTCGGTAGGTCCACCAGCGGTCGGTACACCGGAAGATTCTGCCATCTCCTCACATGTCCCAGCCGACGGTGCCTCTGAAGGAAAACAGCGACCACAGAGTCAAACAACTCAGAGGTATGTACCCACAGTCTACACAGAACACGATTCATACACAAAATCTGGCCTGTATGTGTGTTGAGAGTAGGCCTAGGTAAAGCGGGACAATGGGATGTGAGGTAACTGCGCTGGCGTTGTACACCGTCGCGGTAGGCGGTCGAAGACCGCGGCGCAATGCTGCATTGGTTAACATTGGACCCTATGGGTCCCAGGAGCCAATGACGATGTACGCCGGCGGTGATGGTACGCACCGCCGCGAACGTGACCGACATTTTCTATCTGTTTAATCACTTGATACCTGATCTTCGACAGGAGAGGACCTACACTGTAAGTGCTGCTGTGACCTCGGTCTAGAAGAGACAATGGCTCGTGCGTCTGGGGAAAGGGCCCCTGCCTTCACATCGGAGGAGTTGGAGAAGCTAGTCGACGGGGTCCTCTCCCAGTACACACAACTCTACGGTCCTCCAGACCAACAGGTAAGTACACAGGGAGCATGTTGTATGGGCTATGCCTGTGTGGAGAGGGCTGGTTGTAAGAAGGAAGGGGGCAGAGTCTAGTGTGCATGAAAGACGGTGGGTGCATGTGCCACATGGCAAGGGTAGGGATGGGGGCCAATCACTTTGACGGTGCAGTTGGTAATGACTTCTCTTCTTCCACTGTAAATTTCATGTAGGTCAGCTCCCACCAGAAGAAGGATATTTGGCGTGCCATCGCCAAGGACGTCCGGACCCTGGGGGTCCTCCACAGACGGAGCACCCACTGCCGGAACAGATGGGAGGAAATTTGCCGCTGGAGCAAGAAGACGGCGGAGGCTCAGCTGGGGATGGCCTCCCAACGTGGGAGGGGTGGCCGTCGAACCATGACCCCCCTGATGTTCTGGATCCTGGCGGTGGCCTATCCTGAGTTGGATGGGTGCTTGAGGACATCACAGCAGACACAAGGGGGTGAGTACACTCTCATTCAGCTGACTTTGCATGCAGTGGAGGTGTCTGGGTGGGGGAGGAAGGCTGTGGGTTTCCCTAGACCAGGGCGAGTTCCGTAGGCTAGGCCCCTTCGTAAGGCATGGCCCTGTGGCCCCCCACCCCACCTCTGTAGAGTGCCAAGTACAGCTATTCATGTCCCTGTGTCATATATGTGAGCAGATGTCGTCCATAGCCTTGTAGGCCATTTCCCAGGAATTGCACTGTAGAGCAGAAGTGCGCGGCGTAGTGCAGGGGGCTGCTGTGTCTGTCTTGTCCGCCAACGGTAGCGGTAAGCCATGGACTCAATGTGTCTTTCTTCTGTTTCCCCCCCCTTTTTTTTGCGGTCTCCCTGTTCTTGTGTGCATTAGCATCATCAGGCGGAGGAGCAGTGGCACTGGAGCACGAGGGAGCTGCATCCCACATGGGCATGGAGGCCCACACTACGGACTCGGAATACACCAGTGGGATGGAGGGCGAGGGGAGCACCACGGCGGTCACAGGATCTGCAACCAGCGACACAGACTCGTCCTCCGATGGGAGCTCCCTTGTGGTGGCGGCAACATCTGTGCCTCCCACTTCAACAGGTACAGCCGCCACCCCCCCTACCAGCACCGCCCTCCCAGCAGCCCCTCAGCCTTCGCCCCGTGCCCGCTCACCCAGGAGGATGGGCATCTCCTTCGCCCCAGGCACCTCAGCCCCTGCCCCTGTCACCTCTGCTGCCCTCAGTGAGGAGGCCATTGACCTCCTCAGGTCCCTCACTGTTGGGCAGTCTACCATTTTGAATGCCATACAGGGTGTAGAAAGGGAGTTGCAACACACATATGCATTCCTGGAGGGCATTCATTCTGGTCAGATTGCCCTTCATCGAACCGTTCAAACTCTGGCCTCAGCACTGATGGCAGCCATTGTCCCTGTGTCTAGCCTCCCCCCTCCAACTTCCTCCACCCAGACCCAATCCCCTGTACCTCTGCCTATCCCAAGCACACCATCAGACCAGCCTGCACACACCTCACCACGTGCACTCACCACCCCCACTACCATGCACACGTCCCCTGTGTCCTCTCCCACTGTGTCTGTGACGCCCCCTCCCAAGATACACAAACGCGGCCACACACCCACCCAACAGCCATCCGCCTCACGACAGCCTCCAGCGCATGCACCTGCACCCAAATCCACAAAACTTACACCTCCTACAACCACCACCTCTTCCTCCACTCCCAAACCCCCTCAAGCCACCCGTCCCAGTGTCTCCAAACAACTTTTCCTGTCCAACCTTAACCTATTTTCCACCCACCCCCGTCCAACTCATAGGTCCCGTACTGGCACCTCAGCCACAAAATCACCGGGACCAGTGGTGCCTGTTGTGACAGGTATGTGGAGTGCACCGGCCACCAGGCCAGCCAGTGTATCACGGAGCCAGAGCACTGCCAGTCCCCCCCCCCGTGAAGCACCAGAAGTTGCCCAGTGCCCGCAGGAGAGGGGGAGGACTCCAGCCACCCACGCCGCTCACAGGGGTCCCGGGGGGAGTGTGGACTCAGCTGTGACTCCTCCCAAGGTGGGGAAGGGCCAGAAGAAAGCCGCAAAGTCTGGGAGGAGCAGCACGGCGGAGAAGACCGCCGTCATCCCCGCTGCCCAGGAGGGCCCCGCCAGCCACAGCCCCGCTTCCCAGGAGGGCCCCGCCTGCCACAGCCCAGCTGCCCAGGAGGGTCCCGCCAGCCACAGTCCAGCTGCCCAGGAGGACCCCGCCAGCCACAGCCCAGCTGCCCAGAAGGGCCCCGCCAGCCACAGCCCAGCTGCCCAGGAGGACCCCGCCAGCCACAGCCCAGCTGCACAGGAGGATCCCGCCAGCCACAGCCCAGCTGGGCATTGAAGGACCACCAGCCCCAGCTCAGCTGGGCAATGAATGACCGGCAAGTCAAACACCGCTGAACAGGGCAAGGACCGCTGAACAGGGCAAGCTCCGCCAACTCAAGCACCGCTGAACAGGGCAAGGACCGCTGAACAGGGCAAGCACCGCCAACTCAAGCACCGCTGAACAGGACAAGGACCGCTGAACAGGGCAAGCACCGCCAACTCAAGCACCGCTGAACAGGGCAAGGACAGCCAACTCAAGCATCGCTGAACAGGCCAAGGACCGCTGAACAGGGCAAGGACCGCCAACTCAAGCACCGCTGAACAGGCCAAGGACCGCTGAACAGGGCAAGCACTGCTGCACAAGGCAAGCACCGCTGAACAGGGCAAGGACCGCCAACTCAAGCACCGCTAGCCCATGAGCGGCAGGGGCAGTGACGCAACAGGGACCATCACAGGGTGAGTGATACACTCTGGGCACCAGTCCCCCTCCACAACCAGTGGAGACATGCATCCACTCCGTCTGTCCTGCACAGGATCAAGCACTCTGGGCTCCAGTCCCCCTCCAGAACCAGTGGAGACATGCATCCACTCCGTCTGTCCTGCACAGGATCAAGCACTCTGGGCACCAGTCCCCCTCCAGAACCAGTGGAGACATGCATCCACTTGAGAAACTGTGGCTTTGCACTCCCCAGGATAGTACAGTGGACAAACCACCCACTGGAGAGACTTGAGAAACTGTGGCTTTGCACTCCCCAGGATAAAGTAGTGGGCAAACCACCCACTGGGGAGACTTGAGAGACTGTGGCTTTGCACTCCCCAGGATAAAGCAGTGGGCAAACCACCCACTGGAGAGACTTGAGAGACTGTGGCTTTGCACTCCCCAGGATAGTACAGTGGGCAAACCATCCACTGGAGAGACTTGAGAGACTGTGGCTTTGCACTCCCCAGGATAAAGCAGTGGGCAAACCACCCACTGGAGAGACTTGAGAGACTGTGGCTTTGCACTCCCCAGGATTGAACAGTGGGCAAACCACCCACTGGAGAGACTTGAGAGACTGTGGTTTTGCACTCCCCAGGATAAAGCAGTGGGCAAACCACCCACTGGAGAGACTTGAGAGACTGTGGCTTTGCACGCCCCAGGATAGCACAGTGGGCAAACCACCCACTGGAGAGACTTGAGAGACTGCGGCTTTGCACTCCCCAGGATAAAGCAGTGGGCAAACCACCCACTGGAGAGACTTGAGAGATTGTGGCTTTGCACTCCCCAGGATAGTACAGTGGGCAAACCACCCACTGGAGAGACTTGAGAGACTGTGGCGTTGCACTCCCCAGGATTAAACAGTGGGCATTGAGCCCCCTCATGGATCTGGCGTCGTGCACTCATCCGGCTGAGGTGCCCCCCCTTCCATTCCCTTCCCCCTGAGGTGCCTGTTGTACTTCTATCTGATGCCCCCGCAGTGTTCTCTCCGTCATGTTCGGGTATCTTGTGTGGGCCTCGCCCATGCATTTTGGGCCCAGTGGTCCACGGACTATGAATGGTATATTACCTGGACAACTATTCGTGGTGTATATATTGTTAATAGTGTATATATGTATATTTTGCTTACTCTATTCAGATATTATACAATGGTTACCATCATTTCCTTTTGTCTTTGCATTCTTCCGGGGGGTTAGGGGGTGTTACTGTAATGTTTGGATATGCATTGGTGTGTGTGTTGTAGTGGGTGAGGGTGTGGGTGGGGGTGTTGCGTGTGTGTGGCCCTGGTTTTTGCCTCCCCCTCCCCTATGTCGTAGGTGCAGTACTCACCGTGGTCTTCGCCGCCGGCGTTGGTGCTCCTGGTACAGGAGCAGGAAGACTGGCGCAGGAAGAATATGGAGTTCCGGCTCCATGGTGACCTCCTTCCTCGTGGAGTGTGATGAGGTGAGCGTTTTCCCTTCAAGATTCCTGTTTCCGCCGTGTTTTTATCCACGGTGAATCCGCCCCGGAAAAGGTGGCGGATTGGCCTGTCATAATAGTGTGGGCGGTACATTGTCTCCCTCCTGTCTGTTGGCGGTGACCGCCGCGCTGTTTGTCTGTACCGCCGTGTCGGTCGGAATGTTAAAGTGGCTGTCTTTGTTGGCGGTTTCCGCCACGGTCGTAATTCAAATTTTTTTACCGCCGGCCTGTTGGAGGTCTTACCGCCGCTTTAACACCATCTGCCAGGGTTGTAATGACCACCTAAGTCCTAATGTAGAAATCTTTGCTGCGTCATCCAGTAGCTTCCCAGCAATGGCACCTCCTCCTTGGGCATTGCAAACTGTTTTGCCCCACTGAACTTTACTTTCCCAGACATTGTTCTTCAAAAATCCTTCTAAGTCCGAAGGTAAGCGAAACCAGGCCCAATCCACTTTGTGTATCTGAAACACGCTCCTTGTGGTCGGCCATAACTTTCGACTTTGTCCTGGTCTTGAACAACTAGATGTCCCCGGTTGGCTCATTGATCTTTTAGGCACTATTTTTCACTTTAAGCTTTAAAATTTAAAAACTACAGTTTTACTGATTTGATTTTTGTTATTTTGGTGTCAAATAATTTACTAAAATGTATTCTATTTTTCTAAATTGGTGCGGGAATTTTCTTGTATTGTGTTTTTAATTTCTTACTGTTTAAGTGTTGCATAAATACTTTGCATATTGCCTCTAAGTGAAGCCTGACTGCTTTTGTGCCAAACTCCCAGGGAGTTAAGCACAGGTTTATTTAGTGTCTTTTTGTGGCTCACCCTGACAAGGATTGTGGCTGTTGATTTAATAGGGTTTCACCACCATAAGTCAGCAACCCAATTTCTCACACCTGGAATCACCCAGAAAGCCCCCAAATGGAGCAAACCACTGACCTTAGTGGCTTGTTTTCTACCAGTACATGTTGGTTTCCCTTGAAGACGCCTGGGAGGATTCTGAATGTGAGGAAGTTTGATCAAGTAGTCCAATCAAAACTCTAGAAAGATTATAAAACATTTTTTGCTTCTCAAAGAACATACAAATGGCCCATGAGACTTCATGTTTCTTGAGTTGAGAGACTAGTTTTGCGATCTTAGAAAAAGGTGGAAAGGCAACTCATATTTAGATGTCTGAAAGGGTGCATTGGTTGATTTTGCCTGTGGATGAAGATATCAACTGAAAACTCTCCAAAGCTGAGAACTGAAATGAGATGCAAAGAGATCCTTAACAAAGGGGCTCCACAACATCTTTAGCACCAAGAAGAAGACAACTGATCCAATTGCTCCCACTGAGCAGGTGACTTATATTTCAGCCTGACACTTTGTTGCCCAGCTTTGGCAAGTATTCTGCTTCTGTTGAAATCTGCAATTTCAGACAGTAGTGCCAGACATCCGTGGCTAAGTCAGCCAGGAGTTCGGGTGAAGTACAGCTAGACATTGTAAGTATCTGCTTAAGGGTCTTTAATATTTGAAACATCTGACATGATGATGATTAATACTTGTTAGTCCAATCCTTTATGAAGAAGACTATGGAAGTATCCACTGATCTTGTTGAGCTTGAACAGCATGGTGGCTATTGCTTCTTGTGAGCTCAGGCAGTAAGCCCCTGTGATCCATGGTGAGTCCCACAACAATATGCTTGTTCCTTAACAGCTGAGGGTAAACAAAGAGAAAATGGCACAAGCCCTTCTTCCATGTACAGCATGCCAATTCAACTCGCAAGGGTTCTAGGTAATGCTTAGGCCAGTTACCTTACTGAAACCATGGCCTAGCTTCCTCCCACTTGACTGGACTCCTTTTGCCTTACAGTTGCTGCAGCGCCACAGAATTCCAGCTATTATTTCTACTGTATAGTGGATTCTGCGCTAGAGGTCAATGGATCGAAGCAACATAGATTTGAGGGGATGTCATCAATGGGAAATGTAAGCATCGACAATAATCAACATAATCAATTATATTAAACCTCAAATAATAATCACACCAGTTTATTAAGAAGAATTATAAAAATGTATTTCCCTACATTAACAACGCTAAGGTCATGAAAATAACTCTCAAACACAAATAGTAAGCATATAGAATGAATAGTGGTTGATTAGAACGTCTTATATATCTCAGTTTAATCAAAACAACCAAGCAAATAATCTCCAAAAGAATAACACTTATTAATAATAGCAAAACTGTTAATAATGGCAAAGTATACATTAGTACAACACTCAAAAGGTGTCAATGTAAGTCATGAGCATTTCATGTTAATTCCCTCACTAACCACAAATTAGCATTAGCATGTTGGGCTTCATGTAAAAAAAAAATTGAAACACAAATTTAGAAAAACTCTTTAACTCGAGTTAATAATAAAAAATATTTTTAATATGCAGCAATCAAATTATAAGTTGCAGCTGGTACCTGGAAAGCAAAAGAGACACATATAACATTACAATGCCATACATTACCAAAATTGATAGCAACAAGCAGTCTACTTCAGCAAGGGGACACCATCAGGTATGACATCAGGAGAATTGGGCCTAACAACAGCTAAACCCACACTGCTGCAGGAACACTGGAATCTAACGGCTTCAATCTCTCCCGCTAAAATCTGCAATCTCATCTGACTCTAGAAAATCCCACCTAGGTTGTTATACTAATCTCTAAAACCTTATGATTGGTCAGTTCATGGGGTGGTTACGTTTCAACCAATAGAATGCTAAATTGATAACCTAAAATATGACAAAACTACACTAACTAGAACATTTTCTCAAAAGTAACTTTTCCTCTTCCGTCTCGTCTGTAACTCCATTGTTCCATCTCTTCCAAGTTTCTCTTCTCAAGAAGAAACTTTTACAGTTACAAACTTCACTTCCATCCTCGAGGGAAAAATCAGGTATAAGCAACTTTCTCAAACAATAGAACATTCAACCTATGCAATGCTTGGTTAAAGCATGGCCATGTAAGACATAATTCAGCAACCCACTAGGGGGATCTGTGGACACATTCTATTAAAGCACCAATTGCACTTTTATGTAAGCATTGAATTATGGAAAATAACCACAACATTTAGTTAGAATATTGCTCAGTTAGGAACAGAAAATTAACTGTGGCAACCATTTTCAAAAGTCGCCCATTTTACATGTTAATCTATTATACATTTAGTATACCAAAAACAGTAATAAACACGTTAGAAAATTCACACTCTCACATAGTCAATGTGCTATCAAACTGGAAATGTCTCTTGTTCATCCCTCTGCTGTCTTTTCCATTAACCTGCACCTTGTAGCTATCTTTACTAAGCCCATGTCACACCTGCTTTGCGTGGGGTCAGGTCTCTGCTCACCCTCTCTGAGTCATCTGTTATCTCCTTTTGCCCTTTGTCTCCTGTGGACCAGCCTCAATGCAGGTTGCACTGCTCAGGGCCCTGGCAGAGCCTACATTGAACCATGTGCAGTCCTGAGTGCCTTGTGCCTGTGCAAACTACACTGCTGGTAGTGAGCTGCTGCCTCAAAACACTTGTCACTGTGCAAAAAAGTCACTGTGTTGCTGGAGAAACGCTGATCAGAATTTTGCCTAGTCAGCCTCAATAGTAACTGCTGCACTACAATGCATCAAAGTGACTCAACTACCATCTCTGGGCCTAGGATAAGAGCCAGGGTACATTGTCACCTTGATTAAGGTGTGCTATATGGTTCCTAACAAGATAGCAGGACTGTGTATTAGACCAACACGAACTTCATAATATAGAGACTTGGGCCCTCATTACAACCCTGGTGGTCAAAGACGTCCAGGGCTGTTTTGGAGGTTGCACCGCCAACAGGCTGGCGGTGCAAACTCACATATTACAACTGCGGCGGAAGTGCCGCGGTCACACCGCTGGGACTGGCGGTTTTCCGCCATGTTGGTCCCAGTGGATTTTATCCTCCAGCGCTGCCCAGGGGATTACGAGTCCCCTTCCCGCCAGCGTTTTCATGGCGGTAGGAACTGCCATGGAAAGGCTGGCGGAAAGGGGAGTCGCGGGGCCCCTGGGGGCCCCTGCACTGCCCATACCTTTGGCATGGGCAGTGCAGGGGCCCCCTGGCACAGCCTCATAAAGCTTTTCACTGTCTGCACAGCAGACAGTGAAAAGCGCGATGGGTGCAACTGCACCCGTCGCACGGCTGCAACACCACCGGCTCCATTTGGAGCCGGCTCCCATGTTAGGGCTGACATCCCTGTTGGGCCAGCGGGCGGAAACTCGTCGGCCCAGCAGGGATGTCATAATGGCCACTGCAGGAGTGCAGCCGCATTGGCAGCCGCAAGGCAGTTACAACTTGGAGGGCGTTTGCCGCCCGCCAAAGTTGTAATGAGGGCCTTAGCCCCTTATTATGATCCTTGTGGTCTTCTGACCACCAGGGCCCGGGTGGCGGTCTGACCGCTGCCAAAGCGGTGGTTCACCGATTTGGCGCTGGTCAGACCGAAACATTATGACCGTGGCGGTTGCGCCACGGTCAGACCGCCAGCACCGCCACTTTCTCTCCACTGGAGGGACTGGCATTGCTGGCAGTTCTAATCCACCAGGGCAGCGCTGCATGCAGTGCCGCTCTGGGGATTTGACCCACCTCTCTGCCAGCTTTTGCATGGCAGTAGCACCGTCATGTAAAGGCTGGCGGACACAGGGTGCAGGGGGACCCATGGGAGCCCCTGCACTGCCCATGCATTTGACATGGGCAGTGAAAGGGCCCCCATGGCCAGCCCCATCACGCATTTCGCTGTCTGAGCAGGCCTCAATGTTGTGGGCTGCTCCCCAGTGGGGAACTTATAATGGGGCCCGCGGGAAGGCAGCTGCACTGGCGGCAACCTGACTGTGGGACTTCGGCGGATGGTAAGAGCCATCCGCTGAAGTATAAATGACCCCCCTAGTCCACATATATCATCAGTGTTGGTGTGTCTCAGCAAGCTCACAGTACCACATCCAACCCCTAAATTGATGAGGGTACAGATGTTATTGAAACCTCGAACATGATACTCTAATTTCCAAGGAATCAGTGGAAATAGACCTAACCCTTTCATTGGTCACTTTTGCACGCCAAGGGTAAACACATGAAAGATACGAGAAGCATTTGTAAAACATTTATTGAAATTATTGTATTCTTGCATAAAGAGCATGTGATGTGAGTATTAGAAAGATGAGACATATTACTGTTGTCAGCATTATTAGAATGGTAAACAATATGAACAATTCAACCACTGGAATTGTTGCTAATGTTTGCTTACTCCTACCTTTATCTAATACTGTACTAAGGAGAACATGCTGGGAGTACCCTTTGCCAGATCAGTTGGGATAGTCTAACCCTCTTACCTTGGTGTTAGGTGTCAGGACACCAGTACAGGTAATCCTCCTTTGCAGGATGGGGGTCAGAGTCAGCAGGGCTGCATCTAAGTCACAGCTCGCAGAGGTTCTGTGGTAATCTCAGCATAGCAGTGCTCCTCTCACTGAGCTTTAGCAAGGACGCTGTTTATATAATAAATTAGCATTCTTACCACACTGACAGAGGTGCAGAGCAGCTCATTGGTTTCATCTAGATAAAATGAATTGTCTCCTAACGAGCACAGCAGGAAAGCAAAACAATGGCATCATGTTCTGAAACGTATGACCCCGGAACTAACTATACAGACTACAGGGTGTCAGTGCCTCTCAAAAAATGTACATACAGCACATTCACGCGTTAGCAGTAAAGTGGAAAAGGGTACCACCAAACAGAGATGACAAATTAAAGAGTTGAATCTAAAATGTATACCACACGTACGCCATGCAACAGGAAGAACAAGCCATTGAATCTATGATTTACCTGGCCAAGGAATAATGAGTACCTGTAGCAACCTGAAGCCCTATCATCCACCAGCTCCACCAGAAGCTAAGAGATGGCTACTGACTGAAGGCACTGCATGTCAAGCCCGTGTGTCTTCACTGAGCCAAGAAGCACCAGGACTGAGGAGCAGGAGAACAGAGTCAGGCTTACCTTGAAAGTGGATTGTGGATGAGATAAATGTTTGAGAGACTGAGTGCTTGCTAGTGCCTTCCAGACCACATGGGAGAAACCCTGCACCGTAGTACCTTTGACTGAGGGAGATGGAACAGTCAGAGGGGGATCCTTTACAAAGATAAACACTGTGTTGGACACACGTTGTTACAAAGTTTGGTATTTGTAGTGCGCTGTTGTACCATCACATTAACCTTCATGAGAAGATTTTGACTGCTTGTTATTGCTACCACTGAGAGTGCTGTAAGTGTTGTGTGTGGCCAAGTTTGCAGAGCCATTGTTGGATGGACACTGGCACATCAGATTAAAGTGACCCCAGCCCAATGGATGTCGCACAATAACTCCTGCTTGCCCCGTGGCTCCCGGAACAGGGTATAGCATGAGATTGTGGAATATTTATTACGTAATGTATTGTGACGTGCATAGGTTCCATCTGGAATGCCGGGTATTAGAAGGGTGTTGGTATGAATGGATGCAGAGAGAGGAGAGCTGTAGTTGTGTACTAAGAAATATTAAAATGAAAAGAGTAGCAAAGAAATGAATAGGGAATGATGTAGAGAGAAAATTGAAAACTAAATGAGTGGCCAACAATCTTGACACTGAAGCACACTTATTTGTAGGTGGATGTACATGTAGTGATCAGAAAATGCTGTCATTCACAGGGCAAGAGAGCCAATGACTGATGTGGGCTGAACAATTACCCAGTGCAGTAGGCAGTCATGGATGGACCAAATTCTTCCCTACCAAGGTAATCTGTGACATTTCATTTAACGAAATGCTTGTCTGTAGGCTATAATACTGATAAAAACCTATCAACCCTTAACTATGTATAGACTTCAAAATATGCATTTCACAATCAATATGTCAGGCCTACTGGGTTTACCATACATTTTCACAATGATCAGTTGAGATTTATGGCATTGGTGTGGTATGTACTACCACTGTTGGTGCTTATTTTATTCTTGCTTACTTGTATTGTATTGGCTCTGTCTGTGCGTTACCCTAAAGGTTCCTTGTGGCTACATATGTATCATAGTTGCTTTCCCAACCCTCACATTGCTCAAGGGGTATTTTGTCAGGTGGTTCTTTAATGCATACTCAAATACATTGTATAGCATAATCTGCTTATTTATCATACTATTGTTGGGAACTTGTCTCCAAATACCCAAATCATGTCCTATCCCTTGTCTGGGTCTCATGGATGCATGAGCGACAAATTGTGACAGTGTCCCATGGCCGTATGCAGGGATTGGGTATGGTGCCTACAGCAGAACCAGCAACGTCAGATAATGTGAATGAAACGTCCACACATGTTAGGCCCCTGACAGTTCACACGCTGAATCACATTGCTCACAACATATTGATGGGCCGTGCGTGGTGAATAGCTGCAAGAATAATCAGCACAGAGGCTATGATGTTCCCAGATGCAGTGGGAAATTTAGAGGTCAACCTGTGTACAAATGTTGTGATGACACCTGCCGGTACAAGAATCCTGAGATATGATCTTACTCAGCACACAAAGGATGCCCTGTTGACAGTCTCATAACACGTCTGCAGTGATAGGGTAGGACCATCCCCATGTGGGTTCTCAAATCCTCATTGGCTTTACTTTCATTGATCTCCGAAGGATACTCAGTAGATACAGGAATAGCCGCCACAGACTCATGACTAGACCTGGACGTAACTGTGACAACATAGACCCCTAAAAATATACAGGATAAACATTGGCCCACACACATGAACCAGACACCTCTGTGCAATTGATCACTGGAAATATGTGGCCACGTGCTGCTTGGTCTGCTAGTCCTCCACTGCCACTGGAGAGTTGTGGCTCAGTTATATGACCTCACTGTGGCGTGACATTACAAATGTGGTTTATCTTTGGCTTTCCGTGTCACAAACACAGTACCCACTTAGTATGTACATGTGCCTGACTCATGGTGGGTTCACCAACAATTACCTAGGAAGCAGTATCCAAAATTCCAGGGCATGTGATGGCCAAGTTTTGGACCATTGACATTAACAACCGTCTGCTATCTGTCTGGTGCATGCTTTGTCATTTGTGGTGTTTATGTTACCTAAAAACTAGAAAGTGCACACAGCAGTTGTTGCTACATGTTTGACTAACACATGTCCTCTCTCACTTCCACACTGACTTGCATCTGAGGGTTGGACACATTGACTCCACATGCATATAAGCATATTTGCAATAATGCATCTTGTGATAGTCACACAGTTGGTCAACAACAATATTAGTAGCCAAAGCACACACATTGAGCCCTAGGCATTGAGGTATTGTACTTATGTGCGTCACATTGCTATCCTCTCCTGACGCCAAACATGCCCAATTTGTGTAACACATATATGTAGGCCACACGTTTGGCCATCTATTGCGTCAGTCAAGAGTGAAAATCCTGTACATGAAGTAGCGGATCATGGTCCGCAGTAGTATGATGTGGCACATGTGCCCATACACCGTCATGCCCAAAGTGGGTGGAATCAGCCTATCTCAGTATTGTCTCAACTGTAATGTACCATTAAAATGGTAAAATGACCCAAACCCAGTTAATGCCTGAAATTTAGCTGCATACGCATAAAAAAAAATGACGCACATGCGTCTAAAAATGACGCTTATGGCTGAAAAACTACGCATAATGCCCAGAAAGAACCATTGGCCCTGAGCGGTATCTTCCACACTGTATCTCCGAAAATTGGTTAAGTTTGAAACAATTTAGAACCATATGGATGCGGGCTTAAATCTACTCCTGTGCGTCGATAAAAATGACGCGCAGACTGTATGCGTCAAAATATTTTGACGCATGACAATAAAAACGCCCGCCATTTTAGGCAGGAAGTGATGTAATAGGATATCCTGTTTACAAAATAGGTACAGTGGGTGTACTTTCACTTTCACTTTGCAGCTTGTGATATTTCCTGACTGTGTGGCTGTGTCTCAACTTGTCTCTGTGCATTTAGTGAATTTGTCTCCTGTGTGGTCTTTTTATTGTCTTTTTGTGATTAAAAACTTGTTGTAGTATCCTGTCTGAGCGTTTTTTGTGGTCATTTGTGTTGTAAACTATTGTCTTTGTTTGGTTGGGAGTCTGTTGTGGGTGGTGTTAGTTTGGGTATAGTTGGGCTGTGTTAGTAGTGTAGTGTAGCCATTTTAAGTATAGCTCCATGCACGTTAGTTTAACATACTAGGCTGCCGTGCACTTTG
The DNA here is from genome assembly GCF_031143425.1 of Pleurodeles waltl. Lineage (NCBI taxonomy): Eukaryota > Metazoa > Chordata > Amphibia > Caudata > Salamandridae > Pleurodeles > Pleurodeles waltl. Next base: position 709,141,796 of record NC_090439.1, on the reverse strand, counting down.
CCCTAGATATATTTTAGTCAGCTTCGCACTGTTATTTTACAATAATCAGTTTTTACGGTCTTGTTTTAATTTCTTCTATCACACTGGTTAGCTTAGTTCAGCACTGTGGGGGTCATTCTGACCCTGGCGGTCAGTCTTAAAGCGGCGGCCAACCCGCCAACAGGCTGGCGGTCCAAAAAATGGAATTCTGACCCTGGCGGGAACCGCCAACACAGGCCGCCGCTTTAACACTCCGACCACCACGGCGGCACAAACAAACAGTGCGGCGGTCACCGCCAACAGCCAGGCGGCAGACAATGTACCGCCCACCCTATCACAACTCACCAATCCGCCACCTTTTCCTGGGCAGGAGCCCCGCTGATAAAAACACGGCGGAAACAGACATTTCCAATGGAAAACGCTCACCTCGACACACTCCACGCGGAATCGGGACAGCATGGAACCGGAACTCCACATCCTCCCAGCCATTGCCTTCCTGCTCATCTTCCAGGATCACGAACGTCGCCGCAGACGACAACGGTGAGTACTGCACCTACGACACAGGGGAGGGAGGAGGAGGAAAGGTTACGGGCACACACATACGCCACACACCCACCCCCACCCTCACCCCCACCGAAATACCTACATACCTATGCAGATTGAAAAGTCAGAGTGACACCCCCAAACCCCCAAAACAAAAATGCAAAGACAAAAGGCAATGATTGTAAAAATAGAACTATATTATATCAATAATTAAGTATAGCGAACTTACCAATATATAAAGAATTATTACACATCTAGAACTATATATATACAAGTAGCAAAAGTCCGGCACAGTTTTGCAAAGTCCAAATGTCCGTGGGCCAATGTGCAGCAACACATGGGCAAAGCCCACACACGAGATCTAGTCCATTGGAGAGAACACTGCTGGGGCATCACAAAAATAAAATACTGGCACCTCAGGGGGAAGGGAAGGGGGGGCACCTCAGCCACATGATTCCACGACGCCAGATCCACGAAGGGCCTCCATGCCCACTGTGCCATCCTGGGGAGTGCAAAGCCACAGTCTCTCAAGTCTCTACAGTGGGTGGATTGCCCACTGTGCCATCCTGGGGGGTGCAAAGCCACAGTCCATCAGGTGGATTACAGAGTCCACTGGTCATGGAGGAGGCATGGTGGGCAGAGTGCCTCGTGAAGCCCTGCCCGACACAGAACCGCGCCTGCCAATAGGCCAGCGGTGCTTGAGATGAGGGCCCAGCGGAGCGGTGTTTGACAGGAGGGCCCAGCGGAGCGGTGCTTGACAGGAGGGCCCAGCGGAGCGGTGCTTGAGATGAGGCCCCAGCGGAGCGGTGCTTGACAGGAGGGCCCAGTGGAGCGGTGCTTGACAGGAGGGCCCAGCGGAGCGGTGCTTGAGATGAGGGCCCAGCGGAGCGGTGCTTGACAGGAGGGCCCAGCGGAGCGGTGCTTGACAGGAGGGCCCAGCGGAGCGGTGCTTGACAGGAGGGCCCTGTTCAGCGGTGCCCTTCACGCCGGGGCCCTGTTCAGCGGTGCCCTTCACGGCGGGGCCCTGTTCAGCGGTGCTCCTCACGGCGGGGCCCTGTTCAGCAGTGCCCTTCACGCCGGGGCCCTGTTCAGCGGTGCCCTTCACGGCGGGGCTCTGTTCAGCTGTGCTCCTCACGGCGGGGCCCTGTTCAGCGGTGCTCCTCACGGCAGTGCCCTGTTCAGCGGTGCCTGTCTTGTGTTTCGAGTGAACCACACCTGGCCAATACTTCCTGCTCAGTCAGCATCGGACCTTTTCCGTTGCGGGGCCCTCCTGTGATGGAGTCCTGGGGCCCTGGGTCTCCTCCGATACCCCCGGAATGGGGCTGGTGGGGCCCTGATGGCCAGGTCGGCTGCTCCCTGCCTTTTGCGCTTTGCTGCCCTTGCCCTCCTTGGCAGACTCTCAGTGGCCCTTGGCTCCCTTACCCGATGTGGCAGGTGACGGTGCAAGGCTACCCTCCTTGGGGGCAGGCGTATCAGGCCTGTCGCGCCTGCCCTTCAGTTTTTTGCTCCTCTTCCCAGGGGGGAGGGCTGGCTGTGCCTTTGCTGCTGGCCGATGTCCCTGCACAAGGAAAGGGCGGACTCCAAAAACCAGCCACGACGTTCTTGGGAGTTGCTGGGCTGGTGGTGGCTGAGGTGTTTTTGGAACTCTTACGAGATGGAGGGGGTGGGTCAGGTGAGGAAAAGAGGTCCAGTTTATAGAGGATTAGTTTTTTAGGAGCCATGGGAAGGGTAGCTGGAGTGGGTATGGGAGTGGAGGAAGAGGATGTGGTTGTAGGAGAGTCAAGTCTGGTGTCTTTGGGTGCAGGTGCTTGGGCTGGAGGCTGACGTGAGGTGGATGGCTGTTGGTTGGGTGCCTGCCTGCGTTTGTGTGGTTTGGAAGCGGGGGTGACAGACACACTGGGAGAGGACACAGGGGACGTGTACATGGCAGTGGGGGTGGTGACTGCACGTGTGCGGACTGGTGTGGAGGGTGTGCTGGTGATGGGTGTACTGGCTGATGGTGGTGTGCATGCAGGTGTGAGTGTAGACGTCACAGGGAGGGAGGAGGGAGACGAGGAGGTGGGGGACACAGAGGAGGTAGTGGCTGTTGGCATGTCTGCATCTGTATGTTGCTTGTGTGAATGCTTGTGTGTTCTGTGGTGCTTATGTCTGGATGAGCTTCCCTTGGGTGTTGAGGTGTGTGCAGGCTGGTCTGTAGGTGTGGATGGGATAGGCAGAGGAACAGGGGAGTGGGACTGGGTGGAGGGAGTTTGAAGAGGGAGGCTGGAGACAGGGACAATCGCTGCCGTCAGTGCTGAGGCCAGAGCGTTGAACGATCGCTGATGGGCAGCCTGACCCGAATGAAGGCCCTCCAGGTATGCATTGCTTTGATGCACCTCCCTCTCCACACCCTGGATGGCATTCAAAAGGGTAGACTGCCCAACAATGATGGTCCTCAGGAGGTCAATGAGCTCCTCACTGAGGGCAGCAGGGGTGACTGGGGCAGGGCCTGAGGTGCCTGGGGCGAAGGAGATGGCCGCCTTCCTGGTCGTGCGGGCACGGGCCGAAGGCCGAGGGGCTGCTGGGAGGGCGGAGCTGGTGCGCTGGGTGGCGGCTGTACCTGTAGTATCGGTGGGCACGGATGTTGCCGCCACCACAAGGGAGCTCCCATCCGAGGACGTGTCGGTGTCACTGACGTCTGCACGGGTCCCCGTGGTGGAGCCCCCCTCGCCCTCCGTCTCACTGGTCATGCCGGAGTCTGTTGCTTGGCCCTCCGGGGCCATGTGAGATGCAGCTCCCTCTTGCGCCGATGCCACTTCTCCTCCGCCTGATGATGCTAATGCACACATTCACCAAAAAACAAAGAAAATGGGGGGTGGGGGGGATGGAGAAATAAAGACAAGTTGAGTGCATGCATTGGGGACACCGTTGGCGGAGAGGACAGACACAGAAGCCCCCTGCACTACGCTGCGCACTTGGGGTACACTACTCATTCCCTGGGACATGCCCTACAAGCCTATGGGCGACAACTGCCCCCAGAGAATACACAGGTCCATGAATAGCGTTACTAGGCACCCTACAGAGGTGGGGGGCGGGGGCACAGGACCATACCTCACGGAGGGGCCTAGCCTACAGTAATCGCCCTGGCCTAGGGATACCCACAGCCCTCCTCCCCCACCGAGGCACCTCCACTGCGCGCAAATTTAGCTGAATGTGCTGGTACTCACCCCCTTGTGTCTGCTGTGATGTCCTCAAGCGCCCATCTAAATCGGGGTAGGCCACCGCCAGGATCCGGGACATCAGGGGGGTCAAGGTACGACTGGCACCCCTCCTAGGTTGGGAGGCCATCCCCAGCAGAGCCTCGGCAGTCTTCCTGCTCCTGCGGCGGATGTCCTCCCACCTTTTGCGGCAGTGGGTGCCCCGTCTGTTGTGGACCCCCAGGGCCCGGACGTCCTTGGCGATGGCACGCCAAATATCGATCTTTTGATGGGCGCTGACCTATGTGACATGTACAGGGGGGGAAAAGAAACATCATCACTTTTCTGCATGCTCGATGTGAGTGGCCCCCCCTCCCCAAACTTGCCAGGTGGCACATGCTCTCATCTGTCGTGCCATGCATTCGTAATTCGCTGCCCTCCCCTCCATCGTACATCCACCCCACTCATCACAGGCATTGCCCACTATGCATTGGCCCCGTGTACTCACCTGTTGGTCTGGAGGACTGTAGAGTAGCGCATACTGGGGGAGGACCCCGTCCACGAGCTTCTCCAACTCTTCGGAACTGAAGGCGGGGGCCCTTTCCCCAGTCGCAGCAGCCATTGTCACTTCCAGACCGAGGTCACAGCAGCACTTGCAGTATAGGTCCTCTCCTGTGGATGGTCAGGTCTCGTGTGATTAAGCAGAGAGAAAATGGCGGTCACGCCCGCGGCGGTGCGTACCGCGGCGGTGCGTACCGCGACCGCCGGCGCACATCGTCATTGGCTCCTGAAACCCATAGGGTTCAATGTTAACCAATGCTGCTTTGCGCCGCGGTCTTCGACCGCTTACCGCCACGGCGTGCCACGCCAGCGCAATGACCTCACTTCACATTGTCACACTTCACAGGTCAGGCAGCCGCCATTTCAAGGGCCCACATGGCTTAATTCCTACTGCGTCACACATGGCTAGGCCTTGCATCGACACTCATACAAGCTATTCAATCCAGAGAGATTTGTGTACTGTGCAGGCTGTGGGAACTTACCTGTGGATTGATTGACTCTGTGCTCCATGTTGTCCTTCCTAGGCACCGTCCGCTGGGACTTGCGAGGAGACGGAGGAATGTTCCCGTGTACAGACCGCTGGTGGACCTGTCGACAATGGAAGAACGACATGTCATACTCACCTACAGACTCAACAGTGCCACTATACAGGAACTGTGTGCCCAGCTGGAGCCAGACCTGATGTCACCCATCCGCCAACCCACAGGGATTCTGCCTCTAGTGCAGGTGCTGTCAGTACTCCATTTTTTGGCTAGTGGATCATTTCAAACTACAGTGGCCATTTCATCTGGGATGTCTCAGCCTATGTTTTCAAGGGTGTTGTCCAGAGTGTTGTCTGCCCTGATGAAATACATGCGGAGCTACATCATTTTCCCTGAGGTGGGTGACTTGCCTACAGTGAAGGGTGATTTCTATGCCCTTGGACACATTCCCAATATCATTGGTGCCATTGATGGTACCCATGTGGCTTTGGTCCCCCCAAAAGACAATGAACAGGTGTACAGGAACCGAAAAAGTTATCATTCCATGAATGTCCAGGTGGTCTGTTTGGCTGACCAGTACATCTCCCATGTAAATGCCAAGTTCCCAGGGTCAGTGCATGACGCATACGTCATGCGAAATAGCAGCATCCCTTATGTGATGGAACAGCTACAGAGACAGCGTGTGTGGCTAATTGGTGACTCTGGTTACCCCAACCTGCCTTGGCTATTGACCCCAGTGAGGAATCCCAGGACAAGGGCAGAGGAATGGTACAATGAGGCCCATGGGCGAACTAGGAGGATTATAGAAAGAACCTTCGGCCTCCTGAAGGCCAGGTTTAGGTGCCTGCATATGACAGGTGGATCCCTAATGTACTCACCAAAGAAGGTGTGTCATATCATCGTGGCCTGCTGCATGCTTCACAACCTGGCTTTGCGACGCCAGGTGCCTTTCATGCAGGAGGATGGTCCAGATGGTGGTGTTGTGGCCGCTGTGGAGCCTGCGGAGAGTGAAGAGGAGGAAGACGAAGAGGACGACACAGACAACAGGGACAGAGTGATACTGCAGTATTTCCAGTAACCCACAGGTAAGAATCTACTCCTGCATTTTATTATATCTGTAACAGTACTGGCTCTCTACTGTCTGACCTTTCACCCCAATGTATGGTAACTTAGTTCCTATTTCAGTGATGTGGTCCCCACGGAGTGCCCTCTGGTTTATTTCCCCATGGACTACAGCTGTGTGACACTGGTATGTTGTCATCACAATGTATTTGGACATTTTTGGTTGGTTATATCGAATACATTTGGTTTTAAAAAATAAATAGCAGACTCCAGATGGTTTTTGTGCAATAATTGTGTTTACTGAAGTGCAAAAATTGGTGTATAGTATAGGGTGATGGTGGAGGCATGTCCATGGCAGAGTCCTGACTCACGTTCGCACAGGTGCATTGTCCATATGCCTGTGGAAGGTGGAGCAGGGGCAGTTCAAGGTTGGACAGGGTGAACAAGTGGGACAGTGGGATGACATCCGGGGGGATCCGTGCATGGCCGGGGTCTTGACATCCTACTCTGTCTTCTTCCTCGATCTCAGGCCTTTCTTGCGGGGTGGTTCATGTTCTGCAGGGGGTGGGGTCCGGGTGGGCCGTTGCTGTTGTGTCGGGCCTCCTGACCACTAGCGCCGGCGGAGGTGGTGGGCTGTTCTTCCTCCATGCTAGTGGCAGGGGCCCTTTTGGGGGCCACATGGTCCCGCAATGTGGTGACAATCTGGTTGAGTGCCACCACGATTGTACCCATTGCGGAACTGATGCTGCGCAGTTCTTCCCGGAACCCCATGTACTGGCCCTCCTGCATGGCCTGGATCTCCTGGAACCTGGCCAGGACCGTCGCCATCGTCTCTTGGGAGTGATGGTGGTGAGGGCCTCTTGGACAGTGGGTTCCCTAGGCCTGTCCTCCCTCTGTCGCACAGCAGCCCTCCCAGTTTCCCTTTGTTCCTGGGCCTCTGTCCCCTGGACGGTGTGCCCACTACCACTGCCCCCAGGTCCCTGTTGTTGTTGGGGTGGTGGGTTGCCCTGGGTGCCCTGTAGTGGTAGACACACCGCTGCTTGACCTGTCCTGGAGACAGAGGCATGGGCCCGCTGGGTGGGTGCTGTGCTGGGGTTTCCAGAGGGGGGTAGATCTGCTGGGGCCTGTGGCTGCCTGAGGGGAACCAACTGTCTAGAGGTCCCCGATGGTCCGGGCTGGTCATCAGGTTCTAGGTCGACAGAGCTGCTGTCATCACTGGGGGCCTGTTCTGGGGGTGGGATGGACATTTCTGGACCCTCCGGGCTGGTGTCTTGGCGTTCGGGCCCTGCAGGGGTAAAAGAGTATGGTTATTGCTTCTGTGTGTGCCATGGCGTGCGAATTGTGGGTGCCCTTGTCCCCCAGTGCTGGCATTCCCTTGTGGGAGGAGTTGTGAGGGTGGTTTGGGGGGGGGGGGTATGTGCAGTGGTCATGCTTAGGTGATGGGTGTCCATGGTTTGTGTTGGCATTCAGGGGTTGGTGTTGGTTTGGGTGGGTTGTGCTGGTGAGACATTAGCAGGGAGGATATGTGCTGGGGGGTTGGGGGTGAGGGTGGGGGTGGGGGTTGGCATGCTGGTGGTTGGGGGGGGGGAAGTAGTTGAGATTAGACTTACCAGAGTCCATTCCTCCGCCTACTCCAGCGAGGCCCTCAGGATGCAGGATGTTCAAGACCTCTTGCTCCCATGCTGTGAATTCGGGTGGAGTGGGTGGGGGTCCGCCGCCAGTCTTCTGCACAGCGATGTTGTGTCTTGACACCATCGCCCGCACCTTCCCCCGTAGGTCGTTCCAGCGCTTTCGGATGTCTTCCTGATTTCTGGGATGCTGTCCCACAGCGTTGACCCTGTCGACGATCCTTTGCCATAGCTCCGCCTTCCTGGCTATTGTGGTGTGCTGCACCTGTGTGCCGAAGAGCTGGGGCTCTACCCTAATTATTTCCTCCACCATGACCCTGAGTTCTTGGTCCGAGAACCTGGGGTGTCTTTGGGGTGCCATGGGGTGGTGTGGATGAGGTGTGGGGTGGTGTTTGTGGTGATGAGTGTAGTGGTGTGTGGTGTTTTGTGCGTAGATGTAGTGTGGGGGATGATGTTGGGTTCCTGTGTGTGTTGTGGTTTGCGTTCCCTGTGCTCTCTCTCTGTGTAGTGCGCCTTGTCTCTGAATTTCGATTTGTGGGGGTTTGTGGGTGATGTGGGTGTGTGTTTTATATCGTAATGATTGTGTGGGAGTGGTGTTTGTATGTGTATCAGGTGTGTGTATTTTGAATTATCCAATGTGGCTGTGTTTTGTAAAGGTGTGTGTATTTTGACCGCGGCGGTGTGTACCGCCAATGGGATACCGCGGTTGAAAGACCGCCGCGTGGATTGGTGGGTCGTAATGGCATGGGTGTATTTCTGTTGGCGTGACGGTGGAGGTTTGGTCATCTCCAGTTTATCGCTGACCGCTGATGTGGCGGCCTTCAGTGGAGGTCGGGTTTTTGGCGGTTTGGCAGTTGTGGGTCAGAATGACCGTGGCGGGTTACCGCGGCCGCGGCGGTGTTATGGCGGTCTTCTGACCGGCGGTAACTGCCTTTTACCGCCAGGGTCAGAATGACCCCCTGTGTTCTCAAATAATGCGTTCTTGATCGCCCTGTGCTTCAATCAAGGCTACAGTCTGGTACACTGCTGGTAAACGTGGTAGAAGTTTAGTCTCCAGCATTCGTAGAAAATAGACATCCTTACGTAGGGACATTTTCTTAGAACATCTGCGTGTTAGTTATAAAAACACTTTCTAGTCCTAGTACACGTTACGAGGGAGATTCCAGCCAGGGAACCACAAATGTATGCTGAATTCCCCGTTGCAGATGCTGATGCAGATTACAGGCTTTTGCTCAGGTATGAGGGTCGATGTCCTCCCGGGGGAACCTGAAAGGCAGGCTTAGAGCTTAACATGCTGTGCTCGAAATATAACTTAGAGAGAGAGAATAATCTAGTGGCACTATGATAGCCTTATTCTTGGGCTTCACTCTCATCGATACTATTTTAATATTACTGTGTTATTGTTGTGGGGTATCACACTGAGGCATGGAGGCTCCGGTGGGCAAAGGTGTTGCATCATCTGCAAAGGATTTTCAACACACCAAGAAACGACCACCAGCTGAAGCACCGCTGGGCTGACCTTGTCTCCAGGGTGCAAGATCTGCTGGACCACCTGGGGATCGTGATTGGTGGCCCTGTTGGTGAGTACAAATCATGTTAATGTGCACGGTTAAATGCTCTGTGGTGACATCAGCTGATTTTTACAATATCTGCCGGCAATGTTGTTGAGTGTGTGGAATGCTACTGAAACATACAGGGTCATATTTCTACTTTGTTAAGGACCACAATTGCGAGCTGTTTGGAAGCAAGAGCTCCGCAAACTTACTGAATACATTTGTATTATGTAAGTTAGTGCCGCCTTTGAGTCAAACAGCAACACAAATCAGGAGCCAATTATGTATAGATATAGGCCACAGTTGCCAGTGAGGTATAGAATTTTACGACTCATTATCGTCATTTGTTGACGCAACAGCTAGACTGACTTTCTAAACACAACAGGAGGCTGAAAATGAGTGCAGGCTTCACGTCAATTGATGATAGCAATGTGGCGCAAACATATGTCTCATGTGTGTTTGGTGAGTGTGTAAGGGAACCGATCATTGAAATCTCGAAAATCTTAGGGATTATTGTGCCCTTCCTTCCTTTCGGATACATGTCTGATCTGGATTTGGAGACATAGGTAACAAGTTCTAGCTGCGCTCAGCTAACATCTTAGACTGGTATTTGGAGTTTGTAGTGCCACATTTCAATTACGGATGGCTGGCCAAAGGTATGCACATGGGTTCATATCTCTATGGTTGGTGCAACTCATCATAGCTGTGCCACATCAAATGAAGAAACTGTAACAAAATGAGGACTAACAACTGTCCCTGGCCCTCTGTACATTGTACCTGTGTGTCATAAATTGGTCATAATCACAATGGCTGGTTGACTGGTAATGCAGTCCTCACGGAAAGTGGCTTTGGATGTCTCTCGTGGCTACACATGATGAGATGAATACACTTCATTATTTTGTCTGCTCACTGATGAAGGAACATGTTTGCCACCACATGATAGTTAGGGCCACTGCATGTGTACAGATATGTGTGTATCACTCACTGGAGTCCCTGGGTCTGTACATGTTTGCCGTGGTATTTAGGATGCAGTATCATCATGTCTGAGAGGCTTTACTTTCTGTTGTAATTTTACACATAGTATTTGTCTTTGGAATTGTTGTACAGTGCACACTCATTGAGCACATTTCTCCCTTCCATGCCTTACAGGTGGACCGGCACCCTACACTGTTGGCTAGGTGGCTCGATTTGAGGACAAAGACAACTCCAGTAAGTGTTGATATGTCTGTTATGTGTTGTGTTTGCTGGTGATGTGTGATGGACTCCTGTGTGTTGGAGACATAGCAAGGTGTGATGCGCTGGCCAATCATTTGCTTTGTTCCATGAGTGGAATATCATTTTATCACCATCTTTGAGTTGGGCAATCCTTATCGTATTGTCATATTTTGGTATTCTAGGTCAGTCCTGTAGACACGGCAATGTGAATAGGGATGAGTCATGTGGATAAAACTTGATTCAGAAAAAGTCGCACTGGACCATATTAGTGAATTAGTCAGCCAGTCAGACCCAAATTCTCCCAGAATAGGGATCCCAAATGCTTACCTACAGACTTCTGCTTCCCTATTCACTAATGTACTTATTTAACTGTATGTTAAACTTCCTAGCAGCATGTAGCTCCACATGTAGTGCTATGAGTATGTGGCACTTGAGTGCAATGGCCTAGGTGTGCATGCAACTCATGCCCAGAGGTGTTCTTGCATCTCTCTGTTTGCTGTAAGTCATGGCTTACTGGTAATAAATGATGGGGACAAAGGTCTGCAGTTCCAAACATGAGTGTCGATGGGATTGGTCAAGGGTTGGCTGTCTCCTATTTGGAGATCCTCCTTACTTGTGGTGTGTGTGCTGGGCCAAACCCATGTCCAGCTTTCCTAAGCTTCCTGGAGGTCCTTGTTGTTGAAATTATTAGTTGATAGTCCACCCCCCTCAGACATAGGCATAAGGTTGTGAATAGCGTACCTAGGACTGATGATACAAGTTTGGTACACAGACATGTAAATCAGTGAATCACTTGTCTGAACCTAGTATACACACTCATGATTAGCACATGCTTACTATACTGGCAAGTCCATTTACAACTCGCAGATCATGTGGCCCTAGATTTCCATCCCGTACAATGACATATGTAGCCCTGGCAGTGGTGGAGGATGTGCAGCATGATTTTTAGCTGACAGCTGGCAGAACTAAGATGCCAAAATCATGCCAGTTGTTACCCATCTTGTAGGGTTTGGATGTGCTATGTGTGATAGGACCTTTGTAGGCTGGCTTGCAATGTACTTCCTCTGGGACAATCAATGATCTGTATGATGATATGGGCTGTTACAAGTACAATAGATGCATTGTCTGATTTACTTCTTGTGCCATTTCACACAATGCAGTACCTAATGTTAGATTTTCTATTTGTCTTAACCGCTGCAAATATGACTCCCATCCAGGTCAGGGAGTTTCAACGGGGGGCAATGAGATACTGCCACATACTTGATGTTGAGTCTGGGTACCGCAACATGGCCCGCAGATATCGCCATGAGCGAGCCTCTGGAGCCTGGAGGGCATTTGTACAAGGCAGCCCTTCTTTGCCTACCACAACCACCATCAGCACCACCACCACTACCACCCAGGTGGCACCACCAGCAGCTGGGATCTTTGCGGGACCATCCACAGCAACTGCTCCTGGACCAAGCACAGCACCACCTGCAGGGCAGCCTACAGCCATTGCCACAACACAAGCCCATACTTCCACAGCTGCCACCCAGACCACCCCTGCTGCAGCCATTGACCATGCTGCTTTTTCACAAATGCAAAGAAAATTGGACCATGTCCTTAGAAAGATGAGCAGACTGCGGCAGGAGGTGCGACAGGTCAACCGGCAGGTGCGTTCCATCAAGAAGACCCTCCGGAGGGCCAACCTATAGACATGTAGATGGACATGATTCCCTCCACTCCCTCCTCTTTCCTGGTTCTTATACTTTGTGGGTTTAGGGGGCTTAGTGTTAGGTTAGTATAGGCTGTTAGTTTAGTTAGTGTTAGTGGGTGGGGGTTCCTGAATATTTCTACTGTTTATTTTTATCTGTGTTGGCAATGTTGGGGTTCTTGTGTTTAAAAAAAAAAAAATATATATATATACATATATTTGTTTAGTATAGGATAGTATGTGTTTAGGTTATTATCTGTTGTCCTCCATGTGTTCAGTCTCATAAGGGGGGTGGGGGGTTGTTGTTTAGAACGTTTTGTTAAATGTGATAAGTAAGTTTAGCTTAGGTTAATTAGGGACAGTTGTGGGTAATGAGTAGTTAGAGTAGATTAGGGTAGGTAAGGTCTTTCCCCGAGTTTTCACTTCTGTTTTTACTGTTTAACAAATATCTAGGTAACCCTTAACAGTATGTGTCAAATGCGTGTAGATCAGGGCCTTGGCATGAGTGTACAGTGTCTCTTTTGTATTAGATTTTGTGTCCTATGCTGCAAACAAATCCCAACTGACCTATAACATTGGCAGATACCCCAAAGCCACTTAGCTAAGATTAGGCCATTCATTGCAACGACCAACACAGTTACTATGGATCCCAAAGTGTTTTTTTTTCATGATGTATGTTTTCAATGTCACATACTGTGCTTCCACATTTAGTATTGGGGACACTGTGTTAAGTCTGACTGCAGTCTGATGTCCAAGGAAATCCTTATAAGGTGAGTGGTAGTAAGCTCTCTTGTAGTATAGTGTACATAACTCAAATAGATAATTTGTTGCACTGTTCAGCATGATTACTTATTTGGATGTAAACTCACACACCTCCATTCATGCAGTTTGGTGTGTGTTAGCTTACATTTGTGGGAAATGTCACATACGTTAAGTTTGCATTGAAGCAACAATTTGAAGGCACTATTTTCTGGTTTTGACATCCCTTGAGGAAGCGGTATTCTGCCCAACACAGCATTATGGTGTATAGTTTCTCTTTTCCTCAGAAATAACCCTCAGGAAGGGCAGATTATGGCAGGATACAGGCCACTGTGCATAGTTATCAGCCCACATTATTTCAGGACAGTTGTATTGACAATCTATGATAATTGACAGGAGGCACAATTCACTGATCTACTGCACGGTTGATGTGTCATATTACACAGAGATAAAGTAGTTGTGTGAGTGCTATTTATTGAAAAGTGCCGTAGTGCTATATGTACATTGTGTCTGATTGTGAGTCCATTATAGTGACATCTTCCATTGTGATCACAAGTGCAAAAGGACATGTCATTGGACATGCTGGGGTGAAGTGTCAGACAGTGCAGAGGGACAGGACTTGCCAATGAGTTAGTCAGAGACAATCACTGGGCAGGCTGACAAGATAAACAGTGGTTTGTAGAAGAGTGCTTGAGTACAGTTGTTGCAAGACTGGCATGTTACAAAGCGCAGGACCTTGGTAATAGGTGTCCATGTGGCAGGGACTAGTGCTACCGGGTACTCTTACGTGTGAAGGTGATCTGTTCCTGGTCTTCATCTTCTGATGTGTGTGTTGCCTTCTCTGCCCTTGGTGGTGGTGGTTGTGAAGGGGCAACAAACCCCTCAGTGTGTGTGGATGTGGAGTTAGACATCCCGGTAGCTGCTACCTGTGGGGGTCTTAAGGGCAGTACTGCTACAAGGAGGATCTGCTGGTCCTTAAGAATAGCAGCCACATCACAATGGTAGGCAGCCAGGTCGGCCCTGAGGGGTTCAATGTTGCATTCGTGCACGCGTTGACAGGATTGCTGTTGTAGCTGTTGGGTCAACTGTATTACAGCTGTGCTGATTTCTTACAGCCTTTTTTCTACTTCCTGCAAGATAGTTGTTCACCTGAATTTCCTGCTCCTCTCCACTGAAGCAACACATTCTTTGCTTCTTCTCCCTGTCCTGGGTCTTGTGTGGGTCCTCCTGGCTGGTTCCTGGTCTGTTGTCATCTTCCTGGGGTCTGTGCAAGCATCTGAGATCCATTTTGGCTGTCCTCTGCACAAATTGCTGTGTTTGCGGGGAGTTTTGACGCTATTGCATCAAAAAATGCTGCATATTCGGTTTGCGGTGTCGTAAATCGCCTCACAGTCATTTCTGCCGCGTTAACGTCTTTTTCCTTTACGACGTGACGATGTGGTGTGCATCAAAGAAAATGACTCACACCTGTGGTTTGCATCGCTGTGCGTCAAAGTATAAATTTGACACCCGCACGGCGCACAGAAATGGCGTTAGCCGGCGGTAATATTTTTGATGCAAAACGGCGTCGGCGCAGTTTTGCGTCAAAAAGTATAAATATGGGCCTAAGTACATGTAACGCTTAGTTTTGTGTAATAAAATTGTTTTATTAATATTGTTAGTTGGAAAAAAAAAAAGTTTTAGGAAATAATTTGCGAGGAGGGGTGGAATTTCGACTGCCTACCTGCCTTCACAGGTTTTAATCCGGCACTGTGCTTACATAGCAATTATTTACTTTATTTCTGTCGTCTGCACCAGGGCTTGCCCGAGGGCACCGGATCAAAGTTAGCTCACGCTCTGGAACGTCTTTTCTCTTGATTGGATTGGCCTTCGCCTGTGAAGCACATGGGGCTGTAGGATTGTATTTACAAATATTCCGCTAAAGGACGCTTACAATACCTGTGCCATTAATTTTCACAAATTTGGAGTACTTCTATGCGATAACACTATTTATCAATTTCACTGACTTCTGTACATGTGCAAAGACTAATTATCTCGTTATCATTCTTATTTCTCATTGACCATGGCATCAGTACAAGTCTTTCAACATCCACCGTTCTTACAGAATTCTGGCGAACCTGGTACAAAATGGAAACAAGAGGTACGTATTATTGAGACCTACCTAGTTGCTACTGATGCTGTAAAATGTGATCCCACGCATGAAAAGGCTGTGTTATTCATCCACTTTGGACCAAGGGTTTTTGACCATCTTGCACAAGTTGAAGAACGGCAAGGAAAGTTGCATGGATGTCAATTCATCAAAATGTCAAGGGGTAGCAGAAGTGACATCACATGCCCTTTGACCTCCACCTTCACACACATATATTTACACATACGCACAAATTCCCACTTGCATACACTAACTCTCATATAAATACAATCTCACCCTGCAAACATGCATTCAAAATGCATTTAAAAACATTTTTACTTACCTCAGCTGCCGTGGAAGGGCATATTCCAGGTAATTGTACTCCATTTTTATTACACTAATAGTGAATAATATTTATTTAATAATAGTGTAATAAAAAAATTGACAGAAAAAAAGAGAGCAGAGCCCCAACTGAGGTCCATAAGAACGAACTGCCATTGTGTTCCTGGCACTAAATGTGCCATCACTGAGGCCAGGGTCACAAAAAGGCAGTGCCAGGGGTCGCAAGGGGCAAACCAGGGGACACAGCAGTGACCCCTAAATGACGTCCATGCACAGTTGGATGAATGGGATGAGTATAGAGAAGAAGAGGAGAGAATGGTCAAGTAGATCCTCATTACGATCCTGGCAGTCGGTGATAAAGGCTGGCGGTAACTACCACCAAATTATGACCAATGCGGAAAGATCTCCAAAAGACAGCCAATGTACCACACCAACCGCCAGGGCGGAAACAACAGCCCCCACGGCAGTAGCCGCCTACAGTCAATGTTCCGCCCACCATATTATGACACTACAAACCGCCACCTTTTCCAGGGCTGTATCAACGGCATCAAAAGCCTGGCGGAAACTGAGCTGAGAAGGATTCACCATTGGAGACACCTGGAACAAACACGCTGCCATGGAACCGGAACTGCATGTCTTCCCGATGATCTTCTACGTTCTGCTCCACCACTAACACCAACGCCGGCGAAGACGACGACGACTGTGAGTACAGCCACCTAGCACACAAGGGAAGGGGGTAGGAAAACGACAGTGACGCACACACGCACAACACACACACCATACACACAACCAGATGCATTGTAAAAACAATTTTAACCCGTCACTCAGCTAAATAATGCAAAGGCAAACTATTTCAAATAAGTGAATGTAATGAGATCAGCACAGTATGAAAAATAAGTTAGGCAAGATAATAGATATATACATATGTACAGAAAAAAGGACACAGCCCAGTCCACAATGTTTGTAGGCCACATGACCACAGGCAAAACTCCAAGCCCACACATGTCACCTGCTTCAACACAGAGAGAACACTGCAGGGGCATCAGTTGGTAAAAAGGCAGGCACCTCAGTGGGGTGGGGGGGGCACCTCAGCCGGGAGATGTTACAAGGGGACAACAAGTGGGTGTCTTCCCCACTGGTTCTGGAGGGGGCAAGATGCCCTGTGCTTGATCCTGGGAAGTGATAGGCCACAGTCTACTGAGTTGGTGTCTTGCCCACTGGTTCTGGAAGGGGCAACATGCCCTGTGCTCTTGGTCCTGGGGAGTGATGGTCATGTGGGTGTCTTACCCACTGGTTGTGGAGGGGGCAGCATGCCCTGTGCTCTTGGGCCTGGGGAGTGATGGCCATGTGGGTGTCTTCCCCACTGGCTCTGAAGGGGGCAACATGCCCTGTGCTCTTGGGCCTGGGGACTGATGAGCCACAGTCTGTCGAGTGGGTGTCTTACCCACTGGTTCTGGAGGGGGCAACATACCCTGTGCTTGATCCTGGGGAGTGATGGGCCACAGTCTCTCGAGTGGATGTGATACCCACTGGTCCTGAAGGGAGCAACATGCCCTGTGCTCTTGGTCCTGGGGAGTGATTGCCATGTGGGTGTCTTACCCACTGGTTCTGGAGGGGGCAACATGCCCTGTGCTTGATCCTGGGGAGTGCAAGGTCACAGTCTCTCAGGTGGGTGTCATACCCACTGGCTTTGGAGGGGGCAGGCTGCACAGCAGCCCATGAAGGCAGGATTACATACCGTCTGCTGGCAGTGACGGCTGCACACTGGTGGTGCCGCTGATCGGGGGAGGCTCCTGCCCATCCCCTGCAACGTTGGACGGCTGCACTGTCGTGGTGGTGCCGCTGGTGGGGGGAGGCTCCTGCCCATCCCCTGGAACCTCAGACGGCTTTAGAACCATGGTTGGTGGTGGGGGCTCCGTCACAGTTCTTGCACCAGGACCCTTGGTCTTCCTGTCCACTGTTGCAGGCTCCTTGGTTTTCCTGGCAGCTGGGGCAGGCTCCTTTCCCCTGAGGCTGCCTGGAGCAGGCTCTTTCACCTTCAGGACATGTGACCTGGATCCTTTTCCACCACAAGTGGGTGTGGTGACGACTGGCCCGTGGACTATATGGCTGAGGCGCTTGGCTGGGTTCTTCCTACCCTGCCCATAGGTGCAGGACGGGGGGTAGGGAAGAGGTCAGTGGTGAATAGGAACAGTTTTTTAGGGACATTGGGGCGGGAAGAGGGACACAGGATGGGAGTGGAGGATGAGGGAGTGGTTGTTGGAGGTGTGTGTCTGCTGCTTTTGGGTGCAGGTGCATGGCCTGTATGCTGTTTTGAGGTGGATGGCTGTTGGGTGTCTGAGTGCTTACATTTGTGTACTTTAGGAGGGGGGGACAGACAAAGTGGGAGAGGACACAGGAGACGTGTTCATGGCTGTTATGTAGGTGTCTGCCAGTGAGGTGGGTGTTCTGCTTGGTGTGGTGATGATGCTGGTAGTGGATGATGATGTAGTGCATGCAGGTGTGAGTGTAGACGTGGCTGGGAGGGAGGTGGCAGAGGGGGAGCAGGGGAGACAGTGGAAATAGTGGATGTTGTTGTGTCTGCAACTGGATGGTTTTTGTGTGAGTGCCTGTGGGATGAAGTGTGGTGCTTGTGTTTGCCTGTGACACTCTTGGATGTTGTCTTGTGTGCATGCTTGTCTGCCTGTGTGCTTGGGATGGTTTGGGGTTGAGGAGAATGGGACTGGTCAGTGGAAGTTGGTGGGGGGGTAGAAACAGGGACAGTGGCTGTCATCAGAGAGAAGGCCAGAGCCTGAATCAATCTCTGTTGGGCCTCCAATCCAGTGTGAATGCCCTCCAGGAATGCATTAGAATGCTGCATCTGGGCTGCCAGCCCCTGGATGGCATTCAAAAATGGTTTACTACCCTACAGAGATGGATCTCAGGAGGTCAATAGCCTCCTCACTCAGGGCAGCAGGGCTAACTGGGGCAGGGCATGAGGTGCCTGGGGCGAAGGAGATGCCCACTCTCGTGGGTGAGCAGGCATGGGCAACTCGATGAGGGGCTGCTGGGAGGGTGGTGCTGGTATGGGGGTGGCGGATGTACGTGTTGCTGGGGTGGTCACAGAAGTGTCCGCCACCACCTGGGAGTTTCCATCGGAGGTGCCTCTGCTCCTCTGCCAGATGATGCTAATGCACATAAGGACAGGGTGACAAAACAAAAAGGGGGGGAGAGAAAAAGGATACACTTGATCAACGGCTGCACCAATACCACTGTTGGCGTACACAGCACCCTCACACACAGGGAACAGGCCTACGCAATATGCCATATCACTACCAGAGAAATAATTAGCAGTCAAGGCATGGGGAAGGGCACACACCACCAATTGCATCACACCTGGACCCTACGCAGCCCTGACCAATAGTGGATGCCTACGAGCTAGGTAGGCAGATTTTCCCTTCTGAACCCTAACCACCAGGGGACCTACGCTGCAATGTCAGGTCTGGCCTAGGGGCACCCACTGACACACATCCCCCACCCGGATACCAAACTACCATGCGTAATTTGTAATGATGGGCACTGTACTGACCCCCTTGTGGCTGCTGTGATATCCTCATGCGCCCATCCAGCTCTGAATAGGCCACCGCCAGTATGTGGGCCATCAGGGGGGACAGGGTTCGACGGGCACCCCTTCCTCGTTGGGAGGCCATCCCCCGCTGTCTTCCGTGCCCAGCATCTCAGGTCCTCCCACTGTTTCCAACAGTGGGTGCTCTGCCTGCCATAGACCCCCGGGTCTGCACCTCCTTGATGATGGCACGCCATATACCCTTCTTTCGATGGGTGCTGACCTGCAGAGGAAATACACACAGGAAAACACCATTAGACAAACAGTCCAGCTTCTTACACATATGGCCCACCATACCCGTTTCCATCACCATTGGAAACACACATGGCCAAGCACACAACCTATACGCCGCACAGGACATCCACCCACCCCCTTACACGAGGCCTTCACACACACCACCCCTCTCCTCACTCTTTTGTCCTTTAGATTTCTACTGCTGCAGATGAATAGGAGATGGAGACATACCCCCGTGTACAGACCCCTGGTGGACTTGGCACAGGAGGACAGGCACATTATCCTCCCCTATAGACTTTGACAGGGCCACAATCACAGAGCTGTGTGCCCAATTGGAGCCTGACCTGATATCTTCTATCCGTAACCCCACTGGGATCCCCCCTCTTGTGCAAGTTCTATCTATGCTCCATTTCCTGGTAACTGGTTCTTTCCAAGTTACAGTGGGCTTCGCAGCAGGAATGTCACAGCCAATGTTCTCAATAGTGCTGACAAGAGTGTTATCTGCCCTGATAAAACACATGTGCAGCTAGATTGTTTTCCCCCAGATTGAAGATTTGGCCACACTGAAGGGCGAGTTCTGTGCAATGGGACATATCCCCAACATAATTGGGGCGATTGATGGTACACATATTGTATTTGTCCCCCTCACCAGAATGAACAGGTGTTCAGAAATCTGAAGAGTTTCCACTCTATGAATGTACAGATGGTGTGCTTGGCGGACCAGTACATCTCCCACGTTAATGGTAAGTATCCTGGGTCGGTACATGATGCATTTGTCCTGAGGAATAGCAGCATCCCAAATGTGATGGCCCAACTACAGATGCACAGGGTGTGGCGAATACGTGAGCCTGTGTTCCCACCCAGTAGATGTTGGTGTATGGGTATGGTGTGGGCCATAAGGGTTAGTGTGTAGCTAAATTTTGTCCCTCAAAATTTGCAGGTGACTCTGGTTATCCCAACCTCTCATGGCTGCTGACCCCTGTGAGGAATGCCAGGACAAGGGCAGAAGAACGTTATAATGAGGCCCATGGGCGAACCAGAAGGATAATTGAAAGGACCTTTGGCCTACTGAAGATCAGGTTCCGGTGCCTCCATCTGACAGGTGGATCCCTGTGCTACTCACCGAAGAAGGTCTGCCAAATAGTGGTGGCATGCTGCATGTTGCATAACCTGGCCCTCAGGCGCCATGTCCCATTCCTGCAGGAGGAGGAGGCTGGAGATGCCTGTGTGCCAGCAGTAGACCCTGTGGACAGTGAGGATGAGCAGGCAGAGGATAAGGATGAGGACAACAGAACATATGTGATCAGACAATACTTCCAATGGCACACAGGTAGGACAGTGCTACTTCAATTCATTTGTTTGAATTTCTGTGGTACTGGCATGTGATATTTCCCACCTCTATGCCTACTTACTGTTCCCTCTGGCAATTCATTTTGCAGATGTTGGTGACCTCACATATTCTCCTGGTGTGTTCACTGCAGCCAGCTACAGGTCATTAATCTATGCTCATTTTCTGTACAGTTGATTTGCAATGTTTGTTTCTGCTTCAATGAATACATAATTGATATACATGACATACTCCAAACTTCTTTTTTTTCCAAGGGTGTTTATTGAAGTGTTAAAATACATAGGGGGCAAGTGCTATGGGATGGGTTGATGATGAAGGAAAGTCCAGGGTATTGTTCCAGTCTGTTTGTAGCACAGGTGCATTGTCCAAGGGGACATTGGAAGGGGAGCAATGGTAGTTGAAGATGGACAGGGTGACTGAGTGGGACAGAAGGGTGACAATCAGGAGAGTCTAATTTCCTGGTGGGGGTCTTGGCAAGTGTCTCTGGCTTCTGTCTGGATCGGAGGGAACATTTGCAAGGTGGTTCTCCTTCTGCAGGGGGAGGGGTTCTGGTGGCCTGTGAGTCCTGTGCCGGGGCCTCCTGGCCACTAGCGATAGCGGAGGTGGAAGGCTGTTCAGACGTCTGGCTACTGGCCGTGGCCCGCTGTTGTGTGATTGCCTCCCTCATTATATTGGTCATGTCTGCCAGCGCCCCGGCTATGGAGATCAGCGTGTTGTTGATGGCATGCAAGTCCTCCCTGATCCCCTGGTACTGTCCCTACTGCAGCCTCCGGTTCTCCTGCACATTGTCCAGGATCTGGCCCATCGTGTCCTGGGAATGTTGATAGGCTCCCAGGATCTCTGCAAGTGCCTCCTGGAGAGTCGGTTCCCTGGGCTGGTTCTCCTCCTGGCGCACCGTAGTCCTCCCAGTTGCCCTGCTGGCCTGTGCCTCTGTCCCCTGAACCATGTGTCCTCTGACCCCAGGTCCCTGATTGTCTTGGGTATGAGGTGTGCCCTGGGGTCCCTGTAGAGGTGGGCACACTGCTGATTGACGTGTCCTGGGGACAGGGGTGTGGTTACACTGGGTGGGTGCTGTGGTGGTGTTTCCTGATGGGGGAGGCTCTGTGGTGGTGTGTGACTGGGTTTGGGGAACCGGCTGTCCAGAGGTCTCTGATGGGCCAGGTAGGTCTTCCAGATCCTGAAGACCAAAGCTGCTGCCATCACTGTGGGCCTCTTCTGTTGGGGGACTGGATATTGCTGGCACCTCCTTCCCACTGACATTGGCTGGGGTACCTGTGGGGATGTAAATGATGTGTTATGGTTTCTGTGTCTGACATATTGTGCATTCGTGGCTTGCCCTCTTTGGTTGTATTTGCCCTGGCATCTTTCACTTGTGTACGTTGGTGTATGGTGGGATAGTTAATTCTCTACAGTGAGCATGCTTTAGTGATGAGTGCCCATGCAGGGCTGTGAGTGGTGTCCATGCATTGATAGGGCATGCAAGGCTTGGCATTGGGATGAGTGAGATGTGATGGTGGGGTGTGTGGGAAGTGGTGGCGTGAGGGGGATGAGGGTGGGGGTATGTGTTGGCATGCAGGTCCTCCTACTACTATGGCCAGGCCCTCAGGATGCAGGATTGCCAAGACTCGCTCCTCCCATGCTGTTAGTTGTGGGGGTCTACCGCCAGTCCTCTGTACAGCGAGCTGGTGTCTTGCTGCAGTGGAATGTTCCTTCCCCCGTAGGTCGTTCCACCTCTTCCTGATGTCATCCCTAGTTCTGGGGTACTGTCCCACGGCATTGACCCTGTTCTCGATTCTCTGCATAGCTCCATCTTCCTAGCTATTGATATCTGCTGCACATGTGCTCCAAATAACTGTGGCTCTACCCTGATAATTTTCTCCACCATGACTCTTAGCTCCTCCTCTGTGAAACAGGCGTGTCTTTGTTGTGCCATGGGTGTTGTGTGTGGTGTGTAGGTGAAGGTGAGTTGGGTAATGTGTTGGGGTATGTGATGTGGGGTGCTTGAGTGGTGCATAGGTGTGAATAGTGTGTGGCTCTAGTTGTGCTTGTGGTCTTGATGTCTCTCTGCTGGCAATGGTTTGAAATGGTAAAGGGTTGTGGGTGGGTGTTTTATAGTGGTGTGGGTGTGGTGTGTGTATGGGTGTCAGGTGTGTGTTGTTTGAATTGTCTAATGTGATGTTGTTTTGTATGTGTGTGTCCATTCTGAGCGTGGCGGTATGTACCGCCAATGGTTTACTACCGTTGAATGTCCGCCTAGGTGATTCGTGGGTCATAATGTGATGTGCGTAGTTCTACTGGCGTAACAGTGTGGGTTTTGATACCACCACTTTATCACTGACCTTTGGTGTGGCGGATTTGTGTCTGCGGCTGTATACTGACGGATTGGTGTGTGTGTGTCTCATAATATGGTGAACGGATATCCGCTGCTGCAGCGGTAATTTGGCAGCAGTCAGCGTGGCAGTAAGTGGGATTTACCGCCAATGTCATAATGAGGGCCATAGTTCGAAGATGTGTTTTATTGGAAAACCATAATTTTTTCAAAATAAAATAAAAGCCTGTTGAAACTGATGAGGAATATGCAGCAGCATTATGCATTTCATCTAAAACATGCAAATTTCATGAGATCGTAGATACCCATACAAGGAACCATTCTGTTTTGAATTATACTTCAAGAAAAATACAGGAATGACTGCTGACCTGTAAGAACCCAAAGCTGGCTTAAGGTTTACATATCGCTAAAAGCACTGCTTTCTTAAAAAGCTTTAGAGCCTATTTAAACCTCATCTAATGCGAACAGTGTTACTGATGATACAAATGTTTATGTTGTCACTACATGGAAATCCTCGTCTTTCGCAAATAAAACTAATAATTATTGCTTTGCATCATGTCCTACCATTAACAGAAGATGCAATATTTGTAAGGAAATGTGTCGTTTTCAAGTGTTGTGCAAATCCAGTCACACTAAAGTGAAAATCAGTAATATATCATTGCATGAGTGTGAGAAATATTTAGCTTACGGTTAGTTGGACTGAGTCAAAAATCAGGGAAAATCAAAGGCTCAATTTGTGCAGCCATGATTGGTGGTGTTTGTTGGACTTGGCCTTCAGTGTAGAGTCACCCCCAAATATTTACCTTCACCTCTCCTGTTTTCTGAATTTTGTTTTTGTTGGTATTAGAGCTCTGCACTTTTCCACTGCTAGGCAGTGCTAAAGCGCTTGCCCTCTCCCCTTTAAACATGGTAAAACTGACTTACACCCAGTTGGCCCATTTGGTTTATTTTTAAGACCCTAGTAAAGTTATTCTGCATATACCCACGGCCTATAAATGAAATGGTACTAAGGGCCTGCAGCACTTGTACTACCACTTAACTAGCTGCAAAGCACCACAATAGCACCAAAAATGTTGACGCTATTGCGGTATTGTGTGCCACAGTGCACTGTATTGGAAATTTGGCGCACGCATGGTGCCGTTAGGGGGGGTGCAGGAAAAGTGGTAAAATAATGCTAATGTGCCACTTTCTTGTAAATATGTCCCATGGTCTCACACCTGAAAAGTAAAAAAAGAAGTTTAGAGACAGCCAGAAGATGCCCCAAATTTCCTGGGTCTATTTTGTGGACTACCTTTGTAAGGCATGGGGTGAAGGGTAGTGGAGTAAACACTTAAGAGGGGCTGTATAATTTGATTTCAAGAGAGTGCATGTTCAGTCATTGTTTTCCAGAGCTAAGCCAATACCTAATTAATCATAAGCTCACTGACCTCAAGGAGTTTTTCAAAGGAGGCAAACCTCTGGATTAGTACCAGAGTATCTGAAAAGGTACCTGGTAGTGATCCTGAGTATGGTGGTTTAGGTTTCCTCAGCAGAGTGATGGGGAGGTCCACAGTGTCATAAAAAAATAGGGGGTTAGGTTCTGGTGAGTGGTGGCTGGCCCATGGTGCCTCTTTTGCACGTGCTTTGATTCTGCCACTTGGGGCACAAGCAAAGGGATCTGGTATGTACCAACAGACTATCCTCTGATGGGAGCTCCTCAGGGGAAGGTATTCCCCAGGAGCAGAGATTAGAGCATGCCTTAGTGTCCTTTAGCTGGGAAGTGGATTCCAGGGAAAAACTTGTGATCCCCAGGGGTGGGAGTCGCCACTTCCATCAAGTAACAGTTAATGGGATATTGATCACTGCCCTAACTGATACCTGTGCTAGACAGACTAGTTTCCCCAGAGCAGTACACCAGAAATGTGTGTAGGGTAGCTCAGGTCCATCGGCAGGACTTCTTCCATCCTATGGCTCTGTTGTCCCTGGACAAGGATGGGGAGGTGACACCGAGGAGAGCAGTAGTTAGTCCCCAGATGTCCATTGACTGCATTCTGAGTAATGAATTACCACCTGCATTAACTGAGTTAGGAGTGGAGGCAACCCATGGCAATATGTGTATATTACCTACTGGCAATAGCTTATAGTTAGCACTTACAGTTAGGACCAACTTTCCCCATAGACAATTTTTTTTTGTTTTGCCTATAACTTTGCCCCCATTTGACAAATGTTGACAGAAAAAGCAGCTGAGAATTGTTTCATTTCTGCCGTGAGATGACCGCCAATTTAGAGCAGGAAGCTAGTAGCAGCCTAGTTGTTTTTTGGGCAGGTCAGGAGGGGTACAAAAAGAGAAACCTGTCATGACCGTGCAGCGGGCGTGCTGATGGTGCACCAAAGGCAAGCACGTCTGCACCAGTCAATGTCCCGGAAGCAGCCAGCCCTATCCATGCTGCCAGTCTGAATTGGATGCTACCAGACTAAACTAATCAGTTTGAGGCCTAACTTATAAAGTGTATGGGAGGGGAACAAGAGTGGTGCGGATACAGGAGGACACTTGCGGGGCTTAAAGGCTATAGTAGAGAAGGGAAAGGGGAAACAGGGGCCCGAGTCCTTGAAATGTGGGCTCATTAATGCATGGTCATCGGTCAAACATGCAGTGGAATTGAATCTCCTGCTTGGCAAATAAATAGGATCTCCTTTTTATCACAGAAACTCGGATCCCAACTGACTCAGTAACTAACTTGGGTTTTCTCTGTCCTCCAGGCTATAAAGTAATGCATCAACCAAGGATGGAGAAGAGAGGGTGAGGTGTAGCAGTTATTTACAAAGAAAAATGGCAGGTGAACCCCCCTTCAAATAGATAAGATTTTAGGGGCTGAATTACTGGGCTTTGCGCTTAAGGAAAAGGGTAGGGTGATAGTTTCAGGGGTCTTATGCTATATATATATCCCCCAGGCCACTAGAAGCATTTACCCAGCTTTTTCTGGAATTTGTGATTAATCTGACTTTATCTCATTCCAACTTTCTGTTATTGGGAGATTTTAATATCGTGGCAGAAACCAATGCCTACCCCGGGAGTAGAGATCTAATAGACGTTTGCAAATGATTGGGTCTGAAGCAACATGTTGTCGGTCCAACACACCAAGGAGGCCATACCCCACATTTAATCATGGCACCAACCGATTTGATTATAATTAACATCTGGCCCAAGTATGGTGGTCAGACCACACCTTAGTGACATTTGAATTACCAAGAATCAAGTAAGCCCCTGTGGAGATAGATAAGGAGAAAGGTAAGCTAGGTAGAGCCTGGTTTAAATTGGAGAATTTAAAAGATGCTAACATATTTGAGGTTAAGAGTTGCTTTAAGGAGGACTCGGTGCAAGAAAATTATAATCAACTTGAAGAGTCCATTAAGAAAATTCTGGATAAAATAATCTTGATTAAGCCTGTTAAATCTAAACCAAGACAATCAGACCCTTGGTTTACAACAACTCTGAAGGAAATTAAACACAGATGTAGACAGTTGGAAAGACAATGGCATAGACCATATGTGAATGAGGATAAAAAGGCCTTGAAAGAAGCCCTAAATCAGTATAAGAGTGAGATTAAAAATTCTAAAACAATCTATTATGCTACAGCAACTACAGAAGCTGCTAATAAGAGTAAGAAAATGATTGAGATAGTAAGAGATTTGACGAACCCAGAGTGTGCTAAATGTGTGGTAACTCCATCACAGAATTATGTGATAAGCTGTCAGACTACTTTCATAATACTATTGAGATATTTTGAAAGATATAGAAAATAAATCGGATATTAAGGGTAAGGAGAATCTGGTTACCATAATTCCACTACATGTTTTAGTGGATAAGGATCATGACACACCTGACA
This sequence comes from Pleurodeles waltl, assembly GCF_031143425.1. NCBI lineage: Eukaryota > Metazoa > Chordata > Amphibia > Caudata > Salamandridae > Pleurodeles > Pleurodeles waltl. The sequence continues at coordinate 709,115,294 of NC_090439.1, read as the reverse complement.
ATCTGGACCTTTTGGAGCTGGGTAAACTGGACATCATAGAGCCTATGAACAGTGAAGTATTCAGGAAACTGGCTATGTCCATTTCCTATGGTTCTGCATTAGACCCTACTCCACCTAAGTGATGGAAAGACTGGGCAGATGATGTATACCCTGGTCTATTGAGGGTGTGTAATCAGTCACTAAAACAGGCAATGTCACTTCCAGCTGGAAGAAGGCACAAGTTAAACCTTTATTGAAACAGCTGACATCAATGATCTTAGCAATTACCAGCCCATTTCACAACTCCCATATCCGGTAAATATTGTTGAGAAGTATGTGAATAGAAAATTGGCAACATTTCTGGAAGATAATAACATCTTGGAGAGTGAACATACAAGTTTTAGACCAGCACCTGGAACTGAAATTGCTCTAATTCATGCATTAGATGAACTAAAAATGATTGTTAATAATGGTAAGGTGGCAGTTTTAATTTTGTTAGATTTATCTGCCACCTTCAATACGGTTGACCACTGAATTCTACTAGAGAAAGTGAAGGAAATATGATTGTAGGGCATATTTTTGGATTGGGTTGACACACACTTAAGTGATAGATAGCAGGCAATCTCAATTCCCCCTTTTCAATCTAAATATAGAAAGATGTTTCATGGTGTCCCAGAGGGATTGGTATTAAGTCCAATTATTTTTAATGTACATCTGCAGCCCTTATTGAAGTTGATTGAATCTTATGGGATCACGTTTGACAATTATGCTGACAATACGCAAATTATTTTATCATTGGAAAATGATGGTCCCCCTCATTTAGACAGGCTGCATGCCTGTCTGTTGGACATGGCAAGGTGGCTTAAACAGAATAAACTAAAATTTAATGAGGGCGAGAAAGAGTTTTTATGTTCTAAATCTCAGAATTCTTTCTTTTTCACTTACAGGCAACTTCTGGCCCTGGAACAGCTCAGGCACTATGGAGACTGAATATTATGTTCGTAATTTGGGAGTCCTGAGAGACGAAGATCTTACGATGGAAACGTGTGTGAATAAAATAGTGTCTACTTTCTACTTGTTATGGTCTGTTTAAGAATCTTAAAAAAATGTTGGTCTGCTTCCCCAACCAGCAAAGAAGTTGGTGAATCAGAACGTAGTGCTTAGTAGATTAGATTACTGCAATGCACTGTTGCTAGGTATTCCTGACTTCTTGATGAAAGGACTGGAAATGATACAAAAAATTGAGATGAAACTGGCATTAAATAAGTCCAGGTTTGCCTAAGAGAGCTCCAAGAAGGAAAGAATAATTTTTAAAGTAATGTGTATTATTTTTAAAGTCAGGAATTAAATGGGTCCTTCACTTTTAGAAGAAAAAGTTAGGCAGTACAGACCGGAGAGGCATCAACGGTCTGCAGCAGCAAACTTGATTTGTGTACCCAGGTTTAAAAAGTTAAGATATGGTGGCAGATCTTTTGAGGTAAGAGCTGCACAGTGGTGGAACAAGTTGCCACCTTTCCTTAGGAAGGAAGAAGCTCTGTTTAGTTTTAGGAGAAAGTTGAAGATCTGGCTCTTTCCTAAATAGCAAGGAGCTCTTGGGTTTCAGTGTGATACGCTTGAGCTGCTGCCCAATGTTTTTTCTTTTGGCTGATACTGCAAATGCTCAATGTCTTTTTCTCTTGGCTGATACTGCAAATGCTCATATTAACTGGGGTTTATATCTGAAATTTTTAGCGCCAAGATACCTGTTTAGGTGAATGCTGTTTTTTATGAATGTGATAATAATAAAAAATTTCAAAACTAGTATCCAATTTTTTCAGCTGCTGTTGGGAAAGTTTTGGGATGATTTGCCAAGTGGGGTTGGGGGGGTCCCAAAATGCTTTTTCCCCACGCAATGTCTACAGGGATTTTGCTGTTTACTTATGACTACATCCTGAAACACTGAACAGAATTACATCAAATTTTACAGAAAGGTAGATTTTGGTCTAGAAAGAGCCCTTTTTGTAATTTTGTGTAAATCTGTTCAGTATTAAAGAAAGAAAAATAAAGATATGTAGGGACTCGGATCTGAGTGAAAAACAAGACTGGCCGCAACCTGAAAGGAGAGCTGTGGCTGCCATTTTGTTTCTTGGCTGGGCCTCTGTGGAGAAAAAATAAATAAAAACACTCATAAGGGGTCAGGATATAGAGATCCTAAACTCATAGGACACATGGAGGGGTCTCTAAGGCACTCCTCATGGGCAAAAAATTGCACATATTTTTTTACTTTTGGCCAATCCGCGGATCCACTGCAGTGCACAGTGCAATCCCCTTTGTAAATCTGCAATGGATTCACAGGACTGAATCCCAATGGACAAAAAAAACTCACCCACTATACCCCCACTGGTCATGTAACTTTATGCCAAGAGATATAGGCCCAGATCTAATAAAAGTGGCACTTCATGTGTTGAAGTGCCACTCTTCTTGCAGCCCACTGCCCCCCCCAACGCCACCATGTGTGCACCGTATTTAACATATGGCACACCATGACACAGGTTAGGTGCAATATCATCAAAATTTTTGACGCTATTGTTGTACCTTGCACGATTAGTGCCAAAAAATTTGCTGGTAATCCTGCAAAGTACTTTGAGGCCCATTATAAATAACGGTGTGCCTCCTTTTAACGCCTGCTCTGTGCAGGCGCTAAAAACTGCCGAAAAAAATGGTGCAGTGGAGTCTCATAAATTCCACTGCACCATTTTTGTCGGCCTCCTTACGGGGAATGCCCCCCTTGCATACATTATGCCTGGCGCAGGCATAATGTGGCGCAAGGATTTACAAAATGGGGCAATGAACGCATTTTGTAAATATGGTGTAAGGAAATGCCTCCTTGGCATGGTTACCCCCTGACTTTTTGCCTTTACTGATGCCAAGTTATGATTTGAAAGTGTGCTGAGGCCTGCTAACCAGGCCCCAGCACCAGTGTTCTTTCCCTTACCTGTACCTTTGTCTTCACAATTGGCACACCCTGGCATCCAAGTCCCTTGTAACTGGTACCCCGGGTACCAAGGGCCCTGATGCCAGGGAAGGCCTCTAAGGGCTGCAGCATGTCTTATGCCACCCTGGGGACCCCTCACTCAGCACAGACACACTGCTTGCCAGCTTGTGTGTGCTGGTGGGGAATAAATGACTTAGTCGACATGGCACTCCCCTCAGGGTGCCATGCCAACCTCACACTGCCCATGGCATAGATGTCACCCCTCTAGCAGTCCTTACAGCCCTAAGGCAGGGTGCACTATACCATAGGTGAGGGCATAGGTGCATAAGCACTGTGCCCCTACAGCGTCTAAGCAAAACCTTAGACATTGTAAGTGCAGGGTAGCCATAGGAGTATTTGGTCTGGGAGTCTGTCATACACGAACTCCAATTGCAGGCACCTGATTAGTCTCGTTAAATACCAGTCCGCCCCAGTGGGCCTCTCAAGTGAGTACAGTGCATGCTGGTTATGGTGGTCCTGCAATTTTTTAATTTTTGCCCCAAGTGGGTTGCTGGAGCCAAACGAAATAATGAACCCACTGGGGCGGACTAGTATTTAAAGAGACTAATCAGGTGCCTTTAATTAGACAAGCTGAAGCCATGACGGTCTTTTCAGTAAGAAAGAGATGCCTGGAACACCTCCAGCACTGGCTGCACCTACGAGGGTGAAACACTTTTATATTTTTCTCTGCTGAAGAAAGGATTGACCTTGAAACACGTGTCCAGAGATGATTTTATAACTTAAGGCCTGGAATAATGAAACTGCTTAACGAATTCACTGTGAGTTGCTGGCTTTGCTTTTTCTTCCCGTTTATATTAACCTGTTGGGAGTTCGCTTTCACATGAGGACAACTTCGTTTTTGATATATATATATATATATATATATATATATATATATATATATATATATATATTTGGTCTGTGCTGAGGTTATTAAATGTGTACTATATAGTTCTGTGATGTGTTAAGGGTTACATCTGGAATGCAGGTGCATTGGAATGGTGTTTGGATGAGTGGATAGAGATTGTGGTCAGGGAAAGCTGTACCTGGATTGCAGGCCACTCAGGCTAATAAAGACATGTAAGAAAGTGGATTACTAGTTGGGGTGGAGGGTAGTCCCCCACAAGTAATAATGTCACTATTCTTGTTTGCTACAGAAAGGGTTTCAGTAATTTAAATATAAGCTCAATTGCTGGTTGCTATGGCACAGGGCAGACAAGCTTAACTTAAGAAAATGTGTAAAGGATTTAGAAGTACCAAAACAGTTAAAAGATCAAATACACAACACACTAAAAGCCATATTCTAATTTATAAAAATAAAGAATATTTTAATGAACAGAATTGCCCCCAAAACAACAAAGATCCATTAACTGGAGGTTTGAATTTTCAAAGTTTAAATAAAAATAGGTCTGAAAAGCGCAAAGATTAAACTGTGGGCAACTGGTCACACTAGACCAGGACAGAGGTAAATTGTGAGGCCAACTGCAATGGAGCACAGGTCGGATATAAGTGCTAAGTTAGACCTGGTTAAAGAGTTACCTTCAGACTTAGAAATATTTCTGGAGAAAAGTGGTAGTTGACGGGTCATCGAAGGGGACAGCTGCAGGTTGAATTTGAGTCAGAGTTTGACAAGAAGAAGTTGCTGAAGACTGGGGTCCCAGTACGATCATTGACAATGGTGGGAAACCTCTAAGAGGGTGAGCCCACAAAGGTCTCAACATCGATCTGATTCAGATGTGCGCCATTATAGGCAAAGCCCTATACATTCGTAAACTTTTCCGGAAGTCAGATGTCCCTCAGCGGGGTAGACCAGTGAGTTGGATCCAACTTGTGATTTAACAAATTTGGCTCAACAGTGGTCGAAATCTCCTGCAGTTTCTGCAAAAGAAAAGTTGCCAAAAATGTTTTAAGTCCCAGCTTTTGCAGTTCATGTAGGAAGAGTAGACTCTAAAACCAGCCAGTGGTTCCAGGACCTCGGGAAGAGCAGCTGGAGCTAAGGACATACTCCAACAGAAGCCACCAGCAGGGTCCAGGGCAGGCACAGTTGGAGCTTTTCAACTGGGCTCTTCAGGAAAGTGGGCTTCTTGCAGCTTTTGTGGCCCTGTAGCTTAATAGTAGGTCAGCCAACTGTCTCCTGGGGTCCATTTCATTGTACTCAGCACAACTGGAGCAGGTCCAGCCCTTAGGGTTCTCCTCGCAGGTCATAAGGGCAAGTGCAGTCGTTCATCTGTCCTACCACAGATCCAGAAATATTCTGAAGAAGGTACCCTGAGTTGTCTCATTTATGCCTTGCACTAGCCTGTGTCCCTTATTGCAAACAATCCTACAGTGACCATCTCAACCTAAGCCCAAGATAGCAGAACCTTTCTTCCCTTATGCAGGGCTCCTATGCCTACTCTAGTGGTGTGGCCTGGTAAATGAGCAAATCCTTTCCCTGTGGTCACATAAAACCAATTCTGTGGACACCTCCTCTCACACTTGGAGTGGTGCCTGGATGGCTAGCAGGACAATAGAGGGGTCAGGCCCTGGTATTTGCTACATCTGCCAGTGACAGGGTAGGCATCCTTCAAGTTAATTAACCTCCTGGGCACAGCCCACATGGCCATCCTGTCAGGTGAAGGGTGACCCCTCAACCCCTTTGTCTCTGCTCTGGGGGGCCATGTCACACTTAATCAAGGAGCCGTTTAGCTTGTGGGTGACACTGAACACTGATGGAAAGGCACATTTTGCACAGACAGTAAAATGACAACTTTCTAAAAGTGCAATTTTCAAAATAGTAATATAAACTTTGACTTGACCATTAAGGTGGAGGGTGTGATTGACCACGTGTGGTGCTGGACTCACTCCAGCCCAGAGTTGGAGAACATGTACTACTGCTTTGGGTCCTCTTAGGCTGTAGTAACTATAGATGTGCCAGTTGTGAATAGCAAGGGGCTTACTCTTTTGTGGGTGAGTGAATGTCCATTCACAAGCACCTCCCTAATCCCCTCCTTACTCCTCCCTAGATGTCTCCCATTTAGTAGCTAGTATGTCCTCTTTTTTAGCCACTCCTTCTAGCCCTCCCTTATTTACTACTAAATAGTAAAATTACATATATAAGGATCTACCTGTAGAAAGAATAAGAGACATGGATGTGGAAATTTGCACTTGTAGATTTATTAATTGAAATTTGTAGTAAGTAAGTAATACTACTACTACTTTGCATACTCCAAAAATACAACATTTGAGTCAGGCACAACATGTTTGATATAGCAGAAACTTTAGTACTATGCCTTGTGTCACAATGATCATCTATACATGACAGTTTATGCATTATGATAATCAAAGTACTAATAGTTTGAATGTAGAACGATGCACTAAAAAGCTATATTAGTGTGCATTCGTCTTAGCCTACTTATTGAAACATAGGTGGTATTGAGATTAATTTACATGTTTGAAGAGTTAGACTGTAATCATGGTATATTTTAGAGTCCAAATCAATAGTGTGCATTGGAACAATATTACATTTCTTATGATAAATGTTTTAAATACGTGTGCAAAAATAGAGAAATGCAGTTCTGCTTCACACTGACTGAAATATGTTAACAGAATCATTTAGTTTAAAGTTACTGTAGCATGAATGCTAATGAAGACTTATTAATGCAGAAGTTGTAGTTTGAGTATTAAAATGTGTTTTATTTGAATGTATTAATGTGCTGTTTAATTTACTTGCATTAGCTTAAGTGAGGCCTGGTAGGCCCTGTATTCATGACTGTGCAGATAATGTCAAGTCATCTTGCCAACATCTATCTTTCTTTAAGACTTCCTTCCCATGAGAAGACTAGTTTGGTAAGAGATGTATGTTGTACTTCACATAGGGAGTGTGAGAAACCGACCTTGGATATATAACATCCTGAACTGTGGACTGACATTTTAAACATTTGTTTCAATCTTGCGTGGAGTTATATGGATGGATGCTGTTCTCATGGCAAACCTGGGAAAATGTGTGGATGTTTCAAGTTGGAGTCACATGATCAATTTCTATTGGATGTTGCCCCTTTAATGTTAAATGAATTGTTGCATTGATGAATCAGCTTTCCTTTTGAACTTTAAAGTATTGATAATCAGCTGGATTTTGGTCAGAATCCCTGGAGCTCGTAGAATAATTATTTTGCCTTGTATCCTCAATGCTGAGCCCCTTGGAAAAGATCTTCCTCCCTCCTTGCCCTTTTGAAATACCTTGATGAGCCTTAGAGTATTTCTCCCTAACCCTCAAAGAAGACTCTTGACCGAGCTTCGAACATGCTGGCTGACGCTATCCCTTTTTACCTGCTTTTTGCCCATCTTAGTTAGTAACCAGTTGCCCAAGATTCCCTTTTGCCAAATTCTTTTTGCCCTTTTTATTCTTTTTGTCTTTTTTCCCCACATGTGATCTGCCCTGCACATGCCATTCCCCTACAACTGATACAGAGGATAAAAAGACAGTGACATACAAGAGTGATTCACATGATGAGTTTATAAATAAGATCTTGTAAAATCGTCCACCTCCGTATCATTCAGTTGAGGTATGAACCAGAAATGAAGCAGCACAAAATGTAACCCTGAGTTACACCAGTTTCACTTGCTGAGATGTCACCAGTTGGTATTCATAGATCTTAATACTCTAACAACTCACAGATGGAGAGAACATGTTTTCTTGTGAGACCATTAACCCCTACACAAATTGCAGATCCATACCCAATGACAAGTCAGACAGGATGTACCCCAAATGTGAGGTTTCCTCAGAGAGTCTCACCTTATTTTGCTCCCAGACCAGATCAGATCCCGAACATAAAGTGCAGCACTCCTCAAGGAGAAGTGCCCTTTAAAACAACAGAGAACCTGTAAAACTGTAATACCCTGGGTCAGAACACTGTAGGTTCTTCAAGAGCAGAAGTATTGCAGAATAATAATATAAGCTTGTGAGTTTTCACTGCTCAGCAGCTAAATGTTTGGCTAAATAATTTGAGGTCCTGAAAGAACGACAGGTTTAGCAAACTGCAATGCGAGAACAGAAGAGACCCCAAAAAGCGATGGATAAGTGAATGTGCCCAAACTGAAATGGGAATTAAATTAAAAGATATTAGGAATGTTAGACGCAGCTCAATTGGAAACTTACACAGAGGATGAGCTGTGGTTCATGTGCAAAAACATCACTCAATGTGCAGGACAGGCTTATGAAAGATTAGCTGAAGTAGCTAAGAAATATGATGTGGATTTAGAAAAATTTAGAGAAATCAAAGCTCTGAAAGAGAAGCTCCAGATTCACAAAAGATATAGCCAACATGAGATCCCCTGGAATGAAAACACAAATTAAGGAATTGATCAGATATATTCAAAAATGGGGTGCCATATACAAGTGGCAAGATAGATGGGCAAAGAAAAGAGATCAGAAGAAAGCCAAACCAAATGTGCCTCCGGCAGGAGTAAAACAGGCTGAGGACAATGCAAAAATATTGACCATGAGAAAAATACCAGGTCGAGTTTATGTCCATGTACCCTGGAGGAGGAGTGATATTCTGTCTTTCACATGTGATTACTCAAGAATGAGAGAGAAACAGTGGAATGGTACAAGCAGACAAAAATATTTGGGAAACTTTCAAAATGTCTGTGGGAGGATTTGAAAACATTGTTTGACATTGTGGTTCGGAGTGATTTGTGGACTGAAAGCAAAGTAACTGTTGATTGGCCAGACCGTGAACCCCCAAGAGATCCAGTAACAGGTGTACCATCTGAAGAGCTGAGAAAAAGGTACAATAAAGTGATTGAGTTTCAGAAAAATAAAGTGTCCCCGAAAGACATTGATTGGCAGAGGACTGGCAGGACGGCACAGGAATCGAAGGAGTCGATTCATGCCCATTATGAATGATTGATGGTACTTGGTGACGTGGTGGTCAGGTTATCAAAGTGGAGGTGTGGTTGATATCCAGGCTTTGAAGAGAACTAATCCGTGGCATGAGTGCAGAAATTTGGGTAATTGGCGAAGGGAGTGTCCCTTTAATAATGTGAATATCAGGTACAGAGTTCTAGAGGTGTTCAAGTACAAGGAAATAATCAGGTTAAAATCCAAAGAGTTCAAATACCCTGAGTGCAAAATGGTAAATGTGTCCCCAGGACAGCAGATGCAGATACGGCAAGCCCAGATGGCTCAACAGCAAGTGGTTGTTCCCCAACAGAATCCAAATCAATTTGCACATGAAAATTGAATCAGATAGCATCATAGTTTCCCTTAAAGGATCTGAGTGATGAGGAATTTTCAGAAATTCTTCAAGCAGATAGCTCGGAGGATGAGGATTGCATGCCAGGTGTATCCTTAGAAGGAAATCAACATGGTCCTTATGTGAATGCTAATGTCATGGGCCACGATGTGTCATTCTTGGTTGACACTGAGGTTACATGCTCCTCTGTCAGCAGCAGAAGTACCAAATTTTGCCCTTTAAAGAGAATTCAAGTTGTAGGAGTCACAAACAGTTGACAAACCCTGTAACAGAATATGTCTGTGTAAAAATAGGTTTATTTGAAGATGAGTGTCAATTTGTGGTCTGTGATTGAAGTGCAGTAAGTTTACTTGGACATGACCTACTGTGTAAGTTAATTTGTTCTATTAGCTGCACACACCGAAGACTCTCAATCCAAATAAATGAGGAAGATGTGCCCTGTAAAATTGTGAAGCAGTACCGAGTGTCACATTGTGACCAATGCTGCCATGTAATGAATTGCTGAAGATTTAAAAGACACAGTGGCATCTCAGGTTTTGGATTTTTTAGGAAAAGAAATAGGACTGATCAAGCATTACAGTGAAGCTAAGTGCAGTATAACCAAAAACTTCCCCATATAACATGACACGAGAGACAATTGTTGGAATCACTCCCCTGATAAATTGTTAATTTGAGCAGGGTATTCTAAAAGAGATAATGGGAAGTCCATGTAACTCTCTCACTCTAGGACTGCAGAAGCCCAATGGAAAGTACTGCATAATCCAGGACCTAAGAAAGACCTAAGAAAGATCCATGAGATTGTTGTTTCATGTTGTCCTGTGGTCCTGAATCCTGCAGTGACTTTATACCAAATTCCGTGTGAAGCAGAATAGTTTACTGGTAATGATTTGTTCCAAGCCTTTTTCTCCATACCATTCCATGAGGAAAGTCAATTCCTCTTTGCATTCAAATTCAGCAGCCATATTTTGGCATGGTGCTGAGTTCCACAAAGGTATACTGAGAGTCCTTCAATTTTCAACCAGATCTTGAAAAAGAATATGGAATCACTTAAAATTCCCTATCACTCAGTGCAGTAGATAGATGCAGTAGATAGATGACCTACTCCTTGCATCGAACACTCAAGAAGCATGAAGGAAAGATACAATTGCTCTTTTGAATCATTTAGGAGAAAATGGACAGAACGTTTCCTCAGCCAAACCACAGTTTTGCAAGAAAAAAGTCCTGTAGTTTTGTCACCACATTGAGAAAGTTGTGGGGAAACTGTCACAAGAAAGAATTTCAGCAAACATGAATCCCCCTGCCCCTCAGAGGAAAGTCTAAATGTTCCTGGGAATGGTTGGCTACTGTCACTAGTGGATTCCAAATGTTTGCCTTTTGGCCAAGCCATTACTGAGGCCGACACACAAGGATGGTTCTGATCCAGTGCCACTGAATGAAAACTGCATACGTGTCTTCACAGAGCTGAGAGAAAGTTTATGCTAAACTCCAGCTCTGGGAATGCCTGATTATGACAAATGTTTTCTTTGTTTTGCAGTGAGAGGGATGGATGAGCTCTCTTAGTTTTGACACAGCTTCAATGGAATGTGAACAAGCCTGTTATACATTTTTCTGGTACACTTGATTCTGTGGCTTCTGCACTTCCCGATAGTTTGAAGGCACTTGCTGTCTTCAGCATCAGCAGCAAACAGAGCAAATTAATTGTTATGGCTCCCCCTCTGAATATTATTAATCCTCAGTCTGTGGAGATATTGTTAACCCGGCCCAAGATACAGCATTTGACCAGGGGGCATTTGACCTGTTATTGACAGGTCATCCTCGCCTCTTCCAATAATAATGGTAAAAGATGTACAGTTTTAAATCCTGCTACGTTATTGTCAAACCCAGTTTAAAACGCCGATGAATGTGTTGATGAGGTTAAGCATGACGGTCTCGATGGGACTGACTTCTGCACCAAACCAAGACCACACCAATTCAAAACATTCCATTAACTAAAAATGACTATGTCATTTTTGTTGATGGCTCCAGTGTAAGAAACAAAGTTGGTGAACTGAGAGCTGGTTATGTTGTTTGCACAGTCTCAGGTGTGATCAAAGCCTACTGGCTCCGAGGAGTCGTTTATACCCAAGTAGCTGTATTGGTTGCTCTTACTAGAGCATGCTGTGTTTCTGAACAGCTCAAAGTGACAAAAGAATTGTAGGACAACAAATAATTTGTTAAAACACAGATAAATAATGAATCGCAATGTAATTAATTCATTATAAAAGTAAAAGAACATGCAAACAATAAATTTGTCAGGAAACATTTTAATTTCACTTTAAAAAGGAACTCAATTCAGACCCTGAGAGTTTTCCCTATAGACCTGTTGGAAGGTGATAACGTCTGCTAAGACACAGAGGCATGCACTCCCTTTTTAGGTGGAGCCTAGGCAGCGCGCATGCACTGCCTGCAAGACATGCTGTTCTTCAGTAAACATTTTATCACTCATGCTGCTTAGCATAGATTGACTCCAGTGTTGCTCTTCTTAGCTGCGTCCTAACTGGTTCATGCAGCCGATACATCACTTCCATTCTTAGCTGAGGAGCACTGGCCAAGTACGGATTAATTTCTCTTGATTAGTGCCCATCCACTGCGATGTAGGTACTATTTCTTCTACCCCCTCTGATTCCCCCTGCTCTATTTGCCAAGGCATGTATTTTTTATTAGTTCCTTTCCGACCGGAATGTAACTGGTGCTCCAATACCTTCAGGTCAAGTTTGCACTTGCAAAAAACAACAAAGGTTTTTTAATGTATTTGTTTAGTTATTTTAATTATTTACTTATCAGTCTCACCAGAGCGATTCTTTCAAGTTCTGTAATTACTCACGTAGTGTTGACACATACTTCAATGGATGCGTTGCCTTGCAAATCATTCCTCTAATGGGAACTTCTGCACAGTATGTTTGTGTAGCACTAGGCACCAACATGGACAGAGATTGTAAACATCCTACCATGGGCAAACGAACAGCTAAGGAGCTCCTCCTGGAAGAGCCTACATAATACAAATCAACAACACAATTACATAACACACCACATACATACAATCCACACAACATAATTCCACATTCGACCACAAAATTCACCAGTGCATCACATAGTTAAACTCCACTACATAATACTACACAACACAAAATATCATACCACATAATTACACTTTATAACACACAATCCCACTCCACATAATTACAATACACTAAAAACCACATAATTACTATCCACATAATTCCACTGCACACCATACCACATAATTCCACTGCACACCACATACATCCACTCAACTCCAAAACATATAAATAAAAAACATTTACAACGCCAATAGCTCTAACTCTCGCAAATGCAAGACCTTTTGCATTGCCAATGCTTGTTAAGGTCTGACCTGACAGTACAGTGGTCACCAGGCAATTATGTATTACTAAAGAGAAGCTTTAGCTACGCCATATTTTGGGAGTCCGAAGTACATGTTTTGTTTGGGCAGAAGTGGTGTGCTTCCACAAAAAACGTGGTTGCCCTCCACACAGCTGTGATCATTTTGTTTATTGATCCAGCTGCCAGAGCTTGACCTTTCTGAGGTACACCATGACATTGTATTGCTATTTAAATGTCTTGGATAACTAGATAATGTATGGTGTTTTCTGTGGCAGCAGCACAGATGGCAGAAGGGCAGTCATTAACCTATATGGATGTTTAGGTCTGGCTTGACAGAGTAACGATCACCTGACCTTTTAACTGACACCAATATTACTCTACAGTTCTTAGCTTCCACAAAAAATACATATCTATGCCCATGCTATTTACTTGTAATGCTTCACAATACCACACAACATTCCTTTAAAGGCCAGACCTAGTGACATTGCCAATGCCTGTATATTTTTATTCATGCATATTTCCGTCTTAACTAAGCTCTCTGAAGATATCTTCATTAGGTTTTCAATGCCCCTGTGCCTTTCTTAATTCATAGTTGGGTTATACTACTACCCTGTTTAGTTTCTTTCAAACGAGTTCACACTGGGTCATTAAGACATGGCATCAGTATTTATAAACTATTGGCAGACCAGTATGCACCAATGAGTTTTCTTAACATCATTACTGGCTACAGGATTCAGCTCACAAACAGCCAGATGCCCGGCCTTGCTGTTTGTATTCTCCGCATGATTCAAAAAGTTGTCATGACAAAACATTACTTTTAGTAAGGGTTCAGTGGGGAGGTCTAAGTGCCCCGGAAAAAGCCAACCTAAGTGAGAAGACTCTGAATTCTGTTTCAGACTCCTTTAGAGCAATGTCTTTAACACAAACATTACCTCATATGTATGATAAATCCTTTGTGTTGACTACCTTTTCTACGTGATTTTGATTGAGCAGCAGCGCTTGAGCGCTCTCTGACAAACAGTAGTGGAAGGACCCTTACATTATTTGACAGTAATGTATGAACCTTCTTACGCAGATCTCTAGTTCAAAAGGGGCTGAATAGTTTCATTGTGTACATTTGTAATTATATAACTTGTATTTCGTTGTATGAGAATTAATCTACTTTTTAAAAGTAAATCCACTGGCTGCACACTGTTTTGTTAAATGTCTCCTCTTTGAAGAAGGCTTGGACTGCTGTGTCTTATTAATGCGAGTCTCATCTGCTAAAGAGGTGTAGTTGGTGCCCAGTTTAGGTCACATTGCCAGGAGGCACAAGGACTTTGGCAATCTTATATTTGATCTTCTTTTTTGGCATGTGATTAGGCAGCAGGTGTGTTAGCCGCCTCCAAAGTATTTTCATTACTTGAAACTGATAGAGGCGTTGTTACCTGCATTGCTGTTTTAATCCAGTACATTCAGTCAGCACCAATGAACAGAAATGAACAAATTGAACAACCCATTGCGTATATTTATTTCAATCAACTGTTTTTGTTGGGGGGTATGGCTGGCGGGGCTGTATATTCGATTGGCTTGGGTTTTTTGCTGTATTGTCTGTCCTGGTAGACCAAGGCGAAAACTCCCTCATTTGTCTTTCATGTGTGATATGATGGTTTTTGATGAATATGGACAGACCACTGACTTCGCCAATCTCAGTCAGCGCTTCATGATGTTTTTCACTATGTTCCTGGTTGTATTGGGATTCAATTACATTTTGAAGGACATGTAGTGCTCGACCAAACTGTGGATGCATATTTCTCTCTCTCCCTATTTGCTCTCTATTTCTACCTTTCTCTCTGTCAATTTCACTTTTTCTTTTGTTCCTTCTCTCACCCATACGTTTTTCTTTTTTTCATTCTCTCTCTCTCTCACTTCCTCTCTCTCCACAATTTCAATGACCCAACTTCGGGCCTGATAGAGCGTTCCGTCCTAATAAATTACCTGTATCTGGACGCTCTTAGGTCGATGAATCTTTTGACCAAGTGGGGCTCTCTTCACCCGAGAGTAATCAATTTAATCAAATCAATAATCAATAACGAACATAAGCAATGCCCTGATCAACATAAAACTTCACAATTAATCCAGAAAACATTTCGGCGAACCATGACCTTTCGGCCATGAATAACCACACCAGTTCATTCAAAGTTAATGCATTTATTTCCCTATAGTAACAAAGCTAGCACGATATAAATGTGTCTCAACACCAAATGATATATGTAAATGAACTTTAATAGCTGTCCATAACGGCGGAAAAGATGCAATCTATGCAGCATTTGAATAACAATGCATTCGATAATAGCAACGCAAACCACTAAAACTATAATCTGTAATGGGCTAATTGCATACATTAGTCAGCATAACAAGGTCTCAAATTGCATCGTGCAACAAATGAATCCTCATCTAACCTCAAATTAGCATCTGCATGTGGGACTTCATGCAAAAACAATTTAGCAACATTAATTTGGAAAACTCCTAACTAGGGCTCTTATCAAAAATCAGCAGTTGGTTACCTAAAAAGAAACACAATGCAATTGTACATTTTCCTTTCATATTTACCAAATTCAATCAGCATTCAAGGAAGTCTTCGTCTCACAGGTACCGGTTTCGATCAGCATGGGAAAGGGGCAAAGGGGCAGGGTGGACGGGGCAATTGCCTCACAGCGGCAAGATAAAAGGACAAAACTACTACTTCATGCAAAGGGGCAAATCAAAGTTAAAGTCTCTAGGGCGAGAATTACTTAAAGTCTCTTTCTCTCGATTAGAGAAAGCATCAAAGTCTCATCGAACATCAATTGGCATCGTAGAAGATGGCAAAATGACGAAGTCGGCAAGATGGGCCATAATGGCCAATGTCTGCAATGTCTAATGTCCTCAATGGGTGCAATGGGTAATAATGGTAATGGCAAAATGGCAAATGGCAAATGGCAATAATGTCCGGGTAATGGCCGATGGGTAATGGCTGCTTTCTTCCTGTGCACCAGGTTTAAATAATCAACAGTTCAAATCCAGTAGGGTCTTCCATTGGAGGGTTCATAGGTTGGCTTCAAATTGTCCAATCAAAAACAACAGTTCACAAGCTTCTACCTAGGCATACATTATCCTTGGAGTCGGGAACGTAAGTTGCAACATATTTTACCAATTAACTCACTTTCAGAGCTTCCATTGTCTGCACCTGCAGATTGACCTTGGAGCAAAGAAGAAGATGCCAGGCTGGCACGAAACCTTAAAGATAAGCATGTGAACCGATCTCACTGGAAAAGTACAGCTTCAAGCAAGAATACACGTTTATTAGCACATTGGAAAAATACGAGCATCTAAACCGTGAGACAAGGCAACTAGGCCGAAGCCTCCACTAAAGTTATGCTAAGTTAAAACATTTCAAACAAGCAAATCATAGCACACGTTTACGGTTATGTCAGATTAGTACAATTCTAATACATCACGTTATATAAAGCACGCTTATAAATGTTGGCGAACTACTCTGAGGGCACATTTGTCCCCGTACAATCTTTATTAGTTCGGTTAAAGTCACACTTGATTATTGCAGCACTACGTTTATGCGCTAATAAATGTAAAACCTTCGTTTCTGCGTCATCAGGCCCAAATATGAACAAAGCCCAAAGCTTCCAAAAGACTGTGACAAATGTTTTCCTCCTAATGGCTCTCTCAGGGTAGTGGTTTTGGTAACCAGTTATATTCGCTCTAGGAATCACATCACATTTTCCGTTGAGCATTGCTTTTTCTCCTCCCAATGACATCAGAATGCATAGGCTTTACTGAGTTTCAACTCTTCCACTCTCCGAGCCAATAAGCGGAGATGACTCTATAGGCTTGTGGGAAATAATTCTAGGTTAGATTGCAGACTGGGAGTTACATCTCCTGCCAACCCTAAGGATTCACATGGAACAGGTTTTTCATCTAAAGCAGCTTTCCCCTCAACGTTTGCTGCTTGTACCACATTTGTGTCAAATATCAACTGACCCCAATTAGCTTTAGGCTCATGTCAAGGGCACAGATTTACGAAGTTGAGGACCTGCTGCACTTGTGTCTTTTTTCCACAGATACTGTAACTGATGTGGTGCTTGGTGAGCAGGGATTGTGGAAGGTCACAGATCAAAAAGTCGCAGTTTGCTGATTGTATTTGGGTTTTCGTTTTCTCTTCTCTGGGGTTTTCCAATAGGGTTCCGGGAAATGTAGTTGTACTGCTTGCAGTTACTACCAACTCACACATCAACAGCAGCAGCCTGACTTGGTTCAGCTTTACGACTAGTTTAGTAATCTAAACAGCAGATTAATTAAATAGCTAATTAATTCAAGAAGTCGATCTTAGAGTTTTCAAGTCAGTGTTTGTGAAACGCCTGCCCCAAAAGAGAGCGATTTTCACCCACTGTGCCACCTGCATTAGCTACGAATGATCAAAGAGAAATCGGCTTTGAGTCAGCCATAAAAATAAGATTTGCGATTCTTTCCAACCAAAAAGAGCTTTTTAATTCTTTCCAACTAAGGTAATAGTAGGTTATGGCCTATACAAGTTGGTTGGTGGTGGTATTGTTGGAAGACTGAATTAGTTTGACCTATCAGCTGCTTTCAATACCATAGGTCATACTATTTTGATTAACGTCCTGGCAAATCTTGGTGAAGTTGGCGAACTACCTGGTCCCATTCGGAACCCACAACATGGTGCCCGGAACTGATGAATCTACCAGGTAGGTCATTTTTGGGTCTCCCCTACAAACAGCTTTAGCACCCCCTAATCAACCATTTCCTCCCTTTCCCTCCCTTGTTGACAATGCAATCTATTGAATTTGCTAGTGCTTTTTCACGGTGCTGTTTAGGCCTGGTGTGAACGCGTGAAGCCTTATTCGTTTAGTTATAATAACTAGTAAGGAGGCGCATCCTTAGGCCGATGAACCTTTTGACTTTGATCACACCATCATATCACATAAATATCACCATAAGCAAACTATTAAATTTATTAGAGTCAGTAATTGTACGCAGCATGCCCCATTTGGCCACGAATAACCACACCTTTTGGTATCACTTAAAATGTTTATTTCCCTATGTTAACAATGCTAAGATCACGTAAATTAGTTTCAAAACCATATGATAAAAAAACAGAAACAACACAGGTTGACCGAAACGCCTAAAGAATCTTAATTTTATCAAAGCAACAATAACTATGCCTTGAATACCGACAGTACAAATCTATAAAAGTAATTGAGAAAGGGTAATAACGTACATTTGATCAGCAACTGTATGTTATCAGTTTGTTGTCAAAAGAATGTGAATAGAAGAAACACCTCACTATCTCCAGATTAGCATTAACATGTTGGGCTTCATGCAAAGGTTTTAATAACCCAAATTTAGAAAACACCTAGCTATGGCTCTATCAAAAGCAGAAGTTGGTACCTAGAAAACAAAGAGGCATCAACAATAAACATTACAAGGTTATACCTGTCCTTAAGGATCAGCAAACAGTGCTGTCTTCATGAGGGGGAAATTAGCATCAAGGCAGGAGAGGGAAAGGGGGCCGGTTCAGAATGCAGGCTCTAATGTCTCTGAACCATCAGGTTAAGCATCTAAGGCAGACAGCAAAGCGCTTTAGTCTCTAAGCATCAAGTGCTAAAGTAAGCACCAGCATCATTGCACGGAACATAAGAAATAACTCAAAAATAATAAAATATCAGAACGTAAGTAGACAAGTTGGCAAGTGTCAAAGTGGCAGAGAGTCAAAGTGACAGATGAATCTCAGAATAGTGGCGAAGAGTGGCTACAGAACTCCAAGTGCAGTGTGGTTAAGTTAAAGTCGTCCCACATTTTCAATTGGTCAGAAGTATCAGGCGATGAAAATTGGCCAATTAAAATCTTAGTACATATCAGAAAAATATGCGAGACAGACATCTGCATGATTCTTCTCCATTTGCGTACATCCAGTCAATATAATAAGAATCAACTTGAGGAACCTTCCGTCCATTATCCGTGGGTCTATTGTTCATCGCATTTCCAATATGCTTTGAATCAACAGTTGCAGTAATGTAGAAACATTCTTAGGTTACACACCATTTCCTTAAAAGAAAGAGATTTCAATAATACAAGTTTTGAATAAGTTTGAGACCCAAACAAAGGATTTGTTATGCCGCGGACATGAGATCGTTCTACTAACATTGCAACTTTCAGAAATTAGTAGACATACAGTTTTAGTTGTGGCCTTGCAAACTTGATGCCTTTTAGTTAGCACAATAAAGTTCATAATATTTAGCTGCAAGTGTGACAGAGAAATGCATTTTCAAACATATATAAACTCTTAATACATATTAATGAGTAACTTTGTATATGACGATGGCCAATCATGTATGCACATTATGAGTCACTCATTATTTTTCTATGCTAATACATTTTATATGTGAAAGCGAAATACGGAATACATGTTATAATTATTAATGTTAATTTCAGTGCTCACAATCTCACCTCTGACGACTATTTATGTCATCACACTTATATTTCGAATACATATATTTATTTTGCTACACAATTTCCTAAAATGTTGTCTCGCACATTTTTATTTATTCTTTTTCCCCTTGAATTTTACCTAAATAATTTTTCCATTTTAATTTCCACCCTCCTCTAATTCTTTTTCTTTCTTTTCATTTTAATCACATTATACAATGTACGTGTTCCCCACATCCCAATAAGACAAATCACAATAATCAAAATCCCTTGTATTATCTTAAGATTCCTTTTCCAAAGTTGCCAAGCCATTTCCTTACAGAAGTAAATCCTTTGACAGCTATTTTCCATAAAGTAGATTCTGTTAGTTCTTTCAAATCAGTTTTATATTTGGTTAGATTGTTCATAAAGCCCCAAATTGCTTTGCTGTTGTCTGGTATTTATGAACAACAATGTTGCGGACTAAGCAATTTACAAATTTCACCCCCCTTTGCCGAAAGCATGTCTAACACAAGGCAGTTCTGAAGAGTCATAGCTCTTACCCCAGCCAATTCAGTGTCCATGAGGACAATAGCTCATGAAACGTCTGTCAGCATGTTATCCACAATAGTAGACAACTGTCAAACTTTAATAGAATTCAGAACAACTCCCACTGCAGGAATTATTGCTCCAAATATGTCTCCAATAATGCCAGAAACTGATTCTAGCTTTGGTCTCTTTTGTCTCTTTTGTTGTAATTCAGTCAGTTTAGGAAATTTACTAAAGTCTCCAAGTTGGTACATTTTGGGGCAGACTATCCCCAAATAACATGTGCTATATCCTCCTCTAGGAAGAAGGTAATATGCATTTGTCCCACAGATGTAATAAATTCCAGGCACTGCTGGATTCTGACCATTCAACATAAACGCCCATTTGTTCTGAAACAAAAACACATGTCTGCATTTACTCTTTCCCACAAATATTCTATCCATATAAGATTGTGGCCTATATATACAAAGCAGGTAGTGCATCTACAGCTAATTCCCCTTGCTTAGTGATGCCAGTAAATGCATAATCATTCCCAGGTGTTCACAGAACAAATCCCTTATCCATTTTTGTTTTTAATACTCTTCTCTTATCTTCTATGCGATCTAAAAAGTTATTTTCTACTGGTGTATGTAAGCATGTTAGATTATTCCTGTACGCATATGCTGTCCCGAACATTAATGTAGGCTCAAACAATCCTCTCACTATTTCAGTGTTATTTTCCTTATCTACCCTACTCAGGTACTTAATGATAGGAACAAAAGAAAACACTGTGTCATAGTTAGAATAGAAATGTTGCATATACTGCTGGTTATAAAATCTTGTTAGTAAAAGACTACAACGTATGCCATAGGTTAAAGGCAGACTATGATAGGTTACTTACTCCTCAACAGAGGCTGGAATATGTGTACACATATAACACTCTCTTACATGTCAGACACCCCTAAGGTAGGCCCTAGGTAGCCCCAAGGGCGAGGTGCAGTGTATGGTTAAGATAGGACATATA
The DNA here is from genome assembly GCF_031143425.1 of Pleurodeles waltl. Taxonomy (NCBI): domain Eukaryota; kingdom Metazoa; phylum Chordata; class Amphibia; order Caudata; family Salamandridae; genus Pleurodeles; species Pleurodeles waltl. The sequence goes on along the minus strand of NC_090439.1, from coordinate 709,094,650 downwards.
GTAATGTGTTTTATATGCCTTGACAGTGAAATATTGCTAAATTTGTTTTTCACTGTTGCAAGGCATGTCCCTCTCATAGGTTAACATGGGGGCTACCTTTAAATCTGATTAAAGTGTAGATTCCCTTTGGGAGCGGATGGACATGTGGAGTTTGGGGTATCTGAGCTCACAATTTAAAAATTCATATTTTAGTAAAGTTGATTTTAAGATTGTGTGTTTGAAAATGCCACTTTTAGAAAGTGAGCATTTTCTTGCCTATACCATTTCTGTGAATGTGCCTGTTTGTGGATTCCCTCTCTGGGTCAGTTTGACAGTTGGGCTGGTTGCACCTCACACTAGACAGTGACACAAAGGGAGCTGGGGTGTAGCCTGCATATCCCGATGCGCCATCTGTGCTAGGAGGGAGGGGAGGAGTGGTCACTCACACCTGAAAGGGCTATGCCTGCCCTCACACAACTCCCTGGTGAGTGTCTGGGGCCTGGCATGGGCAAGGCAGGATTCCACATTCACAAGAGACTTTACTTTGAAGTTGGCCTACATCAAAGGAGAAATTGGGTATAAGAAGGGCACCCAAAACCACAGACTTTAGAAACACTTCTGGAAACAAGAGGAACCTCTGCCTGGAGAAGAGCTGAGGAATAAGAGCTGCCCTGCCTGTGACTGTGCTTTGTGGAGCTATCCTGCAGTTGCTGCTTTTACCAGAGTAAGAGGGCAAAGACTGGACTTTGTGTGCCTTCCATCTTGAGAAGAAATCTCCCAGGGCTTGATTTAGAGCTTGCCTCCTGTTGTGTGAAGTCTCAGGGACAGCAAAGACTTCTCTCTGCCTGCACCTGGAGTGTCTGGAGAGACTCCTACTCTGCCCTGTTGTGCCCATCCAGTTCCTGGGACCCTGGAAGGAGAAGCTAGCAGCCTAGAGAAAAGGAAATCCACTCACAGAGCGCTGTGCGGGGAAAAGATCGACGCGACTCCGATCTGCGGCTGAAGAAACGACGTGCCACCGGCTCCGTGGCTGAAAATCGACGCACGCCGGAAACGCGACTGAAGAATCGACACCCGAAGCAGGAAAAACGACGTGCAGCATCGCTGATGGAGGCTGGGAGATCTGAACCAGTGCTGTGTGGTTTTCGGATCATTGTGCGGCTGGATTTCCGACACAAGTTACCGCTGGGCGTATAAAAACAACGCACGGCTTGCCCGGACCCGAGAGTGCTGACCGGATCGACTCATCACTCTCCTGCGGAGAGAAGAAACAACGCGCCCTGACCTGACGAAAGGAGAAAAAACGCAAGGTCCCGCTTGCAAGCCCTTTTTGACACACACGCGCCCATGCGGGTTTATTTTCGACGCACCCAAGGTACTTTTTCACGCTAAAGTGTTAGTGTGTGTTTAAAACCACTTAAAGACTCTTTTTGCATTTTTATTAATAACTTGACTGGTATATTGTGGATTCTTGTCATTTTGGTCTTGCTTTGTTTAGATAAATATTTCCTATTTTTCTAAACCTGTGTTGTGTCATTTTGTAGTGTTGTCATTAAGTTACTGTGTGTGTTGATACAAATACTTTACACCTAGCACTCTGGAGTTAAGCCTACTGCTCTGCCAAGCTACGAAGGGGGTAAGCAGGGGTTAGCTGAGGGTGATTCTCTTTTACCCTGACGAGAGTGAGGGTCCTTGCTTGAACAGGGGGTAACCTGACTGTCAACCAAAGACCCCATTTCTAACAGTTATATAATAATGAAAATACTTTTTCAGGCACCTCAATGGGCACTCATAACCTGGGGCCCTCGCAGCCCTCCGTTTGGATACCGACGACCGCCATCTTAGGAGGTCATCAGTCTAGTTCTAGACACGCCCACAAGTTGGGACACGTGAGCAGCTTTCTCTCATAAATACCAGATCCCAAATGGGATCGTGGTGTTTACAGGCCCCGGTGAGGTGAGAATTAGGCTGCAAGCGGGAGTGTTGCTTTGACGAAGTGGGAGCAACGCGCACGGTGAGTCTGATTTTGCTGCATATATTTTTCAGCGAATGACTACAAGCACACCCTCCTCCCAGAGGATCTAAGAGGCGAATAGCGTAGACGCTGAAAGTAGGTCACGCATGCACCCCTTGTGTTTTCTTAGAGGAGTCTCACGTGTTGAAGTGTGTTGTAGTGTTTCTTATATGTAGTATGTCTTGTATTTGTTTTTCTATGTGGAATACAAGTGCCATTAGGCAGAGTGATGGTGGCAATAGCACCACACCCCTGAGAGATGCATTTAGCAATTTTTACTCTTTTATTCTTTCTTTCTTCCACAGGTTTGCCCAACAGCACAAAAATACATATGGGTATTGTTTAATTTAATTCAGCTGTATATATTAACCATACCACAGAGCATGTAGTAATAGTGCTTTCATTAGTGGTAGACATACAAGGGAGTTCACCTTGGTCCTGATGAGGAGTCTAAGGGTAGACTCCGAAACATGTAGACCATTTAGGAGGTAAGGTACATAATATACCCACCCTCCCAACACTCCTTTTTAATCATACCACCCTTGTTAGACGTATTAAATTAGTAATATGATCCAGAGGGTGGTATTTTTAACTCACCAAGACCACACCACTCCCATCACTTTTAGCATTCACATTGTTGAAACTAACCAAGCGGTAACCATGGTGGGTGAGAGTTTTTCATACAAAAAAACCTTTTTATTTCGCTGTGGAAGTTCTTTCGGGCTGGGCCTTTTTTTCATGATTCCTGTGGGATAAGCCTCAATCCAGTGACTAAAGATGCACACAATCACCAACACGTATTTCAAACCTCCATACACAGGCATCTCAATGAAATCCATTTGCATTCTGCTAAATGGCCCTCCAGCCATGCCAATATAACCCGTATTAGCCACTGTTCCTCTCCCCACGTTCATCTGCTGGCAGATGACACACCTGTGACAAATTGCTTCGGAAACCTGTCTAAATTTTGGATTAAACCAGCACTGCTCAAAGGTTCTGATCATTGCATCCCTTCCCACATGAGTCTGACCAGGAGAGTATCTAGCCATTTGAGTCACCAGACTGTTAGGCAGAACCACTTTCCCTTCACCAGATACCCAAACATCGTCATCTCTTTCCATGCATTTAAGTTTCTGACAGTCGCTACGCTCTTCCTGTGGGACATTATCCTTTAAGGTCTTTAATTCTTCTAATGTGTCTATAATGTGCATTGCATAATTTGTATGGATTTCATCATTCTCAGGTTACAATTCCCACTTATTCTTGAATGATATACAGTTCAAGACGCAAAACCTTGCAACTTGATCCGCATATTAACTGACACTTAATCCTGTGATCTTTGATGTGCATAGCATTTTACCACAGCAACCTTTTCTGGAAACTGAATTGCCAGTAACGGTTCATGTATTCTTTCACTGTTTCTTACCGGTGAGCCAGATGAGATCAGGAACCCTCTCTGTGCCCACAATTGGCCAAAATTCTTCACAATACCGAATCCATATTGACTGTCTGTGTAAATGGTAACTCTCAGTTCGGGTGAAATATGCCCTGCTCTAGTAAGAGCCACTGATTCTGCCACTTGTGGAGAAAATACTCCTAAGAGCCATGAAGTTTCCAGTATGCAAGAGATGGTACACACTGCATATCCTGCTCTCAGTGTGCCCATATTATCTTTTAGGCAGGAACGATAAACAAAGACAATTTGGTCATTTTCTTCCAAACAAGTATCTCTAATATCGGCTCTTGGTTTTGTGCACAATTCAGTTATTTCTAGACAATCATGCTCACTGGCATTCATTTTATAAAGGTTAACATTCTCATTTGGAAGCAAAGTTGCTGTGTTAAGCACTGCACATCTCTTAATTGTCACATTAGGAGATCCTAGGATGGCAGTTTCATATCTCATTAACCTGGCACTGGTCAACTATTGGGTTTTGGATCTGGTGAGCAAGACCTCAATAGAATGGGAAACCATTGTAGTAAGGGGATATCCCATAACAATGCTCTCACTCTGAGCAAGGCTCTGCTCAACTGCTTCAACGGACCGCAAACAACCTGGTAAAGTTGCTGCAACTGGATCCAAAGTAGCTGAAAAATATGCCACTAGGCGCTTCACACTGCCAAGAGTTTGAGTCAAAACAGACAAAGAACATGTATCACGTTCATGACAAAAGAATAGAAAAGGTTTTGTGTCATCAGGCGTACTCAAAGCTGGAGCTTGACACAAACTCTCTTTCAAATCGGTAAATGCTTTCTTACAGGCTTGATCTAGCACTAAAGGATTGGAAACATCCTTGTGAGTCAGTTTCTGCAAGGACTTTGAAATGACTGAAAAATTCAGGATGCATTGGCAATAGTAGCTCACCATTCCCAAAAACATTCTCACATCCTTCTGGATAGTTGGGGCTGGCATCAGTAATATGATTGCAACCCTCTCTCTTGAGATTTTCCCGATTCCTTTCTCAATCAAATGACCCAAATATTTTACTTCTTTCTGACAGTACAGCAATTTAGCCGGGGACACTTTATGACCATTGTCTCCCAGATAGATCAGCAATTTAATCGTATCGTATTTGTACCCTTCTCTCGTTTTGGATATGATCAGTATATCATCAATATACTGCACCAAGGTTGATTGGTAAGGCATCACTAATGATTCTAAATTATTTTTCAAGATCTGGTTGAAAATGGAGGGTGACTCTGAAAACCCTTGTGGAATCTTATACCAACAATAGACTTTATTTAAGAATTTGAAACAGAAGAGAAGTCTACCTTCCTCATGAAGAGGAACATAAAAGAACGCCTGACACAGGTCCACTACAATGAACCATTCAGCATTGCATGGGATTTGAAACATAATCACAGCTGGATTTGGCACCACAGTGTAACATTTAACCACAATATCATTTATTTTCTCAAATCCTGAACAATTTGAATTTTCTCACAGGGCTTGCGCAGTCCCATTATTGGTGAATTACACGGGCTGCTCAACACTTCTTTTAAAATTCTTTTGTCCACATATTCTGCTATTATCTATATATCACACTTTTGATTGCCTCATTTGTCATGTGGTATTGTGGGGTTTGTGGAAAAACTGCATTAGGTTTAACTGCGACTCTAACTGGCTCAAACCCTTTTATCAAACCAATGTCTTTTCCTGAGAGATCTCATACCTTCGACACAACAGATTTCCGTAAATCAGAAGAAAGATCTTTCACAGCAAGAACTGTAAAGAAACTGATCAGAGGAAATTCCTCATTCAATGTTTTATTGTCAACATTAAGTATCGGGTCATCTTCATCATCACTGTTTGTCTGAATTTCAATAACAACATTTGAACAATAAATCTAGCATTTTGTTTTGCACAATAAATTCCTTCCCAGTAAGGGCACAGGACTTGAATCACAGACTATGAATTTGTGCAAGCCATTAAAATTGCCAATTTTAACCAGGACTGGTTCTGTAATTGGGTTTATCAAATACTGGTTTGCAACTTCTACAATCTGAACTGTCTTGCCTGATGACGGCAGGTCTGGAACTTCTGCAGTTCTCACTGTAAAGCATGTGGCTTCAATAGCGACCAAAAATGAGACTTTTGGACCATTCACCTTTCCTTTAACATAGGGACCCTTCCGATCTACTTCTAATGAAGCAGCTAACACAGATTCTTCCTCATCCGAACTCTCATTCACTCAGTCATCGTTAATTCCATTCTCACTGTTTAGAGGGAATTGGTATGCAGTATTATTACTTTGATTCAATCTTTGACCTGTAACTGTCTGAGAAGCATCACCTGCTGCTGGTCCATAGGGGCCTGAGGTATTTGAATTTGTTGTCCAGGCACCATTTGCACCTGGGGTTGCATCTGCTGTATCTGGGGTATTTGTACTTGCAATGGCTGTACGGGTTGCATGGGCTGAAAGCCTTTCATTGGATTCACATTATTTTGATAATTTTGATTTGGACCTCTCATTTTTGGCCCTCTCATGTTTTGGAAAGAATTGACATAATTCACTTGCTGAACAACACCACCCTGATTTACCATCAGGCCTCCGCAAGCGTGACATGTCTTTTCATCCATTGTGCTTCACCCTGTACCACCAGTGTATTCCAATCAGGACCACGATTTACACTTTCCATTCCTCCTCGACCTCTATCTCTGCCTTGACTTTGAAATGGCATGTTTCACTGTTGCTACTGAGGCTGCAAACTTCCCTGAATCCCTGTCTGTGCAGCCTTGATCTGCGTCACCATCGCCTTCTCTTTCAACTTTTTCTGTTTTAATTAAATTTCATCACTACAGTAGTTCGCATACTGCAACACTTCATCAATCGGCTTTGCTTGCCAGCAAATCAAATGATTCCTAATCATCTGACTAATTTCTGGTCTCAAATCACAAATCTGAACACAAAATTAATCATGTCTTTCGGCTCAATTGTTTCTATACCATTGTAATGAAACACCTGCAACAATCTCGCATAGCATGCATAAATTGACTCTTTTGCTTCCTGAGCTGTCCTATCAGTTCACTGCCAATCAATTTTCTTGGGTGAAATTCTCGTTTTCAAAAATTCAATCACCTTATAGTAATATTTTATTACTTCATGGGACGGTGCACCTGTTGCCGGATCTCTCAGCGGCTCCCTTGTTGGCCAATCTACGCTCCTTTTGTATTCAATCCATAAATCTGCTGGAACTATAATCTCTAAAAGAGTGCTCAAATCCTCCCACAGGAATTTTTCAAGTTTTACAAACCTGTCTGTCTGCTGATAGAATTCTTCAGGTTTCTCCCTCAGCCTAGGATAATCATTTGTGAATGACAGAATGTCACTTCTTCCCCATGGGACATGTACAAAATTCCCTCCCAGAATCTCTCTCGTTGGTAGAATTTTCAGCGGATCCCCAACCTGCTGCATGTTTGCAGGGGGAATGTCAGACTCCTTCTTCCCTTTCTCTCGTTTCTTTACCCATCTGCCTTCCCACTTGTCTAATGTTCTCCATGTCTGAATGCTTTGAAGTAACTCTTTAAGATGCGTTTTCATTCCTGCAGTTCTCGTGTCCAAAATCTTTTGCATTAAATTCCAACCTGTAACTCCTCTTCAAGTATTTTGTTTTTTCAATGTCTATGTCATATTCTCTGCCAAGTCTGCTAATCTTTGATGTACCTCACCTGCTTCTTTAGTGATTTTCGGAGACAAGTATCGTAATTCTGCTTCTGTATAGGACACAAAATGAGCTTTTTGATTCTTTCCAACTAAGGTAATAGTTGGTAATGGCCTATAGAAGTTGGTTGGTGGTGGTATTGATGGAAGACCGATTTAGTTTGACCCATCAGCTGCTTTCAATACCATAGGTCACACTATTTTGATTAACGTCCTGGAAAATCTTAGAGAAGTTGGCAAACTACCTGGTCCCATTCGGAACCCACAACATAGTGCCCATTAGTGATGAATCTACCTGGTAGGTCATTTTTGGTTCTCCCCTACAAACAGCTTTAGCACCCCCCAATCCACCATTTCCTCCCTGTTCCTCCCTTGTTGACAATGCAATCTATTGACTTTGCCAGTGCTTCTTCGGGATGCTGTTTAGGCCTGGCAAACAATAATGGTAAAAATTGGCAAAAAACATGAGTATCCTGCAAGATCATGAGTGATACATGACATCATAGTGGCCTCTGCATGATTGCTCATTATGCTGATGCCGCGCACGTTATGATGAGGCATCCATTTTACCTTGTTTTTACCTTGCCTTTCAAAGATAGTTCCTTGAGAGTGGTAGAACAATAAATAAATAAATTACGGTTAGGCTAATGCGTGTTTCAGAGTGTATGGTAGCAAAAAGGAGGCCCTCCCAAAAAATGAAAGAGAAAAAAAGTCAATTAAAAGAACTATAAAGGAACAGGATTTTGGGGGGAAGCAGACATTGGCACATTGGCAAAGCCTAAAGTGAACATCCATTAGCTTTACCAAAGCTAATCTCAAAGGGCAATTAGAATAGCGGTCTAGCAGCAGTATCAGTCTTCTATCAAACCAATTTATTGGCCAACAGAAATACAAAAATACCTAATTTTAACTGTGACTATTTCAATACATTTTGATATACCTACTAAAAGTTTCACTAGAAAGATTTGGAAACAACATTTATCTCTCCAGTGAATGATATGTATCTACTGAAACGAGGTACACGTTTCCTTAGGGAGGGCGAACTATCACTGTACAGATCGCCTCGGCACAGTAAATCATGCATACAACCACATCCATGTTGATGCAAAAACTAGACCGTGCATTTCCTTACCTAACAAGGGCAAGACCATACTGTAATGTTGGCGCAAGGTTGGGTCAATCCACTCCGCGAGGTCGCTTGGGTTTTTATGGACGTTTACCCCTGTGGAATCAGGGGCTAGTGGGCGCGACCCCCATGACGTGGATAACGCTTATGTGTGGGGATCCAATGTGGGAAAGGAAATGCGAATAGTGACGGTGTGCTATAAATAACCCTTCACCAAACTACTGCGAGTCCAAGTGGTTCCTGGGGACTCGCAACCCTGCAACTGGCGATGAGGGGGGCCTACCTGCCAACTGTGGTGCCGGAGATCAAGCACGCAGTGCAGCGTCAGAGCCACGCCGCACCAGCATCCTGTTTCCAGCGCTCACAGCGGCACGCCTCAGGCCGACCGGCTACCCAGCCCGAGCACGTCTGTCCGACTCGGCAAGCCCGGTTGAGTCCTGCCCGCGCCCACGGCAAGGTAGGGACTTGCAGCTGCCGGCGGCCTGATACAAGTGGCCCCACCTTCACGGCACATCCCACGGCTCTCTAGAAGGCTGCATCCTGCCCGTGAGCCTGGGCATCCTGGAACTCCATTTAAGCACCGCTTTGGCATCCAGCTTGCCACCCAACGTTGAGGCACTGTCAGTCGGCCTGACCACGTCGCACGCTGTGCACATCCCACTTGTGCACCACCTTTAGCATACCAGATCTCCTGGACATCATAACCCCGTGCCAGCCTTTCCATACACTGTGGCTTAATCAAAGGAACTCAAGGGAAGCATGCAGGCTGCACAGGACCCACCTACATTGTTCGAGGTGAGAAGGCCCCCCCAATGCAGATTCTGAGGCACCTCACCCTGCACCCAACAGGCAACCCATTGCGTCCCTCACCATGTCTAGAATCCCTGCCCTGGAGACTTTCACCATCACCAGAGCCCCCCACCCAAGGTGCAAGATGGGAAGTGTGGGTATAAGGCATTGAAACCTACTTCGAGGCTTTAGAAGTCAAAGATGAGAGTAAGAGACCTCTACTCCTTCACTTAGTAGGGGCAGATAGCCACAAAGTGTCTAAATCTGTGGTAGAAGCAACAACTCACACGTACGACACACTGAAGGGAGCAATCACTGTGCATTTTAAGCCTTACTCAAATCCAGACTATGAGTGCTTCTTGCTGCGCCAGGCGTGCCAAAAGTCAGATGAATCAGTTGACATCTTTTATGCACAGCTACAGGAGCTAGCCAGCACATGCACACTGCCCGACAAGGAAGATGAAATCCAGGCGCAGTTTATCCAAGGGTGCTCCTCATCAAAACTCAGGGAGCGCATCCTGCAAGAACCAAACAAGCGGATGAGGGACACTCTCACCCTTGAACGTTCCCAAGAGCTGTCGAAAGCACACACCGTGCATATGGAACAGGCACCGACTGTCCAAATGAAAACAGAGTCGGTCAACGCAGTAACTACAGGCGCACCAAGAGTGAAAGCTGAGAGCCACAAAGGAAGACAGAGGGACAAACCTTGCAGATGGTGTGGTGGCCCGCTGCCACACCCCGGGAGTTGTCCCACTCGAGGAAAAACCTGCAGTGCATTTGGGAAACTCAACCACTTCGCAAAAGTCTGCCGTTCCTCACCAAAGACAGTGGCACCCATGCACAAGAAGGCCGTCAGAGCAATAGATGCCATCCCGACCCCATCATCAGACAGTGACATGCACATTGACCATAAAGTGGTCCATGTCGTGCAGGAAATCTGCAGTCAGCGGCTACCCACATACCAGGTGCTTCTGCAGGGCCTACCCATCTCGGCGTTGATTGACACAGGGGCCTCGATAAACCTCATAGCCTCCGACGTGTATCATGGACTTCCAAAGCCACCACCACTCAAACCCACCAGAGTGCAAGTCTATGCGTTTGGAAGCACACAACCACTCGAGATAGCCAGAGTCTTCACAGAGTAGGTCACCCACGAGAATGCAAAATTAACAACTAAAGTCTACATGTCCAAGGAAGGTTCAGGGTTCCTACTCGGCTGCCTGACCTCCCAAAATCTCAACCTGGTACACTTTGCATTTAGTGTCCACGCTAGCAGCCTGGAGGACCTTGTGAGAGAGTTCAACTCAATATTCAACGGCATCAGCTGCCTGAAGGGACCGCCCCTTAATCTCCACATTAACAACTTGGTGGCCCCCATTGTCCTCAGACACCGGCGGATGGCTTTCCATCTACGCCCAAAGGTGGAACGTGAATTACAGCTTTTGGAGCAAGCAAGCAAAATTAAAAGGGTGTCAGGCCCTACCCCGTGGTTATCCCCGATTATCGTTGCACGGAAGCCCAAGCAGCCGGAAGCTGTCTGGATCTGTGTAGACATGCGCCTGCCCAATCAGGCTATTAGGAGGGAGAGACACCTAACCCCGACCAGAGACAACATCATAGGGGAACTCTAATGATCCAAGTGGTTTTCCAAGATGGACCTTCGGTCGGGATATCACCAGATTGTGCTACATCCAGTGTCCTGACCAATAACCACTTCCTACACACAGGCCGGCCTCTAGAGGTATACCCGGCTAAATTTTGCCATCTCCATTACTGCAGAGTGTTCCAACACACCATCAAAGCGGTCCTGCAAGTGCTCCAAGGGGTCCTCAACGTGAGCGATGACATCCTGGTGCACGCTCCCACCTTGGAAGACCACATGGCAAAGCTACAGGCAGTGTTCGTAAGATTGCAAGAGCATGGGCTTACGCTCCACAGGGAAAAGTGTGACTTCCTCAAATGAGACATCTGTTTCTTTGGGTACCGGTTCTTGGAACATGGAATCGGGCCAGACCTGCACAAAGTAAGGGACATCCAAGAGGCCCCAACTCCAACGTCTGTCTCAGGATTCAGGAGTTTCCTTGGTATGGTCACGTACTGTGGCCAGTTCCTGAAAACTCTGTCCGACCTCACTGGTCATCTGAGAATGCTCACCCCGGATTGACCACCGGGGTGAAGAGCAAGAGCGTGCCTTTCAAGACACAAAGGATGCACTCTCTGCAGACACCATCCTAGCCTTCTTCGATCCCCGCCGTGAGTCACAGCTGGCTGTCGATGCCAGCCCCACGGGTCTAGGCGCTGTTCTGACCCAGAAACAAGACTGTGGAGAATTGGCTCCCATTGCGTTAGCTAGCCATACGCTCACGCCTACCGAGCAGTGGTACTCTCAGATAGAGCAGGAGGCCATCGCCATCCACAGGGGGTGACGACACCTCCACCTCTATCTTTATGGAAAAGCGTTCACTGTGGTGACTGACTACAAACCATTGCTGCCCCTCTTCAAAGGATCCTCATCGAAGCTGCCTCAACGGATTGAAAAGTGGTTACTGCAGCTGCAGGAATTCAACTTCACCGTGGAGTACCAACCGGGCACTCAGAACCCTGCAGACTTCTTGTCGTGCCATGCTTGTCCGGCTACCCCTCAGGAAGTGGAAGAAGCTTTAGAGACCGAAGAGTATGTGCGACTGGTGGTTGACTGAGCCAGGCCTCTGCCCATACTACGCAACGAAGTGGTGGAAGCCACAAACCAAGGTGAATGTTTGCAGATAGCCGTGGTGGTTACCAGGTCGGGCGGCTGGCGCCAGCTTCAACTTCCAGCAGCTTTTCGCACACCCGATGCCAAAGCCAGGCTTCAAGCCCTTTTCAATGTCTGGCACAAACTCTCTGTGAGTGACGATGGATGTCTGCTAAGGGGGCTCCGTTTGGTAATGCCCTCCTGCCTGACAGCCAGGGCTGTATCCCTAGCCAATGGAGTTCACCAAGGCATAGTCAAGTCCAGGAATCGCCTCTGAAAGAAAGTCTGGTTCTCGGGGCTAGATCAGCTAGTGGAGGACACTGTAAAAGGGTGCCTTGTCTGCCAAGCCAGCGGAGCTCCAGATCCCCCAGCACCGGTCATCACTGAAGACGGCCCCTCTGCCCCGTGGCAGAGGGTCAGCACAGACTTTGACGGTTCCTACATGGTGGTGGTAGTGGATGACTATTCGTGATACCCGGAGGGGGAGCTTGTGCAATCCACGTCGGCGTCCACGGTCCTTCCAAAAATGGAGGAACTCATGGCTACCCATGGTCTGTCCAGAGAGGTCCGCACAGACAATAGGCCCCTGTTCAACAGTCATGAGGAGGCCGATTTCTTAAAGTCAACAAACACAAAGCATTGTCGGATCGCCCCCAGGTAGCCACAGGCAAACGGAGAGGTAGAGCGGTTTGTCATGACACTGAACGAGGTGATTTGCATCGCCGCTGCAGAATCCCAAAACATCGAAAGTGCCATCTATGCTTTCCTCCGGGAATACCGAGTAATACCTCATGCCACCACTGGCGTTACCCCAAGCCAACTTCACTTCGGAAGGGTAGTGACCGACACCATCGCACATCACCTCTCATGGGCAATCCAGCCGCCGTCTCAGAGCCAATCCACGAGGCGGAGGTCTCACGCCAATGCCCATGCATCCCAGACGCAGAGAGCCCGAGTAATTCCTGTTCAAGTGGGGGATACTGTCCTAGTGAAGGACCGCCACCCTGGGGTAAATTCCGTCTGCCTTTCAAAGCAAAACCATGGACAGTAACCGCGGTGAAGGGCACGATGGTGACGGCGAGTCAGGGACTCAAGAAAGTAACCCAGAACATCTCCCAGTTCAAACGCCTTCCCCTCATCACCCCACCGGAACAGCGAAGATGGCAACTCCGACATGATTGGGGCTCAGAGCGACCAAGAGGAGGTCCCAGCCCTCCCCGATAGCCTGTGTGGCCAGGTTGCCCCGGCTGCCGGAGGAGCTGTGACGAATTGGCAGGGGCCGAGATCCTTGTCGCCACCGGAGCTGACAGGGGACCCGGTCACAAGGACAGACACACCCAGCGTGGTACAGAGCCAGATGTCGATGTCCGGGAGTTCAGGGAGCGGCGATACCACCTGTGGTACAACCCAAACCCTTCCCGGCAGAATGCAGATTTTGCAGTTGACTGAAAGTGACATTTATGGAATGTTTTGGTGCTACCGCCAACTCATGCACCTGTTTTGATTATGACTGTATTTTGAGAAAACTTGTTGGGTTATGGTTTAATTCAATTGTTGTTTTGTTTTCCAGTTGGGGAGGAATGTAGTGTTGGTGCAGGGGTGGGTCAATCCACTCCGCGATGTCGTGCGGGTGTTTGTGGACGTTTCCCCCTTTGGAATCTGGCCCTAGTGTGCAGGTCCCCCATGACGTGGAAAACCCTTAGATGTGGGGATCCAAGGCGGGAAAGGGAAATGCGAATAGCAATGGTGTGCAATAAATAACCCTTCACCAAACTACTGCCAGTCTTAATGATTCCTGGGGACTCGTAACCCTACACATACCTAGGGTATGTACCGCCATTGTACCTCATTTCAGCTCATAATGCCTAATGAGATTTGCTGCTACTCAGATGCATATCTTCAATTTTTCAGACAGGAACAATTTTGTTGTGCTGTGTAACATTATTTTCTAAACACAGTCTCATTCATTTTTTTCCAGCACAACAATCACCGAATACTCAAGCTGTGTTTTTCTCATGTAATCAAACGTCATGTGTCATGGGGTAATGACCTTAATTTTAAGTGCAATCAAATCTGGACTCATTTATTCAAAATCATATACTTTTCTACTTTCTAGACCGTTTCACTGCTGCGTTTTATTTTAGTGACTTGACAATATAGCACATCAATGCACTCTTGCAGAGGTAGCGGTGAAGGCTACAGAATTTACGGCATGCAATGGGGTCTATGAAAACTAACATGAGCATTCATGGAAGAATGTCAGACATGATGCAAGGTAAGGGACAGCCACAGAGACAAGGATGACTGTTGATGTGATAGAGTGTTGTGTAGTGATGAGCGTGGGGCAGTGCAGTGGGGCTCAAAAAATGACGTTAAAGTGTGTCACAAACCTCAACGTTGATGTGAAGTTAACACTCAGGTTCATTGTGTCTGCATGCTGTCTATGCTCATGACTAGGGGTATTTCAGCAACGTTATGGGTCTGACACATCCTCTTCCCTCACCCCTGTTGAGTTCACCCTGAGGTCACATTTGGGTGATAAAGCCTTGTTGGCAAAGTATGTATATACCTACCTTATTGAGCTGTGTCGATAATAATGGTTTTCCTAATATGTTTCCCAGGGAATTCTGGATGCTGTAATGTCTTTGCCTTTATGTTATGTTGAGTTGGTTTTGTGGTGCAGTCCTGGTGTTCCCTGTTCTCTTTCCTCGGATGAACTCTTACTTTACTGACAGTTTCATCTGGGAGTATTTGTTCTTTTTTGGTGTTACAAATCAACTGTGGTGAACCTGGCCAAAGAATTACTTGTATATATTGTTCCTTCTGACATTATTAAGTGATCTCTTTTTCAACAGAAAGGCAGAATGTTAGAAATTCGGTTTCTAGTTCACAGAGTTATACACCCTGATGGAGCAGAACCTAAATTCTAATCAAGGTAAGTCACAACACACTCTAAATTAACCTGTGCTCTTCCTCTGGTAGCTGGGCACAGAGCAGTCAGACTTAAGAGGCAATGTATAATGTATTTGTGCAAAACCTCAAACAGTAAAACAGTGAAAATACCACACAAAAAGATACCACACCTGGTTAGAAAAATAGAAACAAGACCAAAACAACAAAAATCCAATAAGTAGTACTTGAGTTATGAATTTTTAAAGAATAAACTGAAAGAAAGTGCTGGAAGCAAAAAGCACCAACTGGGGATTTGTGGTTGCACTAACCCTGGACAAAGTCAAAAGTTCAGGCCGACCATGGTGGAGCGTGGACTGGCTGCAGGGACCCCATTGGGCCCGCTGAACTAAAGTACCTTTAAGCACATTATTGAGGAAATATGGTGATTTTCCCCATGCAGTCAAGGAGATGTGTCAAAGTTCCCCATGCAGCTCTGGCAATGCATCTGAGTCAAGATGTGATGGAGTTCAGGTGCAGGTGCCAACTGGATCAATGTTGAGGCAACACGCTGATTCCGATGAGCACAGTGGCTGCAATGCAGAGT
This sequence comes from Pleurodeles waltl, assembly GCF_031143425.1. Lineage (NCBI taxonomy): Eukaryota > Metazoa > Chordata > Amphibia > Caudata > Salamandridae > Pleurodeles > Pleurodeles waltl. Next base: position 709,079,347 of record NC_090439.1, on the reverse strand, counting down.
TTGCTGTTGTCATCAAGGCTGTAATTGACAGAGAAGCAAGGACCTTGCGACAAAGAAAATGCCACAATGCTGGTTCTAAAAGCGATACTCCAGTTTTATCCATGCAATGGTAGAGATGCACCGGTTCTGTCCACGCAACGGAAGAGATGCAGTGGTTCTGCTGGAGCAGCACCTGAAGATCTACTTCCTAGGGTCCAAGACTGGGGTGGCACCACTTGGCAGGTCAGGCTCACAGCTGGCATAGTCCAGTTGCAGGGTTGGGTTGGTTGGAAGTATTTTTTGTCCCTGAGTCTTCAAATCAAGAGAACTGTCAGCAGACCCTTGGAGTCACTCTGGTTTCAGGGCTGGAGAGATGCAGGTCCAGTCCTTCTCACCCAGGTAAGGAGGGCAGGCAGCAGGTCAACACCGCTAGGCATCATTTCTTACAGAGGAGCAGTCCAGCAAAGTGGCTGTCCTTGTAGCAGCACAGCAGTCCTTCTTCCTGCAGGGTATCCATGGATCCAAACGTGTACAGAGGTCCTCCGCTCCTGCCCTAGCTTCAGACTCACTACGGGGGGTATGCAGCCCTATGTGTGGGGACAGGACACAGCCTATTTAGTTGTAAGTGTGAGGCTGTGGCCAGCTCCTCTCTCCCAGTCTGTCAGGATGGCCTATCAGGGTCCATCAAGTCACATCTAAGCTCCTGTTGTGTGATCTGTCTAGAGGGAATTCACAAAACCCAACTGACACCCACCTCAGACTAGTAATCAGAGACAGACAGCAGGCACCAAAAAGCTAAAGTAAGAAAATACTGTCTTTCTAAAAGTGACATTTTCAGAATTTAGTTTTTTTAGTTTTTTTTTAATAAATTGCTAATCACATAGGGGGCATTACAACCCTGGCGGATGGTGTTAAAGCGGCGGTAAGACCGCAAACAGGCCGGCAGAAAAAAAATGGAATTATGACGTGGCGGAAACCGCCAACAAAGACAGCCACTTTAACACTCCGACCGCCACGGCGGTACAGACAAGCAGCGCGGCGGACACCGCCAACAGACAGGAGGGAGACAAAGTACCACCCTCAGTATAACAACCTACCAATCCGCCACCTTTTCCGGGGCGGATTCACCGTGGATAAAAACACGGCGGAAACAGCCATTTCAATGGGAAAACGCTCACCTCAACACACTCCACGAGGAAGGAGGGCACCATGGAGCCGGAACTCCAAATACTCCTTGCGATAGTATTCCTGCTCCTCTATGATCATCAGCAACGGCGGCGCCGAAGACAACGGTGAGTACTGCACCTACGACATAGGGGAGGGGGGAAGCAAAAGTCAGGGACACACACACGCAACACCCCCACCCCCACCCCGACCCTCACCCACTACAACACACACACTAATGTATATCCAAACATCACAGTAACAACCCCCAACCCCCCCCGGAAGAATGCAAAGACAAAAGGAAATGAGTTCAACCATTGTAATATATCAAAATACAGTAAGGAAATATACAGATATATATACACATTCTACAAAATATACATCACGATTAGTAGTGCAGGTATGCACCATTCAATGTCCGTGGACCACTGGGCCCAAAATGCATGGGCGAGGCCCACCTCAGATACCTGACCAGAAACGGAGAGAACACTGCTGGGGCATCAGATCGAAATACAACAGGCACCTCAGGGGGAAGGGAAGGGGGGGCACCTCAGCCGGATGACAGCACCTGCCAGATCCACGACGGGGCTCCATGCCCATTGATGTATCCTGGGGAGTGCAAAGCCACAGTCTCACAAGTCTCTACAGTGGGTGGGTTGCCCACTGTACCATCCTGGGGAGTGAAAAGCCACAGTCTCACAAGTCTTTTCAGTGGGTGGTTTGCCCACTGTACCATCCTGGGGAGTGCAAAGCCACAGTCTCACAAGTCTTTTCAGTGGGTGGTTTGCCCACTGTACCATCCTGGGGAGTGCAAAGCCACAGTCTCACAAGTCTTTTCAGTGGGTGGTTTGCCCACTGTACCATCCTGGGGAGTGCAAAGCCACAGTCTCTCAAGTGGATGACAGTCTCCACTGGTTCTGGAGGGGGACTGGTGCCCAGAGTGCTTCATCCTGTTAAGGACTGAGGTAGTGGATGCTGTTCTCTACTGGTTCTGGAGGGGGACCGGTGCCCAGAATGCATCACTCTCCCTGTGACGGTCCCAGTTCCGTCACTGCCCCTGCCGCACATGGGCTACCGGTGCTTGACTTGGCGGTGCCCTGTTCAGCGGTGCTTGCCATGGCGGTCTTTGCCCTGTTCAGCGGTGCTTGCCCTGTTCAGCGGTGCTTGCCATGGCGGTCTTTGCCCTGTTCAGAGGTGCTTGCCCTGTTCAGCGGTGCTTGCCATGGCGGTCTTTGCCCTGTTCAGAGAGTGCTTGCTCTGTTCAGCGGTGCTTGCCATGGCGGTCTTTGCCCTGTTCAGCGGTGCTTGCCATGGCGGTCTTTGCCCTGTTCAGCAGTGCTTGCCCTGTTCAGCGGTGCTTTACATGGCGGTCTTTGCCCTGTTCAGCGGTGCTTGCCCTGTTCAGCGGTGCTTGACTTTGCTGTCTCTGACCTGTGCAGCGGTCTTTGCCATGGCGGTCCCTCATTGCCCAGTGGGGCTGTGGCTGCCGGGGCCCTCCTGGGCACTGACTCTGGCGGTGGTCTCCTGACCAGTGACGATCGGGCTGCCCTCCTGGGCACTGACTCTGGCGGTGGTCTCCTGACCAGTGACGATCGGGCTGCCCTCCTGGACACTGACTCTGGCGGTGGTCTCCTGACCAGTGACGATGGGGCTGCCCTCCTGGGCACTGACTCTGGCGGTGGTCTCCTGGCCAGTGACCATCGGGCTGCCGGTGGCCTCCTGGGCAGCGGGGATGATGGCGGCCTTCTCCGCCGTGCTGCTCTTCCCAGACTTTGGCGCTTTCTTCTGCCCCTTCCCCACCTTGGGAGGAGTCACAGCTGAGTCGACACTCCCCCCGGGACCCTTGTGTGCGGCTTTGCCGGCTGGAGTCTTCCCCCTATCCCGTCGGGCACTGTCCAACCTCTGGTGCTTCACAGGGGGGGGACTGACTGTGCTTTGGCTCTGTGTCACACTGGCTGCCCTGGTTCCTGGTGCACTCCACATACCTCTAACAGGCACCACTGGTACCAGAGATTTTTTGGCTGAGGTACTAGTACGGGACCTATGAATTGGAGGGGGGTGGTGGGAAAGAGGTCAACGTTGCTCAGGAAAAGTTTCTGACGAACACTGGGACGGGTAGCTGGAGGGGGTCTGGGAGTGGAGGAAGAGGAGGTGGTTGTAGGAGGTGTAACTTTTGATGATTTGGGTGCAGGTGCATGTTCTGGAGGCTGTCGTGAGGTGGATGGATGTTGGGTGTGTGTGTGCCCCCGTTTGTGTACTTTGGGAGGGGGCGTCACAGACACACTGGGAGAGGACACAGGGGACGTGTAAATGGTAGTGGCGGTGGTGAGTGCAGGTGACCGGGGTGTGGTAGTGGGTGTTCTGGTGCGAGTCCTAGTGGCTGTAGTGGTAGTGCATGCAGGTGAGAGTGTAGACGAGACTGGGACGGAGGAGGGAGACGAGCAGGAGGGGGACACAGTGGAGGCAGTGGATGTTGCTGTGTCTACATGTGGGTGATGCTTGTGTGAGTGCCTGTGGGATGTGTGGTGCCTATGTTTGCCTGAGCTTCCCTTGTGTGTTGAGGTGTGTGCAGGCTGGTCTGATGGTGTGCTTGGGATAGGCAGAGGTACAGGGGATTGGGTCTGGGTGGAGGAAGTTGGAGGGGGGAGGCTGGACACAGGGACAATGGCTGCCATCAGTGCTGAGGCCAGAGATTGCAGGGTTCGATGATGGGCAGCCTGACCAGAATGAATGCCCTCCAGGAATGCATTAGTGTGTTGCAACTCCCTTTCTACACCCTGGATGGCATTCACAATGGTAGACTGCCCAACAGTGAGTGAACTTAGGAGGTCAATGGCCTCCTCACTGAGGGCAGCAGAGGTGACAGTTGCAGGGGCTGAGGTGCCTGGTGCGAAGGTGATGCCCACCCTCCTGGGTGAGCGGGCACGGGGCGAAGGCTGAGGGGCTGCTGGGAGGGCGGTGCTGGTAGGGGGGGGTGGCGGCTGTACCTGTAGAAGTGGGGGGCACAGATGTTGACGCCACCACAAGGGAGCTCCCATCGGAGGACGAGTCCGTGTCGCTGGTTGCTGATCCGGTGACCGCCGTGAAGCTCCCCTCGCCCTCCGTCCCACTGGTGTATTCAGAGTCCGTGGTGTGGCCCTCCATGGCCATGTGGGATGCAGCCCCCTCGTGCTCCGGTGCCACTGTACCTCCGCCTGATGATGCTGATGCACAAAAGAACAGGGAGAGCACAAAAAGGGGGGGGACAACAGAAGAAAGACAGGTTGAGTGCATGGCTGACCACTACCGTTGGCGGACAATACAGACACAGCAGCCCCCTGCACTACGCCGCGCTGTTGGGCTCTACAGATGCAGTTCCTGGGATATGGCCTACATGGTTATGGTGGACATCTGCCCACATAGATGACACAGGGGCATGTATACCTGTACTTGGCACTCTACAGAAGTGGGGTGGAGTGGCACATGGCCTGCATTACGGAGGGGCCTAGCCTACGGAACTCGCCCTGGCCTAGGGAAACCCACAGCCCTCCTCCCTCACCCAGACCCCTCCACTGCGCGCAAAGTCAGCTGAATGATGTTTGACTCACCCCCTTGTGTCTGCTGTGATGCCCTCAAGCGCCCATCCAACTCAGGGTAGGCCACCGCCAGGATCCAGAACATCAGGGGGGTCATGGGGCAACGGGCACCCCTCCCACGTTGGGAGGCCATCCCCAGCTGAGCCTCTGCCGTCTTCTTGCTCCAGCGGCAAATGTCCTCCCATCTTTTACGGCAGTGGGTGCTCCGTCTCTGTTGGACCCCCAGGGTCCGGACGTCCTTGGCGATGGCACGCCAAATATCCTTCTTCTGGTGGGCGCTGACCTACATGACATGTACAGGGGAAGAAGAGAAGTCATTACCAACTGCACCGTCGAAGTGAGTGGCCCACATCCCTGCCCTTGCCATGTGGCACATGCATTCACAGTCCTTCATGCTTGTAGAACTCTGCTCCCTTCCTTCTTACAACCAGCCCTCTCCACACAGGCATAGCCCATACAAATTGCACCCTATGTACTCACCTGTTGGTCTAGAGGACCGTAGAGTAGCGTGTACTGGGGGAGGACCCCGTCCACGAGCTTCTCCAACTCCTGTGCAGTGAAGGCAGGGGCCCTTTCCCCAGACGCACGTGCCATTGTCTCTTCCAGACCGAGGTCACAGCAGCACTTGCAGTATAGGTCCTCTCCTGTCGAAGATCAGGTATCGAGTGATTCAACAGATAGAAAATGGCGGTGATGTCCGCGGTGGTGACGTCCGCGGCGGTGCGTATCATCACCGCCGGCGCACTTCGTCATTGGCTCCTTGGACCCATAGGGTCCAATGTTAACCAATGCAGCATTGCGCCACGGTCTTCGACCGCCTACCGCGACGGTGTACAACGCCAGAGCAGTTACCTCACATCCAATTGTCCCAGTTTAGAGGTCAGGCAGCCGCCATTTCAGGGGCCCACATGGCTTCATTGTCAACTGTGTCACACATAGCTAGGCCTGGACTCAACACACTTACAGACAACTTATTGGATAATGCTTTGTGTTCTGTGTAGCTGTGGGTACATACCTCTGAGTAGCTTGACTCTGTGGTCGCTTTTGTCCTTCCTAGGCACCGTCAGCTGGGACATGTGAGGAGATGGCGGAATCCTCCGGTGTACCGACCGCTGGTGGACCTGTTGACAATGGAGGAGCGACATTTACTCATCACCTACAGGTTTCAACGTGCCACAATCCAGGAACTGTGTACCCAGTTGGAGCCAGACCTGATGTCAGCAATCCGCCATCCCACAGGAATCCCCCCTCAAGTGCAGGTGCTATCAGTGCTCCATTTCCTTGCAAGTGGGTCATTTCAAACAACAGTGGCCATGGCATCAGGGATGTCCCAGCCTATGTTTTCCAACGTGTTGTCCAGAGTGTTGTCTGCCCTGCTGAAACACATGAGGAGCTACATCGTTTTCCCTCAAGTGGAGGATTTGGCTACTGTTAAAGGTGACTTCTATGCCTTTGGACATATCCCCAACATCATAGGTGCCATTGATGGAACCCATGTAGCTCTGGTCCCCCCCCACAGGAGTGAACAGGTGTACAGGAACCGGAAGAGTTATCATTGGATGAATGTACAGATGGTATGTTTGGCAGACCAGTACATCTCCCATGTAAATGCTATGTTCCCTGGCTCTGTGCATGACGCCTACATCCTGCGGAATAGCAGCATCCCTTATGTGATGGGTCAACTCCAGAGGCACCGTGTGTGGCTATTAGGGGACTCTAGTTACCGCAACCTGTCATGGCTATTGACCCCAGTGAGGAATCCCAGGACCAGGGTAGAGGAACGCTACAATGAGACCCATGGGCGGACTAGGAGGGTGATCGAACGCACCTTCGGCCTCCTGAAGGCCAGGTTCAGGTGCCTCCATATGACAGGTGGTTCCCTATTCTACTTACCTAGGAAGGTGCCAGATCATCATCGCCTGCTGTATGCTTCACAATCTTGCTTTGCGACGCCAGGTGCCTTTTCTGCAGGAGGATGGTCCAGATGACGGTGTTGTGGCAGCTGTGGAGCCTGGGGACAGTGATGAGGAGGAAGCAGAGGAAGAAGACATTGACAACAGGGACTCAGTCATACAGCAATATTTCCAGTGACACACAGGTGAGAACACTTTCTTGACTACTACAAGTACTTTCACACTTCTACCTCTATCCTGTCTGTCAATTTCAACCAGTATATGGTAACTGAGTTGTACATGTCCATTACGGTTTCACAGGTGTGGTTACCAACGTGTGTCATCTGCTTGCATCCTTCATGGACTTGTGATGTGTGACATGGGTATGTTGACATTACTATTGAGAACGGATTTTGTCACTGTCATGGCTAATACACATTTTCTAAATCACAGACTGACTCCAGATTGTTTTGTGCTTCAAGGGTGTTTATTGAAGTGCTAGTTATTGGAGGGGGTGGTAAAATGGTGAGGGGTGATGGTGGAGGAGTGTCCATGGCAGAGTCCAGTCTAATAGTCTCACAGGTGCACTGCCCATATGGGCATAGGAAGTGGAGCAGGGGCAGTTCCAATATGGACAGGGTTACAAAGTGGGACAGTGGGATGACAATCAGGGTGGTCTTATTTCTTGGTGGGGGTCTTGCCATCGTGATCTGTCCTGTTCCTGGATCTCAGGGACCGCTTGCGGGGTGGTTCTCCATCTGCAGGGGGTGGGGTGCTGGTGTGGTGGTCCTGTGGCTGGGCATCCTGTCCACTAGCGCCGGCGGAGGTGGTGGGCAGTTCATCGTCCATGCTGGTGTCAGGGGCCCCTTGGAGTGCCACAGTGTCCCTCATGGTGTTCTGTATGTCCTTCAGCACCCCTACGATGGTGCCCAGGGCGGAGCTGATGTTTCTGAGTTCCTCCCTGAAGCCCAAATACTGTTCCTCCTGCAGGCGCTTGATCTCTTGAAACTTGGCCAGGACCGTAGCCATCGTCTCCTAGGAGTGGTGGTAAGCTCCCATGATGGAGGAGAGGGCCTCGTGGAGAGTGGGTTCCCTTGGCCTGTCCGCCCCCTGTTGCACGGCAGCCCTCCCAGTTCCCCTGTGTTCCTGTGCCTCCGTCCCCTGGACCGTGTGCCCACTACCACTGTCCCCAGGTCCCTGTTGTTGTTGGGGTGGTGGGTTATCCTGGGTTCCCTGTAGTGGTGGACACACAGCTGATTGACGTGTCCTGGAGACGGAGGTATGGGCCCGCTGGGTGGGTGCTGTGCTGGTGTTACCAGACGGTGGAAGGTCTGTGTTGGGCTGTGCCTGTTGAAGTACTGGGTTTTTCAGAACCCAGTGGTGCCAGGGAACACACCCTAAGACTTCGAGTCCTTCCTGTTTCAGACTACAGAAACACAGAGTCTTCTTGGTGAAGTCAAAGATCTTGTTTAATTGGCTGCAGCCAGTAACAGGTATCCTAGAAGTACAACACGGTGTATATTCTCAGGAGACTGCTCCCTTTGCAAAGCTAACCTTCTCTTTTATACAAAATATTATGCTTTAGGCAAACATTCCTTATTTTACAGTTGACCATTCACATATGTTCACTACAAAGAAATAGCAGGTTTATGATGACAAGCCCATATTTCAGTTTGTCCAGCCCTCAATCAATTACCCGGCAAGGCTTAGTACTTTCATCAGATATCGACGGACCCCCAATATAAACGGGCACCTCCTCCTTGTAAAGCAAGTCATAAAGAAAGAAACAGAGACAGGTGTGTGTAAGATTAGGAATGGTTTGTGTGTGATGAAAGGTTTTATGATGTGTTGTGCCTTGATACTAATCTCATTCGGCCACTGGGAAAGAAACTGGCCGAACAGGTTTGGCTTCAGGCAGTGGAGTCAGCTTGCCCAGGTCAAAGTAGAGTCAGCAAAGGTGTACGTGTCCTTCAGACTCGTTTTCAGCATTAGACATTGGCCTATGTGAGGGCAATCACAAAATGGCTGTCGTTTAAATGGAACACGAGGGTTCAAGACGGAAACTCTGATATTCGGGTGATTTCGTTACCCGAATATGAATACAATGCTTGTGCATACTATTCTGATCATTCTCGGTCTGCTGATACCAAAATCGTTGTGATACGACGATGTTTATAACACAGGTCCAGAATTTTCAGTACCACAGACCCTCCTTTTGCCCTTACATAGGCAATAACCCATATTCACGCTAATCTTAGTCCAGGTCTATATTCATAAAGTCGTTGAGATGTTGCTGTAGCATCATCCTATTACTTAGCTCGTCTTTTGATACAGGTTTCCTTACACACGATGTAGCACAGAGGCCACATATTGCAGGAGCACACTGTACACACAAACAGGACAGGAAAAGAATTGCTAAGATCATCCCAATGACTACCAGAGTCTTCCATCCCCAGGCGGATATCAGCTCCCAGAACCACCCCATCAATGACCAATCTCCTTTATCCACGTGAATAGATTCGGAGATCTTATGCAGTTTGGAAATGGCCTGGTAGACTGTCGGAGCGTTATCTGGGATGAAAACACAGCAACTTGATTGGATCACTTTACATACCCCACCTCGGTCTGCAAGTATGACGTCTAATGCGACCCTGTTCTGAAGAGTCATAAGGCGATCCGACTGGAGCTCAGCAGTCAAATTACTAAGGGCACCGGCGGTTTCAACTACCATGGATTCAACCACCCTTGTCAATTGCCTTATGTTGCTGCTGTTAACCATAGGGCCCCAAAACGGCAGAAAACCCTTTACGAAATCTCCAAATTCTTGTCCTGTAGTGTCTTCTTCACTTATGACACCTCTAACTATCCTTGTCTTATGGTAATCTGCCGCGGCCGTGTAGGTGGGAGGTAACAGGAATGAAACAAAACATGTGCCTGAGAAGTCAGGAGGCAACCATGTATAGGCTCTATTATGGCAGATGAAATAGGTACCCTTAGCTGCTAAGAACGAAGGAGAAGTCTGAGACGCAAAAACATATGTTTCAGTGCAGATACTTTTCCCTAACTGAGCTCTGGGATTCTTGCCATTACCTTGCAGACATAGGTGACCCTGATGGGGTACAATCCAAATCGACGAGGATCTCTTTGCTCGCTGGTTCCCACTCAGAGTAACTCCATATCCTGTTATGTTCCATCCAATATATGCTAGTGTCTCATCTCTCGGGATAGTCTCATAGGAAATATCTTCCCTAATCATCTCTACTATACCCTTAGCTAGAGCACTATTCTTAGGATTATCTTTCACAGAACGTAGGCTTCATACGCATATATGAACACCGTTCTATATGCCCACACAGAACCATTATGGCTGAAAGGCAGGACCAGATAAGGGATACCTTTATCAGTGGTATGAGGCATAAGACCACACACCCAACAGTTAGTTGTGTTCACTACTAATTGGTGTTGGTGTAGAAGCTGAATAAATGAATTGTTGACAAATTCTAATCTTCTGGCAGACTCGTGTTCAGGCAGGGGGTGAAAAGAATGCGAGGAAACAGTAGAAGGAGGTATGGGCTGTGTAATGGGTGCAAATGTCACTTGAAAAGAGAATAAAACATATCCTATTAAAAACGTCATTCCACTGAGCAACATGAAAATACATAATATCAAAAATCGTTTCTTTGTCATTATTATAGACATTCTGGCTTTAAAATCCATCTGTTTGGCAGGTCTCTCATTCTTGAAAAACTCCATCCTCTCTAATTGCTGCTCGCGGTGGTAGGGTGTTCTATGCTAGGGAATGCTTCTGTCAGTCCAGGGCAACTCCCTTAGACCGACCAGAACTGTCGACCTAACGTCTTCAGCTGCACTCCAAAGTCTTGGGCAACCACGACCCTACAGCTGAACCCGGATGGCGGTTCGAAAAGAAAAAAACAAAAATAAGAAAGTTTCTCAGATGAGAGAGCCGCACCTTTAAAAAAAAAAAATAGCAAAGGAACGGGAAAAAAATTATTTGTCCTTAGTTCTTGGTCTCAAATTATAACGGCTTTTTCCAGGTACTGTCTGGTTCTGGAACAAGAGTTCAGGCTTTGTAGTGTTCAATCGAATTGACGGTGGCACAGCTTCTTGCAAATTATTGTCACTTTCTCGTTCAGAAATTGTTCCTTTTACACCTGCATCGCTAAATGGCAAAAAACGAGGCACAGTCTCAGTCTCAGAGTCAGCGATCCCCTCCTGGACCCACCGGTCGTACGGTAGAGGAAAAGGGACCTTCTTGCAGTGTACGCCGTGGATCCAGTTCTTTTTCCCTTCCACTCGAACAGCTGATCTTGTTGAGAGAAGGACGAGGTAGGGGCCGGTCCAACGGGGCTGGTCATTCTTTGTCCGCTGGAAGTTCTTGACCAGCACCCATGATCCAGGATCGATAAGATGTCCTGGAGCTTCAGAGTCCTGAGGCAGAGTATCGTGAACCTGTTGGTGTAGAACACGCAATTTAGCCGTCAATTCATACAAATAATCAAGCAGTACAGGGTGTTCGATCTCACTGAATTTTGTTGGTCTTGGCACTCCCCATATGTTGGCCGGGCGGCCGAACACAATTTCATAGGGACTAAGTCCCACTCGCGAATGCACAGTCATTCTTGTTGATAGGAGTGCTAGAGGCAGAGTGTCAGGCCATTTAAGACCAGAGCTCACTTGTATCTTTGCCAACTTCAGTTTTAGCGTGCCATTATAGCACTCTACTAGTCCAGCTGATTGGGGGTGATTTGTAGCGTGGAATCTTTGCTGGATACCTAGCCCCTCACATACTTTTTTCATCACTCGACCCACAAATTCACTCCCATTATCACTCCAGACCATTCTCGGCATTCCAAACCTAGGGAAGAATTCTTTGGCAAGGGCTTTAGCTGTGGATAAGGCAGTGTTGTCTTTTAAGGGATATGCTTCTACCCATCTTGAAAAAGCACAAACAACAACGAGTACGTATTTCAGTTTGTTGCACCTTTCCATGTGGATGAAATCTAGCTGCAAAACCTCGAACGGATACGTTGGAGGCGCAAAATGACCAGCTGGAGTTGGGGTTCCCCTACCAGGATTGTATTTCAGACACACCATGCAATTCTTCACCACATTCTCTGCACATTTAGGAATTCCAGCATTTTGCCATACTGGAGCCAAAAACTTACAAATCCCTTTCACAATGATATGGGCCATTCCATGAGCCATTGTCACCACTGCAAGCACATACGCATCGGGTAACAACCATCGCTGATGTTCTGACAAGTCAACCCAACAACCATTTTCATTCAATTTACCCGTACTCTCTTTCCACACGCTCAACTCTTTCTCTGAAGCTTCAGCTTGAAGAGACTTCACACCCTCTATCGTATCTTCACATATTCCAACGTTACCAACCCATCTTGCGGGGCCTGCAACATACATTCAATTCATCACATCTTTTGCTGTTTCTTTTGCGATTTCGTCAGCAAATGCATTGCCACGACCGACATCATCAGTAACCTTCTTGTGTGCACTGCATTTCACAATCGCAACTTGTAATGGCAAGGTCAGTGACTCAAGAAGCTCATTCACCAACTGACCATGCTAAATTTTAGCTCCATGCGAAGTCAGGAACCCACGTTCTTTCCACAATCGTCCAAAACTATGGGCCACACCAAACGCATACTGGCTGTCGGTATATATGGTCACTTTCATTCCTTTCGATAACACACACGCTCTCGTAAGTGCAATCAGCTCTGCTGCTTGAGCTGAATTATGTGGTATACGTGCAGCTTCAACAATCGTATGCAAAGTTGTGACAGCATATGCTGCAGTCGTATCACCATTCGGAAGCTTGAAGCATGAACCATCCACCCATAAGGTACCATCACACTTTACAAGAGGAGTATCCTTAAGATCTACTCTCCCTTTCGTTTCTTCTTCTGTCCTAAGAAAACAATCATGTTGTTCAGCATCATCTGTCTTTACTGAAATTGGCAATAACGTGGCTGGATTCAACGTATTGCACCTCTTTATGTGCACATGACTCGCTAACAGTGTCAACTCGTAACCTGACAATCGAGCACTAGTTAAATGCTGTGTCTTGGTACTGTTTAACAACGTGTCCACTGCATGTGGAACCATCACAATCAACATATTATTCATCACTAACCCAGCAGACTGTCGAATAGAAACAGCTGCTGACGCTGTGGCTCTCAAGCAACTCGGCAATGCTTTAGTTACAGGATCCAAAGTCGACGAAAAATATGCGCATGGGCGCTGCTTGTCTCCAAAAGACTGTCAGCACTGACAATGCACAACCCTCTTTCTCATGGACATACAGTGAAAAGGGCTTACTGTAGTCGGGGGTACCCAACACAGGAGCCGAACACAATGCATTACGCAATTCGGAAAAACTTTTCTGACAATCTTCAGACCACGGAACGGGGTTTGGTGTATCTTTATAGGTCAATGCTACCAAAGGTTTGGCCAGCAAAGAAAAATTCGGTATCCATTGTCTGCAGTATGATGTAATGCCCAAGAAAGCACGTACTTCTCTCTGTGTCCTTGGCACACTCAATTTTGCAATTGCCTGAATTCTTTCTGAGGTCAGTTTCCTTCCCTCCTTAGATAAGAGAGGACCTAAGTAGGTCACTTCTTGTCGACAATATTGCAGTTTTGAAAGGGACACTTTGTGATGTAAATCAGACAAATGACGCAATAACAACAAGGTGGCTTCTTTACAAATCTCTTCAGTATCTGTAGCGACTAGCAAATCATCGACGTACTGAATAAGGGTAGCGCCGTCAGGTAAAACAATTGCATCAAGCTGTGTTTTTAAAGCCTGACTATATATTGATGGACTTTCACAGTAGCCTTGTGGAGCGCCTTTGAAGCGGAAACTTCGGCCTCCTAAACGGAAGCCAAAAATATCCCTGCTCTCCTCTGCAATCGGGATGCTGAAGAAAGCATTCTTTAAGTCAATCACCGAAAACCAGGTGGCGGAAGCTGGAATCATAGTCAATAGGGCAGTGATATTAGGAACAACTGGAAACTGTGGCACAACTATTTTATTTACCTCTCTAAGATCAATCACAAGCCTGTAAACAGGTGGCTTAGAGGGGTCAGTACGTTTCAAAACAGGCAGAACAGGACTATTACAAATGTTGCCTTTTGTCTCTTCAATTACATCTTTTTCAATTAAATCATAAATGATCGCTAGCAACGCCTTTTCACCTTCACTAGAGATCTTGTATTGTTGAATGCGTGGTAATTTAACATTGGCTTTCAATGTCACAACATAAGGCGGTATTTCCAACAGACCCACGTCATTAGGACCAGTAGCCCAAATGGTATCAGGAAGAAACGACAATTCGGTCGGAAGTTTATCCTTCAACAAATACATTGGAGAGACCATTTTCCTACCCAGTGTAAGTTGTACTCCCGAAGGAGAACAATATAATGTTGCATACAATCTTTTCAACAAATCCAATCCTAACAAGTTTTCACCACAACCTGTCATCAGAATAAGGGGTGCTTCCAATTCACAAGGTCCAACAGAAAGGGACAGAGGACTAGAAATCGGGTTCCTAACCGGGGCGCCAGAAAAACCTACTGAAACATTCATCTCGCCAGACAAAGGTGCGCCAGGGAGTTTTGAGTGCATAATAGAACTCTTTGTAGCACCAGTATCCAACAGAAAAGGCTCCGACACACCTGAGGTAATCACCTTAACATAAGGTCCATTCTGATCCACTGGAACTAAAAAAACTCCCTCTCTTCGTCTATGGCTGTCCTAGCAATTATTACCTTCCAAGTTCTCATCTTCTCCATAGTAGTCGTCAGCATAGTACTGAGCCGTCCTACCAGACGCGTTATGTTGCTGGTCAAAACTATTCATTGAGTTTTGAGACGGAAAGGAATGCGTGTTCTGGGGGAAACTTCCACGTCCTCTACCTCTAGGAGCTTGTTGAACACCTCGACCTCTTGCGCCAGAAGCACCATTCGTACGCTGTAACAAAATAGGACAACTATACTTGAAATGACCCTCTTCTTTACAATATGAACACTGATTGGGACCTACAGGAACACGTGGTTGAGAAAACTCGAACCTTTGCGAGTTTCTCTGGAACTGTTGAGGTTGCTGATAGTTACTCTGACCACCACGTGGCGGATACGCCTGTTGTAAAAGAACCTTCGTCTTTAATTCTTTAGTTTTCTTGTCTGCTCTATCCTTCTCATCTTTATCCCTATTTTCGTAGTACTGTGCAGTAGCCTATATTTGTGCTGAAGAGGAAACGGCCCAAGAACTCTCTGAATCCTTCAATTTCTTACACAGCTCGTCAAGCAAATTGTGCACAAACTTGTTGACGAACAACCGTTGACCACCTTCTGTACTCATATCTTGACCACTGTGGTCGATAAACGTTTCCTCAAACCTGGTGAAGAAATCAGACACTATTTCATCTTTCTTCTGCTTACACGCAGACAATTTATCCCAATTCACACGCATCGCAGGCATTAAAGTCTTCATGTAAGTAATGATCCTAGCAGGCAGTTCTGCTACCAAAGGCTCAGGCTTGGCACCACCAACTTGTCTATCATTTGCGGCACTAATATTATCCCATGAGTCACCTACTCTTGTGCATGATCTGTATGGCGAATCAATCCCCACAAAGGCTGTGGAACAACATTCCCAAATAACATGTCTATGTCGGCTAAATTCATAATGCATGAGTCTGCAGTCTATGATAATTCCTTATAATACCCTGCAGGGTTTTTACGGGGATCAGGCAAAGTCTGCTTTAGGGCTAAAACTTCAGCTCGCTTCCACGGAACATGTACCCAAACACGCTGAAAATGAGGTGGGACAGCATCAATTTGATTAGCAACATCAGTCGCAACGGCGTCCTTCCATACCGGAGGGACTTCTCTCATTGGGTACTGTCGCACCTTTTTTTTAACAGAGGAGTCATGTTGGAACAATAACTGAGAAGGATCCTTATTCCTAAAGGACAACAACGTCGCAACTGTTTTTTCAACATCGGGACCCACAATCGTGCCTTTTTCAAACTCAAACCGTACACGGCACAAATCAGGCGGATTTGTTTCCAAATCATTATCCTCCAATTCCTCACAAAGGAATGCACACATTTTCTCAAAAACGTATCTTTGTTTCGGTGCTTCCCATTGACGGAAGACATCCATAACAGACTCTACATCGTATCTTAAAGGGTAAACAACCCATTTACGCGCCATACGGTCAAACATTTCTCTCTCTTGAGAATTAGGCAGTTGACTACGCGACTGCTTACGCTCCGAATCTGGGGTCACACCAGATGACCTAAAGAGAGGAAATATAAGGCTGGCAACAGTATCTGTCATTCTCTGTCGGACAGAAGGAGAAGTTGATGAAAGAACAGGAGGAAAAACAGAGAGAGGCAAGGCAGATGCAGAAGCAGACGC
The DNA here is from genome assembly GCF_031143425.1 of Pleurodeles waltl. NCBI lineage: Eukaryota > Metazoa > Chordata > Amphibia > Caudata > Salamandridae > Pleurodeles > Pleurodeles waltl. The sequence continues at coordinate 709,063,272 of NC_090439.1, read as the reverse complement.
AGAGGCAGTATCAGGAAGAACACCAGAAGAGGCAGTCGATGTAGTACATAAAGTCGCAGGAGGTACAGATGGAGCAGGTAGCGAAGTCGGCGGCCCTTGAAGGGGCTGCGCCATAGTAGTATGAGCCAACTGAAAAGGAGCTGGCGGCTGTGGAAGAACCTGAGGCACAATAACCGGAGGTTGCACAGCTAAAGGTTGCGGGGGTGCTGTAGCATTCTGCGCATAAGGGGGTGGCGAACTCAACAAGTGTGACATTAAAGGATCTTTCTCAAGTTCTTTTGCTGCATCTTGCTGAAGAAGCGGAAAAACTGGATAACATTTATCGGTCACCAATTTACGTTGCCTGTGCAACTGCTCATTCATCTGTTCTTCTTCATCATCTTTAAACTGCATGGCAGCTTGCATTATCGAGATACCCTCTTCCCTCTTATTTCTCTTTGCTAATTTAATTTCCTTCTGTTTGGCTTCCTTACGCCATAGGCGGAAAGAGTCAAACATCGCCGGCCGGGCTTTCTTCTTAAAAAGTTTAACCTCCAGATTATCCAGATTCTCTGTGTCAAAACTACCATATTGGGGCCATTTTAAAACACCATCTTTCCTGGTGTATCGGATCCATACTTCATTATATGTGAGGGGGCCTATGCCATGTTTCACATATAGTTCATAGGTTGGAGTTCCAATCGGAGGAACCGGACACGAGTCCTCTAATCGGGAATCCCTATTATAACCAAGACAAAACAAATTTCCATGTCTGCTAAGACCAGGCATCTTCGCTCTCCAGTCTAGCTTCAAACTTCAAAGGATTATCGAATACGATAGTCTCGTGAATACACGAATCCCTCGGCTTTGGTACTTGCAAGTTCCAAATCAAAGATCCCAAGGGGATGCCAAACTAAGAACCAAACTAAGGACTAGGAGACGCTCCACTTATACTTAACTGAGGTATCGATGATGTCACCAGAAGACTCGTTTATCGTTTCGCTCTACCAAATCATCAAGGGTCCAAAACAGGGCGATAGTCAGGGCAGCAGTCCTTTGTAGCCGTCGGGAAGCGGGGAACCTCGCAGCAAAGACTTTCGGACCACGTCGACATACAGGGGTCGATGAAGTGGCGGCCTTCCTCCAGAATTTTCACACGAAGCTCCTCACGAACCTCTGGCTTGGACCGGTACCGCTGAAATCGCCCCACATTGGGCGCCAACTGAAGTACTGGGTTTTTCAGAACCCAGTGGTGCCAGGGAACACACCCTAAGACTTCGAGTCCTTCCTGTTTCAGACTACAGAAACACAGAGTCTTCTTGGTGAAGTCAAAGATCTTGTTTTATTGGCTGCAGCCAGTAACAGGTATCCTAGAAGTACAACACAGTGTATATTCTCAGGAGACTGCTCCCTTTGCAAAGCTAACCTTCTCTTTTATACAAAATATTATGCTTTAGGCAAACATTCCTTATTTTACAGTTGACCATTCACATATTTTCACTACAAAGAAATAGCAGGTTTATGATGACAAGCCCATATTTCAGTTTGTCCAGCCCTCAATCAATTACCCGGCAAGGCTTAGTACTTTCATGAGATATCGACGAACCCCCAATATAAACGGGCACCTCCTCCTTGTAAAGCAAGTCATAAAGAAAGAAACAGAGACAGGTGTGTGTAAGATTAGGCATGGTTTGTGTGTGATGAAAGGTTTTATGATGTGTTGTGCCTTGATACTAATCTCATTCGGCCACTGGGAAAGAAACTGGCCGAACAGGTTTGGCTTCAGGCAGTGGAGTCAGCTTGCCCAGGTCACAGTAGAGTCAGCAAAGGTGTACGTGTCCTTCAGACTCGTTTTCAGCATTAGACATTGGCCTATGTGAGGGCAATCACAAAATGGCTGTCGTTTAAATGGAACACGAGGGTTCAAGACGGAAACTCTGATATTCGGGTGATTTCGTTACCCGAATATGAATACAATGCTTGTGCATACTATTCTGATCATTCTCGGTCTGCTGATACCAAAATCGTTGTGATACGACGATGTTTATACCACAGGTCCAGAATTTTCAGTACCACACTGTGCGAGGGGAACCGACTGTCCCGAGGCCCACGATGGTCCGGGCTGGTCATCCGGATCCAGTTGGCCAGAGCTGATGTGATCACTGTGGGCCTCTTCTGTGGGTGGGGTAGAGATGTCTGGACCCTCCTGTCTGGTGACGTTGGGTAGTGGTCCTGCAGGGGTGTAAAAGCATGATTATTGCATCTGTGTGTGTCGTGGTGTGCAATGGGTGGTTGAACGTGTACCCCAGTGCTAGCATTCCTGTGTGGAGGCTTGTGTGATGATGGTTGGGGGGGGTGTTATGGGTATGTGCAGTGGGCATGCTTTATTGAGGGATGTCCATGCTTTGTTGTGTCATGAAGGGCTTGGTGTTGGGATGGGTGGTTTGTGTTATTAGTACATTAGTGAGGAGTTAGAGTGATAGGGGTGGGGGTGAGGATGGGGGTGTGTGATAGCATGCAGGTAGGGTGGGGGATATGATAGTTAAGTTTGACTTACCAGTGTCCATTCCTCTACCGACTCCTCCGAGGCCCTCAGGATGCATAATGGTCAAAACCTGCTCCTCCCATGTTGTTAGTTGTGGGGGAGGAGGTGGGGGTCCGCCGCCAGTCCGCTGTACCGCGATGTTGTGCCTGGAGACCACGGAACGCACCTTCCCCGTAGGTTGTTCCACCTCTTCCTGATGTCGTCCTGATTTCTTGGGTGCTGTCCCACTGCATTGACTCTGTCGACTATTCTTCGCCATAGCTCCATCTTCCTAGCTATGGAGGTGTGCTGCACCTGTGATCCAAATAGCTGTGGCTCTACCCGTACGATTTCCTCCACCATGACCCTGAGCTCCTCCTCGGAGGACCTGGGGTGTCTTTGCCGTGCCATGGGGGGGTGTAGGTGATGTGTGGGGTGGTGTATCTGGTGATGAGTGTGGTGATGTGTAGTGGTGTGTGGTGTTTTGTGCGTGGATGTTGTGTGGGTGATGGTGTTGTGTGCCTCTGTGTGGTGGGGTTGTCTATTCTGTGCTCTCTCTCTGGCCTTCGTCAATAATTTTTGGTCGTAGGGATTTGTGGGTGATGTGGGTGTGTGTTTTATATTGTATTGGGTGTGTGGGAGTGGTGTGTGTATGTGTATCAGGTGTGTGTGTTTGGAATTGTCCAATGTGGCGGTGTTTTGGAGATGTGTGTGTATTTTGAGCGCGGCGGTGTGTACCGCCAATGGAATACCGCGGTTGAAAGACCACCGGGTGGATTCGTGGGTCGTGATAGCATGGGCGTGTTTCTGTTGGCGTGACGGTGGAGGTTTTGTTTTCGCCAGTTTATCACTGACCTTTGGTGTGGCGGACTTGTGTGGGTGTCTGAATTTCGGCGGATTCTGAGATGTGGGTCATAATAGCTGTGGCGGATTTCCGCGGCCGCGGCGGTGTATTGGCGGTCTTCTGCACGGCGGTAAGCGGCTTTTACCGCCAATGTTGTAATGACCACCATAATGTCTATAGAGATTTTTTATTTTATTTTTTGTGAAGTAGAAAAGCTCTATCATATCTTAATCATCGTTAAAATAGAGTCTTTGAACATCAACAGAAAATACATATACGTAAAACCTGTAAATAACATGATTTTATCGGGGTTGCAAAAATCTAGAATTAACTATATTAAAATTCATTACAGCATAAAGTCACTACTCATTCAGGCAGACATCGCCACCTTTCAGAAAATGTCTCCAGGGACCCAATTCTTTCAGCATACAGGCTCTCAAACTGCTTCACTTGTTTAATCTTGTTCAACCATTGACTCAAAGTTGGCACCTCAATCAATTTCCATTTTTGTAAGATTAATAACATAGCATGAACAGAAATTGCTCTTCACATACGGTGCTATACCTAAACTGTGGGATCATTCCGACCAGAGACTCGTAAGGATCTGGGCATAAAGTCAACTGAGGTTTTTGACTGATAAATTGAAGTGCATGGTCCCAGAAATGATAAAGACATGTACATGTGCAACCAGTCACCCTTACCATTGCCACACCTAAAATATGGTAATGAAAGGGCAGGGTACATCTTTTGGATTCCAGAAGGGGTATAATATAGCACTCGCTTTGAGAAAAAATACATCCTTGTACAGTTAGCAGCACGAATGGCTTTAAGAGCTGTTTGGTTGTGCCATGCCCAGCTGTGGCTATCCATTTGTTTGTGGAAGCAGCAATGTTAGCCACAAACGAAGGCACCGCTTTCTCCTGTGTTTTCTGATGCAATAGGTTACAAAATATGCTTTACTAAAGTTCTCAGCTAGTTTACCAGATACCTGTCTGCTCCCTCGAAGAAAGTGACTGATTTGTTGGCATGTAAACACCAAGTTAGGGACAACTGCGGAATGAATGTGATTGGCTGTTGCCAATATTTTACTACACCAGCTAAAGTAGTCTCCAAGCTTACGACATCCCGCCCTTTCCCACTCCCCTATAGCTGAGGCTTTTAGCTGCAAGCCAAATGCACAGCAATCTCTTAATCAGAAAGATAAATGGAATCGAGAACTATGAAACTCGTGCTAGAGCTTGTCGTGTCTAAAAGCCAAGACATGGGGCATCTTATACCTAGTTATTTTAGGCAATCTAGGTATCTTTAGAAAAGTAGTAAGCTTAACATCTGCCCCTCTTAGCAGTTTCAATCTAAAAAATAGCCATAGTGAACATTGGTGATTTGCTGCTCAAACTAGCCAATTCAAGAGAGTGAACTGGCAATACATCTTAACTTGCGCCAGTGCCAGCCCTCTGCCTTCTATGTTGAGCTGTAATGCCTTCACATTAGTGCACATGTTTTTAATCTGCCATCAGAAATGGTGTATCATTTGATGGACTTCATCGAAGAATGATTGATTATCTTTCATCATCACATTTGAAAAGATGAATAAAAACAAAGGAAGAATGCCGATTTTAACCCCTTTGCTGCAAGGCCGTTAACCCCTCAGGTGCCAGGCCTTTTTTTGGCCATTTGGGGCAGTTCACGCGTAGGCCCTCATAACTTTTTGTGCACATAAGCTTCCCATGCCAAATTTGAGTCATTTTTTTCCAACATCCTAGGGATTCTAGAGGTACCCAGAGATTGTGGGTTCCCCTGAAGGAGACCAAGAACTTAGCCCAAATACAGTGAAAATTTCGTTTTTTCAAACAGAATGGGAAAAAAGGGCTGCAGAAGAAGACCTGTGGTTTTTTTCCCCTCAAAATGGCATCAACAAAGGGTTTGTTGTGCTGAAATCACCATCTTCCCAGCTTTCAGGAACAGGCAGATTCGAATAAGTAAAAACACATTTTTCCAACACAGTTTTGGCATTTTACAGGGACATACCTCATTTATTTACGGAAAAGCGTTTACTGTGGTGACTGACTACAAACCATTGCTGCCCCTCTTCAAAGGATCCTCATCGAAGCTGCCTCCACGGATTGAAAAGTGGTTACTGCAGCTGCAGGAATTCAACTTCACAGTGGAGTACCAACCGGGCACTCAGAACCCTGTAGACTTCTTGTCATGCCATGCTTGTCCAGCTACCCCCCAGGAAGTGGAAGAAGCTTTAGAGACCGAAGAGTATGTGCGACTGGTGGTTGACTGGGCCAGGCCTCTGCCCATACTACTCAACGAAGTGGTGGAATCCACAAACCAAGATGAATGTTTGCAGATAGACGTGGCGGCTACCAGGTCGGGTGACTGGCGCCAGCTTCAACTTCCGGCAGCTTTTCGCACACCCAATGCCAAAGCCAGGCTTCAAGCCCTTTTCAATGTCTGGCACGACTCTCTGTGAGTGACGATGGATGTCTGCTAATGAGCCTCCGTTTGGTAATGCCCTCCTGCCTGACAGCCAGGGCTGTATCCCTAGCCAATGGAGTTCACCAGGGCATAGTCAAGTCCAGGAATCGCCTCTGAAAGAAAGTCTGGTTCTCGGGGCTATATCAGCTAGTGGAGGACACTGTAAAAGGGTGCCTTGTCTGCCAAGCCAGCGGAGCTCCGGATCCCCCAGCACTGGTCATCACTGAAGATGGCCCCTCCGCCCCGTGGCAGAGGGTCAGCACAGACTTTGGGAGCCTGCCTGACGGTTCCTACATGGTGGTGGTAGTGGATGACTATTCGCGATACCCGTAGGGGGAGCTTGTGCAATCCACGTCGACGTCCACAGTCTTTCCAAAAATGGAGGAACTCATGGCTACCCATGGTCTGTCCAGAGAGGTCCGCACAGACAATAGGCCCCTGTTCAACAGTCATGAGTAGGCCGATTTCTTAAAGTCAACAAACACAAAGCATTGTCGGATCGCCCCCAGGTAGCCACAGGCAAATGGAGAGGTAGAGCGGTTTGTCAAGACACTGAACGAGGTGATTTGCATCGCCGCTGCAGAATCCCAAAACATCGAAAGGGCCATCTATGCCTTCCTCCGGGAATACTGAGTCACGCCTCATGCCACCACTGGCGTGACCCTAAGCCAGCTTCGCTTCGGAAGGGTAGTGACCGACACCATTGCACATCACCTCTCATGGGCAATCCAGCCGCCGTCTCAGAGCCAATCCACGAGGCGGAGGTCTCACGCCAACGCCCATGCATCCCAGAGGCAGAGAGCCCGAGTAGTTCCTGTTCAAGTGGGGGATACTGTCCTAGTGAAGGACCGCCACCCTGGGGTAAATTTCGTCTGCCTTTCGAAGCAAAACCATGGACAGTAACCGCAGTGAAGGGCACAATGGTGACGGCGAGTCACGGGCTCGAGAATGTAACCCGGAACATCTCCCAGTTCAAAAGCCTTCCCCTCATCACCCCGCCGGAACAGCGAAGATGGCAGCTCCGACATGATTGGGGCTCAGAGCGACCAAGAGGAGGTCCCAGCCCTCCCCGATAGCCCTTGTGGGCAGGTTGCCCCCGCTGCCGGAGGAGCTGTGACGAATTGGCAGGGGCCGAGATCCTTGTCGCCACCGGAGCTGACAGGGGACCCGGTCACAAGGACAGACACACCCAGCGTGGTACAGAGCCAGATGTCGATGTCCGGGAGTTCAGGGAGCGGGCGATACCACCCAACCCCTTCCCGGCAGAATGCAGATTTTGCAATTGACTGAAAGTGACATTTATGGAACGTTTTGGTGCTACCGCCAACTCATGCACCTGTTTTAATTATGACTGTATTTTGAGAAAACTTGTTGGGTTATGGTTTAATTCAATTGTTGTTTTGTTTTCCAGTTGGGGAGGAATGTAGTGTTGGTGCAGGGGTGGGTCAATCCACTCTGCGAGGTCGTGCGGGTGTTTGTGTGGACGTTTCCCTCTGTGGAATCTGGCCCTAGTGTGCAGGTCATCCATGATGTGGAAAACCCTTGTATGTGGGGATCCAAGGCGGGAAAGGGAAATGCGAATAGCGATGGTGTGCAATATATAACCCTTCACCAAACTACTGCGAGTCTGAATGATTCCTGGGGACTCGCAACCCTACACATACCTAGGGTATGTACCGCCATTGTACCTCATTTCAGCTCATAATGCCTAATAAGATTTGCTGCTACTCAGATACATATCTTCAATTTTTCAGACAGGAACAATTTTGTTGTGCTGTGTAACATTATTTTCTAAACAGAGTCTCATTCATTGTTTTACAGCACAACAATCACCGAATACGCAAGCTGTGTTTTTCTCATGTAATCAAACGTCATGTGTCATGGGGTAATGACCTTAATTTTAAGTGCAATCAAATCTGGACTCATTTATTCAAAATCATATACTTTTCTACTTTCTAGACAGTTTCCCTGCTGCATTTTATTTTAGTGACTTGACAATATAGCACATCAATGCACTCTTGCAGAGGTAGCGGTGAAGGCTACAGAATTTACGACATGCAATGGGGTCTATGAAAACTAAACTGAACATTCATGGAAGAATCTCAGACATGATGCAAGGGAATGGACAGCCACAGAGACAAGGATGACTGTTGATGTGATAGAGTGTTGTGTAGTGATGAGCGTGGGGCAGTGCAGTGGGGCTCAAAAAATGACGTTAAAGTGTGTCACAAACCTCAACGTTGACGTGAAGGTAACACTCAGGTTCATTGTGTCTGCATTCTGTCTATGCTCATGACTATGGGTATTTCAGCAATGCTATGGGTCTGACACATCCTCTTCCCTCACCCCTGTTGAGTTCACCCTGAGATCACATTTGGGTGATAAAGCCTTGTTGGCAAAGTATTTATATACCTACCTTATTGAGCTGTGTCGATTATCATGGTTTTCCTAATATGTTTCCCAGGGAATTCTGGATGCTGTAATGTCTTTGCCTTTATGTTATTTTGAGTTGGTTTTGTGGTGCAGTCATGGTGTTCCCTGTTCTCTTTCCTCGGATGAACTCTTACTTTACTGACAGTTTCATCTGGGAGTATTTGTTCTTTATTGGTGTTACAAATCAACTGCGGTGAACCTGGCCAAAGAATTACTTGCATATATTGTTCCTTCTGACATTATTAAGTGATCTTTTTTTCAACAGAAAGGCAGAATGTTAGAAATTCGGTTTCTAGTTCACAGAGTTATATACCCTGATAAAGCAGAACCTAAATTCTAATCAAGGTAAGTCACAACACACTCTAAAATAACCTGTGCTCTTCCTCTGGTAGCTGGGCACAGAGCAGTCATACTTAAGAGGCAATGTATAAAGTATTTGGGCAAACCCTCAAACAGTAAAACAGTGAAAATACCACACAAAAAGATACCACACCTGGTTAGAAAAATAGAAACAATACCAAAACAACAAAAATCCAATAAGTAGTACTTGAGTTATGAATTTTTAAAGAATAAACTGTAAGAAAGTGCTGGAAGCAAAAAGCACCAACTGGGGATATGTGGTTGCACTAACCCTGGACAAAGTCAAAAGTTCAGGCCGACCATGGTGGAGCGTGGACCGGCTGCAGGGACCCCGTTGGGCCCGCTGAAATAAAGTACCTTTAAGCATATTATTGAGGAAATATGGTGATTTTCCCCATGCAGTCAAGGAGAGGTGTCAAAGTTCCCCATGCAGCGCTGGCAATGCATCTGAGCCAAGATGTGATGGAGTTCAGGTGCAGGTGCCAATTGGATCAATGTTGAGGCAGCGTGCTGATTCCGATGAGCACAGTGGCTGCAATGCGGAGTTCGCTGTTGTTATCAAGGCTGTAGTTGACGGGGAAGCAAGGACCTTGCAACAAAGAAAATGCCACAGTGCTGGTTCCAAAAGCGATACTCCAGTTTTATCCATGCAATGTTAGAGATGCACTGGTTCTGTCCACGCAAAGGAAGAGATGCAGTGGTTCTGCTGGAGCATCACCTGAAGATCTACTTCCTAGGGTCCAAGACTGGGGTTGCACCACTTGGCAGGTCAGGCTCACAGCTGGCATTGTCCAGTTGCAGGGTTGGGTTGGTTGGAAGTATTTTTTGTCCCTGAGACTTCAAATCAAGAGAACTGTCAGCAGACCCTTGGAGTCACTCTGGGTTCAGGGCTGGAGAGATGCAGGTCCAGTCCTTCTCTCCCAAGTAAGGAGGGCAGGCAGCAGGTCAACACCGCTAGGTATCATTTCTTACGGAGGAGCAGTCCAGCAAAGTGGCTGTCCTTGTAGCAGCACAGCAGTCCTTCTTCCTGCAGGGTATCCATAGATCCAAACGTGTACAAAGGTCCTCCACTCCTGTCCTAGCTTCAGGCTCACTACGGGGGGTATGCAGCCCTTTGTGTGGGGACAGGACAGAGCCTATTTAGTTGTAAGTGTGAGGCTGTGGCCAGCTCCTCCCTCCCAGTCTGTCAGGATGGCCTATCAGGGTCCATCAAGTCACATCTAAGCTCCCGTTGTGTGATCTGTCTAGAGGGAATTCACAAAACCCAACTGCCACCCACCTCAGACTAGTAATCAGAGACAGACAGCAGGCACCAAAAAGCTAAAGTGAGAAAATACTGTCTTTCTAAAAGTGACATTTTCAGAATTTCGTTTTTTCGTTTTTTTTAAAATAAATTGCTAATCACATAGGCCTTCATTCTGACCTTGGCGGGCGGCGGAGGCCGCCCGCCAAAGTCCCGCCGTCAGATTACCGTTCCGCGGTCGAAAGACCGCGGCGGTAATTCTGACTTTCCCGCTGGGCTGGCGGGCGGTCGCCTTCAGACCGCCAGCCAGCCCAGCGGGAAAGAGGCTTCCACGATGAAGCCGGCTCGGAATCGAGCCGGCGGAGTGGAAGCTGTGCGACGGGTGCAGTTGCACCCGTCGCGTATTTCACTGTCTGCACAGCAGACAGTGAAATACATGTAGGGGCCCTCTTACGGGGGCCCCTGCAATGCCCATGCCAGTGGCATGGGCACTGCAGGGGCCCCCAGGGGCCCCGCGACCCCCCCTACCGCCATCCGGATCCCGGCGGTCCGACCGCCGGGATCTGGATGGCGGTAGGGGGGGTCGGAATCCCCGCGGCGGTGCAGCAAGCTGCGCCGCCGCGGAGGATTCAATGGGGCGGCGGTACACTGGCGGGACCCCGCCAGTGGTGCCGGTCCGACCGCGGCTTTACCGCCGCGGTCGGAATCCCCATTGGAGCACCGCCGGCCTGTCGGCGGTGCTCCCGCGGTCCTCCGCCAGGGTCAGAATGACCACCATAATGTCTATAGAGATTTTTTATTTTATTTTTTTTGAAGTAGAAAAGCTCTATCATATGTTAATCATCGTTAAAATAGAGTCTTTGAACATCAACAGAAAATACATATACGTAAAACCTGTTAATAACATGATTTTATCAGGGTTGCAAAAATCTAGAATTAACTATATTAAAATTCATTACAGCATAAAGTCACTACTCATTCAGGCAGACATCGACACCTTTCAGAAAATGTCTCCAGGGACCCAATTCTTTCAGCATACAGGCTCTCAAACTGCTTCACTTGTTTAATCTTGTTCAACCATTGACTCAAAGTTGGCACCTCCATCAATATCCATTTTTGTAAGATTAATAACAGCATGAACACAAATTGCTCTTCACATACGGTGCTATACCTAAACTGTGGGATCATTCCGACCAGAGACTCGTAAGGATCTGGGCATAAAGTCAACTGAGGTTTTTGACTGATAAATTGAAGTGCATGGTCCCAGAAATGATAAAGACATGTACATGTGCAACCAGTCACCCTTACCATTGCCACACCTAAAATATGGTAATGAAAGGGCAGGGTACATCTTTTGGATTCCAGAAGGGGTATAATATAGCATTCGCTTTGAGAAAAAATACATCCTTGTACAGTTAGCAGCACGAATGGCTTTAAGAGCTGTTTGGTTGTGCCATGCCCAGCTGTGGCTATCGATTTGTTTGTGGAAGCAGCAATGTTAGCCACAAACGAAGGCACCGCTTTCTCCTGTGTTTTCTGATGCAATAGGTTACAAAATATGCTTTACTAAAGTTCTCAGCTAGTTTACCAGATACCTGTCTGCTCCCTCGAAGAAAGTGACTGATTTGTTGGCATGTAAACACCAAGTTAGGGACAACTGCGGAATGGATGTGAACTGGCTGTTGCCAATATTTTACTGCACCAGCTAAAGTAGTCTCCAAGCTTACGACATCCCGCCCTTTCCCACTCCCCTATAGCTGAGGCTTTTAGCTGCAAGCCAAATGCACGGCAATCTCTTAATCAGAAAGATAAATGGAATCGAGAACTATGAAACTCGTGCTAGAGCTTGTCGTGTCTAAAAGCCAAGACATGGGGCATCTTATACCTAGGTATTTTAGGCAATCTAGGTATCTTTAGAAAAGTAGTAAGCTTAACATCTGCCCCTCTTAGCAATTTCAGTCTAAAAAATAGCCATAGTGAACATTGGTGATTTGCTGCTCAAACTAGCCAATTCAAGAGAGTGAACTGGCAATACATCTTAACTTGCGCCAGTGCCAGCCCTCTGCCTTCTATGTTGAGCTGTAATGCCTTCACATTAGTGCACATGTTTTTAATCTGCCATCAGAAATGGTGTATCATTTGATGGACTTCATCGAAGAATGATTGATTATCTTTCATCATAACATTTGAAAAGATGAATAAAAACAAAGGAAGAATGCCGATTTTAACCCCTTTGCTGCCAGGCCGTTAACCCCTCAGGTGCCAGGCCTTTTTTTGGCCATTTGGGGCAGTTCACGCGTAGGCCCTCATAACTTTTTGTGCACATAAGCTTCCCATGCCAAATTTGAGTCATTTTTTTCCAACATCCTAGGGATTCTAGAGGTACCCAGAGATTGTGGGTTCCCCTGAAGGAGACCAAGAACTTAGCCCAAATACAGTGAAAATTTCGTTTTTTCAAACAGAATGGGAAAAAAGGGCTGCAGAAGAAGACCTGTGGTTTTTTTCCCCTGAAAATGGCACCAACAAAGGGTTTGTTGTGCTGAAATCACCATCTTCCCAGCTTTCAGGAACAGGCAGATTCGAATAAGTAAAAACACATTTTTCCAACACAGTTTTGGCATTTTACAGGGACATACCTCATTTATTTACGGAAAAGCGTTTACTGTGGTGACTGACTACAAACCATTGCTGCCCCTCTTCAAAGGATCCTCATCGAAGCTGCCTCCACGGATTGAAAAGTGGTTACTGCAGCTGCAGGAATTCAACTTCACAGTGGAGTACCAACCGGGCACTCAGAACCCTGCAGACTTCTTGTCATGCCATGCTTGTCCAGCTACCCCCCAGGAAGTGGAAGAAGCTTTAGAGACCGAAGAGTATGTGCGACTGGTGGTTGACTGGGCCAGGCCTCTGCCCATACTACTCAACGAAGTGGTGGAATCCACAAACCAAGATGAATGTTTGCAGATAGACGTGGCGGCTACCAGGTCGGGTGACTGGCGCCAGCTTCAACTTCCGGCAGCTTTTCGCACACCCAATGCCAAAGCCAGGCTTCAAGCCCTTTTCAATGCCTGGCACGACTCTCTGTGAGTGACGATGGATGTCTGCTAGGGGGCCTCCGTTTGGTAATGCCCTCCTGCCTGACAGCCAGGGCTGTATCCCTAGCCAATGGAGTTCACCAGGGCATAGTCAAGTCCAGGAATCGCCTCTGAAAGAAAGTCTGGTTCTCGGGGCTAGATCAGCTAGTGGAGGACACTGTAAAAGGGTGCCTTGTCTGCCAAGCCAGCGGAGCTCCGGATCCCCCAGCACTGGTCATCACTGAAGACGGCCCCTCCGCCCCGTGGCAGAGGGTCAGCACAGACTTTGGGAGCCTGCCTGACGGTTCCTACATGGTGGTGGTAGTGGATGACTATTCGCGATACCCGTAGGGGGAGCTTGTGCAATCCACGTCGGCGTCCACAGTCTTTCCAAAAATGGAGGAACTCATGGCTACCCATGGTCTGTCCAGAGAGGTCCGCACAGACAATAGGCCCCTGTTCAACAGTCATGAGTAGGCCGATTTCTTAAAGACAACAAACACAAAGCATTGTCGGATCGCCCCCAGGTAGCCACAGGCAAATGGAGAGGTAGAGCGGTTTGTCAAGACACTGAACGAGGTGATTTGCATCGCCGCTGCAGAATCCCAAAACATCGAAAGGGCCATCTATGCCTTCCTCCGGGAATACCGAGTCACGCCTCATGCCACCACTGGCGTGACCCCAAGCCAGCTTCGCTTCGGAAGGGTAGTGACCGACACCATTGCACATCACCTCTCATGGGCAATCCAGCCGCCGTCTCAGAGCCAATCCACGAGGCGGAGGTCTCACGCCAACGCCCATGCATCCCAGAGGCAGAGAGCCCGAGTAGTTCCTGTTCAAGTGGGGGATACTGTCCTAGTGAAGGACCGCCACCCTGGGGTAAATTTCGTCTGCCTTTCGAAGCAAAACCATGGACAGTAACCGCAGTGAAGGGCACGATGGTGACGGCGAGTCACGGGCTCGAGAATGTAACCCGGAACATCTCCCAGTTCAAAAGCCTTCCCCTCATCACCCCGCCGGAACAGCGAAGATGGCAGCTCCGACATGATTGGGGCTCAGAGCGACCAAGAGGAGGTCCCAGCCCTCCCCGATAGCCCTTGTGGGCAGGTTGCCCCCGCTGCCGGAGGAGCTGTGATGAATTGGCAGGGGCCGAGATCCTTGTCGCCACCGGAGCTGACAGGGGACCCGGTCACAAGGACAGACACACCCAGCGTGGTACAGAGCCAGATGTCGATGTCCGGGAGTTCAGGGAGCGGGCGATACCACCTATGGTACAACCCAAACCCTTCCCGGCAGAATGCAGATTTTGCAATTGACTGAAAGTGACATTTATGGAACGTTTTGGTGCTACCGCCAACTCATGCACCTGTTTTAATTATGACTGTATTTTGAGAAAACTTGTTGGGTTATGGTTTAATTCAATTGTTGTTTTGTTTTCCAGTTGGGGAGGAATTTAGTGTTGGTGCAGGGGTGGGTCAATCCACTCTGCGAGGTCGTGCGGGTGTTTGTGTGGACGTTTCCCTCTGTGGAATCTGGCCCTAGTGTGCAGGTCATCCATGACGTGGAAAACCCTTGTATGTGGGGATCCAAGGCGGGAAAGGGAAATGCGAATAGCGATGGTGTGCAATATATAACCCTTCACCAAACTACTGCGAGTCTGAATGATTCCTGGGGACTCGCAACCCTACACATACCTAGGGTATGTACCGCCATTGTACCTCATTTCAGCTCATAATGCCTAATAAGATTTGCTGCTACTCAGATACATATCTTCAATTTTTCAGACAGGAACAATTTTGTTGTGCTGTGTAACATTATTTTCTAAACAGAGTCTCATTCATTGTTTTACAGCACAACAATCACCGAATACGCAAGCTGTGTTTTTCTCATGTAATCAAACGTCATGTGTCATGGGGTAATGACCTTAATTTTAAGTGCAATCAAATCTGGACTCATTTATTCAAAATCATATACTTTTCTACTTTCTAGACAGTTTCCCTGCTGCATTTTATTTTAGTGACTTGACAATATAGCATATCAATGCACTCTTGCAGAGGTAGCGGTGAAGGCTACAGAATTTACGACATGCAATGGGGTCTATGAAAACTAATCTGAACATTCATGGAAGAATCTCAGACATGATGCAAGGGAATGGACAGCCACAGAGACAAGGATGACTGTTGATGTGATAGAGTGTTGTGTAGTGATGAGCGTGGGGCAGTGCAGTGGGGCTCAAAAAATGACGTTAAAGTGTGTCACAAACCTCAACGTTGACGTGAAGGTAACACTCAGGTTCATTGTGTCTGCATTCTGTCTATGCTCATGACTATGGGTATTTCAGCAATGCTATGGGTCTGACACATCCTCTTCCCTCACCCCTGTTCAGTTCACCCTGAGATCACATTTGGGTGATAAAGCCTTGTTGGCAAAGTATTTATATACCTACCTTATTGAGCTGTGTCGATTATAATGGTTTTCCTAATATGTTTCCCAGGGAATTCTGGATGCTGTAATGTCTTTGCCTTTATGTTATGTTGAGTTGGTTTTGTGGTGCAGTCATGGTGTTCCCTGTTCTCTTTCCTCGGATGAACTCTTACTTTACTGACAGTTTCATCTGGGAGTATTTGTTCTTTATTGGTGTTACAAATCAACTGCGGTGAACCTGGCCAAAGAATTACTTGCATATATTGTTCCTTCTGACATTATTAAGTGATCTTTTTTTCAACAGAAAGGCAGAATGTTAGAAATTCGGTTTCTAGTTCACAGAGTTATATACCCTGATAAAGCAGAACCTAAATTCTAATCAAGGTAAGTCACAACACACTCTAAATTAACCTGTGCTCTTCCTCTGGTAGCTGGGCACAGAGCAGTCATACTTAAGAGGCAATGTATAAAGTATTTGGGCAAACCCTCAAACAGTAAAACAGTGAAAATACCACACAAAAAGATACCACACCTGGTTAGAAAAATAGAAACAATACCAAAACAAAAAAAATCCAATAAGTAGTACTTGAGTTATTAATTTTTAAAGAATAAACTGTAAGAAAGTGCTGGAAGCAAAAAGCACCAACTGGGGATATGTGGTTGCACTAACCCTGGACAAAGTCAAAAGTTCAGGCCGACCATGGTGGAGCGTGGACCGGCTGCAGGGACCCCGTTGGGCCCGCTGAAATAAAGTACCTTTAAGCACATTATTGAGGAAATATGGTGATTTTCCCCATGCAGTCAAGGAGAGGTGTCAAAGTTCCCCATGCAGCGCTGGCAATGCATCTGAGCCAAGATGTGATGGAGTTCAGGTGCAGGTGCCAATTGGATCAATGTTGAGGCAGCGTGCTGATTCCGATGAGCACAGTGGCTGCAATGCGGAGTTCGCTGTTGTCATCAAGGCTGTAGTTGACGGGGAAGCAAGGACCTTGCAACAAAGAAAATGCCACAGTGCTGGTTCCAAAAGCGATACTCCAGTTTTATCCATGCAATGTTAGAGATGCACTGGTTCTGTCCACGCAAAGGAAGAGATGCAGTGGTTCTGCTGGAGCATCACCTGAAGATCTACTTCCTAGGGTCCAAGACTGGGGTTGCACCACTTGGCAGGTCAGGCTCACAGCTGGCATTGTCCAGTTGCAGGGTTGGGTTGGTTGGAAGTATTTTTTGTCCCTGAGACTTCAAATCAAGAGAACTGTCAGCAGACCCTTGGAGTCACTCTGGGTTCAGGGCTGGAGAGATGCAGGTCCAGTCCTTCTCTCCCAAGTAAGGAGGGCAGGCAGCAGGTCAACACCGCTAGGCATCATTTCTTATGGAGGAGCAGTCCAGCAAAGTGGCTGTCCTTGTAGCAGCACAGCAGTCCTTCTTCCTGCAGGGTATCCATGGATCCAAACGTGTACAGAGGTCCTCCGCTCCTGCCCTAGCTTCAGACTCACTACGGGGGGTATGCAGCCCTATGTGTGGGGACAGGACACAGCCTATTTAGTTGTAAGTGTGAGGCTGTGGCCAGCTCCTCTCTCCCAGTCTGTCAGGATGGCCTATCAGGGTCCATCAAGTCACATCTAAGCTCCCGTTGTGTGATCTGTCTAGAGGGAATTCACAAAACCCAACTGACACCCACCTCAGACTAGTAATCAGAGTCAGACAGCAGGCACCAAAAAGCTAAAGTAAGAAAATACTGTCTTTCTAAAAGTAACATTTTCAGAATTTAGTTTTTTTAGTTTTTTTTTTTATAAATTGCTAATCACATAGGTGGTCATTCTGACCCTGGCGGTCTTTGACCGCCAGGGCGGAGGACCGCGGGAGCACCGCCGACAGGCCGGCGGTGCTCCAATGGGGATTCCGACCGCGGCGGTAAAGCCGCGGTCGGACCGGCACCACTGGCGGGCTCCCGCCAGTGTACCGCCGCCCCATAGAATCCTCCACGGCGGCGCAGCTTGCTGCACCGCCGCGGGGATTCCGACCCCCCCTACCGCCATCCAGATCCCGGCGGTCCGATAGGGGGGGTCGCGGGGCTCCTGGGGGCCCCTGCAGTGCCCATGCCACTGGCATGGGCATTGCAGGGGCCCCCGTAAGAGGGCCCCTACATGTATTTCACTGTCTGCTGCGCAGACAGTGAAATACGCGACGGGTGCAACTGCCGGAATCCGAGCCGGCTTCATCGTGGAAGCCTCTTTCCCGCTGGGCTGGCGACCGCCCGCCAGCCCAGCGGGAAAGTCAGAATTACCGCCGCGGTCTTTCGACCGCGGAACGGTAATCTGACGGCGGGACTTTGGCGGGCGGCCTCCGCCGCCCGCCAAGGTCAGAATGAGGGCCATAATGTCTATAGAGATTTTTTATTTTATTTTTTTTGAAGTAGAAAAGCTCTATCATATGTTAATCATCGTTAAAATAGAGTCTTTGAACATCAACAGAAAATACATATACGTAAAACCTGTAAATAACATGATTTTATCGGGGTTGCAAAAATCTAGAATTAACTATATTAAAATTCATTACAGCATAAAGTCACTACTCATTCAGGCAGACATCGCCACCTTTCAGAAAATGTCTCCAGGGACCCAATTCTTTCAGCATACAGGCTCTCAAACTGCTTCACTTGTTTAATCTTGTTCAACCATTGACTCAAAGTTGGCACCTCAATCAATTTCCATTTTTGTAAGATTAATAACAGCATGAACAGAAATTGCTCTTCACATACGGTGCTATACCTAAACTGTGGGATCATTCCGACCAGAGACTCGTAAGGATCTGGGCATAAAGTCAACTGAGGTTTTTGACTGATAAATTGAAGTGCATGGTCCCAGAAATGATAAAGACATGTACATGTGCAACCAGTCACCCTTACCATTGCCACACCTAAAATATGGTAATGAAAGGGCAGGGTACATCTTTTGGATTCCAGAAGGGGTATAATATAGCATTCGCTTTGAGAAAAAATACATCCTTGTACAGTTAGCAGCACAAATGGCTTTAAGAGCTGTTTGGTTGTGCCATGCCCAGCTGTGGCAATCGATTTGTTTGTGGAAGCAGCAATGTTAGCCACAAACGAAGGCACCGCTTTCTCCTGTGTTTTCTGATGCAATAGGTTACAAAATATGCTTTACTAAAGTTCTCAGCTAGTTTACCAGATACCTGTCTGCTCCCTCGAAGAAAGTGACTGATTTGTTGGCATGTAAACACCAAGTTAGGGACAACTGCGGAATGGATGTGAACTGGCTGTTGCCAATATTTTACTGCACCAGCTAAAGTAGTCTCCAAGCTTACGACATCCCGCCCTTTCCCACTCCCCTATAGCTGAGGCTTTTAGCTGCAAGCCAAATGCACGGCAATCTCTTAATCAGAAAGATAAATGGAATCGAGAACTATGAAACTCGTGCTAGAGCTTGTCGTGTCTAAAAGCCAAGACATGGGGCATCTTATACCTAGGTATTTTAGGCAATCTAGGTATCTTTAGAAAAGTAGTAAGCTTATCATCTGCCCCTCTTAGCAGTTTCAATCTAAAAAATAGCCATAGTGAACATTGGTGATTTGCTGCTCAAACTAGCCAATTCAAGAGAGTGAACTGGCAATACATCTTAACTTGCGCCAGTGCCAGCCCTCTGCCTTCTATGTTGAGCTGTAATGCCTTCACATTAGTGCACATGTTTTTAATCTGCCATCAGAAATGGTGTATCATTTGATGGACTTCATCGAAGAATGATTGATTATCTTTCATCATAACATTTGAAAAGATGAATAAAAACAAAGGAAGAATGCCGATTTTAACCCCTTTGCTGCCAGGCCGTTAACCCCTCAGGTGCCAGGCCTTTTTTTGGCCATTTGGGGCAGTTCACGCGTAGGCCCTCATAACTTTTTGTGCACATAAGCTTCCCATGCCAAATTTGAGTCATTTTTTTCCAACATCCTAGGGATTCTAGAGGTACCCAGAGATTGTGGGTTCCCCTGAAGGAGACCAAGAACTTAGCCCAAATACAGTGAAAATTTCGTTTTTTCAAACAAAATGGAAACAAAGAGCTGCAGAAGAAGACCTGTGTTTTTCCCCCTGAAAATGGCATCAACAAAGGGTTTGTTGTGCTGAAATCACCATCTTCCCAGCTTTCAGGAACAGGCAGATTCGAATCAGTAAAAACACATTTTTCCAACACAGTTTTGGCATTTTACTGGGACATACCCCATTTTTTATATTTTTGTGCTTTCAGCCTCCTTCCAGTCAGTGACAGAAATTGGTATGAAACCAAAGCTGGATCCCAGAAAGCTCAACATTTCTGAAAAGTAGACAAAATTCAGAATTTAGCAAGGGGTCATTTGTGTAGATCCTACAAGGTTTTCCTACAGAAAATAACAGCTAAAATAAAGAAATATTGAAATTGAGGCGAAAAAACTGCCATTTTTCTCTCTGTTTTACTCTGTAACTTTTTATTGTGATGTCAGATTTTGAAAGTAGTATACCATTACATCTGCTGGACTCTTTTGGTTGCGGGGATATATAGGGCTTGTAGGTTCATCAAGAACCCCAGGTACCCAGAGCCAAACCTTGCAATGGGTTTTAAGTGCATACCTGGTATACAGCAATTCATTTGCTGAAATATAAAGAGTGAAAAATTGGTATCAAGAAAACCTTTGTATTTCCAAAATGGCCACAAGATAAGGTGTTGAGAAGCAGTGGTTATTTGCACATCTCTGAATTCCGGGGTGCCCATACTAGCATGTTAATTACAGGGCATTTCTCAAATAGACGTCTGTTTTTTACACACTGTCTTACGTTTGGAAGGGAAAAATGTAGAGAAAGACAAGAGTCAATAACACTTGTTCTGCTATTCTGTGTTTCCCCAGGTCTCCTGATAAAAATGGTACCTCACTTGCATGGGGAGGCCTAATCCCTGCGACAGGAAACGCAACATGGACACATCACATTTTTACGTTGAAAACTGATGTGTTTTTTGGAAAGTGCCTAGCTGTGGATTTTGATCTCTAGGTCAGCCAGCAACTAGGAAAACCTACCAAACCTGTGCATGTTTGAAAACTAGACACCTATGGGAATCCAAGATGGGGAGACTTGTGGGGCTCTCACCAGGTTCTGTTACCCAGAATCCTTTGCAAACCTCAAACTTTGGACAAAAAAACACCTTTTCTTCACATTTTGGTGACAGCAAGTTCAGGAATCTGAGAGGAACCTAAATTTCCTTCCACCCAGCGTTCCCCCAAGTCTTCCGATACAAATGGTACCTCACATGTGTGGGTAGGCCTAGTGCCTGCGACAGGAAATGCTTCAAAACACATCATGGAAAACTAACATTTTCCCAAAGAAAACAGAGATGTTTTTTGCAAATTGCCTAGCTGTGGATTTTGGCCTCTAGCTCAGCCGGCACCTAGGGAAACCTACCAAACATGTGCATTTTTTAAAACTAGACACCTAGGGGAATCCGGGATAGAGTGACTTGTGGGGCTCTCACCAGTTTTTGTTACCCAGAATCATTGGCAAACCTTAAAATTTGGCCAAAAAAGCACTTTTTGCTCACATTTCGGTGACAGAAAGTTCTGGAATCTGAGAGGAGCCACAAATTTCCTTCCACCCAGTGTTCCCCCAAGTCTCCCGATAAAAATTATAGCTCACTTGTGTGGGTAGGCCGAGTGCCTGAGAAAGGAAATGCCCCAAAACACTATCTGGACAGATCAAAATGATCAAATACAAAACTACCTGTTTTTGCGGGGGGGCGCACCTGCGTTTTTGGTCCTCGGCTCAGCAGCCATACAGGGAAACCTACCAAACCCAGACATTTCTGAAAACTATACGCCTGAGGGACTCCAGGGAGGTGTGACTTGTGTAGATCCCCCAGCGTTTTCTTACCCAGAATCCTCAGCAAACCTCAAATTTAGCACATCTCTGTGTGGGATCACTGTACCGGGACAGATTTCCTACCACCCAATGTCCTCCTAAATCTCCCGGTAAAAATTATACCTCACTTGTGTAGGTGGGCCAAGTTCCTGTGACGGGGAAGAGCCAAAAACATGTTGAAATTCAGGGGAAACCAAAGTTGGTCCAAAAGGGCAGTTTGAAAAAAAATACATTTTTAGGCTGACAAGTGGGGCATAATTTTTATCGGTATATATGGGAAAATGCTGGGTGGTAGGAATTTTGTGGATTCCTGCAGATTACGGAAGGTTCCATCACAAAAATATTGGAAAAATGTGTGATTTCCAGCAAAATTGGAGGTTTGCAGGGCATTGTGGGTAAGAAAATGTGCAGGTGCATGTGAAGCACACCACCCTGGACTCACCCAGACGTTTAGTTTTCAGATGTGTCTAGGTCTTGTGGATTCTTTACATGGCAGCGTCCCAAAGTCCAAAAAGTGCAGCCCCCACCGTTCCAAGTGGGATGATTTTGAGAGTTAGACAAGCTCTCATGGTCCAAATGTAAAACCTAAAGCCAAAATAATCAAATGTCCTCTTGCTTGCTGTGGGATAAGATGTTTTAGTGTGCGAGGGAGAGCTGAAAGACTGTTACCCCCTTCAGTTGGGGTGGGGGCATAATTATACCAATACTGGTAGGTAGTTACCACACCACTATTTTCTTTTTAATTCCCTGGCATCTAGCAGGCTTTCTGCCCCCCTGGGGAGAGGATCGGGGGCAATTGCCCCATCTGCCCACTGGTGGACAGAACAACTTTGGCCCCATTTATTTACGGTGGGAGTATGGCCATACCCCCACCCTCTTTTTTTAAAAACAAATTCTTCCCTGGTCTCCGGTGGGTGTTCTGCCACTGTTGGGGACGATGGACCTTCCAAAAATAGGCCGATCTGCTCCCAAGGGGAGCAGGTATGGCCAACAGTAATGCACCTCCATGGGGAGCAACCCTTGCCCAAGTGGCTACCCCCCCAAACAAAACACACAGATACACACACACCAGTCCCTGGTGTCTAAGTGGTTTCTGCCCCCCCCGGTGCAGATCGGCCTAATAGAAATAGGCCTTATCTGCCCCCAAGGTGGCCAGAAATGGCCTAAAATAAATTCCCCAGGGGAGCGACCCTTGCCTAAGGGGTCGCTTCCCTTGTGTGAAAGTGGAGCAAAAAAAATCCCTGGTGCCTAGTGGTTTCTGCCCCCATTAGGGGCAGATCGGCCTAATAAAAATAGGCCGATCTGCCCCCAAAGGAGGCAGAAATGGCCTATAATACATTTGTCCCCCAGGGGAACGACCCTTGCCTAAGGGGTCGGTCCCATTGCATGAAATTGACGCAAAAAAATAAAAATCCCTGGTGTCCAGCTCCTTGGAGGCAGATTGGCCTAATAAAAATAGGCAGATCTGCCCCTATGGGTGGCAGAAATGGCCTAAAAAGATTTCCCCCCCCAGGAGAGCGACCTTTTGCCCAAGAGGTTGCTCCCCATGTCTAAAAAAATGATCCCTGTGCCTAGAGGTTTCTGCCCCACCCCGGGGCCCAATTACAATAGGCCGATCTGCCCCCAGAGGGGGCAGAAATGGGCAAAAACAAATTTGCCCCCCCCCCAGGGGAGCGACCCGTGCCTAAGGGGTCGCTCCCCTCACGTGAAACTGACTTAAAAAAAAATCCCTGGTGTCTAGTGGTTTCTGCCTCCGTTGGGGGCAGATTGGCCCAATAAAAATAGGCCGATCTACCCCCAGACATGGCCTAAATACAATTTGCCCCCCAGGGGAGCGACCCTTGCCTAAGGGGTCGCTCCCCACATATAAAAAAATAAAATAAACAAATAAAAAGATACCTGGGGTAAATGGCCTTAAATTAATTTGCGCCCCCTGAGGAGCGAACCTTGCCCAAGGGGCCGCTCCCCTTATTCTTAAATGCAAAAAAAAAAAAAAAACCTGGTGCCTAGTGGCCATTTCTGCGATCGGGCAGCAGAAATGCAGAGAGAGACATGAAAGGAAAGGAAAGGTCTTTCCTTTCCTTTCATGCCTCTCTTGCCTCCTCCACGTGATTGGAGGAGAAATGCTAAAACATTTATTTTCTGATCTGCGTTGAAAGCTGAGCTTCCAGCGCGGAGGGAGCAGCCTCTGATGAGGTCGCTGACGTCATCAGATGCCATGGGGGTTCGGGGTGGAAGGGGAATTGATTCCCCTTCCATCCCTGCCCAGAGGAGGGGTGTACCAGGCCCGAGGGCCCATAGCAGGGCGAGCTGGTCTTGTCCTCTGCACCGGAGCACTGTGGCCGAGGGCGAGACCAGCTCATCCTGAGCACCCAAGGGGTTAATTAGTGTGGTCCGACCAATAATAGAAAGTTCTAAAGAATGCCACTGAGGGAATAATCAGCGTACTTTAATTAGGGGTGTGATATAATTTAGATGAAACAGGTCAGCAAAATTTGTTGTGACATGGATCCCCAGATATCCAAAGGGACAAACTTTGGAGTAATGAGCCCTCATTTCAACAGGAGGGGCTGAAGGGGACTTATTAAATAACAGCCTTTGGACTTGGAATAACTGATTTTGTAATCTCCCATGCATGTGTACTCCTCAATTCTGGCAAGTGTATTTTGTATATTTTTCTCATCAGCCGCTAGGCATAGTAACATATAGTCGTCAAACAGTTTTAATTTTGCCACACCTTTGACAAGAGCCACAATGCAAGAGTCTTGCCCTAGTGCACAGGCCAAGGGATCAATGAATAAAGTGAACAAAACTGGTGACATTGGGCACCCCTGCCTCTCCCCCTCTTGATTGCAGTATGACCTATTAGTTTAGAGTTGATCACAATTTTGGCTTCAGAGTTTTTATACCGATTCTCCAGCAAATGAACCAGTTTCACGGAGGAGCCCATATATGGTGAACAGAACCTACCACCAAACCAGATCAAAAGCGTTTTCCACCTCTAACATGATGATTGCTGCCTTAATACTATTTTACTGAATAATAATTGAAGGCGTGTACTAAATAATTAGTATTGGTCGAAATCAATCTGGTTGGTAAAAAGTCATTTACTGTGGGTGGACCAAAATTTGCACTAGCTAATCTGTTTGTGATTATTTTTGCAAACATTATGTAGTCGCTACTCAACAGGCAAATTTGATAGTATGAACCGCGGGAGGCTTAGCCTTTTTCAAAAAGCTTATAATGACTGTCTCAGTGAAAGAGCTAGGCAAGTCTCTACATTCTAGACTTTCTAGATTCATTAAAGAGTAACCGGAAATGTGCTCACTTGGGGCTAGATGTATCAAGAATCCATTTTGCGATTCGGTAATAGCGATTTCTTAAAAATCGCAAATGCTCTTACCGAATCGCAAATAGCGGCACTGCCCCCATTTGCACCTATGGGCCTGTAGGCCCATATTTGTGAATTCTTTGCATTTCCCAAATAGCGAATTCCTAACTGGAATTCGCAATTTGGGAAATGTAAACCCCAGGGTGCTGGGGGCCTAAGGCCCCCTCTGCTGCACCCCCAAAAAATGTTTTTGGACATGTAAGGCGCACACATGCCAATTTGAAAAATGCATTTTTAATGCATTTTTTAAATTTGCACATGGTTACCACCAAGTTGAACTTGGTGGTAATTGCGATTCCTTAATGCCCAATTTGCATTAAGGAAAAGCTTGATACATGTGCTTAAGAAATCGCAAATAAGGATTCCTTATTTGCGATTTCTTATTTAGAGAATCGCAATTTGTGATTCTCTAAACGGGCTCGCAATTTTAAGGAATCGCTATTTTAGAAAATAGCGATTCCTTAAAATTGCATAGCGAATGCCTTTCATACATACTGAAAGGCATTTTTGCATTCGCATACGGCCATTCGCACCGTTTGCGAATGCAAAAACGCTTGATACATCTTGCCCCTGGTTCTTAAATACCTTGTATAGCTCTACGGGTAAGCCATCAAACCCACAGGCCTTTGTATTGGGGGACATATTTATCCCATCCTCCACCTCAGATAGTTTGATATGGGCAACGGCTGCAACTTGGAAATCATCTGCTAAAGCTGGCAGCTGAATAAAAGTCAGATAATCGTTAATGCTTTCTGCAGTTCGTTTGTCCACTACAGTATTAAGGGCCACATGTAGCAAGTTCCGAATTTGCGATTCGGAAATTGCGAGTCGGTGCGACTCACAATTTCCGAATCGCAAATTCGGATGCAGAACGGTGTCTCAGACACCGTCTGCTATTTGCTATGGGGTCGCAAAGACCCACCTCATTAATATTAATGAGGTGGGTCGCATTTTGCGACCCCATAGCAAGTCCCTGCACTCACAGGGATGGTGGCCTGCTGAAGACAGCAGACCTCCATGTCTGTGACTGCTTTTTAAATTAAGCAGTTTTTTTTTTTTATCTTGCAGCCCGTTTTCCTTAAAGGAAAACGAGTTGCAAAACAAAAAAAATAACAAAACCATTTGGTTTCGTTTTTTCAGACTAGGCAGTGGTCCATTGGACCACTGCCTGCTCTGAAAAAACCTTTTTGGCAACATTCACAAAGGGGAAGGGGTCCCATTGGGACCCCTTCCCTTTTGCGAATGGGTTACCACCAGTGTGACACTGGTGGTAACTGTGAATTGCTTTGCGACCGCGTTCGAGGTCACAAAGCAATTTGGCATCGCAGTGCGAGTCGCAAATAGGAAGGGGACACCCCTTCCTATTTGCGAGTTGCATTCACATTTTGCGAGTCGGTACCGACTCGCAAAATGTGAATGAGCATCGCGATGAGCATTTTGCGTGGCGCAAACTACGATTTTCGCAGTTTGCACCATGCAAAATGCTTCCTACATCTGGCTCTAAGTTCTGCATAGTGTTTAAGGAAAACCTCCCCTATTAAATCTGGCCGGGTAAACTCTTTATTTTTGGCTGTGCCAAAAATCAATGTAATCATATCATTATTCCTTCTCTTCTTTACTGACCATGCTAAAAACCGTGCCACATGCTCGTTTTCTTTGTAGCTTCTCTGATAGCTTGTATTTTGATTCACTATTTTAATAGCCGTAAGATGGTCCTTTAGGTTTTGTTGTGCTTGAAGTAAATTTAATCTGGCTGTTGGAGTATGCAGTGCAGAGTGAGCAAGAGTAGCAGCATCTAATGTGGATTGTAACTGCATAGCTAGCACTTTATTTTGATTACTGAATCATGCTTTAAAGGAAATTGTTTTGCCCCGAATAATGGCTTTCAATGCACCTCAAACCGAAAACAAAGGAGCAGTGCCAATGTTTCTCATCAGAAACTCCTCTATTGCGATGCCCATACTTGCGACCCAAAGCTCGCCAGTTAAGAGTGACCTGTCAAAGCACGATCTGTGCTGATCAACCCTTCGATCATCAACCATCAAATCAATAGTGGGAGTTGAATGATTAGAGAAGGCATTGGCTAGTATATCTGCCTTACCTCTAGTCTAATGATAGGATACCAGGAAGAAATAGATCCTGGAAGCCGAATTGAACTGCATGAAAAACAGGTGTATACTTTCCCCTGAGGTTAGTCGGCCTACCATGGATCTATCAATGCACTTTAAATTTTGTAGAAAGTGAGATGATCTCAGCTTGTTTTGCTGTTTGTTCAATTGTCAGCAGTCTAGTATTACATCTTGAATAACAATAAAGTCTCCTCCAACACAACTAGCCCCTTTGATTGTGTGGCTAGATTGTGTATTTCAGTAAGAGACGATATATCATCTTCAATGGGGCCATAATAGCCTGCAAAGTAGACCAGATGCTGACGAATCATAACACTTACCCAGATCCATCTCGCCCTGGGATTTCTTATCACCTACTGAACTTTGCACTGGAGCCCTCTGGAAATAAGTACAGCCACCTCTCTGCCTGCTGCATTAGCCGATGCAAAAATTGCATGCAAAATATAACCTGGAATGCTTGGCCGGTATGCTGCAGATTTCAGGTGGGTCTCTTGAAAGAAAATGACCTGTACTTTGGATGCTTTTAACCATGTCAATATGGACCTATATTTAACCTTGTTGTAAATTCCACTAGCATTACAGGATACGACCCTTTGATTTCAAGATTTCATGATTGCCTTATCTATTTGGAGGAAAGCCTAAATAAGCTCTGTATATCGATGGTCACAATTCATGGCAGCCCACCCTCTTGTATTCTTCCATAGCATACATGGTACTGCAATAACATACTGTTAGTCACTTTTATTATGAATATATTTGATCTGGATTTTTTTACTTATCTTTTGCTTACTGACTGAAACTCTCACCCACCCAGTGCCCTCTACCCTGCTGGTCCTCCACAGGGCCACACTTCCTCGAAACCTACACACTGAAATCCTGGGTACCCATATCTAGGTCCCTGGTAGTCCCCCCACCTCTCCTCCCCTGAAAGTCTCTCCTTGGACCCCTGGTCACGGCTATAAAAAGGTTTACTATACGCCCCACCCCCCTTTCACTAATATTGAATAGGTACAATAATGGGCTTATCTTTTGAGTTTTACCAATTACGCGTGCTATAAAAAAAAAACTTACAGCTTTTCGGTTGTCTGAACTTATTGAGGGTCACTCTAACAGGGCCACCAGATAGGGCTTACCTGCAAATTGGACACTGCTTCCACTTTCATCTTATGTGGAAGTACTTTCTTTCTAAGGCACCAGGCCATTACAACATTGACAGTATTGAGAGGAAGAATGAGAGCGAGAAAAAAAGAATTCCCCGAGGCATGTACAAAGCCATATACCTGACCTTCCACATATTCATACATGTATAAAATTATCATGAAAATATACTGGTAGCAGAAACATATTATACTTGGATAGGGACTGCATTATTTCTCTCTTCCCCCTTCCCTCCACTCCTCTCCCCTCCCCCTCCTCACCCTCTTCCCTAATCTTTCCTTAGCTAGATGACACTACACAACATTCTGCAGTATTACCTCTATACTAACTCACAGTGTTGGTCTTTACCAATATTCTCCAGTGAAAGGGAAGAGAAAAAAAAAATACATGAACAAAAAGAGAAATGTTATCATGTTCCTGGGTTGGCACTCTAGGAAGTAAAGTTATTACAAAGGCACAAGAGGAGGTTACACTTATAAAATGTAAGTATAATTATACTTGAGGATTGGTGCTTGGAACAGTTAAGGTTCTTCAAAAACTGTGCATCAGACCAAACTATTGATAAAATATGGAATTGGCATTCATGAATCACCTTGAGCTTTGCCTGTTGTGCCAGTCCAGCCTATACTCCAACCTTTTTAAATGATTTGATCATGGATTGGAATTTCGTAAGCCGACGGGTAGATGTTAAGGATTTATTGGCAAAAATATGAAAGGAAAAATTGTCTTTCGTTTGGAAAGACATGCTGCAATGCTTCATTGAAGATTTGCTCTTTAGTTTGATATTCTCCAAAGTTCACTATAATCGTTCTGGGGTAGTTGTAATTACCAGAAATATGGCCAGGGACTTGAGGAACCTGCATAATTGTAAGTTCCTCAGCTGCAGCCAAATACATTGATAATACCTATGATTTAATCAAATCCATACTGAGCTTGCCCACCTTCAGATCCTTCTTTTGGCCTTATGGTACACCCATGAAACACAAATTGGACTGACGGTGTCTGTTCTCCATTTCTTCAAAGATGGCTTTCAGCTCATCAGTATCTCCCCTGGACTGGGCAGTAGCACTATTAAGATGATTGAGGTTGTCTTCCCAATCAGAGACCCTCTCTTCTGCCTGCTCCAGCTGAGCTTTGTTCTGGGTCAGGTCCTTGTTTAGTGTACGCAATTGCTTGCCAATCTCCTTGTACGCTTGAACCTGAGCTTCATGAATTTCGCAATAAACTGCTGAGAAGTGAAGCAAGCAGGGCAGTGGGCACAGGGCCGCTAAGCACCTCTTCTCAGGCTTTCTGTTTTAGAAATTGGGTCTGTAATTGGCAAAAGCTTTGCACCGTGTCCAAGTAAGGACCACAATTCTAGCCAGGGTAAGTCAGTTACACTCCCTAAATTAACCTGTGCTCACCCTTTGGCAGCTTGGCACAGAGCAGTCAGGCTTAACCTAAGAGGCAATGTGTAAAGTATTTGTATTACATTGTTTACACAATTACATGAATACAGTGAAAGACATCACAAAAAAGAATAATAGATAATATTTATCTGAATATAACAATACCAAAACATCACAAATCCAATCAGTAGAAGAAGGGATATGAATAAAAAAAAAAAAATGTGAAAACAGTCCTTAGAAGCCTATGGTGGTAAAAAAGTTACTTAAGCTTGTGAGGGGCTGCTGCAAATACAAACTCCAGGCTGACCGCAATGGAGGAGAGTCCGGCTACAGAACCCACGCATAGTCGAAGTGTAAATATTTGTCCCACACTCAGGGCGATGTGTCATCGTTGGGCTCTGTTGAAGTGGATGCAATTCAACGCTGGTGGGCCGTGCAGAGTGCCATCCTCAGGCCACGCGGTAGGTGAAGCTGCTGTAGTCGGGTTGCTGCTTTGTCACTGTCGGAGATGCAGTGCATCAATTTTTCTGCTGCACTTGGGGCGATGTGTTACTTTTTGAGGTTCTTAGCTGCAAGAACCCACTTCTGAGGGCTACGACCAAAGAGGGGTACCTCAGGCAATGGTAGGACTTATTAATGGCAGAGTCCAGCAGTACAAAGAGAGTTGCAAGCAGTATGTGATGTCCCTTACACTGCAAAAGAACAGTGGGCAAGCAAGCACGCCCTTGAAGTCTCTTAGGTTCAAGGATGTGGAGAATAAGTCCAGTCCATCTCACTGCAGGACAGAAGCAGCAGGCAGCAGGCCAAAATAGTAGAGCAAACAGCAAAGTGTCAGCCCCTCCTACAGCACAGCACACAGAAGCAGTAGACCAACACAGCAATACAGCTGCAGAGTGGCAGTCCCATCTGACAGCACAGCAGTCTTTCTTCCTGGCAGTGTGTCCTTGGTTCCAGTAGAGATCTGATGTGGTGAGGCCCAGTAGTTATATTTTGGTGCCCTTGTTCTGGAAAGTGGGAGAAACTTCCAGACCTTCCTTTGATGTCCACAAGTTTCCTGTCCTGCCCTTCCCGGCCTCAGACACTCTACAGGGGGTTATGCAGCCCTTTGTGTGCGGAGAGACACAGCCCTATTCAGGAGTAAGGTGGTCATTACAACCCTGGCGGTCGGTGTTAAAGCGGCTGTAAGACCGCCAACAGGCCGGCGGTAAAAAAATTGCAATTACGACCGTGGCGGAAACCGCCAACAAAGACAGCCACTTTAACACTCCGACCGTCACTGCGGTACAAACAAACAGCTTGGAGGTCACCGCCAACTGACAGGCGGAGGACTATGTACCGCCCACAGTATCACAACCTACCAATCCGCCACCTTTTCCGGGGAGGATTCACTGCGAACAAAAACATGGGGGAAACAGGACTTCGAAGGGAAAACGCTCACCTCTACACACCCCACGAGAAATCCGGACGCCATAGAACCCGAGCTCCAGATCCTGCCAGCCCTCATGTTCTTGCTCCTCCACCAGGAGCATGAACGAAGGCGGCGAAGACAACGTTGAGTACTGCACCTATGACACAGGGGAGGGGGGAGGGAAAAAACAGGGACACACACACGCAAAACCCCCACCCCCACCCTCACCCACTACAACACACACACTAATACAGCATGATACATTACAGTTACACCCCCAGACCCTCCGGAAGAATGCAAAGACAAAAGCAAATGAGTCTAACCATTGTAATCTATTAAAATCCAGGACGCAAAAATATATATACACTATAAACAAATATATACACCAAGAATAGTAGTCCAGGTAGTGCTCCATTAAAGTCCGTAGAACACTGGGCCCACACGGCATGGGCGAGGCCCACACTCAATCCCCGAACATGACGGAGAGAACACTGCAGGGGCATCAGATAGCAATACAACAGGCACCTCAGGGGGAAGGGAAAGGGGGGGCACCTCAGCCAGTTGAGTGCACGATGCCAAATCCACAAGGGGGCCACATGCCCACAGTTCAATCCTGGGGAGTGCAAAGCCTCAGTCTCTCAAGTCTCTCCAGTGGGTGGGTTTCCCACTGCATTATCCTGGGGAGTGCAAAGCCACAGTCTCTCAAGTCTCTCCAGTGGGTCGGTTGCCCACTGCTTTATCTTGGGGAGTGCAAAGCCACGGTCTCTCAGGTGGATGCCTATCTCCACTGGTTCTGGAGGGGGCCTTGTGCCCAGAGTGCTTCATCCTGCCAAGGATAGAGGTAGTGGATGTATCTCTCCACTGGTCCTGGAGGGGGCCTTGTGCCCAGAGTGCTTCATCCTGCCAAGGACAGAGGTAGTGGATGTATCTCTCCACTGGTTCTGGAGGGGGCCTTGTGCCCAGAGTGCTTCTTCCTGCCAAGGACAGAGGTAGTGGATGCCTTTCTCCACTGGTTCTGGAGGGGGCCTTGTGCCCAGAGTGCTTCTTCCTGCCAAGGACTGAGGTAGTGGATGCCTTTCTCCACTGGTTCTGAAGGGGACCTTGTGCCCAAAGTGCTTCATCCTGCCAAGGACAGAGATAGTGGATGTATCTCTCCACTAGTTCTGGAGGGGGCCTTGTGCCCAGAGTGCTTCATCCTGCCAAGGACAGAGGTAGTGGATGTATCTCTCCACTGGTTCTGGAGGGGGCCTTGGGCCCAGAGTGCTTCTTCCTGCCAAGGACAGAGGTAGTTGATGTATCTCTCCAATGGTTCTGGAGGGGGCCTTGTGCCCAGAGTGCTTCATCCTGCTCGTGACGGACTCAGTAGCGTCAGTGCCCTTGGCGTTAATGGGCCTGCGGTGCTTGTTGTGGCAGTGTCCTGTTCAGCGGTGCTTGTGGCGGCAGTGTCCTGTTCAGCGGTGCTTGTGGCTGTGGTGTCCTGATCAGCGGTGCTTGTGGCGGCGGGGTCCTTGGCAGTGACTCAGCTGCTGGCGGTCCTGTCTGGCCCAGCAGGGCTGGTGCTGGCGGTCCTGTCTGGGCCAGCGGTGCTTGTTGCGGCAGTGTCCTGTTCAGCGGTGCTTGTGGCAGCAGTGTCCTTGGCAGCGGTGCTTGTGGCAGCAGTGTCCTGTTCAGCGGTGCTTGTGGCGGCGGTGTCCTGTTCAGCGGTGCTTGTGGCGGCAGTGTCCTGTTCAGCGGTGCTCGTCGCAGTGGTGTCCTGTTCAGCGGTGCTTGTGGCGGCAGTGTCCTTGGCAGCGGTGCTTGTTGCGGCGGTGTCCTTGGCAGCGGTGCTTGTGGCGGCGGTGTCCTGTTCAGCGGTGCTTGTGGCGGCAGTGTCCTGTTCAGCGGTGCTTGTGGCTGTGGTGTCCTGATCAGCGGTGCTTGTGGCGGCGGGGTCCTTGGCAGTGACTCAGCTGCTGGCGGTCCTGTCTGGCCCAGCAGGGCTGGTGCTGGCGGTCCTGTCTGGCCCAGCAGGGCTGGTGCTGGCGGTCCTGTCTGGCCCAGCAGGGCTGGTGCTGGCGGTCCTGTCTGGGCCAGCGGTGCTTGTTGCGGCAGTGTCCTGTTCAGCGGTGCTTGTGGCGGCAGTGTCCTTGGCAGCGGTGCTTGTGGCAGCAGTGTCCTGTTCAGCGGTGCTTGTGGCGGCGGTGTCCTGTTCAGCGGTGCTTGTGGCGGCAGTGTCCTGTTCAGCGGTGCTCGTCGCAGCGGTGTCCTGTTCAGCGGTGCTTGTGGCGGCAGTGTCCTTGGCAGCGGTGCTTGTTGCAGCGGTGTCCTTGGCAGCGGTGCTTGTGGCGGCGGTGTCCTGTACAGCGGTGCTTGTGGCGACAGTGTCCTGTTCAGCAGTGCTCGGGGTTGGTGCTGGTGCTGGCGGTGGCATCCTGGGCAGCAGGGCTGGTGCTGGCGGTGGCCTCCTGGGCAGCTGGGCTGGTGCTGGCGGTGGCCTCCTGGGCAGCTGGGCTGGTTCTGGCAGTGGCCTCCTGGGCAGCAGGGCTGTTGCTGGCGGTGGCCTCCTGGGCAGCGGGGATGATGGCGGTGGCCTCCTGGGCAGCGGGGATAATGGCGGTGGCCTCATGGGCAGCGGGGATGATGGCGGTCTTCTCCGCTGTGCTGCTCTTCCCAGACTTGCTGACTTTCTTGTGGCACTTCCCCACCTTGGAAGGTGTCGCAGCTGACTACACACTCCCACCTGTACCCCTGGGAGCTGCTTTGGTGGCTGGAGTCTTCCCCCTCTCCCGCCGGGCACTGCCCAACTTTTGATGCTTCACAGGTGGGAGACTGTCCGTGCTGTGGCTCCGTGTCACACTGGGTGCCCTGCTGCCTGGTGCACTCCAGATTCCGGTGACTACAGGCACCACTGGTCCCGGAGATGTTGTGGCTGAGGTGCTAGGTTGGGACCTGGAGAGTCGGGCCCTAGGAGACTGACGGGGTGGGGGAGGTGAGGGAAAGAGGTCAAGGTTGGACAGGAAAAGTTTCTTGGGAACACTGGGACGGGTAGCTGGAGGGGGTTTGGGAGTGGAGGAAGAGGTTGTGGTTGTAGGAGGTGTTCGTTTGCTGACTTTGGGTGAAGGTGCATGCGCTGGAGGCTGTCGTGAGGTGGATGGCTGTTGGGTGGGTGTGTGCCTGCGTTTGTGTATCGTGGGAGGTGGCATCACAGACACACTGGGAGAGGACACAGGGGACGTGTGAATGGTAGTGGAGGTGGTGACTGCACATAAGCGGGGTGTGGTGGTGTGTGTGCTGGTGATGGAACTAATGGCTGGAGATGTAGTGCATGCAGGTGTGAGTGTAGACGAGACTGGGAGGGAGGAGGGAGACGAGGAGGAGGGGGACACAGTGGAGGCAGTGGATGTTGGTGTGTCTGCATGCATGTGATGCTTGCGTGAGTGCCTGTGGGATGTGTGCTGCTTATGTTTACCAGAGCTTCCCTTGTCTGTTGACGTGTGTGCATGCTGGTCTGAAGGTGTGCTTGGGATAGGCTGAGGTAGAGGGGATTGGGTCTGGGTGGAGGAAGTTGGAGGGGGGAGGCCAGAGACAGGGACAATAGCTGCCATCAGTGCTGAGGCCAGAGTCTGAAAAGCTCGCTGAAGGGCCGCCTGACCAGAATGAATGCCCTCCAGCAATGCATTTGTTTGTTGCAACTGCCTTTCTCCACCCTGGATGGCATTCAAAATGGTAGACTGCCCAACAGTGAGGGACCTGAGGAGGTCAATGGCCTCCTCACTGAGGGCAGCAGGGGTGACTGGGGCAGGGGCTGAGATGCCTGGGGCGAAGGTGATGCCCACCCTCCTGGGTGAGCGGGCACGGGGCAAAGGCTGAGGGACTGCTGGGAGGGCGGTGCTGGTTGCGGGGGTGGCTGCTGTACCTGTAGATGTGGGGGCACAGGTGTGGCCGCCACCACAAGGGAGCTCCCATCAGAGGACGAGTCCGTATCACTGGTCTCAGCTCCTGTCCCCGCCGTGGAGCTCCCCTCACCCTCCGTCCCACTGGTGCACCCCGAGTCCGTTGTCTCGCCCTCCAGGGCAATGTGGGATGCAGCTCCCTCCTGCTCCGGTGCCACTGCTCCTCCGCCTGATGATGCTAATGCACACAAGAACAGGGAGACCACAAAAAGGGGGGGACGACAGAAGAAAGACATTTTGAGTGCATGCATCACCGCTACGTTGGTGGACACGACAGACACAGAAGCCCCCTGCAATACGCTGCGCACTTGGGCTCCACTGTTCAATCCCAGGGACATGGCCTACAAGGCTATGGCTGACATCTGTACACATGGATGACAACGGAGCCTGACTAGGTGTACTTGGCACTGTACACAGGTGGGGTGGGGTGCCACAGCGTCTGCCAGAACAAGGGGACCTAACTAGCACACTCGCCCTGGCCTGGGGAAACCCACAGCCCACCTCCCCCACCCAGACACCTCCACTGCGTGCAAAATCAGCAGAATGAGAGTGTACTCACCCCCTTGTGGCTGCTATGATGCCCTCAAGCACCCATCCAACTCCGGGTACGCCACCGCCAGGATCCTGAACATCAGGGGGGTCATGGTGCGACGGGCACCCCTCCCATGTTGGGAGGCCATCCCCAGCTGGGCCTCCGCCGTCTTCTTGCTCCAGCGGCGAATGTCCTCCCATCTCTTACGGCAGTGGGTGCTCTGTCTGTGGTAGACCCCCAGGGTCCGGACGTCCTTTTCGATGGCACGCAAAATATCCTTTTTCTGGTGGGCGCTGACCTACATGAATTGTACAGGGGGAAAAGAAAAGTTATTACCAACTGCACCGTCACAGTCATTGGCCCCCATCCCTACCCTTGCCATGTGAGAAATGCACTCACCGTCGTTTCATGCACACCTCAATCTCTCCCCCGCCCATCTTTCATCCACACCACTCCACACAGGCATAGCCCATACAGCATGCTCCCAGTGTACTTACCTGTTTGTATGGAGGACCGTAGAGTAGCGTGTACTGGGGGAGGACCCCATCCACAAGTTTCTCCAACTCCTCTGATGTGAAGGCAGGGGCCCTTTCCCCAGACGCACGTGCCATTGTCTCTTCCAGACCGAGTCACAGCAGCACTTGCAGTGTAGGTCCTCTCCTGTCGAAGATCAGGTATCGAGTGATTGAACAGATAGAAAATGGCGGTCGCGTCCGCGGCGGTGCGTACCGTCACCACCGGCGTACATCGGCATTGGCTCCTGGGACCCATAGGGTCCAATGTTAAACAATGCAGAATTGCGCCGCGGTCTTCTACCGCCTACCGCGACGGTGTACAACGTCAGCGCAGTTACCTCACATCCCATTGTCCCACTTTACAGGTCAGCCATCCGCCATTTCAGGGGCCCACATGGCTTAATTTGTAACTGCGTCAAACATACCTAGGCCTTGCCTCAACACTCATACAGGCCAAATTTCGGATTATGATTCGTGTTCTGTGTAAGCTGTGGGTCCGTACCTCTGAGTTGGTTGACTCTGTGCTCGCTGTTGTCCTTCATAGGCACCGTCCGCTGGGACATGTGAGGAGATGGCGGCATCCTCCGGTGTACAGACCGCTGGGGGACCTGTCGACAATGGAGGAAAGACATGTGATCATCACCTACAGGCTTGATCGTGCCACAATCCTGGAACTGTGTGCCCAGCTGGAGCCAGACCTGATGTCAGCTATCCGCCATCCCACAGGAATCCCCCCTCAAGTGAAGGTGCTGTCAGTACTCCATTTCCTTGCAAGTGGGTCAGTTCAAACTACAGTGGCCATAGCATCAGGGATGTCCCAGCCTATGTTTTCCAACGTGTTGTCTAGAGTGTTGTCTGCCCTGCTGAAACACATGCAGAGCTACATCGTTTTCCCACAGGTGGAGGATT
The DNA here is from genome assembly GCF_031143425.1 of Pleurodeles waltl. Lineage (NCBI taxonomy): Eukaryota > Metazoa > Chordata > Amphibia > Caudata > Salamandridae > Pleurodeles > Pleurodeles waltl. Next base: position 709,026,649 of record NC_090439.1, on the reverse strand, counting down.
TGCCTACAGTGAAAGGTGACTTCTATGCCCTGGGACATATCCCCAACATCATAGGTGCCATTGATGGGACACATGTGGCTTTGGTACCCGCCCAGGAGTGAACAGATGTACATGAACCGGAAGAGTTATCATTCCATGAATGTGCAGATGGTGTGTTTGGCCGACCAGTACATCTCCCATGTTAATGCCAAATTCCCTGGCTCAGTGCATGACGCTTACATCCTGCGGAATAGCAGCATCCCTTATGTGATGGGACAACTCCAGAGGCACCACCGTGTGTGGCTGTTGGGTGAGCACCTGGAAGCAAGTCAGTGGGAATGGTTGTCTGGGTCTGGGGATATCCCTACAGGTTAGTGTGTGTCTAACAGTTGTCCCTCGCCATTTGCAGGTGACTCTGGTTACCCCAACCTGTCATGGCTACTGACCCCAGTGAGGAATCCCAGGACAAGGGCAGAGGAACGCTACAATGAGGCCCATGGGCGAACTCGGCGGATTACAGAGTGGACCTTCGGCCTCCTGAAGGCCAGGTTCAGGTGCCTCCATATGACAGGTGGATCCCTATTCTACTCACCAAAGAAGGTGTGCCAGATCATCGTGGCCTGCTGTATGCTTCACAACTTAGCTTTGCAACGACAGGTGCCTTTTCTGCAGGAGGATGGTCCAGATGGCGGTGTTGTTGCAGCTGTGGAGCCTGTGGACAGTGAAGACGAGGAAGCAGAAGAATAGGACATCGACAACAGGAACTCAGTGATCCTGCAATATTTCCAGTGAGACACAGGTAAGAATACCAACCTGCTTACTACATATACTTTAACACTACTACCTCTCAACTGTCTGTTGTTTTCACCTAGTGTATGGTCACTGAGTTGTCACTTTCCCTTACGATTTCACAGATGTGGGTCCCACTGTGTGACATCTGCTTTGTTTCCTCATGGACTAGAGCCGTGTGACATAGGTACGTTGACATTACATTTGAAAGAGCATTTTGACACTGTAATTGCTAATACACTATTTCGAAATCACAGACTGACTCCAGATTGTTTTGTGCTTCAAGGGTGTTTATTTAAGTGCTCAATAGTGGAGGGGGTTGTAAAATGGTGAGGGGTGATGGTGGAGGAATGTCCATGGCAGAGTCCAGTCTATTAGTCTCACAGGTGCATTGACCAAATGGGCATAGGAAGTGGGGCTGGGGCAGATTGAGGATGGACAGGGTGATAAAGTGGGACAGAAGGATGACATTCAGGGTGGTCTCATTTCTTGGCGGGGTCTCAGCATCATTCTCTGTCTTTGTCCTGGATCTCCTGGACCGTTTGGGGGGTGGTTCAGCCTCTGCAGGGGGTGGGGTACTGGTGTGGTGGTCCTGTGGCCGTGCCTCCTGTCCTCTAGCACCGGCGGAGGTGGTGGGCAGTTCATCGTCCAGGCTAGTGTCAGGGGCCCCTTGTTGTGCCACAATGTCCCTCCTGGTGTTGAGGACTTCCTTCAGCACCCCTACGATGGTGCCCAGGGTGGAATTGATGGATCTGAGTTCCTCTCTGAAGCCCAAATACTGTTCCTCCTGCAGGCGCTGGGTCTCCTGAAACTTGGCCAGTACCGTTGCCATCGTCTCCTGGGAATGGTGGTAGGCTCCCATGATGTTGGAGACGGCCTCATGGAGAGTGGGTTCCCTGGGCCTGTCCTCCCCCTGTCACACAGCAGCCCTCCCAGTTCCCCTGTGTTCCTGCACCTCCGTCCCCTGGACCGTGTGCCCACTGCCACTGCCCCAGGTCCCTGTTGTTGTTGGGGTGGTGGGTTAGCCGGGGTTTCCTGTAGTGGTGGACACACTGCTGATTGACGTGTCCTGGGGACAGAGGTATGGGCCCGCTGGGTGGGTGCTGTGCTGGTGTTTCCAGAGGGGGGAAGCTCTGTGGTAGCCTGTGACTGCGTCAGGGGAACCGACTGTCCAGAGGTCCCCGATGGGCTGGGCTGGTCAGCTAGATCCAGTTGGACAGAGCTGCTGTCATCACTGTGGGCCTCTTCTGTTGGTGGTGTGGACATGTGTGGACCCTCCTGTCCGGTGACGTTGGGTAGGGGTCCTGCAGGGGTATAAAAGGATGTTTATTACATCTGTGTGTGGCATGGTGTGCAATGGGTGGGTGACCGTGTACCCCAGTGCTTGCATTCCTGTGTGGGTCCTTGTGTGATGGTGGTTTATGGGGGTGTATGGGTATGTGCAGTGGCCATGCTTTGGTGATGGGTGTCCATGCTTTGTTGTTGCATGCAGGGCTTGGTGTTAGGATGTGTGGTTTGTGATGTCGGGACATTTGTGAGGAGTTGGAGTGATGGGGGTGAGGGTGAGGGTGGGGGTCTGTGATAACATGCAAGTAGGATGGGGAATGTAATAGTTAAGATTTGACTAACCAGAGTCCATTCCTCCATCTACCCCTGCGAGGCCCTCAGGATGCAGAATCGCCAAGACCTGCTCCTCCCATGTTGTTAGTTGTGGGGGAGGAGGTGGGGGTCCGCCGCCAGTCCGCTGAACCGCAAGGTGGTGTCTTGAGACCACGGAATGCACCTTCCCCCGTAGGTCGTTCCACCTCTTCCTGATGTCATCCCTATTTCTTGGGTGCTGTCCCACTGCGTTGACCCTGTCCACTCTTCTTCGCCATAGCTCCATCCTCCTAGCTATGGAGGTGTGCTGCACCTGTGATCTGAATAGCTGTGGCTCTACCCGTATGATTTCCTCCACCATGACCCTGAGTTCCTCCTCAGAGAACCTGGGGTGTCTTTGCCGTTCCATCGGGTGGTGTGGGTGATGTGTGGGATGGTGTGTGTAGTGATAAGTGGGGTGATATTTAGTGGTGTGTTGTGTGAGGTGCGTGGAAGTTATGTGGGTGATGGTATTGTGTGCCTGTGGATGCTTGCTAGTTGTTTGTAGTGTCTCTCTCTGGCCTTCTCTCTGTAATTTTGTCGTAGGGGTTTGTGGGTGATGTGGGTGTGTGTTTTATATTGTAATGGGTGTGTGGGAGTGGTGTGTGTATGTGTATCAGGTGTGTGTATTTCGATTTGTCCAGTGTGGTAGTGTTTTGTAAATGTGTGTGTATTTTGAGCGCAGCGCTGTGTACCGCCAATGGAATACCGCGGTTGAAAGACCGCCGCATGGATTCGTGTGTCGTGATAGTGTGGGCGTATTTCTGTTGGCGTGACGGTGGAGGTTTTGTTTTCGCCAGTTTATCACTGATCTTTGGTGTGGCGGACTTCTGTGGGTGTCTGAATTTTGGCGGATTCCGAGCAGTGGGTCATAATGACCGTGGCGGAATTCCACTGCCGCGGCGGTGTGTTGGCGGTCTTCTACACGGCGGTAAGCGGCTTTTACCGCCAATGTTGTAATGACCCCCTAAGTGTCATCTACGCCAACCCATTTAGCCCAGGAAGAGCCACGAGACTGGTGATGGGACATCAATATGCAAATGACACACCAATTTTATCTTTGTGTGTGACTGTCTAGAGGGAATGCACACAGCCCAGCTGTCAACAACCCCAGATGTGTATTCAGAGACAGACAGAGGCACAGAATGGCTAAAGTACGAAAACACCAACTTTCTAAAAGTAGCTTTTTCAGACTTACAATTCAAAATCCGACTTCACCAAAAGATGTGATTTTAAATTGTGAGTCCAGGTACACCAAACTCCATATGTCTATATCTTCCCAATTGGAAATTACACTTCAAAGATGTTTTAAGGTAATCTCAATGTTATCCTATGGGAGAGATAGGCCTTGCCATAGTGAAAAAAAAGTTTTTGAGAGTTTTTCACTATCTTGACATGTTAAAGTTGAAAGTACATTTAAAAGAAACTGCACCCCACCCCTCCCAAAGTGGCTAAATAGGGCCTTCTAAGTAGGTACACTTGCCAGGTCAAAATTGCAGTTTAAAACTGCACACATTGGCTCGGCAGTATCAGGCCTAACACATATTTGAAAAACTACTGTAGTGGGTGGCACAATCAGTGCTGCAGGCCCACTAGTAGCATTTAATTTACAGGCCCTGGGCACATATAATGCATTTACTAGGGATTTACAAGTAAATTAAGTTTTGGAGAAACCAATGTTACCAAGTATAGAGTACAGAGCACCTGCACTTTAGCATTAGTCAGCAGTGTTAGTGTCAGAATCCTAAAAAACAGCAAAAATGAGCCAGAAAAAAGAAAGAGGAAGGTAAAAAGTCTGGGGATGGCCCTGCAAAGAGGGCTATTTCCAACAAGTATCTGTTAATGGCAGCACCTGATTGTATGATAAGGTATCAGAAACTAAAACGTCCTTAGCCATAGCAGTAGTGAGCGTAGCCAGAGATGGCCCAGGAGGATGCAGGAAGTGAGCTAAAATTAGGTATGTAGCTTGTGGAGATTGTACATGGCTTACTGAATCATTCCCCTAGCCCTTTCTGAGGAGGCTCCTGCTTCTGCTTTAATGATATTGAGGTGGCCGTGGCTTGTAGCAAAAGGGTGACTATTGGGCCAATCGGAGAGTCTTTACACACCCAGAATTACAATTTAAAATCCAGCGTCACCATAAATTGTGATTTTAAATTGTGATTCCGGAGACATCAAACTTGAAAAACGTTTCTCTTCCAGATAGTGAATTACCATATAAAACGTAATTAGGTAATCCCAATGTTAAGCTATGGGAGAGATAGGCCTTGCAGTAGTGAAAAATGAATTTAGGGGATTATCACTAACAGGACATGTAAACGTTAGGAGTACCTGTCTAGCCCTTTAAAATACCTTCCACCTGGCCGCTTGGGGCTGTATAGACCCTACCTTAGGGATGACATATGTTTTTAAAAAGAAGGCTTTGCACTGGTAAAACAGTTATTTTTCCAGGTTGACGTGGCAGTTTAAACTGCTCACACAGGCTCTGCAATGGCAGACCTGAGACATGATTAAAGGGCTACTTAAGTGGGTGGCACAATCAGTGTTGCAGGCCCACTAGTAACAAATAATTTACAAGCCCTGGGCACATAAAGTGCACTTTACTAGGGGCGTGTAAGTACATCAACTATGCCAATGGGGTATATGCCAATTAAACCAGGTTTTAGGGAGAGAGCACAAGCACTTTAGCACTGATTAGTAGTGGTAAAGTGCACAGAGTCATAGGCCAACAAAAATGAATCAAGCAAAATTGGAGGCAAGTAGGCAAAACGTTTGGGGGAAGACCACCCTAAGGCTGACAGGTCTAGCACAGAACATCTCAACATAAAAGTCTCAACATTTAATGCAGTTACATTTTGGTCACTGGTTATTGGGGGAGTTTTGTTTGTGTTGCCTTTAGCGATTGCAGTGTTTTGCTGTTAAATCCATGTGGGCTGTGTAGGAGGAGGATGTAGTTGCCACTTTCTGGGAAGGCTATTCATGCTTGTCCGCATCAGGTGTAGTGCTCTACTCTGGTATTTTGCCAATCATTGGTGAGAGCGCCCCCATTCCTTCTCTGCATCTAGAGATGGAAGAGTAGGTATCTTGCACAAATTGTTGATGATGGGCTCAGGTCTGGTAGGTGATGGCTGAGATTGTCGATTGGAAAGCAGGTGGAGTTCCAATCTTCTAGGGTAAGGGCTGCTTGAGCAGTCAGGCCGTGTCTTCCGTGTCAATGCTGCTATTCAAGGGAATATTTCTGAAGGTTTAAAGGATGTACAAATGGGGGAACATTTGTGTAATCCCTAAGAGCATGGTGGGCCTGGGACCAAATGTGTCTATCTCTGTTTATGCTTCCCTGGAAAAATCCTTTGTCCTAGCCAGAACAAGTCTTGGTTCACTTCTGTAACGCAGCAGAAAGTGATGCCACAGAAGTTTAGCACAGCATTCTAAAGGGATGTATACAGAGAGGTTTTATCTTTGGGATTTAAGGGATTTTTTTCATGTAAGAAACACCTATAACACTCTCAATTTGCTGAAAATGTGCATTAATGTTGGAAGTCAATATGTAGGTATTCAAGTGTGTAAAAACAAATGTCCAGATTTGGACAGCTTATCCATTTTAGCTGCGATGACCAGTCGGAATGTGCATGATCCGTATCTTGTGGTTCACAGTTTGACTCTTTAACAACTGCATCACACACACTTCCCTAAAGCACAGATGTGTGTTTATGAGCAACCTCTATTGTGAACGTGAATGTGAGGAAAAAGGATGGTCAGTCCAATTCTGGATTGAGGCATTCATGGCCCTAAAAATGTTGCATTGATAAAGACCAATCTATCTTTCCAATAAGCTGATCATTTCACGTGACTCTCACTTGCCTCAAAGCACTGATACCTTCTTCTACAAACTCTAAGCAACAGAAAAACAAGAACTCTTGGGCTATATAATGAAGAGCTGCACTGGCTCAGCACAGACCTAAGCACTTGTCTTTCTGCATTTGCAGTATCTAAAATTTCCTCATAAAATGAAGGGCCTGATTACAAGTTTGGTGGTCAGACCGCTAGACCGCGGTGTTGGCAGTCCCAAAAAGACCGCTGCACCGGCAGTCCATAGATTGCCATATTATGATGTAGACAGGCAGGACCGCCGTGCCAAGCCAAAGTGCTAACCGCCACCGGCATGCCAGTCTGATATCATGGCGGTCCGTACTCTGGGGCCATCAGCACTGAGGCCAACCACCAAGTCCATTACAAACACATAGTCAACTTGGCAGTCCCCATGCGGCAGTTATCCAATGGTAGGAGACTGCCGCGCTACATGTTCAGCAAGGTCCAGGCAAATGCCCAATGGATGAATTCAAAAACAGCACAGCTGACAATCATGGGGCCAGTGGACACACCTACAAAGCATACTATAAAACACACCCCTTCACAGACCATGATCCTTTGCATCTCCTTTGCATCTCCACTGCAACCAAGAGTTGATTTCTGACCAGAGAAATAAGGCATCCCTTTTTTCACTATCCCCTAAACCCCTTTCATACACTTTTCTCATTTACTTCCTGCATTACGTTCCTTTTGTAAGTAACTCCCTGTCATCCAATTTAATTCCCCACCATGCTGCATCTCAAAAATCCCCGTTTTTCAGAGGATGAGTTGATATTCTTGGTGGATGAAATCATAAGAGTAGAGCCACAATTGTTTGGAGCCCAAGTCCAGCACACCCCTCTCAGTAGAAAAATAGAACTGTGCCAAAGGATCGTTGACAGAGTAAGTGCTGGAGGCACCACCCTGCACACAACTAAGGACAATAGGAAGAGGTGGAACGACCTGAGGGACAAGGTGCATTAACTGGCCTCCAGGTAAAAGATTGAGGCCAACAAGCCTGGCGGTGGCCCTCCTAGTGCCCCATTCCAACCTTTTCCTTGGGAGGAGAAGGTCTTGGACATCCTTCATCCTGAGAGCTTGACAGGAATACCTGGGAGAGCGGAGTTTGGTAAGTTACAACACAAAAACGGTCACTAAAGTGCAATGTCATGCATGCTCACAGATCAGTTTTTGCCACTGTGTTGTTCATTCACTCCAACAACATTCAATAACCAGAGTATCTGAGATGTAATACTGTCAATATGTATTGTTGGACCTAACATTACAGCTACCAAGATCTATCACATGCCATACGTTGGAATGGTGACTGCAAGTGTTTCAATAACAAAAGTTCAGGACTCATGGTATGTCTCAACATGTAAATGTATGCTGCAACCTAAATGCAGTCCGGCAACAGATATGTATTACCCAACATTTGTCAAGTGTTGGGAAGCAGAGGGAGTGACCTGACTGCATCTCTCAGGAGGCCCGGCTTCTGTAACTCCAACCACCAGCCCAGTGTTCCCTTGCCCAAATACATCTGTTAGTGAACTCTCAAATGAAGTTTACTCACCTGGGAGTATACCATTTGTCAAGTGTTGGGAAGTTGATGGAGTGACCTGACTGCAAAGCCCAATCTGCCCTGTTTCTGTAACCCCAACCACCAGCCAATGCCCACTTGTCTAAATACATCTGTTAGTGAACTCTCAGAGGAAAGTGACTCACCTGGGAGTGAGCAATATACAGAGCATGCTCAACTCAGAGATGTGTCTATCTACCTCGCTCTATTTTGACCTGGTATTACAAAATTAAACCATTGAGGACAGAAATGATACCTTACCAAGTGTGTACACCAAGTATTCCTAAGGCCATAAGCTGCATCGGCAGATGGGTAGCAGCAGCAAGCACATTGACACAACACTGCACATATGATGACTGCACATACAGATACTACAAAGTTGTGTGTTGGTCTGTATCGAACTCAACTAGGCCTCCGAATGGTAAAATGCACATGTTGTCTCTCCACTGTGTTGGCTTCACAGTTGGTAAGATGTCATTTTCATTCCCTCATCCAAAGTGCAACAGATCAGCACATCTAATGAGCTGCTTGAGTCTAATAGTTTATGGAAGCTTCACAAATGTCATGTCAAATACTCCTAAACCATGGTAACATGGCACAATAGGCTAACCTACCACTTAAGAATGCACCATGTCGTTCCTGTATGTATACCAGTATGCTATGCTCTGGATCTGTGCAGTTCGTTCTCCTGATTGTACTAATTGTACTAGTGACCTCTTGGGTTTTCATGCTGTTCTATATAAAACTAATAAAAATGGTTTATAAAAAAAAAAGAATACACCATGTCTCTAATTACTGTAACACAAAACCTTTGGAGGTAGATGCCACACTTCAACAAATAACATTGTACCCTCTTACTCAAAAGGTCGAGCTGACACAGTCCCTGGGCAGACCTCATCCAACGACCAGACTCACACTCCACCCCTGGATGAATCCCTCACAAATGACAACACTCCTGGACTTGTGGATATGGAAGATGGTCCTGACACATCTGGAAAACCCAGTCAGATGGCAACAGTGAGTCTCATTGTGCCCACAACGACACCTTCCAGCGATGTTGTGTCAACATCACAGGCAACAACACCTTCCAACCTGTGTACATAGCCCTGTTCCAAAAGTCTTGTGCTCTCCTCAGTCCTGGATCCAGAGGTGCAACCCAACACTCCTGACACTGAGGGACCAGGACCCAGTTGGAGAGGGCACCTTGTGCCAAGGGCACAGGCTTGTGGGGGTAGGGTGAGTGGGAGGGATGCCATGGCCAGCAGAGTGAGGCCACTGGGGCTGCTGTCAAACAGGATACCATCAACCACGTCTTGGGGTGTCTATCAGGGGTCCCAAGGTGTGACGGTCCAGGTGTTAACTGAACTCCCAGAACTGAAGCAGCTACAGAGGAACATGATCCAAAAATGGATGACCACAATTCAAACATAGGCACCCTAACAAGAGTGCTGAGGGACATCCACACAACCCTGAGCAGTTATTTTCATCCACCATTCCCCCCTTCCACTAGACCAAATAACTCAAGACCAAATACATCTGCAGCAGCCACAGGAAGGGAGGGTCTGCGAGTGACACAACCACCCTCTGGCACCCCTGCCTCTGCAGTAGCTGATCCCCCCTCACAAGTGGGGCATCCATGCGCAAATCTACGAAATGCAGATAACAAGAGCCCCACCTCTCCCAGCAAGAAGCCTCTTCCTTAATGCCCTTCTTTATGTGTCACACATACTATTAGACCTGACAGCCTTAGGGTGGTCACCCTCAACTTTGTGCCTGCCTCCCTCCACTTTTTTACACTGTTTTTGCTGGTTTTAGGACTCTGCGCACTTTACTACTGCTAACCAGTGCGAAAGTGTATATGCTCTTGGCTTATTTAATTTACCTATAAGTCCCTAGTAAAAGTGCACTACATGTGCCCAGGGCCTGTAGATTAAATGCTACTAATATGCCTGCAGCACTGATTGTGCCACCCACATAAGTAGCCCCCTAACCATGTCTCAGGCCTGCCATTGCAAGGCCTGTGTGTGCAGTTTCACTGCCAGTTCAACTTAGCACTTAAAAGTACTTGCCAAGCCTTAAACTCCCCTTTTTCTACATATGTCACCCTTAAGGTAGGTCCTAGGTAACCCATAGGGCAGGGTGCTATGTAGGGAAAAGGCAGGACATGTACCTGTGTAGTTTATATGTTCTGGTAGTGTAAAACTCCTAGATTTGTTTTCCACTGCTGTGAGGTCTGCTCCTTTCATAGGCTAACATTAGGGCTACCCTCATATACTGTTTGAGTGGTAGATTCTGATCTGAAAGAAGTAAAAAGGTCATATTTAGTATGGCCAGAATGGTAATAGAAAATCCTGCTGACTGGTGAAGTTGGATTTAATATTACTATTTTAGAAATGCCTCTTTTAGAAAGTGAGCATTTCTCTGCACTTAAATCCTTCCGTGCCTTACAATCCACCTGTGACTGGGTTAGTTGATAGCTCCCTTGTGCATTTCACTCAGACAATCCCAAACACAGGATGCTCAGTCACACCTGCACACATCTGCATACTGAATGGTTCTTCCTGGGCTGGGAGATTGGAGGGCCTGACCCTTACATGTCAAAGGACAGTGGCCTGCCCTCACGCAGTGGACTGCCGAACCCCCAACTGGGACACTGGCAGACAGGATGGAACTCAAAGGGGATCTTGTGCACTTCTAAGCCACTTCTAAGCCACTCTTTGAAGTCTCCCCCACTTCACAGGCATATTTGGGTCTTTAAACAGGGCCTCTGACCCTACCAACTCAGACACTTCTTGACAAGATACTTGTTGGGAAAGAAAGGATCTCTGAACAAGAACCTGCAACCTGCTAAGAGAAGTTGCACGGGCTGCCCAAAGGACTCACCTGACTGCTTTGCTGTGAAGGACTGCTGCCTTGCTGTTGCCATGCTGTCTTGCTGCCCTCTGGCTCTGCTGAGAAGTGCTCTCCAAGGGCTTGGATTGAGCTTGTTTCCTGAAGTCTCAGGGCCAAAAAGACTTCATCCCTGCAAAAACATCCTTGAGTGGCGAAAATCGACACACGGCCTGCCGGAATTGATGCACAGCCTGCCCTGCGGTGAGAAAATCACTGCAACGCCGAACCAGAACGATGCAGCCCAGCTGCCCGAGTGGAGATTGACGCAGCGCCAACGTTGCAACCAGAACTTCGATGCACGGCCCACTGAATCAACACATAACCGAGCCGAAACAACGCAGCCCGACTTCCTGCTAGAGGAATCGACGCAGCGCCTGCCGTGAGACAGAACTTTCTCCACATCGTCCACCGGATCGATGCAGCTCCTGTTACTTCACCCTGCACGGCCAGGATTTCTCTGCATCATCCCTGGGGCATCCAAATACCCCGCAACCTGAAGAGGATCCAAGTCCGTACGCCGGAAATTAAAGCAAAGCCCTTGCTGCGGTGAAAACATCGATGCATCATCTGTGTGCGCCCGGAGAAACTGACTCACACCTCCCCGTTTTTCACGCTTCTCCTCCTCTGCGTTCCCGTGCGGGTAATTTAGACGCAAACCAGGTACTTTGTGCTTGCAAGAGACACTTATTGCTTTTTAAGAACTAAAGACTCTTTACCATTACAAAAGTGGTATTTCAACTTGCACTTATCAAACCTTGATTGTTTTGACCTTATTCTACTCAGATAAATATTATATATTTTTCTAAACCTGTTTGGTGTATTTTGTGGTGTTTGTACTGTGTTATTGCATGATTTATTGCACAAATACTTTACACATTGCCTTCTAAGTTAAGCCTGACTTTCAGTGCCAAACTACCAGAGGGTGGGCACAGGATAATTTGAACTGTGTGTGACTTACCCTGACTAGAGTGAGGGTCCTTGTTTGGACAAGCGGTAACCTGACCGCCAACCAAAGACCCCATTTCTAACACATACACTCAGTGGACTGATCCTGAACCACATTCCAGTTCCAATGAAATGAGTACTCTGGACTTTGGACTTCCAATGGTGGCACATACTCCAGTCATTTCATTCACTATGACTGACCCCTTCACTATATATTTTTGTTTCTTTCTGTCCTAAATTATTTTTCTGTATTAGCCTTGTAATAAATTCACTCGTCACAAACTCATTGTCTGCTGTCTTAAAATTCACATTTAGCTATGTAGTTATGGAAGACCATGCGAACATCCGATGAAAATACAAGTTACTTGTGCAAGCAGGGATATGGTGAATGTACAATGTGTCCAGCTCAGGATTACAATCATTATACACCAACATATACATACAAGTGTCTTGTTTCTGAAGCAATTTTATTACATTGTTCAGCACATAGGCTGTCAAGATGTCCGAAACACAGAAATTCAGACATGAAAATATGTATTGGTACAGACCCCCAGAACATTGTAGGAATGGACATAGCAGACATCAACCTGTTAAACAGATAAAAATGGATATGGTTGATGTCATCAGCTGGTGCCATATCCCCTAACTCTCAAAAGGAAGCCCTCTCATATAATGCAACACCCGGACAGATGGCATTGCAACTGTCCATGATCACAAGGTCATTACAATCCAGTGCTACTGGTGGTATGACACAAACAAATGTCAATGATGTGCCCCAGGCACTTTGGCCTACAATAATGAAACACATTACCAGCTACAAACAGTTCAGTCAAAAAGAGTGTTTAGCCAATGTGAAGGGAAACTGACATTATTTTGGCCTACCGCAACATTTTAATGACCACATGATGACACATGTGAAGCATCATGGCCACCACAAAACGGCAAACAAGTTCAACAGAGTCTTCTGCACTTCCATCCTATCACTGCAAGCTGTCTCGACACAGGTCTTCTACACCCAAAGTCTGTGAAATACATTCCCAGGAACAATCCATGTCCACTTTGTATGTCCCAACAGCATGAGAAAACCTGCCAATGTCAGAACTCTGAAATGGCCAAATGAAGATCTCATGGTAAAGGTACCTGAACAAAGAACAAAACAAGGAGTATAGTTATGAAACCATACATAAGACACAAGTCACATAGAAAACATCTGGAGAACAAACTCTGTTAGAAAAATCTGAGACAAACAAAGCAATATCATCAAAATGTGAATGTGTCAAAAGCTTCCTTATCAAACACCCTTTGGCAGATTTTGCCTGAGCATCAGCTCCCTATTTCCAAAAATATACTTCACACATCATCACAACTACAGTTCTTTGTACAGTCGATGTGATGACATCTCATTGCATACTTTCACTAACGAGAAGAAGCTGTCAATGAGATCTTGTTGCAGGTCAGCTATGTCCTCTTCACCACTATCATCTTCATTTGGCATTTCTGGATTCTCACCCGGTGGCACTGCAAGCTTCCCGACCTCTGTGATGTAAGGGATATTCCTCCGCAGGGCAATGTTATAGAGCATGCAGCATGCCACAGTGATCTGACACACCTTCCCGGGTGAGTAGAGAAAGGCTTCCCCAATCTTGTCCAGAGAGCGAAATCTGGCCATCAGGAGCCCAAATGCATGCGTCAGTTCCCACAGTATTCTTCCATGGGCCTCATTGAAATGGACTTCCGCTTGCGTAGACGGATTCCTCAGCGGTGTGAACAACCAAGGACGGTTTGGATATGCTGAGTCTCCTGAGACATAAGTGCCACAATGTGTCACTCACTTCATGATTGTAGCACCCGCCATTGCACACACAAAATCAGGACAGATGTGACTTACCAACCAGCTAGACCATTTCTTGTTGCAGCTGTGACATCAGCTGGGGTATGGTGCCGTTCCGCATTACAAAGGAATCATGGGCTGAACCTGGAATCCGGGCAGACATTTGAGATGTAGAGATCGGACAAGCAGACAACTTGCTTGTTGATAGAATAGAAGTGCTTCCTTTTGTGATAGACTTGTTCACTGGCCCGCGGTGGTACCAAAGCAATATGTGTGCCATCAATGGCTCCAACCACTTGTGGGAGTCTATCAAAACCATAGAAGTCAGCCTTCACATTGGCTAAATCCTCATGTATGGGGAACATGATTTAGCTGTCAATGTGCTTCATCATAGCTGAAAGCACATCTCTTAACACACCACTAGACATGGGGTGGGCCACACCACCAGATACGGCCACTGTATATTGGAAGGACCCTGTGGCCAGGAAGTGTAATACTGCCATGACTTTAACAGTGGATGGTATGCATGTTGGATTAGTGTTTCAGGCATCAGATCTGGCTCCAACTGATGACATAAATCCACAATAGTTTGATGATGTGATGTTCTTTCATTGTTTGAATGTCTGGCAATGGACGGTATAATGAGCTTGTCGCCTCCCCCCCTCTCCTGTGGTACCTATTTGTGAAATTCAATGAATGGGAGCATTAGCCACAGTGTGCACACCAACATACATGATGAATAGGACAAAAACCATGTGAAAAAGTATTACTGACTGGAAAAATGTTACACCCATTACACATCAAAGCTGTCTGCCACTCAAGGGCCAAATGTGAGCCCCATGGCTGTCTATACGTGTCAACAACATGGATTTGGGTACCACCCACGTACTTGCTCCTTACGTGTCCCTCAAAATGTAACAGTCTGTTCCTACCGCCAAAAATCCCATCCACGGCCGGTGGACAGTGCATCGCCGTAATATGCCATCTGTGACCAGCAGCACACTACACTGGTGATTGTGTAGGACAACCTACTCAACAAGGCTGCTTTAGATTGTTTGTGATGATCAGACACATATATTGATGTTGTGGCGCATTTAAAAGAGCTCAAAACTGTATTTACAACCACCAAAATGGCGGATGGCTGACCCATTTCACTGGACATTAGGAACCGCCAGTGACCGCCGGCAGAAGTTGACAACACGATGAGCAGTTTCAATCATGGTGGACACAGCTATAGGCTAACGTTGATGACTGTGATGGTCGCAGGCCAATGGCTGTGGCTGTCAATGGCAATTGACTGGGAGGAGGAGGAAGAGGAGGAAGGAAGGAGAAGCATCGGCCAAGTTGTGTTTGCTGCTGGCTGCCACCACCTGTGACTGCTACCACTGCTGTATCCGCTGCAATAGCTTTTGGACTGGACCAGTCCTTCTGAACAAGCTGCGCACCCCTCCCGCTACGTGGTGGCACAGGGGAGTGGAGCAGGGGGTTCGTGGGCCTGTGGCATTGGCGGCCCTTAGCTGCTGGGGCCACAGCGCTCTGCAATCAGCGTCCTGCCCAGGTCCCAGCAGAGGCCTGGCAGCAGGTAGCAGGTGGGGGCTGGAAAATGGCCAGAAAATGGCCCTGGCAAGAGCATCAGGTGAGAACAGAGGTGATTGGAGTGCCTGGAGCGAGTGGGATGCACTAGGCTGCAGGCAGTTTGCTATGCGCAGAAGCAGCTGGTGTTTGGCCAGTGTGGCTTGCCATGAATAGCTTTCATGCTCCGTATGCCCTTAGTTGTTCACAGACAAGAGGTCGCTGAGTGATCCGGAAGTGGTTTGTTCCGCTGCACAGGGGACAGGGAACTCGGACAGGACTGGAGAAGAGAGGAGGAAATGCGGGCTGTGGACAAGTGCAGAGCGGCAAGCATGGGCAAGTACAATTAAGCATGGCTGTCCGCTGACTGCCTAGCGGATTCCCAGCTGATTCACTCGAACTGGCAGGTGTAGAAGGCTTTGGCGTGGCTCTGTGGTCGATTGCCCCTCGACCAAACCACCCATCCCCCACTTTCACAGTGCGGCCCCGGCAGCCAGAGGGCTGTCCTGAGCGAAGGGGGGGGTGTCATAGATTGCAGCGAATTGTAGGACTAATCTTCTTTCTTTACTCCTAAGACTATGCCTTTAAAGAAATTGCACTCAGGGTGCTTGCTTCCATGAAGGACATGTATGAAAACTAAATCTAACCCCTTATGGAATAAGGCTAATTTGTCCTTGCGGTTGAAGGGCCAGAACCAAATCTTTACTTTGTGGGAAAAAGAAAAGAACCTTCAGGAGGCACAGAATCATCTTGCCACATCATGAGGCATGAAGTCTGGCATGGAGCCAAAAGAAATCCTGTTTCAAGGGAGCCTTGCTCTGATGATAGTAGAAAGGGCGGGTGCAGAGGGAACAGGCCCTTTTGCAGAGATCCCAGGTCCTGTCTGGGGTGCCTCTGTGTCCCTCATTTTCATTCTCCCCCCACTTAGTTGTCAGTCCTTCCCCATCTCCAGTGGCTCATGGAGGTACGGTTAAACCCTCCTAAGCTCTTTAGGAGATTTCTCCCAATTGAGGGCTGTGGGGACTCCAGATATTGGGCTATTAGACTTCACTTTGCCCGTTTTGGATCTAGATCTTTGCAGGAGGTATGGGTATTAGGATAAGGATTATCCCCCATCCTCTGGGCGTCCTATGTCTATTCCTCCACCGACATGTTTGCATCTGTTTAGTAGCACTCCTTCCACTCAGGATTCTGTGTACTCTGACCTGTCTGTGACTCCAGTCTTGGATGTAAGTGGTAACCTGCCTAGTCATCCTGCAGACAAGGAGGTTAGGTTTTCCACTTCCCTGGTTAACCCAGAAATGTTATTTTCTTCGATTCTAAAACATTTGGAGAAATGTATAGGAGGACTCTGACTGTGTTCTTCATTCTGTGACGGCCATCCTGAAGGAATTGACAAAGGAGAACAAAATTGGGAGTTTGAACCAAGGCCTTTTAGTGTCTTCGGGTGTCCCCCCACTGTCTTCGAGAGAACCAGAGAACATAATTGCGCACTCATATGTGGAAGTTAGCACTTAGGCAGGAAAACCCCAGTGCAAAGAGATTATAGCTAAAGGGGTTCTGGTTGAAAGCCCAATGTACTCTATATGTTTTATTTTTGACTCTTCCTCGGTTAAGAATAAGCCGGAGGTAAAGGCTATTCTCGCTGAACAGGACATATTCCCAATATTCAAAGTCTAGCTAGAAGAATACTTCTGTGAGGTCTCCTGTTCCTCTGCTTATAGCAGAAAAGAAAAACAAGAGGAAAAAATTGAAAGGGATGAAAAGACTTATTTGAAGGGTTCTTAAGAATGGCCGAAGAAAAGTTAAATTTTCTGAAGTGATAGATCCCCGCAAAGATGCAAGGAGGTCTCTTGCATGGTTACCCCTTCTCCCTTGGTGGTAGGGATAAAATCTGAGACTAGAGGAGTGGCTGCCCGGGAGTTAGTGAGGGGTCAGTGATTGAGTCCTCCAATGAACATCCTCCTGGGTCGCTACTTGCATTAAACCTGATGGCCTTGTCATTTACATTCCCCAGTTTGAAGGGGGATCTTAATGGCCTTGCTCTCCCGGAAGAAATCACTTTATCTGGTTGCAATGTGGATTAATGTATAGTAGACTTTATCCCAATCTTTGACGCAGATTTAATCTTAAATAGATCCACATTGTTAAACTGTTTTTGGAGTCCGGCCCTTTAAGGTCAATTCAAAGCTGCAGCTTTGCCCTGGTTTCTTTATTGTATTCTAAAGTGGGTTTTAAGTCAAGGATTACATTTTGTTCTAAGTGTTTGGCTAACTTGGATTATTTTCAGCATCACCGTATTGATGTTGTTCCCTATCTGGGTATGAAAGGAAATCGTGCTAGCGGAGGGACGCAAGTGGAAAGGAATAAAGAATGTTATCTATTCTATGAGTCTCTCAATTATAATGACCAGTATGAGCGTGGGTCCTCAATAGATTTGCAGGATCTGACAGTGTTCTTGGGGGGAAACAGTAGGCAGGTGTCACTGAGGGAAGCTTCAATTGCTTCCAATCTAAAATTTAATAATGGTTTGGACAGGTGGGGCTGGCTACCGAGTGTCTTAAATCAGGCATGGGGATCTAGGTTCCTGCTGCGATCCCACAACTAGCATTGGCCTAAAAGCTGTCTTGTGGAATGCTGCGGGTTTAAAGTATAGGATGGAGAAGTTACATCTTCTCAGCTCTTTAAGTCCTGATTTAATCTGCCTCCAGGAGGCATGGCGTGACAGGGATCTGTTGTGGGATGATTACTATTTTATAGATCGTAAGGCTACACCTTCCACTAGGGAGCATGCTAAGGAAGGAATTGCCTGTCTATTATCAACTAAACTAAAGTGGAGGTATGATTGTTACAAAGATCAGAGTACATTTTTTATGGCTTCAATCTTTCATGCTCATAATGAGATCTGGGGTTCTACCACGCTTGTTATTGGTCAATGCTTATATCCCCCTGAAGAGGTCAATGACGCTCTTTTGCAGAGGGTTTTCGCTTATATAAATAACACTCTTGATAGCAAGCAACCGACCTGTGTAGTTCTAGTAGGAGATTTAAACTGCGACATATCTAATCACACCTTGCTTCAAGTTCATGAGGCAGAGAGAGAGGAAGCCCTGCAAATCCTGCCTAGTGTTTTCCCCTATTCGATTAGAACAAATAAGGGAGGTAAACTCCTACTTGTTCTCCTTAGAAGAAATGATTGTATCACAGGAAATGGGAGGTCTCTCTCGGATTCACCAGCTTCATATACGCATGTTTCTCCATGGGGGAATGAAATCTTAGATTGTCTGGTGCTAGGTTATACCTAATTTTCTTTGTTAAGTGATTTAAAGATCATGAATACTCCTGTCAGTGACCATAGCCTGCTCGTATTCTCGTTGGATCTGAACATGTTAATGACGGGGTCCTGGGAGTTGGACGGGCTAGACTCCAATTTTGATAAAAAGACAGTGAGGACCTTGCGGGATCATAGAAGGATTTCAGGTGTGTTAGAGATAAAAGAATCTGCTCTTGCAAAGCTGGATATCTAGGAGGGTAATGAAGTGGAACATTTTGCTAAGTTTGTGAAGCAGTTGTTAATCAGATCTTCTATAAGATCCCCTAAAAGAAGATCTAAGGTGATTCCTAGTCCATTACTCGCTTTGAATAGGGGGATAAATTCTTTGGTTAGGATTCAGTACTTAGTGTACTCTCCTGAAAGGAACTCAAGGTTGTCTCTTTTAAAAAGGAGAAGGAGGCATCTGAAGGCCCGTCTCGCAAGGGACTCTTCGGATAGGCTTCACTTGAGGGAAGCCACAGTAAAGGGGCAGGCTAGACGTTTTTGGTCTTTGGTTGGTGAAGGCTGCAGGTCAAGAATGCACTCATCCCCTGTAGCCATAGCTGAGTCCTGTTGGATTGAATTTATTTCCACCCTTTATGCATTACATGGGGTAGAGATGAACTGACCTCTCGTAAGTGAGATTTCTCACTCTTATGATTTCCCCTCAGAAAAAGGAGATAGAGCTGGCCAATCAAGCTATACGCCTTTCTGCTGCAATGGGCCCAGATGAATTACCCATCTCTGTAATAAAACAGGATATTCACTCATAGAGTAAGATTCTATTTGTTGTTTTTAGAAGTTCCTTCTTAAGCATAAGTATTCCCCCTTCTTGGACGGGTAGTATTATCATGCCTTTATTTAGGAAGGGCGATCAAAATTGTCCTGCCAACTATCGGCAGATCGCTCTTCTGGATGCAGTGGGAAATTTCTTTTGCTAAATGTCTGCTCTCCAGATTAACTGTATGGGCTGATGAAAACAATATCATTCCTCTGGAGCAAACGGGGTTCAGGCATAAACATAGCACTATTGACAACATAGCAGCGCTTCAAGTAATTATTGAAAAGTATGTGAAAGTAAGAGGAGGAGCGGTTTATGCTGCTTTTATTGATTTTTCTATGGCTTTTGACAATGTAGATGGAGACTTGCTGTGGGGAAAGCTTGCTAATTTGGGAATTCCAAATATCTTCCTTGAACTAGTGATTGCGCTCCACTCTTCTACTTAGTGAAGAATACTATTAGGGGGGAGGGATAAAGGCCCTTCCCAAGAGATACCCGCCTTGAATGGATTAAAACAAGGGTGTCTCTTGGCGCCTTAACTCTTTTCTTTATACATTTCAGATCTTCCTTCTTACCTCTCTCAGAGTGAGGGCTTTGCCCTCCGAGTCAGTTGTAAATCTGTAGTTTGCTTATTGTACGCTGATGATATTATAATTTTAGGTTTAACCCCTAAATGCTTAAATAATCGTCTCCAGTTTTTATCACAGATGCTCACTTTTTAAAGGCTAATGCTTCTAAAAGCAAAATTATGTGCTTCCATGGAAACAAAAAAATGAAGTTCCCTAATTTTCACTGGTCCCTAGGGGTTCAAAAGCTTGAAATTGTGAACTCATATACTTTCTTGGGGAAGATAGTGTGTGGGAATCTCACTCATAAGGCTCACATAGAAAACAATAAATGTAAAGCTGGCTCCCAAGCAAGATGTTTAAGGGCCTTTTATAGGGCTACTGTGAGGAGGCACTTTGTATTTTTTTTTGCGGTCTATCATGCACAAATTCCAGCATACCTCCTTTATGGTTTGGAATTGATTGATATTTCCAAATGGGGTTTTTTGAATTTGATGGAAGGAAAAATTCTTAGAAAACTCACTTCCATCAACTCGGCTACCTCTGTGGTGGCCTTAAAGTTGGAGAAGGGGTTAAGAAGCCTATTTGCTCAGGGTTTAGCAGGGATCGTACATTGGGTTGCCTGCCTTGCAAGGAGTGAAGATAATACATTAAGGTCCTTACTGAGGAAAGAAATTCCGGCGAATAATAATTGTTGGTCCATAATTTGTAGGAATTTTTCCTACGCTTTAGAAATGCTGGAGTTAGACTGTAATCAGGTCTTGGCTTTCACCTCTTCACAATTGAAAATCTGCTTGAAACAGGCCACATGGTTTTTAAGTTTTCGAACAGATAAAGAAGGTTGTGTAAAAAAGAGCAGCTCTCTGAACTTAGCGGATTCCATTTTAGTTAAAAAAGTGCAGCCTTATATTACATGGAATCTACCACAGGGGGTTAGGCGATTCTGGATTTTGCTCCGTCAGGGTTTACTTCCATTGAATGTCCTTATGGCAAAATGGTATGGCTCTGCAATGGAGTGTAACTTATGTTGTGCAGAAGTCCAAGATTTAAATCATGTGCTATTTGGCTGCCCCATTCTCCTTCCTTTCCGTCTTATGTGGCTAAGAACCATTTGTCTCCAGCTCTCTATTCTGTCTGTGCCGGAGTTTCATCAGTCCTTGTATGATCCTCCCAATGAACTGTTTTGTTTTAGAATTTTTAACTTTTTAATGTTTTTTTATCTTTATATAAAGTATATGGAATTTAAAGATGTGGTATCTTATCTGCTGAGTATAATGTTTGTGGGGTAATGAGTGATTCCGGATTTTGTAGTGTCAGGAATATGTTGTTTGCTTCGGAGTTCTTCCAATTCCTATATGACCCTTTTTTAATGAATTGCTCTAATTTAGTATTACTAACCTTTTTTAAGTGCTTTTTAAATCTATATTAAGCATTCAGATTTTAAATATGATGTACTTTATCTGTTGAGTGCAATGTTTGCTGGGTGATTAATCCGCTTATTTGTGTACGTATTTAACCTTTTTTCTCTTGGCTTTAATGTGGACCTCGTTAATAATGACCTATCATAAATAAAAAAGCTTGAATTTGAACTTTCCAGGACAAGCAGGTGAAAGGGCCCCCGCCATCTTTCCTGAGGAGCTGGAGAGGCTGGTTGAGGTGGTACTTCCCCTGCATGATCAGCTCTGTGGTTCATCAGAGGAGCAGGTAAGAACCTCATAGGCATATTTGACTCTGTTCAACACCATCATTTCCTTCATTATAGGCTGCAATATGCCTCTCAGTGGCAGTGAAACTTTTTGGATGATTGTTTTCATATTTTCTATTCCATACATGGGATGTGCATGGTGCTGGAAGTGGAGAAAGTACTCCATGTATTTCACGTTACCGTTGTCTTGTGTGATAAGCCCTAGATCCTCCTTCTTTTGCATTCATATATCTAGGCAAGGAGACTTTACAGACATACAGTGACATATCTTTGTATATGATGTTTAAAAATATAAAACAACATGTTTGTGCATTACAGCATGTGCTTTCTATGTATTCTGTTTTAGTCATATGAGGATCTCATTAGCAATGCGTATAGGCCCACAGATCACTCAGCCAACATCTTGCCTTGCCAAACTGTTGTATGAAAACCATGTAAAAATCACTGTGCCCCTCAGAGTGCTACACAACCCTGAAACCACATAGTGGATGGGCACAGGTTGTTCCATCATGCATGTAAGTGATGAAAATGTGAGTGTCATGTAGGTTTTGTATGCTCAGCCTGCAGAGACCCGGGCCTATCAAATGCTTCTCACAGTATGGCACATAGACCAGGCTGGGATAGAGTTACTGTGGCTCTGCAACTGTGGCACTGGGCCCACTCCCTGTAGACCTGCAGATCCTAAGATGTGTCCAAAATAGTCTTCAGTGGTAAAACTTGGCCTAAAGGCCTGTGTACATTGACTACATTAGGAATGGGTCCTGACGTAACTTCCTGACCAAGAACATATTTGCATTGAGCATCATTGTCAATGTGTGTCATTGACTTACAACAGGGCCCTTACTCCCACAGTTCTGTTGTCACCTTTCCATAAGTCATATTTGTACTCTACAGGCGTGTTGCACAAGTGACAAACCTTCAGTGCAGAAAGTTGGGTGATTCAGGGGAGGGCATTACTTTTGACTCACTAGCTTTGTTACATGCAACCAATCAGACTAAACATACCTTAGTATGTTGGATGCCATCTCTGCAGGATTGCCACATATGGTAAAAAGCGTGTACTTTGCTTAAAGTACATACATCACAAACCCACTCTGAAGTGGTATGAGATTACATTTGGTAGCCCACATGTCCACACATGCACAAGGAAGAGGCTTTATGTGCCACCCATGCCTTACGTGCCTTTCATTTCCACTTAAGTCTTAGGGTATAGTCTGTACTATGGTAGTTGCCTGTAGGGACTGTATGCAGCGAGTAAATGTGGCTGGATGTAAATGTGTCTGTCCAGTCAGGCCCAAGGAGTAGACCCTTCAGAAGGCTACAATGGTGAATTGTCTTTCATTGTGGCTCACATCATAGTACATGAGGCTTGAACCTGGACTACCCATCAGTAGGCTTGCTTAGTCAGTGTAGGCCAGGAGCAGGGTAGTGGGTTAGTCTGCAGATCACTCCAAAAGTGTGTATTTATGTCCCTGTACTCATCAGCATGTGTGTTTTACATTTGTGATGTGTTGACAATTATAATTTTTTGTGCTTGATGTTTCTGAAATGTGTGTGACACAACCATTTGGCCAAGCAACTGGAATGATAACCTTTTCATTTGCCTATTGCATCCCTGCTTGTCTTTGTAATGTCAGCATCAGCACTGGCAAGCAGAGAAGACATGGCTGAAACCAGCAGGGAAGCAGCTGGCCACCGTACTTCCAGTCAAGAGACATCAGACACAGAGCAAGCCAGTGGCTCGTAGGCTGAGGGGAGTATCATGGAGGACACAGGATTAACATCTTCATCTAAAGATTCTTCCTCCAGTGGCCACTCCCTGGTGGTGGCAGTCCCATCAGGACCTGTACCTGTTCCATCCTTGTCTGCCACCTCCAGTTACATCCCTCCCCTCCCTGCTGCTCGCCCACCCAGTTGGCCGTGCCCGTTCAACCAAGAGGGTGGGCATCTCCTTTGCACCATGCACCTCACCCCCTGCCCCTGTTACCCCTGCTGCCCTGGGTGAGGAGGCTATTGACCTCCTGAGGAGTATCTCTGTGGGTGAGATTGCAATTCTGAATGTCATCCAGGTGCAGGCCACCCACTTCAGCAGGTGGTTGCATATCTGGAAGGCACTCATACTGCTGTGCCTGGCCTACAGAGATCTCTTCAGGTTCTGGTCTCCTCACCGATGGCAGCCTTCCACCCCCACAATCCTACCCCCACCACCTACCCCTTTCCAATCCAATATCCCACTTCCCCTGCTTGTCCCAAGCACAAACACATCCGCATGCACCCACCTCAACACACACAAGCAACACACATAAGCAGAGGCACCACAAGACACACTGACACACAAGAACTCAACAGTCACTCACTCAGACCACCACACCCATCATTCCCACAGACACCACCCCCACTGACCCACACATCACACACACTGTACCCCCAGACACCACCCCTACACTCACAGACACACACACCATACACCCGGACATCAACACAGCGCCCACAGACACAATTCCTCAAGACACCACCCCAACACCCACAGACACACACCACACATACCACACATACCATACCCCCAGTTACCACCCCAGCACCCACAGACCCACACACCACACACACCATACCCTCAGACACTACCTCAACACCCACAGACACAGCCACCATACACACCAGACCCCCAGACATCACCCCACCACCCACAGACATGGTCACCACTCCCACCTTAGCCATTACCTCCACCTCACAGCCCCATAAGAAACATAGATGCCCACACTCACAAACACAACAGACACCACTGAACCCCAAGCATACCTCAGACGCACACACACCAGCAGCAACAATACCCACAGTCAAGACAAACACTTCTTCAACCTCCCAACCCTTAAACCCTTCTGCAGACCCCACACATTTTCCCAAAGAAAGTTTCATCTTTAACCTTGCCCTTAGCCCTGTGAAACCCCCCTCCCAAAACCAAAAGGACCCCGCCCACGTCACAACCCATCCCTTCCACATCCAAGTACTCCCCTGTCACATCTGCCCCGGGCCACCCTGAAACCAGCCATACCTCTCCCACCCCCAAGAAGAATCCCACCCCTCCCAAAGGTAAGCCCAAACCTCCCAAAGTGAAGCCTACCCCTTCCAAAATCAAACCCATCCTAAATCTGACCCCACCCCAAGCAAGAGTGAGGTCAGATTTAGGTGGCTGGCATGCTCACTTGATGCCCCTTCCTGAGGAGATTTCTATGCCAGTGGTCAGTGAGTCAAGTTGTGGTGCACAGCAGTGTGCACAAACTTCTATTTGTGGACTGGCCATTGCCCTTCATGCATATTTAAAGTTGTGTTAATAAACCCAAGCTGTTTTTATGGGTACACATTTGTCCTGCCATTACTTTTCTACCTTTTTGCTGTTCATGAGTAATTTGTGATGTATGTCCACAGTTGTGTGTGATTCACCCTGATTGCTGATCCATTTGCTGTGGTTGGCAAGATCGGACTTTGGGACCACTGCTGGTGTCACACAGGACAAGGGGAGATGTTCAATGGACGGATATTTGGGTGGTAATCCAATTGCGGTGTCATTGCATTGTGTGTTATTTGATACAGCAAGTATCTCATCTTGGCCAATGTTAACATGTATTAAGTTAGATTTGTCCCCCGGGTATAGATTTGACATTCGTATCATGTGTGCAAGCTAGAGTTTTGTTTGTTCACACATGGAGGGTGTTTAATTGTGCTACCTTTCTTTACATTTGGCTGACCAAATGCCCATTTTCATGTGTGTACCTTCCAGTTACTTCATCTTCATGTGTGACCCATGCTGTTGCTGTTGGATTTGCTTTATTGACTTGCACTTACACATTTGGCAGATAGGCATGTCACTTGGTTACACAATGGGTTGTCACTTAGATACATGAAGGCCCAGTTCCTGTACAAATAGTGTTTTAGGGGAAAGTGCAAAGTGAAATGTGTCCCAGGGCAGAATCCTTCCTGGGGTCCCCATGATGCAGCCATCCCTATTCTGCGGGTATTGTTTACATTGTGAGTTTTGCATATTTGTCTCTCAAAATATTGTGCATCTCATTTACCTCCCATTGTCTTGCAATATGGGTGAGGTTTGAGGGTCCATTACAGAGATGTTGCATAGAAAGTGGTGTTTGGGTTAAGTGACATATCCATACATATGTGTCTTCAATATCATGACAGGCCATGGCATGTGAACAACGTGAGGGTGTCAGTTAATTTATTAGGTGTGATGTTTATGTAGTGTTGCTGTTTTATGACACAATGTTATGTACACTTCACTGTCCCTAAAACTGCGATGTGCAGACAGGTGTAGTCTTGTGGAATGTGGAGGTGCATTATCAGTGACCTGCCCAAAGGAGGCATCATGGGGCTGTGATTGGGTCATATGTTGCATACATCGCTGACCCCGGAAACACAAGATTATACTTGGTCCATGGAGCAGAGCCCCATACCAGGTCGATGCCTGTGTGTCAGTTTGTTGTGCTATTTGGGGACATGAATATGTGTTTTGTCTTACCGTTGTTTGTGCCCACTGAAGTGTTGATTTTGGGCTCCATCTATCAGCAGCAGCAGAATGTGTAGGATTGGTCCCATTGCAGCACAAGTTGTGTGATGCTGCTTACAGGTAAGTTCCTTCCTTTTGTGCCTCTGTTTCTGCCATCTGGGACGTGGTGGTTGGACCGCCACAGTCATGTCTGTGGAATGCAGCGTCATAATCTGTCCAACGACCTGGTCAAAGAAGGCATGAAAGAGCTGATATTGGATCATACATTTATAGCTGTTCTGTACAAGGGCCCCAAAATACATTTGACCCAGTGCCCCTAAACTACTTAAGATGACCCTGGTGCCGACAGCACCAACCTTCAATTTTAAGAGAGAGAAGAGATCCCCTTTGAGGCAAGTGCAATGAGGGACTGCATCTACTTGCAAGGGGATATCTGTGGGTCCTTGGAACCCTTTTATTCCCCTCCAGAAGCCTGCTTTTGGAGGCGTACTGAAAGTGCAGGACCTTTATGTTGCTCACTTTCAGTGCACCTCCTAAAGGCATGTTTGCCTTTTGCGCCCTCATCCATTATACAGTGCAGGCATAGAGACAAGGTGATTCCCTCATTTGCATGGAGGCCACGGCCCCATGGAAATGCCGGACGACCCTCATTCAGTACACCTCCTAAAGGCATGTTTCCCTCTGCACCCACATCCATAATACGGTCCGGGGGAAAAGGCACAGTGATTCCCTGCAAATGAGGGACACCCTATAATGATAACACTGTTACTACATGTGCACCAGCTCTATCAGTATTACAAAAGGGGCTGCGCCAGCATCTACGGCTGCAGCCCCTTTTGGAATACCATAGTGCCCTTTCTGGTTGGAAACAGACAGTTAATTCATTCTAAAAAAAGTGCTCAGTCATGGCCTAATCTACAAAAGTAAACTTACACTTTTATGTAAGTTTATGTCTGTTTTAGAGACTCCGCATTGGGGTGGAGAACTCTACATATAATAAAGATACAACATGCCTGTCTTTTTGTGTGTGTGTTAACGCGTCCAGCCCTTATAATTTACCTGTATCTGGACACGTTGGAGGTCGGTGAATCTTTTAACCGAGTCGGGCTCTCCTCATCCTAAAATAGTCGAGTCACTCAGATCGGTAATCAATACTCAATTAATAGATCAATATAGCACATCAGAAATCAATAACAGTTGGTATTTCGGCGCACCATGACCTTTCAGTCATGAATAACCACACCAGTTTATTAAAAGTTAGTGAATTTATTTCCCTATATTAACAAAGCTAGCACGATGTATATATGTCTCAAAACCAATTGATATGTGTATATGAACATTACTAGCTGTCCATAACGGCGGAAGAAACGCAATCTACGTAAAATCTGAATAATGATACACTCTGTTATCGCAATGCAAATCACCAATATGACTAGCTGTATTTGACTAATTGCATACATTGGTCAGCATAACAAGATTTCAAATTAGCATGATACATCGAATTAGTACCTCGACTAACCTCTAATTAGCATTGGCATGTGGGACTTCATGCAAAACGAATTTAGTCAACACAAATTTGGAAAACTTCTACCTAGGACCCTATCAAAATAGCAGTTGGTACCTAAAAGGAAAAACACAATGCATAATACATTTATTCTTTCATATTTACCAAATACAATCAGCATTCAAGAAAAGTCTTTGTCCTTCAGGTACCGGTTGATCAGCATGGGACAATTTCAAAGGGGCAAAGTTAAGGGCAAGCTTCCTTGCAACGGCAAGGAGAATAGGGCAAAGTTACTGCATGGGCAAGACGGGGGCAAATCAAAGTTAAAGTCTCTAGGGTGAGAATTCTTAAAGTCTCTTTCTCTCAGATAGAGAAAAGGGCATCAGGGTGTCGTCCAAAATGGAGTCTGTCATCAGGCTTCAAACTGGCATCGAGGAAAATGGCTGACTTCTCTTTGTCCGGTGGGTTTAAGTAAGAAACTTTCCAAATTCTGCAGGGTCTTCCATTGGAGGGTTCATAGGTTGGCTTCAAATTGTCCAATCAAAATTGTCTTTTACTAGCGCTCATTTATGCATACACTGTCCTTGGAGCCTTGGAACACAAATTGTAACATGGTTTGCCAATTATTTTACTATCTGTACCTTCATTGTCCGCACCTGCAGAGACTGACCTTGTATCAAAGGGGATGAAACCGGCCTAGCACAAAACCTTGGAGATAAGTATACCAGTCAGCTCTACTGGAAAAATACAACTTCAAGCAAGAATATATGTTTCATTAGTTCAAGGAAAAACCACGCAGTTAAAATTTGAAACCAGGCAACTAGGCCAAAGCCTGTACTAAATTTAAGCTAAGCAAAACAGTTTTCAAGCAAGAAATCATGGCATACATTTGCGATTATGACGGATTACTACATTTTCAATACTTCATGATTAATAAAGCTCGTTTACAATGATGGCGAACTACCCCGAGGGCACAATTTCCCTCGTACATTATTTTCTTTACTAAAATCACACTTCATTATATGTATTGATTACACGGTATGTATGAATATATGTCGGACCTTCTTTTTCTGCGTCATCATGTGGAGTTCTACTCCGACTCCGGAGTCTCCAGACTCATAAACTTACTATTAAAATGCTGTTTTGTGAATTCCAAAACAAATCTAAATGTACACAAAATGTGAAGTTTTCCTTTGTGAATCAGGTCCTTAAGCGCTTAATTTTTGTAAGCGAATGAGTGCTGATGCCCAAAGCCCTGCTCAGAAGCCTGGGTCCAATGCTATTAAATGACATCTTGATTTCACCTCATGCCTCTTTCACCCACTAGCAGGTGTCTCCTCCCCCTTAATCTCACTCTTGCAGGTCCTTGGTTTCTCCCTTTGTGACAGTTTTTCTGTTTTTCTCTCTCTTGCTCCGTTTTGCTCTTGGGAGCTCTCTGATCAGGAAAATAAGTGCAGTCCCCAAAATGAGTGGGCAATACCGGCAACCACTGGCTCATATTTACTACTAGCTAAGCTCTGCTCTGAACCCCTGCAAATCTTTATGATAGGTCCCTTAATTCATTTTTTCTCGGACAGCGCATCAAAGATATAGAACTGGATTCCTCCTTCTATCAGGATACATTCCTCTTCTACCACTTTCAAAAGATCTGAAAGCCCAGTATTTCTGCCACATCTTCACCCATGACAGTCTATCTGGTTTCACTCTAAGGAATGATTTGTTTTCATGCCAACTTTCTGAAACTGCACATACTAAATATGGTAATTTTTTTCAGATCATACTACTTGTAATTTTTGTAATGGTTGTACTGATAGTTTTTGTGCAGTCCTTTCATGTACACTCAGATGCATAAAATGTACATAGTTGCATTTCTTCTGTCAGATTTACCTATACTTGATTGAGTAAAATGCTTTGCCACCCCTTGGGTATTATCTGACCTATGTAAAACCACAAATAAATACACTATGGTAAAGTGCATTCAGAGATAAGTAACTAACGCGCCCTAATGTTATTACAACTCGCGCGGCCATGCACAGTTTTTTTGTCAAGAATTTTGTTGCAAATACTACATTAATAGTATCAATGATGTTATCAAAGATCTCATGAGTGCCATAATTTGTGGGATAATTAGCAGTGCATGGTGAGGGTGCGAGTTATAGTTACTTCAGGGCACGTGTTATAGTTACTTGAAATAACTCTAACTATAACAGGTGAATTTCTATGGTTTTGTACATTTAAAATGTGAGCCTAACTAAAATGTTCCTATAACCTTTGTTTTTTTTAAGTGAATTTCTATGTTTTCTTTAAATTCTATGTCCTAACTATAACTTCCCTGTAACCTTTGGTTTTTAAGTGAATTTCTATGGTTCTTTTAATTCTATTTCCTACCTATAACGTTCCTGTAACCTTTGTTTTTTTTTGTGAATTTCTGTATTTTTTTTTAACGTAAAGGAATTTTCATTACTAAGCGTTAATCCAACCACAGCCACGCACGGTATTTGGCCATGCACAGCGGAAATTGCCTGCAAGGCATGGCCTATGGCCAGGCCATGTGGCCAACCCCTATAAAAACCCAACCCCTATAAACACCCAATCCGTGATGCGCTCAGCCTTTGGCCGTGCGCAGCGAGGGTTGGCTGCAGGGCCTGGCCTGCGGCCAACCCCTGATAACTACCCAAACCCACACCATGCTCGGCCTTCGGCCGTGCTTGGGGGTGAGTGCAGGGCCTGGCCTCAATACCCATAATAACCCAACCCTGCACATGCACAGCCAAACAGTATGTCTCTCTTCTTGTGGGAATAGGTGTGAGGTGGTCCCTGGGTGTGAGAGTCTCTGTCTGGGTGTGAAAGTGGGTGCATGAGGGTTTGAGTGGTTCTGTGAAGGGGTGCATGAGAGTCTGAGTGGGTCTGTGATTGTGTGCATCACTGTCTGAGTGGGTCTGTGAGTGGGTGCATGAGGGTCTGAGTGGGTTTGTGAGTGGGTGTGTGAAGGTCTGAGTGGGTCTGTGAGTGGGTGTGTCAGTGTCTGAGTGGGACTGTGAGTGGGTGTGTTAGTGTCTGAGTGGGTCAGTGAGTGAGTGAACGAGGGTCTGGGTGGGTCTGTAAGTGGGTGTGTGAGTGTCTGGGTGGGTCTGTGACCGGGTGCGTGAGGGTCTGAGTGTGTCTATGATTGGGTGCATCAGTGTCTGAGTAGGTCTGTGACTAGGTGTGTTGTGTGTCTGAGTGGCTCTGTGAGTGGGTGCATGAGGGTCTGAGTGGGTTTGTGAGTAGCTGCATGAGTGTCTGAGTTGGTCTGTGAATGGGTGCATCAGTGTCTGAGTGGGTCTGTGAGTGGGTGCGTTGGTGTCTCAGTGGGTTTGTGAGTAGGCGCATGAGGTTCTGAGTGGGTTTGTGAGTGGGTGCATCGGTGTCTGAGTGGGTCTGTGAGTGGGTACGTCGGTGTCTTAGTGGGTCTGTGAGTGGGTGCATGAGAGTCTGAGTGCATTTGTGAGTGGGTGCATGAGTGTCTGAGTGGGTCTGAGTGGGTGCATGAGTGCCTGAGTGGGTGTGTGTGTGGGCGCATGAGTCTCTGAGTGCATGTATGACTGAATGAATTAGTGTAAGAATGAGTCTGACTTGTTTTAAATTTTTTTTTGCTTATTTGTGATTAATCTCGATTAATCTCAATCGCAAATATCACGCATGATGAAGA
This sequence comes from Pleurodeles waltl, assembly GCF_031143425.1. Taxonomy (NCBI): domain Eukaryota; kingdom Metazoa; phylum Chordata; class Amphibia; order Caudata; family Salamandridae; genus Pleurodeles; species Pleurodeles waltl. The sequence goes on along the minus strand of NC_090439.1, from coordinate 708,995,499 downwards.
AAAATCATCTGAAGCCCATAATTTGACCCTCAAACACCCCTATATCACACTCCTCCATCCTGACCCCTTGTTATACTTTCCATTTTGTTTTTGAGCCCCAAGGACTCTCTCCCATAACGTAAAATGGTGGCCGCATCTTTCTGTTTGGGTTGTTGCCAGGCAATTACAGGGCTTCTATTCATACATGCATTCGAGAAAATTTGTGAATTTTTGCAAATTATCTGCGACCTCAGAAATGCAAATGTATTTTCCCTTTAATTTCTCAAAAACTACCTAATGGATTTACATCAAATAAATGAAAGCACAATCTGCACATTGCAAGCTAGCTTTCTGCCAAATTTGGTGTAATTTTATCCAGCAGTTCGGGCTACATCGTGTTCAAAGGTCCTACAGGAATTAACATGGGAAATGCAACTTTTTTGACCTGCTTTTTTCTCAGTCCCCGCTTGATGGATCACCCCAAAACATTCCATGCACAACAAGAATGACCCGGGCACTTATTTTGGAAAATTTTGAGAAGATTTATCAAACGGTGTCAAAGATATAGACAAGTCAAAAAACGATTTTTTAATGGAAACATGGTCTTAACTATAACTACCTACTGGCGACTGCCAGTATGTAAAATATAAATATATATATATTTATATATTTACTTAAAAAAAACAAAGGCTACAGGGACGTTATAATTAGGTTTTGCATTTACTCGCACAAAACCAGAAAAATTCTGCAGTTATAGTTATTTCAAGTAACTTTAACTCATGGCCTAAGGTAACTATAACTCACGCCCCCACCATCCACAGTTTTTTCTCTAATAATTTGACTCCTGTTTCATTGATATTTGTATTGCTGTTATAAAAGTTGTCATGAATACTGTAATATCTGAGGTTATTAGCAGTGCATGGCGAGGGTGCGAGTTATAGTTACCTTAACTATAATAACCCTGTAACCTTTGTTTATTAAGTGAATTTCTATGTTTTGTTTAATTCTATTTCCTAAGTATAACGTCCCTGCAACCGTTGTTTTTTTCAGTGCAGGTGAGCTTCTGTTCTGGCCATAATGCTCATCTCACAGAAATTCAAACCTCAACAGAAGTACCCACAAATTTAAAAGTGGCGGGTGACCCAGTTGAAGCTCCACTTCAGGAAAAGACAATCATAACTCCTAGGCTTGGCGAAGGCAAAGCAAGTCTCTTTACTTAGTGATTCCATATTGAAAGACAATCTGAAATCCTTTGTGGAGGGGAATGCATCCTAGATCTATTGGAGTGCAATCTGTATGTGACTGTGACGAGTGGGTTATTTTTTGTCTTTTCTGGGTGGCCGCAAAGCCCCCTCACCCCACCGATTTCAGCCCCAGGGATCCCATCTCCTGGGCCTCACCACTATTCAATGGGGGAGGGTGGCACCGCACCCTCCGGCTGATTTCAGCCCTAGGAATCCCATCCGCCGGGGCTCACCTCTATTGAATGGAGGAGGGGGCCGCACGGACTCATTTGACCCTGGGGACTCCCTCCTCCAGGGCATATCTATCTGTCACCTAGTGTGCAATGGGACGGGGAGGGGGTGGACCCTGAAGGCCTCCGTGGTCCCAGCCGGCTGTCTGAGAAACTTTAGAGGCGCCCAAGAACCTTGTTGTGAATACTGCACTTTGACAGCAGTAAGGTTATTTGCTAACTCAGAACTTAACTTATAACTAAACACTGTGCGTAACATATTTTTCAAGGGTACTTTAGGAGCGGGTTAGGTTTTTCATTAATTCAGATTTTCCAATCAGCGATGGCAGTTATTATTTCAAGCTATTGTTATTTCTAAGTAATCTTTGTTGCTTCATGTATTGTGCTACTGATGAACTTTCATGTCAATGCCATTATAATTGTATGGGTTTCCTGCTTGCACTAAGTATGTGAGTGTAAAGAGAACTAAATAATCCTGGAAATACGTTGTCTATTCTTAGATTTTCAATGTCAAAATAATTGTAGAAAGCAGTGAAATTAGCGAGGCTTCACAGCTTGGGGTGGGGGCAAGATAGTCTGGACCACAAGACACTAGGCAGCTTCATGTGAGAAAGTATAAAAATGAAAAGAGGCCTTAGTTGATTTCACTGAACAGCAATTTGAAGAGTCATTACGTTCCTTGACAGTTTAAGTCGCACTGCTACAAAACCTGTGGTAATACTCCCTCTTGTGGTGATAGTAAGAAACTATCGCATTTGTTGATGTTTACCTGCTATCTTTTCACACCCCTCAGAATTAACATTTAACCTTTACAGTAATGTATGCCTTATTCTTTATACAACAACAAAATGTCCATAGCTTTAAGTCTGTAATATCTGGCAGCCCTTATATGTGGCGCTCTTGACGAATAAGGCAAATACATGCACTTTTTAGGAGTGAATTATCCACTTTTAACACGTCATGTATCCTCACAAAAGTGATGTTAAGTAGTTTCAAGTTATGGTTTTGTGGTGAGCAATAATCCTGGATTCATGGCAGGGAAGAGACACATAGTTATTAACATCACAAAATCGGATGAAAAGGAGTGTTACAGCCACAGGCGAAGCTTCCGCCCCTCTTGTTGACCAGTTTGTTAACCAGCTAATTGAAAGGTGACTTTCGACCTGACAGACATCGGCTTCTTCTGTGACAAAATACGAAGGCGTGTGTTCAGTTATTCGTCACTTTTATGATGCCGGTCGTCCCCTTTCAAGGGCTGCACCCCACGCACGGCGACGCTTGGTCCGCACCAAAGTAGTATGGGGCAGGGGCAGAGCAATGCTGAGAGAAGCACCACTAGCTTGTCGAGACACACCACGTGACTGATCGTATGCTGCGATCAAATAATGAAGGCTCGATGAAAGGACAGACTGATCTCGAGATCCCTTTTTTGTTTGTTCCGTGACAAAACGCCTGTCATCACGGTGTGTGTATCCGTGAACCTGTGAGACTGTACCACCGGACAGACTGCCTCCCTTCCCAATTTAGCACTGATCAGCATAACCAACGGCGTCAACTGTACTCCATCCTAACATTTTACCACACATGGGGGCATATTAATGATGCCCCTAGCGCCACCTCCCGTCACATTTGCGTCATTTTTTTAACACAAATGTGGCGTTAAGGTTGCATTTCCCACGTCTCATGTTTACAAAGTGGAGCAATGCAAGCACTGCGTCACTTTGTAATCCCTTGTGCCACATTATGCCTGTGTTAGGCATAATGTATGCAAGGAGGGCTTCCCCACATAGGGAGGCCCAGAAAAATGGCGCAGTGAAAATTTCTAGATTTCACTGTGCCATTTCTAGCACCATTATTAATGTCTGTCTAAGGCAGGTGTTAAGATGACGCTCACATTGAAAACAGTGGGCCTACATGTGCTTTGTTGTGTTAGCGCCATATAAAGCCCATATTTATACTGTTTTAGCGCCGCATTTGCGTCATTTATTTGACGCAAAAGCAGCGCAAACTTACAAAGTACAATTACATTTTGTAAGTTTGCGCTGCTTTTACCTCAAAAAATTACGCAAATGCGGTGCTAAAAAAGTATAAATATGGTCCAAAGTCTTCAGGATGACTGACTATGAGGTCTCAATCTTTGCTTTAAAAAAACAGGTACCAGGGGAGTCGTGAACACCCTGCTCTCGCAGCTAAAGCGGGGTCGGTTTGAATTTTTTGCCCTCTTCTGTCTGCAACTCGGCAGAGGGTTTGGGTCACTTGCTTTGCTTTCTTGGTGGCATCAGCACTTTAGTTCAAAGTGGGGGTTACTGAGTACCTGCAGGTCTTTAGCTTGAAAGCGAGAGTACCCATGTCTCTCAACATTGCTGCCATACATTTATTGAGAGAATACTGGCACTTCTGAAGAGCAAACAGGAACACTGGTCTAGCGAGAACCAGCTCTTCTGCTTTTCTGTTTCAAGCACTGGTCTCAATGAATATCTGCTCTAGTGGAGACTTTGAGTGATGATTGCATAGTGTCGATGGGACCTGATGCTTCAGAAAGCCTTCGTTTCTGGAGGAGAAATATTGACTCCTTCACATAAAGACCCACTGTTCCCAAATAAATTGATTTTTGGTTGACCATTGCGGTTCTGATCTTGTTGCTGTGAACTCTGGCTCTATTTGCTGGAAGTGGACTTTCTTGAACATTGATACATTGACTACTACTTGTTCTTGTCCTCTGACCTCCATTACCATTGTGTCTCTGGCAGTGGCTACTGTGCATCGGTCATGCTCCTAAGAGATGTGGAATTTTTCTCGAAGATGTCTATCTCTAAGGAGGCCTTCATCTGCTATCCCCACATCGCTGCCTTGCTCTTTTCCATTGCCAGTTCACGGTTCTTTTCTCTTTTGGGTTGACTCATATTAGGATGTTGGAGTCGAGGTACCCACTGAGGAGCCGCAAGGATGACACCTACAACATTAATGGGCAGTGATTTGAGCAATGGGTTGGGTTCTTTTAGATCCTTAATAGTTTGTGTATTACCACTCAATATTTTCAGCTTGTTCCACCCAATCTAATGGATCTTATTCAGTATCTGCACGAAGTGTTCCACTTTATCATTTGCTTGAGGCCATCTGGGAGTTGTTTTATGATGGATGATACCTAGCATGAGATATTCTTGAAACTCTTGCCCATTGAATGGAGGGTCGTTGTCACTGTTGATAGTATTTGAAACTTCAGTTTCAGTTTTACTTGTTCAAATGGTGTGAACGATACTGTCTCTGATACTGGGTATTTTCAGAAACTATGAATTCTAAAATATACTTTCCACAAGGCAGAATGCGAAAGTCTGCACTGACTTGTGATTACTGCTTTTTGTACTCTTCCTCTGTGATGTTGGCTGTCCTAGCTGCAGCAGAGTTTGCTTGGCATAGCTATCATCTATTCTTCTACCAATGTGTCCACCTGGAGGGACTAACATTTACCGTTAGCCCTGCTTCTGTTTCGACAATTCATTGGTGGTCTTGGTGTATTACTTTGCTTCGTGGAGCCTATGCAATCACTATTTTATTTCCTCTGAACACTAATCTTTCTTCTGACAAACTCAACTTGTGACTCACTTTTCAAATTCTGAGTGTGTGTGCATGGTGTTGGCATCTTTGTTGTCGTTGCCACATAAACATGTTTTCCACATATTGTCTCTTGCCCAGGGTGGGACTGACCCATAGGGCAATCAGGCAGTGCCAGTTTTTACAGTTGATTTCCCTGATATTATCACACTTAGCTATCTGGGTCTCTAATGGAGGCCGCTTTTATTTTGGTGTCAGGGCCTAAGTACTCTCTGAGTCCCGCTCTGCTCTTGCCACAGTCATTGTGAAGTGCAGACAGTCGTCCACATTACATTGTTTTAGGGTATGCAGTCTGCCAATAAGCAAATACGTTCTTCGGTTTTTGCTGAGAGTTAAGCACTATGGTGTAGCTCCAGTGATCCTCTGAGTTCTGCCTTAGCCTGATGCCAGAGATGAAAAGGGACTGTCACTTTTCTTAGCACAACCGGCTTCATTGTTTTGTGAAAATGGAGTGTGACAGGTTTGCTTCCAGGCATCCATAGCGAAAACAATTGGTTATATTCTTTAAATGCTTCATCAATTTCCCACGTGTTGACACTGCAAGTGGAGAAGATAAGGCCAGATATTCCACCTCCACACAGTTCAACAAAATTCTTGTGCCACCTTCTATCAAAAACACCTCTGCTTTGTTGGATGTCTATTCGTGAAAGTGGTGGCTTCAAAGGTACTCACCAGTGGTAGATATTGACAGAAGTCCCTAAATGAATAAGGGTAGTAACTGTGAGTCCCTGAAGTTGGATCTTGGATCTGTGTTGAGGTTATTCAAGACCTTTTTTTTATCGTTACCTTCTATTTTGAGTTTCTCTGAGACTTGGTGCTATCTTTGGAAGCTATCACGGTGTACCCTTGGTCTACACTTCATGTGAGATTGCTTGCAGTGTTCTACTGCTTGAGAATGACATACCTCCTTAGTTCGCATAACCTTTTCTATCACCTCTGCAAATTCGAATTAAAATGTTTGCCCTACCATCATGCTCATTTGTCTGTCAGAAGCAAATATCCCAGTTGTTTGGAAGAGGGAGCAAGGTATGGCATATCAGAGAGTGTTTGGGCATTGGCTGTCTCTGGGTGAAAGGAAATGCTGTACCCCCTCACTTCAGTGAACTAACTAGTGGTAAGAATGGCACACGCCCAACCAGCAATCCTCATAACCATTTTGATGGAGCACACAGCATCGCCAAAGGAACACACAATTAAGACAGGTTTGTGCTGCTCAAAACTGAATCTGGGTGCTCAAGATCCCCTCTTTTTTATTCTATAACAACATGTCTGTGATCATAGTGTGTATGCCTGTGTTTGGTGGCACACTACACAAATCTTCATCCTTACGGCTCATAGCCTGGTCTGTGTTCTACCTTGAGGGCATCGGGTTTCAGCTTAGGATAGCCTAGCTTTTTATAGTTCAAGGAAATAAATTAATGTTTGAATCACAAGTTCCATTTGTAACAGATGCTTATTTGAGATTTGTGGAGAAAGTGCTAGGATTGGAGGAGGATTCCCCCAGTAGCCCATGTTTCTTCTTGCCCTCAGTCGATTCAACCTTATAGCTACTACTCTTTGAAGTTGAAGTTGATGTTAAACATCTGCCATCGGAGCCAGGCGATCAACAAGATTGGGCAAACAGCTAAGTCTTTAGCTGTTTGTGGAATGGCAATTCCAATTCAGCAGTCCGCAAGGTAGTAGGCATAGAATTCCATAGCTTGGAAACATTTTACCGGAAAGATCAGCAACCTCTTCTCACTCTCTGGATCAGCAGAACCATAGCTAGGCAGGCATTGGAAGAACGCAAGCGTCTTATAGGGATATATGGAGTGATCCATGTATTCACAATCTTGGGACCCATCTGGGTGAGTGATCTGCGAGCAATAAATAAGGATTTAAATTGAATTCTTTGAGCAACCAGCAGCCAGTGTAGTGGCTTTTGAGCTTGTCAGGTGGAGTGAAATTTAGAGATGTTACATTGAAGACGGGCAGCAGCATTCTTCACCATTTATACTGTAATTTGTCAACTGTTGATTTGGGAGCACCCAAATATAGCACATTTCTATAGCCCAGTCATGTCAGAATGAGTGCTTGGACTGCTAGTCTTTTGGACAGGGATGAGAGAAGGTATAACATTTTCCTAAGAGCTCCCAACATCCCAAAGCAGGTAGCAGCCACTTATGTTGCATGGGTGGTCATGGTCAAGTCTTTGTCCAGCCAAATGCCTACACTTTTTACCTCCGGCTTTGGTGTTGGCCAGGCACTTAAGTCATTTGAGCATCCCAGATTTATCCTATTTTGAGAGGGGCTACCTAGAATCAGGAGCTCTTTTTTCTCCCCATTGTGTTTCAGAGCTGAATGGTTCATCCAATTAGTTACACCCGTACTGCAGGAGCCAAGAGAGGTAAGTCGATTGTCCTTAACATGGCTCACCGAAAAAAAAGTCAGCATATGATATTAGAAAGATACCATGTGCAAGGACGACCTCAGCCAAAAGGAGCATATAAACATTAAAAAGGGTGGGCTTAGCTAGGATCCCTGAGGGACCCCACATTTGAGTGGCATGGGATCTGATCTACAGTCACCATTGAATACCTCGAACGTTATCTGATTGAGGAATTTTATCAATGGTATCTTTTTCACATTGAGATACAGGTAAGTTAATTTATGGCATATTGAACAAAGGATGATATCTCTGTATTATTTTTTTTTAAGACAGAGTTCAACTCATAAAATGAAGATATGAGGTTTCAACATAGGTGATTCCGTCGTGCCCTAAATTAACCAATGAGCTCCCTTTCTGCTCCTGTACGGAATAACTTTGTATTCAATTCCTTATTGTGAACTACTTTCTGATCTTGGAATAGATGTAGTTTTTTAACACAACAAGACTTACTGCTGCATGCTTTGTCCTGAGTCTTAGTTACAATGACGAGATAGGGATTGTAACCTGGTCCAGACAGGAGTTTGTGCAAGGATAGGAATTCTTTGTGGCATGAGAGAATATTGTGTGCAAAAATATTGTATGACTTAATAATTATGCCCTATCTATAGTCCCACTGGGTATAGGCTTTCTATTATTAACTCCAGTTGGGCAAGAATTTTGTGAACAATATTCAGTACGTAATATTTATGCCAGAACATATTCTGAACACGATAGTCCAGTATCATACTGAATTCTGAGTTGTGTGATAATCATCACAATCTGCATATTTTCCCTGAGAGACTTCGACAGGTAAAACCTGCCAAAATGCATGGGGTAAGAAAAAGGCCCATAGTAAAGGCCAAATGTGTGGAAATTGATGTTGGCAGGTTATGCCTCCTTTTCAAGTGTAAAACGTGTAATAGGATGTTTTTACACCCCAGTTCCACCATATGCCTCACCCTATTGTAATGATATTTACTGGTTTCGGTAAGTACCTCACCCTCTTCAAACCTTGCAATCAGGCCCTTAGTATCTTTCCATGCAAAAAACAGTAGTTCTTTTATGGGTTACACAGCGAGAGATGATTTTAGGAACTTTTAAATGCTCTTCCACTGTGAGGTGTCATTGCAGTTAACTGTATATCACTTTCATTCACATACTGAGTAGGATGCTTTATCTAAATTTAACAAACATTGGTAAAGTCAGAATGCTTGTCTGTATGTTCTAATGCATGCAAGCACAAGCATGCACAAACGCAAATAGACTATGCAGCCCTGCAAGCTTGCAGAATAAAAACAGGGTACAGACAAGGGAGTTTACATGGATAATCATGTTAATGTCAGGCACGCTGGCACGGCCTATGGGTTGCCAGAAATGTTCTGATTTAGTTTATCTACCCTCTCTTGTACAGCAATGTGGCTGCTACACTAGCTGTTTTAAGAAAAATCTCATGCAACATTTTTCTGTCAGTGTTGCAATTTTCTTGAAATGAAAACTCCATATTTTTTAAGCCTGGCCTAAAGGCAGCTTTAGCCGTCATCAACTGCTCAGGGGATGAAACAAATAAAATACAAAGATAAGAGCTTTAGGTTGACCCCTTCAGCTGCTGGATCATTTGGCCTAGCCACCTTCGGGCATCATTTTTGTTTATTGACGACATTTATAAAGCACGAACATGGCCCTGTACGACAGCACTGCAGCATGCATAGCAGGAAAGCAAGATATGTATACCACATATGGAAACCACGTATGTATGTTTTACAAAGAGAGGTTAGTCAATTCAAGCAAAACGCAGAATTAAAACACCCATGTCTCAAAGAGAAGATGTGAAAGGATACTGTCTAAGAAGGTAAGATTGTAAAAGAGGTGAGTTTTGAGTTCTTTCTGGAGGGAGCAAGTTTAAGGTGCAAAGAGAGAACATTCCGGGTAATGGTCAATATACCTAAAATGCCTGATGGTGGGTGTGTCCTTTCTAGGTCTATTGGATTTCCAGCTTGGCATGCGATGTGCTTCTTGCTTTGCACGGTCCACCAGATTGGAACTTAGAGGCCAGTTACTGATATTTTCCCAGACAAAGAGCTTTGTTAGTCACTCAACAATCTTAAAACGTATTCTGGCAGGAAGATAGAGATAATACAGATCTTGCTAGGTAGTGGCCTTGGCACATAATCGAGAGGCTGAATGAAAATGTATTTTAACTGATATCAATAAAGAATCAGGAAGACCAGTATGTATGCAAGAATGTTACGTAGGTTCTGCTAGGAAGCGAAAAGACTTCTAAACAGAGAGGATTAGTGGAAGCTCTGAATCGTGTAAATAGCTCCCGGGAATTGTGAAGGGCCTAGGTGACTTTTGGGCTTGATATGTATTGGCATTGTAGTAGGTGTAATAGACTTACATGGAATTTTCCTTTTTCCTGACTGTCATCTCATGAAAAATGATGGCCTGTTGGAATCACTGACATACTTTTGTCATCTTGCTATCAAGGATGAATGGTACAGATTGCAGTAGGTGTAGGAACGCACTAATTTAGCTGTCTTAGTACTGATTTTGTGTAAGTGAGTGTTTTGTTGCATATGCCTGAGTCGGCCTGTCAGTTCCACGTCTTAGTCAGGCAGTGGTTCAATATGGCACGTTAAACACAGGAGCATTTATGGGTACTTCTTCTCCTAGTTGATCCCTTCTGATTCATCTATGGCCCATGTGACTGTCTCTTGTACCACCCCCAGTGTCACATGGGATGTTCAGCATTGTAAACTTGCTATTGTCTGTCCAGCAAACAGATGATAAGAGCAGTGCTACTAAATGTGTAGATAAATGGATTCCCCCTCTTCACGTGTAATGGGTAGCAGCTGTTTTCAACCACCTAGGTATGTTCCTGGTTGGATGCAGCAGGGCCTCAGACCCCTTGATGTGAAGATGTACTCTGGCACTGTTGCTGCTGTGCTTTGGACTCCTGAGTTTAAGCCTTTCAGATTAATGTTTTGTTGCTGCTTTCCTCTTCCCAAGCTCAAAAGAAAGATCCCTATGTTACTAACTGACATCAGGCTACTACCACTCCTTGTAATCGCTGATACCAGCACCACCAACAGCACTCTAAGTCCTCGTTCTCACTTGTAAATTCTGCTTCATCTCCCAGTCCTTTTTGTAAGAATAGGCTCAAGTACAAGATGCTGCTATTCTAGACTGTCCTACTTCAAATTTATCTGCTGGTAATGACCAAAAATATTGTGTCAATAATATTGGGATTACAGAAATATTGTCAACAGGAATATGGAAAGTAAAAATATTGTTTTTATGTTCTTTTTAATATTGTAAAAAATATTGATGTAGAAAATGGGCCCTATTATGAGTCTGGCAGTCTGACCGCCACATTACAACCCTGGCGGTCAGACTACCAAAAGACTGCTGTCTCTACCAGGATCTTTGATCCCGACGGGATGATGGCGGTCGTGGTTGTAATGAGCCACGGCAGCGCTGAAGTCAGCGTCGCTGTGCTGATTACAACCATGTTGTCCGCCAGCATTTTCATGGCGGTTCAACCACCATGAAACAGCTGGCAGAGAACAAGTGCCGGGGGCCACAGAGAGGCCCCTGTACTGCCCTAAACATTGTTGTGGGCAGTGCAGTGACACCCTTCCCAGCATCATCGGAACTTGCACTGTCTCCTGAGCAGACAGTGCACATTCCGAGGGTGCTAAGGGGGTCCCCTGTGCGACGGCAATGGACTTGACTCTATGTGGAGCCGAGTCCAGTGTTGCCACATGTTTTTGGTTGGCCCAGTGGAAAACGCATAATGGGGTCGGTGGGAAGCCCGCCAGCACCATGGTGGTCTCCTCATCTGGAGTTTGGCAGTCGGGTTTTTCAGACTGCCAAACTCGTAACTAGCCCCAATGTATGTCAAATCGTTTATAAGTGTTAATTTGTATGTAATTTATTGCATTGTGTTTAATTGTATATAATTGTCAATCTTTTATTTGGGTTTTTAGTAAGATAATTTAGTATTTATCAAACCGTTGAAATTTGTAATTTTAGTTGTACTAATGTATATAAATAATGATTTTTACTTTTTTTTTTAAGACTGGGATATTGGGATTTTTAGGGGTTAAAGAAGGGGACATTTTTAAAAAGTGTATACTTTAAAATAAAATTTATGATAAAAATGTTAGTGAAATGCAAATTAATGTTTCAGAATTGTATAATTTATTTTGTTATTTTAATGTTTTTGATTATTTTTCATTGAGTATTAATCAAAATATTTATATTAGTGACAACTGTACAATATTTGTTTAATTAAAAGAATAATTTAGTAAAACATTTTGCAAAATAAAAACATTTAAAAAATTGATTCTACTAAAGTAAAGTAATTGGAAACTAATTTTCTACAGATGTTTCAAAATATACACATTTTCTGGAATATATTTCAATGTAATATTAAATAATGTAAAATATAAATAAAATTAATGGTATTAAACTTAAATCAAATGTGTAGTTTTTAAAAATATTACAAAAAATATTCAAAATATATTTGAAAAATGTTTTTTTAGAAAATGTTTTTATATACATTTTTAAAAAAAGTATTTTTTCTGAAATTCTTTTTCAAACATTTTAACTTATTTTGTTTTGAAATTACAATTTTATTTTTAAATTATATATATATTTTTGCTATAAATTTGGAGTAGAGAATATGTTTAATCTGTGATTTTTTAATTTAGTATTATGATTGTATTACATTTTTTATGTTATATTGTTTAGGAATGTAATAATCTGTTTTTATGCTTTTAAGAAGACTATTTTAATAAAAATATTTTATCATTTTGATGTTTAAATATGTTTATATAGAACTGAAGTTTTGGATGGTGTGTTTTAAGATTTAGGGCCTCATTACGAGTCTAGTGGTTGGACCAAGCCGACCGCCAGACTCGCAGTGAGGAGACTACCGCAGAGTTGGCGGTCTCCCCACCAGACCCATTACAAGGTTTCCACTGGGCTGACCAGCAGAAACTAAGGTTTCCGCGGGTCAGCCCAGTGGAAACCATGGGAAGGCTGGCTGAAAGCTAAGTTGTGATCAGCCAGGTGGCGCTGAGTTCAGCACCACCCTGGCTGGGTGCAACTGCGACCACCATCACCACGTCGGGAACGATGTTCCTGGTGGGGATGGCGGTCTTTAGCTGAGTCCGCCCACCTGGGTTATAATTTGGTGGTCGGACTGCCACAGTTGCGCCGGTCCGAACATCACCGCAAGGCTGGCGGTCCTTGGATGAGGCCCTGAATAATATTGTATTTTATAGTCAAGAACTTGTGTGTCAGTATGTAGTACTGATTGTGTATAAAAAATATTTATTTTGTATTCGCATTCTTTCAACATTTTTCAATTGAAGTGTATGTAGTAAATTGAAATAACATCTTCTTCAAATAGCCTTAGATTGGAGAGGGAATAGTAAATATCACCCCTTTAGTGTCCAGCACCGTCCCCAATATAGTTAAATTGGAGTGGAAATAGTAAATGTTACCCCTTCAGTGTACAACGCATTTCCCCAATATGATTAGATTGAAGTAGGAATAGTAAATGTCACCCCTTTAGTGTCCAACACATTTCCCTGAAATGGTTAAAATGGAGTAAAAATATTAAATGTTACCCCTATAGTTTCCAACGCCTTCCCCCAATATGGTTAGACTGGAGTGGCAATAGTAAATGTCCCCCATTTAGTGTCCAACACCTTCTGTCTCTGGAGTGGGAATAGTAAATGTCATCCCTTTAGTGTCTAATACCTTTACCGGTATGGTTAGACTGGAGTCGGAATAGTAAATGTCAACACTTTAGTGTCCAAATCTTTCCTTAATATGGCTAGACTGTAGAGGGACTAGTAAATGTCACCCCTTTAGAGTCCACCACTTTCTGTCAATGTGATTGGATTGCAATGGGAATAGTAAATGACACCCCTTTAGTATCCAGCACCTTTCCCCAATATGGTTAGACTGGAGTGGGAATAGTAAATGTCACCCCTTTAGTGTCCAAAACCAGCCCAATAATGTTAAACTGGAGTGGGGATGGTAAATGTCACTCCTTCAGTGTACAATGCCTTTCCCCAGTATGGTTAGATTGAAGTGGGAATAATATACGTCACCCCTTTAGTGTCTAACACCTTCCAGCAGTGTGGTTAGGCTGGAGTGGGAATAGTAAATGTCACACCTTTAGTGTCCAACACCTGCCCAATATGCTTAGACTGGAGTAGGAATAGTAAATGTTACCCCTTTAGTGTCTAACACCTTTCCCAAGTATGGTTAGACTGGAGTGGGAATAGTAAATGTCTACACGTTAGTGTTCAGGTCCTTCCCTAATATGGTAGACTGGAGTGGGACTAGTAAATGTCACCCCTTCAGGGTCCACCACTTGCTGTCAGTATGATTAGATTGGAATGGGAATAGTAAATTACACCCCTTTAGTATCCAACACCATCTCCCAATATTGTTAGATTGGATTATGAATAGTAAATGTCAACCCTTTAATGTCCAATTATTCTCCCTATAAGTCTAGATAACATTAGGGTTTGTAAATGTCAACCTTTTAGTGCCTAACACTTTTTAAGAAATGGGTTATGTTGGAGTGTCATAATTTAATTTTATAATTGTAGTCTGATATTCTTTATTTTAATTTTATTTCTATGTAGTAGAAGTAGTTTGTGTTATTTTATTCATATTGTTGGTGTTTAGAAATATGATAAAATTAATTATTTTGTATGTTTGTATGTAATAGTATCATTATCAAAGACACGTAACACATTTTTCTCATGTTGTTTATGTTTTCAAACTTTCTATATTATATAATTTTACATTTTTAACACACATATACATATATATAATTCAAAATAAAAGTCAGCAACTTTTTTCAATGTTTTAGCCTTCATTAGTTTCTTGTATATACATGGTTTAAAAAAAAAATGTAACATAGGTTTTTTCAGTATATAATAAATAATTGCATAGATACGTACTACTAATATTTAAGTTATACTTTACAGTTTTGTAACATTTCTAGACAACATTTTTCCACATGTTTTACATTTGAAATTTGTATTTTATTTTTTTAATACATTTATTGAAACATTTTTACGTTATTTCCCATTCTTTTCAATAGAAAGAGAGTATTTTTTGTTTCATTTACCAGCCATTTTTGTTTTACTGCTAGCTTTTATTTTGTAATCAATTTGTTATTTTTAGTCTATTTTTTCCGGAACCAGGTTGCAGTAAGGTGCTACTATTCATCAGTAAGTCCTTCTATAAGAAATATTTAAGGATTTTGAACGTAGGAGGTTTAGGGGGAGGTCTACGGGTTAGTTATAGATCCTCATTATGAGTTTCGCGGATGGGATGACCCGTCTGCTAACTTCAGACAGGGAGGTTGCTGCCATACTGGCTACCTCCCCACCAGGCCCATTACAACGTTCCTACTGGGCTGACAGAAGGAAACCAAGGTTTCTGCCCATCAGTGCAGCGGGGAAAGTGGTGGTAGCTTTGTCGCTGGCTCGTACTAGAGCCACCGACAATGCTGCCACCTGCAGGGTGCACCAGCACCCTCGCAATGCTCACTGTCTGCACAGCCAAGTATATGGGCAGTACAGGGGGCCCCCGTGCCCTCCCCGCGCAACTGTTCTCCACTAGCCTTTTCAAGGTGGTTAAACCACTATGAAAAGGCTAGCGGAGAACCAGGTCGTAATCAGCAGGGTGGTGCTGACTTCAGCACCGCTCTGGGTGATCCTGACCTCCGCCACTGTCTGCCTGTCGGGAACATCGTTCCCGGAGGAGACGGTGGTCATTTGGCAGTCTGACCTCCAAACACTTGATTTGGTGGTAAGACCGCCAAACTGGCGGGAGTCAGGACCACCGCTGCGAGGCTGGTGGTCTCAAGACCGCCAGCCTCAAATGAGGCCCATAGCCTTGTTTCTGGCTTTCTGGTATATTTACATATTGATAGTGTTGTTTTTCACTAGTTAGTAGTTTGGGGGTTTTGTACACTATTTTATGTTTTGTTAAATTGTCTTATTTTATATATATTTTGCTTTCTAAGTGTGATTTATATGTATTTTGAGCAATGTGATTTTTTTTGCAAGTGGGTTTTTGTACTTAACTTTGCAGGTTTTTGTCTAGAAACGTGTCCAATGGGGATTGGGAATTTCCTTTTTTTAAGAAAGGAAATCTGTTATGGTGTTTAATAAACCAATGCTATTTACTTTGAATTCCTTTTTTCAGATTTTCTGGACTGTTTATTTTTTAACACTTTTTCACATTTTGTTTTCGATTCCTACATACCTTGGATCGCCTTGGATTGCTTTGAGGTATTTGTATTGGATAGCTTTTATTTTTGCATTTTATTTCACCCACCACCACTTTTTGAATTTTCTATAGATTAGGCACCCCTATTTTCTCCATCCTATTTAACACCCTGCACACACTTTTGTCCATTTACTCCCTATTGCACTTCCCCTGTCAATTAAGTTCCTGTCACCCACTTTAGTTGTCCACCATGTCACATCATGAAAATCCCTGTTTTTCTGAAGATGAGTTGAGAGTCATGGTGGATGAAATCATACAAGTAGAGCCACATTTGTTTGGTGTTCAAGTCCAGCATACTACTCTCAGTAGGTAAATGGAAATGTGGCTAAGGATCGCCAACAGAATAAATGCTGCAGGCACAATCCTGCATACAAAGAAAGATATTAGGAGGAGGTGGAATGACCTGAGGGACAAGATGCGTTCCCTGGCCTTCAGGCAACAGATGGATGCCAACAAGACTGGCGGTGGCCCACCCAGTGCTCCATAAATACTCTTTCCATGGGAGGAGAAGGTCTTTGCCATCCTGCATCCTGAGGGCTTGATAGGAATACCTTGGGGAGTGGAGTCCAGTAAGTTACCACACACAAACTGTCGCAAAACTATGATGTCCTGCATGCTCACAGCTCAGCTTTTGTCACTGTGCTGTTCGTGTACTTCACCAACATTCAATACCGAAAATATCTGAGATGTAACACTGTCAATATGTATTGTTGGACCCAAGAGCACAGCTACCAAGGCCCATCACATGGCATAGGTTGAAATGGTGCCTATAAGTCTTTCAATATCAACAAAACATCCACGGACTCATGGTATGTCTCAACATGTAAATGTATGCTCAAACCTAAATGCAGTCTGTCTACAGATATGTAATACTCAAATTTTGTCTAGTGTGTGAAGTAGAAGGAGTGACCTGATGGCAACACCCCAGAGGCCCTGTTTCAGTAACTCCAACCACCAGCCCAGTGCACACTAGACCATATATGCCTGTTTGTTAACTCCTAATTAAAGTATACTCATCTCAGAGGATGCCTTTTGTCAACTGTGGGAGGTAGAGGGAGTGACCTGATTGCAACTCTCAGGAGGCCTTGTTTCAGTAACTCCAACCACCAGCCCAGTGTTCACTTGACCATTTACCCTTGTTTGTTAACTCCAATTTGAAGTGTACTCACCTGGGAGGATACCATTTGCCAAGTGTGGGAAGTAGAGAGAGTGGCTTGACTACAACTCCCAGGAGGCCCTGTTTCAGTCTCTCCAACCACCAGCCTAATGTTCACTTGACCATATACTCCTGTTTGTTAACTCCCAATTGAAGTATACTCATCTGTGAGTGAGCAATATACAGATCATGCTCAACTCAGAGACGTGTCTGTTTACCTAGCTCCATCTTGACCTGCTACCCCAAGATTAAACTATTGAGGACAGGAATGACACCTTACCAAGTGTGTACACCAAGTATTCCTAAGGCCTTAAGCTGCATCACCAGATTAGCGGCAGCAAACCCATTGACACAACACTGCACACATGAAGACTGCAGTTACGTATACAACAAAGTTCTGGGTTTGCCTGCATTTCATTCAACTAGGCCTCCAAGTGGTCAAAGGCATATTTTGCCTCTCCATTGTGCTGGCTTACCTGTTGGTACATGATTCCATCATCCAAAATGCTACTGATCTACACATCTCATAAGCTGCTTGACTCTAATATTTTAGGAAAGCTTCACAAATGTCATGTCAAATAGTCCAATACCATGTTAACATGGCACAATAGGCTTACCTACAACTTTAGAATGTCCAATGTCTCTGCTTACTGTAACACAAAGCCCTTGGAGGTAGATGTCACACTTCAACCATTAACAATATACTTCCCTCATCAACAGGTCCAGCTGCCACTGGGCATATGGAGGCCACCGAACAGACACCCACTACCCCCCTGGATGAAGCCCTCAGTGATTATGACACTTCTGGACTTGTGGATGTGGAGGACGGTCCTATTCCATTTGGGCAACCTGGTCAAAGGGCAACAGAGAGTCTCATGGTTGCCACACTGTCACCTCACAGCCTTGTTGCACCAGCATCCCAGCCAACAATGTCCTCTCAAAATGTGTACCTAACACAGTTTCAACCATCTTGTGCCCCCAGTCCTGGATCATGAGGTGCAACTCGACACTCCTGACAATGAGGGTCCAGGACCCAGTTAGAGAGGGCACCCTGTGGCAAGGGAACAGGCTTGTGGGGGGTAAGATACTTGAGAGGGATGCTGTGGGCCAGCAGAGTGAGGCCACTGGGGCTGCTGTCGGTCAGGATACCATCAGCCACATCTTGGGGGGTCTATCAGGAGTCCCAAGGTGTGATGGGCCAGGTGTTGACTGAAATCCGGGAAATGAAGCAGCTTCAGAGGGTCTTAATAGAAGAAATTAATGCCCATAGTGACAACATGGGCACCCTAACAGGGGTGCTGAGGAAAATCAACACCACCCTGAGCAGGGCTCACCCCACCATCTAGCCCTACCTGTGTGGCAATGACATCATGCCCAAGTACCCAAATATATCTGCAGTTGCCACAGGAAGGGAGGCCCTGCCAGAGGCACAACCACCCACAGACACCCCGCCCCTGCAGCAGCTGATTCCGCCCTTGCTAGCTGGAACGTCCAGCAGGACATGCAGATGGCTAGACACCCACTACTATCAGCAATAAACCTCTTCTTTAATGTCCTCCTTTGTGTGTCACACATACACTCTGTGGACTGATCCTGAGCCATATTCCATTCATTTCCAATGGGAGGAATACACTGGACTTTGGACTACAAATGGTGTGGCATCTTCTCTAATGATTTCAGTCACCACCGTTCACTTTACATTTTTGTTTCTGTCGCAAATATTTTTGTATGTAGTAACATTGCAATAAAGTCACAAACTCATTGCCTGCTATCTTAAATTTCACATTTAACCATGTAGATATGTCAGACCATGTGAATCATACAATGATGATCCAAGGTACTTGCACAAGCAGGGATATGTTGCATATACACAGCGTCCAGCTCAGGATTACAACATTTCAACACACACACATACATACAAGTGTTTTGCCAAAGAAGACATTTTATTACATTGTTCAGCACATAGGCTGTCAATATGTCTAAAACATATCAAATCATACAAAGTGAATCAAACTGGGAAAATGATAAAATGTACAGGCCATGGAAAGAAGGGATTTATCAGACATTGTCCTATTGAATAGGCAAACATTAAAGTGGTTGATGTCATCAGCTGGAGCCATATCGCCTACCACACAAAAGTAATCCATCATATATTAAGAACTCAAACAGATGGTAGTACAAACGTTTCTGATCACTGGGTCATTATAATCCAGTGCTTCTGCATCTGGTGGTATGACACAAACAAATGTCAGTGATGTGCCACAGGCACTTTGGCCTACAGTGATGAAACACATCAACAGCTACGTACAATTCACACATATTAGTGTTTAGCCAAAGTGAAGGGAAAATAACATAACTTTGGGTTAGGACTACATACTTTCTGACCACATGATGACACACATGATACATCGGGGCTACCACATGACAAGGAACAAGTCCAATGGAATCTTCTGCACTTCCATACTTTCACTGTATAAGCTGTCTGGGCACAGGTCTTCTACACACAAAGTCTGTGACCTACATTCCTAGGAACAATCCATGTTCACTTTGTATGTCCAAACAGCATCACATACCTGCCAATGTCACAGCTCTGGAATGCCACATGAAGATGACATGGTTAAAGTACCTAAACTAAGAACAAAACAAGGAGTATAGGTATGAAACCATATATATAACGTAAGTCACATAGCAAGCATCTGGAGAACAAAGTAAATAACAGTAAATCTGACACAAACAAAGCAACATCATCAGGATGCGGACGTGTCAAAAGCTCCCTCATCAAGCACCCTTTGGCAGATTTTGCCTTGGTGTCAGCTTCCTATATTTTTCCAAGTATTAATTCCACACATTATCACAACTACTGTTCATTGTACAGTCAGTCATGACATTTCATGATATGCTGACATTCATGAGAAGAAGCTGAAAATGAGATCTTGTCGCAAGTCAGGTCCTTACTCTTCACCACAATCATCTTCATTTGGCTTTTCAGGATTCTCACCCAATAGCACATCAGGTTACTCTTCCTCTCTGATGTAAGGGATATTCCTCCCCAGGGCGATGTTATGGAGCATGCAGCATGCCATAGTGATCTGACACACGTTCCTGGGTGAGTAGAGGACCGTTCCTCCAGTCCTGTTCAGACAGCAAAATCTGTCCTCAAGAGGCCAAAAGTCCCCTCCACTGCCCGCTGTTTTCTTCCATGGGCCTCATTTAAGGTGACTTCTTCTGGTGTACTTGGATTCCTCAGTGTCGTCGATAACCAAGGATGGTTTGGATATGCTGAGTCTACTGTTCAGGAATGAGACATAAGTGCAACAATGAGTCACTCACTTCATGATTGTAGCACCTGACATTCCACACACAAAATCAGGATAGATGTGATTTACCTACCAGCCAGGTCCTCTCTGGTTGCACCTGTAACATAAGCTGGGATATGGTGCTGTTCCGCATTACAAAGGAATCATGGACTGAATGAACCTGGGAACCGGGTGCAGGCATTCGAGATGTAGAAATACGGACTGCGGTGGCACCAAGGCAACATGTGTGCCAACAATGGCTCCCACCACGAGTGGGAGGCGATCAAAACCATAGAAGTTAGTCATCACAGTGGCTAAATCCTCATGTCTGGGGAACCTGATATAGCTATCAATGTGCTTCATCATGGCTGATAGCATATCTCTTAACACAACACTGAACATAGGTTGGGACATACCACCAGATAGGGCCACTGTATATTGGAAGGACCCCGTGGCCAGGAAGAGTAATACTGCCATGAGTTGAGCAATGGATGGTATGCATGTGGGATTAGTGTTTTCAAACATCAGTTCTGGCTCCAGCTGACAACATAAATGCACAGTTGTTTGCCCATTCAGATGGTACTTTTTAATGGTGTGACGTTCTTCCATGGTTTGAAGGTCTGGCAACGGACAGTACACTGGAGGTTTTTGTCTCCTCCCTCTCCCAGGGTACCTTTTTGTGACATCAAATGAGTCGGAGCATTAGTAAATGTGTACACACCAACATACATGATGTATAGGACAAAAGTACATGTGACAAAGCAGGAAAGACAAGAATAACATAACACCGAACACACATCAAAGCTGTCTACTACTCAAGGGCCAAATGTGACCCCCATGTCTGTCCACTACTCAAGGGCCAAATGTGACACCCATGGATGTCTACACATGTCTCAACAACATGAATTTGGGCATCACCCAACTATCAGCTCCTCTTGTGCCCTTCAAAGTTTGACGGTCCTTTCTGACCGCCAAAAACACCTTCACTCATGGTGAACCGGGAACCGCCATTTTATGCCATCTGTGACCAGCAACACACCACACTGTTGATTGTGTATTAGAAACCAATACAAGGCTGCTTTAGGATGTAGGTGATGATCATACACATATATTGATGTTGTGACGCATTTGTCAGTGCCCTAAACTGTATTTCCAACCACCAAAATGGCAGATGCCTGACCTATTTCACAGGACATTAGGAACCGCCTGCGGCGGAAGTTGTCCGCGCAATGAGCGGTTTTAACCCCTTCTGTGCCGCGGACGTAGTGGTTACGTCCTGCGGCACAGTGCTGCTGTGCCGAGGACGTAACCACTACGTCCTCGGCACACAGCCCAGAGGGAGCGCTCTCGCTCCCTCTGTGGGGTTCCCCCCCACCCCCCCAAGTCAGGGATGGAAGGGGAAGCCCTTCCCCTCCCACCCCCGACGCCCCCCAACCCCCCCTGTGACGTCAGCGCGCGAGCGCGCGCTGATTAGTCACAGGGTCTCCCCCATCGCGCTGGAAGCTCTGCTTTTGCATTTCTTTTTCAATCCCATGGGGGAGGCCCCGAGAGGCTTCAAAGGGAAGGAAATGTATTTCCTTCCCTTTGAAGTCTCTCACAGGTTTCAAAAGCTGGATTGCTTGCAATCCGGCTTTTGAAACCCCACTAGACACCAGGGATTTTTTTTTTTTTCTTGAAATTGGCAAAAGGGAGCGACCCCTTGGGCAAGGGTCGCTCCCAGGGGGGCATTTTTTTAGGAAGGCCTTTTCTGCCCCCCCCCTGGGGGCAGATTGGCCTATTATTAGGCCGATCTGCCCCCAGGGGGGGCAGAAACCTCTAGGCACCAGGGACCATTTTATTTTTTTTATTTTTTTGGTGATGAATTCTTTTTTTTTAGGTGGGGAGCGATCCCTTAGGCAAGGGTCGCTCCCCTACGGGGCAATATATATTTAGGCCATTTCTGCCCCCCTTGGGGGCAGATTGGCCTATTTTGATAAGGCCAATCTGCCCCCAAGGGGGGCAGAAACCATTAGACACCAGGGAGTTTGTTTTTGCGCGCGAATGTCACGCAACAAAGCGACCCCTTTTGCAAGGGTCGCTCCCAGGGGGGGCAATTTTTTGGGAAGGCCTTTTCTGCCCCCCCCTGGGGGCAGATCGGCCTATTATCAGGCCGATCTGCCCCCAGGGGGGGAAGAAACCTCTAGGCGCCAGGGCAATTTTTTTTTTTGTGTTTTTTTTTTTTGTTCTTTTTTTTTTTTTAGAGATGGGGAGCGACCCATCAGGCAAGGGTCGCTCCCCTGGGGGGCAAATTGTATTTAGACCATTTCTGCCCCCCTGGGGGCAGATTGGCCGATTTTAGGTCAATCTGCCCCCAAGGGGGCAGAAACCACTAGGCACCGGGGATTTGTTTTTTGGCGCCAATGTCACGCAGGGGGAGCGACCCCGTAGGCAAGGGTCGCTCCCGGGGGGGGGGGTGGGGGGGCAAATTTATTTTAGGCCATTTCTGCCCCCCCGGGGGACAGATCGGCCTATTATTAGGCCGAACTGCCCCCGGGGGGGGGCAGAACACTCTAGGCGCCAGGGCAATTTTTTTTTTGTGTTTTTTTTTTTGTTGTTTCTTTTTTTAGAGATGGGGAGCGACCCATCAGGCAAGGGTCACTCCCCTGGGGGGGCAAATTGTATTTAGACCATTTCTGCACCCCTGGGGGCAGATTGGCCAATTTTAGGTCAATCTGCCCCCAAGGGGGCAGAAACCACAAGGCACCGGGGATTTGTTTTTTGGCGCCAATGTCACGCAGGGGGAGCGACCCCGTAGGCAAGGGTCGCTCCCGGGGGGGGGGTGTGCCGGTTGGGGGGGCAAATTTATTTTAGGCCATTTCTGCCCCCCCGGGGGACAGATCGGCCTATTTTTAGGCCGAACTGCCCCCGGGGGGGGGGCAGAACACTCTAGGCGCCAGGGCAATTTTTTTTTTGTGTTTTTTTTTTTTGTTGTTTCTTTTTTTAGAGATGGGGAGCGACCCATCAGGCAAGGGTCACTCCCCTGGGGGGGCAAATTGTATTTAGACCATTTCTGCCCCCCTGGGGGCAGATTGGCCAATTTTAGCTCAATCTGCCCCCAAGGGGGCAGAAACCACTAGGCACCGGGGATTTGTTTTTTGGCGCCAATGTCACGCAGGGGGAGCGACCCCGTAGGCAAGGGTCGCTCCCGGGGGGGCGGTGGGGGTTGGGTGGGCAAATTTATTTTAGGCCATTTCTGCCCCCCCGGGGGACAGATCGGCCTATTTTTAGGCCGAACTGCCCCCGGGGGGGGCAGAGCACTCTAGGCGCCAGGGCAATTTTTTTTTGTGTTTTTTTTTTGTTGTTTCTTTTTTTAGAGATGGGGAGCGACCCATCAGGCAAGGGTCGCTCCCCTGGGGGGGGCAAATTGTATTTAGACCATTTCTGCCCCCCTGGGGGCAGATTGGCCAATTTTAGGTCAATCTTCCCCCTAGGGGGCAGAAACCACTAGGCACCGGGGATTTGTTTTTTGGCGCCAATGTCACACAGGGGGAGCGACCCCGTAGGCAAGGGTCGCTCCCGGGAGGGGGTGGAGGTTGGGGGGGCAAATTTATTTTAGGCCATTTCTGCCCCCCCGGGGGACAGATCGGCCTATTATTAGGCCGAACTGCCCCCGGGGGGGGGCAGAACACTCTAGGCGCCAGGGCAATTTTTTTTTTTGTGTTTTTTTTTTTGTTGTTTCTTTTTTTAGAGATGGGGAGCGACCCATCAGGCAAGGGTCGCTCCCCTGGGGGGGGGGCAAATTGTATTTAGACCATTTCTGCCCCCCTGGGGGCAGATTGGCCAATTTTAAGTCAATCTGCCCCCAAGGGGGCAGAAACCACTAGGCACCGGGGATTTGTTTTTTGGCGCCAATGTCACGCAGGGGGAGCGACCCCGTAGGCAAGGGTCGCTCCCAGGGGGGGGGGGGTGGGGGTTGGGGGGGCAAATTTATTTTAGGCCATTTCTGCCCCCCCGGGGGACAGATCGGTCTATTATTAGGCCGAACTGCCCCCGGGGGGGGGCAGAACACTCTAGGCGCCAGGGCAATTTTTTTTTGTGTTTTTTTTTTTTTGTTGTTTCTTTTTTTAGAGATGGGGAGCGACCCATCAGGCAAGGGTCGCTCCCCTGGGGGGGGGCAAATTGTATTTAGACCATTTCTGCCCCCCTGGGGGCAGATTGGCCAATTTTAGGTCAATCTTCCCCCTAGGGGGCAGAAACCACTAGGCACCGGGGATTTGTTTTTTGGCGCCAATGTCACGCAGGGGGAGCGACCCCGTAGGCAAGGGTCGCTCCGGGGGGGGGTGGAGGTTGGGGGGCAAATTTATTTTAGGCCATTTCTGCCCCCCCGGGGGACAGATCGGCCTATTATTAGGCCGAACTGCCCCCGGGGGGGGGCAGAACACTCTAGGCGCCAGGGCAATTTTTTTTTTGTGGTTTTTATTTTTTGTTGTTTCTTTTTTTAGAGATGGGGAGCGACCCATCAGGCAAGGGTCGCTCCCCTGGGGGGGCAAATTGTATTTAGTCCATTTCTGCCCCCCTGGGGGCAGATTGGCCAATTTTAGGTCAATCTGCCCCCAAGGGGGCAGAAACCACTAGGCACCTTGGATTTGTTTTTTAGCGCCAATGTCACGCAGGGGGAGCGACCCCGTAGGCAAGGGTCGCTCCCGGGGGGGGGGCTGGGGGGGCAAATTTATTTTAGGCCATTTCTGCCCCCCCGGGGGACAGATCGGCCTATTATTAGGCCGAACTGCCCCCGGGGGGGGGCAGAACACTCTAGCCGCCAGGGCAATTTTTTTTTTGTGTTTTTTTTTTTTGTTGTTTCTTTTTTTAGAGATGGGGAGCGACCCATCAGGCAAGGGTCGCTCCCCTGGGGGGGCAAATTGTATTTAGACCATTTCTGCCCCCCTGGGGGCAGATTGGCCAATTTTAGGTCAATCTGCCCCCAAGGGGGCAGAAACCACTAGGCACCGGGGATTTGTTTTTTAGCGCCAATGTCACGCAGGGGGAGCGACCCCGTAGGCAAGGGTCGCTCCCGGGGGGGGGGGTGGGGGTTGGGGGGGCAAATTTATTTTAGGCCATTTCTGCCCCCCCGGGGGACAGATCGGCCTATTATTAGGCCGAACTGCCCCCCGGGGGGGGCAGAACACTCTAGGCACCAGGGCAATTTTTTTTTTGTGTGTTTTTTTTTTTGTTGTTTCTTTTTTTAGAGATGGGGAGCGACCCATCAGGCAAGGGTCGCTCCCCTGGGGGGGCAAATTGTATTTAGACCATTTCTGCCCCCCTGGGGGCAGATTGGCCAATTTTAGGTCAATCTGCCCCCAAGGGGGCAGAAACCACTAGGCACCGGGGATTTGTTTTTTGGCGCCAATGTCACGCAGGGGGAGCGACCCCGTAGGCAAGGGTCGCTCCCGGGGGGGGATGGGGGTTGAGGGGGCAAATTTATTTTAGGCCATTTCTGCCCCCCCGGGGGACAGATCGGCCTATTATTAGGCCGAACTGCCCCTGGGGGGGGGGGCAGAACACTCTAGGCACCAGGGCATTTTTTTTTTTGTGTTTTTTTTTTTTTTTTGTTTCTTTTTTTAGAGATGGGGAGCGACCCATCAGGCAAGGGTCGCTCCCCTGGGGGGGCAAATTGTATTTAGACCATTTCTGCCCCCCTGGGGGCCGATTGGCAAATTTTAGGTCAATCTGCCCCCAAGGGGGCAGAAACCACTAGGCACCGGGGATTTGTTTTTTGGCGCCAATGTCACGCAGGGGGAGCGACCCCGTAGGCAAGGGTCGCTCCGGGGGGGTGGTGGGGGTTGGGGGGGCAAATTTATTTTAGGCCATTTCTGCCCCCCCGGGGGACAG
Organism: Pleurodeles waltl; assembly: GCF_031143425.1. Taxonomy (NCBI): domain Eukaryota; kingdom Metazoa; phylum Chordata; class Amphibia; order Caudata; family Salamandridae; genus Pleurodeles; species Pleurodeles waltl. Next base: position 708,969,376 of record NC_090439.1, on the reverse strand, counting down.
ATCGGCCTATTATTAGGCCGAACTGCCCCCGGGGGGGGGGGGGCAGAAACCTCTAGGCGCCAGGGGAATTTTTCTTTTTTTTCTTTGTTTTTTTTTTTTAGAGATGGGGAGCGACCCATCAGGCAAAAGTCGCTCCCCTGGGGGACAAATTGTATTTAGGCCATTTCTGCCGCCCTTGGGGGCAGATTGGCTGAGTTTAGGTCAACCTGCCCCCAAGGGGGCAGAAACCACTAGGCACCGGGGATTTGTTTTTTGGTGCCAATGTCACGCAGGGGGAGCGACCCCGTAGGCAAGGGTCGCTCCCGGCGGGGGAGGGTGGGGGTTGGGGGGGCAAATTTATTTTAGGGCATTTCTGCCCCCCCCCCCCTGGGGCCGGCTGAGCTACAGGCCAAACACCACAGGTAGGCACCTTGCAAAAAACACCTCTGTTTTCTGTGAAAAAATATGTTGTGTCCACGTTGTGTTTTGGGCCATTTCCTTTTGTGGGCGCTAGGCCTACCCACAGAAGTGATGTACCATTTTTATCGAGAGACTTAGGGGAACGCTGGGTGGAAGGAAATTTGTGGCTCCTCTCAGATTCCAGAACTTTCTGTCACCGAAATGAGAGGAAAAAGTGTTTTTTGGGCCAAATTTTGATGTTTGCAAAGGATTCTGGGTAACATAACTGGTCAGAGCCCCGCAAGTCACCCCATCTTGGATTCCCCTGGGTTTCTAGTTTTCAAAAATGCACTGGTTTGCTAGGTTTCCTCAGGTGTCGGCTGAGCTACAGGCCAAAATCCACAGGTAGGCACTGCTTTTTATAAAAAAATGTGATGTGTCCACGTTGTGTTTTGGGCCCTTTCCTTTCGTGGGCGCTAGTCCTACCCACACAAGTGAGGTATCATTTTTATCGGGAGACTTGGGGGAACGCTGGGTAGAAGGAAATTTGTGGCTCCTCTCAGATTCCAGAACTTTCTGCCACAGAAATGTGAGTAACATGTGTATTTTTAGCCAAATTTTGAGGTTTGCAAAGGATTCTGGGTAACAGAACCTGGTCCGAGCCCCGCAAGTCACCCCTCCTTGGATTCCCCTAGGTCTCTAGTTTTCAGAAATGCACAGGTTTGGTAGGTTTCCCTAGCTGCCGGCTGAGCTAGAGGCCAAAATCTACAGGTAGGCACTTCGCAAAAACACCTCTGTTTTTTTCCAAAATTTAGGATGTGTCCACGTTGCGCTTTGGGGTGTTTCCTGTCGCCGGCGCTAGGCCTACCCACGCAAGTGAGGTATCATTTTTATCGGGAGACTTGGGGGAACGCTGGGTAGAAGGAAATTTGTGGCTCCTCTCAGATTCCAGAACTTTCTGCCACAGAAATGTGAGTAACATGTGTTTTTTTAGCCAAATTTTGAGGTTTGCAAAGGATTCTGGGTAACAGAACCTGGTCCGAGCCCCGCAAGTCACCCCTCCTTGGATTCCCCTAAGTCTCTAGTTTTCAGAAATGCACAGGTTTGGTAGGTTTCCCTAGGTGGCGGCTGAGCTAGAGGCCAAAATCTACAGGTAGGCACTTTGCAAAAAACACCTCTGTTTTTTTCCAAAATTTAGGATGTGTCCACGTTGCGCTTTGGGGTGTTTCCTGTCGCCGGCGCTAGGCCTACCCACGCAAGTGAGGTATCATTTTTATCGGGAGACTTGGGGGAACGCTGGGTGGAAGGAAATTTGTAGCTCCTCTCAGATTCCAGAACTTTCTGCCACAGAAATGTGAGGGACATGTGTTTTTTTAGCCAAATTTTGAGGTTTGCAAAGGATTCTGGGTAACAGAACCTGGTCCGAGCCACACAAGTCACCCCTCCTTGGATTCCCCTAGGTCTCTAGTTTTCAGAAATGTACAGGTTTGGTAGGTTTCCCTAGGTGGCGGCTGAGCTAGAGGCCAAAATCTCCAGGTAGTCACTTTGCTAAAAACAGCTCTGTTTTCTGTGATGTGTCCACGTTGTGTTTTGGGGCATATCCTGTCGCGGGCGCTAGGCCTACCCACACAAGTGAGGTATCATTTTTATCGGGAGACGTGGGGGAACGCTGGGTGGAAGGAAATTTGTGGCTCCTCTCAGATTCCAGAACTTTCTGCCACAGAAATGTGAGGAACATGTGTTTTTTTAGCCAAATTATGAGGTTTGCAAAGGATTCTGGGTAACAGAACCTGGTCCGAGCCCCACAAGTCACCCCTCCTTGGATTCCCCTAGGTCTCTAGTTTTCAGAAATGCACAGGTTTGGTAGGTTTCCCTAGGTGGCGGCTGAGCTAGAGGCCAAAATCTACAGGTAGTCACTTTGCTAAAAACAGCTCTGTTTTCTGTGATATGTCCACGTTGTGTTTTGGGGCATATCCTGTCGCGGGCGCTAGACCTACCCACACAAGTGAGGTATCATTTTTATCGGGAGACTTGGGGGAACGCTGGGTAGAAGGAAATTTGTGGCTCCTCTCAGATTCCAGAACTTTCTGCCACAGAAATGTGAGTAACATGTGTATTTTTAGCCAAATTTTGAGGTTTGGAAAGGATTCTGGGTAACAGAACCTGGTCCGAGCCCCGCAAGTCACCCCTCCTTGGATTTCCCTAGGTCTCTAGTTTTCAGAAATGCACAGGTTTGGTAGGTTTCCCTAGGTGGCGGCTGAGCTAGAGGCCAAAATCTACAGGTAGGCACTTTGCAAAAAACACCTCTGTTTTTTTCCAAAATTTAGGATGTGTCCACGTTGCGCTTTGGGGTGTTTCCTGTCGCCGGCGCTAGGCCTACCCACGCAAGTGAGGTATCATTTTTATCGGGAGACTTGGGGGAACGCTGGGTGGAAGGAAATTTGTAGCTCCTCTCAGATTCCAGAACTTTCTGCCACAGAAATGTGAGGGACATGTGTTTTTTTAGCCAAATTTTGAGGTTTGCAAAGGATTCTGGGTAACAGAACCTGGTCCGAGCCACACAAGTTACCCCTCCTTGGATTCCCCTAGGTCTCTAGTTTTCAGAAATGTACAGGTTTGGTAGGTTTCCCTAGGTGCCGGCTGAGCTAGAGGCCAAAATCTACAGGTAGTCACTTTGCTAAAAACAGCTCTGTTTTCTGTGATATGTCCACGTTGTGTTTTGGGGCATATCCTGTCGCGGGCGCTAGGCCTACCCACACAAGTGAGGTATCATTTTTATCGGGAGACGTGGGGGAACGCTGGGTGGAAGGAAATTTGTGGCTCCTCTCAGATTCCAGAACTTTCTGCCACAGAAATGTGAGGAACATGTGTTTTTTTAGCCAAATTTTGAGATTTGCAAAGGATTCTGGGTAACAGAACCTGGTCCGAGCCCCGCAAGTCACCCCTCCTTGGATTCCCCTAGGTCTCTAGTTTTCAGAAATGCACAGGTTTGGTAGGTTTCCCTAGGTGGCGGCTGAGCTAGAGGCCAAAATCTACAGGTAGTCACTTTGCTAAAAACAGCTCTGTTTTCTGTGATATGTCCACGTTGTGTTTTGGGGCATATCCTGTCACGGGCGCTAGGCCTACCCACACAAGTGAGGTATCATTTTTATCGGGAGACGTGGGGGAACGCTGGGTGGAAGGAAATTTGTGGCTCCTCTCACATTCCAGAACTTTCTGCCACAGAAATGTGAGGAACATGTGTTTTTTTAGCCAAATTTTGAGATTTGCAAAGGATTCTGGGTAACATAACCTGGTCCGAGCCCCGCAAGTCACCCCTCCTTGGATTCCCCTAGGTCTCTAGTTTTCAGAAATGCACAGGTTTGGTAGGTTTCCCTAGGTGGCGGCTGAGCTAGAGGCTAAAATCTACAGGTAGTCACTTTGCTAAAAACAGCTCTGTTTTCTGTGATATGTCCACGTTGTGTTTTGGGGCATATCCTGTCGCGGGCGCTAGGCCTACCCACACAAGTGAGGTATCATTTTTATCGGGAGACATGGGGGAACGCTGGGTGGAAGGAAATTTGTGGCTCCTCTCAGATTCCAGAACTTTCTGCCACAGAAATGTGAGGAACATGTGTTTTTTTAGCCAAATTTTGAGGTTTGCAAAGGATTCTGGGTAACAGAACCTGGTCCGAGCCCCGCAAGTCACCCCTCCTTGGATTCCCCTAGGTCTCTAGTTTTCAGAAATGCACAGGTTTGGTAGGTTTCCCTAGGTGGCGGCTGAGCTAGAGGCCAAAATCTACAGGTAGTCACTTTGCTAAAAACAGCTCTGTTTTCTGTGATATGTCCACGTTGTGTTTTGGGGCATATCCTGTCACGGGCGCTAGGCCTACCCACACAAGTGAGGTATCATTTTTATCGGGAGACGTGGGGGAACGCTGGGTGGAAGGAAATTTGTGGCTCCTCTCACATTCCAGAACTTTCTGCCACAGAAATGTGAGGAACATGTGTTTTTTTAGCCAAATTTTGAGATTTGCAAAGGATTCTGGGTAACATAACCTGGTCCGAGCCCCGCAAGTCACCCCTCCTTGGATTCCCCTAGGTCTCTAGTTTTCAGAAATGCACAGGTTTGGTAGGTTTCCCTAGGTGGCGGCTGAGCTAGAGGCCAAAATCTACAGGTAGTCACTTTGCTAAAAACAGCTCTGTTTTCTGTGATATGTCCACGTTGTGTTTTGGGGCATATCCTGTCGCGGGCGCTAGGCCTACCCACACAAGTGAGGTATCATTTTTATCGGGAGACATGGGGGAACGCTGGGTGGAAGGAAATTTGTGGCTCCTCTCAGATTCCAGAACTTTCTGCCACAGAAATGTGAGGAACATGTGTTTTTTTAGCGAAATTTTGAGGTTTGCAAAGGATTCTGGGTAACAGAACCTGGTCCGAGCCCCGCAAGTCACCCCTCCTTGGATTCCCCTAGGTCTCTAGTTTTCAGAAATGCACAGGTTTGGTAGGTTTCCCTAGGTGGCGGCTGAGCTAGAGGCCAAAATCTACAGGTAGTCACTTTGCTAAAAACAGCTCTGTTTTCTGTGATATGTCCACGTTGTGTTTTGGGGCATATCCTGTCGCGGGCGCTAGGCCTACCCACACAAGTGAGGTATCATTTTTATCGGGAGACGTGGGGGAACGCTGGGTGGAAGGAAATTTGTGGCTCCTCTCAGATTCCAGAACTTTCTGCCACAGAAATGTGAGGAACATGTGTTTTTTTAGCCAAATTTTGAGGTTTGCAAAGGATTCTGGGTAACAGAACCTGGTCCGAGCCCCGCAAGTCACCCCTCCTTGGATTCCCCTAGGTCTCTAGTTTTCAGAAATGCACAGGTTTGGTAGGTTTCCCTAGGTGGCGGCTGAGCTAGAGGCCAAAATCTACAGGTAGTCACTTTGCTAAAAACAGCTCTGTTTTCTGTGATATGTCCACGTTGTGTTTTGGGGCATATCCTGTCGCGGGCGCTAGGCCTACCCACACAAGTGAGGTATCATTTTTATCGGGAGACGTGGGGGAACGCTGGGTGGAAGGAAATTTGTGGCTCCTCTCAGATTCCAGAACTTTCTGCCACAGAAATGTGAGGAACATGTGTTTTTTTAGCCAAATTTTGAGGTTTGCAAAGGATTCTGGGTAACAGAACCTGGTCCGAGCCCCGCAAGTCACCCCTCCTTGGATTCCCCTAGGTCTCTAGTTTTCAGAAATGCACAGGTTTGGTAGGTTTCCCTAGGTGGCGGCTGAGCTAGAGGCCAAAATCTACAGGTAGTCACTTTGCTAAAAACAGCTCTGTTTTCTGTGATATGTCCACGTTGTGTTTTGGGGCATATCCTGTCGCGGGCGCTAGGCCTACCCACACAAGTGAGGTATCATTTTTATCGGGAGACGTGGGGGAACGCTGGGTGGAAGGAAATTTGTGGCTCCTCTCAGATTCCAGAACTTTCTGCCACAGAAATGTGAGGAACATGTGTTTTTTTAGCCAAATTTTGAGGTTTGCAAAGGATTCTGGGTAACAAAACCTGGTCCGAGCCACACAAGTCACCCCTCCTTGGATTCCCCTAGGTCTCTAGTTTTCAGAAATGCACAGGTTTGGTAGGTTTCCCTAGGTGGCGGCTGAGCTAGAGGCCAAAATCTACAGGTAGTCACTTTGCTAAAAACAGCTCTGTTTTCTGTGATGTGTCCACGTTGTGTTTTGGGGCATATCCTGTCGCGGGTGCTAGGCCTACCCACACAAGTGAGGTATAATTTTTATCGGGAGACTTGGGGGAACATAGATTAGCAAAACAAGTACTATTGCCCCTTGTCTTTCTCTACATTTTTTCCTTCCAAATATAGGAGTGTGTGGAAAAAAGACATCTATTTGAGAAATTCCCTGTAATTCACGTGCTACTATGGTCACCCCGGAATTCAGAGATGTGCAAATAACCACTGCTCCTCAACACCTTATCTTGTGCCCTTTTTGGAAATGCAAAGGTTTTCTTGATAGCAATTTTTTACTCCTTATATTTCAGCAAATGAATTGCTGTATACCCGGTATAGAATGAAAACGCACTGCAGGGTGCAGCTCATTTATTGGCTCTGGGTTCCTCGGGTTCTTGATGAACCTACAAGCCCTATATATCCCCGCAACCAGAGGAGTCCAGCAGATGTAACGGTATATTGCTTTCGATAATCTGACATTGCAGGGAAAAGTTACAGAGTAAAACGTAGAGAAAAATTGATGGTTTTTTCACCTCAATTTCAATATTTTTCTTTTTCAGCTGTTATTTTCTGTAGGAAACCCTTGTAGGATCTACACAAATGACCCCTTGCTGAATTCAGAATTTTGTCTACTTTTCAGAAATGTTTAGGTTTCTGGGATCCAGCATTGGTTTCATGACCATTCCTGTCACTGACTGGAAGGAGGCTGAAAGCACAAAAAATTGCACAAATGGGGTATGCCCCAGTAAAATGCCAAAATTGTGTTGAAAAATTGGGTTTTCTGATTCAAGTCTGCCTGTTCCTGAAAGCTGGGAAGCTGCTGAGTTTAGCACCGCAAACCCTTTGTTGATGCCATTTTCAGGGGAAAAACCACAAGCCTTCTTCTGCAGCCACTTTTTCCAATTTTTTTGAAAAAAACGAAATGTTCACTGTATTTTGGCCAATTTCTTGGCCTCCTTCAAGGGAACCCACAAAGTCTGGGTACCTCTAGAATCCCTAGGATGTTGGAAAAAAAGGACGCAAATTTGGCTTGGTTAGCTTATGTGGACAAAAAGTTATGAGGGCCTAAGCGCGAACTGCCCCAAATAGGCAAAAAAAGGCCCGGCACAGGAGGGGGAAAAGGCCTGGCAGCGAAGGGGTTAACCGCGGGGGACTTAGCCATAGGCTAAAGTTTTTGCCTGTGGCGGTCGCGGACCAATAGCTGTGCCCGTCAGTGATGATGACCGTGTATGTGGCATACGTGTACGCCGCATTTTGCAAAATCACTCACATGTCTTCTGACACTACTATCATCAACACCTCCACCATGTCAGCTGCTGTGTGCCATCTCTGGGAGCAATCATGCCACACCAAGAGCATCCTTGTGTTGTATTCATATATGTAGGCAAGGAGACTTTACATCCATACAGTGCAATGACACATCTTTGGATGTGATGGGTGTAAATATCAAACAACATATATGTGCATGACAGCATGAGCTGTGTCTGTAAACGGTTTGAGTCATTTGAGGATCTTGTAAGCAATGTGTATAGTGCCACAGATCATTCAGCCCACATCTGGCCTTGCCCATCTGTTATATAAGAAGCATATAAAAACTCTCTGTGCCCTTCAGAGTGCCACACAAGCCCCAAGCCACATTGATGATGAGCACATGATATACTGCCATGCATGGAAGTTTTGGAAATGTGAGTGCCACATAGGTTCTGTATACTCAGCTTGCAGAGACCAGGGCCTGTCAAATGTAGCTCCCAGTATGGGACATAGTCCAGGCTGGGGTAGAGTTACTGTGGCAATGCAACTGTGGCACCGTGCCTACTCGTTATAAACCTACAGATCCTGGCATGTGGCCAAAATGAGGCTCCAGTGGCAAGACTTGGCTTGAATGCCTTAGTCCATTGAATAGATTAGGAATGGGTACTGAGGTAAATCCCTGAACAAGTACATACGTGTCTTTTTCATCATTGCCAATGTGTATCATTGACTTATAACAGGTCCCTTACTCCCACAGCTCTGTTGTCATCTTTATATAAGTCATATTTGTCCAGTGCAGGCGTACTGCAAAAGTGACAAACCTACAGTGCAGAGAGTTGGTCGATCCTGGGAAGGGCATGACATGATACTCAGTAGCTTGGGTAAATGGAAAAAATCAGACACAACATACCTTTGTATGTTGGATGCCATCTCTGTAGTTTGCCACATATGGTCAAAAGTTTGTTCTGTGCTACAAGTACATAACACCCCAACCCACCCTGAAGTGGCATGAGTCTACATTGGGTAGGCCACATGTACACACATGCACAGGGAAGAAACTTTCCTTGCCCACCATGGCAGCCCTTTCATTGTCACTCAAGTCTTAGGGTGAAGTCTGTACTACGGTAGTTGTTTGTAGGGACTGTATGCAGTGAATCAATGTTGCAGAATGTAGATGTGGCAGTCCAGTCAGACCCAAGGAAATTACCCTACAGAAGGCCACAGGGGTGTGATATGTTTCATTGTGGCTCACGTCACAGTACATGTTACTTGAGCCGGAACTACCTGATGTCAGTAGACTTGCTTAGTCAGTGTAGGCCATGACCTGGGTAGTGGGTTAGCCTGCAGATTACTTCAAAAGTGTGTAGTCATGTCCCTGTACTTATCAGCATATGTGCTTTACACTTGTGGTGTGTTGACAAGTTTACCTTTTTGTGCCTGGTGTTTCTGAAATGTGTGCGCCACAACCATTTGGGCAATAAATTGGGTTTTTAACTTTCTGATTTGTCTCTTGCATCCATACAGGTCAATGCCCATCAGATGAAGGGGACTTGAAGAGTCATCGCCTGGAAGGTGCGGACCCTGGGGTTCCATAGCTGGCAGAGCGCCCACTGTTGGAAGAGGTGAGACGTGGGGCCCGGAAGATCGCAAAGTTCCAGCTGGGGCTTTCCTCCCAACATGGGCGGAGTGCACCTCAGAGCCTGACCTCCACTAATGGCCCGCATTCTGGTGGTGGCCTAGCCCGAGCCTGAGGGGCGTTTCAGGGGAGCACAGCAGCTACAAGGGGGGTGAGTCCAGAGCAAATTCCTGCCTTTTACATTGCCAACTTGGTGTGTCATGTTCTGCCAACTCCCCCGAAGATTGCGGATGAGCCATGTGTGACACAAAAGATGAGTAAATGTTTGTGTAGGCATGGAAGTTGGTGCATGCTGATGTGCCCTGCCTATTAGCCCAGTGGTTTAGAACACAACCGAGTACAATCCACAACCAATTAACTCTCCAGGACCAACACATGGCTTAGTACAGTGATCAATCAGGTCTTGTTGTTTGTTGTTGTGGGTGTAATTTGTACACCACAATCCACTACTCTCTAGTGTGACAGCTGAAACAACATGAAATAATTGATCACTGCACTCAGCCATGGATCTGCTCAAGTGAGTATTTTGGCATCTGTCTCCAACAGACCGCTTGTCATCAGTGTGTCACAAGTGCTTGTGTCTCACTTCTGTCTCTCATGTGAAGGTGTCCATCATACATGTGACAGAGCATACATTGCTCTTTGGGTGCAGTCAAAGAGCAATACTTTTCCCTGGTAAGTGGTGAATGTCCATTGACATGATTTTAGTGCCATTACTGTTTCCATTATTCCTTGTGCCTACATGTAAGCAAATGTGCCTTTCACGTTTGCCACATTATTTTTACTGCTGTTTCATGCATGGTCTACCTGTCTTCATGGGATGATGTTTGAATGCCCTCACATATGTGTGCATGCCGACATGTGATTGGAATTGGACATATGTTATGGGGCTACAGTTTATGTGGTGCCACAGACAGGAGTGTGTGACCATTGATTGGTGGCTCACACTTACACTCACCCATCACTGCGTGTAATTTGGCATGTACAACTGCAGTAGCAATGAAGGACATGACAGGTATGACTGCAGTTTTTACCCACAATGTTTTCCAAGCCATTGATGTAGGATCTGTAGCAAAATGCTTTGCACATGTTAAATGGGAAAGGTTAATTACCCAAGTGTTGACATGCACCAGGGAGTGACTTGCAGTAATGTGGGACTTATATGTGGTTGTGTACAACCATTCATCCAAGGGAATCTGTTTTTCATGACAGAAAAAGACACTGATAAGTCTTCCCATTGAACAACATGTTAAGGACCTTCTACAAGTACTTGAGAATCCCACGGCCTCTACAACATTCAAAGGACTATTGGCTTCTAATGATGCAATCAGAGCATGGTGTTGTCAGGAGTACCAATCAAGAGAGGTGTTATGCCTGGGGCAAGCTGATTCATTGTGGTGTGGATTTTGTAGACAAATCTCCCTGACATTTTACCTAACTTGTCTCCAGTGTACTTTTTGTGCAAGGTGTGTTATCTATATGAGCAACATAAGTCCAACCTTCCTGAGTCCATTTAGACAATGTACACATAGTGAAGTGACCATTGTTGATTTGTTTCCAGTGTGGCATGGGTGTTTCCATGTCCTCTTCTTCCAGCTACTGTACTTCTGTCAGCAACAAGGCTGAATTACTTGGCTATCATTTTTTATGATGTGGCATTGGGTATATAAAGACTAGCTGGATGCATGGCCACGTGTGAGATCTGTGTAAATGAACTTGGCATTGCCCTCCTATTGTCTGACAGCAGGTATCTGAGGCATGCTACTTGAGGCAAACCATTGAGGTTTATGTCTCCTACTTGTTCAGTGGGTGCTGTGATTGCACAACTTTACCCATGCAATTAGAATTGTCTGTGATTTGAAATTTTCTATGGGCAACTGTTGACAGTTCATGTAGCATGCATGGATGCATATGGTGCTGCAAATGTTGTAGCCATTTTGCTGGAGCTTGTGGCTGGGGGCTACTATATGTCATGGTAATGTTTGCTAATCAAAGCTGATATTCAAGTCTGATCGGGAACATGTAGTGACCCTAATTGTCCTTGTAATTTCAGCATCATCCTAGGCAAGCAGAGGAGACAGGGATGAACCAAGTGGGGAAGTAACTGGCCATGGTATCTCCTGTCATAAGACAACCGACGCAGAGGAATCCAGTGGCCCGGAGCATGAGGGGAGTGCCTCAGAGGACACAGGATCAATGTCATCTTCAGATTCTTCCTCAAGTGGCCACTGCCTAGTGGTAGCAGACCCATCAGCACCTTCTCCTGTTCCCTCCTTGTCCACCACCCCCAGTTCCATTGCCACCCTCCCTATTGCCACCACCCAGTTGGCCATGCCTGCTCACCCAAGAGGGTGGGTGTCTTCTTCCTCACCCCATGCCCTAGTTACCACTGCTGCTCTGAGTGAGGAATCTATTGACCTCCTAAGGAGTATCTTTGTGGGTCAGACTGCCATTCTGAATGCCATCCAGGTCTAGGGCAGCCAGCTCCAGCAGATGGTTGCATACCTAGAAGGCATTCACAGTGACATGTCTAGCTTACAAAGATCTTTTGAGGCTCTGTCTTCACACATCCACAAGATACACCAGCACACAAGCACTCAACAGTCACTCACATACAACACGACACCCACCATTCACTCAGACAGCACCCCCACCAACCCACACACCACAACCACCATACCCACAGGCACCACCCAACACCCACTGACACATCCACCACACCCACCATACCCCCAGACACCACCTCAACACCCACAGACCCACACACCCCAGACACCATATCCAGGGACACCACCCCAACATCCACAGACACAGCCATCACTCACACCATACCCCCACATACCACCCCAATACCCACCCCAATGTTTGAATGCCCTCACATATGTGTGCATGCCGACATGTGATTGGAATTGGACATATGTTATGGGGCTACAGTTTATGTGGTGCCACAGACAGGAGTGTGTCACCGTTGATTGGTGGCTCACACTTACCCTGTGAGACACAGCCACCCTCACACCATACCCCCAGATACCACCCCAATACCCACAGACACAGCCACCCTCACACAATACCCCTAGACACCACCCCAACACCCACAGACACAGCCACCACATCCACCATAACCCCAGACACCACCCCAACACCCACACAACCAGCCATCCCTTCCACATCACTCAACACTATCACTTCACACCCTCCAGGAAACTAAAACACCCACACTTACACACGCAACAGACACCACCCTGACCCAAGCATACCCCACACACCAGTAGCATCAACACCCATCGGCAAGACAAGCACTACCTAAACCTCCCAAACCACAATCCCTTCTGCAGGCCCTCCCTGTTTTCCCAAGGAAAGTTTCCTTTTTGACCTTGCCTTTCCCACGTGATCACAACCCCCTCCAAAAACAAAGAGAACCCCACTCATATCCCAAACCATCCCTTCCACATCCAAGTCCTTCCCTGTCACACCTGCCCCCTGCAAGCACCCATACCCCTCCTATGCCAAAGAGGAAGTCCACCCCTCCAAAGGAGAAGACCACCCCTCCTGAGAAGAAGCCCATCCCTCCCAAACCCAAACCCACCCATCCCAATTCTGACCCCACCCCATCCAAGATTGATCCCTGAGGTGCCTGCTTGTCCACTTAATGCCCCTTCCTGTGGAGGCTCTCTGGAAGCAATCGGAGTCAAGCTGGTGCACAGTACTGTGCATGGACTTACATATGGACTAGCCAATGGACTTTGATCTTCACTGTTTTCTCTTAATAAACCCAAGGTGTTGTTTTTGGGTACACATTTGTCCTGCCTTTACATTTCTACCTTTTTGTTGTTCCTGGGCAATTTGTGTTGTGTACCTACAGTTGTGTTTTTTATCCTGATTTCTGATCCATTTGCTGTGGTTGGCAAGATCTGACTTTGTGGGCAGTGCTGGTGTCACCTAGAACAAGGGTAGATGTTGACTGGATGGATATGTGGGTGTTAATCCAATTGAGGTGTCATTCCATTGTGTTTTGTTTGATATGGTAAGTATTTCATCCTGACTTGGCTAGTGTCAGCATGTATTGTGTTAGATTTGTGTCCCTGATTTATATTGGACATTCATCGCATGTGTGCAAGCTCGAGTTTAGTTTGTCCATACATGGAGGGTGTTCAATTGTGCTACCTTCCTTTACATTTGCTCTACTGATGCATCTACCTTCCAGCTACTTCATCTACATGTGTGAACCATGCTGTTGCTGTTGTATTTGCTTTCTTGATTTGCACTTATACATTTGAAAGATTGGCATGTCACTTGGTTCTACTATTGGTTGTCCCTGAGATACATGAAGGCCCAGTTCCAGTGCAAATGGTGTTCTAGGGGCATGTGCAAACTGAAAGGTGTCTGAGGGCAGCATCCTTCCTGGAGTGCCCCTGATTCCCCCATCCCTATTGTGCAGGTATTGGTTACTTTGTGAGCTTTAGATATTTGTCTCCCAAAATATTGTGCATCCCATTGACCTTCCATTGTGCTGCAATGTGGGTGATATCTGTGAGTCCATTACAGGAATGTTTCTAGGAAGGTGTGTTTGGGTAAATGACACATCTATAGATGTGTCTTTTATATCATAACAGTCCATGGCATGTGAGCAATGTGAAGGTGTCAGTTTAATTATGTGTGATGTTGATGTGGTGTGGCTGTTGTGTGACACAATGTGCCGTACACTTCACTGTCACTGAAAGTGGTATGAGCAGATGTGTGTTTTTGTAGAGTGTGGCAGCGCAGTGTCAGTGACCTGCCCAAAGGGGGTGTCATGTGGCTGTGTATGGGTCATTCATTGTGAACTACTCTGACCCAGGACACAGAAAAAGTGTACTTGGTCTACGTAGTGTATCCCACATACCAGGTGATGGCGGCGTGTCGTTCTGTTGTCAAATTTCAGAACATGGTAGGTGTGTGATCTTACAACTGGTTGCATCCACAGTGATGTGGATTTTGTGCTACGAGCAGCAGCATCGGCAGGACTTGTGAGATCGGCTCCATGACAGCACAGGACATGTGAAGCGGCCTGCAGGTGAGTTCCTTCCTTTAATATCTCTATTTCTGCCAACTGGGATGTGGTGGTTGGACCGACACAGTCATGTTGGCAGAAGTCAACATCATAATCTGTCCGGCAGAAACACTAGCTCCGACTGCCTCATTGGCCTCATTTGCCTCATTGGTCTATCTCGCCACAGCTGCGGTCTGCACTGCCTGGCGGTGCCAGCGGAACCGCAGTGGTCTTTGGTCTATGGAACCTCATGCATCGTAATACGGTGGTCCAACCGCTAACTTGCCAATGGTTAGACTGCCACCGCTGCCATGGCCGACCACGGACCGCTAAACTCGTATTCAGGCCCTTAGTTACTGCTTTCCTTTTTGAGAAGTGATGTACTTTGCTGCATCTGTCATTGTATCTGATAGTAGTGTACTTTACTGCAGCCGTCAGATCTGAAAGTAGTGCAGTAGTTTAAATATATATCATTTAAAAAAATGTGTCGCTTTATTTACACGTACAGTCATGCAATTACTTCTATTTTGTACACTTACATGTCTGTTCTGTTGGTATGTTTCATACAGGTTTGCAGCTTTTCGTTAGGGGTGTTCTAACTTAGAGCAGATGCTTTCTTTTCTACTCGATGAAAAAAAACATTAGTTTCATTTTAAATGTTAGTTTGGTGGTAGTTTGAAGAGGTTAAGGTTGTTAGGATTATTTTAACTCTATTTGGGTGTTTACAATTTTGTAATAATTGATGTATACTTACTTTCATATTTCATTTTGTTGGTTTGTGGAAGTCATTTTTTTCTAGAAGTTTAGAAGTTTATTGATTTTTCAAGTCATAGTTGTGTCTTTAGGAAGTCTATGTAAAGAGATGGAATTTGTTAATTATTATTTTACATGTTTAAGTTTATTAACAAGTATGTTTTATTATAAATATAATTTGGTGAGGTAGTCGTTGAGATGTATATAATTTGTCTTTAATGGTTTGGTGAGAGAATCCAGCAGAATTTCCTCATCTTGCACCATTTGTCTTTTTTTAAGTACTTAGTTGTTTAAATTAGAGTGCCTTTTACATTGTTGATTTAATAGTTTTTTCTGATTTTATTGGTTAAATTTGTTTATCCCTCTACTATATTGGTTGGTTTAGTTTTAGTTAATTTTTTTGAGCAGTTATGTCTCCCGATGGTAAACACTAATTAAGGTTTTATTTTTAATGTATGATATAAATGTGTGTGTGTTTATGGTGGTGTTTATCTGTCGTTGTCGATAATAGCCAAGGACATCATGTTGAGGAGGTTGACTGGGTACTGTGTGTCCTGCTGTGGCTGATCAGTCCGATGCGGGCTCGGAAAGCTCTGCCGTACGTCGGGCACAAGTGGTCAGCTGGGTTGGTCGGCAAAGAGCTGGCTATAAATGTGTTCATCTCACACTTCTTCAGTGCCTTTGGAATCCTGCTCTGCTCGTAGGTGATAGCGTCTTTGTTGATACAGCTTCGCCAGAGAGAACTTGTCCTTGAAGCACTTTTTCTGCCCACCTTGTGTGAGTTTGCCTTCCACCAGTTCACCATAGAACAGTCTCTTGGGGAGATGTATGTCTGGCATATGTACAAGGTGGCCTGCCCACCTGACTTGGGCACTCCTCAGCAGGGTGTAGATACTTGGAAGACCAGCTTGAGAGAGGACCTCTGTGTGTGGAAATTTGTCCTGCCAGGTAATTTTCAGCTGCCTTCTTAAGCAGTTTATGTGGAAGCGATTCAGCTTTTTAGCATGGTGTTCATGCAGTCCATGTCTCACAGGCATACAGCAGTGTGGACAGTACGACTGCCTTATACATCTTCAGCTTTGTGGTTAGTTTGATGCTGCTCCTTTCCCAAACTAACTCTCGCAACTGTCCAAATGCAGAGCTTGCCTTGGCGATGCGTGTGTCTTCCTCATCATCAACGTTCACAGAAACACACATACACATATATTTTATATATTCACTGAAAAAAACAAAGGTTCTGGAGAAGTTAAATTTAGGCTCACATTTTAAACATACAAATCAATAGAAATTCACATGTTATAGTTATGGTTATCTCAAGTAACTATAACTTGTGCCCTAAAGTAACTATAACTTGCACCCTCGCCATACACCGCTAATTACCCCACAAATTACAGCACTCATGATATCTAAGATAACATCACTGATAATATCAATGTAATATTTGTAGTAAATATTTTTACAAAAAACTAGGATTCCTGCTAGAGTCTTGTAATCCGAATATGAGGAAACACCCAGGAGAGAGACCCTAAATAGCCCTGAAAGGGGGATTGGTCAGCTAACAGGTAAGCACCTATCACCTGACAACTTGGAATCCAAGATGGAAAAACCCAGGGACCCTCTGGAGGAGCTCTGAGCACCACCCCTAGGATGGTGATGGACACAGGAGTGGTCACTCCCCTTTCTTTTGTCCAGTTTCATGCCAGAGCAGGGACTGGGGGACCCTGATCCGGTGTAGATTGGATTATGCAAGGAGGGCACCATCTGTGCCTTCAAAGAGGCTACCCCTCCCATGCCTGTAACACTTATTTCCAAGGGGAGAGGATGTAACATCCCTCTCCCAAAGGAAATAGTTTGTTCTGCCTTCCTGGACTTGAGCTGCTCAGGCAACATGAGAGTAGAAACCTGTCTGTGAGGTGGCAGCAGCTGGGGCTGCCTGAAAACCTCAGAAGGCTGTAATGGTAGTACTGGGGGTCCCCTAAGGAGCCCACAGAGTGCATGGAATCATACAACCAATGCTTGCAAAAGCCTTGTGGTATGATTCCAACATGTTTAACTCCAAACATGGCCATATTCGGAGTTACCATTGTGAAGCTGTACATAGGTAGTGACCCATGTATAGTGCACGCATAAAATGGCCTCCCCGCACTCACGAAGTCCGGGAAACTGGTCCTGGATGACGTCGGGGCACTTCTGCTAGTGCAGGGGTGCCCTCACACAGAGGAACTCTGCACCCAGCCTTCAGGGTTGGAAAGCCTGGTATATGGGGGAATTATAAGTGACCTGGTGCAGTGTAAATGGCTGTGAAATGGTACATGCACCATTTCACACAGGCTGCAATGGCGGTCCTGTAGAAGCTTTTGCATGGGCTCCCTATTGGTGGCAAAAGAAATGCTGCAGCCCATAGGGATCCCCTGGAACCCAATGCCCTGGGTACCTAGGTACCATATACTAGGGACTTATAAGGGGTGACCAGTATGCCAATTTAGGATGAAATATTGGGTTACCAGTATGTAGTGATAACATTTAGAGGAGCGAGAGCGGAAGCACTGGGGTCCTGGTTAGAAGGAATCCAGTGACACAGTCAAACACTGACATCAGGCAGAAATTGGGGGGTAACATGCCAAAAAGAGGGTACTTTCCTACACAAACCCTGTGACTTTGTGAATCACGTGGTTTGTGACTGCAGAAGGCCTTAGTACGTCTGGTCCTTGGTTCTGGTTAGCACACCTGGTCCCTATATTTCACAGTGTGTATACATTTACAAATCTCTTTAAAATCCCTCTAATTTAAGACTGGTGAGATGTTCACAACACTTGCAACAAAAAAAATCCCTAACCACTGCACACACCTGGAAATCTTCACTAGAGTAACCTATAAAAGAAATGATGTGCGTAACTTATAATACAAGCAATTATGCACCCATATATCACACACGTAAGCCAGTGCATTTACCTTTGTAGAATATGTGTAAAGTGTGCATCATAACTTAACACCATTTTGAAGGTATAAATAAAATTTCAACCTGAAAAGCTATTTCTGAATTAGGCAGTCAGAGTCTCTATATATTGCTCATAGTGATTTGCTCATAGTGATTGGAACCTAAAACGTTCCACAAGAAATGCTTGATATTGCGCAACTTGTATGGCATGTTTTTGTACACAGTGTGTAGATAACCTTGTGCTTTCATTAGAGAAGAAACCAGTGGTGCTGGAACAATTTTCAGAGTAGGGGTGCTGCCATCTATATTATATGACCCAAGTCATAGGGATTGGGAAAAATGTAAGGGTCACACAAGAACAAGTGTAGCAAATGAGCCGTGTCAATTTAGTAAGGGAATGATAAGGATGTGGTATGTAGCCTTTGGTGCATTTTATAACACTCTGTTGCAAATGTATTACCAGAGCATAGCGTGGCACCGCACTGTAATTCACAAACAGCACTTTTTCCCATTGAATTAACCACTGAATTTTCATAGACATGCAGATTTACTGTGAAAAGTATATAGCACCAAAACAACAATGTGTGGAAATCTGGTTTCAGTGAATAATTATCATTTGAATTTCACTAAGGGCCTAATTCACAAATAGCCTCCGCACTCGTAACATAGGCTTTGCACTCATGGCAGGATCTCCGCACTGCAGTTTCTCATTGCGGACATTGTGCCACAAGTGCGGAGATCCTGCCACAACTGTGGAGCCTCTGCCATGAGTGCTGAGGGTCTTTGTGAATCAGGCCGTCAGTCAAGGCTGGACTGGGAACTTAAAGCAGCCCTGGGTAATTTTGTCAGACCAGCCCCCTTAGGGTGCATAACGAGTGAGCCTGACCACTACAATGGGGCATGGGGGGGCCCTCGCCGTCAAGAATATTTGGGAAAAAAATGGCAAAACAATGCATTCTACAACATATTTTTCATTATATATTCAATTGTATTAGTTTTTAAAGCGTAATAAATGATGACCTTACAGTGCACAATGATACAGCAACCTTTATTTGAGCTCTTCAATGATTCCCTCACCATCACCCTCTAACAGTGCCTCCCATCTCTCCATAGCCCCCTCACATGTATTTCATTTGTTTTATAGTGCCTCTCTGATCAGCGGGTATTGGAGTACTTTACATCATGCACAAATAGAGAGACAATGATTCATATGTGTGTAAATCAGTGTATAGAAAATGTTATAAAAGACAAAGGGGACTACAAGGTGTAGGGATCACACGTCATTCATACTGGTAGGCATTTTTTAAGAGTGCTTGGTCTGGAGAAGCATAAACTCAGGATTCAGAACGTAACACAATAGTTGGAACTGACTTTGCTAATAGTAATTTATTTCTACCGAAACACACCTTTTTAGTAAGATTAGGATAATCAAAGACAGGGAAAAAAACATAACTTTCTGACCTGTACCAAGCAGTTGTTTGATGGCAGATCATAGCTCACTATGCTAGATTATGAATGTAAATTATGAACTGCACAGTAACAAAAGGATCTCTGTGACAAAGCAGTATCCCACTAAGCATTGAACATAAAATACTGTTCTGTGATCTGCATAAGACATGTTCTTTGCAGCACGTATATGAACACTCTGCCTCTACCTTAGATGAGTCAAAACTGCCACTAGACGAAACTGATCTATCTCCAGCTGGTACATTAATCTCCATAGTTATCTTGTCACTTTTATTGTTGTCTGAAAACTGTTAACTAAACAAGGAACTTTGCTGTGCTTTTAAAATGGCTGCACTGCTACAAAACCGACCCCATAAAAACAAAAGCGGCCTCCACTCTTTTAACCTCAAGGGGAAACGCCTGATGCTTGGGACGGCCATTCTGGCCTTTCCCGTGGTGTGGAGCTCCTACTAAAATGTTTGTTTCCATCCCACTCCAGAATTCCCAAAAATATGCTTCATTCGTGCTTTAACTGTTGATACATTTTGAAATATTTGAACAGTCCATGTACCGGTACTTCAGCAAGCTTGTGAAACAGTTTATTTTACAAAACCTTCTCACCTTTTAGTCGGAGAATGAAAAGTAAACACCAATCTCCATTTACAAAAGCATATGCAGCAAGTTGTGAGAAGCTATAGCCTGACATTAGACCTCCGTCTTAGAACGCACTAGAAATGGGTCAAAAATAAAAATTAAAGTCATCTTTATTTCTCATTCTTCTTCTGAACTTCAGCACCCCCAGTTTCCCTGCTTCCAGTGCCTATGGAAGAAGGTGTGATGCGCCACATCATGAGGAGGAAGAGGGGCAGCTCCTGGACAAACATTACGTACAATAGTTCCAAAATGTATATGTGGTAGATATTCAGAAAGGTCTTCAATTGAAGGTAACTGGAAAACACGAGGAAATAACAGGCAACATAATCTTTATTGATTGGAAAGCAGAAGAGGAGACAAAGTCTGAAGCTTGTGTAGAAGGAGGAAGTCAGGCTGTGCCTGGTGGTCGCAATCTGTTGCTCATCACTTGGTCCTAATGGTCGGTCTGATAGCCGCGATGGCCGTCTCCGATCAACTGGGTTTTCTCATTCGCATTTAATGGCTGAAGTACAATCGGTGTGTCTCCATCTAAAATAATTAAAACAGACATAACAGGATTCTGAGTTTGATATATAAGTATAAATTATCAAGAAGGTACTAAGAATAAATTAGTCATGCCTGCCAAATGAAAAGATGAGATATTTCAAAAGAATACATTGAAGAAATATTGACCATGGGCAGTCAGATGGGTCTGTTTAGTTTCTACACACGCTTTATAGAGCATTAACTATGTTAGAGCATTGGGATAATTTGATGCACACACATTTTTATTCGATTTCCTTTGTGTATGTACTTTTTAATAGCTATTTTTGAATAGATATTCATTTATATCCATAGACAGAAATAAGGCCCTGCTGACGTGTATACTGACAGCGTCACAGTATGAGGCATATAGCACAGATGCATGTAGATTCTAGCTTGAAGAAGAGGAAATACATTAAATCAATATACAAATAAACAACTCTGCCAGAGAACTTTAATTCTCTCTGATATTTTAAACTACTAAATCAGTAGCCATCTCCCAATCACTTTACATCTAAATCCATCTATTAATATTTTACCAACAGTGATCAGATCCCCGGGGTGGCTCTGAGTAATATACAACACACAGCTAATGACACACGTAACGGAACAAAATGTGGCACCCTGACCCCCAGCAGGGTTTTACAAACAAACCTGAAAGAAATACCACAGGCCTTTAGGAAACTAAAATCAGTTCTGAACCGCAAGACCTCAAAACTGGGGATGTCGGGAGTTGATACTGGGTCCTCCAGACCATCCAAGGGAGCGTTAATCCTGCATTTAGCAAGGTGTAGAAGGGAGGTAGTCATAGCTTGTGAATCAGCCACGGCAGACATAGACAAAATATCGGCATGACTTGGCAACCATGTACCCCTAAGGAGTGCACTATCTGCTTTTTGTAAAAAGGGTGCACATAGGGCTAAATGTAAAAAGAAGACCCAGGATGTATTCAGTAAAGCTCCATGTGTTTTACGAACGCTCAAAACCAAAAAGCTGCGAGAGCCAACCCCCAACTGTTTAAAACTCCTAAAAGCAGCACCCTCAACACCTAAAATACTCCCCATAAGGCCTCAAAATATAAAGCTAGGAGAGAATATAGGCATTTTCAGGACCTCATGGGGTAGAGTTCAGAGCTAGCTCAGCCCCTATCATCCTGAAGGACCCCCACCCGTATTAGGTGAAATGGCAAGGACACCTCCTGTAAATGCACCAATTATTGTTCAAATAGGCTGTGGTCGGTTGTCTAAAAACAGCTGAGCTTGTAAGAAACAGAAGTGGGCTAGTACTGCTAGGAACCATAAGCTTTTAATAAGAAAAATTAAAGAAAGCCAGACGAAGCGTTACAAGGTGGCATAAAATACCCCAACAACTAGCTGTAGTAAACTACCACCGAATGATACCACAGGGAGCCCTGCATCCTGCGGCGATCCACAAGCTGAGGATTCAGAACTGGTGTTTTTAGAAAGTGTCAGAAGGCATAGTTGTACTGTAGAGAGGTTTAACGCTACAGAGCACTATGAGGAGTTTAGTTTCGTTAACCTAGACCATGTAAACTCCTCCAATCAGGGAGGGGCCTGCACAGCTATACACCAGGCTGTACAAACACTCATAGAACAATTGTTACATGATGTGGGGCCTAACAATTTCTTGTTTTCAGGGACACAGTCTCAACAGAACTCTGTTCACCAGATGGTCCTCTCGAGATATGTTTGATGCTGTGATGTTTCTAGAAAACTTGTCTAAACTTTTACAGAGCAAGGCTGAATTTATGGAGTGTTGGACCTTCAGAATCATCCCCCTCATTTTTAGGGGTCCTGGGAGTGGTGCTTCCAGAGCCTTAAAGAGCGTCATGTACAGTAAAATCAAGAAATATCAATGATTGCTCGACTTTAACACCGGAGCTACCAATATTTGTCTGGCTGCGAGCATCATGAGGTTATTGGTGGACCGAGCTCCCCCAGACAACGTCAATACGTCTATGGTTGCGGCAGCCCACGAGGTGCTTCAAATACCGCCCCACAGACTGGTTGATTTTGGGGACCTGGGCCTTTTTGAGAACCATTTTGCCATTACGGTAAAAGTTCTGTAACATAGCGGTTCTTGGTAGTACTTCACTACAGATGAGTGTGTGAAAAACAAGACCTACATCACAAAAACCACTTTTATGGTATCTTGAACCTGAAGGGTTTTCTAGGAGCCAAGTATGTGTGCGAGCATTGCAACCACATATACAACAACCGGACCAGACACTAGTGTGAAATGCCCTGTAAAATGTATCAGAGGGACGGGTGCGTCTACGACGAAGCACAGAAGGTGAACTGCTCGACGTGTGAGATGTTTTGTTGGTCGCAAGACTGCTTGAACGTAAACATCAGTCTTGCACAGTGCATCCATAAATCAGACTGTTGGGCTTGCGGGCGCGACAAAGCTGCCAACCATGATTGTAAAGGTATGCAATGTCCCAGGTGTAAAACGTATTTTATAGCCGGAACAGCACACGAGTGTTACATGCTTGAAGGCTTCCCCAGACAAAAACAGAAGACTATATTGTATTTGATATAGAGTGTACGCAGGAGACAGGTGTGCACCAGCCTAACTACATTTACGCCCATCATCTAACAGCCAATGAAAACTGGGAGTTTGAAGGCCAGTCGAGCGTGAATGATTTCCTCAGCATGTTCATGCAGCCGAAATACTACGAGTATACAATGCTGGCTCAAAACTCAAAAGTATACAACTCGTTCTTCATTCTCCGTGACCTGATTCGTGAAAAGCTAGACGTGGAGCTCGTCACCCAGGGATCCAAACTGATGCTGTTAAAGGTTGTGCCTTTTGAAATTAGGTTCATAGACACCTTATATTTTCTGCCCATGAAGTTGAGTAAGTTGCCCGAAGCCTTTGGTTTTGAAGGCTGTAAAGGTTATTTTCCTCACTTTTTTAACACATGGGCTAATAAGAATTACAGCGGTCCTATGCCTCCGCCTGACAGTTTCGGCGTTGAGTACATGATGCCGTCCGTAAAAGAGAGCTTTCTACAGTGGTACGATGAAAACCGTGAAAATCAGTTTCATTTTCGAACAGAGGTGATAGCTTACTGTCAGGCAGATATAATGATCTTGCGAAAAACGTGCAACCTTTTCAGAGATGTTGTGGTAGAGATGCCGAATGGGTCAGGATTATCAAAACCAAATCCCGTAAGAGGAAAAAAAATTTGGAATACCTAGACCCATTTAAGGACATTACTCTGGCTTCCATGTGCATATCTATTTATCAGCACATGTTTTTTAAACCTGAAACCATAGCTCTAGTACCGACTGACCTCTAAAACGGTAAATAGAAATGTTACTCCACCCCGTCTATTCAGTGGCTCATGCATGTCTTGGAGAAAGAGAACATCTTCATTCAACACACGCTGCAGGCAGTGAATACCACTTGGGCCGCTACTACCTAGACAGGTATGCAGCAATTAGCAGGGTACAAACCGCCTTTGAGTTCAACGGTTGTTTTTACCACGGGTGTCCACGTTATTACAAACCTCAAGAGTTGAATAGACTGCAGGGCACCACGTTTGAACATCTGCATCGTCGTACTCTGGCAAAGGTGCACTATATTGAAACAGCAGCTTTGTTCTGAGAACCCTCTGAGTGGTTAGACGAGATAACAAAAGATGCAGAACTTGGCACTTACTTTAAAAGCCGGGAGTTAAAAACACCGTTAGAATCCAGTGATGTCTTATTCAGCAGTCGTACAAATGCCATACAGCTGTACCGGGTCACTGGTGAGGGTGAGAAAATACAATACTATGACTTCACCAGTCTGTATCCGTTTGTGAAGAAGCTGAAGTTGTACCCGGTGGGGCATCTTAGGATCATATATAGGAACTTTAAGTCCCTAGACGAGTACTTTGGTCTTGTTAAGTGTCAAATCCACCCTCCGCAGGAGCTTTACTTCCCGGTGCTTCTGTACAGAGTCGAAGGCAAGCTAATGTTCCCCCTATGTTGAACATGCGCTGAAAGTAAACAGACTTGCAAGTGTAGACATAGTGATGAGCAAAGGTTTCTGGAGGGGACATGGTGGATCATCGAGGTACAAACGGCCCTCGAGAAAGGGTATCGCCTCAATAAAATACTGGAAATTTGGCACTTTCTACACACCACAACCCGACTCTTTTCTGAGTACATCAACTTGTTTCTCAGAGACAAATAGGAGGCATCTGGGTATCCTGACTGGTGCATCAATGAGCTCTCAAAGCAAAAGTACATCGCTGATTACCACGATCACGAGGGTATTACGCTGAGACTGGAGTTCATTAAGGTTAAGCCCGCCAGACGCCTGTTAGCTAAGCTTTGTCTCGATTCCTTATGGGGAGAATTAGCACAGCATACCAATTTGTCAAACTCATCCATCATCACAGATCCAGACGATCTTCTTGCGGCGTGTCCAGTTGCAAATTTATCGACTATGAAACGGCCGTTCTATGTTGGAAATAAGCCAAAGAGTACCCCACAATGAGTAACAATATAAACATCTTCATAGCGTGCTTCACAACCGCTGACGGTTAAAATAAATTTTGACAGACTGAAGGGTCTGGTGCATGAGTAATGCGCAAGAGGGATCGCGAAAATAATAAAGCAATAGTCGTAAATCACCCTAGTATAGTCAGGTCCAAAAAAAGGTCGGAAATTACAACACAGCCATTGTATAAAACCCTGCAAGTAGAGTTTGATAAAAGGGTCCTGACCAAGGACTACAATACACTTCTGTACGGTTATTAAAAGACATTAGAGGGTCGAACCCCCAACCACTATGGACACCAGACTGCAACACCCATTCTTCTGCATTTTAGCGGGTCACTCAAATAGCGGTAAAAGTTATTTTATAAAGAAACTGTTAGAAAATGTTCCCGGTGTTTTATCTCAGACCTCTAACAACATTGTATGACTTTATTCATGCTGGCAAGATCTTTACACAGAACTATCCCTAAAGTTCCCACACATCAGATTTATAGAAGGCCTCCCCAGTAATCTCAACGATGACGACTTGTTACCTAGCCACCTTGTAAACATGGTCATTGTGGACGATCTCATCCGTGAAGAGATGGAGAGGGCTTTTACTCAATATTCACATCATCGTAATCTAAGCATATGCTACATTGTGCAAAACTTGTTTCACAAGGGTAAGAGCAGTTGTTCTATAACTCTCAACGCT
Source organism: Pleurodeles waltl (assembly GCF_031143425.1). NCBI lineage: Eukaryota > Metazoa > Chordata > Amphibia > Caudata > Salamandridae > Pleurodeles > Pleurodeles waltl. The sequence continues at coordinate 708,943,850 of NC_090439.1, read as the reverse complement.
TCATACCTGGTCTTATTTAAAAAAAAAACAACAAGCTTCAGATTTCAATTATAGCTAAACAGATAGACCCCGGAAACATGCAGTTTTTCATGGAAGCATTTAACAATGCTACCGCAAAACCCCACGGCTACTTACTGTAGATTTAAAACCCAATACTCTAGAAGACTACAGACTACGCTCCAGTATTTTCCCACCTGACTTCCCAGTCACTTACGTGCCTAAAATAGTCCCCAAAGCCTATAATAAGACCCCTGAAAAAGACTTTTATAACATTTACACTCTAAACCTTGTAATATAAGATTGTTACCATGTCTGCACGGCTACGGCGTAATTTAAACCTCCTACAAATGCTGGTCACAGCCAGCCCCCTGAAAAGAAAGGCTATCCTGTGCGCTGCTTTGGATGATTTAGTGGCTGCCATTTCAGAAATAGCCCTAAACACCCTAAAGGTAATGTCCTGATATCAACAAGCCAGTTCCTCGTGCTGAAGAAGTGCCACATTATTAAGAAGCTCAGCAATAAAAGAGCGTCACTCCTTTCTAAAAAGAAACTGGTCATAGAGTCTGGAGGTCTTATAGGGAAACTGCTGGGTATAGCTATACCCCTAATTACAGGCTCCTATCGAAGGCCTGATGAAGCATGCCCAAAAAATGTACCTTGTGCCATGCCAACAGCTGGAACAGTTGGGCCTTCTACCACCGACGTCTGGGACATATGCAGAAACAAGATGCAGCGTCTCAATGCTGAGATCAAAGCCATTTTTAACAGAACCGATTTAAAACCACACAACAAAGTGGGGCTTTACTCAGGAGCCCTTAAAAACTTTTTACAGTATTACAAGCAATGGAACGCTGAAAAAAACGAATTGCCTCTTTATACCCCGACACGGAACAGCCGCCAGCAGACCCGTTAGCGCCCAAGACCCAGGATCCCCAGCCCCCACGAATGCCTTTGTCGAAGACCTTTTAAAAAATCTAAGTCAGAGGTATAGAGAGGTGGTGCAAATACTGCTCAATAAAATGACTGCTACTAAAGATCTGACCTCTTGGAACAACCGGGGTGAATTCGTTTAAAAGGGACAACCGGTTGCTGGATCACACATGGACGATCTGGTGAGAGGTCTCATGCACAGCAAAACACTATTGACCCAGAACGCTCCAACAACACGGGAGCAATTCCTCCGCACCTCTGCAGAACTCAACATTCCTTCCACGATCGTCGGTATCACCAACCACCGGTGAAGGCTTGAAAGTTTGAAAGATCCGACCCCTGGTGTTTTTACCATGAGCCCCACCTTGTCAACATTGCCGTTCTTTCTACAGCTAATACAGTCTAGGAGCAGCGACGCTCTACATATGGAGGCTAAAAAGAGACTGTTCAAAATGAACACTTGGCTACCACTCTAATGTTATCATGACATTTGAACAGTTGTACAGTTTTGTTAAAAGGTGCGCATCTCCTAAGATTTTTGCTTCATTTATTTCTTTACCCGTGTAAATGTTTGCGCTGAAAACTGTTTGTTATAAACAATTTTAACTTTTCAACAGTCGTCAGGCATCTTTTTAAAAATGTTTTTTAAATGTGTGGTGGGTGAATAAAAAATGCATAGTCTCAATTTATGTTTAAAATGTTTTTATTTTAGACAGTCATCAGTACAAATAGAGGCGTTATAAGGCCTTATACGTTTGACAAACACCGTATTTTGTTTTAACAACGCTAGACAGAGTCCTTGAATTTTCATTCACATATTTCATAACAATACCATTGTTGTTTACTAGATCGGCGGAATACAGATTAAAAAAAGTTCTAAACGTCATACCCACAGACATTTTACGAATAAAATATTTACAATGCTCCCTGCATGTGATGGCTAGAGAATCCTGTACATGCATCTTGTTATACTCGAGAATGGGCGATGCTTTTTTTACATATTTGAATATCGGTTTTGTATAAATGTTATGCTGTGGGAACTCTGCTAAACTCCGCACTCCTCATCCTAGACATCCCCCACCACTGCCACATCACAGACCACCTGAGAAACCTGCACTGGCTCCTAGTCAACAAGATAATCACCTTCCAACTCCTCACCCACGCTCACAAAGCACTGCACAACACTGTACCAGAATACCTCAACAGACGACTCTCCTTCTACACCCTGACCCGGCATCTCTGCTACGCCGACCTCGCCCTCGCAACCGTCCCACGCTTCCCCAGAACTACAGCCGGCGGTAGATCATTCTCGCATCTCGCTGCCAAAGCGTGTAACACTCTTCCCACCCACCTGCGCCAAACCAAAGACCTCCTTACCTTCAGGAAACTTCTCAAGACCTGGCTGTTCGAGCAGTAGCAGCACCTCACCCCTTCTACCCTCCCCTCCTCAGTGCCTTGAGACCCTCATGAGTGAGTAGTGCGCTTTACAAATTCCTGAATGATTGATTGAAACACTATAACCTTGTCTACATCCAGGAACGGGGCAGCGCAATGTGTACCACCCTTGTATTGCGGGTCCGTGTTAAAGATGAGGGTGCAGGGTCTTTCTGGGCCTATCTCACCCTGTAGCCCGTTGCTAAGAAATACACCTAAAAAGTATTTCTTAGCATATTTATGCCTGCTTAAGCAATAACGTATCTGCACAGTGTCCATTTTACAATCTTTTAATGATAGTCAAACATAATCTGTTGGATGTGATTGACTTGGATGATGCTGTTGAATACAGGGAACACAACCATGTTCACGTTGGTAGCCAGCGCCTATGTAAAGCTTATTTCAGCTTTAAGATTTCCATTTTTGATCAAGTTGTAGTGGTCACCGTCTTCCATATCAGGAGTCAGGTCGAACGCAAACAGTGTGTAGCCGGCCCCAGACCCCACTCTTGAAACAACGAATCCTGAGTCACGCAGATGTTTCCTCGTTATCGAGACCAGGCCAAGGTATTTCCTGTCAAAATTGGATGTTCCAAAACTCGAGGTGAACGGTTTTGCAGGGATAACAGCTCCCTTGTGGACCAAAGTGTGGTAGTTGACCTTGTAGTGCTTCAAGTTGAAAGGGTTAGAGGTATAGAGCCTGCTTAAAGCTGTATTGTCCACAAACACTATGATGATGAGTTTCTGGAGTTGCCCCAGAAATAGATTTTGCTGCTGCGTTACTCAAGTACCAGCAGGGATGCTGAATATCTTCAGAACCACTCTTTCAATGGTGTACTTGGCTATCAATAGTTGTGAAGTTTCAGCGTAGACCAGTCTGTCACTCGGTGACACTTTCACTCTCTTTACAAACAGGCTCACGGACAGTATAACCAGTTTATACTGCTCCACATCACCACTGATGAGACAGAACGCGTCCTTGTTGCGGTTGAGTTTGACCTTAAGATCGATACCATGGATGAGAAGCTTATCTTGGAAGAAAAGGTCTGAATGTAAGCACTCCAGGAGATCAAAGTGTCCACTGGCTCATTTTTTAAAACCATTGTTGCCCCCGTCCAATGCCATGTCCTCATATTGTGCTTGTGTAACTTTGTAGAAGAGCCCAGCTGAAAGCTGTGTGTCCAGGGCTTCGCAACTGTAATTTACAATACTCTCTACATAGACCCTGTAGGCGTACATGTCATCACTTTGAGTGATAAGTCGATCACCCAGGTTTATGTCCACTTGATTAAATATGGTTGTGACTGGGTAGGCGATCGGTGCCACTTTAGCATCGGCCTCGATGTTGGTGTTGTTCGCTTTTGTTATTTTGCAGACGAGGTGTAGCAGAGTGTTGTTGAGATCCAAATACATATCCGTGGACCCTGACACATAAAACTCTATCAGCACCGGCTGCGTCAGAGCAGCTAGAGGCGATACTTCTATGAAAAAACTGTTCTCGATGCTGGTCTGTGTGGGTTTAAGAGAAAACAAATCTAGCTCAGATTTGGCACATTCACCAGCGGCGCAGTGTGCGAAGGCCATGATAGCTGATTTAAAAATATTTGCACTAGAGCGTGCTCTCTTCTTCTTCTTGGAAGACCTTTTCAGTCTTGCGACTCTTCTTTTGTGTGGACCTTTTGAAGAAGTCCTCAATTTTTTATAGGGTATTGGCGGGCCCCTGCACCTTTAACACCTGCAGGCGCATTGTACAACAATCCAGCTCCTTCTTGGGGCTGCTTGTTCATGTGCTCGGCAACAGGCGACGTTACAGAGCCCACAACGTCATGGGCTATGTTCGTAGCAGTTGCTTTAACGTGAGGTTTGCAATTTCGTACCATCTTTGCAAAAAAGGCATGGCTCTTCTAAACAAACTCCGAAAGAAGCCCCCCAATCCGGCCCCATACATAACAAGGGCCCTTGAAAGTAGGGCGGCGGTTCCCATATCCGGCCTGAACTCTATAATAGTCCCTGTACATCAGAGGTCTCCAAACTTTTTAATGCCGCGCCCCCCGAGTTGAAAAAAAAAATCATTTGGGCCACCCTCAGAATTTTCCACAATTATTTTATAAACATGGCAATGTTTAAATATGTCTAAACCTATTTAAACATTGCAGTTAAGTACTGTTAACTTTTTTAAACTGCAATAACATGCTTCTGCTTAAAACAAAGGCCAGTTATCTGTATAATATTTATTTTGGCCAGAGTCTGGGGCCCCCCCTGGGATCACTTGAGGCCCCCCTAGGGGGGCCCGCCCCCCAGTTTGAAGACCTCTGCTGTACATAGAGGGATCCCCGTATGTTTTCACGATGACCATCGCAACTCCCTAATAGTCACGTTGTGGCACGGCACGGCATTAAATGAAGCTTAACAATAACTTTCCCGTATTTAAAGGCCACCGGCTCTGACTGATCGTCGCAGACCATGATGATTATAGTGTCAAATGTTTTTTAGAAATTGCCACGTAGTCGAGTTTGTAATGTTGTATATTAACTATTGTGTTATTTTCTCCCTTCACCGGGACCTATCTCAACAACGGCAAATAACTATTCCCTATCCTCTGAGATTGTACGATATCGCTATACATGTAGAGTGTATAAAATCCACTGTTAATATCGGGACACATAGGGTCTGGATCCACCTGTCTTTTTACATGTTGTTCGGTCCCTAAAGCCCTTTGTGATTTACCGGTACGTTTAAACCTGGTATCGAGCTCCAGGGCTTTAAGAAACACTTTTCTTCTAACGTTATCCAACACCAGATGTATATTCGCATACTCTTCAATTTCGGCTACAGCTCTGTTGATGGTGTCGACCACCGCCGCGATGGTGGTGTACTACTTGTGTGGGAAACTCACAGGGAAGTTCAAGAAGTCCTGAGAGTGCTTTATGATAAATTTAGCCTTGTGCTTTGCAAATGTATTCCATGTTCTAGGTACTGTATCTCCGTTAGGGCCATCTCCCAGGACCCTTTCAGGTCCACCGGTTTACCCAGTTTCACTGTATAATTAGAAATCTGATTGTCGGGGAACATGTCCTTCGAGGCGTTGGACAGCAGCGTAATATAAAAAGGTGAGGTCTCCATCTTGGTTCTTACAGCGCGGCCTCACACCCCGTGCAGCGGGCTGACCAAAATCCAACTGTTAAATTTATCGGGCCACCCCGCCATTTGACCAGCACCTGTCTCTTAGCTCCGCTGCCTTTCCTTTTCAGAACCTTTTCAACCCTGACACCCTGTTTGGATCATGGGGCACCTTTTGTTACTCTTCGTTGTAAACTACCCCGTTACCTTTTCCCCGTCGTAGTCCTTCAACTTGTAAATATATAGCCCTTCTTTAAACTCTGCACTTTCCACTATAAATATCTCATTGCTACATGTCTGTTGGTAGCCTTTGGGGAAGACACCCTTCAACTTTGAAACCCTGACATGATCCCCTTCTTTTAAAACAGGTTTCTTAACCTTCACCGTGAGACGACTCCTGTGCACAGTTCTCCACACCATTAACAAATTATCAGCCGTTAGCTCCACGGGAGACATTTTGATGGTCCTATAGTAACTGAAGTTATAAACATCTGTAAAAGCCTGTAGAACATCCACATATTTGTAGGTATTGTTGGCTGTGAAATATCGCCACATCTTTGATTTCAAAGTTCTGTTAAAACGCGCTTTATCCACTGCTTTTACCTCAGTGTGCATTACAAAATGCTGAACAGCATGCTGCTTTAATAATTTCTGAAAGGGTTTGTTTAAAAATTCTTTTCCAACGTCTGTTTGTAGTTTTTGAGGTATTCAACCTCTTGTGAAGATGACTTTAAAGGCGACGGTGACGCTGGTAGGACTTTTATCGTTTAACGCTTCTGCATAGGCGTACTTGGACAATATGTCTATGACTGTTTAAAATACATTGCACCGTTGTTATGCTTAGCTAGATCTTGAAGACTGATTATGGCAGCCTGCCACTGATAATCTAGCTGCGCGCTAACAATTGTGGCCCTCCTCCTAAAACGTCTCCTGGCTGGTTTGTGCACTGAATACGCCTCTTCCCCCGATAACCAAGACTTCACCCCTTTTCAACTCGAGCCCTTCTAAACAGAGCTTCGGCACATCCAAAGCTTCCAACCCCTAGTGTATCGTAATAAAGCTTCCTTCAACCAGACCCTGTCATGCCAGCACACAGCGCAACCATGAAATGAAAGACGTTTGTTTGTGTAAGGTTGTTTTATTAAACATAAAAAAATAAAATGAAATGAAAGACGTTTGTTTGTGTAAGGTTGTTTTATTAAACATAAAAAAATAAAAGTGTCAGCACAATATAAACACAGTGTACTTAACATTTTACCATAAATAGTTTGCAGCTGTCAACGCTGCTGGACACTGTGAGGCCTTTTGACCATGTATACATAGTACGACACATGGTACACATATTACTCAGAGCCGTTCCTTCTACGAGGTCTCAGCGTCACAAGCTTTGATATTTTTATAGCTATACACTAAATAACTCTAGACATGACTTTCCGCTCCCCCGCGTATAACTCTGAATGCTCAGGATACTGACAGCAGTCAACAGTTCATACAGTTCTAGGTCAGACAATACAGAACCTTTATTTGTGAAATAATCTTCAGTCATGATTTCCAAAGCACAGTGTAGCCCAGTCGATGGTGAAAGTCTTAACTAATGCGCACGGTCTTTGTACGCGCTCCAGTATTTATCTGTTGAGGGTAGCCACGCGTTGATACACCAGTTGGCGATACATACAGGGCTGTCACACTGCAACGTAGCTGGAGGTTCCGAAATGTTCAGATAACAGAGAGTCACAGGGTGTATTTCAGCTATTCTTTCTTTAACCAGCACATATGTCAATCTCCCAATACAGATGTATCCTGGATGTAACTCATTGACATCTTGCACCTCAACACTCTGATTCGTGTCCTAAACGTGAGTAAGTATGTAGCGTTAAATAACAAAGATATGGTCTGCTATCCACGACCTCTGTTTTTTTTTTTTTACAACTTTCGTGGGGCTAAAGACCTCATTCTTTTATTTTTATAATAAATATCACACATTCGTCTTTCTATGAGCCTTTCTATAAAGCTGTTGTCAAAATCGGTACACAGCCACTCCATACATTCGAGTTTTGAGCAGGGTTCAACTGCGTATCGGATCTCATTGACCGCTGCTGCCAAGACCTTAATCATATCAGTATGAACACATTTCTTCACAGCTGACAAACCGTACACCACCCTTAACGACTTATATACCTTGTATGGGTCTAACAGGCTACATATGTGTTGAATTGTTCTTGCAGGGTACGACTCGTATAGACAATTGTGAGCCTCCTGCTGTGGCTCGTTAATTTTATGCCTGTAACACACGTTAGAATAGTCACGTTTAACACATGTGTTCACAACAGTTGCCGCAAAATCTTTAACAGGCCATATGGTGTCATATGGTACGCCCAGAGTTTCCTTTTCAAAATTGATGCTATTGTAGGTGCAAACACATTTCTTACGCGGCTGTTTGTTCTGGCTTGTAATACTTTCAGACTGCCTGGAACAGCATAAGCAGTAAAAATGTATTTTGTTAAACTTTGGGGTAGCCCCCTCTAGAGCATCTCTTTTTGCAGTTGTTTTCTATGATTCAAACAGAAAGCAAAAGACAAACTATTAGGTAAAATTATGATATCAGCGTATACACGATAATTGTCTATAGAATTCTTTATTAACCTCAACTTTTTCGCTACACTCTGCGGCTGCTTTGTAATCTTACAAGTCCCATAGGTCCATTGGTGTATAAGCAGCTTTGGAGTTTACACTTGTCGGCTGTACAATGACTGCCTCTGGATCAGGGTCCTCTTGAAAGCCCATATCTTCATAGACTGGTGAATTCGGTGGTGCTATACCTCCTTTATCATCTTCAGTGTTGATGAAGTTGATTGCATCATTTAATTCGTCTTTCGAGGATTCGCTGCCGCTGCTGTCAGCCTTAATAGGGGATATAAGTTGCAGCAAATCCTTGAGACTGAGCTTTTCAAGACGCTGGCAAAGTTCCTCTTGAAAACCGGTAACATTGGAACCCCCATCTTTAGGGGAAGCCTGCTGTGCATTCTCATCCAACACCAGAGGTGTTAGGGTCCAATATTAACTATTGCTAGTGTTCTGGGCCCCTGAGGTAGCGGCTTTTCTGGTGAGAGGATCGTATCTGTTCATATTGCCTTGACATCCTATTTGAGCAATGGTTCACGGTTTGGCATGCTGCTATAGCCAGCTCCTTATATGTATTCAGTGGTTCAAAAAGGGCGTACCCCTCTACAACACATAGCGGTCACATACATGCCTTGATGGCTCTGATACGTTGAGGGGTTACAGGTAACGCTAACCATATGTCACAATCTCTACAGGATTTGCCCAGCCCCTCTTCTTAGATTAGCCAGCAGTGTGGAGGTTTGGGCTTACACTCCCAATGCTCCACCCTGTGAGGAGGCCCTCAAACAACCACTTGGTCCTGAATGTCTGACATGTGCAGACTTGTTCTCTTAGGCTCTGGAACAGGTTGCACACCTACAGGGCCCTCATTTTATACAGCCCATAGACCTAGACACACAGGCTATGACCCTGGCACATGACTAACACGTGACCCTATGATGTCACATCCCACGTGAAACACCTACATCTACGTCAGTGCTTAAGTCAGCACGGGGCGGGCACCCTCGTCAGTGCCTACTTCATTGCCTACATCATCACAGGGTGAGGGCACATGTCAAAAAGTTTGATGGAAGGTATCGCCTTATACTATTAATGTTGATTTGTCAGTTTTACACTGTACGCATATTAGTTTGGTGGCGCTGTGGAACGGACTCTCTTATTGTATTTACTCTAAAAACAGATGCCTTAGGAATATGGATGTGATAATTGTCCACTGTCCACTGTCCACTGCCTTTGAAAGCATGCTGGAAAGTTGCCCACTTTTCTAGGAGTCACGATGCTGTGGTAATAGTCTAGAGTACTCCAGTTATTGGGCACTTTCCCTGCCCACACCAATAAGACCCTGGCTCAATATATTCCATCGAGTGACCTCCATGGTTCATGAAACATGCTTTTTACGATTGTGCAGAGCTTTTGATTACCTACATATTTTTCATGAAATGTAAGGTATTTTTCATTAGTGGACATTTTTGGATTCAAAAACACATATGTAAAGGCGAGAACTGGTAAAGCCAATTAGTTGGGTGTTCACTGCCAGCCTTTTGGATTTCTTAGTGCTTGTTTGGTTTTATCATAGTTCTGGCAAAACTTTATTGTTGCGAAAGCTGCTGAGCCCCCATCAATATGAAAAGCAAACACTATCAGAATAATCCCTTGCACTACAGGGAACTAATTTGATTTGTGTGTGGATGTATTGCTTTTGAAATAGGAGTACGCCATTACTCACAGTGAAGTTAGCCAATGGCTGAAATGATCTGACACATTGCCCTATGCTGTTTAATGAAGTAGGAGGATGAAAAATGTTAATGCTCATATAATAGAACAATGGATGAAAGCCTCTGTAAGGGTAGAAAATTCTAATTTTTTGTGTGGTCACCTTGGATTTTTCATCTTTTTGCTGATCCTTGTTTTTAATGGCTCTGAAGCTTCGTGCAATTTACCCCTCCTAGTCATTAGTAAAGTGCCTGTGCTCTCCCATTCAACATGGTTGAATTGCCACAACTCTAATTGGCAACCTTAAGTGGCATATTTAAATTACCTCTCAGCCCATAGTATATGTACAAGGTGCACCAAGGGCCTGTTAGTTAAATGCCACTAGTCAACTGTAGCACCTATTGTGCAATCAATTACAGTGACAGCGCAAACATGGCTTCACACTCACTATTGTATCCTGATTGAAGCTGTTCAAAAACTGTAATTCAATCGATCAAAATAACCCCTTCTGACAGGTCTATATCTTCCTTTTAAATATTAGTGAGTCACACCTAAATTGGCCTTTTAGCCCATAAGACATGGTGCATGGTATTTAAAAGTAGGATATGTAGATGGTTAATGGTAAACATGACCTTACAGTGATTAGCACCTAAAAGCAATTTTCACTGTAAGAAGGCTGACTGATTCTTAGAGAAACACTGTGATGCACTGCTAAATTTAGTAATAGGAGTAGTAGCAAAAATCTTTATTTCAAACACAAACATGGCCATAAAAGTGCATCACATATAAGGTACAAGGTAGAACACAAACAGTAAATGACCTTTATCACCATAAAAGTGTATTCACCCATGACAGGGCTGACTGTGGCAAGTGCTGAGCCAGAATATAGGAGGCAGCGATTCCTGACCAGATCCACCTAACCAGGTGATCATCCCGGGGCCCTCGAGTGAACTGAGTGCTGAGGAGTCCTGAGAGACAAGGGAAGTGGGAGAGCCAAGAAGCAAGACTCTCCCCGGGCCCGAGAGACCTGTTTGATGGTGTGTTGCCGCCCATGGAGCAGAGGCTGGAGACGGGGATGGCGGGGCCAGCGCTCTGATCCCAGGGTGCTACTAAGCTGCACTAACCAGGGACCAACTGCCTAAAGTGCTCAAGATAAGGACCGAGGAGGGACTCTGTGAGATGCAGAGTGAGACCCCCAAGATTTAACCACGAGGACAGGCCTGCAGCCCTAGATAGCGGTAAGCAGAATTGACACAACTGGAGGTAAAGCACAGCAGCTGCACTGACAGCGAAACACGTCTCCAGAGGCGGGAAAAGAATTACAATGCACATGAAAGAAGCAACAGCGTGAAACGGCTCCTCTCGCTGTGTGCTGCTGACAACGACTGACTACTGGAGGGCCTGACAGTTGGCCTTAACAAGTTGTCTCCCCAATGCTTAGTGACTGATGGAAACACTAAGGACAAGGTAACACTTATACACTTACCTTGGAGAGAGTGCTGGGGCACGCAAGGTGCCTTTAAGTGCACAGATCGGCCGTCAATCAGGGGGAGAGCCAGTGAGTGTGCGACAAAGGGCGTGAAGCTGACGGCCATGGTGGAGCTTCAGAAGGTAGCACTGAGCCTATGATGAAAGCAGTGTGACCTGGTGGGCCTTGAAAGTAACACCCTATCAATAGCTGCAAGAGATATCAGCTGAGGTGACCACAAGATGAGGCCTGGTGTGAGAACCACAGTTCGGCAAGGGACTAAACTCCTAACCCATACTTGGAACGTAGGCAGAGGCAGTGGAAAGGCTTCATGAGGGGTGCGGTTAAATAACTGACAATATGCCGGTGGATTACTTCTTGCTGCTAGGCAGGCAGCGGTGAGTACCCTGTGCCCCTTGGTCTGTTTCATCCCATCACTTGGCTCCCATGCCCTGGGTACAATGACACTACAAGATAGAAGTCGGTCACTATGACAGGAGACAAAATTGTAAGAGGCTGATCCCAAACCAAATTGGAAAAGTATGCTTATTCAAAAGAAGTCCCCCTAGGGGAAACCGCTCCCCCTCATGACCTGCACCAGACTCTGACCTAACAGAGAGGACATCACTCACACTACATGATGACATGACCACAATCCAAGGGGTGCGTAACTCCCTGTAAACCAAGCTAGACTCAGCTGCAATAGATGTTAATTTGGAATGGGCAGACATGCACAAAATAGATATCAGGGTGAGAGAGGTTGAAAACTTCACGGTCGCCCATAAGGTGGACACAGTGGCGCTTACAACCCAAATTGGTGAACTGCTCTAAACTACCAGGTCTCTGGAGACCAGACTGGAAGACTATGAAAGCTGATTGGGGAGAAACAACATTCGCACAATAGGAGACACCAAGGGCCATATTTATACTTTTTGACGCAAAACTGCGCTATCGCAGTTTTGCGCCAAAAAGATTAGCGCCGGCTAACGCCATTCTGAAGCGCCATGCGGGCGTCGTATTTATTGAATGACGTTAGCCGGCGCTAGCAGACCGGAGCTGCCTGGTGTGCGTGGAAAAAAACCACGTACACCAGGCAGCGCCGGCGTTGGGGAAAATGGCGTTAGGGCGTCTTAAAATGGGGCAAGTCAGGTTGAGGCAAAAAAATCGCCTCCACCCGATTTGTGCCATTTTTAACGACGCCCAGACGCCATTTACATGACTCCTGTCTTAGTAAAGACAGGAGTCATGCCCCCTTGCCCAATGGCCATGCCCAGGGGCCTTATGTCCCCTGGGCATGGTCATTGGGCATTGTGGCATGTAGGGGGGGCACAAATCAGGCCCCCCTATGCCAAAAAAAAAAATAAAAAAAATAATAATTATACTTACCTGAACTTACCTGAATGTCCCTGGGATGGGTCCCTCCATCCTTGGGTGTCCTCCTGGGGTGGGCAAGGGTGGCAGGGGGGGTCCCTGGGGGCATGGGAGGGCAGCTGTGGGCTCATTTTGAGCCCACAGGTCCCTTAACGCCTGCCCTGACCGAGGCGTTAAAAAGAGGCGCAAATGCGGGGTTTTTTGCCCCGCCCACTCCCGGGCGTGATTTTTGCCCGGGAGTATAAATACGACGCATTTGCGTCGCAGTCATTTTTTTAGACGGGAACGCCTACCTTGCATCTCATTAACGCAAGGAAGGCGTTCACGCAAAAAAATGACGCTCATTCCTCATACTTTGGCGCTAGACGCGTCTAACGCCAAAGTATAAATATGGCGTTAGTTTTGCGTCGAAAAAAACGACGCAAATTCGGCGCAAACGGAGTATAAATATGCCCCCAAATGCTCCGAAGGGCTGGCTGTAGATTTGTTTGTCAAGGAACTAATTCTTGAAAAACTGAAACCGCAAGGCTTATCCAAATACTTCTCAGTGGAGCGTCCTCATTGAGTTCCAGGCCTCCCACCAAAGCTAGGCAGACCTCATTGCCCAATCATAGCCCTCATCTTCAGCTACAGAGATCGGGACATCATACTGCAGATGGCCCAGGCAGCACCCCAACTCACCAACAAAAATGCTACAATCACCTTCTTCCTGGACTTCACCCTCAAAGTCCAAAGACAGCAACATAGCTTCCTTGAAATAAAACATTCCCCGAGGGACTGAGACACTAAATATTCAATGATCTTTCCCGCAAAGTTGTGAGTGGCAGCCAAAGGCAAAACATGGTAGTTTGCAATGTCAGAAGAAGCCTGGGATTGTCTTGAGGGCTGGAGGAAGGTGAACAGACAGAAGATCCGGGTGCACTCAGAGAAACAGAGGTGAAAACGTGCCATGCGGGAACACCAGAAGGGAGCTGCTAACCACCAGGAACTCTTCGCAGCAGCAGACACTGTAAATATCCCAGTACTAGGCTACAAGTTACAACTTCCCCTGATGAAACTGTTAATTACTTGTCCTCAGTTTGATCAGACCAGAAGGTAATAGAACTGATGCTCCGTAGACACAGAAGTGACTAATGCAGCAGAGAAGAGACTGCTAGGCAGGACGACCATCCGCTGCACATGGTCCTGTGTACTGCTTTGGTAACATAGGTTTTTCTCTTGTTCTTTCTAGGGGTGCTGTTTGGGGGGCTCTTAGGTTCAGGCCTCACTGACCCTGAGTTAGTATGCTCTGTTGGGGTGACAGGTGCCCTGCATCGTTGGGGTGGCGGGCATATTACTGTCTGCAATGCAGGGAGGGAGGGTACGTTGGGGATTCCGTTGTATCTGTTAAACAGTTTTATATGTAGCGTTGTATCACTAACACAGTCATGATTCCATAGTAAGAGCTTTAAAATGAAGTCACTTCCCCTTACTGCACCAACATGGGCCAGCCCGCGGTCTCCCAACCTGCTGCGCTTTTGGATATGAAGATGGGGAAAATTAGATTAAAAGTGCTCTCCTGGAATGTCAGTGGGCTGGGGGACAAAAAAAGAGGGGGTGGTACTCCAATTTCTCAAAAGACGCTCACCTGATATGGTACTCATACAGGAAATGCACCTACAGGGTAACACATGAAGGGCTCTGGACAGGTGAGGATATAGAATGTTATCTCACGCTGACTATACCACGGGCTCTCAGGAAGTGGGAATCCTAATGAACAGAACAACACCTTTGACTATTAAGCATATCTGCACTGACACACTCTGAAGATACGTGGCAATCTCAGGGATATAGGAGCAGTGAGTACTAAACGTCATCTCAGTGTACATTTTCCCCAGATTACATGATGCTATGTTTTCAGACTCAAGCGTCCTCTTGTTATGCATCCCAAAGGTGAATTGGCGATGGGCGGAGACTTTAACACTACCCTCTGTGACACTGAGGAACTTGGCCACCTAGGTGAGTTGAATCCTCTCACAATCTCCTAGCAGACTCCCTGTGCTGGGACTAGAAGCAATGCATGTTCCACTCTGGAGCACACGGTACCCTCTCACGTATGGATGATATCCTCACTTTGTCTCATTTCTTCCTGGATTTTAGTGAGGTAGGCCATCTAGCACAGAGCATTTCTGACCACTCCCATGTCTGGGCAATATACGAACTGCCTGACAGTAGCCATACTAGAAACATAGGCCCTCATTATGACCCTGGCGGTGAGTGATAAAGTGGCGGTTATACTGCCAACAGGCTGGCGGTAACTACAGCCAAATTATGACTATGGCGGTGATAACTTCCATAGACCGATGTACCACACCAACCGCCAGGGCGGAAACAACGCTCACAACGGCGGTAGCCGCCAGGAGCCAGACGGAAGACAAAGTACTGCCCACAATATTATGACACTGGAAACCTCCACCTTTTCCTGGGGGGTACCAATGCCATCAAAAGCCTGGCAAAAACAGATCACTGAAGAGAGAGACTCACCATCGGAGACACAGGGAAGAAGAACGTTGTCATGGAACCTGAACTGCAAGTTTTCCCAATGATCTTCTACGTTACACTCCACCTGGAACACCAACGAATACACTAGCACACAAGGGAGGGACGGAGGAAAGCGAGAGTAACACACAAGCACAACACACACCTGACACACACATACCATACACACGTCCAGCTGCAGGGACACTGCCCAGTCCAATGTTCAAAGGACCCACATAGCCACAGGGCACATTCTAAGGCCCAACTCGAATCATGACTTCATCCGAATAGAACTCTGCAAGGGCATCAGTTAGCAAGTGGGCAGGCACCTCCGGGGAAGGGGAGGGGCACCTCAGCCAGAATCAGGAACAAGCCCACTGGTTCTGGAGGGGGCTCCATGCCCATTGCTCTGTCCTGGGGAGTGCAAGGCCACAGTCTCTCAGGTGGGTGACTTTCCCACTGGTTCTGGATGGGGCAACATGCCCATTGTTCTCTGCTGAGGAGTGCAAGGCCACAGTCTCTCAGGTGGGTGACTTTCCCACTAGTACTGGATGGGGCAACATTCCCATTGCTCTGTCCTGGGGAGTACAAGGCCACAGTCTCTCAGGTGGGTGACTTTCCCACTGGTTCTGGATGGGGCAATAGGCTCATTGCTCTGTCCTGGGGAGTGCAAGGCCACAGTCTCTCAGGTAGGTGACTTTCCCACTGGTTCTGGATGGGCCCTACGTACAGCAGCCCCTGGAGGGTGGCCTACATGGCATCCGCTGGTGGTGATGGCTGCAGTGTTGTGGCAAATGGAGGTGCCTCCTGGGCAGCCTCTGGAGGTGGTGATGGCTGCTGTGTGGTGGCAGATGGAGGTGCCTCTTGGGCAGCCTCTGGCGGTGGTGATGGCTACAGTGTGGTGGCAGATGGAGGTTCCTCCAGGGCAGCCTCAGCAGGTGGTGATGGCTGTACCTCCTCAACTGGCGGTGGGGGCCCCATGACAGCTGGTGGTGGTGGAGATGTCTCCCTGACAGCCTCGGCTGGAGTAGAGGGCTTCGTCCCCTCCATGACATGGGGCGTGGATTCCTTACCCTTTCTGGCAGGGATTGATGGCTTCTCCCCCTTCTTGGATTGAGACGCAGGCTCCTTCACCTTCTTGGATGGAGGTGCAGGATCCTTCCCCTTCTTGCCTGGAGGTGCAGGCTCCTTCCCCTTCTTGCCTGGAGGTGTGGTATCCTTCCCACCACGAGTAGGTGGTGCCACCACTGTCCCCGTGCACTGTTTGGCTATGGTGCTGGGCTGGGTCTTTGGGACCCTGATCTGACGGGCAGGACGGGGGAGGGAAGAGTTCAAGTTGGGCAAGGAAAAGCTTCTTAGGGATGGTGGGGTGGGAGGAGGGAGCAGTGATGGGAGTGGAGGTTGAGGGAGTGGTTGTAGCAGGTGTATGTCTGTTGGATTTGGATGCTGGTGCATGGGCAGTGTGCTGATGTGAGGTGGATGGCTGTTGGGTCTCTGAGTTCTTGTGTTTGTGTCCTTCAGGAGGGTGGGGCAGACAGGGTGAGAGAGGACAGAGGGGACACATGCATGGATGTTGTGTAGGTGTCTGTTAGTGAAGTGTGTGTGCTGCTTGGTGTGGTGATGCTAGTGGTGGATGTTGATGTAGTGCATGCAGGTGTGAATGTGGGCATGACTGGGATGGAGGTAGAGGAGGAGGAGGAGGAGGAGGGGGACACAGTGGAGGCAGTGGATGTTGTCGTGTCTGCATCTGTATGGTGTTTGCATGAGTGCTTGTGGGATGGAGTAGGGTGCTTGTGTTTGCCTGTGCCACTCTTGGGTGTTGTCTTGTGTGCATGCTCATCTGTATGTGTGCCTGGGATGGGTTGGGGTTGAGGAGAATGGGACTGAGCAGTGGTAGTTGGAAGGGGGAACAGTAGAAACAAGGACAATGGCTGCCATCAGAGAGGAGGCTGGAGCCTGAATCGACCTCTGTTGGGCCGCCAATCCACTGTGAATGCTCTCCAGGAATGCATTGCATTGCTGCATCTGGGATGCCAGCCCCTGGATGGCATTCACAATGGTTGATTAACCCACAGAGATGGATCTCAGGAGGTCAATAGCCTCCTCGCTAAGGGCAGCAGGGCTCACTGGGACAGGGCCTGAGGTGTCTGGGGCAAAGAAGATGCCCACCCTCCTGGGTGAGCAGGCACAGGGAACTCTCTGAGGGTCTACTAGGAGGGTGGTGCTGGTACGGGGGCTTTACCTGCAGCTGGGGTGGTTATACAGCTGGGGTGGTCACAGAGGTGTCCGCCACCACCAGGGAGGTTCCATCTGAGAAGGTGCCTGAGTCTGTGTTGGCACCTCCTGTCTCAGCCGTGGTGCTCCCCTCGCCCTTCATCCCACTGGTTCCCTCGGCATAGGTGGAGTCTGCCTGGGTCCTGTGGGATGCAGCTCCCTCTGTCGCCGGTGCCCCTGCTCCTCCGCCAGATGATGCTAATACACACAAGGACAGGATGACAGCAAAGAAAGGGGGGAGAGAGACAAAGCAAACACTGGGTCAGTGACTGCACCAATACCACAGTTGGCATACACAGCACCGTCACACACAGGGAACAGGCTTAAGCACTGTGCATATGGCTAGTTGCTAAGGCAGGTAAGGGCCACACACCACCAACTGCAGCACTCCTGGTACCCCCAAAGCCCTGCCTGAAATGGACTGCAAACAAGCTAGGTTACCTGTATTTGCTATACACCCATTACACTAGAGATGACCCACGCTGCAATGTCTGGCCTGGCCTTAGGGGCACCCACTAACTCACATCCACCACCCAGATCCCACCTCACCTGCCTAAATTTGTAACGATACCCACTGTACTCACCACCTTGTGGCTGCTGTGATTCCCTCAAGTGCCCATCCAGCTCAGGTTAGGCCCCCGCCAGTATGCGGGCCATCAGGGGGGTCAGGTTCCGATGGGCACCCCTTCCTCATTGGGAGGCCATACCCAGCTGGGCCTCCGCGGTCTTCCACGCCCAGCGCCTTAGGTCCTCCCACCGTTTCCGACAGTGGGTGCTCCGCCTGCCATAGAACCCCAGGGTCTGCATCCTTGGCGATGGCACGCCATATTCCCTTCTTTTGATGGGCGCTGACCTGCAGAGGAAATACAGACAGGAGCACACCATTAAACGAACAGTTCAGCCTGTCACACAAATGGCTCACCATACCCGTTTCCATTACCATTTGTACACACATTGCCCAGTGCACACCATGTACACCACCACAAGACATTCCCCCACCCCCCTCATACGATGCTTGAAAACATCTCAATACATCCTTCCCAAATGCATTGTGCCCAAAGTGTACTCACCTGTTGGTCTGGAGGCCCATACAGAAGTCTGTACTGGTGTAGGACTATATCCACCAGTCGCTCCAATTCCACCGAAGTGAAGGCAGGGGCCCTTTCCCCGGTCACACGGGCCTTGGTAGGTTCTACACACAGGTCACTGCAGCACACCCAGGACCTTAACCAGTTGACCTTAGCCGGCGCAGATCCCCATTGGCCACTGTACTCCATAGAGCCCCATATTATCCAATGAGGAATTGCACCACGGTGCAAGACCGCCTTCCGCCATAACGTTCACTGTCGGTGGAACTACCTCACTTCCACTTGTCTCTACATACAGGACAGGCGGTCGCCATTTCAGGAGGGGGGAACAAGCATATCGGCATTAACTGCATCACAGATTAGATTGGCACATACTTCGCCATTAACACTGTCCCATTACATATGTGCACCAACTAAACTGCAGTTTTGGTTCCATTGCTCAAATTGTGACAGGCTACTCACTCTTGTGTCCCTTAGATACCTACCGCTGTGGATGAATAGGAGGTGGAGACATACCCCGTGTACAGACCCCTGGTGGACTTAGCTACACTGGAGGACAGGCACATTATCCTCACCTATAGACTGGACATGGCCACAATCACAGAGCTGTGTGCCTAGTTGGAGCCAGACCTGATCTCATTGATCCGTCATCCAACTAGGATCCCCCCTCTTCTGCAAGTGCTATCAGTGCTCCATTTCTTGGCAACTGGTTCCTTCCAAGTGACAGTGGGCTTGGCAGCAGGAATGTCACAGCCAATGTTCTCAAAAGTGCTGGCAAGAGTGTTGTCTTCCCTTGTAAAACACATGTGCAGCTACATTTCTTTCCCCCAGGTGGAAGAAATGGCCACTGTGAAGGCCGGATTCTATGCAATTGGACATATCCACAATACTATTGGGGCGATTGATGGTACACATATTGCATTTGCCCCCCCCGCCAGAATGAACAGGTGTTCAGGAATCATAAGAGTTTCCACTCACTGAATGTGCAGATGGTGTGCCTGGCGGACCAGTACATCTCCCACGTCAATGCTAAGTACCCTGGGTCGGAGCATGATGCCTTTGTTCTGAGGAATAGCAGTATCCCAAATCTGATGGCCCAACTACAGAGGCACATGGTGTGGCTAATAGGTGAGCCTTGGTCCCCACCCACAGTATGTCAGTGTATTTCTTCTGGTGTTAAGTCCATAGGATTGTGTGAGGCTAAATGTTCTCTCTCAATACTTGTGGCTGCTAACCCCTGTGAGGATTGCCAGGACAGGGGCTGAGGAACGTAATAATGAGGCACATGGGCGAACCAGACGGATCATCAAGAGGATCTTCGGCCTCCTGAAGGCCAGGTTCAGGTGCCTCCATCTGACAGGTGGATCCCTGTGCTACTCACTCTAGAAGGTCTGACAGATAGTAGTGGCATGCTACATGTTGCACAGCCTGGCCCTCAGGCGCCATGTACCTTTTCTACAGGAGGAGGAGTCTGGAGATGTCCCTGTGGCAGCAGTAGACCCTGGTGACAGTGAGGATGAAGAGGCTGAGGATGAGGATGAGGACAACAGAACATCAGTTATCCATCAGTACTTCCAATGACACACAGGTGAGACAGTTCAACTGCACATTTCTATGAGTATTGGTGTATTCTGTGTGGCTGTAGCATGATGGCATTAACTTCCTTTTTATCTCAGCTTACTGTCACCTATGGTTTGGCATTTTACAGATGTTGGTGATATAACAACTGTGTACTGATGTGCTGACTTCAGCCAGCTACAGGTCATTATTTCTATGCTCTCACAGTGTACAGTTCATTTGCACTAGATGTGACTGTTTCCATAAATACACATTTACAATACATAAAATACTAGTAGTCAAGTTGTGTTCAAGGGTGTTTATTGTAGTGCTAAAAAAATTGAGGGGAAATTGCAATGGAATGGCGTGATGATGGAGGTAAGTCCAGGGTAATGTTCCAGTATGTTTGTAGCCCAGATGCAGTGTCCAAGGGGCCATAGGAAGGGGAGCAATGCCAGTTCAAAGTGGACAAGGTGACTCAGTGGGACACAATGGGGACAATCAGGAGAGTATCATTTCCTGGCGGGGGTCTTGGCAAGTGTCTCTTGCTTCTGTCTGGGTCGCATGTAACATTTGTGGGGTGGGTCACCTTCTGCAGGGGGAGGGGTGCTTGTGGCCTGTGGGTCCTGTGGTGGGGTCTCCTGCCCACTAGCTGCAGTGGAAGTGGAGGGCCGGTCAATAAACTGGCTAGTGGTAGGGGCCCGCTGGTGTGCTGTTGCCACCCTCATAATGGTGGCCATATCTGCCAGCACCCCTGCTATGGAGATCAGGGTGGTGTTAATGGCCTGCAAGTCCTCCCTGATCCCCTGATACTGTCCCTCCTGCAGCCGCCTGTTCTCCTGCACGTTGTTGAGGATCTGGCCCATTGTGTCCTGGGAATGTTGGTAGGCTCCCAGGATCTCAGAGAATGTCTCCTGGAGAGTCGGTTCCATGGTTCTGTCCTCCCCCTGGCCCACAGCAGCCCTCCCAGTGTCCCTTATGGCCTGTGCCTCTGCTGACCCTTGAACGGTGTGCCCACTGCCACTGACACCAGGTCCCTGAACGTCTTGGGTATGAAGTGTGGCCTGGGGTCCCTGTACAGGTGGGCACACTGCTGATTGACGTGTCCTGGGGACAGAGGTGTGGGTAATCTGGGTGGGTGCTGTTGTGTTGGATACTGAAAGGGGAGGATCTGTGGTGGAGTGTGAGTGGGCTTGGGTGGCTGGCTATCCAGTGGTCCCTGATGGGCCAGGTAGGTCATCCAGATCCAGAAGTCCAGAGTTACTGTCATCACTGGGGGCATCTTCTGTTGGGAAACTGGATAGTTGTGGCACCTCCTCTCCGCTGAAATCGGCTGGGGTACCTGTGGGGATGTAAGTGATGTGTTATGCTTCATGTCTGTGACATTCTGTACATCCCTGGCTTCCCCTCTATTGTTGGTGTGGCCCTGCTACCTTTTGCCTGTGTATGGTGATGTATTGTGGGATTGTTAGTTTCCCTATGCTGTGCATGCTTTTGTAATGGGTGTCCATGCAGAGCTGGGAGGGCTGTACATGCATTGGAATGGCATGCAGGGCTTGGCACTGCGGTTAGTCAAATGTGTAGGGGCACTGTGTGGGATGGAGTGGAGTGATGGGAGTGAGGGTGAGGGGGTGAGATGGCATGCAGGTAATGAGGGTGACAGGTAGTAAATATTGACTCACCAGTATCCAGTCCTCCGGCTACTCCAGTGAGTCCCTCAGGATGCACTATTGCCAAGACTTGCTCCTCCCATGCTGTGGGGGAGGAGGTGGGGGTCCACCGCGAGTCCTCTGTATGGCAAGCTGGTGCCTTGCTGCAATGGACATACCGTCCCCCGTAAGTCATTCCACCTCTTCCTGATGCCGTCCCTTGTTCTTGGGTGCAGTCCCACAGCGTTCACCCTGTCCACGATTCTCCGCCATAGCTCCATCTTCCTTGCAATGGATATCTGCTGTACATGTGCTACAAACAGCTGTGGCTCTACCCTGACAATTTCCTCCACCATGACCCTTAACTCCTCATCAGTGAAATGGGGGTGCCTTTGTGAGGACATGGTTGTTGTGTAGTGTGTGTTGGTGAGAGTGTGCTGAGTAATGTGGTGGGGTGTGTGATGGGGGTGTGTGAGGTATATATGGGTGTAAGTGGTGTGTGTGTCTAGTTGTCGCAGTGATCTTGGTGTCAGTCTTGTGGCAATAATTTGTATTCGTAAAGGGTTGTGGGTGTGTGTTTTATAGTGCTGTGGGTGGGTGGGTGTGGTATGTGTATGAATGTCAGGTGTGTGTTTTTCGTATTTGCCAATATAGTGTTGTTTTGTATGTGGTATCCATTCTGAGCACGGCGGTATGTACAGCCAATGGTTTACCCCCGTCGAATGTCCGCTGTGGTGATTCATGGGTCATAATGTGATGGGCGTTGTTTTGTTGGCTTAACGATATGGGTGTTGGGACCACAACTTTTCTACTGACCTTTGGTCTGGCGGATTTTTGTATGTGGCAGTATTCTGTCAGATTGTTGTGTGTGTCTTAATATGGTGAATGGATATTCGCCACCACGGCGGTATGTTGACTGCCGTCACCGTGGCGGTAAGCTGCATTTACCGCCAATGAGGGCCATAGTTTGTAGCCCATGGTACCTAAAGATCCCCCATATCCAAGCAGACATTCACAAAGCTATGGAGCAGTACATCAAGGAAAATGAGGTCTCGGTGAACTCACCACAGGTGTTATGGGAAGTATATAAAACTGTCATAAAAGGAGAGGGACTCTCGTTGATAGTGGGGCACAAAAAATTAGAAAAGTGACTATCTGGAGACACTTGAAAGTGAGATAATGGACTTAGCATCCAGACTTAGCGACTCAGACTGCAGAGACTTGCACCACAATTCAGTAATAAAGCAGAGAGACTATAGAGACATAGTGGAAGAAGCCGCTAAGGCCAGTCACTGAGTAGCTCAACACTGACTCTACGAGGTAGGCCAGAGGACCGGGAAACTTTTGGCCTGGCATAAAAAAAGGGACAAAGACAAACAGTGGGTCCTGGAAGTGCCGACTTATAAGGAGCAGTGGGTGAGAGACAGGACACATGTAGCAAATGCCTTTGCGGCCTATTACACACAACGCTATTCACCATCGCTCCTAGCTACTGCTGAGGAAGCACAACAATTTTTGGCACACATTCACTTCCCAGGCATCTCACAATGTTATAAAGCCCTTCTAAACCAAGATCTCACAGAAGTAAAGATTGTACAGGCAATCCTAGACTTAAATCCAGCAAAGCGATGGTCCCCAGTGGACTGCCCATACAGCTTTGTAAGGTTGAAGTTGTGAAATTAGTGCCAGCATAGTAGTTCTCCATAAAGATGGTAAACTGCTGGATCAATGTGTCTCTATAGGCCCATATTCATGCTAAATGCAGAGTGTAAGATCTTAGCAAAATTGTTGGCTTCACGTCTGGTCCGAGTGATCAAAACATTGGTTAATCCAGATCAATCTGGCTTTATGCCGGGCTGCAACATGTCCCTCAATCTGCGGCACCCACACGTTGTTTTGGGACAAGCTGCCACTATCTGAGAGGATGCCCTGGTACTTTCTCTGGATGCATGCATGGCCTTTGATACGGTTGAATGGCTGTTCATGTTTGAAGTCCTCAACAAAATGGCCTTTGGCCCATCCTTTCAGCCCTGGGTAAGTCTTTTGTACATGGACCCACTAGCGCAGCTAAAGGTGAATGGAGTGACATCTTTGGTGATGCCAAGGCTGCCCAGTCTCCCCCCTAATTTTTGCCCTGATATTAGAACCAGTAGCAGCTTGGATAATGTGTGACCCACTAATTAGAGGACTCCAGTGGTCCGGCGACTGAGAGGACAGAATCTTCTTGTACCCCAATGACATCTTGCTATATATGTCAGACCTGGCTACTACACTAGACGGAAGAATGCATAATTTGTGCAGTATCGCCAACACTTTGGAGACACTATAAACAGGGATTAAACCTTGATCTATATGCTGTACGGCCCCACCTGTGACTACCCCACAACTGCAAAGCTACTGTTGTCACTGAGGGATTCCTCTACTTAGGGATATAAGTCACAGCAAACCCATATGGCTTCTTTGCTTGAAATCTAGAGCCATTGTTGGAGCACTTAGAGAGGCGTTAACCATTGGCAGACATTGCCACTGTCCCTTATAGGGAAGGCAGCACTATTCAAAATGATGGCACTACTATGTTTCTTGTATGTGCTCCAAAACACCCCTTGCTTAGTGACCTCACCCTACTTTCAAGCAATAGAGAGCAAAACTTGGAAAGTACTCTGGGATGGGGAGCAAAAAGGATAGCACTCAAGAAACTGATGCAAACTTGGTATAATGGCAGGATTTCCTTACCAAATATACAGAAATATTATTGGGTGGCACAGTTTGTAGTAATTAATCAATGGGTCCATGCTCCTGAATGTGAACCACCTTTCTATATAGACCGACATGTGATGCAACCTAGGGGGGTCCTTGGAGCCATATACGAAGGTAAGCGTAGCATGCCAAACCCATCCCCACGGCAGTCACGCTCACAATCTGGCATATGGAAAGAAATGCCCTGGGCTGGTGAGACCAAATTACACAAGCCACACCTTTATTTCACACTGAGGCCACAAGGGCGTTTTGACATATGGGACCTCATAGGCATTTTAAAGGTGGGTGACCCATGGCAGAAGGGAGGGGTGATTCCCTTCATACAGCTGCAGCTGGAGTACCAGCTGGCTCCAAGAGCGACATATTGCTACCTGAAAATTTGTCACGCACCACAGCAGGTGCTAGAGAGGGGGCTGATCTCCTTGAAATCTCCCCACTTGAAGACAGACTGTTGGGTGACCCACTGCCCAAACAGGTAATCTTACTGACATATCGCAACCTGATAAGCAACACCCATGGCAGCTTGACCAGATTGCAGGAATTATGGGAGCAGATCTCGTAAACCTAGAAGAAGATGAATGACCATCATCCCTATCCTCCCCTCGAAAAGTAGCCATAAGGTGCAGATACTGTTTAGTCCAACTTAAGATCCTGCATAGGAGCTACTATGACTGCACTGTGATGGGAAAAATGGGGAGGGCATCGTCCATTTTGTTCATGAGAAACTTTGGCCAATGCGGGACATTCTTCCATATGACATAGAGCTGTTCTGTCATTCAGCAATTTTGGGAGTTAGTGGTTTCTCATCTGAATGGTGTAAGCAGGTGCAACAAAGAGGTGTCTGCTAAATGGTGTCCCTTAAATGTAGGGGACAATTCTGGCCTTACAGGAATGTATTAGATTTAGCTTACACTAGGTCTGATAGTCGCCAAACTAAATACTGCTCATCTTTGGAGGGCATCACAGGCGCCACAGCTATGCGACTGGGAGGGGGTTATGGACTGATGTATGGCTGCGGAATGTACAGTTTATGAAGGCAGGGGCTCTCTCCGGCAATGGGCAAAGGTTTGGGGGAAATGGAATAAATAAAATATGAAGGAGTACTTTGTGCCCCAATAGAGAGCACCTCTCATAATGGCCAACACTCACCTATTTAATTTATCTGCTGGAACAGTGGGGGGCTGAAGGGGTAGAGGGAGGGGAATATGGGTAAAAATGAGGAATCTCATTTATATTGACTGTGTGTTGATGCTATATTATTTCTTTTATGTTTCATGCTTTTGTCTTTTGCCATAGCTACAATGAAAAGATTTATATAAAAAAATAATACACTAGTACAGTTGGATCATCCCTCGAGGTGAACCCCTCCCTGAATAGCCTGGATGAAGAACAAACACCAATTGAGTGAAGAGTGGTCAAAAACCATCTTATCATAGCTGTCAATACTTAGTAGATTTTCAAGTACAGAGACAATAAAAACAGGTTAAAGCAGCATCAAGGCCCACATGTATGAAGCATTTTGCACGTGGCAGATGGCAAATCGTGCCGATTGTGACGTGCAGAATGCAATTTGGGATGTACAGACCCATTTTTGCGATTTGGTAAACTTACAGAATCGCAAAAATGTTTTGCGAGTTGCAATTAGGAAGGGGTGTTCCCTTCCTAATTGCGAGTTGCAGTCCCATGTATGATTGTTTTGTGACCGCGAATGCGGTCGCAAAACAATCGCAGTTAGCACCAGTTTCAAACTGGTGCTAACCCATACGCAAACGGGAAGCGGTCCCCATGGAACCCCTTCCCCTTTGTGAATGGCAGCAAAAACATTTTTTCAGGGCAGGTAGAGGTCCTATGGACAACTGCCTGCTCTGAAAAAATGAAAAGAAAACTTTTCATTTTTTGTTTTTGAAATGCATCTCCTTTTTCCTTTAAGGAAAACAGGCTGCATTTAAAAAAAAACTGCTTTATTTAAAAGCAGTCACAGACATGGTGGTCTTCTGTCTCCAGCAGGCCACCATCCCTGTGAGGGCAGCCATTCCCAAGGGGGTCACAAATTGCAACCTACCTCAAGAAAATTCATGAGGTAGGTCATTTGCGACACCCTTGGGAATCGCAAACAGTGTAATTGACACTGTTGAACATGAGATTTTGCGACTCGCAATTTGCGAGTCGCAAAACCTATATTTCGTACATCTGGCCCTAAATTCCTCCTATTGCATGCTTTAAAAAAGAACATATACTGGCAAATTGTTTGGGGTACTCCAACCTTTGAAGGTACTCCGTGGCTTCAAAGAACTTTGAATGATAAAACAAAATGTAACAGTTTTTGACACATCAAAGTAATGGACATGTCACAGTTCTTGACACATCAAAGTGCCCCAGTGGAAAGACACCTTGGGCAGAGCCCCATACAATAGACCTTAAAGACTCATTTGCTACTCACAGATTGTGTCTTTTTGTTTTGCTTAGAGATTTTACCTGGGCCCTATCCTGCTTGGACAACTTTTCGGGATCATAAAAAGTTGTACCTCCTCCAGATCTGACAAAGCAGCCTGCACGTAGCTGATTCAGGGGATATTCAGCAACAAGAGAGGGGCTAGCTTAATGGAATCCTCCACAAAGCAGTTTGCGCAACCCTATAACCATGTATGCATTGACACACTTTGAGCACATCCTGGGTTTTATCTTTAAGGCCTCGTGCAATTGCTGTGAGGCCTTTCTACATGCCTAGTCAACCCATCTAAATCCTTCTGGCCTTAGTCTACTAGGTTTCAATAGCAGACTACTCACCACTAAGCCTAGTTCGGCGAAGTGGGTAGACACGTCCTAAAAACACTCAGGGGACTTGACACAGGCAAGAACCACAGGGTGATGATCAGAACAGATATTTTCTAAGAGAGTGACTGTATTCAAGTTTCTCCGAACTAAACGCTACCCTTTCATTTTACTTTTCAAGAACTGAGAGGTAAGGGTCCTCAGGCCACCCTCCAGCCTGGGGATACATAGTTTCAAGTTTAGGGGGTTACAATCACTGTGAGAACTTTCATCAATACTGGCCCCTATGACGCGAACAGAAAGCTCCTTGTTTATTAAAAGGTAATCAATCACAGGGAAGCGCTCCCCCCCTCAAAAGTCACTGTAGTGGAATAGAGTGCATCATATAGTTCAGTAACATTCTGAAGATTAAACAGTTTAATAAATTAATAAGGGGCCTGAACCGCCCATCCCTAGGGTATCGGTCACTCCCACTGCTAGAATTATCAAACATAAATAGAGCATTCTACAGTTGAGTAAATCCTAGTTTTACATTGAAATCACCCTCTATATTAAATTAAAACCATTGAGGCAGGGAGAGAGTTGATCCTCATGACCTAGTATGAAGTTTGACAGCACTGTAAGGTTGGCAATGAGGTCTAGATCAAAGTAACCATTATAAAAATTAACTAAAATAATGCTCACCCCATTTGACCATATGGGTAAAAAAGCTTGGTTTAAAAGGTTGTCAGAGAGAATAGGCATGATGGGGCAATCCAGGGTGCCTCTGAACCATGATGCTAACCCTGCTGTGGCCCTGCCAGTGGCACAGCAAACTGGAGGGGGCAGAGTAAGAGTAATAGCTATCCAAGACAAACTCCTCGATCTACCAGATCTCTTGAAAAAGGATAATGTCAAACTTACGTATGTAGCTCTCTCAGTCATCACAAGCCAATTTACTGGCAAAGACCCACCACATTTCAAAAAATGATATTCATACCCTGCTGCTGGGCCCTAACACCAAGTGGAATATGCTAATTTAATGACATGGCAAACTCTCTGCACTTATGGACATTGATCGGTTCCAGAAGAGGTGAGATGGTAGAAGAGAACCTGGGAGGCGTGGGGGTATCAGATCTTGTCCAGGCACTTTTCCTTAACACCTGGGGAAAAGGGGTGGCTTGGACAGCCCTAGTAGCCTCGCTGGACTGATTTATAGGGGACTGTTCCCTCTCCTCAGGTGAGGGCTGCAATGGCCTAAAACCTCAGGCGGGGCAAGGTGAAACAGAACTAGGGGGCTTCTGCACTGTATTTTTAGAATACACAGAACTACTTTCCTTTTATACATGGCTCAGGATTGCCATTGCAGAGCCTGTGTGTGCAGTTTTAACTTGCCATGTTTGCTTAGAAAAATAAAACTCTTGTCAGGCTCAAACCTTCCATTTCAATATACATAACTCGCCAGTACGGTAAGCCCTGGACAGTCCATGGGCAGGGTGTACAGTATTTAAAAGGTTTGACATGTAATTTTTAGTTTTACATGTTCTGGTAGTGAAACACCCTTAAATTCATTTTTCTCTACTGCAAGGCCTATCTCTCCTATAGGATAACACTGGACTTGTAATATTACATATTATAAGTATAATTTCCAAGTGGGAAGAGATAACTGATTCATATTTGTGTCTCTGGTATCCTAATGTAAAATCCTAACTTATGATGAAGTCAAATTTTAAATCACAATTTTGAAAATGCTACCTTTAGAGAGTTGGCATTTTTTGCCTTATCCATTTGGTGCCTGCAGCTTGTCTCTAGACTTGTGACTGGGAATATTCTGCAGTTGGGCTTTGTGTATGACTCCTAGCCAGTGACATGTATTGGGAGCTTAGGTATGACTTGATAGGTCATCACTGGTAGGAGGGTAGGAAGGAGCTGGGCCTAGCCTCATTTACACTTAAATTGGTTGTGTCCTGTCCCCACGCCAAGGGTTTAACACTGAATTGTCACCTCAGCCAGCTTGAAGCCAGGGCAGGAGAGGTAGAGAATCCTATGCACTTCTAAGACACTGTCTAGAAGCTTCTCATACCTTCCAGAACCAGGACACCACCACTTCAGAACTCATCTGAAACTATGGATACTCTCCCAGGAAGAAGGACTGCTGTGCTGTTACAAGCACTGCCACTCTGCTGGACTGCTGCTCTGCAGGAACTACTGCCCTGCTGTACTGATTTGCTGCCCTCTTGACTGGGGAAGAAGAACTGGACCTGCAAGTCCATCTTGAACTTAGGACCTGAATGTGACTCAAATGGCCAGTTTGTGGGCCTCCTGGTCTGAGACTCAGGGAGATAACAGGCTCCTCCAAGAGTTCCAGGACATGTCTTCAGTGAGTACCTCACCCCAATGTGGTGTCTCTCAGGTCCTGGACCCTGGGTGTGGCTCACAGGCTCTTAGAATCAAGCTTTTGGGACCATTCTCACCAGAACTACATTGTTCGCAAGAAAAATTGGAATGAGCCACTGCCAGCCCACCTCTTCACACAGCAAGCATCAATCGCCATGGAGGACCTCAAATGCAAGGCTCCAGCCTGCCCATCTGTGCCGCCCAGCCTTCTCCTTGCTCCAGGCTGACCAGCAATGCTCTCTTTGCTCCCTGTCGACCTCTCCAACGCAAATGGGACTCTTGGCCCAAAACTTGAGAAGGTAAAACTTCTGCAGGACTAATTTTGGACTGTATCTGACCCACATTCCATTGCTTCTGGCCTGAACTTTCAACTTTGACCCTGTCCGGCGTCACCATATGGCCATGGTTGGTGCTCTGTGCTTTTAAATGCTATAATGCAGTTTACTCTTTAAAAAATCTTAGCGCTGGTTCTACTCATTGGATTCTTATCATTTTAATCTTGTTTTATTAATTAAATGTTGCTCTATTATTCTTACCTAGTGTGGGATCTGTTTGTGTGATGTTTTCATTGTTTTACTGTTTGACGTGTTGCACAAATACTTTACACATTTCCTCTAAGTTAAGCTTGACTGCTCTGAGCCAAGCTACTAGGGGGTTGGGCATAGGTTAATTTTGGCTTTGCTTGTGCCTTACTCTGACTAGGATTGTGGCTGCTGCTTGACCAGGGCTCAGGCCCCAGTCAACCAATGTACATTTTGAAAGTTACCTTTTCTGTGCCTAAATCCTCTGAAGGCTGATTTGCATTATCATTTAGCTGCAGCACTCTGAGTGCTCAAGCCTTGAATGAGGGGCAAAAACAAATCCCGAAGCAGAGACAAAAGCCTGGGTTTGGCGATGTGTTTCCAGCAGGATGACCATTTGGGCAGTGCCCGGGACCTTCATGAATGTCACATGAGCCTCCACTGTCACAAGCAGATGTCATAGGGCAATTGGACAGACCTCTTCTTTTGTTACCCCAGTCATACAGGCACAAATCCCAGTTGTGAGGAAGCTGCCTTCAGAAATAGTTCAAAGTGACCACAGAGGAGGAGTTGCTCACTTCCCTGGAAATGTATCTGGCATGGGCACACAGACTATGCATAAGGGGAGAAAACCTTCACCATCTTGGATTTAGACAGAGAGGGGCACTGTTGGAATGTTTCTAGTACGACACAAGGGAAATGATACAAACATGGCTATGATAACCCCTAGGAACGTCTACTCCATTATTTAAGAAAGAGCCAGGAGTCATCCCCACCCACAGGCTCCTTCCAGGCATAAATGTGGTTTCCCCAGTGCCCTCCTGAGAACACTACTGGACCTGAGGAAGCTCAGAAGAGAACAAAACCTAGTGTCTGAGACACACGAGGAGCCCTGAAGGATTGGACCCACTCCCTCTTGTACGCAGGGCAAAGCAATGGGGTCCAGGGGTCATAAGGATCATCTCCTGTTCAAGCTACAGGGACACAACAAGCTACAAAAGGCATTTCCTGAAGATTCCCAGCTGACCAGTTCTAGCTGGACCTGACCTGGGCCCTGCTTTGGCATCTGCTGGAGTGAGTCATGACTCCCAAGTGCTGTGCCCGAGGTCTTGGAATTCTTGGCTTTGTCTGGCTGAACGTCTTCTACCACCCCTGAAAAGGTGGGATGAAGTAACAGTTTGGCTCCAGAGACCTGCAGAGGATCGAGACAACCCTACCGAGCTGATCTGACCAAGGTGTGTTGCCATTGGACTGAAGTTACAGGTCTCGACCTGCTGGAGCTTTTATGTGATGGCAAATCCTCTGCAGCTGAATCTCCTGGAGTTGGTATCTGAGCTTGAGGGGCCCGCTTCGGCTACAGCCTGCACTCTTGACCCGCTGGAAGAACTCAAGCTCCAAAAATTACTGACTAATTGGAAAAGAAGAAGTTTTCACTGGGCAAAGGCTCTCAAATTACTAGGCCAGTGAGGAACAGTCGTTGGGTGCAAAATTAGAATTTCTCCTGTTCTGAGATTTCTCAGCAAAAACCAGCAGCTTCACTGGGACCTTGTTCTATTGCTGTCTGACCTCATGGAACCCACTTGTGCAGAAGCTTGCTGTCTTGCCCCGCAAAAGACTTTTGACTTCCATTTTTTAGACTAAGGGTCTGATATAGAGTTCGACGAATGGATTACTCCATCACAACCGTGACAGATATTCCATTCACCGTATTACAAGTGCATTATATCCAGTGGTACTTGTAATACAGCAGAAAGGATATCTGTGAAGTTTCTGATGGAGTAACATGTCCAATGAACTCTAAATCAGGCCCTAAGTCCCAAGGTGATTCTTCCTGCTGGATTGAACCTGTTCACTGTATCCAACCCATGCTCCATCGCGGTCGGCCTCAAATCCCGCCTAGGTCCCGGTCTACCATGACCAGTTGACTGTAGTTGCAGCTTAACACTTTTTGGTGCTAGTTTTACATAAAACTTTAAAGTCATATTTCTGGCTCCCTTAATTGATATTTTTTTGTTTTGGTGTCATTTTATTTATTAGCTTATTTTCCTTTTTTCTAATTCGGTCTATTATTTTTATTGTGTTGTGTTTTGTTTTTATCAATGATTTTGTGCTGCTTAAATTCTAAAATAAGCCTGCCTGCTCTATCTGCTCTGTGACATAGCTACCAGGGAGTTGAGCTGAAGTTAATTTAGTTACTTTAGTAGTTTACACTGACAAGGATTGTGTTTGTTTGTTTATCAATTCCCCTGTAACGAATAACTGAAATTCTTACAATAAATATATTAGAAATATACTTTTAGTAACATCAAAAATTCTTGGCTTCTGCCAGACCTAAAAGTATGACTTACTGTAAAAGAATAAATGAACAAAGCCCCTGCATGTTTCAGAATAAGCATTTTTTCAAGGAACTTCATACAACAAAGAGAGCAGTTAGGCTGAGCTTTAAGTTTATCTAGAAATGCTGTCTTAGAAATAGGGTCTATAGTTGGCAGTCGGTTTGCACCCTGTCCAAGTAAGGACCCCTACTCTCGTCAGGATAAGGGAGATACCCAGCTCAGTTAACCCCTGCTCACCCCCTTGGTAGCTTAGCACACTCAGTCAGGCTTATCTCAGAAGCAATGTGTAAAGCATTTGCACATAACACATTAATACAGTGAAAACACTACAAAAGAACACCTCACCAGTTTTATAAAATAGCTTTATTTATCTGTGTCAAACAAGACCAAAACAAGAAAAATCGAACATACAGTAATAAAGATATAAATTTAGCAAGCATTACTTAAAAAATACAGTTCCTTGAAGTCAATAGCTCCGTCTGGGGCTATCATGGCATTGTGAACAACAAATCCAACAGTTCAGTCCAGCCATGGCATTGAGGGCCAGCTACTGTGTCACGAAGACCTGCAAACAGTACCTTGGAAATGTAGTGCATTGTGATCCTCGTGATGAGATCTGGAGTGTGGAATCCTTGGCATTGGCAAGCAACAGCTGGCATTGGTTCCGGAGGTCGGTGCAGGGATTGTTAGACCCTTGTAGTCACATGTGTTGCAGATCGAACTCCGAGCTGATGACGAAGTCAGGAATGCTGGCGTTGATGGCGTCGGGCTGGGGTGCGAAGCGGCACAATGCAATGTGGAGTGCCTACAGGCCACGGTGCAGACAGTGGATCGGTGACCGCATCCTGCAGCATTGGTGAGATCAATGCTGAAGTGTGATGCGGGGCGACATGTGGTGTCTCCAGGTCACGGTGCAGACAGTGGCGGTGTTGTTGCTGGAGCGCGGTTGTCGGTAGGCCCAAGGTGCCAGTACGACTCCGGCAGGCTCTGTGCAGCGCCCACGGGTCGCAGTGCAGACAGGGGCATCTGTTGACGATGCTGGAGTTGATGGCACTGGTGTTGGTATACAGTGTGAGATGGGGTGGTACTCCATGTACTTCACGAGCGGTGTCCTTAAGCCACAGTGCAGACAGTCTGTGTCAGCTTAGAGCAGCAGCATCAGGGATACCAAGGCTGCAGTGTGAGCAAGGAGCTGCAGAGTGTGGGGCCCATGGCTCACGGTGCAAGGAGTGACTCAGTGACAGTGTCTGGTGGCATCGTCAGTGAGACCGGGTTTGCGGTGCGAAGCAGGGCACGGCTCCATGCAACGTTGTCAGGCAACGGTGCAGGCAGCGGCGTCGTTGACGGCATTGTGGTGGTTTTTCTTCTGTTGCAGCACAAAACACACAGTTCCTAGTGCTGTAGGTAGATGAAACTAAAGTTGTTGATTTCCCTGAGATTCCCAACACAAGGCCAGCTCTACTTCAAGCCCTTGGAGAAACTTCACAAACAGGATACAAAGCAAAGTCCAGTCTTTGTCCTCTTTATGGCAGAAGCAGCAACTGCAGGCCAACCCAGCAAAGCACACACACAGCAAAGGGGCACTTCTCCAGCTGTTCAGCTTTTCTCCTTGGCAGAGGTTCCTCTTGAGCCAAAAGTGTTCTAAAATTCTGGGTTTTTTGGATCCACTACTACAAGATCCTGCCTTGCACAGGCCTGGCCCCAGAAGTACTCCAGGGGATCAGTGACTGCATTGTGTGAGGACAGGTGTAGGAAAATACCCTCTTTTTGGCATGGTTACCCCTACTCTTTGCCTGATGTCAGTGTGTTTTGACTATTTTCACTGGAATCCTGCTAACCAGGACCCCAGTGATAGAGCGTTCTTCCTCTAGATTTAGTTGCCTAGGACTTTGTACACCCCACATTTGGCATACTGGTGCCCTCATATAAGTCCCTAGTATATGGTACTTAGGTACCTGGGGCATTGGGACACCAGGGGCCTCCATGGGCTGCAGCATGTATTGTGCCACCCATGGGAGCTCATGCAAAATGTGTATGCAGGCCTGCCATTGCAGCCTGCATGAAAAGATGCATGCACTCTTTTACTACAGGCCAGTGCATCAGATCACTGTAAGTCACCCCTATGGTAGGCCCTCCAAGCCCAGAGGGCAGGGTACATGTACCTATGTTTGAGGGAACTCCTGCATGAGCAGAGGTGCCCCTACAAACTCCAGCTCCATTACACTGGACTTTGTAAGTGCAGGGAAGCTATTTCATCTGTGTACTGGAAGCAGGTCACTACCTGTGTCCAGCTATATAATGGTAACTCCAAACCTAGGCATGTTTGGTATCAAACATGTCAGAATCATACCCCAATACTGTTGCCAGTTGTATATTCCATGCACTCTGGGGGGCTCCTTAGAGGACCCTCAGCATTGCTCCTACCAGTCTTCTGAGGTTTTCCGGGCAGCCCACGCTGCTGCCACCCCTCAGACAGGTTTCTGCCCTCCTGCTGCTTGACCAGCTCAGGTAGAGTAAGGCAGAACAAAGGATTTCCTGTGACAGAGGGTGGTATCACCCTCTTCCTTGGAAATAGGTGTTACATGACTTGGGAGAGTTAGTCCTCCCCAAGCACCGATATTCTTTGAAGAGCATATTTCGTGCCCTCCTCGCACAAATCAGTTTGCACCACTCAAAGGACCCCCGGTCCATGCTTTGACAAGAAACTGGACAAAGGAAAGGGGAGTGACCACTCCCCTGTCCATCACCACCCTATGGGTGGTGCCCAGGGCTCCTTCTGGTGGCCACTTGATTCTGTCATCTTGAATCTAAGGTGGACAGAGACCCCTTCGAGCATCTGAGTGGCCAGGTCAGGTAGGTGATGACAGGGCCCCCTCCTGTTAGGTGTACACCCTGCTAGCTGACCAATCCCCCCTTCCTGGGCTATTTAGGGTCTCCCTCTATGGTGGGTCCTCAGATTCAACGTGCAAGATTCCAGCAGGACTCCCCTGCATCGTTTACTTCATCTTATGGTCACTGGGACTGCAACTGGACCCTCCAAGAACTGACAATCTGCAACTACTGCGACAACTCCACTCTGCAACACTGTTTCTCCCCGGCTTCTTCCAGTGACTGAAACATTTCCCTGGCTGTGCATCTTCTGAGGGTGTCGAGTCTCCAGCCTGCACAAGAAGTAAGAAGGAATCTCCCTTGGAGTGAAGGAGTCATTCCCCTGCATCCTCAGGCACCAACTGCAATGACAACTGGCTGGTGAATCTTCTCTCCTCCGGAGCTGCGTAGATCCTGCATCACAGGTGGTGGTCTGGAGAGGTTCCCTTTGGTCCTCTCTACAAGCTATCCAACTTGGAAGACGGTAAACCCCAGTCACTCCTTGCAGGACAATACCCCTGTGCACAGTGACTCTTGCAGCTACCAAGACTTGTTTGTTCCTTCTCCAAAGGATTTTCAGGCTTCATGTAACCCCTGCCTCCAGCATGCCTTCCTGCAAAGCACAGTCTCCTGCCTGCTGCTCCAATTACGTGGGACTACTCTTCAGGTGTGCTGAGTTTGATGCCTGTGCCTGCTGCCAGTGGGTTGCCTGTGGGGCTGCCTCCTCTCCTTGTAACTCCCTCAGCTGCTGAGCATCACCTCAGACTCCCCTGCTTGGGTCAAGTTCCCTGGAACTTGCTGGTCCTCTTCAGCCTTGCAAACCTTCTTCTCTGTCTCTTTCATTTGCCAAGGCTTGTTGGTGGTTTTCCAGCACCACTGACTGACTGCATCTCGATCGCCAATGTAATACATTACTTGCATCACCTCTGGGACTCCTCTTCAGCTCGTGTGCTGTACTGCTGACCTTCTTTGTCCACCATTGTCCTTGTCCTGCATCCACAGCAGGGTGGATGGTGGCTCCTGCCACAACCGGACACTCCATAATGAACTGGAATTGGTCCCCTTTCTTTGCAGGTCCTCTTCTGTCAGGATCCACCTTTGGGTTCTTCCAGTCTTGGTTGGGTCTTGCATATACCTTTTCCAAAGCCCTCCTGTTGGTTTTGGGGAAAACCAAGTACTTACCTCTTCTGTCCTGGTCGTTGGGGGGCACTCTGGTACTCACCTCTTGTGGCTCCTGGTTCCTCCAGCTCCCTTCTACTGATTTCACTTCCTTGGGTGGGGGACTGCCTTACACATTCCAAATTTTTAGTATATGGTTTGCCCATCCCCTTGGGCTCTCACTATGTACTATTGCTTTTACCGGTCCTTTTTGCTTTCTATGCTACGTGTGTTTACTTACCTACAGTTATGGGACTGCCTATCCAGTATTCTAGTATTTGTGTTACTATGAAAAGTACCTTTATTTTTGTAACACAGTGTGGTTCTTTCATGTGTGAGAATGCTGTGTGACTACAGTGGTATTGCATAAGCTTTGGATGTCTCCAAGATAAGTCTTGGCTGCTCATCCACAACTATCTCTAGAGAGCCCTGGCTTCCTAGACACTGCATACATTTCACTAATAGTTGATACCTGGATGTGGTATAAGGTGATAACACTATAGGTTCAACCACACACCAGGCCAGCGTCCTACAACAGGCACAGACCTTTCACGTGCAGGTGTCAGCTCCTCCCTCCCCACTCTAGACCAGGAAACTCCTCAGGATATGCAGGACACACCTCAGATCCAAATGTGTCACTGTCTAGAGGGAATTCACAAACAGCCCAACTGTCAGTCTGAACCAGATGTGGATTCCACAGGAAGGCAAAGGCACAGCATGGTTAAGCAAGAAAATGCCCACTTTCTAAAAGTGTCATTTTCAAACAGACAATCTAAAATTCAACTGAACCAAAATATGTACTTTTAAATTGTGAGTTTACAGACCCCAAACTCCACATCTCTATCTGCTCTCAAAGGGAGACTGCACTTAAAAGATATTTAAAGGCAGTCCCCATGTTAACCTATGGGAGAGATAGGCCTTGCAATAATGAAAAATGAATTCAGCAGTATTTCACTATTAGGATATGTAAACATACCAGTACATGTTCTACCTTTTAAATACACTGCTCCCTGCCCATGCGGCTACATGGGGCCTACCCTAGAGTTGACTTACATGTACAAAAAGGGAAGGTTTTGGCCTGGCAATACACTTGCCAGGTTGAATTGACAATGAACAACTGCACACACAGGCACTGAAGTGGCAGTTCTGAGGCATGTTTACAGGGCCACTCATGTTGGTGACACAATCAGTGCTGCAAGCCCAATAGTAGAATTTGATTTACAGGCCCTGGGCACACATAGTGAACTTTACTAGGGACTCATCAGTAAATCAAACATGCCAATCATGTATAAAACAATCACCAATACAATTTACACACAAGGCACTTGCACTTTAACACTGGTCAGCAGTGCTAAAGTGCACAGAGACAATAAACCAGCCGAAACAGAGTCCAGCATACCATGAAAAAGGAGGTCAGAAGGCAAAAAGACAGTGGAAAACACACCAAAAGATGCCAGGACTAACACGCTGCATCACATAATCAAGTGGGGAGTCCAAACAACATCATGCATTTGGGGCTACAAATTTTTTATTCATACGAATACTGGATGTGATTAGTGAGCACGTTTGATGTCTACATTAAACTGATGCTTGGCTCGTCGACTTCTTAAGCTCATGTAATATTAAAAGGAAGTGTAATATTGCAACTAGTGGTACTGTAGCCTGCCAGGAGGCAACTTCCAGAAACCTAGGGCCTTATTTAAAGCTGAATGTAATGGAATGATAAATGTAATAGAAAATTCTCAAATTTCTTGAGGGAATGCTAAATCCAATTAGGAATCAACTAGTTCAGTGTACTCCAGAAAAGGCATTATTGTGGAGAGCATTCAGCAAATGGATTCTGATACCACTTTAGCACACTGGACTTTCCGTTATCAGAGAACTTTAAATGAGGCACTACACAGCTCATTTAATCATTGGTGGCTTGGAGGTAGAGTCGCCATTTAGATGTGACAGCTATAACACCATTTAGCCATGACATGCTGCAACAGCATGGATGACAGCAAGCCTAACATGCCACGCTGGCATGCTTAAAGGTGCTTAGTTATGTAATTTCTGAAGACAGAGCCCAAAGTGAGGGCTCATTTCCGTGACGCTCCTAACAAACGTCTCTGTAGTGGGTTGGGGCGTCCTTAATTGGGGAGCCCTTCTGACACCATTACTTGGTGCAAGTTGAACCATTAGAGTGTTCTCGATGGCAGAGACAGTGGCATCTCTGCATGCTGGAACGTTGTCACTCATCACCTTCCATGTGGGGTGGTGATATTGAGAGGGGCATATAGCACATCCTCCATTTTGTTATACATATTCCATTGCTACGCACCCCGAAACAATATTCTTAGTCATCTTTTAGGCTGGCGAGACACCACATTGCGCTCCTGGTCTTCATAACAGTGACAGCCAAGTGGAAACCCCTGGCAGAGGGATTCTATGCTATGGGTGCTTGTTTTTCCCCATTGGAGTGATTCGGGGTTCCAATAAAACTGTACAATTACATCAAACATGGGCACTGATGCCACACATTAAAATACTAAGAAAATATGCCATCTCGGGCAGTCAGGCATGCCCTGAGCCGAGGCCCTTCAGAAGGAACATCAGCTGCTTTACTTCTATAAATTGTTCCCCGTGGAGTTCTCATGGCTACTGGCCTCCTTGGACTTCCAGAGTGTGCACCCAGCAGCTCCTCTCGCCTATAAACACTATAAACAAACAGATAAGACCAGAAAAAACAACATCTCAAATTGCTACGGGGCCAGGGCCTTATGTTCATAATTTCCTTCCTGAGGTAGGGTAAGATCTCTACATTATTGTGACCAAATATGCTGTTCAATTCAAGGTGGCCTCCAGCAAACCCAGTAGCTCAAACATTGCTCTCCTCTCCAAAGTGAGTTGCAGACTACAGGCCTCAGTGACCACGAGCAGACACTCTACTGACTGCTGTAGCTTCAGATGCCATCCCTCCAGCAGGGTCTGGGAATGGTGTTCAATGCACCATTCATGCTACTCAAAGATGTGCTCTGTCACATAGACATCAACAGGTTTGTCTTGCTATTGCAGACACACGCTTTTCCTGCTCACCCTGAAACAGCCACAGGACTGCACCCGACTTCTCAGTGGGGCTGGGGAATACAGTGGTGCAAATGCCACCTTCGTTACCCAGGACGCTAGGCACCATACTACCTAAAACTTACCTCCAGTGTTTGTACCAATAAGATGCAGATTTTGTATCATTGTTATTGTGTTTACCTGCTACTATGTTCTGCTGATACAGATATTATGTTTACACACTACTATGCTCTGACTATTTAAATTCAATGTGTTATTTTTCTGAAGATGATAAATGATGAAAAAATGTATTCACTTTAATAGTAGATTTAGTGGAAAACTTTAGGATTATTTGTATTTACTACGTATTTTTTTTTAGGGCATGATGCTCAAATTCTTGACTTTCGAAAACATTGTACATATCGTCTGCCACTATTTCCCAATCTATTGATAATAAATTTAGTGAGCTCAGAAAGATGAAAAACTGAATTATCAGTTCCAGGATTCCAACATGCAACTTAAAGTTTGCAACCAGCTTGTAGCGAGCACTTGGCTTACTTGGCCTCCATGTTGGCAGCAAGACTAAAGATTCATATTTCCCTATTTATAAGGAGAATAGACACATTGAGGAGATCCTGGATAACATCAGTGAAAGCAACAAGGAGCTCTTTAGTGAATTCTTGCTGCTAACTAGACTGTAAGTGGAGAATAGACTTGGGAAAATAGAATAAGGCTCCCATTTTGACCCCTACTCCCCTGATCTTAAATTAATGGCAGCAAAGTAGCGCCTCTACTCACTCCTATGTTTGACACTTCTCTTTCTGAGAGTATAGTCCATTCAAACTGGAAAAAGGCTACTATCCAACCTGTGCTTAAGACGCCCAACTTGGTTCCGTCTCAGTGGCAAATGTTTGCCCCATTTCACTACTTCCTCTGCCAACTAAGATCCTGGAAAAAACGGTGAATCTTCAGTTGGCCAAATTCCTAGAATACAACCAATTACTTGACGATACACTGTCATGATACAGAGCAAGTAATAGCACTGAATCAGCACAACTACCAGTAATACTGTAGAGCTCAGAACAATCCTAGACCAGCGAGGCACGGCCACCCTGGCAGTACTGGATCTCTCTGCAGCCTTTGACATTGTCTCTCATCAGTACTGGATCTCTCTGCAGCCTTTGACATTGTCTCTCATCAGTACTGGATCTTTCTGCAGCCTTTGACATTGTCTCTCATCAGTACTGGATCTCTCTGCAGCCTTTGATATTGTCTCTCATCAGACAATGCTGGACAGACTGCTGGACTTCAGCATAGCGGGCAGTCTCTGTAGATGTTTTAGGTCCTTTCTAGAAAACAGAACTCAAAGGAGAGTCCGTCCTCCTTTTGTGTCATCTGCTTTTGCCTGTTGTTTTGTGGTACCACAAGATTTATCACGCAGACTCCTAACATATATATGGCACCTTTGGCTAAGGTCGTCAGATCGCATGGGCTGTGTTTGATGTCCTATGCGGATGACCCCCAAATAGTTTTATATATATATCCCAGGACGCATCCTGAAGTATTTGACTGAATGCAGCACAATCACCTTAAACTAAATGTTGAAAAAACGTCAGCTTTGCTGTTTGGCAAACATACAACAGGATGGTTTCCATTGTAGTGGCCAGACCAATTGGGGCAAATGCCAACAACCACAGAGTGTGCCAGAAATCTTGGGGTCTTTGTCGGCAATCCATTGATTTTTACCACCCAAATTAACAAGACGGTCCTACCTGTTTTGGAATTTTGCATGTGTTACATTAAATCTTCGCAATGTTGCCCACTATTTCTAGGAAGGATGTAGTTCAGCCTTGATTGCTTCTAGACTGGACTATGACAGTGCCATGTACCTTAGCCTGCTTTAATTTATTTTACAGTGGTTTCAGATTGTCACCTGGAAAGCTCTTCATTGGCTTCCAGTTTGGGAAAGAGTAAAGTTCAAAATTCTGTGTTTTGCACACAGAATGCAGCTCTGTTCCCCACAATATTAGTTGTAAAATTCATATGCATACTTTGAGGAGATGCCTCCATTTGGCTAACAAGTTTCTAGTAATCATACTTAAAACGAGACGTGCTATATATTGTGACAGATCTTTCTCCTTCATGGGATGGTCTCTCTGGAATGCGCTCCCTTGGCTCGGAGATGAGTTTACAATCATTTGCCATTTTGGAAACAGCTGAAGCCTTGCCTCTTCTCAAACAATGATCTTATCACACTGTTCAATCCCCTAGTTACTGTCTGGGTTTAGCGCTGGGACACCCGTGGATAGCTGTGATCTTTATAAATCTTGTATTCGTTCAATAGTTCATTCATTCAATCATGTATTCATTCATTCCATCAATTAATGCAGGCTAAATCTTCACCTTGAAAGATTTTGTGACTTCTTCTCGTTTCTATCATATTAGAACATTGGAATGCTGGGGGCTCCATTGGAGACAATGGAGTGCTGCGTGCTTTTACAGGCCGGTAAAAGCCCGCAGCGCCAACATTCCAATGTTCGCTTTGTTCACAGCAACAGCTGTGAACAAAGCCTCACGGAGCCTGAGGGGATTTTAATCCCCTCGGGCTCCGCGAACATTTTTTTTTTAATAGAACATTCTGCCCTGTGTGGCAGAATATTCTAATAGCCTTAGAACACGCCGTAGCGGGCTCTACCGGCTATTAAAGTCCCTCTCCCTTGTTAACGCGGGGAGCGGGCCTTTAATAGCCGGTAGAGCCCGCTACGGCGGGTTCTAAGGCTATATTAATACATTATATGCCATTTTATGCTTTGACACAGGTAAGGGTTCATACCAAGACGCTTCTAAAAAGGCCTTTTTTTGGGGAAAGCATAACTATGAACATTTAGGGCCTTAGTCACAAAGACAAACTTACACTTCTATGTAGGTTTTCGATTGTTTGCTATTCACAAAGGTATTTTACTAGTAGTTTTTTTATGACTGCCGAGTCTGCACACACAGAAAGATAGGGCTGCCCTGTCTTTTTATGTGCGGAGACTCAGCAGTCGAAAAGATACTACTTCCAAAATACCTTTGTGAACAGCAAACAACCATAAACTTACACAAAAGTGTAAGTCCACCTTTGTGAATCTGACAATTAATGACCGCCCACTTCACTTTCAGGTAATACTGAGGCGCTTCTTGCAACTATGATCCAAAACGTATGTAGGTTGTACTGCACCTATGTCCATGTCTGTCTTGATCTGCTCCTCAAGGTCCTCGGGAGACTCGTAGTACTCATAGTCTTCTCCACCCGGTGACTTGGGTTTACACTTTCCACAGCAGCAGTTGCAGCAGCAGCACAAACAGCAGCAGAAATAGCAACCTGTCAGCAGGCCACAGATTGCAAATAGGCCCTAGAAGAGGAAATAGCAAAAATTCCATCAACAAATACAGGAGTGGCCAGATCTATTAATAAGCTATTGGGTCTACACGATGTAGCACGTAGTACTGATAACTAAAATTATTCACATAAAATTGTTTTTATTGTTTGTATTTTAGATATTTGAGACATCATCAACTTAATTCTAATGATAAAAATAAATTAATACTTTTTGTTAAGCAATTGATTGTTCAATAAAATATCAAATGAACTGATATTTTTATATATGGAAGTAACAAGCATGTTCTACATTATTCAAAAACACAGATTTCAAAGTGTGCATGTTAACGTCCTAAATACAACTAAGGGTAAAAGTAAGTGCGTGTGTGCACAAGCATGCACGTGTGTGTGTAACCTACTGCAGCAAAATATGTGACTACCAATTATTTAAATCAAGTAACATGCACCTTAGCATGACCTTTTAAACAGGTCTTCTCGGAATTAGCCACTGCTCCCTTGGAATCTAAGAGACGCCCCTCCAGGCTCAAAACGGGGTGTGGCAGCCAAAAGGGAGCAAGTGACCTCCAGGAAGCCGTACAGCGTGGACATGCCAATGCTTAACGTCAGCCAGACTAAATATTGCATTCTCCTTCAATAGCCGAGTACTATTTGGTGCATTCAGTGGCATTTGTTCAGTAGTCACAGTACTGATCCTAGCCAAGTGCGCGCCTGTCACCTCAGGGCACTTCCTTGATCACACGATTGAACACAGACTCAATGTGTATTACATAGGATTTCTCCTTTTTCTTCCACCGCATGCTTTCATGCCAGAGGCTTATTCCACATTGCAACCATACTTAGCAAACACATTTAGTGGAGTTGTATACTTCATGGGCAAAATCACCAACAATGTACTTTTGGGCCAGATGTATCAAAGTGTTTTGCGGTCGCAAACGGCCCTCATTTTGGTATGTAACAAAT
This sequence comes from Pleurodeles waltl, assembly GCF_031143425.1. Taxonomy (NCBI): domain Eukaryota; kingdom Metazoa; phylum Chordata; class Amphibia; order Caudata; family Salamandridae; genus Pleurodeles; species Pleurodeles waltl. The sequence continues at coordinate 708,899,933 of NC_090439.1, read as the reverse complement.
CCAATTTGCAATTCGGTAACTTGTTACCAAATCGCAAAATGGATTTGCGACTACATACCATTCGGTATTAGGAAGGGGCGTGTCAAGGGCGTCCCTTCCTAAAACCGAATCACAGAGGTATGTATGACTGGTTTGTTACCGTGAATGCGGTCGGAAAACAATCGCAGTTACCACCAATTTAAATTGCTGATAACCCATTCGCAAAGGGGAATGGTACCCCTTTGTGAATGCATGAAAAAACATTTAGTAAGAGCAGGCAGTGGTACCACGGACCACTCCCTACTCTTACAAAATGAAAAGAAAACTTTTCATTTTTCATTTTTCATTTTAAATGCATCCCGTTTTCCTTTGAGGAAAACAGGCTGCATTTAAAAGAAAAAAGAAAAAAAAAGATTGCTTTATTGGAAAGCAATCACAGACATGGTGGTCTGCTGAGCCCAGCAGGCCACCATCCCTGTGATTGTAGCCATTCGCAATGGCTCGCACATTGCAACCTACCTCATGAATATTAATGAGGTAGGTCCATTTGCGAGCCCTTGCGAATCGCAGTATGAAACTCCTGGAGTTTCAGACATTCCAATAGCGATTACTTAATTGCGATTAGCAAAAAATCAGAATTAGGTAATTGCTATTGGATATAATGATGCATCTGGCCCTTTGTGTTGTATATAATATGCATTCATGTGTAACTAAAGTGAAATTAATTATTCATAAAAACTATTCACGGTTTGTTTTTGGAGTGAATCGTATGTTCTGGAATGACACAACGCAGCAAAAAATAGTTTTGAAAGTGCAAACAACTTTATGGTGATGAACCACTTAAATGCACATAAAGACCTTCATCCCATAACTACTTAATGTGACTCCAGTCTGTTTTCTTTTATTAAACTCAATTAGTGAGGATTTATGTAGGGATGGGCATCTTTGGTTCTTTTATCTGCAGGAAGTGAAAATATAATCAGCGCTCTCAGCATTTTCCTGTATCCCTTTGCCACAGTTTCTATGGTGGCCTTCTTCAGGTTTTCTAACCACGAAAAATACACGTAATACTCCCACCAGCTACCATTTTCTCAATCACACAAAACACTACCTTAATACTGTGTGCATTCCTTTTGCGTGCGATGGCAACTATACAAGATGCAAGCGCATACAAATTGAGTACAAATGATCCTGCAGACCAACAGGGTGATTTAGAAACATCTACAGATCGTAGCAAAGAATTGAGTTTAGCTCAGACAAATGATAATTGGCCCTAATGACGACCTCATGAAATATTTGAGCCCTACGTTCAGGGTCGAAACGCATTGGAAATATTTCATAGGGAAGCTGGAGTGTCTCTTCCCGCAGGCCTGCAGCACCGATTGTGCCACCCACATGAGTTCCCTGTAAACCTGCCTCAGGCCTCCCACTGCAGTATCTGTATGTGCAGTTTTCACTGTCAGTTCCACCTGGCAAGCTCACCCACTTGCCACGCCCAAGCCTTCCCTTTTACTTCATGTAAGTCACCCCACGTTAGACCTAAGGCAGCCCCTTGGGCAGGGTGCAGTGTATTTAAAAGGTAAGATATGTACTGGTTTGTTTTACATGTCCTGGTAGTGAAATACTGCTAAATTCGTTTTTCACTATTATAAGGACTATCTCTCCCATAGAGTAACATTGGGATTGCCTTGAAATATCTTTTAAGTGCAGTTTACTAGTGGGGACAGATAGGGGGTTATCTTGGGTGTGTAACTCCCTCGCCCTAACTAGAGTGGGTGAGTTCTGCCTGGCTTAGGTGTATACCCTAGCTGACCAGAAACCCCATTTCTAAAAATAGGGATATGGAGTTTGGGGTCACTAAACTCACAATTTAAAATTACATCTTTTGGTAAACTTGGTTTTTAGATTATAAGTTTGAAAATGCCACTTTTAGAAAGTGGGAATTTTTTCCTGCTCAACCATTCTGTGCCTCTGCCTGTGGAATACACGTCTGGATCAGGATGGATGCCAGTTGGGCTGTTTATGAATTTACTCTAGACAGTCACACAAAGGGAGCTGAGGTGTGCCCTGCATATTAGGATGAGTCTTCCTAGGTTAGACTGGTGGGAGGAGCTGACACCTGCATCTGAATAGAGCTGTGCCTGTCCTTACAAAAAGATGTCTGCAACCCCCTGCAGTGCTTTTGGGGCAAGGGTAGGAAAGGCAGGGTCTTGTGCACTACAAAGACTTTCTTTCCTTTGAAGTTTGCCTACTTCGAAGGCAGAAATAAGTATAAGTATGGGACCTATGAGACTGCAACTTTAGAATCCTTCTGGACTGAAGACATTCTGCCAGGAAGAAGAGCTAGATGTTGTAGGAGGGACTGACGCTCTGCCTGTTGCTATGCTGTGCTGGCCTGCTGCATTTCTGCTTCTGTCCTGGAAGTGAAAGGACTGGACTTTGCTTTCTTCATCCTGCTTCCAAACGTTTTCCAAGGGCTTGGACTGAGCTTGCCTCCTGTTAGAAGTCTCAGGGACATCAAAGACTTAGGGGGTCATTCTGACCCTGGCGGCCGGTGACCGCCAGGGTCACCGACCACAGGAGCACTGCCAACAGGCTGGCGGTGCTCCCAAGGGCATTCTGACCGCGGCGGTTCAGCCGCGGCCAGAAAGGGTAAACCGGCGGTCTCCCGCCGGTTTACCACTGCCCTACAGAATCCTCCATGGCGGCGGAGCGTGCTCCGCCGCCATGGGGATTCTGACACCCCCTACCGCCATCCTGTTCCTGGTGGGTCTCCCGCCAGGAACAGGATGCCGGTAGGGGGTGCCGCGGGGCCCCTGGGGGCCCCTGCAGTGCCCATGCCAATGGCATGGGCACTGCAGGGGCCCCCGTAAGAGGGCCCCACAAAGTATTTCAGTGTCTGCAAAGCAGACACTGAAATACGCGACGGGTGCAACTGCACCCGTCGCACCTTCCCACTACGCCGGCTCCATTCGGAGCCGGCGTCCTCGTGGGAAGGTAGATTTGCCCTGGGCTGGCGGGCGGCCTTTTGGCGGCCGCCCGCCAGCCCAGGGCAAATCTCAAAATACCCTCAGCGGTCTTGTGACCGCGGAGCGGTATTTTGACAGGGGAACATTGGCGGGCGGCCTCCGCCGCCCGCCAATGTTAGAATCACCCCCTTAATCTGCCAGCACCTGGGCTCTCTTGCTGAGAGTCCTGACTCACCAAGTTGTGCTAAATCCAGTTCCTGGGCACTTGGGAATGAGTTCTGGTGTATCGCAGAAGAAACCAAGTACATTAATTCCAAAGCAACTTCAGAACCGGCACCGCTGTACGACTCCATGCCACTGCCTGCACCGGAGCTGTGGTCCCCGCTGAGTGAAGCAACCACTGCCACAGGTCCAATGCAGCCACAGCATCTCTCAAGTCCTGCCACAGCGTACGTCCTGAGTGCCATGTCCCCGATGTACATGACACTAGACTCCGCCGTAGCACCTGTGGCCCTGTGGTGTGATTTTGACACTGCAAAGTTGATGCCTCACATCTTGATCCATCTATCCTGTGGATCATAAGTAACCGACGCTTCGCCAGCAATGCTGCATCACCTCCCCTGCAACCGTAAGGAACCAATGCCTCACCTCCTCAGTAGCAGTAAGGAACCAATGATGCACCGGCTCCAGTGATGCCTCACCTCCCGAACTCCGTTCGATATCTTTGTTGCCTCCTTTTCGAAAGGTACTGTACCTGTAGTATGTGCAACTCTGTGACCAGACCACACTCCCTCACAAGTGACGTTGGACTGTTGGGAACAACTCTGTCAAGATGTTGTGATAGCCCCAGTTGGAGCTATTGTGTATCTAGGTGCTTTACTGAGATTTAATATTTACAAAATCATATCTTTGCTTGTGTATGTTAGATTTTTGTTGCTTTGGTCTTGTTCAACTCAGATAAATATTGGCTATTTTATTAAAGTGGTGCGGAGTACCAGTACTTTTGTGGTGTTTTCACTGTGTTATTGTGTGTGTGTGTGTACATATACTTTACACATTGCCTCTGAGATAAGCCTGACTGCTCGTGCCAAGCTACCAAGTGGGTTCCGCAGGGGTTATCTTAGCTGTGTGGCTCCCTTACCCTCACTAGAGTGAGGGTCCCTACTTGGACAGTGTGCAAACCACTGCCAACTAGAGACCCCATTTCTAACATTAAGTATGATGATGTGGTCTTTTTTAGGATTTGTATATATGAAAGACCAGACTATTCTGTGCAATTGCAGATGATGATGCTAATTGAACACATGAAATGCAAATAATATAGCAGTGCACACAAAATTAAGGTGCTCTTTTGTGTGTGTTTATAATTGAGAAATTGGTAGCTGGTGGCGGTCTTATACATATTTTTCTTTGCTTTACTTGATCCTCTCCCACGCAGGCTCTACAGGATCACACCCCTTTGCTTTTCGTTTCATTTTATAACGACTTTCGTTTATTGAAATGTAATTAAGTGCGTGCTAGCTCTAATCCTGGTGACATTATGTTTGACAGAACTAGTTGCAGTGTACGAGGTTTTTACCGCTTACGGATTGTCAGCCATTTTGAAACAAAAAGGTGCCTTCAGAAGAGATTAGCATCTAAGGAGCCCTCACCTTTGCCCACCAGCTGGACAGCATGAAGTAAGTGTTAACATTCTCTTCTCCGAATTGCTCTGCCACATACAGCCCCAGTGAGCCATACTTGTCATAAATATTCCTTTTTGACACATCAACCAGTATTGCATGGGCATTGTTGATCTCTTTGAATTTCTCAGAAGCCTCTGGACTGTCCGGGTTCTTATCTGGGTGATGTTTTAGTGCAAGTTTCCTAGAGGGAGAGAGACAAAAACAATGCTTTGATAGGAGAAGCAGAGACAGGAGCGAGCAAATGCATCTGCAGAGTCACCATTGTTTTAACATAAAAATAATACCCGCAATAATGGAGTATCCGTTATCTAGTGCTTTTACAAAAGCATTTTTTACTTAGAACAATTTGTCATTATTTTGTGCATTGTAATTCACAAACAAGAGTTTTCGAAATATAACTAAACACCCGAAGTGGTTTTACTAAGGATTTGCATGTAGCAAAGCGATGCAAAGTGACTCAAAGCATGGTGTTGATTTTCATTACTGTTATAAGAGCCTGCAACCACACAAGCGTATGTGCACCCCTTAGTAAATACCCCTCCATAGTTCAGCCAGTTCAACATCAACTGGAAGTAGGATGCCACACCCAGCTTTAAAACTTTAACAGATTGGTGGAGGGGACTTTTAAAATGTATCAGAGGAGGCCTATTTATTTTTGAGGTGATTTAAAAAATAGATCAGCTGCAAGTGTCAATTATCTGAAGTGGCCTTGTTGAGGTGTAGCATGTTACACATTTCCTGAGTAAAATGTTATTCTATGCAAATGAAATCACTGTCAATAAATAACCTTTTGAAAGAATCTTCACATATTAACCTAAGGAAGTATATAAAGAAGGGTTTGTATTGGTCAACATAGGAATGGAAATTATTGTTGGCCCTTGGCTGTCGTCATATCAAGAAGTCTATGGTTGGTCAGACTACAGCTTCTGCAATTATAGGGAGAGCAACTAGTTCCATTGGTTGTTCTCCACATGTTCAAACGTCTCAGAGTGGCTCTAAGTGACAACTCTTTCTTGAGAGCAAAGAACCTGAAACAATAATTGATGATGAGCACAGAGCAGGAGCAGGCAATGAGAGGTTTGTAAGCCTTCCTTGGCAGGGCCATACCTAGTTTACAGGAGCAAACACAAGTAGTAGAAGGAATAGAGGCAGTGGAGTAGGCTACAAAATGCTTTCAACAGAAAGAGCTACAGTTATGTAAATCCAAGTTCAGGAGAAAGTGGGAACAGAGCATAAATTGTTTTGAATGCACACAGTGCTACACTTTTACCATGCCAAGTAAGATAGAAGATAGAATAGGGCAGATAAATTAAAAAAAGAGGTGAAAGCAGAAACGTTGTGAATGAGAAGAATGTCAGGGTGAGCAAGTGTTGAAAAATGAAAAACAAAACCAGAAACACAGAACGTCAAGGTAAGGGGAGGTCACAGTGCTCTGCCCTGCAGTGGGCGGTCGTGCGGCGTCTCCCAGCTGAGATCGGAGACCTCCTCGGCAGCACGCTGGAGCGCGAGGACCTCAGGGCTGCCCAGGCCCGTGCCTGACTGGAATGGGCAGCAGAAATGCCATGCATTCAGCTTGACACCCTGACTGAGGAGAAAGTGCTTTCTTGGAGGCTGCACACATGACACCAGGCCTTAGCTTTGGGGTCTCTTCGGCTGCGGAGATCTTCCAAAATGCCATACGGGAGACACTGTTCAGTTTGACCGGCGTAATTAACCTAAGTGACGACATCTTAATCTTCTCCAACACATTAGAGGAATACCACAAACACCTGAGAGCCACTCTCCAGAGGTTATCGGAAGCAGTGCTAACTTTGCACCGGAAGAAGTGCGCCTTTTACTGCAACTCCATTGACTTCTTTGGCTATATCTTTTCAAGGGAAGGTCTGAAGGTTGACCCCAAGAAAGTAGAGGCCGTCCGAGGAGCAGTTGTACCTCGCAACGCCACTGAGGTTAGAAGCTTCCTCGGTATGGCAATGTATTGTGGGAGGTTCATCCCCAATCTGTCCACGCTTGCTGAACCTCTTCAACAGCTCACAAAAGCCAACACCCCCTGGGAGTGGGGCGTACAAGTGGACAAGGCGTTCCAGGCAGTCAAGAGTGCGCTGTTGGACTTTGTGGTCATGGCATACTCCCACCCGTACAAGAGAACTGAAGTAGCGGTGGACACCAGCCCCGTTGGGCTATGCCAGCAGGGCACTCTCGGCAATGGAGGCCTGGTGTGCACAAATAGAGTGGGAAGCGCTGACCATACGATGGGCCTGCCAGCATTTCCACCTGTATTTGTATTTAGGATGGTTACTGCCCACAAGCCACTGGTATCCCTCTATGCGGGCACAGCACGACTTGCCCCACCAAGAATTAAGCGGTGGGTGGTGCTCCTCCAGCCCTACTGGTTTGACGTTGTATACCGACCAGGAGTCATCAATCCTGCAGATTACTTATCACGCCATCCGTTGTGGCATCGCTCGCAGGCAGAAGAAGAGGAGGAGGATGGGCGGACAGTGAGTTTCGTAAGCATGATAGTGAACCTAGCTTGTCCCACGGCACTAACGGTGATGGAGATCGCTGACGCCTCAAGCCGTGATACAGTCATCGGCCGAGCCAAGGAGACTCTGGTCAATCGGTCATGCAAACTTTTCCTTGACAAGACGCACGATTTTGACTCTGAGGAGCGCAGGGCGATGCAGTGGATCTGGAAGGTGAGGCTGGAGCTCTCAGTGAGTCTGGAAGGTCTTCTTCTCCGGGGTCAGCGCTTAGTAATACCCCACAGTCTACACCACAGAGTAGGAGAATTAGCACACCAGGGTCATCAGGGGATAGCGAAGACTGAGGCCCGTTTGCGTGAGAAAGTGTGGTTCCTCGGGATGGACGCCATGGTAGACGACCTGATACAAAGATGTCATCCCTCTGCTATCACCGCTCGAGATCCCGTCCCTGCTCCAGTGATGACTGAACCACCCAGCACTCGACCATGGTCCAGGTTAATCCTGGATTTTGGTAGCTTTCCTGATGTCCAGCTGACGGCTGTCATGATTGACTCGTGCACCCGGTTTCCGGTGGTGGAACTGGTGATGTCCATGGCATTTGAGCATGTCCATCCTGTCTTGGAGAAGGTTTTCGCTCTCTTGGGTCTGCCTGAAGAGATAGGAACGGACAACGGTCCTCCATTTCACGGCCAGGAGTTTCAGGACTACCATCGCTCATTAGCCATATCACACCGGCGAATCACCCCTCAATGGCCTCAGGAAAACAGGGATGTTGAGCGCTTCATGCGGACTCTGAACCGTGGTTTACGAATTGGAGTAAGACAACAAGAGCGCACCAAGATATGCCTGCGTGCATTCCTGATGCCTACCAGCAGACACCCCATAGCACGATGGGGTGTGCCCCGGCGGCGTTGATATTTCGTTCCCCGCCACAAGACTGCATACCGGCTGATGAGCAGTGGCAACCCCCTTAGTTGGATGTACTCAAGATGCAGGAGAAGCGAACACAGAGCAATGTCCAGGCCAGCGAGGAGAAAGGCGAAACATTCCAACCTGAAAAAGGGGGAATCCGTCATTCTGAAGGATCGCCATTCAGGTTGGAAGTTCCATACCTCCTTTGAACCTGACATCTGAATAGTGGAGAAGATCAATGTGACCATGGTTACTGCCAGAAAAGGGGGGCGTCAGGTGACCCGGAACATGTTGTGGTTCTGGAGGGTGGAGCCTCGGGACGGTGATTCAGAAGCTAACCCAGTGGACAAAAGTGGCGAAGAGCTTGAAGGAGGCTACGTTGCGCAGCCAAGCCAATGCCGACCACAGAGTGACGGAGGTCCCAGCAGAGATCTCGAGGGGCCCTGCGCCACAGATCGGGGACCCGTGCAAGGCTTTAGCAGAGTGGGAGAGGTGAAAGGTACCACCTGCGGCCCAACCCTGAACCCAGCCAAAGGCTAAGACACTTCATGTGTTAACAAAGGAAGAAAAAGTGACTGGTGTCCACGTACAGCCAAGAACTCCTGTTATTATTATTATTATTTTGTATATATATCTATCTCTTTAGTTTCATTTTGTATCCCTGTTTGTTGTTATTCATATACCTTGTTCGAAGGTGATGGTTCTTGTAGTAGTTCACTAAAACATGGGGGGATGTAGAGGGCCACCCGGGCCCTCCCCTACAATGTTGCCTGCTCCGTGATGCCATACGGTGTCCGGAGCGGAGGTAATAAAATATTGAGGCGCCCTGCCCGCGAGGTCCTGGCGCGCCAGTTAAGCATACAGCAGGCTGCAGTGTGGTTATTGTTCCCTGTTAGACTGCGCAGTCTGCGGGCCACGCGGTGCAGCAGGCCATGCTACACCCTGCCCCCTGCATCACCCCGCCCTCCCAAGATGAAAGGAAGCAGACACTTGTTTAGAGCTTGTAAATTCTGAACCAACTGGCCTGCTTCTCTGAATGTGAAAGGGGCTCAATAAGATCTCCTTGTGGGCCTTTGTCGGGGGTGTTCTGCATTTTAACATCTCAATGTAGTGCAGGGAGCTTTTTCTACTGCAAGTTTTTTTGTAGGCCCAGATCAAACTCGGCACAGCCAGATCAGAGGGATTTTCATACAAAACAACAAAAACACCCCAATCCACTTAGAAGTACCCTCAAAGGATCAACGGCCAGGTCTGGTGAGATGCTGCAGTAATTACAGCAGAAACAGGGCAAGGGCAGCAGAGGCTATCTTTAGTAGTCAGATGACAGCAAACCTTGTTTAATTTATTTACATGTTATAAATGTTCACGTGAATGTGAGCACCAGATTTCTATGAATATTTGAAGTAAACAGGCACCCTTGGAATTCGTGCACACAGCTGGATCTGGCTGGATTATGCTTACAAAACAATCAACAGCCAGGAGCGGATGTCAGATGGTGTTAATGTTGGTTTGGTGGCAAAAGTGTCTTTACGGTACATAAACGCACCCAGATTAGATCTAGTATATTACCTTTATTTTTCATGGGTAATTTGTATAACATTATTTAGAATTTGTCCCTAAAATCCAGATAGATTGTTTAAGAAATAGATCCGATATTGTCTCCATAGTGAAAAAAATAGATTACTTTTTCAAATTCGAGTTAATATTGCCTACAAAGTGAAAAAAAGTTACTAAAGCATAAATATGAAATGCCACAAACATTCTACAGGTAAATTATCTAAGTTACTCAACAAAGTACTTAAAAATAAAAAAGGAAGCATTCACAAATTACTGTTTGAAGCTGGCTGCCTTTTCTGTGCCAAGAGATTTTATCTTATAGTCCAACATCTCCCGAAGTCTCAACAGTAAATGGGGCTTAAACAGTGCGAATTGCCCAAGATCACTATATGCTAGAGTGGTGCCAAGACTTAAATGTGCTATTGCCCTTTAAAATAATCTCGAGGTCATCCTCTATTTGCCTCAAATGTAGCTGCATATTTCCTGTGAAAAGGTCTTATCCTGCAACAGAGAAGTTGCAAATATACATGAACCATAAACAGTGTGAAGTACTATAAACCACCCACCAAATGTTAGGCTGTCGACAACCCTAAAACTAAGCTTCTACACGCTCGGAAAAAAATATCCAGCGAATAGAGTTTTACATATCAGTGCACTTCAAAGTATGCAGACACTGTTCTCCAGCCAAGCGTAAAGGACGGGCTGCAATCACAAAGCTATGCTTAAAATCCAAAGCACTATGGCAGTTGTGTGTCACTGTAAAATTCAACAGAAGTAAAACAATTTGTAAAACAAATCATCCCTTTCACACTGCCGCGGACCTTGCTCATACTCATACTTGCTCACTAAGAAATCGTCGGACATGTTACCACTACTTCAAGTTTTTTTTTTTTTTTGTTTTTTTTAAACAAGGGGGAATCCAAAGCCAAGATTTCATTTTTCAACCTCCAAAGAATAACTAACTAAAAAGCACTCACCTAATTTTATCTCATATATTGCAGCTGACTCCAAATTCAATTTCCAGACTATTGCTACATCATAATTTTGCTTGTTTACGTAATAAATAAAATATACACTAAAAGTTAAAGCATTTTGGTAATATTATACAGAAATAAAAGTTTATAACAAATAATTTCTTCACACCACCATGGAGAGTGCTCATATATAGCACTACGATACCTGTGGTCATGTTATAGCTACACCATTGCATGTTTTTAAAAATAACACGTATATAAAATAGTGCAAAAATACTAAGACACAAACAAACTAGACAAGCGTCTAAGCGCTGGAACAACAATGCCCGACAGCTAGAATGTTAGGTGTCAGTGCTATTAAAAGTATGCAGCCTCTCTTATGCGGCCAACAAAAGGAACAGGCTGCAATCACCGAAATGAAGGATTATCATCAGTGGAAAAAATGGGTCTATTTATTCTGTATAGTTAGGAAATTAAACATTCTCAACTCCTTCAGCAGTTTATCCAAAAAATCAAAAGGCAGTAACATTACACTCAGCAGAAGGGACGGGCTGCAATCACATTACTGTGTTTTCAGTCCAAGCAGTTGTCTGGCGCATACAGAGGTCAAACAATATGTGACCCAAACCATCCCTTCACACCGCCACAGAGCAGTGGTGCTTTATATGAGTGTGCTCATATAAAGCACTACAACACCTTAGGACATGTTACCACTACATCAGTGCGGAAATAACATATACGTATATATATATAAAAAAGGAAATATAACAAGTAAATGAAAATAGTAAAACACAAAATAGACAAGCTTCGTAGCGATACAACCACAATGGCTGGAGTTTTACATGCCAGTGTTCTTGAAGTATGCAGTCTCCCTTCTCCGGCCGCCAAAAGAAACAGGCTTCAAACACAAAACTTAAGGACTATCATCTGTGGCTGAAATGGACCAGGCAAAACGAAGACAATTAAAGGGACGGTTACCAGCAGGAGTGTCCCTCTTGCAAGGGGATGTCACGCTGATAAAGGGAAACACATAAATGTGTGTGTAGAGCTCCAAAGAGCTGTTCAGAATTTTAAAAAAGTCAGGCAGCAGAAAGGTAAAATAGAAACAAGCATTTGAACTGCAATGGGTCTAGTGTTCTCTCAAGTTAGAGCTATTAGAGCTTTCTTGCCACACAAACTGAAAATAAAAAGTAAAACAGTTGACAAAGTGCCTCCGGCAGCTCGCAGAGACAGACAAAAGGAACAAGCATTTGCAATACAAGAACAGAAAATGCACGAGGGAGAGTAAGGAATGGAATAAACAAAGTCACACATGACTGCAGATGAAAAGAAGTAATAAACTAGAGCCCTGTTAACAGAAACAGACTGGAGCCACTGAAACATCCAGTGCTCTGGTCAAATGCTACTAGCCTAAGAAAAAAAGTAATCCCTAAGCACAAGCTACATAGGCACAAGTGGAAGGCTACAAGTACTAGGGCCATGCTCCAGGGGAGTGTACAACTGTGGGAACGGTGAGACAAAGAGAAAGGATTGACCACTAGCAAGCAAGGATTTTTTAAGTACACTGAAACAAACCAGTGAGAAAGCAGAGACCCCACAAAGAAGTATAGAAGTATACACTAAAGTATATACAAGAGGTCTCGAATGCTCGACCTAAAAATGATTGCACTGGATCTGGATACAGTGGCAGCAGTAGATTCCCAGTAGCTAAGAGAACAGCTTGTGACTGGAACAGGTTTATTGAGGTACATTTTGCGTTAGTGCTTTACCACTCTTATTTAGAAATAAGTGTAAATGATATAAATAAGGGCTTTTGTCAGTAATCACTGCATAACACAAAGAAATCCTGGGATGCTTGATCAGCCTGGTTTTCTAAGCACCTGTGGCTATTTTAGAAGCATTTGTAACTCTAAATTTCACATTAAGGCTCCCAACATAAGTCGGAGAATCATTGGGCCCCAGTTACCACATTTTTTGTATGCTTAGTTGTGTCTTTCTACTATCTTAGATGAGGATTTCACTGAATATCCAGACCTGATTCACAAATTATTTTCTGTGATTAGTTTCCAGATGTAGGATATTCTCATTACTGCACATTGATGAGTAGGCAAGTCTTATGCTAGGAAATCTGTGAGTAAGTCAAACCTAAGCCTGATGTTGACACTTCTACACATATAAAATTCTTTGTGAATCAGTCCCATAGGTTGCGCCTGAAAAGGTGTGATCAATTGTCTACCATTGTAAATTGAGGATTATAGATAGGAAAGGGTAAGTACTAAAGTGTGTGCACTGCACCATGCATGGACCAAGACAGATGGTCAGTTTAAAATGTTGCACATATGAGCATCATGTAGATCAGGGACCGCATTATATATTGGACCCTGATGATGCATGTGTTCCCACTTTAGTGCCCCGGAGCACAATGGTATTATAGAAGAAGGTGGAGATGCTTGTGCCTCACCTCCTGTAAAACTGATGTCAATTGTGTACACATGTATCAACAGTGCTATCATGAAAGGGTGTTCCCTCATTTGCATAGGGGCGGGCCCTACAGAAATAAGGGAATTCCCTTGTCTCTGTGTCATATTATGTATGTGAGTGCAGAGGCAAACAGACCCTTAGGAGGAGCACTCACAGTGCGTTACAAAAGGGTGTCTCACTGTCCTTCAGGCAGCCCAGAGTCACTCACTGCATTCCCCTATACAGGTGATCTTTCCCCATTTTTTAAATTGATGGCGGCATGCCACCTGCACTGTGAAACATGGAGCGACTTTGAAGCAGCTGCTCCATATTTTACTGAAGGCACTGACCCCAGGGCACCACCCATCACTAGTGCAGTGCATTCATTGTAAGGTCCCTGTTTGTGCCTGGTGCATGTTTAAAGGTGACTTTCACAGCAGTACACCCTTTCCATAATACAGCTCTTGGAGGGCTGGAAAGACTTGCCATTCTTGTCCCACCCTGTTTGTTTTAATTTTCAAAATGGTAACTATGGTTCGGCACCAGTGGTGGTTGGCTCATGTTTAGGGCAGGGGGGTGATGGGTGGATCAGAACACAATAGTAATAAAAAAATAATTCAAAAAAAGGCACTTACCTTCAGGCGTGTTCCTTGCTGCATCCTCCTGCTCCTGGAAGCTCCAACCCATAGGATCAGGAAATGCCACTAACGAATCCTGACACTGCTTTCATGCTGCTAACCAGCATGAAAGCAGCATCAGGATTGGTGGGAGCAGGCTCTCTCAGCACTCACAAGAGAGCCTGTTCTTTTTCAAATGCAGCTGTCCAGCTAGCCGTCGCAAGTCACCTAGCCAAAGGGACATGCACACTTTAAACAAGTGCACAGCTCCCTGCTGCCACTCGGCAGCAATTGCCCCGCTTCATCCTGATGGGGCGCTGAAAATAAAATGGTTATAAACTAAGTTTATTACCATTTCATTTTTCCGTTATGGGGGGCATTTTTTGGCACGGCAACGCTCCTCCACTCACATGGAAGGGCTGCCCCTGTTCAGCTCAGATATGGGTTTTCCAGAGGTGAAAGGGCACCATTTCCAAATATGCACTTAAAGTTTGTATAAATAAAAATTTACAGAAACCTGTTCGATGTGAGAAGCACTGAAGATGGATTCAGTTGTACACTTATGCAATGTGATTATTGTATGCTGTTGTTCAGCCAAAGCAATCACTGTGGGATTCAAGATGTTAGGATAACATCTCCATTTATGTTGGTTTTATGTGTTGGAACTTTTTAATGTCTACATTTTTAAAACAGTGACATTCATACAACTTTGTCAAGGCTCACTAAAGAACTGGGGTGACCACCTCCTTATAAATAATTTTGAACACTGCTTCCAGTCCTGAACTTTTGTGCGATCCTCAAAAGATTTTTGCACACTGTAGTCTTACTTGGCTTCCATTGAACAAGTTATACAAACACAGCTGAAAATAGTGTTTTATAGGTGAAAATCTCAGGTAAGAAACAGTATCTATGATGACCTAGGGAGAAGTGGTTAGCCCTAATAAGAACAGCCACAGAACATGGGCCCCAATTTGTTGGAATAAGGAGAAATAATCTCACCCCAGTACTATGACAGAGGTGTTGTGTGGCCATATAATGGCTTTGGAAATGTAAAACACATCAACTGCATGACAAATATATGCAAACATGTGTGCATCAACTTCATCACAGCAAATAAGATTAGTTACCTCTGAGACACTGTTGAGATAGAAGGTATAGCCACTAGTCACTATAAAAGTGCTTCCTAAAATAATTGAGACATGAGGCTGGTTTTGATTTTGAATTTACCCCACCTCCATGCTCTGCACAGGAAATATGGAAGCTGTAAATTGGTTCTCAACAACAGTCAGCACTGTATCAGGAAAAGTGATTCTCATCCTAATACATGAAATGCCTCACTTTTGCCTTTCAGTCTTCTTAATTAACCAACCAGAGTGATTAAAACGAACTTACGCTCCAGCTACCTGAATAGTTGTATCTCCTTCCACCAACCACCCAGATACCTCCCCAACACAAGCCTCGTACTCACACAAATACTAAGCATATATAGAACTAGATAAGGAGGATGGGCGTTCCCTTACATCGCCTTTAAATCGTAGAACAACTTTCCACTCCACATTAGAGCCTCCCCCTCTCTTCTTGAATTCTGCAAGAAGCTGAAGACCTGGCTTTTCAATTAACCAACCTACTATAGGCAGGGCTGAGCACACACACCTGCTCATTACCAGGATACCCTTAAGGGTGAGAGTGCGTTTTACAAATACACATGACATAACTCCACGTTTGAATCAAGGGTGAGTTCGACCTTTCACCTGTTTTGGCCTTTGACTGACCACACAGTACAAAATCCCACAAGCATTCATTCATTTTATTTTTTCGATATAATTTCTGAAATTTTTTTCAACATTACCTGTTGAAAGTTAAAACTTGACAGTTGCCGTCACACTTCCCTCCTGCTGTTCTACGACAAAAGAGTAATAGAGGCACAGGACTTTATGTGGAGCACTCATGCCAGAATAGCAAGGTACACACACAAAGTAACAAAGTGCACAATGGAATCACACAAATCCCCTGAAGTGCTTGCTTATATAGACTCAACGAGTCTCAGGAGCAGATTAACTTGTAGGTTTGCCCTCTTTATCTCTACCCAAGGGACGCCTGTGGATGAGATAACCTGTTCATACTCCTCTTAATACAGGCTTTCATGCTAGATGCCTATAGTTACATTCACAAATAGACATTATTTTTTGATTGCGCCTTCAACATTCTATTTGTGTGTGTGTGTGTGTGTGTGTGATGGTGTGAGACAAGTGCCGTGAGAGTCTCTTTGATTTCTGTCTCCACGGTGCGATGTGACGCATGCAAAATAGCCCACTCTGGCTGCATCTGTGCCTCTGCCATATCCTATTAGCTGTAAAGTTTATGCTCCAGGGTTGTTATGGAACTCAACAATCTGTTTGTCTGAGACAGCGCACAAAAGCACTACCCAACTCCTCCTACTGTAGCCACCTGCAGGGACCGACCACCCCATTTCATCTGTATCAGTCACATCTGTATTCAAGGAAGGTCTTTCGTTGCTATGTGCACATGCTTGCTGGAGTGTGTGTCTATCTGTCTGTGTCTGTGTGCATGTATAAACAACGTGTACATTTTCTCTCCCAGTCCTATGGAAGATGAATGTTGGTATTGTTTTTGCTCTTGCTTTGACAGTGTACTGTGCTTCTGTGTTGGAATCTCTTCACTGAGTTTTATTCAAGTGAAATGGCACTTGCAGTTTGTTTCATTGGGAAAAGTGGTCATGTTTGACATGTTTGACTGCAAATAACCACCAAAGGGGTGTGATGTTTGTTAGCGTGTTCTTTAGTAGTTTCTTCTAAAGAGTGTGTATATGGGCGTGCCGTGGTTGTAGTTTTGGGACCTTGAAGTGCACTTCACAGGGACTTTGTCTTTGTATGTTTGCTCAAAATGTCTATTTCTGCGTATGTTCTGTTGTTGTATGGCGAAGTCTGTCTTTGCAAGTTCGTGATTGTCTGAAGCACTATTTCGTGGCTTTGCTCTCTTGGATCTGTTGACTTGTTAACATTTGATCAAGCAATGAAGTTAGAAAGGCATTGTGCTTTGATCCGCAGACATTTCTTTAAGAAAAGCTGTCAATTGTCCTTGAGTTATCGTTTGTTATATAATAGACACACTCTACATAGCTGCCTACTGTTTTCCCCAAAAGTAACCTAAAAACAATATTGGAAATCCCCCAACTGCCAGACGAAAAGAATGGATTCGTCAGGACAATGAAAGAACATTTTCGCTTATATTTTATTAATACTTTAACCAAACGTTAGACACTATTTTTTGCCCACCCTTATCAATAATTTTCAAAACTTTCTTCAGAACTATGCAAGCCTCATCATATGAAAGTCAAAGTACTTTTATCATTGATAGAAAACCAAAACGCACATTATAGTCAAATGTACTCTAATAGTAACTTGTGGACTTTGGCAATCTAGATGTCCACATCTCAGTTACTGTCTTCTACATTCATTTTGGATATTGCCACAATCTTGGAGGAATGGTCTACCCTCTAACCCCCGCCCCCCTCACACCCCAACTACCCTTAACCTGCTCTGTGCTCCATTTGAAATAGTTTCAATATTTATACTGCTTTTTGTGGGGGGAAAGAGAAACTAATGGACCGGCCCGTTGCTTAGGACTTTGAATTGGTATGGTGTAGATTAGGGATGGGATCCGTAAGTTGCGTACCTAAGGAATCACAGCTCAGCTTGCCTGGTTCATTCCTGTACCCTGAACAATTTTCTAGGTGCCATCTAGTCCATGTTGTCAGAGGTGTTCCAAAAATGTCTCAGATTCTGCTGATATGGGGTGTTTCCGCAGTCCCCTGTATTCCTCCCTACATAAGGCTGCACCCTCTGCCTTCCCCCAACGGAGCAAGTCTGCTCTCCATGTTAGGTCTGACGGAGGAATCGAGAATTTGTAATGAATTGTGAATAACAGCTTGGCTAGTGTAAGTGCTAGGCCAACAAACCTAGAAGTCATTGCCGCTTTCCCTGGGCTAGGATAAAGGTTCAATATGCAGTGATTAGCCGAATCACGATAAGAGGACTCGTGATTTCACGAAGTGTGTTGCGAAGGCCAATCCAGTAGTGTCTCAGGGATGGACAGGCCCACAAAATGTAGAGGAGATTGGCTCCCTCCGTATGGCAGTGGGGACCTGTGGATTTTGCGGTTGGGAAAAGAGAGTGCACCCTTTGAGGAGTCTAGTAGGCTCTATGGAAAATTGCAAACTGGATACATTTAAATTGTGCATTGCTTGGTATATGGGATGCATTTTCAAAAAGGAAATTCCATTCTTTATCATGTAAAGGAAGTGCTGAGTCCATCTCCCATTTTTCCCACAGATGGGACAGTGATATCCAATAATGTGGGCGCTGCGCTTTATATAGCCATTTAACCAGGTGCCTCCCTGACCCCATTTCATAAAGTATTTGTACTAGGGAATGTGTCTAGGGTTCAGATGGGGGCCATTGTCGGCATATAAAATGAAACAAATTGGCCTGCATTGGAAATTGGGTATCTGGTAGCTGAATCTGGGCTATGAACTCCCTTTGGGAAAAGAGGTGACCCTCCTCGAAGAGATCCCCCAAGGTTGAAAATCCACTCTCCTCTAAATACCTCAGCTGTGCCGTGGAGAGAACTCCAGCTGGGGGTGGGAAAGCTGCATCGGGAGATATTGGTGCATATGGTGCTGTAGTACCACAGCGCATTCTGCAATAGTAGGGGCAGCCACCGCGTGTGTGTCAGTCTCCCTGGCAGGAGCAGCAATTGTAATTCCCCACTATCTAATCATGTCTGTGTGTATTATATCTCCTGCAGATGAATAACCGCTAGCCAGTGGGCCAGCCATTGCAGTTGTTCTGCAAGGCAGTATGTCTGAAAATCGGGTGCACCCATCCCCCTTAATCCATGGGCAGCTGTAGTTTTTGGAGACTAATACAGTGGCGTCCTGTAGCCCATATTAATTCTGTCAGTAAGATGTTCAGCGTTTTGAAGGTTGACCGTGGTATTCAGATTGGGAGGTTCACAAAAAAGTACAGTAACCTTGGAAGCATCACCATCTTGGCTACTGCCAAGCACCCAGCCACTGAGAGGGGCAAGGAGGTCCGGAATGAAAATGCCAGTGACTTTGAATAGTTTTACTTTCATGCCCAAGATTGCACCAAATTGTTTGAGGGTGTGGCTTATTAGCTCATGTTCCCTGCTCATGTCGCGTATATATAAAAACATGTTATCCGCATATAGGGACACTGTGTGAATTCGACACCCATCAGGTATCGCCCAAAATGCCTCCCTCTTGTCTCAGCTTTTGGGCAAGGGGTTCCATTGCCAGCATGAATAGTAATGGGGATGGCGGGCAGCCTTTCCGAGTGCCCCGGGATATCTGGTAAGATGGAGAGATATGCTCACCTGTCTTAGCTCTGGCTGTAGGGTCCCGCCTTCGGCTAGACAGGCTGTGCTACCTCCATCACCTGGTACAGGCGATGAATGTTTAAGGAAGTGCTCCTACAGTGTATAAAGCCACATTGCTCCAGGTTGATCAATTGAGGGAGGAGCGGTAAAAACCTCTGTGCAAGAACTTTGCTGAGAATTTTATAATCAGTGGTTATTATCAACAATGGTCTCTAAGAGGAAAGCTTAGTGGGTGCTCGTCCTGGCTTTGATAGAGAGGTGTCTAGGGCTTGACTCAAGGTGACGGGGAGCTCCTTATGTTCTAGTGCAGTTTTGTACATTTTAACCAACTTTGGAGTGAGCTGTAAGGCGAATGCCGAGTAGAATTCGATTAGCAGCCCATCTATACCCGGGACTTATTGCGTGGCCTCTCCCTTATGGCCTGTCGTACCTCCTCCTCTGTTATAGGCCCAGCCAATTGTGCACAACATTCGCCAGACATGCGAGGAAGTCGGAGGTCTTGGAGAAACAATACTCGGGGGGAACAGGGGTGGCAGTGTATAACAACCTCTAATATTCTTGGAAAGCTCGATTCACCTCTAGTTTTGTGGAGCATTGCTGACTTGAATGCAATATCACTTGAAGAACCGGGATAGGAGCTCTGGGAGGTTGTATCATACGCACTAGCAAGGCCCCAGCCTTATCCCCGCCCACATGTGTCCGGTGAGTGTATGTTTTATAGTCATAGACCCGCAATTGCTCAATGAGTTCTACATGTCATTTTTTAGTTGCTAATAAATCGGGTAAATGGTTAGGATCATCAATCAACTCCTGCTCTAAACTACCCATTAGATTCTCTATAAAACCTGGCTACTGGCCCCCACCATGGTTTTAATGGCTACTCCCCTGACAACCACTTTGAACGCCTCCCACTCCATTGCTCTTGTCAAGGCAGTATCCTTGTTTATGGTAAAGTGTTCTGCTATGGCTGTGCTCACAACGCTGCGAAAGGTCACATCCTCAAGTTGAGTCAGCTGTATGCATCATGTGGTGCCGTGTGGCGATTGGCGCGGGGATGCAACCCCAATGGAGTGTCATTTCTAGTGGGTTGTGATCTGAGAAGGTTTTAGTTAAATATGATGTGTCTGCGAATCGCCTCGCCATTTTGAATAAGCAGAGGATGCGGTCCAATAGGGTGTGTAATCCATGCGGTGTGGAGAAGAAATAATATTTCCTCATCCCTTCATGATGTGTTCTCCATACGCCTACAAGATGTCAATGGGCGGTCCAAGCCGTGAGGGCCTGCGCCTGCTTCACTGGGTGTAAGGTAGTGGTGGATGTGAGCGATCTAGTGTAATATCTAACACAGCGTTAAAATCCCCTCCTATCATCCAGGATATATGTACCCATTCTGCTAGTGATGCGGAAAAAGCGTTGCAAAAAAATACATCTTGTTCTATGTTGGGACAATATATGCTCCCCAAAACTATCTGTATTCCATCCAGATATCCTATGGCAAAGGCATATGTACCAAGGGTGTCTATGTTCGTGTGCATAACCTAGAAGGGAACTCCTGCTCTAATCTAGATGGCAGCACCTCTGGCAAAGTCCGAGTAGGAGGTGGCTATTATTTGACCTCTCCACTTTATTCTAAGCTGGGCCACTTCGGGTGATGATAAATGGGTTTCCTGTAGGTAAACAATAGATGCCTTACAGCGATGTAATTGGGCTAGAACCCTTTGCCTCTTTTGAGCAGAAGCCAAACTTCTAACATTCCATGTCATAATCTTATAATGATATGGTGTCCCCGCCCCTCCCCTCCATCTTCAGCAGAGCATCACATGGCAGGCAAAGTAACATTTTATAAACCCCAACTTTTAGATCCAACATGAAACATCTGTTCGACCAAACTTCCATCTTAACTCCAAACAACTTAAGACTATAACTAAAGGTGCATTTTCACATTGGGGGGTGTCCAAGCAGAGTAGGGGTCTGGTGGGCACATGCCGGCTTACAATCGGGTTAACCGGTATCCAGCTCCATGACATCTGCCCGTAAGTCCATATCTATTGGAGATCCAGGGCCTCTGCCACCACAGCATGTAGATTCATGAGTCATGGAGTTATTACTCAGCCCCCTGGGAGAAATGAGAAATCATTCATATTCATGCGTGATACTGGGGACCACAAAGCAAGGCACCGGTGCAGTCAGATAATAGTGTCTGCGGTCTGCGGGGCAATGGATGGGAACAGGGCCATACTGGAGTTCGACTCGGCATCTGAAAGGGATGTAGTAGAGTGACAGGAGGGTGATCGGCTGACTCGGTCCTCCATGTTTCTCACTGACTGCAGTGCTGCCACCCAACCCTCACAGTCCTCCTGGGGCGAGGGGGGCTGCTGTTGGTGCTCCTTTCGGTCGGCGTTTGCATTGTCTAGATTTCTTGCGAGCATGGGCCTGAGCTTCTCCATCTATCGCCTGTTGGCGAGCTGAAGGGTATGTTCATTCAAGCCAGTTCCAGGTGGCATCAAGGGTGTCAAAGAACAGTGAGTGATCATCTTGCAGGATTTTTAACCGTGCTAAAATATAAGAGGAGTTTCTTCTTCACTGACTGGTATGATGCACAATGTCTTTGCACTTCCAGCGTGTAGTCCGGGAATAATGAAACAGTTGCATTATCCACCTTGTCCACCTTGATGGGTGACATTTTCGGAGCCATCCGCAGTAAGTGGTCACAACTGCGAAAGTTCAAGACCCATGCCACAATTTGGTGGGGCGGCGCTCCCGGGGTTTGTCGATGCAAAGGCACTCAGTGGGCTCTTGTAGGAAGCTGGCCTGGTGTGTGGTGGATACACAAGGTACTTACACCTTATACCAGGTCCAGTTATCCCTTATTATTGTAGTGTAGTCAGTGTCTAGAAGCCAGGCTCTCTAGAAATAGCTGTGGATGAGCAGTCAAGGCTTATCTAGGCGAAATGCAAACTCATGCAATACCACTGTAGTTACACACAGTACTTCCACACATTTATTTTGGTGGCACAAATACCAAGAATATAATAGAGGCTATACTCCCTTATGAGATAAGTAATATACAAGTTATATACACTAGTATGCAGAAATCGGCATAAAAACTGTTAGAAAACAATGCAATATAGTGAAAATCACAATAGGGAATAATGGCCCTGTGGGAACACAAACCATATACTAAAAAAAATGGAATGCGAGAGTCGATCCCCCACCTAGGTAAGTGGAGTATGTAGGGGGGAGCTGGTACTCCTAGGAAAGCCCAAAGGTAAGCAACCACAACATCCCCCAGCGACCAGGAAAGCAAGAGTAAATCACTGGAAATTCCCCAGAACACCAACTTAGAAGAAAAAAAGAATAATGCAAAGCCCAGAAGAGATTGTGTGGAAAAGTACCCTCTTTCTCAGCATGGTTACCCCCGTTTTCTGCCTGATGTCAGAGTGCTTACTGTGTTCACTGGGATCCTGCTAACCAGGACCCCAGTGATTATGCTCTCTCTCTCAAAACTCTGCATTTCACCCTAAATTGGCATACTGGCGCCCCCTTATAAGTCCCTAGTATATGGTACCTAGTTACTCAGGGCATTAGGGTTCCAGGGGATCCCTATGGGCTACAGCATATGTTTTGCCACCCATAGGGAGCCCATGCAAAGGCTTCTGCAGGACTGCCATTGCAGCCTGCGTGAAAGGGTGCAAGCACCCTTTTGCTGTCATTTTTCACTACACCACATCAATTATAAGTTACCCTTTTAGAAATGGGGTCTTTGGTTGACAATCAGGTTACCTCCTGTTCAAGCAAGGACCCTAATTCTAGTCAGGGTAAAAGGGAATCACCCTCAGCTAACCCCTGCTTACCCCCTTGGTAGCTTGGCAGAGCAGTAGGCTTAACTTCAGAGTGCTAGGTGTAAAGTACTTGTACCAACACACGCAGAAAATTAATGAAAACACTACAAAATAACACAATACAGGTTTAGAAAAATAGAGAATATTTATCTAAACAAAACAAGACCAAAACGACCAAAATCCACAATACACAAGTCAAGTTATCAATTAAAAAGCAAAAAGAGTCTTTATGTAGTTTAAAACACACACTAACACTGTTAGCATGAAAATGTACTTTGGGTGCGTCAAAAATAAACCTGCACGGGTGAGTGTGCATCAAAAAGGGCTTGCAATGCGTCAAGCTCACTCACGAAAGAGACCTTGCGTCATTTCTCCTTCCGTCGGGTCGGGTGCGTAGTTTCTTCATTCCTCAGGAGAGCGATGCGTCGATCCAGTCAGCGCTCTCGGGTCCGGGCAGGCCTTGCATTGTTTTTACACGCCCAGCGGTGCTTGCGTCGGAAATCCAGCCGCACGATGATCTGAAAACCATGCAGCGCAGGTTGCGATCTCCCAGCCTCCGTCAGCGATGCTGTGCGCTGTTTCTCCAGCTCCATGTATTGATTCTTCGGTCGCGTTTCCGTGGACCTGGCGGTGCGCCATTTCTTCAGCCACAGATCGGAGTCACGTCAGTCTTTTCCCAGCACGGCGCTCTGTGCATGGATTTCTTCCTCTTAGGCTGGCAGCTTCTCCTTTCAGGGTCCCAGGAACTGGATGGGCACCACAGGGCAGAGTAAGAGTCTCTCCAGAAACTCCTGGTGCTGGCAGAGAGAAGTCTTTGCTGTCCCTGAGACTTCGAACAACAGGAGGCAAGCTCTAAATCAAGCCTGTTAGAAATGGGGTCTTTGGTTGGCAGTCAGGTTACCCCCTGTCCAAGCAAGGACCCTCACTCTAATCAGGGTAAGTCACACACAATCCAAATTATCCTGTGCCCACCCTCTGGTAGCTTGACACGGAGCAGTCAGGCTTAACTTAGAAGGCAATGTGTAAAGTATTTGTGCAATAAATCATACAATAACACAATATAGCACCACAAACATACACCACACAGTGTTTAGAAAAATACATAATATTTATCTGGATATTTGCAGGTCAAAAATGATCAAAGATGCAATAAGAAAATGTAAAGATATCACTCAAAAGAGATATAAAGTATCTTAAGTCTTTAAGAAGCAAACAAAGGGGGTCATTCTGACCCTGGCGGTCTTTGACCGCCAGGGCGGAGGACCGCGGGAGCACCGCCGACAGGCCGGCGGTGCTCCAATGGGGATTCCGACCGCGGCGGTAAAGCCGCGGTCGGACCGGCACCACTGGCGG
This sequence comes from Pleurodeles waltl, assembly GCF_031143425.1. NCBI lineage: Eukaryota > Metazoa > Chordata > Amphibia > Caudata > Salamandridae > Pleurodeles > Pleurodeles waltl. The sequence continues at coordinate 708,875,678 of NC_090439.1, read as the reverse complement.
GGTCCCGCCAGTGTACCGCGGCCCCATTGAATCCTCCGCGGCGGCGCAGCTTGCTGCACCGCCGCGGGGATTCCGACCCCCCCTACCGCCATCCAGATCCCGGCGGTCGGACCGCCGAGATCCGGATGGCGGTAGGGGGGGTCGCGGGGCCCCTGGGGGCCCCTGCAGTGCCCATGCCACTGGCATGGGCATTGCAGGGGCCCCCGTAAGAGGGCCCCTACATGTATTTCACTGTCTGCTGCGCAGACAGTGAAATACGCGACGGGTGCAACTGCACCCGTCGCACAGCTTCCACTCCGCCGGCTCGATTCCGAGCCGGCTTCATCGTGGAAGCCTCTTTCCCGCTGGGCTGGCTGGCGGTCTGAAGGCGACCGCCCGCCAGCCCAGCGGGAAAGTCAGAATTACCGCCGCGGTCTTTCGACCGCGGAACGGTAACCTGACGGCGGGACTTTGGCGGGCGGCCTCCGCCGCCCGCCAAGGTCAGAATGAGGGCCAAAGTCTCTTTCAAGCACAAATTACCTGGTTTGAGTGAAAAATCTCCATAAAGGGCCGCAGAGGAGGAGATGCGTTGAAAACGTGGAGTGTGCGTCGGTTTCGCCCCTTCGCACACGGACTTGCATCGTTATTTTCCACGCGGGGAAGACGTTGCGTCGATTTCCGGCACGCGGACGGGTCTCCTCTTCGGGTTGCGTGGTTTTCAGACACCCCGGGGTCTGTGCGTGGAATCCTGGGCTTGTTGACCAGCTCTGCATCGTTCCGGTGGGCGATGCGGGGAAATTTCTCCCTCATGGCAGACGCTGCGTCGATTTCCCCTCTGGAAGTCGGGCGGCGTCATCCCAGGTCAGCTGTGCGTCGAAGTTCCGGTCGCACCGCAGGCGCCGCGTCGATCTTTTCCTTGCAAAGTCGAGCGCCGTCGTCCCGGTTCGGCGTGCAGTGAATTTTTCACCACGGAACAGGCTGTGCGTCGTTTTTAGCAAGCTGTGCGTTTAATTTTTGTCGCACAAGGAGTCCAGCTGCAAGAGAGAAGTCTTTTTGGTCCTGAGACTTCAGGGAACAGGAGGCAAGCTCTATCCAAGCCCTTGGAGAGCACTTCTGCAGCAAAGCAAGAGAGCAGCAAGACAACAGGGCAACAGCAAGGCAGCAGTCCTCTGTAGAAAGCAGTCAGGTGAGTCCTTTAGGCAGCCAGGCAGTTCTTCTTGTCAGGGTGCAGGTTCTGGTTCATGTTTCTTCTCCAGGAAGTGTCTGAGGTGGTAGGGCAGAGGCCCTATTTTTATACCCAAATGTGCCTTTGAAGTGGGGGAGACTTCAAAGAATGGCTTAGAAATGCACCAGGTCCCCTTTCAGTTCAATCCTGTGTGCCAGGGTCCCAGTAGGGGGTGTGGCAGTCCTTTGTGTGAGAGCAGGCCCTCCACCCTCCCAGCCTAGGAAGACCCATTCAAAATGCAGATGTATGCAAGTGATGCTGAGTACCCTGTGTTTGGGGTGTGTCTGAGTGAATGCACAAGGAGCTGTCAACTAAACCCAGCCAGACGTGGATTGTACGGCATAGAAAGATTTAAGTGCAGAGAAATGCTCACTTTCTAAAAGTGGCATTTCTAAAATAGTAATATTAAATCCAACTTCACCAGTCAGCAGGATTTTGTATTACCATTCTGGCCATACTAAATATGACCTTCCTACTCCTTTCAGATCAGCAGCTACCACTTAAAAAATGTATGAGGGCAGCCCCAATGCTAGCCTATGAAGGGAGCAGGCCTCACAGTAGTGTAAAAATGAACTTAGGAGTTTTACACTACCAGGAAATGTAAACTACACAGGTACATGTCCTGCCTTTTACCCACACAGCACCCTGCTCTAGGGATTACCTAGGGCACACCTTAGGGGTGACTTATATGTAGAAAAAGGGGAGTTTTAGGCTTGGCAAGTACTTTTAAATGCCAAGTCGAAGTGACAGTGAAACTGCACACACAGGCCTTGCAATGGCAGGCCTGAGACAAGGTTGAGGGGCTACTTAAGTGGGTGGCACAACCAGTGCTTCAGGCCCACTAATAGCATTTAATCTACAGGCCCTGGGCACATATAGTGCACTCTACTAGGGACTTGTAAGTAAATTAAATAGTCCAATTTGGTGTGATCCAAGGTTTCTATGTTTAAAGGGAGAGAGCATATGCACTTTAGCACTGGTTAGCAGTGGTAAAGTGCGCAGAGTCTAAAAGCCAGCAAAAACAGTGTCCAAAAAGTGGAGGGAGGCAGGCAAAAAGTTAGGGGTGACCACCCTAAGGCTGTCAGGTCTAACATGTGTCCCCCCCAGCTGAAAGTGGGGAGAGCTACCCAACCTCCTGGGAGCTCTCATCGCTAAGGCGGAAGTGAGACCATCAGCATTGGCGTGGTCAACCCCCGGGCGATGCTCCACCGTAAAGTCCATCCACTGTAGAGAAATGGACCACCTCAAGAGTTTTGGATTTTCACCCCTCATCTACATGAGCCATCTGAGGGGCCTGTGGTCTGTCTGTACCCGGAAGTGAGTCCCAAACTGGTATGGTCTCAGCTTCTTCAGTGCCCAGACCACAGCAAAGGCTTCTCTTTCAATAGCACTCCACCTCTGTTCCCGTGGTAATAGTCTTCTGCAAATAAAGACTACTGGTTGGTCTAGGCCCTCCTCGTTTAGCAGTGCTAGGACCGCCCCATGCCATGCTCTGAAGCGTCTGTCTGCACAATAAATTCCTTGGAGTAGTTAGGGGCCTTGAGCACGGCGCCGTGCACATTGCTTCCTTCAGGGAGTCAAAGGCTTTCTGACAAGCCTCTGTCCAAAACACCAACCTAGGTTGCTTTTTGGATGTGAGTTCTGTCAAGGGTGTCACCATGGTTCCATAACCCTTGACAAATCTGCAGTAATTCCCGGTGAGGCCTAAGAAGGCTCTCACCTCCGTTTGGGTTCTAGGTGACTGCCAGGCCTTGATAGGTTCAGTCTTGGCCTGGAGTGGCTGCACCTTGCCACCACCTATTAGGTGTCCCAAGTACACCACGGAACCCTGCCCAATCTGGCACTTACTGGCCTTGATGGTCAGGCCTGCCTGTTGCAGGGCCTGAAGCACCTCCTTGAGCTGGAGCAGGTGTTCCTCCCAGCTGTCACTGTAGACGGCAATGTCATCCAGGTAGGCTGCGCAGAAGGCATCCTTGCCAGCTAGGATCCCATTAACCAACCGTTGGAAGGTAGCGGGGGCATTTTTCGACCCAAAGGGCATCACCCGGAATTGGTAATGGCCCTCAGGTGTGGAAAATGCTGATCTCTCTTTAGCCCCCTCAGCCAAGGCGATCTGCCAGAACCCTGATGTGAGATCGAAAGTACTGAGGAATTTGGCAGCGCCTAGCCTGTCTAAGAGCTCATCAGCTCGGGGATGGGGTGAGCGTCAGTCCGTGTGACTGAATTGAGACCCCGGTAGTCCACGCAGAACCTAAGTTCTGGCTTGGCACCGGGGGCAGCAGCCTTGGGTACCAGCACCACAGGGCTGGCCCAGGGACTGCTAGACTTCTCAATAACCCCTAGAGCCAACATCTTGGAGACTTCCTCTTTGATGCTGGCCTTCACCTTGTCTGACAACCTGTAAATTTTGTTCTTTACAGGGGGACTGTCTCCCGTATCAATATCATGGACACACAAGTGTGTGCGTCCAGGGGTGAGAGAAAACAGGGAGGAGTACTGTTCCAGTAACTGGTAGCAGCCCCCTCTCTGGTCTAGGGTCAGGGAGTCAGAGAGAATGACACCCTCCACTGACCCATCACTTTCCTTGGCAGCGAGGAGGTCGGGGAGAGGTTCACTCTCCTCCTCCGCCCCCTCATCTGTCACCAGAAGCATGTTGACTTCAGACCTCTCAAAATGAGGCTTCAGTCGGTTGACATGGAGCACCCTTAGGGGGTTCCTAGGGGATTGGAGGTCCACTAGGTAAGTGGCCTCCCCTTTCTGCTCCTTCACTTCAAATGGGCCAGACCAGCAGTCCTGGAGAGCTCTAGGCTCTACTGGCTCCATTACCCACACTTTGTCTCCAGGTTGAAACTCTACCAGGATGGCCTTCTGGTCATACCAGCGTTTCATTACCTCTTGACTGGCCTCAAAGTTACTTTTGGCCACTTTCCAGAAACGGTGCATCTGGTTGCGGAGGGCCAGCATGTAGCTGACCACATCCTGAGGGGGTGCCGTTGGAGCTTTCTCCAACCCCTCCTTGACAATGCGTAAGGGTCCCCTGACAGGGTACCCATAGGGGAGCTCAAAGGGACTGAACCCTACCCCCTTCTGGGGTACCTCTGTGTAAGCAAAGAGAAGGCATGGTAAGAGGACGTCCCACTTACGCCTCAGGGCCTCAGGGAAGTCTGTGATCATGCCTTTCAAGGTCTTGTTGAATCTCTCCACAAGACCATTAGATTGGGGGTGATAGGGTGTGGTGAACTTGTAGGTTACACCACACGCATCCCACATAGACTTCATGTATGCAGACATGAATTTAGTGCCTCTGTCAGACACTATCTCCTTTGGGAATCCCACACGGGTAAATATCCCCATCAGAGTTCTGGTCACCACCGGTGCAGTTACGGTCCTCAGAGGGATTGCCTCTGGGTAACGGGTGGCATGGTCCACCAAAACCAGGATGAACCTGTTGCCTAGGGCGGTTTTGGGGTCCAATGGACCAACAATGTCGATGCCCACTCTTTCAAAGGGGGTGCCAACGACAGGAAGTGGAATCAGGGGGGCCTTAACCCTTTTTCCTGTTTTACCACTGGCCTGACAGGTAGGACAGGACCTACAGAACGTATCTGAGTTTGTCCTCATTCTGGTCCAATAGAAGTGGGTGACAAGCCTGGCAAAGGTCTTGTCTTGCCCCAAATGTCCTGCCAGGGGAATGTCGTGAGCCAGCCCCATTAGGACGGTCCGGTAACACTGGGGGACCACCAGCGCATGTGCTACCCCAGTGGCCGGAACCTTAGGCTCACTGTAGAGGAGATCATTCTCCCAATATATGTGGTGATCTCCAGAGGCTTCACCTGCTGCCTGGGATGAGGCTTGCTTCCTCATGCCCTCTAGAGTGGGACATTCTTTCTGCGCCTTGCAGAATTCCTCCCTGGTGGGCCCACCCTCAACTTGCCAGCCAGCAAGCTCAGGTAGGCCACCTAGGGCGGCAATGTCTTCCCCAGTTGGCTCGGGGGCCTCCTCCTCAGGAACCCCGTCAACCACTGCGGGAACTTCTGGGACCGGTTTCCCGCGCCCCTTGCCCCTCCTCTTGGTAGTTGTCTGGGCCATTGTTCCAGGATCCAGACGCCCTTGACTTCCCTCTCGGGCAGCCATGGACCGTCTGGTCATGCAGACCCACTCAGGCAATCCTAACATCCCCAAGTGAGACCTTAGCTCTACCTCCTTCCAGGTAGTGTGCTCAAGGTCGTTGCCTAACAGACAATCTACAGGCATGGCAGGACTCACAGCTACTTTTAGAGTACCAGAGACCCCCCACTCAAAGGGAACCAGAGCTACCGGTAGGTGGCTTTCACGATTGTCGGCGACTATGACTTGGTGGAATGTATTTGGGATGACCGGCTCTGCTGACGCCAGCTGACACTTGACTGTAGTCATGCTGGCTCCTGTGTCACGCAGAGCCTCCACCCTTTGCCCATTGATGGTGACCCACTGCCTATACTTGGAAGTATTGGCAGGCAGGTGGATTTTTGGCACCATCTCTGCATCCCCCAGGGACACTAGGGTTACCTCTGTCTGCTACCCAAAACTGACTGGGACCATCTCCTCCCCGAGTGCTACGCTAGCCAACCCAGGTGTCTGCCCTCCTTTGGGGGACTGTGCCCTCTTGGGACACTTGGAGTCGCCCTCAGAGTGCCCATACTTATGGCACTCTGCACATTGGGGTACAAACCTCCCTGTCTTATGGTCAGTAAAACCTCTCCTTTTGGAATCAGACCGGGACTGGTTACCACTACTCCCTTGGGAACTATTTTGTGGGCCTTTTGAGAACTCCTTGTTTTTAAGTTTTCCTCCCTCCTCTTTCTTCTGATGTGAACCCTGACCACCTTTGTGGGTGTGCCCCCCAGATACCTTTCTGGACACTCTGGTACTAGTCCAGAGGTCCGCCTCCTCAGCAAGCTTCCTGGGATCAGTCAGCTTACTGTCTACTAGGTGCTTGCGCAACTCTGTAAAACAAATACTGAGCATATGCTCTCTCAGAATCAAATTATACAATCCTGTGTAATCATCTACTTTGCAGCCCCGCACCCGTCCATTCAGTACCTTACTGGAAAAGTCAAAGAAATCTACCCATGTTTGTGTGGACAGTTTGGTGCTGTCCCTGAACCTCTGACGGTATTTCTCAGGGGTCAGCCAAAACTTGGCAAGTAAAATGGCTTTCTGAAGTAGGTATGTGTTTTGATCCTTTGTGTCCAATGTGAGAAGTGTGTCCCTCCCCAATGATGGCACATAACTCCACATAGCTGTACCCCATTGCCCTTCAGGAACCTCATGAGCCCTTAGTGCAACTCTATAAGCAACTAGGCATTTATCTATGTCATCTCCCACCACAAAACTGGGCACCACATTTTTGGGTATACAAACCTTCTTTTCTCCAGCAGGTCCTGTCTGTATGCTGCCACCATTACTGCCGGATTCAGACTGCTTTGCCTTAAGATCCAGCTTCTTGAGACTCAGTTCATGAGCCAACAAAAGTTTATTTTCAGCCAAGGATCTCTCAGCTGCTTGTGCTTCTCTCTCTGCCCTTCTTTCCTCCTTTTGAGCCTCAATTTTCAGTCTTGCCATTTGCAATTGGAACTCCCTCTCCTCTCTCCTGTCCTCTGCGGTCAGGCCTTGAACAGAGACACTGCTCCCTGGTCTGGAAGGGGGCACAATTGCACTGGTAACATCACCCACTGATGGCAAAAAATCCTCTGGGGGGCCATCTTCTGGCTCCTCCCCCTCAGCATCCTCCTCTAAATGGGCTTCTGCTCAGGCCCTCAGCGCCACTTGAAAGTCCTCCTTTCTGGAGGCCCCTTGGGTGGGTACACTCATCTCCTTGCAGAACCCTTTTAGCTGTTTGACAGTATATGTCTCCAACAGGGCTAGGTCAAAATCTCCTACTTGAGACCCAGCCTAAGACATGTTGAGTGAGGATTTAGGTTTAGAAAGTTGTCAGGAAAAAAGAATTTGGAAAAAGAGATAAAAATCAAGTTGACCTTCAACTGTGGGTAGGTAGTGAAATACTTAGCTACTGTATGTCACTGCACAAATACAAGACCTATCCTCACCACTGATCACCAATGTTAGAAATGGGGTCTTTGGTTGGCAGTCAGGTTACCCCCTGTCCAAGCAAGGACCCTCACTCTAATCAGGGTAAGTCACACACAATCCAAATTATCCTGTGCCCAACCTCTGGTAACTTGGCACTGAGCAGTCAGGCTTAACTTAGAAGGCAATGTGTAAAGTATTTGTGCAATAAATCATACAAATAACACAATATAGCACCACAAACATACACCACACAGTGTTTAGAAAAATATATAATATTTATCTGGATATTTGCAGGTCAAAAACGATCAAAGATGCAATAAGAAAATGTAAAGATGTCACTGAAAAGTGATATAAAGTATCCTAAGTCTTTAAGAAGCAAACAAAGGGGGTCATTTCAACCCTGGCGGTACGGGACCGCCAGGGCTGAAATGACGGAAGCACCGCCAACAGGCTGGCAGTGCTTCCAGGACGCGGGCCGGCGGTTTCCCACCACAATGGCCCCAGCAGTTGTAATCCGCCAGGGCAGCACTGCTAGCAGCGCTGCCCAGGGGATTACGAGTCTCCCTACCGCCAGCCTTTTCCTGGCGGTATGAACCGCCAGGAAAAGGCTGGCGGTACGGGGAGTCGCGGGGCCCCTGGGGGCCCCTGCACTGCCCATGCCACTGGCATGGGCAGTGCAGGGGCCCCCTGACAGGGCCCCATGCGGCTTTTCACTGTCTGCTCTGCAGACAGTGAAAAGCGCGACGGGTGCAACAGCACCCGTCGCACGGCCGCAACACTGCCGGCTCCATTTGGAGCCGGCTCCCATGTTGCGGCCCACATCCCTGCTGGGCCGGCGGGCGGAAACTCTGTTTCCACCCGCTGGCCCAGCAGGGATGTCAAAAGGGGCACCGCGGGAGTGCGGCCGCATTGGCGGCCGCACGGTGGTTCCAACTTGGCGGGTGGTGGTTGCCGCCCGCCAATGTTGTAATGAGGCCCAAAGTCTCTTTCAAGCACAAAGTACCTGGTTTGAGTGAAAAATCTCTGCAAAGGGCCGCAGAGGAGGAGATGCATGGAAAACGGGGAGTGTGCGTCGGTTTCGCCCCTTCTCACACAGACTTGCGTCGTTATTTTCCATGCGGGGAAGACGTTGCGTCGATTCCCGGCGCGTGGACGGGTCTCCTCTTCGGGTTGTAGGGTTTTCAGACGCCCCGGGGTCTGTGCGTGGAATCCTGGGCTTGTTGACCAGCTCTGCATCGTTCCGGTGGGCGATGCGGGGAAATTTCTCCCTCACGGCAGGCGCTGCGTCAATTTCCCCTCTGGAAGCCGGGCATCGTCGTCCCAGGTCAGCTGTGCGTCAATCTGGTGGGCCGTGCGTCGAAGTTCCAGTCGCAACACAGGCGCCGCGTCGATCTTTTCCTTGCGAAGTCGAGCGTCTTCATCCCGGTTCGGCGTGCGGTTCATTTTTCACCGCGGAACAGGCTGTGCGTCGTTTTTAGCAAGCTGTGTGTCAAATTTGTCCAGCTGCAAGAGAGAAGTCTTTTTGGTCCTGAGACTTCAGGGAACAGGTGGCAAGCTCTATCCAAGCCCTTGGAGAGCACTTCTGCAGCAAAGTAAGAGAGCAGCAAGACAGCAGGGCAACAGCAAGGCAGCAGTCCTCTGTAGAAAGCAGTCAGGTGAGTCCTTTAGGCAGCCAGGCAGTTCTTCTTGTCAGGGTGCAGGTTCTGGTTCAGGTTTCTTCTCCAGGAAGTGTCTGAGGTGGTAGGGCAGAGGCCCTATTTTTATACCCAAATGTGCCTTTGAAGTGGGGGAGACTTCAAAGAGTGGCTTAGAAATGCACCAGGTCTCCTTTCAGTTCAATCCTGTCTGCCAGTTTCCCAGTAGGGGGTGTGGCAGTCCTTTGTGTGAGAGTAGGCCCTCCACCTTTCCAGCCCAGGAAGACCCATTCAAAATGCAGATGTATGCAAGTGAGGCTGAGTACCCTGTGTTTGGGGTGTGTCTGAGTGAATGCACAAGGAGCTGTCAACTAAACCCAGCCAGGCGTGGATTGTAAGGCACAGAAAGATTTAAGTGCAGAGAAATGCTCACTTTCTAAAAGTGGCATTTCTAAAATAGTAATATTAAATCCAACTTCACCAGTCAGCAGGATTTTGTAATACCATTCTGGCCATACTAACTATGACCTTCCTACTCCTTTCAGATCAGCAGCTACCACTTCAACAATGTATGAGGGCAGCCCCAATGCTAGCCTATAAAGGGAGCAGGCCTCACAGTAGTGTAAAAACAAATTTAGGAGTTTTACACTACCAGGACATGTAAACTACACAGGTACATGTCCTGCCTTTTACCCACACAGCACCCTGCTCTAGGGGTTACCTAGGGCACACCTTAGGGGTGACTTATATGTAGAAAAAGGGGGTTTTTAGGCTTGGCAAGTACTTTTAAATGCCAAGTCGAAGTGACAGTGAATCTGCACACCCAGGCCTTGCAATGGCAGGCCTGAGACAAGGTTGAGGAGCTACTTAGGTGGGTGGCACAACCAGTGCTGCAGGCCTACTAGTAGCATTTGAACTACAGGAGGCCCTGGGCACATGTAGTGCACTCTACTAGGGACTTATAAGTAAATTAAATAGTCCAATTTGGTGTGATCCAAGGTTACCATGTTTAAAGGGAGAGAGCATATGCACTTTAGCACTGGTTAGCAGTGGTAAAGTGCGCAGAGTCTACAAACCAGCAAAAACAGTGTCCAAAAAGTGGAGGGAGGCAGGCAAAAAGTTAGGGGTGACAACCCTAAGGCTGTCAGGTCTAACAAAGCCCTTGGAGATCTTCACAAGATGGAAGGCACACAAAGTCCAGTCTTTGCCCTCTTACTCTGGCAAAGACACAAATAGACATTATTTTTTGATTGCGCCTTCAACATTCTATTTGTGTTTGTGTGTGTGTGTGTGATGGTGTGAGACAAGTGCCGTGAGAGTCTCTTTGATTTCTGTCTCCACGGTGCGATGTGACGCATGCAAAATAGCCCACTCTGGCTGCATCTGTGCCTCTGCCATATCCTATTAGCTGTAAAGTTTATGCTCCAGGGTTGTTATGGAACTCAACAATCTGTTTGTCTGAGACAGCGCACAAAAGCACTACCCAACTCCTCCAACTGTTAAACTGTCACAGACAGGGAATCCACAAACAGGCCGAGTCACAGAAACGGTATACGCAAGAAAATGCTCACTTTCTAAAAGTGGCATTTTCAAACACACAATCTTAAAATCAACTTTACTAAAAGTTGTATTTTTAAATTGTGAGCTCGAAGACCCCAAACTCCACATGTCCATCCGCTCCCAAAGGGAAACTGCACTTTAATCAGATTTAAAGGTAGCCCCCATGTTGCCCTATGAGAGGGACAGGCCTTGCAACAGTGAAAAACGAATTTAACAATATTTCACTGTCAGGACATATAAAACACATTACTATGGGGGTCATTCCGACCCTGGCGGCCGGCGGTATGTTGGCGGTAACACCGCCAACAGGCTGGCGGTGTTCCGCCAGCAATTCTGACCGTGGCGGTAAAGCCACGGTCATACCGCCGGCCCCTCCACTTTCCCGCCAGGCTTCCGCCTGGCAGGCATAATCCCCAGGGCAGCGGTGCCAGCACCGCTGCCCTGGGGATTATGAGTCCCGACCGCCAGCCTGTCTGTGGCGGTAAAACCGCCATTGAAAGGCTGGCGGTAAGGGGACTGGGGGTGCCCCTGGGGGCCCTTGCACTGCCTATGCACTTGGCATGGGCAGTTCAGGGGCCCCCATGCATAGCCCCATCGCGCATTTCACTGCCCGAATTTCGGGCAGTGAAATGCGCGACGGGTGCTACTGCACCCGCTGCACATCAACATTGCCGCCGGCTCTATTACGAGCCGGCGGCAATGTTGATGTGCCATTTCCGCTGGCCCAGCGGAAATGTCGGAATAGGGAGGCATGAATACCGCCGGCAATGGCGGTATTCTGTCTCCCCCGGCCTCGGCGGTCTGGAGAAAAGACCGCCGAGGTCGGAATTACAACCTATATGTCCTACTTTAACCATACACTGCATCCTGCCCTTGGGGCTACCTAGGGCCGACCTTAGGGGTGCCTGACATGTAAGAAAAGGGAAGGTTTAGGCCTGGCAAGTGGGTACACTTGCCAAGTCGAATTTACAGTTAAAACTGCACACACAGACACTGCAGTGGCATGTCTGAGACATGATTACAGAGCTACTTATGTGGGTGGCACAACCAGTGCTGCAGGCCCACTAGTAGTATTTGATTTACAGGCCCTGGCACCTCTAGTGCACTTTACTAGGGACTTACTTGTAAATCAAATATGCCAATCATGGATAACCCAAATACATACAATTTACACAGAGAGCATATGCACTTTAGCACAGGTTAGCAGTGATAAAGTGCTCAGAGTTCAAAAGCCAGCAACAGGTCAGAAGATATAGGAGACAGGAGGCAAAAAGATTGTGGATGACCCTGCATAAGCAAAAAAGTCCAACACGCCCCCATGGCAATCCTTCCAGCCCAGAGGGTAGGGTGCAAAGTATCTGTGTGTGAGGTCACCGCTGAACTAGCAGAGTTGCCCCCACAAACTCCAGGCCCATTTTCCCAGACTTCATGAGTGCGGGGACGCCATTTTACACGTCTACTGGACATAGGTCACTACCTAAGTCCAGCTACATAATGGTAACTCCAAACATAGACATGTTTGGTACCATACCCAAAGGATTTTCCAAATATTGGTTGTATGATTCCATGGACTATGGGGGATCCTTAGAGGACCCCCAGTATTGCCATTCCAGTATTCCGAGGTCCAAGCTGCTACCACCTCCCAGACAGGTTTCTGCCCTCCTGTTGCTTGAAAAGCTTGATCCCGGGAAGGCAGGACAAAGGATTTCCATTGGGAGAGGGGTGTTACACCTAGTCCCATTGGAAATAGGTGTTACAGGCTTGGGAGAGGTAGCCTCCCCAAGCCGCTGGAAATGCTTTGAAGGGCACATTTGGTACACTCCTTGCATAAACCAGTCTACACCGGTTCAGGGACCCCCAGTCCCTGCTCTGGCACGAAACTGGACAAAGGAAATGGGAGTGACAACTCCCTTGTCTATCACCACCCTAGGGGTGGTGCTCAGAGCTCCTCCAGAGGGTCCCTGGGTTTTGCCATCTTGGATTCAAGTTTGGCAGGAAACTCTGGGAGCATCTGAGTGGCCAGTCCCAGCATATGACGTCGGAGCCCTCCCCAGATAGGTGCTTACCTGGTCAGGTGACCAATCCCCCTTTCAGGGCAATTTAGAGTCTTTCCTTTGGGTTCTTCCTCAGATTAAGATTGCAAGACTCCAACAGGAATCCTCTGCATCCTCCACTTCGACTTCTGACCGAAGAAACTGCATCTAAACCCTTCAGAAACCTCATCCCCTGGCCCTGACTCCAAACTGTCCAGGGTGAAAATGGAGAGCGCAGGTCTGGTGTCTTGTTCCTTTGTGTGTGCTGCAAGCAGGGCCTTTTAACATATAATTGGAGCAGGGTACAACTCCTCTCCAGCCATCCTTCAGGAAGACCCTCTTCCCTCACACGTAGGTTCCCTTTATCTTACTGTCTGAAAGCAATATGCAGCTCACAACAGCAGGGCCATTCATACTTATGCGACCCAGGACACTGGCAGAAAGACACAGTTGGTTTGGGCAGAAAAATGCCAACTTTCTGAAATTCTGAAAGAGGATTTTACATTAGAATGCATTTGAGTATAAACAGCATATTTCTATCTGCTCCCAATCTGAAAATAACAGCTACTGAGTGTAATAAGGCAACCCAGTGTTAGTCTTTGGGAAAGATAGGCCTTACAACAGTGAAAAATGACTTTAGAAATGTTTCATTGTTGAGTCATGTAAAACTTAAAGCAACATGTCCTACTATTTAAATACTGTGCACCCTTTACTAGGAGTGGTTAGGGGCTACAGTAGGGGTGACTTATAAATACTAAAAAGGAAGGTTTAGGCCTGACAAAAGTTTTATTCACCCACATCAAAATGGCATATTAAAACTACACTACAGGCTGCAGTGGCAGGCCTGAGACAGGTTTTACATTGCTACTTTAGTGGATGGCGCAATGAGTGCTGCTGCCCACTAAAAGCATTTAATAGACAGACCTTGGGTACATGTAGGACCATTTACTAGGACCTTACAAGTACATTACATTTGCCAGTTAGTTGTAGAGAAATGTTACCATATTTTAAGGAGAGAGCACAAGCACATTAGCACCAGATAGTAGGGGTAAAGTGTACAGAGTCCTAATGTCAACAAAAACAAGTTTAGGAAGGTAAGGTGGTGAAGGCAAAAAGTTTGGTGAAAAACCACCCCAAGGATTTCAGGTCTGGGGGGCATGGCCAGGCGTCAAACATGGCGGATGCGATCAAATAGAGCTCCCAAAGTCCGTCCGGGAGTCCCGAATTATCCGGCGGTTCTGGACATGGCCATAGCTAGAACAGCTAGGAGTGTGAGGGGAGCCCAGTGGGGACCAAAGAGGGCCCTCCAGGTCCATCCCTGTGGCCCCCAGATGCCGATCGGCCACAGACGAGAGGGGTGTGGCCTTTGCAGGTCTGGGTGGTGGCCTAACTGACAATCCCACCCAGCCCGCCCTGGAGTTACCTGATTTCGAGGGCAGCTTGAGCGTGGGCTAGTGGAACAGAGTGCAGGAGCAGTGAAGGTACCTCCCTCTGCAGCGGTCAAGACAGATCATTGGAGCTGTGGTGAGTGCAAGTGCTGTGGTCGAGGCGGGCCCTGCGCTGGAGGGGGGGCAGTGAATGTGAGGGCCTTCGGCGGCTGGTCATCTCAGCCTGACGTGACTGGTGGGAGACGCAGACCGGCTGTGTCCGCGGACTCTCCCCTTTCCCCTGCCGGTGTTGCGTAACTGTAGGGGGACAGCGCAGCAAATTTGGGTTGGCTGAGGTGTGCCGCGGACGCTGCGTGAAGCAAAGCACAATGAGAAGGACCCTCGACCCGAGCAACTGAGGGAGCCCGTGGTGCACTGTGCAAAGGAGGCGGCGCCACCCCCCAACGGCGGTCAGGACTGGAGCCCAGAGGGCAGGGTGCAAAGTACCTTTGTGAAAGGGCACCCCTGCACTAGCAGATGTGCCCCCATGAACTCCAGGCCTATTTTCCCAGGCTTGTGGGGGGCACCATTTTACACTTGTACTGGACATAGGTCAATACCTATGTCCAGCTACATAATGGTAACTCCGAACATAATCATGTTTGATATCAAACATGTTGGAATCACATCCCAATGCTTTTGCAAGCATCAGTTGTATGATTCGATGCACTCTAGGGGCTCCTTAGAGGACCCCACCATCATTGCTCTTACAAAATTCTGAGGTTTTTCCAGGCAGCCCACGCTGCTGCCACCCCACAGACATGTTTCTGCCCTCCTGTTGCTTGAACAGCTCAAGCCCAGGAAGGCAGAACAAAGGATTTGGTGCCCTCCTTGCATAAACCAGTCTACACCAGTTCAGAAACCCCCAGTCCCTGCTCTGGAGCAAAACTGGACATAGGAAAGGGGAGTGACCACTCCCTTGTCCATCACCACCCCAGGGGTGGTGCACAGAGCTCCTCCAGAGGGTCCCTGGGTTTTGCTATCTTGTTTACAAGGTTGGCAAGGAACTCTGGGAGCATCTGTTTGGCCAATGAAGCAGCTGACGTCAGAGCCCACTCCTGATAGGTGGTCACTGAGCTAGGTGACCAATCACCCTTTCAGGGCTATTTAGGGTCTCTCTCTTGGGTGGTTCCTCAGATTCAGCTTGCAAGGCTCCAGCAGGATTCCTCTGCAACCTCCATTTCGACTTCTGACCGAAGAAACTGCATCTGGACGCTCCAAGACCCGACAAGCTACAACAAAGTAGCAACATTATATCCATGGCTCCTTCCAGCAGCAGCAACATTTTCCTGGTTGTGCATCTTCTGAGGACAGCCCTTCTTCAGCCTGCACAAGAAAGAAGAAGGAATCTCCCTTGGAGTGAATGGGTCATTCCCCTGCATCTGCAGGCACCAACTGCAATGATGGCTGGCTGAGTGGATACCCTCTCCTGCTGAGCCACATGGATCCTACAGCATGGGTGGTGGATTGAAGTGGTCCTGACGATTCTCTCCTCCAGCTATCCAACTTGGGTGGAGGTAAGCTCTTGCCTTCCCATTCAGGACAGTACTGCCCTGCACCTCATTATTTGCAGCTGCCAAGGCTTGATGGCATCCTCTCCAAGGGATCTTCAGGCATCTTGAAGCTCCAGCCCCCAGCACTCATTCCTGCGACCCACAGCTTCCTGAGTGGTTCTCCTGCGACGTGGAACTCCTTTTTGTATTGCTGCATGGGCTCTTTCTTTGATTTCTGTGCACCTTGCCTGTAGGACTCCTGTGGGTACTGCCTGTGCTTCTCTGGGCTCTCTGTGTCACTGAGGGCCCCCTCTTACTCCCTATCCTGGGTAGAGTCCACCTGGTCCTTCCTGGTCCCTGGCAGCACCACTTTCTGCCAGTTGTGAATTTTGCGTGTGGTAAGGCTTGTTGGTGGAATCCGAAGATGTAAACTCAACTGCATTCTTCTTGTTCTTCTTGTTCTTGTAATTTTCCACTGCTGAAATCCCTTATCCCTGGAACCTCCATTCTAATATAATAGTCTGATTATTTTGTCATGTATTTTCTCATCCAAATTGATGATTGCTTTAAAATGCTAGATGCTAAAAAATATTCAATCCTTGAATAACACTTATAGGTGGTAGTGGAGTTTGGGGGGCAATATGTGCATTAGGCTCTTCCGGGTTGCAGTTTCTCAAGGTATCTACAATATCTACATTACATAAAAGCCTGGCTACTGCCCCCGTAATTTTGACAGAGGGGATACTCCGCCATTAATCATCTTCATTTTAAATCATCGGTTATGGTAGGTCTCCTCTAGCTAAGGTAATATGTCCCTCTTTCAACTGCATGTTGTACTCACTAATTTATGTTGCAGAGCAGTTTATGTGTAAATGTGTTTGCTCTTAATACCTGTAGATGACACAACGAAAAACACCATTAACTGATGAATAGCATGTAATTGAAGACGAGATCAAAGTTCCCGTGAAAGAGCACATTCAATGGTATTTATTTATATGGCCCCTCTGTGAACAGACAAGACCTTGGGAACGTGCGTAATAAGGTTATCATCAGTTTTAACCTGGTGGCACCATCACCACATTCTGTGTCCGCTGCCTCTATAAGCAACACATGTACTAACGATTTTAATTTAGAGAAAGAAAACTCTAGATACGTTCTAGACAACTTTCTACCCACAACTACTGGAATCGCCTCCCATGGGAGATTGAGGTAAATGTGTACATTTTGGATAAGTTTCAGGACAAAAGCTTGATGAGTGCATCTGTGCATCTGCACAGAGATAGCTCCTGTACTACAGCAGAGAGGATGAGTGCTTGTGACGGGCGTTTTTCTGCTTTATAGTTTAGTGATTCCCCGAAATACTCATTCACTCTGTAGTAAGAAATCCCACAATAATGCTGATGCTTTTTATTATGTATGGCTATTCGACAAAATGATATTTCTAGGTCACTGGGTTTCTCTTAAAGAGATATGGGCTCAGTCACTAGTGATATCCAAAGGAGACTGTGGAGGCAGCAGATATGGTGTTGGGGAGACACAGTAGTGTCCATAGTTTTTCCTAAGATCACAATAATTACTATTTCATTTTAGATTTTTTCGGTGAAGATTTATAAAACAATAAGCACAAGAAAATTGGTCCAAAATCTTAACACAGGCACTGCTGTCAAAGTCACAAAGAGAAGACATTTATTTGACAAAAGGGAATGTATTCATGGTACAGAAAACGCATTTAAGTCTTAGAAGAAATATTTAGACATCATTCCACTTGCGTCACAGGAAGGAAGCTGGGCCCACAACGGACCATCGTGCCCGCCCGCCGTAGAGCAGGGTTTTCTAGGGCAGACGGGTAGTAAAATAACATAGACTTAGAGAAACATTTACTGCACCAGACGTATTACCAGATTCACTTAGTCACAAGTTTAAGTGCATAATTTGATTATTTTTTTTAAGTGCAGGGAGCAAATGTGTCTCTGCTGTCACTGTGTTTTTCTAGCTTCCTTTTCTTTATTTTCTCCTTTTCTGTTGGTTGTTCTTCGTCAGATACTAATAATGAAACATATGTCCCATCCTTCAAAAGTTACTTCCAGTGCCCACCACCTGCAAACAGCTGTGTAAATTGCAACTAGCGCAGAACCACTTTCCTTGCATCCCTTAGCGCCCCCCCACCACCACCATGTGTGCGCCATATTGAAATATGGCGCACCATGGAGCAGGACAAGGAGCAATAGCATTGTTTCTTTTGACGCTATTGAAGTACTCCGCAGGAGTAGCACCAAAATGTTGGCGCTGCTCCTGCAGAGTACATAGGGGACCATTATAAATAAAGGTATGCCCCCTTTTAATGCATGCTCTGAGCAGGCGTTAAAAGTGCCGAAAATAATGGTGCAAGGAAATCTCTTGCCCCATTTTTTTCAGCCCCACCTAACTAGAGAACGCCCCCCTGGAATACATTATGGCTGGCGCAGGCATAATGTAGCACAAATGGATTACAAAGTGGCGCAATGAAAGCATTGCACCACTTTGTAAGTATGGTGCGTGGGAAATGCCACCTTAATGCCACATTTACATCAAAATGAATGCTGCACATGTGGCACAAGGTGGCGCTTATAAATATGCCCCTCAGGGCCTTAGACCATCCTTTTTTTATTTGAAAAGTTTTGCATTGTTAGTGTTCTCCGTTCCTTATTTTAGAAGCAGCAATACGGATGCAAAATGAATACGCTTCCCATTTTCATGATACAACACTGTATGGCCCACGGCTCAAACTAGGTTTGCAGAAGAAAAAAAACTCTGCCGAGCTTTAATGACTGAGACAGGATAGAAAATACAGCACAGCAAGACTACGCACGCAATCAACTAAATGAAAGGGCATGTCAGAAATCTTGCTAAAGGAATACTTCGTGTTTTCACACAATTATACCGATCTAAAAGAATGGCTGGAGAAAACAATCTGCTTTAAGTCATCTAGGGCCAGATGTACAAAAAACTACATTTGCGATTTCCTAACTGTGATTCAGTAAGAATCACTTCCTGATGTAGGAAAACTTGAATCTTTGAAATAGTGATTCTTAGTGGATCGCAACTCAATCTACCTCATGAATATTTATGAGGTAGGACGCAATTTGCAACCCATTAGGTATCACAGCTATCATAGAGATGTGGCGTGCTGAGGTCCATGTCCACCATGTCTGTGACTGTTTTTAATAAAGCATTTTTTAAAAAATGTAGCCCATTTTCCTGAAAGGAAAATGGGATGCGCTTAAAAAGAAGTTACATTTTTCAAGAGTAGGCAGTGGTCCGTGAGACCACTGCCTACTCTTAAAAACATATTTTTTACATTCTCAAAGGGGAACGGGGCCCTAGTGGACTCCTTCCCCTTTGCGCATGGGTTACCAGCAGTTTTGAACTAGTGGTAGAGTATTACTGTTTTGCAAACAGTAATATATACTATACCAATTCAGTATTTGGAAGGTACACCCTAAACACGTCCCTTCCAAATGCCAAATCGCTTACTCAAATTGCAATTCGGTCATGTTAGCAAATCTGAATTTGTGCTTTTGTAAATTTGAAAAAGCATTTTTGTAGTCGCAAGCAGCCCAAATCTCGGGCTGTTTCCGACCACAAAAATCCTTTGCACATCTTACCCCAAATGATCAGCTTACATACTGGCAATCTCATTATTCCTATTGCTCAAATCAGGAAGCCTCACATTCCTCCAGATATCACTTAAAGTAATTCCATATCAAGAATCAGTTCTCTTCCCTGATGCCCTTTAAAAGGCCCATAATACATCCTGGTCTACCTTCCAAAGCTTAAAGTTGCAGCTACAACCAAGAGGGAGGGAGTAAGACCTAGGAAATGAAAGAGAGATATGAGTAATGGGATTATTGATATGTAATCTGGACTTTACTTCTTTTTTCTCCCCCCTTTGGAAAATCTAAACAATTAGATATCAAATTAGTGGGCAAGTGTACATTTATTGAATACATCTCAATTTAAAATCTTGAGACAGCATACAAAACCCTGTGCCAAAGGAGGAGAAATTCAGGGACTGCCGCCCAGTCTGCACAAAAATGTAGAAAGTACTACCCGTGTAGCAGTCTGATAAATGTCTAAGGTAAAAACTCCTTGATCTTCTGTACAAGAAGCAGCCATATTGTTTTGTGGAGGGAACATGAACAGGGTCTGGAAATACATTACCTGGGGAGTCATAATCTAAACAAATGGCAGATTTGGCCAGTGACATTACTCTTCTCATCTGGACCAGAGATGATAAACGGATTGTTGAATTGCCAAAATGAGTCAGCTTTCTCCAGATAAAGAGAAACAGTCGTGCACACATCTGTGGAATGTCAATAGAACATAAGGCCACCTTTGTACCAGTTGAAAAAGTAGGATGAAAGGCTGGAAGAATATATGCATCCCGTGTATGGATCTTAGACATACCCTTAGGGCTAAAGCCCGGTCCCAAATGCAGAATTATTCTGCTTGAGAAAATAATAAGCAGGTAGGGCACTTGATAGATTAAGAACTGTATTTTCCAAGTCTCCTTGTTGAGGATACTGCTATCAAATGGAAGTTTTTAAAGGTCAGACAATTTAAATACACTTCCTCTAAGGTTTCAGATTGAGCCCCTTGAAGAACCAAAAGTGGAAGATCCTAAAAAGGAGAACCTCCCTCTTCTTGTAGGAAGAGCCAATGAAAATCCTTTAAGGAAGAGGGAGACAAAGGATTCTACAAAATATAGACCACCCCAGGGCTGCTTGAAGGCCTTAATGGCTGCCATCAACTTTCCCCAGTCAATAGAAATAAATCCCAGACAAACCTATACTGTAGAAACTGCATAGTTACTATCACATTTCCACTGTATTGCCACTATCTTAGCACACCATTTTTTAAAGGTGGCCCAGAGGTGACTGCAGGCCTTGCAAGTAGGCCTGGACCCCTGAAAGCCAGTAACCACCACTTCTGACAAATCCAATCTTTCTCACTGTAGACCTTCAACCTCTTAATAGAGATGTGCATCCTCTGAAAAGATAATGAAGGGGATAAGAATGAAGAAGGGTTCCACATCAAAACCATTTGGTGGAGGACCGGAAACCATTACTTCCAGAAACAAAAGGGAATCATAAGGATCGCAACAATTGGGCCAGAAGTTTGGGAATGATTGGAAAGAACAGTTTGCAAGTAGAAGACCCTTGGGCCAGTGACAGGTCAGGGTATCTGCCCTCAAGCCTCTTCAACTGGTATCTGAAGCAGAATATTGTGAAAAGAGCATTTCCTTGCTGTCAGAAAAATCCACCACTTACTTACCGAATCTTTGCATGGCTCCAAAAACACTAACTGAGACAGGCATAACTCCTGAGAAAAGGGAAAGAACCAACTCAATGAGCCTTCAATTTAATTTTACACCCCCTGCCATGACAGCAGATGTTCCAATACATAAAGAAGGGTCTTGACTGCAACCTCCACTAAGAGCTTGCTAAGAGTGATGTAGTTTGCATTTCCCAAAAATCTTGGCAAGTGTGTTGTTTGTCCTTAGAACCATAGATATGCCCTGCTCAAGTGCAGCAAAGGCTTGTAGAGCATGAATAACATCAGAAAAGTCTTTCCAATTAGTGGAATACAAAAATAACTCTCCCCTAAAAGACTCTGAGCAGACAGAGAGCTTAAAGATTCCCTCAAGGCTAGCCTCCAAGCATATGCGGACAGAATCTCTGGGGAAACCACTCTGTAGACATGCTGGAAATATCTACCAAAAGGTTTTGCAGCAATCTTCATTGTCAAAGGCTCTTCAATTTGTACTGGTGAGAGGCTGGATGCTACCAATGGAGAATGTGTCTCAATACAAGACTCAAGTGAAAGACGTGCCCGTGGTACAAGAAAACAACAAGGAATATTAATTTTACCCCCTCTCCCACAAAGAAGGGAACAATGCTCATCATATCCCTTTGAAATGTCACCTAACTCCAAGCAGACATAGACTGCTGTGCTAACAGGATACTTAGATAATACTGGATTTCACAAGAATGATCTTGAGCCAAGGATAATAATCCCACAATTGTCTGGAACCTAGCCTCAATGAACTGTCTGTCCTGAGCTAGAGCTAGTTCTTGCCTTGACTTCCTCTAGTTTATCAGGAATCCCAGGCGTGTTAACAGTTTGCCGACAGCCACCACTTCTGCCAAGTTCTGGATCTTCACAGGTGCATGAATTAGCCAGTTGTCCATGTACAGGTGAAGAGTAATTCCCTTACATGTAACCACAAAAAACCTTCGGAGTGAATTACTAGCCAAAGGGAAGGACCTTGAACTGAAAGTGGAAGAATCACCAATGTTCATAGTTTTTGATGAAGTGTCCAAATGGGAGCATGTAGATAAGTATCCTCCAAGTTCAGCATAAGCAAAACCTCTCCTGGCATGATTTGAGGAATAGTACTCTGAAGTGTGCCGACCTTGAACTGGATTGTCTCAACATATTGATTGACTCTCGTCAAATAAATGATTATTCAAAATCCTCCTGTGATTTTTGGAACCAAGAAAACATAAGAGTAGATGCCTTTCTTTCATTATTCTGGGGGAAGTGAACAGATGGCCTTCTTGTCCTGAAAGTACTGCACCCCTGCTAACAAAAAATGTTAGATTTCCGGAGAACAAGGCCATTGAGTCACCAAAGAACTTGAATCTGATGGTTTTTTTGAATATTCGATTTTCCTGACCACCTCCAATGCCAAAGTGGGTAACCACATGTCTCCAAACTATCAATAAATCTTATTCTTCAATGATCAGGTTCTGAGACAGGTAGACTGTGGTGGTCAGTAACAATGAGGTTTGGAGGGGGATATTGTAGGAGGCTGGCCTGGCTTATAGTGGGTACCTTGTGGTACTTACACCTCGCGCCAGGTCCAGTTATCCCTTATTAGTAGATTAGTAGTGTTCTAGCAGCTTAGGCTGAAAGAGGTAGCTATAGCAGAGCAGCTTAGGCTGAACTAGGAGACATGCAAAGCTCCTACTATACCACTTATACCAATTAGCACTATATCATAAGAAACACAATACTCAGAGTTACTAAAAATAAAGGTACTTTATTTTAGTGACTGTTGGACTTTTTGCCTTATGCAGGGTCATCCCCAGTCTTTTTGCCTCCTTCCTCCTGGTTTTTCTGACCTCTCGCTGTTGGCTCTAGGACTCTGAGCACTTTATTACTGCTGACCAGTGCTAAAGTGCAGGTGCTCTCCCATCTAAAGTTGGTATGATTGGCTTATACCTAATTGGCATATTTAATTTACCTATAAGTCCCTTGTACAGTGGCATCTCTATACCCAGGGCCTGTAAATTAAATACTACTAGTGGGCCTGCAGCGCTGCTTGCGCCACCCATTGAAGTGGACTTTTAAACCTGTCTCAGGCCTGCTAGCGCAGGGCCTATGTGTGCAGTTTTCTGCCACAGGGACCTGGCATCTAAATTTACTTGCCAGGCCCAGAACTCCCCTTTTACTACATGTAAGTCACCCCTAAGGTACGCCGTAGCTAGCCCTATGGGCAGGGTGCCATGTATGTAGAAAGGCAGGACATGTGCCATATTGCATGGCCTGTCCTAGTAGTGACAAACAGCCTAACTTGGTGTCTCACTGCTGTGAGTGCTGCCTTCTCATAGGATTGCATTAGAAATGCCCTGCCTTATCTGTAAGGGGTATTGTCTGATTTATGAGGGGTAGCGTAGGCGTGTTTGGTATGGTTGTGATGGTGATAATAAATGCTGCTTACTGGTGTGGGTGTATTTTTTTTACTGTCACAGAAATGCCACTTCTAGAAAGTGCACATTTATCTGTGCTTATGACTCTGGTGTTTTGCAGCTTGACTCCAATCCACGTCTGGGCAGAGTGACAGTTGGGGCTTTGTGCATACTTTTCAGACAGCCTGTACACAGGGAGGGTGGAGGTGTTACAGAAGTGCATCTGCATACTGAATAGTCTTCCTGGGCTGAGAGAAGGGATTGGCGGGGCACACCTGCATTTGTAAAGACTGTGCCCTGGCCTCACACAATAGGGTTGTTAACTCCCCACTGATGTTTGGAGCCTGTGCTGAAAGGAGAGAGGGGGCACTCCCAGAACCAGTTGTAACTGGCTGGAACCTCCTCTCCCTACCATTGTAAAACACTGTAAGAACTGACTATAAGTACAGGGGAATTTTCCCCACAATTTGGAGACTCTTGGAATCATCTTGGAACTGGACACCAAAGGCTGAAAGGACTCACCAGGAACCGCCATGGACTGCTGCTGCTGTGCTGACCTGTGACCTGCCTGGTCACTGTGAAAGACTTGCCACTTGCTGCCTTTCCCTTGTGCTGGCCTGTAGCTGGGCCCTCCACCTGAGGACCTTGTCTTAAGATTCTGCTCCCCAGGGGCAGGGTGCTGTGGCCCCTGACCCCTGCATCCATTTCTTCACGATGGGTGCTTCTCCGTGGTTGCGGCTGCCATAGCGCTGATTGCAGCGCGCTTATGGAGCCTTGGGAGCTCGTAGGCTCCTTGCTGCATTGTGCCCCTTTAAATAAGATCACCGCAGCGGCCCGGGAAGCTGGAAGAACACTCGCGCACCGCATCGGGTGCAGGCGAGTGTCTGCTCGGGCCCCAGGAGGGGTCTGATCTTCTTGTGGCCTCACGGCAGGACCAGGGGAAGGCGCAGGGAGTGCCCCCTTCCCCCTGGCCTCTGCGTTAGGAGCAGGACGCTCCTTTTCTGCTGTTAGGTAAAACGGGCATTATTGTGCCCCCCCCCTTGGTGGAAGGGCCCCCAGAGATCACGGGTCCCGGGAGGGGCATGTCATTAAACCGGAGGGGGTGCGTGGTGCCTCCCTCCTGCCCTATGTTGTTTTTGCTGCCTTTGGCCCCCCTCGTGAGGGCCGGTTGAGGCCCTGGGGGGCCCCCAGTAATCACAGTCCCCGGAGGGGCCTGTCTATAAAAGAGAGGAGGTGCATGTCGCCCTCCTCTGACCCCAAAGTATAAGGGAGGCCCCCGTTTTGCGCATAGGAGCGCCGGGAGCCCCATTGTTCGCCTTCTAGGCACTGGAGGTGCCTTCATCCAACCAGGTACTGTTTAAAGGACCAATATAGTTGCAATCCAAAGTTCTTTCTACAGACTTTTGTTTGATTCATAGATTACCTACCTGCGTTTGATGTTTTTACATATGTGCATGCAAATGTTCCTTTTATGGACATGCTTGCTAATATGTTTTTCTAACTTGCCATATGTTTTCTAATGTTCCTACTATGGGCATTTTATGATATTCTTATGACAAGTGCTGTGATGTAATAACTTGTTTTCCTGACTACTGCTTATGTTGCAGAATACTGAGTAACCTGTGTGTTATGTGTGACTACTGCTAGGTCGCAGAGTAACTAATGTGTAACGTTCTGACAACTGCTAAGGTAGCAGGATAGTACTGATATGTGATGTTTGGTCTGATAGTTGTCTTGTGTACAATACAGTATATTTTCATATAATCTGGTGTTGTGTTTCCTTTGTGGTGGGGATATTGCATCACGTGTGTTGTGTGTGTTGTGCAAACGCTTTACACATTGCCTCCGGGTTAAGCCTGACTGCTCGTGCCAAGCTACCAAGGGGGTGAGCAGGGGTTATCTTGGACGTGTAACTCCCTTGCCCTGACTAGAGTGGGTGGGTTCTGCCTGGCTGAGGTGCATACCCTAGCCAACCAGAAACCCCATTTCTAACAGTGACAGTATGCCAAAGGTATCTCAGAGGATATACTCCCTTAGGAGGTAAGTAATATACACAAAATATACACACAAGCCAAAATCAGGTAAGTAAACAGTCCGAAAAGTAGTGCAAACACTGTATAACATACTAGAATGCAATAGGAGACAATAGGCCTAGGGGCAACACAAACCATATACTCCAAAATTGGAATGCTAACCACGAAGGGACCCCAGGCCTAGTGTAGTGTGTAGAGGGTCGCTGGGAGTGTAAGAAAACTCTAAGGGTGTCCAAGATACCCCACCCCAAGACCCTAAAAAGTAGAAGTAAAGTTACCCTACTACCCCAGAAAGACAGTAAAGTTGAGATAGGGGATTCTGAAAAGACAACAACTGACTGCAAAACACTGAAGACTGATTCCTGGACCCGAGGACCTGTAAAGGAAGGGGACCAAGTCCAAGAGTCACGCAAGTGTCCAGGGGGGGGCAGGAGCCCACTAAACCCCGGATGAAGGTGCAAAAGGGCTGCCTCAGGTGGAAGAAGCTGAAGATTTTGCAACAACAGAAGGTGCCAGGAACTTCTTCTTTAGTCAGAAGATGTCCCACAGCGTGCTGGAGGATGCAGAGTTGTTTCCACACAGAAAGACCGCAAACAAACCTTGCTAGCTGCAAGAGCTGCGGTTGAAGGTTTTGGGTGCTGCCAGGGCCCAGGAAGGACCAGGAGATCGCCCCTTGGAGGAGGAGACAGAGGGAGTGCTCAGCAACCCAGAGAGCCCATGCAGAAGCAGGCAGCACCTGCAGAAGCACCTGAACAGGCGTTCAGAAGATCTGAGCATGGCGGTCATCTCAGCACAACAAAAGGGAGTCCCACGAAGTCGGAGTCCAACTCAGGGAGTTGGGCAATGCAGGACGGAGCGCTGGGGACCTGGGATAGACTGTGCACAAAGGAAGTCTTGCAAAACTGCACAGAAGCCCTAGCAGCTGCAGTTCACGCAGTACACAGGATTACTGTCTGGCGTGGGGAGGTAAGGACTTACCTCCACCAAATTTGGACAAAAGGGCCACTGGACTCTCGGGGACACTTGGATCCAGCTCCTGTGTTCCAGGGACCATGCTCGTCAAGATGAGAGGGGACCCAGAGGACCGGTGATGCAGAAGTTTGGTGCCTGCGTTAGCAGGGGGAAGATTCCATCGACCCACGGGAGATTTCTTCTTGGCTTCCAGTGCAGGGTGAAGGTAGACAGCCCTCAGAGCATGCACCACCAGGAAACAGTCGAGAAAGCCGGCCGGATGAGGCACTACAATGTTGCTGGTAGTCTTCTTGCTACTTTGTTGTGGTTTTGCAGGCGTTCTGGAGCAGTCAGTGGTCGATCCTTGGCAGAAGTCAAAGAGGGAAGTGCAGAGGAACTCTGGTGAGCTCTTGCATTCGTTATCTGATGAGGAACCCATAGGAGAGACCCTAAATAGCCCTCAGAGGAGGATTGCCTACAGAGAAAGGTAAGCACCTATCAGGAGGGGTCTCTGACGTCACCTGCTGGCACTGGCCTTTTAGGGGTGTCCATTGTGCCCTCACACCTCTGCATCTGGCTTATGCAAGGAGGGCACCATCTGTGCCCTTCAACGCATTTCCAGAGGCCAGGAGAGGCTACTCCTCTCAGGCCCTTAACACCTATTTCCAAAGGGAGAGTGTAACACCCTCTCTCAGAGGAAATCCTTTGTTCTGCCTTCCTGGTACTGGGAAGGCAGGCAGGTACTTTGTAATGGTGTCCCGCACTCACAAAGTCCGGGGAATTTACCCTGAACAATGTGGGGGCACCTTGGCTAGTGCCAGGGTGCCCTCACACTAAGTAACTTTGCACCTAACCTTCACTAAGTGAAGGTTAGACATATAGGTGACTTATAAGTTACTTAAGCGCAGTGTAAAATTGCTGTGAAATAACGTGGACGTTATTTCATTCAGGCTGCAGTGGCAGTCCTGTGTAAGAATTGTCTGAGCTCCCTATAGGTGGCAAAACAAATGCTGCAGCCCAAAGGGATCTCCTGGAACCCCAATACTCTGGGTACCTAGGTACCATATATTAGGGAATTATAAGGGTGTTCCAGTGTGCCAATTTGAAGTGGTAAAATTAGTCACTAGCCTGGAGTGACAATTTTAAAAGCAGAGAGAGCATAAACACTGAGGTTCTGGTTAGCAGAGCCTCAGTGATACAGTTAGGCACCACACAGGGAACACATACAGGGCACACGTTATGAGCACTGGGGTCCTGGCTAGCAGGATCCCAGTGACACAGGCAAAAACAAACATACATACAGTACAAATGGGGGTAACATGCCAGGCAAGATGGTACTTTCCTACACAACCCACCCCAAACGAGGGACAATAAGGCTAACCTTGCCTAGGTGAGTCTTCACTGTCTAAGTGGAAATATCTGGAGAGTCCATCTGCATTGGAGTGGGTACTCTCAGGTCTATATTCCACTGTATAGTTCATTTCCTGTAGGGAGATGGACCACCTCAACAATTTCGGGTTTTCACATTTAATTTGTTTTAGCCAAAGTAGAGGTTTGTGGTCTGTCTGAACAATAAAGTGAGTAACAAACAGGTATTGTCTCATGTTTTTCAGTGCCCAGACCACAGCAAAGTCCTCCCTCTCTATGGCAGACCAACGCTTTTCTCTAGGGGTCAACCTCCTGCTGATAAAAGCAACAGGTTGATCCTGGCCCTCAGTATTAAGCTGTGATAGCACTGCCCCAACCCCCAATTCAGAAGCATCAGTCTGGACTATGAACTTTTTGGAGTAGCAAGGGCTTTTTAGGACAGGTGCAAAGCACATGGCCTGTTTGAGCTCATCAAAAGCTTTTTGACATCTAGCTGTCCACAATACCTTTTTAGGCATCTTTTTACTAGTAAAGTGCTGCAATGGAGCCATAATTCTTAATAAACCTCCTATAGTGCCCTGTGAGGCCTAAAAAGGCTCTCACCTGGGTTTGAGTTGTGGTTGGAGCCCATTCCATAATGGTCTGGATCTTCCCCTGCAGTGGTGCAATCTGTTCCCCACCTACCAGGTGGCCCAGATAAACCACTTTCCCCTGCCCTAGCTGGCATTTTGAGGCCTTGATAGTGAGGCTTGCCTTTTGCAGGGCCTCTAAAACCTTCCACAGGTGCACCAGGTGATCATCCCAGGTGGAGCTAAAGAGAGCTATATCATCTAGATAGGCTGCACTAAAAGCTTCCAACCCTTGCAGGACTGTGTTCACCAACCTTTGAAAAGTGGCAGGTGCATTCTTCAGACCAAAGCGCATCACAGTGAATTGATAGTGCCCTCCAATGGTTGAAAATGCAGTTTTAGGTTGTGCATCTTCTGATAAGTTAATCTGCCAATACCCTGCAGTTAAATCAAAAGTGCTTAGATACTTGGCAGAAGCCAGTGTATCTATCAGCTCATCTGCCCTGGGTATAGGGTGAGCATCTGTCTTGGTTACTTGGTTGAGCCCTCTATAGTCAACACAAAACCTCATCTCTCTTTTACCATCCTTACTGTGAGGTTTTGGAACCAGCACCACTGGGCTAGCCCATGGGCTTCCTGAAGGCTCAATCACTCCTAAGTCTAACATTTTCTGAACTTCTTGTTTAATGCAGTCCCTGACATGGTCAGGCTGCCTATAAATCTTACTTTTGACAGGTAAACTGTCTCCAGTATTGATTGTATGCTCACACCAAGTAGTTGTACCTTGTGTCAGTGAGAAGAGTTCAGAAAACTGACTTAAAATAGTTACACAGTTATCTTTCTGCTCAGCAGTGAGACAATCTGCAAGTACTACTCCCTCCACTAAGCCATCAGATTCAGTGGTGGAGAAGAGATCAGGGAGAGGGTCACTCTCTTCTTCCTGTCCCTCATTAATTGCCATGAGCAAGGTGAGATCAGCCCTGTCATAATAGGGTTTTAGGCGGTTGACATGGAGCACCCTAAGGGGACTCCTGGCAGTGCCCAGGTCTACAAAGTAGGTAACCTCACCCTTTTTCTCTACAATTAGATGGGGTCCACTCCATTTGTCCTGGATTGCTCTTGGGGCCACAGGCTCCAATACCCATCCCTTCTGTCCTGGGTGGTACTGGGTCAGGACAGCCTTCTGGTCATGCCATTGCTTTTGCAGCTCCTGGATGGCCTGAAGGTTTTTCTGGCCTTTTTCATGTACTCAGCCATTCTTGATCTTAGGCCAAGTACATAATCCACAATGTCTTGATTAGGAGCTTTTAAAGGTTGTTCCCAACCTTCCTTAACAAGTGCAAGGGGACCTCTCACAGGGTGCCCAAAGAGGAGTTCAAAAGGGCTAAAGCCCATGCCTTTTTGGGATACCTCCCTGTAAGCAAAAAGGAGGCAAGGTAACAGGACATCCCATCCCCTTCTGAGTTTTTCAGGGAGTCCCATTAACATACCTTTGAGAGTTTTATTAAACCTCTCAACCAGACCATTTGTTTATGGATGATAAGGAGTAGTGAACTTGTATGTTACACCACACTCCTTCCACATTGCTTTGAGGTATGCAGACATGAAGTTACTACCTCTGTCTGACACCACTTCCTCATGGAAGCCCACTCTGGAAAAGATTCCCAGGAGGGCCTTTGCCACTGCAGGAGCTGAAGTGGTCCTTAAGGGGATAGCTTCAGGGTACCTAGTGGCATGGTCCACTACCACCAGGATAAACCTATTGCCTGAAGCTGTTGGAGGGTCAAGGGGGCCAACTATGTCAACCCCTACCCTTTCAAAGGGCACCCCAACCACAGGAAGTGGAATTAAGGGGGCCTTTGGAGTGCCACCAGTCTTGCCACTGGCTTGGAAGGTCACACAAGAGCGACAAAACCCTTTGGTGTCCTCTGACAGATGAGGCCAGAGAAACAGGGGAACAAGCCTGTCCCACGTTTTACTTTGGCCCAAATGCCCAGCCAAAGGAATGTCATGTGCCAAGGTAAGAAGAAACTCTCTGTATTGCAAAGGGATGACCAGTCTCCTGGCAGCTCCAGGTTTAGGGTCCCTTGACTCAGTATACAGGAGGTTGTCTTCCCAATACACCTTATGGCTATCGCTGACATCCCCATTCTGCTGTTTGACAGCTTGCTGTCTTAAACCCTCTAGTGTGGGACAGGTCTGCTGTGCCACACTCAGCTCTTCCCTAGCAGGCCCCCCTGCACCTAAAAGCTTAGCAGTGTCTGCCGCCAGCTCATCTGGGTATAGGTTCTGCACAGGGAAAGGATTCCTCTTCCTCAAATGGGGAATCTTCTGGTGAGGGAGGGATAGTGGGCAAGGATTTACCCTTCCTACCTCTAGCTTTTGGGAGCACTTGGTCCATTGTTCCAGGATCCAAGTTTCCCTTTCCTTTTTGGCCGGAGCCCTTGTCAAAGCAAATATGCCCAGGAATGCCCAGCATTGCTGCATGAGCCTCCAACTCCACTTCAGCCCAAGCTGATGTCTCCAAATCATTGCCTAGTAAGCAAATCTACAGGTAATTCAGTGGCTACCACAACTTTCTTTGGA
This sequence comes from Pleurodeles waltl, assembly GCF_031143425.1. Lineage (NCBI taxonomy): Eukaryota > Metazoa > Chordata > Amphibia > Caudata > Salamandridae > Pleurodeles > Pleurodeles waltl. The sequence continues at coordinate 708,845,015 of NC_090439.1, read as the reverse complement.
CCAGTAACCCCCCGTTGAGATTCACAACAGCCATGGCGTGGCTAAGGGTGTTATTGTGAGCATCAGTCACTTGGTACTGCTGACCAAGTAGGTGTTGATCAGGGTGAACCAGTTTCTCTATAACCATAGCTACACTGGCTCCTGTGTCCCTGTAGGCCTCAACCTCAACACCATTAATTAGGGGTAGTTGCTTGTACTTACCCATATTAAGGGGACACGCAACCAAGGTGGCAAAGTCAATGCCACCATCAGAGACTAAAACAGCCTCTGTGGTCTCCCTAACAAGACAAACCCCAACTACACTGCCAATATTGAGCCCAGCTACACCCTTGGATTGGCTATTTGTAGTTGACTTCCCACCACCACTGCTATTACTAGGGGCACTAGAGGTTGCCGTTGGGGTTGAAGTAGTGGAAGCCTTGGTGTTTTTCTTTGGACAAGTGGCATCACTTGCCCAATGGCCTTTTACTTTACATAAATAACACCATGGCTTTTTCTGATTTTGAAAAGAGGATTTGGACCCACCACCCCCAGAGGCTTTTTGTGGGCCTGATGAAGACTCAGAATGTTTTTATCTTTGTCCCCACCCTTGTCAGAAGACGTACTATCCTTCTTCTTGCCATCCTTGTCACCCCCTGTATGACCTTTTCTGTTCACTCTTGTTCTGACCCATTTGTCTGCCTTCTGTCCCAATTCTTGGGGAGAGGTCAGATCTGAGTCTACCAAGTACTGGTGCAACACATCAGACACACAATTGTTCAAAATATGCTCTCTCAGGATTAGTTATACAGGCTTTCATAGTCAGTCACCTTACTGCCATGTAACCAACCCTCCAAGGCCTTCACTGAACTACAAAGTCTGTCCAGTCTTGAGAGGACTCTTTTCTGGGGTCTCTGAACGTAATCCTGTATTGTTCAGTGGTTAAGCCAAATCCATCCAAGAGTGCATCTTTCAAAACTTTGTAGTTATTAGCATCACTTTCTCTGACAGTAAGGAGCCTATCCCTACCCTTACCAGTGAAAGATAGCCACAAGATAACAGCCCACTGCCTTTGAGGGACCAACTGTACCATACAGGCCCTCTCAAGTGCAGCAAACCACTTGTTAATGTCATCCCCCTCCTTGTAAGGGGGGACTATCTTATGCAGGTTTCTGGAATCTTGCTCTCTAACATGATTACTATAAAAACCCTGCTGCTGCCACCATGGGGAACTAACCCCAACCTCTGCCTTTCCCTTTCCACATCCAGAGATTCCCTGTCTAAGGTCAGCTGCTGCTGTTTAAGCTTCAGCCTGGCCCCTTCCAACCTCAGCTTTCTGAGTTCCCTTTCCATTAAGTTATCCTCTAGGTGGGAGGCTTGGGAATTGTGAGACACAGAAGAAATGTGGGAATTGGCAGAGAGAGACCTGTCCCTAACTGGCTGGACTCTAGTAACCTGGCCTTTAGGAGTGAAAGGTGCGCTACTAGTGTGTGACCCCCTCCCACTACCAGTGTCACTAGATGGCCTGTTAGCTGACAGGTCCTTGGAAGAACCCTCCCCAGCATCCTCAGGGGACTCCTCTGAGTCTGGCTGGGTATCCCTCTCCTCTACCTCCTGATCCTGGGATGGGCCAGAGACTGGTTCTGGTCACTTTCTAGGAGAAGGCTAAGGAGAAGATCTTTTGTAGGATTCTTACCAATTGCTAAACCTCTTTCAATGCAGAGGCCCCTCAAACTTTTAAAGTTTAGATTCCCATATGTTGCCTGGACAACGGTGGGAGTAAGCTTTACTGCAGACATGACAGAAAAGGTTTAGGACAGAGAGAGAAAAAAGTTTTTAGAGCTTTTAAAGAACAGAGAAAAACTTTTGAAAACTTTTGAAAACTTTAAAAAGTTTTCTGAAACTTTTCAGAAACTTTTTAGAGAAGGACAGTTAAACTGTTTAGGTTACTGTGTATATTCTGAAGTATTTGGTATATGTTTTTCTTATGGAAAGCACCAATGACAAAGTGGTAAAGCAGTTACAAGTACTTATCCCACCGCTGCACCACCAATGTAGGAGGCTGGCCTGGCTTATAGTGGGTACCCTGTGGTACTTACACCTTATGCCAGGTCCAGTTATCCCTTATTAGTAGGTTAGTAGTGTTCTAGCAGCTTAGGCTGATAGAGGTAGCTATAGCAGTGCAGCTTAGGCTGAACTAGGAGACATGCAAAGCTCCGTCTATACCACTTATATCACTTAGCACTATATCATAAGAAAGACAATACTCGGAGTTACTAAAAATAAAGGTACTTTATTTTAGTGACAATATGCCAAAAGTATCTCAGAGGATATATTCCCTTAGGAGGTAAGTAATATACACAAAATATACACACAAACCAAAATCAGGTAAGTAAACAGTCCGAAAAGTAGTGCAAACACTGTATAACATACTAGACTGCAAAAGGAGACAATAGGCCTAGGGGCAACACAAACCATATACTCCAAAAGTGGAATGCTAACCACAAAGGGACCCCAGGCCTAGTGTAGTGTGTAGAGGGTCACTGGGAGTGTGAGAAAACACTAAGGGTGTCCGAGATACCCCACTCCAATACCCTGAAAAGTAGGAGTAAAGTTACCCTACTACCCCAGAAAGACAGTAAAGTCGAGATAGGGGATTCTGCAAAGACAACAACTGACTGCAAAACACTGAAGACGGATTCCTGGACCTGAGGACCTGTAAAGGAAGGGGACCAAGTCCAAGAGTCACGCAAGTGTCCAGGGGGGGCAGGAGCCCACTAAATCCCGGATCAAGGTGCAAAAAGGCTGCCTCTGGGTGGAAGAAGCCAAAGATTCTGCAACAACTGAAGGCACCAGGCACTTCTCCTTTGGTCAGAAGATGTCCCATGGCGTGCTGGAGGATGCAGAGTTGTTTTCATGCAGAAAGACTGCAAACAAGCCTTGCTAGCTGCAAGAGTTGCGGTTGAAGGTTTTTGTTGCTGCCAGGGCCCAGGAACGACCAGAAAGTCACCCCTTGGAGGAGGAGACAGAGGGGGCGCTCAGCAACACAGAGAGCCCACGCAAAAGCAGAGAGCACCCGCAGAAGCAACTGAACAGGCGTTCAGAATATCTGAGCATGGCGATCATCTCAGCACAACAAAAGGGAGTCCCAACTCAGCGAGTTGGGCAATGCAGGACGGAGTGCTGGGGACCTGGGCTAGACTGTGCACAAAGGAAGTCTTGCAAAAGTGCACAGAAGCCCTAGCAGTTGCAGTTCACGCAGTACACAGGATTACTGTCTGGCGTGGGAAGGCAAGGACTTACCTCCACCAAATTTGGACAGAAGGGCCACTGGACTGTCGGGGACACTTGGATCCAGCTCCTGTGTTTCAGGGACCACGCTCATCAAGATGAGAGGGGACCCAGAGGACTGGTGATGCAGAAGTTTGGTGCCTGCGTTAGCAGGGGGAAGATTCCGTCGACCCACAGGAGATTTCTTCTTGGCTTCCAGTGCAGGGTGAAGGCAGACAGCCCTCAGAGCATGCACCACTAGGAAACAGTTGAGAAAGCTGGCAGGATGAGGCGCTACAATGTTGCTGATAGTCTTCTTGCTACTTTGTTGCAGTTTTGCAGGCGTCCTGGAGCAGTCAGCGGTCGATCCTTGGCAGAAGTCGAAGAGGGAAGTGCAGAGGAACTCTGGTGAGCTCTTGCATTCTTTATCTGATGAGAACCCACAGGAGAGATCCTAAATAGCCCTCAGAGGAGGATTGGCTACAGAGAAAGGCAAGCACCTATTAGGAGGGGTCTCTGACGTCACATGCTGGCACTGGCCACTCAGAGGTGTCCATTGTGCCCTCACACCCCTGCATTGAAGATGGCAGAGGTCTGGGACACACTGGAGGTGCTCTGGGCACCTCCCCTTGGGAGGTGCTGGTCAGGGGAGTGGTCACTCCCCTTTCCTTTGTCCAGTTTCGTGCCAGAGCAAGGCTGGGGACGATCCCTGAACTGGTGTAGACTGGCTTATGCAAGGAGGGCACCATCCTCTCAGGCTCTTAACACCTATTTCCAAAGGGAGAGGGTGTAACACCCTCTCTCAGAGGAAATCCTTTGTTCTGCCTTCCTGGGACCGGGCTGCCCAGGCCCCAGGGGGCAGAAACCTGTCTGAGGGTTGGCAGCAGCGGTAGCTGCAGAGAAAACCCCGGAGAGTTAGTTTGGCAGTACCCGGGCTCTATGCTGGAGCCCCGGGGATGCATGGAATTGTTCCCCCAATACCATAATGGTATTGGGGTGACAATTCCATGATCCTAGACATGTTAAATGGCCATGTTTGGAGTTACCATGGTGATGCTACATATAGGTATTGACCTATATGTAGTGCACATGTGTAATGGTGTCCCTGCACTCACAAAGTCCGGGGAATTGGCCCTGAACAATGTGTGGGCACCTTGGCTAGTGCCAGGGTGCCCTCACACTAAGTAACTTTGCACCTAACCTTCACTAAGTGAAGGTTAGACATATAGGTGACTTATAAGTTACTGAAGTGCAGTGTAAAATGGCTGTGAAATAACGTGGACGTTATTTTACTCAGGCTGCAGTGGCAGTCCTGTGTAAGAATTGTCTGAGCTCCCTATGGGTGGCAAAAGAAATGCTGCAGCCCAAAGGGATCTCCTGGAACCCCAATACCCTGGGTACCTAGGTACCATATATTAGGGAATTATGAGGGTGTTCCAGTGTGCCAATTTGAATAGCCTGCAGTGCCAATTTTAAAAGCAGAGAGAGCATAAACACTGAGGTTCTGGTTAGCAGAGCCTCAGTGATGCAGTTAGGCACCATACAGGGAACACATACAGGGCACACTTTATGCGACTGGGGTCCTGCCTAGCAGGATCTCAGTGACACAGGCAAAAACAAACATACATACAGTAAAAATGGGGGTAACATGCCAGGCAAGATGGTACTTTCCTACAGATATGAAGATGCTCTTGAAGAAAATTCTTCTTTCTGGAACCATTGGTGTCAACCATTGGATTGACTAGATTCAGGAACATCACAGAGACAATAATAAGTTGTAGACCTTAAGGATGACCTAAATGACTCCAAACTTTTATTTAGAATTCACCATGAAATGTAAGGTGTAAATTTGGTTCTTAAAAGATTTGTGAAGAAGGTCCTCCCGCTGTGGATCAAATAAAGTGCATCCTAAGAAAAGAAAACGCATCCAGTGCAGTTGACAGAGATTCAGAAATTTGAGGGGGGTTATTAGATTCACGGTTAAGTAACAGAGGTTGATTTGTATATCAGTGGCTGCTAACCATAACGCTAGTTGGAAGATTTTTCAACAACATGGGTTTGAGTGGTCCTAGTTAGGGACAGACCACCTAGGGGTAGTACTTTTCCCACATTTTCCAAAAACATATAAAAGCTATATCTCAGATACTTTGTTCAAAGTCCTCTGTAGATTGGAAAAATTAGAGAGCTCCTGAATCACAAGACTTAATAACATCAAGATGAATTTCATACTTGATTGTTCTATGTGACTAGGGCTCTCCATTTTAAATCCTGGAAAGTTGTTGGATCCTTATTTGGCAAAGGGCAGCTAAATCATCTGTTTGTACACAGTTTAGGGACAGCACATACAAAATGATGCCACAATGGTCCCTGCCATCAGTCCTATTGAAAGCAATGTTTGGTAGTCCTGATATCTGTTTGAGAGGCTGTGGACGGACTGACTCTTAGCTTTTACATGTGATGGACATGTGAGAGTATTGAGGGATTATAGTGAGAGATTCTGTCCATGAATACATTTGCCACATGATCTACTCACAATGTCACTGGGGAGGGAAGATGAGGAACGTTATATTTGTTGTTTTCCCCAACTAGTAAACTGATTTTTCACTTACTACTACTAGCAGCTAAATTGATGTTTACCCAAAAATAAAAAGCCCCAGATTTCCTGATTACAGGACTGTGGTGGTGTGTAAAATTTTAAAGTTTTTTTTAAGAAAAGGAAGGAAGATGCATTATGTGAATTTTTAAGACTCTCCGAATTCCCGTTGCAAGTCTAAACATGATTCTTAGTGTCTATCACAGCACCAGAAGCAATAATAGTGGCTCTCAAAGTATCAAAGGAAGTAAATGCCAGAAATTAGGTGACAACTGAATGAGAATGAGAAGGTAGTGTTACGTTAGTTACTTTGCATCCATTGGCCAGTTTTGTAAATGAAGAAATTTGCCTGTGTTCACCCATACACAGAGAACGACTAATAAAGGCTAATAATGTCTCCGCAAGCGCTCGACCCACCACAACCTAGAAAACATGACATTCACAGATCGCAGCACCTTTGGTTTGATGAAAATGCATATGTTCTGCTGTGAAAGCAATGCCAGATATGCATACTGGTGATCGGGGTGTCCATTTTAGAAAGCCCTCATTTTATTTAATATATATTTACTTGGTGGAAATTCTAATTGTTAGTTGCAGATATTTTTGATTGGTTGTTGCTGTATAGGCTCTTGGACATTTACTTAATGACCATGGAGAAAATTCTATTAACTGCAGAGTTCACTGTGTGTGTGTGTGTGTGCGCGTGTGTGTGAGAAAACAAGGCTGATTGCAGAGGCCCCCTAACTTTTTGCCCCCATTTTTCACTGTTTGCAGGTGTTTTCGTGACTCTGATGGTGCCCTGGGTACTGCTGACCAGTCCCAGGGCCTGTGCTCTGTGTAAAATGAGTATGCAAATTAAACTAATTAAAATTTGCTATGTCAACCTACTTATAAGTCCCTAGTTTATGGTAGGACATGTAGGTTTAGGGAGCCCAGCATAGGTACTGCACTCATAGGTGCAATCCTGAGGTGCCCAGGGTCATTTCAAAGGAAGGCCTGCCTTGCCGGCTGCTTTTAAATCAAAGTTAAATGCAAATTCAACTTTGGAATTAAAAGTACTTTCAAAGTCCTAAACTACCTCATTTTTACAAATAAGTCACCCCTAAGATGTGCCCTATGTACCCCTAGGGTTGGGTGCATGTAACTTTAAGTAGGGACCTTATAAAAATAGTTTTGTGAGCCCTGGTGAGGAAAAACAGCCAAATTAGTTTTTCCCTCACTGTGCTGAATGGCCTCCATAGGCTAAAATGGGGAGACTTAATTTTAATGAACAAAGTCCCCTTAAGTGTCAGAAACATCAATTTTGGGATCAAATTAATTACAGGACTGTGGTGGTGTGTAAAATTTTTAAGTTTTTTTTAAGAAAAGGAAGGAAGATGCATTATGTGAATTTTTAAGACTCTCCGAATTCCCGTAGCAAGTCTAAACATGATTCTTAGTGTCTATCACAGCACCAGAAGCAATAATAGTGGCTCTCAAAGTATCAAAGGAAGTAAATGCCAGAAATTAGGTGACAACTGAATGAGAATGAGAAGGTAGTGTTACGTTAGTTACTTTGCATCCATTGGCCAGTTTTGTAAATGAAGAAATTTGCCTGTGTTCACCCATACACAGAGAACGACTAATAAAGGCTAATAATGTCTCCGCAAGCGCTCGACCCACCACAACCTAGAAAACATGACATTCACAGATCGCAGCACCTTTGGTTTGATGAAAATTGTTCTAATAATTCCCACACCTTACATTTGTTGGATTTAATATAACTAGTTCAGGTAAGGAGTTTTAAACTCTACCTGAAAAGTTGCCAACTTCAGCTCTATAGTGCCAGGCCAGGCTGCCTTGATGAGGTGTGAAGTGGCCTGGGCTGAACACAAAGAATATGCCTGGGGAAGGAGAACTACCTCAGCAGATGGGGAAGCAGGAAGGGGAAGGCTGCCAAACTGGTCTTCAAAGGCAGGAAAGGGCATTTTGAGCAACCCAGCACCTCCCTCGCATCCTGCAACCCCAGACAATTAGGTGCCCTCTTGATTAGATTAGGAGAGGGCAGGAGTGGGGTGTGTTTAAGATTTTTAGCCACACCAGTGAGTTGGCTCAGCCAGATGTAACCTCCAAAAATCAGTTTCAGCCATGATGGATTTTTGAAGAATATTGCTCCCTGGGATTGATTTTTGCCATACTTCCCAGGAAGTGGTCATCACAGGGAGAAGGGCCCTGCATCTGATTGGAGAACCAGGATCCCCCTGTTTTTCACCCAGGAGCACGGATACATATGGTAGAGCTGCACTCACACCTCAGATCCCTACCAGATCCCTACAAGGAAGAACATCAGAAGAAGAAGGACTGCCCTGCTGGTACCCTGACCTGCACCTGGACACTGCACTCTGAAGGACTGCACCAGCTGCACACTTGGACTTCACCACAAGAAGGACTTTGCCTGGCTTCAACTGGTTCAAGGAAGGACTCCTTGTTTGCTACAGGTGAAAAATAGCTAACCAGAGTCCCTTATATCAAATCCTAAAGAAACTGACCAGCTGACCACTGTCCAGGGGCCGTTTTGGAGTTTGAGCCAGGTGCATTCTGGGAGTTGTAGTTCACACCCTCAAGGAGCAACTCGGAGCTTCTGGAACCTTGGGGTGAGCTGTGGACTCCAAAAGAACCTTAAAAGACATCCTGGAAGAGGATCCTGAAGTTTGGAGAAGATTGGAGAATTTTTTGGAAAAAACTCCATAGAAGGACCGACCCGCCTTGGCAACTCTAGCCGGCTTGCTTCAACCGCGACCTGGCCTGACTTGCAGGTTTGTCCCGTTGAAAAAAATCTTCAAGAAAATGACTATGTTGAAGGTAAACGTTTGACCGAAGCCTCCCGCTTGCAGTAGCAGAGCAGGGCTCCATCGCAGTCAGCCTTAAACTTTGGCTTTGCTTCTGTCGAGGTGCGACCAGATGACCATATTGAAGAGATTCATATCTCTGGTTCCCCTTATCCGATTTTATTTGTTTTGGTGTCATTTTAAAGATGACAATATACTCTATTTGTATAACTTGGTGTTGGATTTTTATTATGTTTTCTATTTTACTCATTCACTTTTTTGTGGTTTTTAAATGCTTTAAACATTTGTCTCCTAAATTAATCCTTGTCGCTAAGCTACCAAGAGTTGAGCTAGGGCTTAAGTTATTAAAACTTAACTGGATGTAAGTGTAGGGTACTGACCTGCCCTTACCAATAATCCACTTTGCCAACAATGCGCGTGTTCGCACACATGCATATTTGAGTGCACACTTGCTTGTATGTGTGTGCACAGTGCGCACATTCATCCACCAGTCTTCATATGTGCGGATCTTGATGTGTTACCGTCGGAGTATTACCTGCCTATGCCTATATCGGAGTATTACCTGCCTATGTATAGATCCCTGTCTTTGTGTGTGTGTGCATGTTTTGTTGTGAACGTAAGTGTCGCTATATAACCATCTGCTTATGTGGCTGTCTAAATGTGTTTATGTCTGTGTGCGTCAACAGATCCAGAATCAGGAAGGTATCCGGAAGGTTACACAGGGTGTCCGAGCATTTTCAGTCAGGGCCTCCCAACTCTGCAATACTCTTCCTTCTTCTCCTGTTTCTGTTTAGGATAGAACTTAAAACTTGATGTTTCCTGGTATATATTCTCAGAATTACCTTAAGGTTTCTCCCCTTCAAGGAGGCTAGCCCCAGGATACCTTTGAGGTCGCAGTTACTCTCTATAAATCCTTGTATTAATCAAACTAATAATAATAATTATTTAATTATTGCAACCTTGCAGACCTTCTAAAATTTAAGAGATGGTCATTCTCCCTGACCTGGATAGCACAAGATAAGACAATGGCCTGAGAAGGGTGAGAAAAATAAATGTAGAAATTGAATCAAGGGTAGGTGTACTATATTTCAAGAGATTAAATCTACAAAATACAATGGGCTGGTACCAGCATTTTTGACAGTCTTTTATCTAATAGCAAAAGCCACCTGTAAAACAGCAACCAATGGCTGGAAGAGGCTGTGCAAAAGTCATGTTCTGTATCATTATGTTTGTATGTGTATGTTGTGTGCAGTGGTTGGTGAAATTAGCTATCACCAGACAGCTAAAGCTGTCTGGAGGTGAAACCTAAAAGGAGTAAGTAAAAGAGACTGGCTGTATAGATATTATTATTTGGATCACAAGACATTTTGGTTAGCCTTTACAAATAGCACAGTACTTGGCACAAACATCTTTTACCACTACACCATGGATGCAGAATGAGATATATATATATATGTATATATATATATATGCAAAAAACAAAGGAGAACTCTGGGAAGTTCCCAATTTTAGGTGGAGAGCAGCTCTAGTAAGGAGCACCCTGCAACACGTTAGATTTGCTCACCTCAAATGTCTGTTTATCTAGCAAAGTTTTTAAGCATAGGATCAGCACAGTGCTATCCACGCCGAGCTCGATAGTAACAAAGTCTTTTGCCATTTGCACAGCTAAATCTTTAAGCATAGGATTAACACAGTGTCATCCTCGCCGAGCTGTAAAATGACAAAAGCCATTTACCACTCCAGGTACAGTATTACAGCTTTGGACTGGTCAAATACCTCCCAAGCTGACCTGGAATGAGTAAAGCAACCCCTGACACGTGTTTCACTCTCATTAGAGCTTTTCAGGGGGGTTTAGCTTTGTCCAGACACAAGGGAGCACCCAGTATAAGTCAAAACAAGGCCCTTTCAGGGCTTTTCAGGGGGGTTTAGCCTTGTCCAGACACAAGGGAGCACCCAGTATAAGTCAAAACAAGGCCCTTTCAGGGTTAGAGTGATGCATAAATTATGCAAAAAACAAAGGAGAACTCTGGGAAGTTCCCAATTTTAGGTGGAGAGCAGCTCTAGTAAGGAGCACCCTGCAACACCAGCGACACTCTAGATTTGCTCACCTCAAATGTCTGTTTATTTAGCAAAGTTTTGGCTTTTGTCATTTTACAGCTCAGCGAGGATGACACTGTGTTAATTTTATGTCTAAAGATTTTGCTGTACAAATAGGAAAAGATTTTGTCACTATCTAGCTCGGCGTGGATAGCACTGTGCTGATCCTATGCTTAAAAACTTTGCAGAGAAAACCCCTGCTTCCAGCAAGTGAGAGCTGTTTGACAGTAGAGCTGTGATTGCTCTGACTAAAAGGAGCAGGCCTGACAGCAGTGTAAGAACGGATTTAGGAGTTTTACACTACCAGGACATGTAAACTACACAGGTACATGTCCTGTCTTTTGCCTACACAGCACCCTGCCCTATGGGTTACTTAGGGCATACCTTAGGAGTGACTTATATGTAGAAAAAGGGGAGTTTTAGGCTTGGCAAGTACTTTTAAATGTCAAGTCGAATTGGCAGTGAAACTGCTCACACAGGCCTTGCAATGGCAGGCCTGAGACAAGGTTAAGGAGCTACTTATGTGGGTGGCACAATCAGTGCTGCAGGCCCACTAGTGGTGTTTCATCTACAGGCCCTGGGCACATATAGTGCACTTTACTAGGGACTTATAAGTAAATTAAATAATCCAATTGGGTATGATCCAATGTTATCATGTTTAAAGGGAGAGAGCAGATGCACTTTAGCATTGGTTATCAGTGGTAAAATGTGCAGAGTCTTAAAACCCGCAAAAAGAGTATCCAAAAAGTGGAGGGAGGCAGGCAAAAAGTTAGGGGTGACCATCCTAAGGCTGTCAGGTCTAACATCTATATATAATAATATACATATATATATATATGTAAAAATATATATATGTAAAAAATATATTCATATATATATACATATATATATTTATATATTTTTACACATTACGGACACACACACACACATCTAGCTGTGCACAGTTTTCAATAATTTAGGGCAACTGTTACAGTGATATTATCATTGATGGCAAAGAAGATGTCATGAGTGATGTAATGGGGTAAGGGTAATTAGCAGTGCATGGTGAAGACACGAGTTATAGTTATCTTAAGTTATGAGTTATGTTTACTTGAACTATAACAGCTGAATTTCTATGGTTTTGTGTGTATAAATTCAGAACCTAACTATGACGTCCCTGTAACCTATGTTTGTTGAAGTGAATTTCTATGGTTTATTTAATGTTAATTCTGAACTATAACGTCCCTGTAACCTTTGTTCTTTTCAGTGAATTTGTAAGGTTTTTTAAATGCTAATTTTTAACATCCGTGAGTGTCTGAGAGTCTCTGAGTATGTGTGTAAGTCTCTGATTGGGTTTGTGAGTGAGTGTCTTAGAGGGTCTGTGAGTGAATGTGTGGGTTTCCGAGTGGACCTGTGAGTGGGTGTGTGAGCCTCTGGGTGGGTCTGTAAGTGAGTTTGTGAGTCTCTGAGTAGGCGTGTGAATAGTTTTAAGAGTGTGATTGGGCCTCTGAGTGGATGCATGAGTGCCTGTGAGGGTTTCTGAGGTTTTCTGAGTGGGTGCCTAAAACCAAAATGAATGTGTCCTTGTGTAATGTAATTGATGCTCATGTAAAATACTCCAATACCTTTGGTCAAGTCTGCGCTATATAAAACTACAAAACAACTAAAAACATTAAGGTCCTCATTATGACATTGGCGGTCAGCTGACCGCCAATCCGGTGATGGCGGTAATACCGTCCGCAGGCTGGCGGTGAAGACAGCCAAATTATGACCATGGCGGTGAACCCTCCCATAGACAGCCAATGTACCGCCCGAACCGCCAGTGCGGTAGCAATCTTTAGTCGGGTGGAAGCCAATGACCCACCCACCATATTATGACATAACAAACCGCCAGGATTTCTGGGGCGGGACCACCACTACGAAAAGCCTGGTGGAAACACATCACAGAGAAGGAGACACTCACATCCAGGGATACAGAGGAGTCCGCGGCTGCCATGGAACCCGAACTGGAAGTCATGCCAATGTTGTACCATGCGATGGCACTCCAGGAGCACCAACGCTGATGAAGACAACGATGGTGAGTACAGCCACCTAGCACAAAGGTGGGAGTGGAGAGTGACACACCCACATGCACAACACACATACTACACACCGAGAACAATCTGCAGAGTAAATCAACAGCAACATAACCCAGGAACAAGACACGCTAGGACACATACCTCTGGTCCAACCACTGTAATCATGTAGGAACAGCGACCTAAATTGAACATATAAATATAGATACATATAAGAAAGAAGTTACTCCCTCTGGTAGTACAAGATGGTTTGCTCAGTGGCTGCCCTGCTGACACTGCTGGGTTTTCAAAAAGCATCGTGAGTGAAGATTCTAATTGGAATGTGAAATCAATGCAGTCCTGAGAACTCTTCAGATATGCATAAATCAAGTGGTATTGTCAGTGATGTTAAAGGGTGGGGGGAGAAAGAAAGGGAGCACAGGGTCAATCACAGCACCAAAAGCACATATGGCATACACATCACAATCACTCACCGGGACTAACACTGTGCAGTATGGACCACAATGACAAACCATTACCTGGGTACAACAGCAGTAAAGAACCCAAACACTACCATCTGCACACCTGCTGGGACTCACCAAGCCCTGTCTGCAATGGTATGCTAGCTACTTACCAATACCAAATATACATGCCACCCTACATAGCTAAGCAGGACCACACAGGAAAAGGTAAATCGGCATATTGGGACAGCCACTGACTAGAACCTTGCACCCAAACTCCATGCCAGGAAACAAAATAATTAAAACCACACAATCTGTTCTCACCCCTTGTGGCTGATGTGCTGCTCTCAGGCGTCCATCCAACTCAGGATTGGCCACCGCCAGTATGCGGGCCATTAGTGGGGTCAGGCTCAAACGGGCACACCTCCCACATTGGGGGGCCGCCCCAGATGGGCCTCTGCGGTCTTCCAGGCCCCGCATCTCAGGTCCTCCCACTGTTTCCTGCAGTGGGTGTTCTGCCGGGGTCCGCACGTCCCTGGTGATGGCACACCACAACCCTTTCTTTTGATGGGCGCTGACCTGCAGAGGTGACACAGACAGAAGGACACCATGAACTCAACAATCCATTCTGTCACATTAATGGCTTGCATTCCTCATATGACCCACATTAAGCACATGCATGACCCGTACCTCTTCATACACATTGTATGCAGCCAAACCCACCGCAAAAGACTCACTGGCAGCACACACATACATCTTCGTGCAGCCATGTCGCATCCAACGTACCCATGATGAACTCACCTGTTGGTCTGGAGGCCCATACAACTTCCCATACAGAAGTAGGACCCCATCCACAAGCTTCTCCAACTCCCCGGATACGAAGGCTGGGACCCTTTTCCCTGTGGCATGGGCCATCACAGGTTCCAGACACAGTTCACAGCAGCACATGCAGTGGAGATGTTGAACAGCGGAAAGTCAGAAATCAAGTGAAGTGGTAAAGAGAAAATGGCGGTCACGTCCGCGGCGGTGAACTCCGTCACTGCCAGCATTGATCATCATTGGTTCCTGTACTCCAAAGAGCTCCACTTTAGCCAATTAGGAGTTGCACAGAGGTGCGGACCGCCTTCTGCCATGATGCCAAATACTGGCAGAGTGAGGTCACTTCCACCTGTCCCTGCATAAAGGACAGGTAGTTGCCATTTTCTACAGCTAGTACTTATGTTGGACACATTTATGTGCGTTGTTGGTATCGATTGTACACACTTAGACAATTCAAATCTTTTACATACATTACATGTTCTGTGTACTGTGATATTATGTGTCCATACTTCCTGTAGTCACACACATTTTAATTTTGGCTCACTTAGATACCAACCACTGCAGAAGATGAGGAGGAGGAGGCACCCATATACAGACCCCTGGTGGACTTGGCTACACTGGAGGACCGGCACATCATACTCACCTATTGTCTGGACAGGGCCACTATTACTGAGCTGTGTCAACAATTGGAGCCAGATCTAATTCCTGCTATCCGTAGCACTAAAGCAATTCCCCCTGTAGTACAGGTACTCTCAGTGCTCCACTTCCTGGCAAGTGGTTCATTCCGGGTGACAGTGGGCTTTTCTGCAGGAACGTCACAGCCAATGTTTTTGGTGCTTGGAAGGATTTTAGCTGCCATTCTCAAACACATGAGCAGCTACATCTCATTCCCCCAGAGTGAAGATCAGCCCACTGTGAAGGCTGGATTCTACGCCATGGGACACATACCACGTGTCATTGGAACCATTGACAGGACCCATATTGCCTTGGTTCCTCTCAGGGCAAATGAGCATGTCTACAGGAATAGGAAGAGTTTCCACTCAATAAATGTCCAGATGGTGTGCCTTGCTGATCAATACATCTCCCATGTCACTGCCACGTTTCCTGAATCTGTGCATGATGCCTATGTATTGAGGAATAGCAGCGTCCTACAGGTGATGGCACGACTACAGAGGCACAAAGTGTGGTTCATAGGTGAGCTTGAGTCTTCACACAATGTATGTCAGCATATGCCAACTGGATTTGTACTCCATGCCATTATACATGGGTAATGTGTGTCCCTAACTACTTCTAGGTGACTCCGACTCCCTAAACCTGTCCTGGCTGTTGACCCCCATTAGGAATCCACGAACAGGGGCTGGAAATCGGTACAATGAGTGACATGGCCGTACCAGGAGGGTTGTAGAACGCACATTTGGTCTACTGAAAGCCAGGGTCAGGTGCCTTTATTTAACAGGTGGGTTCCTATGCTACGCCCCTAAGAATGTTTGCCAGATTGTGGTGGCCTGCTGCATGCTGCACAATTTGGCCCTCAGACGCCATGTGCTCTACCTGCAGGAGGAGGGGGGAGACAATGCACCTGTGGCAGCAGTGGACACTGAAGACAGTGAGGAGGAGGAGAATATGGACAACAGGACACATATGATGCAGCAGTACTTCCAATGACACTCAGGTAAGATTGTGTGTCAGCTGTGTTGTGCCAATCACTGCAGACTGCTTAAAAACATTTGTTTGATGGTTTCATACATTACAGGACATTTGCACAGGATAATACAGCTCAATACTTTGCACATTTTTGTCTGATAAAGCACTATTACTCCAGTTGTGTTCAAGGGTGTTTATTGAAGTGACAATAATGAAGGGATAGTGCAATAGAGTGGGGTGATGGTTTAGGAAAACTTCAGTGTACCGGCCCAGCTGGTTTGTAGCACAGGTCCAGTGTCCATGGGCCCATAGGAAGAGGAGCAATGGCAGTCCAAAGTGAACAAGGTGACTCAGCGGACACAAGGGGGACATTCTGGAGGGGCTCATTTCCTGGCGGTAATCTTGGTCTTGGCAACAGTCTCTAGTGTCTGGCTGGGTCAGAGGGAACGTTTGTGAGGTGGTTCTTCTGCTGCAGAGGGAGGGATGCTGGTGGCCTGTGGCTCTTGTGGCAGGTCCTCCTGTCCACTAGCTGCAGCAGATGTTAATGGCTGGTGAGTGGAGAGGCTAGTGGAAGTGGGCCGCTGGTGTGCTCTATTCTCCCGCATGGTGCTGGCCATGTCACCCAGCACCTCTACAATGGAGACCATGTTGCATTTAGGCCCTGCAACTTCTGCATGTACTCCCTGCAGCCGCTGGTTCTCCTGCAAGATGGTGATCACCTGGCCCTACCTGTCCTGGAATTTTGGTATGCCCCCAGGACATGTGTGAATGCCTCCTGGGCAGTTGGTTCCCTGGGCACAGCTGACCTCCCACTGTCCCTGACCGCTATGCCTGTGTCCCCTGAATGGTGTGCCCACTCCCACTTACACCAGGACCTTCATTGTCTTGCCAGTGTGGTGTTGACTCGGGTTCCTGTACAGGTGGGCACACTATTGATCGACGTGTCCTGGGGACAAGGGTCTGGGGACATTAAGTGGCTACTGTGGTGTCGGAGTTGGAGGGGGGGGGCCTGTGGTGGACTGACTGTGGGATGTGGAAGCCGACTGACTTGTGGTCCCAAATGGGCCAGGGATTTCATCCATGTCAGGATATCCAGAATAGCTGTCATCACTGAGGGCATCTTTTGGTGGAGGACTGGGTTGCCGTGGCACCTGCTCGCCACTGACATTGTCTGGGGCACCAGTGGGGATGTAAGTGATTTGTTAGGGTCATTGTCTGTCACATTTTCCGCATTTCTACCTTTCCCTATGGGTTTGGTGTTGTACTCCCACATTTTGTAGTGTATGGTGATGGATTGTGGGATTGGTAGTTCTACATGCTGTCCATGCATTGCTCGTGGGTGTGCATGCAGAGCTGGGAGGGGTGTGCTTGCAGTGGGTAGGGCATGCAGGGGTACACATTTAAGTGTGGTCATTGGGGTTGTGCACTCTGTGGGATGGAGTGGTGTGTAGGGAGTGAGGGTGAGGGGGTGACATGCCTTGAAGGTATTGGTGGAGGTAGATTAGTAATGGTTGCTTACCAGAATCCAGCCTTCCAGTGACTCCAGTGAGGCCCTCAGGATTCAGGATTGCCAAGACTTGATCCTCCCATGCTGTCAACAGTGGGGGAGGAGGCGGGGTCGATCGCCAGTCCTCATGATGGTGACCTGGTGCCTTGATGCAGTGGAACACATCTTCCCCCGAGGGCGTTCCACCCCTTTCAGTGTCTTCCCTTGTGAGTGGATATTGCCCCATAGAGTTCCCCATGTCCACATTCCTCTGCCATAGCTCCTTCTTCCTGGCAATGGATATCTGCTGGACCTGTGCACCAAACAGCTGTGGCTATACCCTGACGATTTCCTGCACCATCACCCGCAATTCCTCATCTGTGAAACGGGAGTGCTCTTGTATGGACATGCCTATTGTGTGTTGTGTGTGTTGTGCAGAGGGTGTTCAGTGTTGTGGTAGGGAGGGTGGTGTGTGATGCATGACGGATTTATAGGTAGATGTGGTGTGTGTGAGCGGTTCTCCAAGGGATTGGCCTGGCAAGGTGTAACAGTCTTTTTGTGTTTGCAAAGGATTGTGTGTTACGTGGGAGTGTGTTTTATAGTGCTGTTGGTGGGTGTGTGTATATGTGTCAGGTGTGGGTTTTCTGTTCTGGCCAATATTGGCTTGAAGTGGTGCTGGGTGCCCAATTTAGCAGCAGCGGTGTGCACTGCCAATGGCTGACCGCCGTTGAATGTCCGCTGTGATGTGAGTGGTGGATCCGATAGTTTTTCGCCTTTATTGGGTCTGGGGGACTTGTGGTTGTGGCTGGTTTATGTTGGTTTTGTGTTTGTGTGCCATAATTTGGTGGGCAGATTACCGCCTCTGTGGTGGTCTGTTGGCGGCCGTCACCACAGCGGTCTTCGGAATAGACCACCAATGTCATAATGACCACCTAAGTGTTTTGCACATTGCTGTCACTGGGCTATACTTGGACTACATTTGGGTGAGATGCGTGCCACTTTTGGGCTTTTATTTTTCTCTGGTGGCCATCTTGGGAGGCTTCATTTCCTTATTTACTGCAGTATCTTCAATGGCAAATGCTTTCAGTGTTCCACTTCAGTTCCATCAACATGGAGTTCAGATGTGCCAAACTTTTGGCATAAATTCAGAATGTTAGCACTCTAGTTGCTCATTAAAACACTGTAAGCTGCTGATCACCAGGGAGTCAACTGGCAGTCTGATGCTGGTGTTGAAAGCTTCAGTCTGCATGTCACAATGTTTTAATCAAATAGAAGAGAAAGATATTTGACTAACTATGAATGTATCGTCCCTGGAACCTTTGTTTTTTTCAGTGAATTTCTATGGTTTATTTTAACATAAATAAATTTTTATTACTATATGTTGATCCAATCACCCCCATGCACAGCCAGACCCTGCGGCTAATCCCCAACCACCAAACGCTTTGGCTTTACACTGCAGGAGTTGGCCTGTCTCTCTGGGTGTGAGAATAGGTGTGAGAGGGTGTATCTGGATGTGAGACAGGGTTCATCAGTGTCTTAGTGGGTCTTTGTTAGACCTAACAGCCTTAGGGTGGTCTCACCCCAACCTTCTGCCTGCCTCCCTCCGTATTTCCGATCTAATTTTTTGCTGATTTTAGGACTCTGCGCACTTTACCACTGTTGACCAGTGCTAAAGTACATGTACTCTCTCCCCCAAACATGGTAACATTAGATCATACCCAATTGGCATATTTAATTTACCTATAAGTCCCTAGTAAAGTACACTAGATGTGCCCAGGGCCAGTAAATTAAATGCTACTAGTGAGCCTGCAGCACTGATTGTGCCACCTACATAAGTAGCCCCTTAACAATGTCTCAGGTTTGCCATTGATAGGCCTGTGTGTGCAGTTTCAATTACACTTCGACTTGGCATTTAAAACTACTTGCCAAGCCTTAAATTCCTCCTTTCTTTTATATAAGTCATCCCTAGTAGGCACTAGGTAACCCATAGTGCAGGGTGCTATGTAAGTAAAAGGCAGGGCATGTACTCATAAGTTCTACATGTCCTTGTTTAATTCTCCCAAAGTCGTTTTTCACTACTGTGAAGCATGCTTCTCTCATAGGCCAGCATTATAGATTCCCTTATATGCTTTTAAGTGGTGATTTCTGATCTAAGAGGAATGGACTTGTCATATTTGGTATGGTTGGAGTGGCAGCGATAAATCCTACTTAATGGTGAAGTTGGAGTCTATACTACTGTTTCAGAAATGCCACTTTTAGAAAGTAGGCATTTCTCTGCAGTTACTGCCATCTGTGCCTTACAGCCTGTCTCCAATCTACGTCTAGTCTGTGCTGGTTGAGAGCTCCCCTTGTGCATTCCACCCAGACAACTATAAACACAGGACACTCAGTTGCATCTGCATTCATCTGCATACAGATGGGTTTCCCTGGGCACGAAGAGTGGAGGGTCTCTCACTTACACTTAAAGGTGAGTGGCTTGTCCTCACACAAAGGGCTGATAACCCCCCACAGGGCTCCTGGCAGGCAGGGCTGGGTTGAAAATGGAACTTGTGCGCTTCAAAACCACTCTTTGAAGTTTCCTCCACTTTTAAGGCACTTTTGGGTGTATATATACTGGGTAAGTGACCCCACCAAATCAGACACTTCTGGACCTACAACTGGACTCTGTCAGAGGGACTGCCTGGCTGCCCAAATTACTTATCTGGACTGCTTTGCTGGAAGGACTGCTGGCCTGCTTGTTGCTCTGCACCCTGCTGATCCCTGACTCTGCTGGAAGGACTCTGCCTTCCTCCTCAAGTGCTCTCCAAGGGCTTGGATCGAGCTTGCCTCCTGTTCCAAGGTCTCAGGGCTATCAAAGACTTCAGCACGGAAGAGAAAATCCAGTGCATTGGAAAATCGACACAATGCCTTCAAAATTCGACACAACACCTGCAGGATCAACACAGTGCCTGCTCTGTGGCTGAAAAATCTCCACATTGCCTGGCAGATCGAGGCAGCACCTGTTGCTTCTGCTCAATTCATTCTGGATTTTCCACACATCATCCCTGGGCATCAAAATATCCCCACATCACAGTGAACCATGGCTGCACTCCTGGAAACCGCCACACCACCTTGCAGTATGGAAAGAAACAACGCAATGCATTTGATGCACCAGAAAAATAAATGCATTGCTTTACTTTTTGACCCATCTCCTCCTCTGCTGCCCATCTGCATCATTATGTTTGACACACCCCAGGTACTGTGTGTTAAAAGGATACAACCACTGATTCTTAGGGATTGAGAGTCATTTAAACCTTTTAAAAGTGATATCTTGACTAGTGCATATTGAATTTTTGTAGTTTTGGGCATATTTTATTCAGATAACTATTATCTATCTTCCTAAACTGGTCTGGAGTACTTCTTGTTACTGTATGAGTTATTGCACAAATACTTTACACATTGCCTTCTAAGTGAAGCCTGCTTGCTCTGTGTCAAGCGGAAGGGTAAGCACAGGATAATTTAGGTTGTGTTGTGCCTTACCCTGACTAGGATTGTGTCCCCTATTTGGACAGGGTGCATGCCTCTGCCAACTAGAGACCAAGGGCTAGATGTATCAAAGGGTTTTTCCCATTCTGTGTCTATGGGAAAACGCTTTGGTACATATGGCCCCAAATTTCTAACACTGTGAGTGGGTGCATCAATGTCTGTGTGGGTCCTTGAGTGGATGTGTGAGGATCTCAGTCGGTCTGTGAGTGCATGTTTGAGAATCTGAGTGGGTCTGTGAGTGTGTGTGTGAGTGTCTGAGTCAGTCTGTGAGTGGGTGCGTGAGGGTCTGAGTGGGTCTGTGAGTGGGGGCGTAAGCATCTGTGTGGGTCTGTGAGTGGGTGCTTGAGGGTCTGAGTAGGTGCGTGAATGGGAGAAAATTATTGAAAGAGAAATTGAGAGAGAGAAATATAGAAAGAAGGAGAGAGTTAAAGAGTTTTTAGGCTTTGATGAATGATATACTTAGAATTAGATATTTCTGTACAAAATGAAAAGAAACATTTATTTGTCAACTAAAAAGAGTGGGATTACTTTTCAATATGAAACTTAAACTTTTGAAGTAGAACCCTCAACGTTCGGTGTGAGTGTCTGTGACCTTAACTTTTAGGCCATAGGTGACTCCTTACTGTGATGCTTCTAGACATACCTATGATATTCAACCCACACATGTGATTGGAAAGAAATGTGAATGTTCCATCATTAGGAAGGTTTAACAGTCAAAACACTAATAAATAAACAAACGCACTGCCAAGCGATACTAGAATTTGAACCTTCAGCCTACTGAGTGACAGCACAAGACCTTGACCATTAGGTCAGAAGTGACTCTGTTCCGCTCTGCATCCAAATGTAACAATAACTGTCAGACCTGGCCCTAGTGGCAGGTTCATCCCCTTACTTTTTGCCTCCTACTTCCTATTTTTTCTGACCTCTCGCTGTTGGCTCTAGGACTCTGAGCACTTTATCACTGCTGATCAGTGCTAAAGTGCAGGTGCTATCCCATCTAAAGTTGGTATGATTGGCCTATACCTAATTGGCATATTTAATTTACCTGTAAGTCCCTTGTACAGTGGTATCTCTATACCCAGGGCCTGTAAATTAAATACTACTATTGGGCTTGCAGCGCTGCTTGCACCACCCACTGAAGTAGCCTTTCAAACCTGTCTCAGGCCTGCTAGTGCAGGTCCCTGTATGCACAATTTTCTGCCACAGGGACCTGGCACCTAACTTTACTTGCCAGGCCCAGAACACCCCTTTTACTGCATGTAAGTCACCCCTAAGGTAGGCCCTAGCTAGCACTATGGGCAGGATGCTATGTACTTAGAAGGCAGGACATGTGCCAGGTTGAGTGGCCTGTCATGGTAGTGACAAACAGCCTAACTTGATTTCTCACTGCTGTGAATGCTGCCTTCTCATAGGATTGCATTAGAAATGCCCTGCCTTATATGTAGGGGTATTGTCTGATTTATGAGAGGTAGCGTAGGCATGTTTGGTATGGTTGTAATGGTGGTGAGAAATACTTATGGAATTTTTATTACTATTACATAAATGCCACTTCTATAAAGTGAGTATTTCTCTGTGCTTATGACTGGTGTTTTGCAGCTTGACTCCAATCCACATCTGGGCAGGGTGACAGTTGGGCTTTGTGCATACTTTTCAGACAGCCTGTACACAGGGAGGGTGGAGGTGTCACAGAGGTGCATCTGCATGCTGAATCGTCTTCCTGGACGAGAGAAGGGAGAGGCAGGGCACACCTGCATTTGTAAAGGCTGTGCCCTGGCCTCACACAATAGGGTAGTTTACCCCCAACTGATGTTTGAAGCCTGTGCTGGAGGAGAGAGGGGGCACTCCCAGAACCAGCTGCAACTGGTTGGAACCTCCTCTCCCCTCCTATGTGAACACACTGTAAAATTGAGTATAAGTACAGGGGAGTTTTCCCCACAATTAGGGAACTCTTGGTGATGTTTTGGAACTTACCTGGAACTGGACACAGACTGCTGGAGGGACTCACAAGGAACCGCCATGGACTGCTGCTGTTGTGCTGACCTGTGACCTGCTGGTCACTAGGAGAGACTGCCATCTGCCTGCATCCCCCTTGCGCTTCCCTGCTGTTGGGCCCTAACCTCTGTGCTCCTGCTTCTTGGACTCTTTTTGTCTCCCAGGGGCAGGTTGACGTGGCCCCTGACCCCTGCAACTATCTGCTTTAAGCGCAGGAGAAGCAATTTATTTTTAATAGTATAGCGCCTGAAGAGGGCTTTCCCTAAGGCCCTTAGTGCCTGGTGAAGGCTGTGGCATGATTTGTGTAGCGCTTTGGAAGCCCTTTTCTGATGTCAGTGATCACTCTTCTCTTCACCGCTGCTGCCCAGCTTTATTTTAAAAGTGCGCCAGAGCCAAGCTGTCCTGGGTACCCTTGAGGCACCACAAACAAAAAGGAAAGGAGCGAGCGCGCTCCTACCGTGCCCCCGGGGTGAGCACGCTCCCAGGAGCGCCCCCAGGGCATAAGGAGGCACCTACTTTTGGTGCCTGCCCGCTGCTGTGGGCCGGACCAGGTCTCCATTGTGTTCGGAGCCGGGTGGGGGAAGGCAGCCTCATCGGAGACTCCCCTGCCCCACCGGATCCTTTTGTGCCTCTTTGGACGGGCAGGGGGAAGGAAGCCTCATAGGAGGTTTCCCCTGCCCTCCCCGGAGCCCGGAAGGCATTTACAGAGACCGGGGTGGAAGCCTCGCCGGAGGCTCCCCACGCCACCGTTCCCCCTTTGTGGCCCCCTTGTGGGCTGGTGGCATTGTTTTGCCCTCCACCCTCGTTGGAGGGCCAGTGAAGGCCTGCGGGGGGGCGGGAAGAGATCACGGGACCCAGCAGGGGCCCGTTATAAACCAGAGAGAATGCGTGGTACCCCCTTCCTTCCCCAATCTTGGTGCTGGCTTTGGCCCCCCTCTGAAGGGCCAGTTGAGGCCCAGTGGGGCCCCTTGAGATCGCAGGCCCCAGGAGGGGCCAATATTAAGGAAACAGAGGGAGTGAGTGCCACCCCCTGAAATAAATGGCCCCCGTTTCTGAGCACAGGAGCACCGGGAGCCCCCTTTTGATCCTCGTGGCACTAGAAGTGCTGTGCTCATCATAAAACAGGTACTTTTCAAGGAAATGCATATTTCATATGTTCCTGGTATGGACATTAATGATGTATATGTTACCCTGCTTGTTTATGATGTTTCATATATGTATGCTAATGTTCCTTTTATGGGCATGACATTCTAATATGTTTTCTTGACTTGCCATTGCGTTTATGATATTTTTATGACAAGTGCAGTTTTGTAGTAATGTGATTCCTGAATTCTGCTTGCATTGCAGAATAATAAGTAACCTTTGTGTTATATGTGACTACTGTTAGTTCTGGAAAGTAACTAATGTGTAACGTTCTGACAACTGCTAAGGTAGCAGGATTTTACTGACATGTTGTGTTTGGTCTAATAATTGTGTTGTGTACAATACAGTATATTTTCATATAACTTGGTATTGGGTTTCCTTTGTGGTGGGGATAGTGCATCACATGTGTTGTGTGTGTTGTGCAAACGCCTTACACATTGCCTCTGGGATAGGCCTGACTGCTCGTGCCAAGCTACCAAGGGGGTGAGCAGGGGTTATCTTGGACGTGTAACTCCCTTGACCTGACTAGAGTGGGTGGGTTCTGCCTGGCTTAGTTGCATACCCTAGCCAACCAGTAACCCCATTTCTAACTATAACATTCGTACCAAACATCTTTCTAGGCAGACTCTGTGAAGTCATTGTATGGGCAGACCATTACAGTGACAATCTCTCTCTCTCTTCCTTCCCTTTAGGGGACGGAAGAGAGAGAGAGAATGACAGGATTGTGAGGGAGAACCTGAAGGCCCCCGTGGTCTTAGCCTGCTCCCTCCATCCTGGGGAGCCAGCATTACTCCCACAAGCAGGGAGTTGCTTTAAATAGCAGCTCCCTACTTGCAGGAGCAATGTTTTTATCTGTATCCCTGCACGCATATTTGCATGCAGGGAAACAGATGAAACTTCACTTTCTGCATGTGAGAGCTGTTTGACTGACTTGGTGGGAGCTGTCAAAGCTCCCGCCAAGTCACAGGAAACATCTATGTCCTAGGGGTGTGCACCACGGGACATAGCAGGAGCTGGCCCTAGGGGTGTCAGTCCCCAGGGCCATCACTGGCTCCACAAGGGGAGCCGCATGGTCCCCTCCAACCTATACAGCCCCGGAGAGTTGGTGGTCCTCGAGGGTCTGTATCGGATGCCCTTCATTCTTTTATTGTAGCCCCGGAGAGGTTGTGTGGGGGCCGAGCAGCCCCCTGCTTCTAATGAAAACTTTGCCCTGGAGAGGTGGCGGTCCAGGGGGTTGCCGGGGGTCCGGATGCTCCCCCCGCTTTTAATTAAACCGTAGCCCCCAAGAGGTGATGTTCCTGGGGCTGCAGGAGGAGGAGCTGGGCACCCCCACCACATTACATTTTGTTAAAGTCCCTGGGAGGTGGCAGTCCTCAGGGCTGTGGGAGGGCTACGCAGCCCCCTGCTTTTAATTAAACATTATCCCCAGGGAGGTGCCAGACTCCGGGGCTTTGGCAAGTCCAGTAGAGGGACCCATGCGCTCCCCCTCCTTCATTTTTGCCATGCCCCCAGGACGTGGCCCACCCAGGGGCTTCATTAAAGGGTGTGAAACCACCCTTTTTTTTAAACATCAAGAAAATCAGCAGATTTTATAAATGTTTTTTTTAAAGATGATTTTAAGCCCTGGTGGGGTCCCTCTCGGTCCCAGAGCTAAGGGATCAGGATGTTCCTACTCTAGCCCCTTTTCTTTTTTAAATCTTTTTTCTGGTACTCAGGTGAAGCTGAGTCCCAAGCTGGCTGCCAACACTTCCTGGTTGAGGTGTTGACAGTCAATCAGATATGTGCACAGGGACAGTCGGATCCGCGGACAATCTTCGTCCCTATATATCTATATTTTTTAAACTCTTATTTTTCCAAAACTACTGAACAGCTTTACACCATATGACATAAAGTGTGCTTTCAGGGCCAAGATTTACCAAACTTGGTAGATCTTGACCTGAATAACAAATTTTACGTAATTCAATTCATCGGTTTGGGCTAAATCGTGTTCAAAACTTTGAAAAATCCCATTGACATAGAATGGGGAAAAAGTGTTCTGAGACCCTCCCATTTTTCTCGTCCCCCGCTTGACAGATCACCCCCAAAACTTTCTAGACAGCAGCTGAACTGACCAAAGTATACGTTTTGAAAATGTCATGAAAATTCATCAAACAGAGCCAAAGGTATAGATAAAACAATAAATGTTCCGTCTATGGTAAAAAATGGTCCTAACTATAACTACTACTGCCACTAGGTAATAAATATTTATACATATATATATATATATATATATATATATATATATATATATATATATATATATATATATTCACTGAGAAAACCAAAGATTACAGGGACTATATAAGTAGGTTCTAAATTTACTCATACAAAACCAAAGAAATTCAGCAGTCATAGTTAGAGTTCTTTCAAATAACCACAACTTGCACCCTAAGGTAACTATAACTTGCGCCCTCGCCATGCAGAGCTTTTTCTTCAAAAATGTGACTGCTACTGTTTCATTTATACTTTTAAGGATGTTATATAAGTTGTCATGACTGCTGTAATATCTGAGGTAATTAGCAGGGCATGGAGAGGGCATACGTTCTAGTTATTTGTGGTTTTGTGTGGCTTTTAACAGGGGCATCCCTACCTTGCATACATTATACCTGACTTGAGTATAATGTGGCGCAAGGCTTTACAAACTGGTGCAATGGTCCCATTGCGCCAGTTTGTAAATGTGGCACACTGGAGGGGACTGATTTGCACCATCACTGCATCGAAAAAAAATATGCAACAGTGGCGCAAAGGTCTTGTAAATAAGCCCCATAGTACTGCTTCCACAGAACTATTTTACATATCAAAAAGCTTAAAACACTAGCATAGACCATGCCTTCAGTTAGCCCTTTCTGTATTCCCTTAAAGTAATCTGACCCTAAGGCCTTAATTTGCTAGGGTAACGTTACACTGTAATAATTAACACATGAACCTTTCAAACTTTAATATGTCCATGGAAAATAAGTATCCCTAATGGGAGTAACTGCACCCTTGGAATTATAAATACTGTGGGATCACCGCGTTTCAGGGCTTTTAATAGGATCGACCAAACGCAATCGCTCTGGCCCCTGTTGTGATCTCTCTGTGGGCTTTTAACCACACCCATCAGTTTGGTTGGTTCGTTGGCTTGCCTTTTAAAATTTGCTTGATTTGATTGGGGAAAAGGCTTGCATATGTCATGCCTTTTCCAGTGTTTAGCCCTCCTCAAGAGCACCAGTAAACTACTGAAAACACATGAGACTGAGTTTTCCAAATGGCTTCTGCACTAGTTCTTTTTATTTCCTATGCAGTGCAATCTCACTGGGCAGTAGTCGAGCGCTTTGCATGACATTGACCCTGTTACATGGATAATTCTACTTTTGCTGGTTACATGGATCCTTCTACTTTTGCCGGTTACATGGATAATTGCACTTTTTCCGATACATTTCAATGTAAGTGAACTTCTGTTTCCCTTTCTCTGTCTCTGTCATGCTCATGCCAACTGTCCGCTCGCATGTCAGTTTATGTGGCAAGAAAGGTCCGGTTAGGAGTTTTCAACGCTAATAGCTGTAACTCATTTTTCAATGTTTTCAAAACACAGTTTTGCTGACATTGAATAATTTTGACTGTCATCTGCTTTTAACTTCCATCGATGGATTCTAATGTTTCTGTCTTTTCCTTGCTAATAGTGCCTCATTTTAAATATGACATATGATTTATCAGGCTCTTAGACAAATGGCCATGTCATGGTAATCCTTTTCTTTCAGGCAATTGTCAGTTAGTTGGCTGTAATTGTTTGCAAGTTCGCATCGATCTGCTTTGGGGCATAAACAATCTATTACGAATGGCATCATATGAAATTCTGCAAGTGGTTGAAAACGTGTGTGTAATTCTGACGGATTTTTTTCCTCTGCATATTTGTCCCCATCTTCTAAATAACGCTAGTAAGATGTCCTTGTGTTATTATATTTGCAAAATGTAGCTTCAGCTAGCTTTATGTGATCTTTTTTCCCTTACACTAAGAATAGTCGTTGCCAGAAGCAGAGTACTGCAGGATACCTAAGAAGGTCAACTTCTGAATACTGGACAGAGGAATTGGATGTAGGAGTACAAGGGGTGTTACAGCGTACCATTAAACCTTGAATGAAGGAGCATAGATAGAAAATAAGGAAAACTGAGGACATTTTTTCTTGCAGTTTCAAGACTGTGTTTCAAACCTGGGATAGCTTTGTATGACCAACAACCGATGTTTCTTTGAACTCTTTTTTTTTGGAGCGCTTACCTTTTCTGGCTAGAGAGAGCATTTTGTTCCATCGCCCTCCTTACACACTTATTTGGTTGCAGGAGAATGTGAAAAAGACCAAAGTATGTCACATGTTTTGTAATACACCTGTGTATGCTGACCTTACAACTTCAGTTTTGCAGGTACTTCAGAATAAATCCAAAGCATGTGAAGTACCACTGATGCACTTTCTTATTCGCTGCATTTCGGCTGTCTTCATACTATGCCAATGCATGCCTACATGCTTTGTCTTAATTCTGAAGTGGTATAAAACAAACATTTTTGTAGATTCAAAACTAATGAAGACACGTTTATTTTACTTTGTTTGTGCCTACAGGGATAAAACCGCCCAGATTTATTATGTCTTCACTTTAAATATGTCCACAAGGCAAAGCCACTTCGAATGTCTGACAAACGTGCATCCATTACTGCAGCAAACTACCGGTCGTGACTGTGTAGACAAATGTGTGCAAAAGAGCACACTAAATGTACTAGTGCATGTCATGTCTTCCTTTTACCAGAAAAAAACCTAAATCTGCAGGTAGATGTGAAACTAAGTGGGCTTTACCACCTCATTTATAGTAAAGGATCACTCTTTTATTTCTTTGTCTTATAATCTTCAATGTTTCACTTTGAGTCAGGCTATCATATTTTATGTTATTTCTAGCACATCGCATTTGTCATTTTCTTCTTCTTTATCAATAAGTGGTTTCAGCCGCTGGTCAAGCTTTCATTACTGGTCCTCCTAAACCTATGCTTAAATTGCTTGGGTTTTTTATTAGGGTCGAGGGCGCAAGCCCTCTCGCCCCTGTTGTAATCCCCCTGTGGGCTTTTAACCATGCCCATGTCACGCCCATCAATTTGGATGGTTTGTGGGCTTGCCTTTTAAAATTCGCTTGATTCTTAAGTAAAAGGCATGCATACGTCATGTTTTTTCTGGTGTTTAGCCCTCCTCAACAGCACTGGTAAACTACTGAAAACATACGAGACTCTGTGTTTTCCACGTGGCTTCTGGACTACGTTTTCTTTTTAATTTCTAGGCAGCGCAATCTTACTGGGCAGTAGTCGAGCACTTTGCATGACATTGACCCTGTTATATGTATAATTGCACTTTTGCCGGTTACATGTATAATTGCACTTTTACCAATACTTTTGACTGCAAGCGAACTTCTGTTTCCTTTTGTGTGTCGTCCACTTCATGGCAGCCATCGGCTCACATGTGTGAAACTGTTTTACTTTTCATTTTCAGTTTATGTGGCAAGAAAAGTCCGGTTAGTAGTTTACAACGCTTATAGCGTTCACTTGCAGCAAGCAGGCGATGTCTATAGCGATATCCAGGGGGAAAACATGCAGAAATCAACATGGTAAGACTGGTTCTCACATGGTATTCCCAAAAAGCGCTAGGTACTCGTTTTTACACATGGGTCACTGCAATAAGTGCAGGGGCTGTTATTTACAGCGCTTTAAAAAGAGGAGTTTACAGAAGCAAATGCCAGATTACAAACATTTTTATAAGTATATAACCACGATTTGATCTTCATTTGTTAAAAAATTATTAAGCCAAATAAGCACAATTCGATCTTCCTTTGTTAAAAAAAGAATTAAACCAAATAATGTATGCACTGGTGGAGTAAGCCAGCCCTCTGTCGCACAGGCAGTCACGCGTCAGGCACTTCACACTTTATTTATAATAGCAATCACACCTTAGAAACCATTGAGGGTGTACTTTCATGATAGGCTCTCAGATCAGACGGATAAATACAGATTAACATTTGTTAAAAGTTTAATTAATGCTAATGAAAGCGTATGATCACAGCTTTATTCGGCCAATATTTACAACCAATCTCCTTAATATGAATCCCTTTGACATTTCTATTTTATTCATAAGTGGTGTGTGTGTTTGTTTGTAATTGCTAATAATAATGGGCAAAGCGTCACGGTTGGTTGCGACACAGACAGCTATGTAAATGTCCTTGAGTCATCTCGAACCTAGCGCCTCATCCGCTTCGCTTTGCATTTTTACGTGACAGTGCGCCTCTTCTGGGACCCAGCCACATATTCCAGGCATGTGAAACGTAAAAGAAACAAATACAATAAAGTGATTTTTAATATGCAAGTCACTACTACAGGAAGTTAGGAAGCAAACTGTATTATGCCATGTCAAAACTGTATTCAGATTATGCTAATCGCGGAAACCTTCAAAGCTTCAAGCAAGACAAAGGATTCACAGTTGTGAAACATTTGTCCAAACTTTTATAGAGACACAGGTTCAGTGCGGGGTCCAACGGGATAAAAGTTCATGACTGAATACTGGCATCTGTGAGAGTGGGCACGCAGCTGTAGGTGCCAGGCTGCCTCTAGCTTTCAGCAGCAGTAATGTGAGGGCAAATTCATACAGAATGAGCCGCTTGGCGTAGGCTAAAAAGGGGCAAGCCAACGGAAGTGTTTTTTCTCTCATGAGGCTCTGCTTTAATTTCTTACTTTTAAAAAGTTAAGGTACGTGACGTGCAGCTCATATCTACTTAATGTGGTAGTGGGGGGGCAAACCCTTCAAGGTCCCCAATAAACCTCAAGCCCCCCCCCCCCCATTCAGTCACCAGCCAATTAATATCTGTGAGATAGGCGAGACAAAGGAGCCCCTCTTCACATTGTGGAGGGGGGGGCATCATTTTGCATTACACCTCTGTAGAGGCACAGAGAATTACCAAAAAAGCCAAAATATACAGCCAGTAGCCAGGAAGATGCTTAGCACATACAGGCAATCATAACAAGCCACGTAACCACAGATCAAACCAAAAATCACAAATGCACCAAAAACATGACGCCAAGTTTTCAGTGCACCAAAGCATTGCCCAACATACTCCAGCACCACAAATCTCTAGCCCACCTGCACTCCTAGAATTCAATGGTTCCACAACATGCTGCTGTCTCAAACTAAATGGAGGGATGACAGAGCTAATGTTTCCGGGAAATAATTTTCCCTTTCAGCTGCCTATTAACTGGCCTCGCTATTTAGGACCTTCTCCTGTCCACAGCCCTGTAATAAAAAGCAGAGGAATGTGGGTGGATCAATCACTATCAATGGATTCCCAGGTGAAAAAATTTGCTGCAACTTGCTTTGGTCTACTTCGAACGATCTGGAAGATAACAGACCTTTTACCGGAAAATTCTAAATGAATGGTGATTCAGTCCTTGGTGGTCTCCCGTCTGGACTACAAGAATTTGTTATTTTTAGGTTCTCCTAAATATGTTCTAAAAAAATTACAGGTATTCCAAAATACGGCAGCCAGACTTCTCAAAATATCCAGTCATGAACCAGTGAAGGAGGCATTGAGGAATTTCCATTGGTTGCACATCAATGCGAGAATCAAGTTCAAAGCTTTGTGCTTGACGCATAAAGCTATTCATAATAAGGGTCCAGTGAAAATTAGGAATCTCCTCTCAGTCTATGTTACCTCCACATCTTTAGGATCATCCCACCCAAATCTCCTGAGAATGTCGAAAGTTAGGAAGTCAAGGTGGTGCGGCAGGTCCCTCTCTTATCTGGATCCTAAACTCTGGAACTCTATGTCTCTCCAGTTAAGTACCTGAAGGAGGAAGCTAGCTTCAGGAAAAAAGCTTAAAGCTTAACTTTTCCCTTTGTAACTTTGGCTTTCCACAGATGTACCTATCTGGTCAGTTGTTCTCACCTTAGCGCTGGGAAGCCTTTGGGAAGCCATGCTCTCTGTAAATGCTATAACATATCATACCATAATTTTGAAGAACTGAGGTGCATAGGTTGCTAGTAGCCATCTTACATTAACATCCACTTAAAAACACATATCGCACACTGAAAGCACTACCACAAACACAGTATCCTACAAATATTCTTAAGAGGAATATGTACCATTTGAACTCTAAAATATGAATACGTTTTGTAAGCTGGGCATATTTGTGAGAGTTATAACAGTCTTGCAAATATAATTGCTAGATGGTCAGTGTTGACTCTGCAAGCACTCTGGCAGTCGTCTCCATAGGTACAGCGAGCTAGAGGAATGGAGGAACTGCTGCACAGTTCCTCATGTCTCTTCCACTACTTCTGACAAGAAACCAAGGAATCTTTGCTGTTAAAAATGGGGTGTTTGGTTGGCAGTCAGGTTACCCCCTGTCCAAGCAAGGACCCTCACTCTAGTCAGGGTAAAAGAGAATCACCCTCAGCTAACCCCCGCTCACCCCGTTGGTAGCTTGGCACGAGAAGTAGGCTTAACTTCAGAGTGCTAGGTGTAAAGTATTTGTACCAACACACACAGTAATTCAATGAAAACACTACAAAATGACACAACACAGGTTTAGAAAAATAGAAAATATTTATCTAAAGAAAAGAAGATCAAAATGACAAAAATCCACAATACATAAGTCAAATTATCAATTAAAAACCAAAAAGAGTCTTCATGTAATTTTAAGCACAACGCTAACGCTGTTAGTGTGGAAATGTGCCTGCGTGCGTCAAAAATAACCCCGCATGGGCGAGTGTGCGTCAAAAAGGGCTTGCAATGCATCGATATCACTCACGAGTGAGACCGTGCGTCGTTTCTCCTTCAGTCAAGTCGGCGTGCGTCGTTTCTTCTCTCCGCAGGAGAGCGATGCATCAATTCGAACCGCACTCTCGGGTCCGGGCAGGCCTTGCATCGTTATTACATGCCCAGTGATGTTTGCGTCGGAAATCCTGCCGCACGATGATCTGAAAACCACGCAGCGCGGGTTGCGATCTCACCAGCCTCCATCAGCGAGGCAGCGTGTTGTTTCTCCAGCCGCATGTGTCGATCTTCCAGCCGCGCTGCAGGCTAGTATCGATTTTCAGCTGCGAAGCTGGCAGCGCATCGATTTTTCAGCCGCGGATTGGAGTTGCGGCGATCTTTTTCCCGCACGGTGGTCAGTGCGTGGCTTTCTCACTCTTGGGCTGCCAATCCCTGTGAGTGCAAGGAATCGCAAGGGGGTCGCAAATTGCGACCCACCTCATTAATTTGAATGAGGTGTGTCTTTGCGACCCCCTTGCCATTCGCAGATGGTGTCAGAGACACCATCCTGCATATGGGTTTGTGAGTCGCAAATTGCGAGTCGCTCCGACTCGCAATTTGCGAGTCGCAAACCCATACATACCTACATCTGGCCCGAAGCTCCAAACCATAGCGCTGGCCAAAAATTCAAAAATTCAACATGCAGCCCTTGGCAATAGCTTCCTAGAAGGGAACTTGTAATGGAAACATTGGAAAATATAGCTTTTAAAAGCATTTATGGAGGGTGATCAAGAGGTTATTTAAGCCAAAGTTATGGTACAAAAATAAAGTATTGAAATGTGACTGAGGGTGGAATCCTTTGTAGTGGGCACTCATTAGGATTACTCAGAAGCTTTGGAAGAAGTGAAAGACCACAAAAGTGTAAATCTGAAAAATAATTTAGAATAAACACCCCAACTGCAGATGAAATGCATACTGCAAATTGCAATGGGGTTTTGTGACCTCGATCTGATAGTGCTGCGAAAAGCGCATTAGTGAAAGACAGGTCTGTGGTTTGAAATCACAGCTCAGTCTTGCACAGGAGATTAAGAAGAAAGCATTACAGTCCTATGGAAACAAAGAGCTACGTCACACTTCTCTGTGAGAAATCTATAATCCCGCCATTTTGGTCCCCTTGAAGGAAATATCTGGTTTTCTGTGACTGCCTCGGGTTATTGTATTGTATTAAGTACGAAGAAACTACAGGTCTGAAAAAGCTGTAACACCACAATCATGAAGGAAGGTGGTTATGAAGCCGCTGGAAACAAAACTGTTCTGATAAATTGTATGTGTCCTAAAACTGGAAAAATGGCAATTTCAGGCATGGTCGACTCTATATAATAACACTACCATTCTTTTCTTCTTAACAATTAGGTTAGGAGATGATGTGGATATGGATTAAAGTTACTCGTCCTTGAAACACCTATAATGCGAGGTTTTATAACCCAGAGGCCATCAGGATATCATTTTGCTTGCCTTACACTAAGAGAAGGCAAGGTTTTCTTATCATACTGCCCGGTGACTACATCATTGCTGATCTCACCTTCGAGTTTAGGAGAGCCACTTGACTGACCAGATTTCGAATTCCAGGACTCATGCAACGGGAACCATCCTTCATACGTTATACTTTACCATACATGGTGGCGTGTATTTTCTCATAGTGAACTGACAGCAGAAATATGGCAGATTTCACTTTCTACATATGTCTATGGAAATGGCCCTCATTCGTTTTTTCGATGTCATGCACTACCTTCATTGCCTTGTTAAATAAAATGTTTCCTGTTGGAAAAACAATTTCAAATATAGTGATCTGCTGTCCGTTGCAGGTCACCACACCCACATTCGCCTCCTTTCACAGAGGAATGCAAAATGAGACTTTGCTCATTAATATTTAATAGACTTGTCATTTTGCCATCTCCTGTGAGGGGACATTTTGCAGTGCAAACAATTAGTACATAGACTGCACCATAAATTGCATACCCATTTGTAAACCGGCCTCCGTGCAATGTGCAAATCCTGGTTTGTGAACGGGTTTTATACGTCTGGAGTTGGGTGCCTTTGCTGTTAGAGGGCACCATCAGTTCATTATTAATGTTATCCAGAGGTAAAAAAGGGTCATTTCTGTGAATTATTGTACTCTCAGCACCAGGGCCTTCTAGAAGCCTGTGGTTTTTTTCAAGGCATAGGCCCTTTGGCATAGGAGATGGTGGAATATCGTTCAAATGCTAACATTTCCAACGTTTCTGCATGAGTTCAGGGCACTACTTAAACATGCCAGCTAAAAAAATAATCTTATTGGCATCTCTATCAGTGGCTGTAGGAAACCATGTTGGTGCATGAAATATTTAACACCCTGGCTACAAGAAGGTTGTTTAAGGCTTAAAGTATTCAGGCTATTAACGTGCTGCTCTTTGTGACCACAACTTTGCCAATGCCTCCTGTTTACCATCAGCCGAGAGGCACTTTTTATTCACCGTTTACAGGTATAATGGCTACTTGCTCCAATCTAGCAGTTCAAACTTACTGAAAGCAAGTGATCTCACGACTGATCATTCACTTTGGCAAAATGCCATCAGCAGCACCCTTATTGTCTCCTGTTTGCGTTCATCACCTTCCTTCTCAGACAAGAAAAAAATGCCTGAATTTTTTTATTGCCCAGCTGAACAATTGTCTAATAGAGCAGTGCATCCCTTTAAACATTACATTTGTCTTTTGGATGATTGTTATTAAGTATTATTTGGGCATTTGAACAATTACGAACTAAAATCCTGCCATCGTGAGGCAAACAGTGTTTTAAAAAACGTCATGCTCATTCTTTTTTTCACAGCGGATCGGTATAAACACCCAAAAATCAGCCTTTTGTACCGTAGTGCAGCGACACCTCAGACAATTGAAGCTGCTAAAACGAAAATAAGTGTACTAGGAAAAAAAGGCAGTGACATTTTATAGGCTCCTATAGGCTTCCCTAGTCACTGTATACGTGAACATGTGGTGGCTGCCAAACACTGTCCGATTCATGGTACACTGAGTGGCACAGTTTGGTGACTACGCAGCTCGCTATGCCTGGGTACGTCAGGTGATCTACTGCAGCAGGTAGGGCTTCCACGAGAGCTGCGGCCTGGCTCACTGGGGAACGGTGCAAGTGCGGACTTACATCTCACTAATGAGAATTCAGGTGGCCCTCATTCAAAACCCTTGTTAAATGTTAATTCACGTGTTTAGGTCAGACGGCCTTAGAAAGACTGTTGCCTTCTGCATTACTACAGAAACATTGTCCCTGCCACACCCGAAGACTATTATGCGCAGCTGAGGAGATTCATCCTCGCCCTAATAGATTGCAGAATGGAGGCAAGGGTCTATCGGCAATAGCCCCTTCATTGTGAAACAAACTTCGAACTTGCTTGAGCGCTAAGAGGAATCGCTCCGTTTTTCAGAAATATTTCAAAATGTTATTATTCACATGTAGGGAGACCACCTAGCATTGAGGCAAATTATGGACAGGACTGTAAAAAATTCAGGACGAAGGGTCAAAATTCAGGACAAAAATTCAGGATGAAGGGTCAAAATTCAGGACAAAAATTCAAGAACAAAGTCAGTTTTACAGACA
Source organism: Pleurodeles waltl (assembly GCF_031143425.1). Taxonomy (NCBI): domain Eukaryota; kingdom Metazoa; phylum Chordata; class Amphibia; order Caudata; family Salamandridae; genus Pleurodeles; species Pleurodeles waltl. The sequence goes on along the minus strand of NC_090439.1, from coordinate 708,808,709 downwards.
CACCCAAGAGAGGCCCTGCCCCATTAGTTATCAGTGCATTTATTTATTATTTTTTAACATAGCACTATAAACTCACTGTGGTCTTTTTGTGATTGCCTCCTGGTATGCTACATTCAGGTGTCACATTACCTCCTTGTTCATTAGTAAATTAATACCCTTCAGCACTGTGTCAAGGCCATCACCCCTACCCAAATCTACCTAATCTTTTTTAAAGAGAAAGTAACAACACAATTTTGATTATGTTTCTGAACATTTTAAAACCTCTGGCAAACAGTTTGGGAAACATTAAGGTAATTAACCTTATGCTAGTTTAAACAAATTGAACAAAAACACCTTGCTCACCCCAACCGCCCATGTACTTTCAACCTAAAAAAAAAATTAATGAGGCAGGGCAGATTGTGTGGGCGACAGTCTCACATCTAATGTCAGGATGTGAGGTACCCACAACTTGTCTATATTCTCACAGCACTAGAGTGTATGTCTCAGACTCTACATTTATCTCAGAACTGGGAGCCTGGGCTACCAATCAAAGATAATAAAAGAGGAGTATGAACTTGAGATCAAATGGGAGGTTGTTGCTAAGAACCTGATAAATAAGGAAGAGAAGAACAATGTGGTACAGTTCCTAAAATCAGACAAGATGGATCCACCAAGACTATCTGAAGGTACTGGGTACCTGGGAGTTTTCTCTGCAGATAGGAGAGAAATAGAAGAGGCAATGTCAAGTGAGCACCCAGACACCTTGGCAAACTCTTCTGGTGCAATGGTCCACTGTTCGTGCTTGTGGATGGTGAGCAGAGGCCAGACCCCTTGCAAGGTTGTGCAAGGCAATTGCCATGTCTTAAAATGGTTTTGAAATTGAGCAAAAGCCAAACTGGTGATCTGGGTTATCCCTAGGTGTCAAGTACACATAGAATCTTCAAAATATTTGGGATGTAAATTGCACAAACAAAATGTAAACATTTTAAAATGTAAGTAATGTTTCTTTAACATATGGCACTGTTTTCGCCTTTATATAGAATCAGACCTCAAATTGAACTACTAGTGATTAATATCTACCATTCTCCCATTGATTTGAAGGATGGCAATCTGTCAGGCTCTGTCTTTGGTGGGAACTTATGCCCATATTTATACTTTTTTAGTTCTGCATTTGCGTAATTTTGTGACGCAAAAGCGGCGCAAACCTACAAAATACAATTGTATTTTGCAAGTTTGTGCCGCTTTTGCGTCAAAAAATGACACTAAATTTGTATAAATATGGGCCTTAGTGTTTAGTTTTCTTTCTCTGACTTCAAAGTGAGAGGATTTATTTGTCAATCTTGCTGGATACTGGGGTTAGAAAAGAGTTTTTTCTATCACATGACAACATTTAAATATACTTCATAATATATCAGCATTAGGAGTATAAATAAAGCCCATTTTTGTTAATTCTGAACTGTACTGGAAACAAATACCTTTATATGATTAAAACAAATCATTGCATTAGGCGATGCAATTTCCACGCATCAGTGTCTGTGCACTGTATAGTTTTATTTGAAAAACCTTATGTCTGTGCAATGTAATGGTCATTTCAAGCAAAAATGTGTTGTCTGTAATGGCAGTGTGTTACTACACCATGCATACTCCACTCCACTCTGCTCTGCACCACACCACACCACTGCACTCTACTCTGTATCACTCCAATTTACAATACTCCATGCCACTGCACTGTGGGACACTGCACTCTTATCCACTCTGAACCACTCAACTCTGTGCCACTGCACTCTATGATACTTCATACATGCCTCTCAACTCTACTCTGTACCACTCCACTCTATGTCACTGCACTCTATGCTACTTCACACTACGCCTCTCTACTTTAATCTGTACCACTCTACTCTATGCCAATGCACTTTACGCCTCTCTACACCACCGAGCTCTGTGCCTCTGCAGGCTATGCCACTCCAGTCTAGGCACTCTACTTCAATGCACTCTATGCCAATGCACTCTAAGCAACTGCACTATACGCCACTGCACTCTGACAGTCTACTCTGCAACACTACACTGGCCACCACTATACTCTACACTACTCTACTCCGGTACTACTGCATTCTGCACCAGTACACTCTATTCTACTCTACTCTGCATAACTCCATGCTACATCACTGCACTTTACAGCACTATACTCTGCTCTGCACTGCACCACGCTACACTACTCCACATTGCACCACTCTACACCACTGCACTCTATGCCACTCAAGTCTACTCTGCACTCTATACCACTGCACCTCTCTACACTACTGCACTCTCTGCCACTCTACTTTATGCCACTCTCCTCTGCCCAATGCCACTCTATGCCACTGCACTCTACGCCAATGCACTCTACACTGCACTGTACACCACTGCCCTCTACTCTGTACCACTGTACTCTACACCACTGCTCTCTGTGTCAGTGCACTGACACTCTACTCTGCAACATTGCACTCTATGCCACTGTACTCTACACGACTCTACTCTGTACTACTGCAATCTACGCCACTGCACTCTATGCCACTGCACTCTATGCCACTCTACTCTGCATCACTCCACTCTATGCCACTGCATTCTACAGCACTAAACTCTACTCTGCACTGCACCACTCTATGCCACTGCACTCTACAGCACTATACTCTACTCCACTGTGCACCACTCGATGCCACTGCACTCTATGCCACGTGAGTCTACTCTGCACTGTATGCCACTGCACCACTCTACACTACTGCACTCTCTGTCATTCTAGTGTATGCCACTCTACTCCACTGCACTCTATGCTACTCTACCCTGTCCCATGCCACTCCATGCCACTGCACTCTAAACCACTGCACTCTATGCCAATGCACTGTAAACAACTGCACTGTACCCCCCGCACTCTACTCTGCACCACTGTGCTCTACGCCACTGCTCCTATACCGCTTTACTCCACTCTACACCATTATGCCACTAACATTTAGCCATGCTGAACAGCAGCTACTCTAGTGTATAACCTGGTAAAACCCACTGGCAAAGCCAATTACTCTTGCGTAGACGAGACCTATTGGCTTTGACAATGTTTGTTAGTAGTATGAGGTACCGAGGTCTCTGAAAGAACTGTGAATGTGTAAGTACTTATTTTAAACATGCATTACACACATCATAATATAGGCTGCTACAAAATGCACAAATACATTTTGCTTAAATAAAAAAAGTCCTTCTAAAATACAGATTTGAATAATATACCGTTTATACCTCGTACTAACATTTTTTTATAACAGTCCAATTAAACCAAACACTCCACAGTTCACCTTGGAATAACTTTAGAGTACCTCTCTAAAAGAAAATATCTTTGTCATCAGAAAGCTTCAAGTGACTCCTTTAATTAAAGACAATGCAGGTTTCCATGCCCCTTTAGGTTTGCAGATTTACCAGTGGAGCACATTTGCATTTCTTTCGGGAAGGAGACATCCTGGCAAGAAGAATTTTTTTTATCTGTCTGCCTCTCCCTCCTTCAGAGCACACAAGACTCCCTGCCTTTCAATCCAGCATGGGAAACTGATTGGACCTAATTACATTTTGTCCTCTAGGTGAAAGGCTAAAATTAGGGACAAATGCTGTCAGTTAAGTCTTTCACCACGGACAACGGACGCCAGGGCGAAATTATGGGCAGTCCGTGAAAATTATGGCCGTGGTGGTCACCCTATTCAAATGTAGGCTTCACAGCTGTCAAACCTTTACTCTTCCATGCTGTAAGACCTTAGGGGTTGGGGGTGATTTATCAAGTGACTGTAAAAATAAGATATATTTCATTCAGTCCTTGTGCCACTGAAGGACAGCTGAATCTGTCTATGTTTGCTGAATGTTTTTGCATTAAGTAGTACTGGGTAAAATGTATGGAAAACATTGTGACATAGGTGGTGATCAAATATAGATGCCTCCATTAGGTGACTGCACAAAATATCAAGTTTTTAATATTGTTACACCTAAATATTGTGTCAAGAATGTCCTTAGTGCAAAAAGCTCGTGTCACAGAATATCTTGGTCAAGAATATCATTTTTTGGTATGAAATATCTTTTAAATAATATTGTTTCACGTGATATAAGTTGCTTGAATATAGTTGTGAACACTATTGTTTTTCACTAATGGAATAGATGCTAGTAAAGATATTAATTTTGTTTGTTTAGGTCTAGCGCAATAGCTGTGGGACCCTCCAGATTAAGAATCTTTCAAAGAGACCCTATATGTATCCTTCTAGTTCTTTGACGTCTCTGCTTGTAAAAATGCAACAGATGCAAATATGGTTTCTGTGGATATATTTTCAATGTTTTCAAGCTTGCCCTGGAGGGTGATATTCTGCTTTTAAATGAAAGATATCTTGTTTGATTAAGTGTTGTTCTTAAACCCTATCTCCTTGTATTCTTTTTAACACTTACCCCTGTTTGGCATGTATTTCTTGACAGAGGTCATTCTATAAACCCATTATGGCTGCCTTGCCCCCAGCAAAGAGCTCTTGCATATATTGGCATCTGACTGGGGCCCAATCTTAGTCTGTCTCAGTGGTAAGTGAAACTTTCTTTGAGCGCACTAACCTTGCCCTTTTGGAATACATCTGTTATGTGTAGAGGGGGATTTGGAAAGATCTGTTATGTTATAGACTTTCTTCCCTCTGGTTGATGCCATTAGGAAGCATGAAACTAGAGGCCTGGTTTGCAGAATTGGAACAGAGACCTGCCTCACCATCAAATTCGTGGACCATGGACAAAACTCTTCTCCAGACCCAGCGTGCTTGTCTGTGGGAAAGTAGTGGAGCTCGCAATCCAGTCTTGTGTGATAGCTTGTCTAAATGTAAATTGTCTGGTTCATTATAGGCAGCCTACATCTGCTCATTGCCCTGGACAAGCTGTGTCACAAATCCTGTTCTATTCCTCTACCAGATCTTCAACTCAAGGTCCAGCCCTCTTGCCCCTACAGTCATGCTCATGTGCCATAGGGAGTACCCCAAAGTGCTTCTGTAGCAGCCACACCCTGAGAATGTGTCATCTCAGAACACAGCTTTCAATATGCTCCAGGAAAAGGCCAGCCACTGAGGGGAGATCTAGGGATCCCCTCCTAGGACGGAGGAGAGATAGGCCCTCATGGACCTTTAGGTGCTCTCACTTGATCCCATAGAGCATTGTTTATAGGTCCAATGACTGGGGTCTTGCCCCTTCCTAATGCGGCCCAGGTGTTGAGAGACTGAATCACCATATGGCCAAACCTCTAGGTTTGGCCCCATCTCCACAATTTGTGGTTATCTGGAGCAGTAAAGGGGGTCTGAAGTCTGATCATGGTCATTGTTAGGAATGATGTCTCTGATTGGCAGTCAGTTTGCACTCTGTCCAAGCAGGGACCTCACTCTAGTCAGGGTAAAGGAGTTACACTCCTAAGACAACCCCTGCTGACCCCCTCGGTAGCTTGGCACAAGCAGTCAGGCTTATCTCAAAGGCAAGGTGTAAATTAATTGTACCAACACACAGAGTAATACAGTGAAAACACCACAAAAGTGACACAACACCAGTATAGAAAAATAGTAAATATTTATCTAATTCAAAGAAGACCAAAACAACAAAAATCCAACATACACAAGCAAAGTTATGAATTTTTAAATGAAAAAGAGTCTTAATCCATAGAAATCAATGGAAGCGTTGTTTTTACACAAAGTTACTGGCTTTCATCAAAAATAAAGCAGCACGGGCGAGCGTGCACAGAAAAGTCAGCGATGTGCAGATTCCTTACTAGCAAGTAAAGCTGGCATTGTTTCTTCTCAGTCAGGTAGGCATTGAGTCATTTTTCTCTTCTGCAGAAGAAGAATGCGTCGAGTTCCAGGTGGGATACCTCGGATAGGCAGAGGTTCATGATGATTTTGATGCCTGGCGATAATGCGTGCAAAATTCCTGCGCACAGTGGTGAGGAGTCACACTGAGTGGGTGATGCACCAATTTTGGCAGCCACGCATGGGTGATGCGTTGATTTCCCAGTCGTGGTGCAAGCGGTGTGTTGATTTTTCTGCAGCGAAGAAGGTGCTTTGTCGATTTTTCTCCCGCACAGCTCCTGTGCGTGAATTTCAGTCTTGGTTCCACCAGCTTCTCCTTTCAAGGGCATAGAGACTGGATTAGGCACCACTTGGCAGGGTAGGAATCTCAGCAAGAGAGTACAGGTGCTGGCAGAGGAAGTCTTTGATAGTCCTGAGACTTCAGAACAGGGGGCAAGCTCAGACAGCATTTGCACTTTAGCGCTGGTTGGCAGTGGCAGAGTGCCCAAAGACCTAGGGCTAACAAAAACTGGTCAGACAAAATAGGAGGAAGGAGGCAAAATGATTGGGGACAACCCTGAAAAAAGTGCCAGGTCCAACAGTCATGAGTGGGTAGCTCTTTTCACACGTACAGGAGATGCAAACCTCCTGTCTATGTATTCCTTTCAAGTTGCGCTGAGGTCTGTGATTCAAGGACTACTGGCATTGTTAGGTCAGTCCTATAGGCCTCATGCACTCCCTGGTTTTAGCCTGCCACCCTGTCCTGGTTCCTCACCAAATCTACAGTGGTCAGTGAGTAAGTGGGAGGGACGCATGGCTTTGTATATTTATGAAAGGCTCAGTGCTGTGCTCCTACCACTTTAGTCCTAGAATGGTGCCCTTTGTCCAGGTTCCTCCAGGGTCCCAGCACCATGTTTTGCTATGAGATCTGGCTGTTTGGAAGCTGTGACTGCCCCCACAAATCAGAATTGCTCATAGTTCTCTGGAATGTTCCTCTGTGGCTGTGACCATCTCCCAGCAGTCTCACCACAGGGTTGCAACCTCCATCTTGCCTCTTGCTCCCAGTGCCTGCAGCAGTCCTTCGTAAATGAGAACCAATGAGGCCACATCTGCAGTACTTCTTCACAGATTGGGGAAAAGTAAACCACTGCTGAGTCTGTAGGGCGATGACTGAAGTTTCTTAGGATAAGAGCGCAACATGTTTTCAGCAGGAGATGAGGCAGAAAAAATCCAGTTCTTAACATTCCGCGATCTTGACCATGTTCCTCCTTCCTGGCTTTAAGGTAATTGCAATATAAAAGTAAAGAGGTGCCCATATTGGGAGAAGTTTCTATTAATGTTACTTGGTTAGGCAAACAGTTTCTGCAGGTTGGAAGCAATTACTCATTAATTAAGGATTAGGTTGTTAAACGTTTGCAAAAGGCAACATTTGCATTCTTTGTTGCAAACAAAATCTCAACAAGATGTTGAATCTGCCTAGTTCTGCTTTGTTCTTCAAGGCAGGCAAGGGCGCAACAACAGTAGCTGGAAATATTTTTTGCACATTTTACTCTGAATGAGTAGTAACTAGATGTGACTTAACTATGTTTATGATCCATCTGACTTAATCTCTCTTTGTTTGGGGGGATTCTCATTTTTTACCCCTAGTCTGGTACTTTGCCCTGTCAACGCTTAACTATTTCAAAACATTTGTTCAATACACAATGGCCCAAATTTAAGAGGGCCTAGCGCCACATTAACATCATGCTTTTTTACGCTAATGTGGCATTAGATTGCTAAAAACGCAGTGCCATATTGGCAAAGTGGCGCAATGCATGCATTGCACCACTTTGCGACCTTTTGCGCCACATTATGCATGCGCCATGCATAATGTATGCAAAGGGGACATTCTGGTGCAAGGAGGCCTGAAAAAGTGGTGTAATTAAATCTACATTTCATTGCACCATTTTTGACATAATTGTTAATGCTTTCTGAAAGCAGGCGTTAAAAGGGCTCACCCATTGGAAACAATGGGCCTCCTTGCACTTTGCTCCACTAGCATCAGAATTTTGACACTAGTGGAGCAAAGCACCACGATAGCAGCAAAAATGTTGACTCTGTTATCCCTAATTCCTCCATGGTGCACCGTATCATAAATACAGGGCACACGTGGTGACATTAGGGGGAGGCAAGGGGACGCGAGAAAAGTGGAGTTCCACGATGTGAAGCGCCACTTTTCTTAAATCTGGACCAATATTTTTTATTTCTCTATTAGGCAGAAACGTAAGCTTGGTTCATTCTTTTTAAAATGTAAATTAGACGGAGGATCTTCTACCAAATTACTTTACTATTTTTCTATGCAGACTTTAACTACTATCGAACTGTTTGTACAAAGCACCAAGGGAAGTCCATGAAGATGTAGGCAATACATTTGCCTTATATTTAATCTCTGGAAAAATTAATTTCCTCAATTCCTTTTCAAGCAATTCACAGACTTCCCCTTCTGTAAGGAGACCTACAACTCTTTGTCAGGCTCAATGTACAGTAAAATAAATTTTACATGGAAAGCAGCCCTACCAAAAAGTGCGTAGCTATACTTGAGGGGGCCTCCTTGCAAAGTACATGGTGCCCCCCCCCCCACCAAACTAACTGGAGAGCTCTCAGGCCAGGGTACTGAGCTGAGGGGGCCAACTGGAGATCGCTCCCGCACCGCGGGGACCTTTGTTACACCACTGCTACCAAACCTTGTTTTTTCATCTGGTACTTTCTTTGTCCACACAAAATGTCAGAAAGTCTCTAGACACGGGATTCCTTTGGCTCTCTCACTGTCCTAAGACATGTGAACTCCCTGTAGCATTCACGAAAATTCATTCAGATGTTGCTTTTTCAACAGGGTTTCTTGTCATTGTTTTCGGTGCCATTTTGTTTTTCTACTGCATCTCATGCCTTCTTACGCGTTGTTTCAGTTTTTCTTTCTTTTTCTGTGAGACATAAGTGCCTTGTTCAAGTAATACTCTCTGATAGGTATTAACCGGGCATGGAGTCAGAGGGCATGATGGAAACTGATTAAGCAGAAAAAGAAAGACTAACAAACATTCATATATCATGTAAAAAAATCGTATAAGACAATGTGATTTTAGCAAAGAAAAAAAATGAATGCAGAAACGGTGCCCACGAAGTAGATCGCCATTAATATAAACAAGCTTAATTAATCATGGAAAACCGACAAATGTATCAATGTGTCATAATTGCAGCTATATTCTATGATTTTCTCGTTAAAACTGTTACATGCTTAGCTTAAATTTAGCAGAGGCTTTGGCCTAGTCGCCTGGTCTCAATTTTAACTGCGTAGTTTTCACTTGTATTAACAAAGACATGTCTTAAACCTTTAAAAGCTGTATTTTTCCAGTAGAATGACTAATACACTTATCCCAAAAGTTGCGTGCTAGGCAAGTTTCATCCCCTTTGAAGCAAGGTCAGTTTCTGCAGGTGCAGACAATAAAGACACTGATGCAGAATTAATTGGCAACCTTGTTGCTACTTGTGTTCCAAAACTCCAAGGACACCTTATGCGTAGATGAGTATTAAGAGAAAAGACACTATTCATTGGTTAAAGAGAAACCACCCCATGGACCCTCCAATGGAAGAACCTGAAGAATTTTGAACTTTTCTTATTTAATCCCACCGGACAAAGAGAAGCCAGCCATTTTCTTTGATGCCATTTTGAAGCCAGATTCGAGAAGCCATTTTGATGACACTTTGATGCTTTTTCTCTATCCCAGAGAGAGAGACTTTAAAGAATTCTCACCCTAGAGACTTTAACTTTAACTTTACTTTGCCTTGCCCATTCAATAACTTTTGTTCCCCCTATTTTCCTTGCTGCTGCAAGGAAAACTTGCCTTAAACTTTGCCCCCTTGAAGTCTTCCCCATGCTGACCGAACTGGTGCCTGAAGGACGAAGACTTTCCTTGAATGCTGATTGTATTTGGTAATTATAAAAGGATAAATGTATTATTCGTTGTATTTTCCTTCTTAGGTACCAACTGCTTATTTTGGCAGCGCCTAAGCTAGAAGTTTTCGAAATTTATGTTGATTAAATTCATTTTTGCATGAAGCCCAACATGCCAATGCTAATCAGAGGTTAGTTGAGGTATTAATTTGATGCACCATGCTGAATTGAAATCTTGTTATGCTGACCAATGTATGCAATTAGTCAACTTCAGTTACTTTTATTGGTGATTTGCATTGCTATAGCAGAGTGCATTATAATCCAAGTTTTGCATAGATTGTGTTTCTTCCGTCGTTATGTTCGTATATGTGTATCATTTGATTTTAAGACTTACTTATATTGTGTTAGCTTTGTTAATATAGGGAAATAAACTCATTAACTTTTAATAAACAGATGTGGTTATTCATGACTGAAAGGTCATGGTGTGTCAAATTAATGATTACTATTGATTCCTAATTTGTTGTTTGATTACTAATTGAGTATTGGTTATTGATTATAAATGATTATTGATTATTGATTTGAGGGATCCGAAAATTCTTTGGATGAGGAGAACTCAACCCGGTCAAAAGGTTCACCGACCTCCGGCGTGTCCAAGTATAAGTAATTTATAAGGACTGGACGCGCTATCAAAACCAAGGGCCGTACTCCGTTCTGGATAGTAAAATATCAATCAGACGCTCCCATCTTGGATGGGTTTCAACAAATACAGTCATAGAACTGTTATTTATTATTTACATTATATGTGTATGTTTCTGATGTTCTTTTTAATGCCACTGCAGAGTTACGGTTTGCATTAAGGATAACTGTTGCTTTGTGTTTGTGGTCAGGCAATGCAACGCTGTCTTCTGCAGCCACAGACCTTTCTATTAACCCCGAGACCTGATGCACCATCTTTGAGTTAAAACAGTTTCCTCCCATGAGACGAGTCATGGAAGTTGAGGACTATGGTCCCGAAAGCTCATTCAAGGGTATATTTTCTGTGAATTCTCAAAAATTATATTTCATTCTAGAATAATATTTTTAACATTTTGCATCAAACATATATTTTCCAGAGCAGCAGTCTGTCAGTTGATTTCATGGAGTTCTGCTGCAGATTACTCGATGAGATCTAAAAAGAACATAGGGGCAGACATTTTGCTGCTGAAGACAAAAATGAGGCAGACATAAAGCGTCAGAAACTTTAGAAATCTCAGCATTTCAAATCAAATAAGCTGTAAAAATGAGCAGAACCGGAAGAGCTATTGTACTTTTTTTATACATAAAAACAGATTTTAAACCAGCAACTTTAAAACTGCGAGGGAATAAGTGTGTTTGAGTCATTCAGGACATAATATAGTTAAAATAATCACAGAGAAGTGCAACACGATGTAGACACCTTCGGCAGGAGCTGCTGTAAGTGCAATTAAAATGATATGATTGAAGGGTGGGGGGCAAGAAGGACTATTAACACCTGACGGTTCGCACAGACAAAGGACCAGGAGGAGCACCTTTATAAAGGGAGTGAGTCATGCGAAGCCAAGAAAAGGGGAGACGAGGGTGCGGCAGTGGCCCCTACCCTCGGCCGCCATTTTAAGTCAGGAGAAGGAGGCTCGGCCTGGCTAGCAGCGCACTTGAGCGCAATACTGACTGCGTATCATAGGCAATCACAAGAGAAAGGGCCTTAGGGAGGCAGCCGGTTACACCCTTGTACACTTGTAGAGTGTAGGGCTAAACCATCCATTGCCACCAGGAGATAAGGTAAATTAATGCATGGTAGTGGTCTAGGCAGGACAGGGTGGCTATAATACAGGCAGAGCATCAAGAGTTTAGAGCAAGATCCAAAACACAGACCCCTGATTGAGGGTATAGCTGTAATCTCTCATCCCCAAAGCCCCACAACATCAATATATCGATGAGGGGAAGGGGAGTGCAAACTGGCCTCTATAGCACAAGTCCCTTTATCCTGGGATGCCCGACCCTTTGAAGCTTTTCACCAACTCAAAAACTCAGCAAAACCAGTGCACTTGTTGGAAATTTCCAACAGAAGAAGGCATGTGCCCCACCGCGGCGACCCCCAGTGGACGCCAACTTTCAACGGACAAGGAACAGGTGCTACAACTGCTCACAAAGCAGGATTTGATATTGAGTCTGGTAGGTCTACAGGAGACCCTGGCCACCCACCTGTCAAAGGTGAAAACAGACCTCAAGACTGCCATGGCGGACATGATGAGGGAAATCACCACTATAGGAGGCTGGAGGGATAATAATGAGAAGGCTATAGAATACATGCAAAAAGATACACATGAAGGGCACTCACAGATGTAGAGAATAGCACAAAGATACATGAAGAGTGCTCTTCCAGTACAAGACACTATGGCGGTCATTCTGACCCTGGCGGTCATGGACCGCCAGGGCCGGGGACCGCGGGAGCACCGCCAACAGGCTGGCGGTGCTCCCAAGGGCATTCTGACCGCGGCTGCCGCGGTCAGAAACGGAAAACTGGCGGTCTCCCGCCGGTTTTCCGCTGCCCTGAGGAATCCTCCATGGCGGCGCAGCTTGCTGCGCCGCCATGGGGATTCCGACCCCCTCACCGCCATCCTGTTCCTGGCGGTTTTGACCGCCAGGAACAGGATGGCGGTGAGGGGTGTGGTGGGGCCCCTGGGGGCCCCTGCAGTGCCCCTGCCAATGGCATGGGCACTGCAGGGGCCCCCGTAAGAGGGCCCCTAAAAGATTTTCAGTATCTGCCATGCAGACACTGAAAATCGCGACGGGTGCTACTGCACCCGTCGCACCCTTCCCACTCCGCCGGCTCCATTCGGAGCCGGCTTCCTCGTGGGAAGGGGTTTCCCGCTGGGCTGGCGGGCGCCTTCTGGCGGTCGCCCGCCAGCCCAGCGGGAAACACAGAATAACCGCGGCGGTCTTCTGACCGCGCAGCGGTATTCTGGCGGCTCCCGCCGGCACCGCAGTTACCGCGGCCGGCGGGAGTCAGAATGACCCCCTATGCTTAGACTAACTGTAGAACTTAAAAGTTAGGAGAAATAGAAGCATTTCTCCTTATAATGCATGTTTCAAAGTGCCATTATTTTTTGTTTCAAACCCCTGTCTATTATTGTTAGAAAATAGGGTTTTCATCAAAAACCATATGTGATTGCATGGGAATGTCCATGCACCACCCATGGAATGCTCCCACCCCTCTGACGCAGACTCTATCAGACAGCTTTCCAGCTCAAAACAAGTTTTGCTCTAGAAAGTAAATTTAAAAAACATTTTGCACTGCTTTGCATGACGCTTGTGATGCAAACCCAGCACATAATGTTTGAAAATCTGGGCCATGTTTCAAACCTTCTGATAAAAGACATAAAACCAAGGAGACACAATCTCTATGCAACATAATATTTGCTATTACCAAGGAGAAAGAAACAAAGGGGGTTATGTTTGCCATACACAAGCACTTGCCCCAGGACGTTGTGGAAACAATGATTAACAGGAACAAAGGCAGGTTCATTATATGGACATGCACACTATATGCCAGAGAAATCACAATATTAGATACAGTTGCCTCAAACCAAGGCTAGGGTGAGATCATCTGGGCCGGAGATTTCAACTGAACACCAGACCCGGAGCTGATTAAGCACCCCTTGGACAGACACAAGGGCAGGGGGATGTCAAGCATCAATAGGCAAGGGCGATGGACATGGGCTTGTGGAGGAAGGTACGCCCGATTTAATGGGAATACACCTTTTTCTCGCTTAGCCAGCAGACAGTCACCCAAATAGACCAGGTATGGTGCTTGATCACATTAGCAGAATACACCGCCAAAATAGAAATAGGATTGATATCCATGTCGGACCACACCTCAGAGGTATGGGACTTTACATGCAGGGAAGCTGCAGGAAGGAGAGACACTGGAGTTTGACCCAGCTGTATTTAAGGACAGATTACAAGAGACTGCAAAGAGACTCCAGATTAAGGAATATTTTGAACTCAACCAGACAGGGGAAATACCATCCGCCCTACTCTGGAACGCTCTCTAGGCGGTAATATGGGGGAAGGGAATAGCTATCAAGATGCACCAAGGGCATTCTGGGTGGGTAAAATGAGATAAGTTGAAAGAAGCCCTGAAACTCAAACAGCAAAAGTACAGGGTGAAGAAAATTCACTGTTAAGAGAAATGACAAAGCTATGTAGCCAACAAGCTCTGTTGGTAACCAAGAAGGTCAGAAAAAACCCTTCTTCAGTTTAAACAATTAGTCTTTGAAAAAGCTTACAAAGCCAATAAGCTACTGGTAACATAGCTGAGGATGGTGCAAAATAGCACCCCTATACCCCATATCCGGAGTGGGGGTGGGGGCGTACACTCTCATCAACAGAAAAGGAAAAATTGGCATTCTTCCTTGAGTACTATAGCTCCCTGGGTTTCTCTAAACAGAAAATAACAGATTTCCTCAAGTCAGTACAGCAAAGCAACAGGAGCTGCAGAAGAACATAACAGTGGATGAGGTGTCAAAGGTTATTAAAAACATCCCACTGCACTAAGTGGCAGGACCTGACAGCCTCACAAATATTTTCTACAACTGCGTTGCATCTGACCTAGCTCCACAGCTCAAGGGGCTCTTCCACTTCTTTTGACAATCATGGAGGGTAATGGATACAATGACTTGCACCAATATCACTTTATTACATAAAGCTCACAAGAGCAAAGAGCAATGTGCAGCGTAAAGGCCCATATAGTTGTTTAATTCCGGACCTAAAAATATACAGGAAGGTCCTGGCCAACAGACTGGAGTCCTGCATGCCTTTCTTAATAGACCCAGACCAAGCAAGATTTATTAAAAAGCATTAAACATTCGACAATATTCGGAGGGTACTACACTTGATTGAGAAAGCCAGTTAACCGCACATACCCATGGTGATCCCGAGGACAGACACAGAGAAGGCACTGGGCCGTGTTGAATGGCCTTTTCCTCAAGTCATGCTATCTAAAATAGTGATGGGATCACTTATTCAGCAAAGTATATGGGTAGCATATAATAGTCCCACAGCAAGGATTCTGGTGAACAGAAATTGCTGTGACACTGACAAGGGAGGCGAGGTAGGGTGTCACCCCCTACTTTTTGCCCTTTCAGTAGAATCTTTGGCACGACTCATTACAAAAAACAAAGGGGTATGGTTATGCCATCTGGGGGCAGCACATAACATACATTTGTTCGCTGACAATGCTCTGTTGATCCTTACAGATCTGGTGCGGTCCAAAAAAGGCAACAATGATCCTTATGCAACAGTATGGAAGGGTGTTCAGATTTATCTTCAATGTATCTTAATCTGAAATAATGGGAAGCAGAGTGCTTAGACAGCTTAGATTAAAGATTGAAGAGGCCCTTACTCTCAAGTGGACCACTACGGCCCTTAAATATCCGGGAGTCAAGATAGCCCCCACCCTCCAGGATCTTTAGCGACTGAATTACATTTGCTGAAGTTAAAAGTGACACTCCAAGATGAGGACCTTTGTACATCTCCTGAATAGGGTGGATGAAGATGCTAAAAATTAATATTCTACCATGCCTAATGTACCTCTTTCAGGCACTACCAGCACTCATCCCCCAGCAAGACATGCAACAGTTACAGAAAGCTTATGACAACTTGGAAAGGTACTGTAGAGCCCAATGTAGAGCAGGGGACTGAAACTGCTGGATGTATACACCTACAGTGTAGCGACTCAACATCATGTAGCATTTGAATGGTCACTGCGTGAGACAGAGAATCTTTGAGCCGTAATGAAAAAGCACCTGCTATGGCACCCTTTATGGGTTGTCCTGTGGCTACCCAAGCACTCAGGACCCAAAGTAGCATACCTCTTGGATGTCACGAGGAGCATGATGGTTGTAGTGATGAAATGATATACCGTCTCAACATTCCCTCAGCACCTTCACACCATTACTTAATAACCCCTACTTCATACAGGCCCTGAAAACAACTCATTATGACACATGGCATAGGGGTGACTGTACAATGTTGGGAGACCTCTTCCAAGGACAGACAATGGAGTTGTTCACCTAGTGCAAGATGGAGTTCAAAATTATGGATCATGCCAGGATCCAATACTGCCAACTGCTCTACTGATGACTACATCCGATCAATAAGGCGACAGTGACGTGAGAAGTATCACATTTTGAAAAGCTGTTCACACAGTATAGCCTTATGAGGGGTCTCATAACGTAATTTATACTACTTTAAAAACCCTGCTGCGTGACATTGATGGACCCTTATAAGCAAATGGGAGAAAACACTGGGAGGGGACATATCGCTGAAGTACTAGTCCAGGCTATGGGGCAACATACCAAAAAGTGTTTGAAATATCCAAGACAGGGAAACCCTGTACAAGATGGCATATGATTGGTATATAACGCCATTCAAATTGAAGCAAGTGTTCATTAACACCAATGGTAAATGTTGGACGGGATGTGGGGATGAAGTACCTGCATTCTGCATTTGATGGGACTGTTGAAAAGTTAAGCCTTTTTAGAAAGAAGTCTTAAGCCACTTCAGGAAGATGGCTTGTCATTGCTGAATGACCCACTGGTTGTGGTATTGAGGATACAACTGCGTTCATGAACTGAACTGGTTAGGGGAGAATGGACAGTGATATCTCACATGCTACTGGCAGTCAAACAGGAGGTGGCAGAATAGTGAAAGAAGGAGAAACCTCCAGAAATAGGCCCTCATTATGACATTGGCGGTAAGTCCCGCTTACCGCCATGCTGACGGTCACCAACATACCGCAACCACGGCGGTATATCGCTAACCATATTATAACCCACACATAGCAATCTGTCACTATACAGACACACACACAAGTCCGCCCAAAGGTCAGTGATAAACTGGCGGGGCCAAAACCCACACCGTTATGCCAACAGAACTATGCCCACAATATTATGACCCACGAATCATCGCAGCAGACATTTAACTGTGGTAAAATATTGGCAGTACATACCGCTGCACTCAAAATACACACACACATTCAAAACAACACCACATTGGACAATTTAAACTACACACACCTGACACACATATACACACACCACACCCACATGCCAACACCACTATAAAACACACACCCAGATTACCCACATCCCTTTACAACTAACACAAATTGCCACTAGAGAGAGATACAGCAACAGCACCCACAGAACCAGAGCCACAGAACACCATCACTCATACACCATCCACGCACCTCACAGCACACACCCCAACACATCACCCCACACACCCTCACACACACCACTCACACGACACCTATGGCACCACAAAGACACCAGAGGTTCTCAGAGGAGGAGCTAAGGGTCATGGTGGAGGAAATAATCTGGGTAGAGCCACGGCTATTTGAATCACAGGTGCAGCAGACATCCATCGCTAGGAAGATGGAACTATGGCGGAGAATCGTGGACAGGGTCAATGCCGTGGGACAGCACCCAAGAACAAGGGATGACATCAGGAAGAGGTGGAATGACCTACGGGGGAAGGTGCATTCCGTGGTAGCAAGACACCAGATAGCAGTACAAAGGACTGGTAGTGGATCCCACCTCCTCCCCTCCAACTAACAGCATGGAAGGAGCAAGTCTTGGCAATACTGCATCCTGAGGGCCTGGCAGGAGTAGCAGGAGGACTGGACTCTGGTAAGTCAAATCTCTATTACCCCCTACCTGCATGCCATCACATACTCCCACCCCTACCCTCACACCCATCACCCCACCACTTCACATACACCCCACCATCACAACCCGCCTGTTAGAAATGGGGTTTCTGGTTGGCTAGGGTATGCACCTCAGCCAGGCAGAACTTACCCACTCTAATCAGGGCAAGGGAGTTACACGTCCAAGATAACCCCTGCTCACCCCCTTGGTAGCTTGGCACAATCAGTCAGGCTTAACCCGGAGGCAATGTGTAAAGCGTTTGCACAACACACACAACACATGTGACGCAATATCCCCACCACAAAGGAAAAACAACACCAGATTATATGAAAATATACTGTATTGTACACAACACAATTATCAGACCAAACATCACATATCAGTACTATCCTGCTACCCTAGCAGTTGTCAGAACGTTACACATTAGTTATTCTGCAAATTGGCAGTAGTCACACATAACACACAGGTTACTCAGTATTCTGCAACATAAGCAGTAGTCAGGAAACACGTTATCACATTAGAACACTTGTCATAAGAATATCATAAAACACCCATAGTAGGAACATTAGAAAACATATGGCAAGTTATGGAAACATATTAGCAAGTCATGCCCATAAAAGGAACATTTGCACACATGTATAAAAACATCATAGAACAGGTAGGCAATATATAATGCAATAAAGTCTCTAGTGGTATATATATTGTCACTTAGAAGTACCTGACTTGATGAAGGCACCTCCAGTGCCTATTGAATGAAAAGAAATGGGGCCCCCGGCGCTCCTCTGCGCAAAACGGGAGCCTCCTGGCAATTCTGGGTGAGAGGGGGGTGGCACACACCCCCTCTGTACTCCTAACGGGCCCCTCCTGGGGCCCGCAATCCCTGGGAGCCCCCTGGACCTCCACTGGCCCTCCTGAGGGGGGGTCACCATCCAGGGAGAATGCCAAAAGGAGGGGGGGGGGGCGCCACTCACCACCTCCGTGTCAGGGACGGGTCCCTCCTGGGACACGCGGCCATTGTAGGGCCCCCCCGGGCCTTGACTGGCCCTCCACGATAGGGGGGAGCCCAAAGAAACCAGTACTGGCCCACACAAGGGCCAAGCCAGGGACCGGCGGTGCGGGGCGAGCCTCCGGCGAGGCTTCAGCCCACCCGCGATCCCACAGAGAGCCCCTCTGGGCTCGGCAGGGCAGGGAGAGGCTTCCCCCTCTCCTGCCCGTCTCCGGCTTCACTCCGGCCCAAGGCAGGGCCTTCCAGTGCCCCGGGGGAGTCTAACGAGCGGTCCTCGCCCCGGGGGCACCAACAAGAGCACGCTTGCTCCTCAGAACAGAAAGGAGGTTTCCTTCGTGCCCTGGGGGCACTGGGATGAGCACGAACCTCGCGCTCGGGAATACTTCAAAAGCCCAGCCGCAGGGGTGAACCTTTCAGCAGGGGAGCGCTCCAGGAAGCGCGAGCGCTTGTTTTTCAGCCTGGGTTGCGGCGGTGATTTGGCAGGAATAAACGCTTTTCCCAAAGCGCTCAGGCAAATCTGCAGCCCGGGCTGCGGTGGTGATCTCTTGCAGCACTTTTTAGAGAGAGTGCTTTTTCCAAGCACTGCAGGCAAGTTGTAGAGATCGTGGCAGGGGTCAGGGGCCACAGCACCCTGCCCCTGGGAACAACAAAACAAGAAGAAGCACAGGGATGGTGGGCCCAGGTACAGGCCAGCACAAGGGGTGCAGTTGGTGGCAGTTCCTCCTAGTGACCAGGCAGGTCACAGGTCAGCACAGCAGCAGCAGTCCATGGTGGTGTCCTGGTGAGTCCATTCATCAGCATTCTGTGTCCAGTTTCAAGTTCCAAGAATGTTCAAATTGTGGGGAAAATTCCCCTGTACTTATAGTCAGTCCTTACAGTGTTTTACAATGGGAGGGAGAGGAGGTTCCAGCCAGTTACAACTGGTTCTGGGAGTGCCCCCTCTCTCCTTTCAGCACAGGCTCCAAACATCAGTGGGGGGTAAACGACCCTATTGTGTGAGGCCAGGGCACAGCCTTTACAAATGTAGGTGTGCCCCCTTCTCTCCCTTTTCTCAGCCCAGGAAGACTATTCAGTATGCAGATGCACCTCTGTGACACCTCCACCCTCCCTGTGTACAGGCTGTCTAAAAAGTATGCACAAAGCCCCAACTGTCACTCTGCCCAGATGTGGATTGGAGGCAAGCTGCAAAACACCAGAGTCATAAGTACAGATAAATGCACACTTTCTAGAACTGGCATTTCTGTGATAGTAATAAAAAATACACCCACACCAGTAAGCAGTATTTATTATCACCATCACAACCATACCAAACACGCCTACGCTACCCCTCATAAATCAGACAATACCCCTTACACATAAGACAGGGCATTTCTAATGCAATCCTATGAAAAGGCAGCACTCACAGCAGTGAGACACCAAGTTAGGCTTTTTTTCACTACCAGGACAGGCCATGCAATATGGCACATGTCCTGCCTTTCTACATACATGGCACCCTGCCCATAGGGCTAGCTAGGGCGTACCTTAGGGGTGACTTACATGTAGTAAAAGGGGAGTTCTGGGACTGGCAGGTAAATTTAGGTGCCAGGTCCCTGTGGCAGAAAACTGCGCACACAGGCCCTGCACTAGCAGGCCTGAGACAGGTTTGAAAGTCTACTTCAGTGGGTGGCGCAAGCAGCGCTGCAGGCCCACTAGTAGTATTTAATTTACAGGCCCTGGGTATAGAGATACCACTGTACAAGGGACTTATAGGTAAATTAAATATGCCAATTAGGTATAAGCCAATCATACCAACTTTAGATGGGAGAGCACCTGCACTTTAGCACTGGTCAGCAGTGATAAAGTGCTCAGAGTCCTAGAGCAAACAGCGAGAGGTCCGAAAAACCAGGAGGAAGGAGGCAAAAAGACTGGGGATGACCCTGCATAAGGCAAAAAGTCCAACACCGCCCATCCCAGTACCCAGCACTGCATGCACCACCAATGCACACTAGAGAGAATCACCTAGCCCACAAAATAACCACTCACACAAGGCAAAGCTGATAGGGCACTCACAACCATAGAGGCCAACACACCCATGCACAAGATGTCACACACAGAAACAATAACACTGCATTTACATCCCCACAGGTCCCCCAAAATTCGTCACCAGAGAGGAGGTGCCAGCAACATCCAGTCCCCCCCACAGAAGAGGCCCACAGTGATGACAGAAGCTCTGTTCGCCTGGATCAGGATGACCAACCTGGCCCATCAGGGACCTCTGGATAGTCGGTTACCCAGGCACAGTCCCATACCACCACAGAGCCTCCCCCTCAGGAAACACCACCATAGCACCCACCCAGCGGGCCGATACCTCTGTCCCCAGGACACGTCAATCAGCAGTGTGTGCACCACTACAGGGACCCCAGGCCACCCCACAAACACAGGACGATCAGGGACCTGGGGTCAGTGGGCATACGGTTCAGGTGACAGAGGCACAGGACAACAGGGAACCTGGGAGGACTGCTGTGCTACAGGGAGAGGACAGGCCCAGGGAACCGACTCTCCACTAGGCACTCAGCAACATCCTGGGAGCATACCACCATTTCCAGGAGATAGACTGGCCAAGTTGCAGGAGAGCCTGTGGCTGCAGGAGGGACAATACCTGGGGATCAGGGAGGACCTGAGGGACATCTACACCACCCTGGTCACCATTGCAGGGGTGCTGGCAGACATGGCCAACACCATGAGGGAGGCAGTGGCACACCAATGGGCCCCTGACACTAGCCAAACCGATGAACAGCCCTCCACCTCTGCTGACGTTAGTGGACAGGAGGCCCCGCCACAGGAACAACAGGCCACCAGCTCCCCAACCCCTGCAGAAGGAGAACCGCCCGCAAACGGTCCCTGAGATCCAGGCAGAAGCCAGAGAACATTGCCAAGGCCCCCGTCTGGAAATAAGACTCTCCTGATTGTGACCCTTGTGTCCCACTCTGTCACACTATCCACCTTGAACTGCCATTGCTCTACTTCCTATGCCCCCTTGAACAATGCACCTGTGACACAAATAAACTGGACTCTATCCTAGACTCTCCTCCACCCCCGCCCAGCATATAGCAATGCCCCATCCACTTATTAGCACATAAATAAACATACTTGTAAAAAATAAAAGTATTGAGTCTGTCAAGTGATAGAACTATGTATTTGTTTCACAAATCTGTAGAGATGGCAATTCAACTGTACAGTAATGTACACTTATGTATGACCTGTAGTTTTCTGCAGTCAATACACCAGGAGCCAGAGTGGGCACAGATATCTGTAAATAGACATATCAAAGGGTACAGTAAGTGGCCATAGTAGTGGGAATATCAGCCTGCCAGTGAAAATGTACAATACAAAACTGCAATGGAAGGTGAAGTTACTGTTTCTTACCTGTGTGTCAATAGAAGTACTGTTGAATGATTGCTGTTCTGTTGTCCCCACCCTCATCCTCTGCCTCATCTTCGTCACTGTCCACAGGGTCCACCACTGCCACACGCCCATCTCCAGCCTCATCCTCCTGCAGAAAAGTCACCTGGCGACGTAAGGCAAGGTTGTGCAACATACAACATGCCACGATGATCTGGCACACCTTATTGAGTGAGTAGCACAGAGAACCACCTTTTAGATGGAGGCACCGCAACCTGGCCTTCAGGAGGCCAAAGATTCACTCTATAATTCTTCTTGTTCGCCCATGTGCCTCATTGTAACGTTTCTCTGCCCTTGTCCTGGGATTCCTCACTGGGGTCAGTAGCCATGAGAGGTTGGGGTAACCAGAGTCACCTGCAAATACCGAGGGATACCTGTTAGCAAGACACTAACCCTTAGGGCCAACCCCATACCCATACACCAACATATACTGGGTGGGGACCATGGGTTCACCTATTAGCCACACCCTGTGCCTCTGGAGTTGACCCATCACATATGGAATGCTGCTATTCCTCAGGATAAAGGCATCATGCACAGACCAAGGATACCTTGCATTCACATGGTAGATGTACTGGTCCGCAAGTCACACTATCTGCACATTCATAGAGTGAAAGCTCTTTCGATTTCTGAACACCTGTTCATTTCTCCTGGGGGGGGGGTGCAAAGGCAATATGTGCACCATCTATTGCTCCAATAATGTTGGGGATATGTCCCATTTCATAGAAGTCTGCTTTCACTGTGGCCAAATCCTCCACCTGGGGGAAAACAATGTAGCTGTGCATGTGTTTCATTGGGGCAGACAACACTCTGGTCACGACTATGGAGGGCATTGGCTGAGTTTAGGAAAGTAGCCTGTTTATAGCATGGTTACCCCCACTTTTGGCCTGTTTGTGAGTGTGTGTCAGTGTGTTTCTACTGTGTCACTGGGATCCTGCTAGCTAGGACCCCAGTGCTCCTAGATAAAAACCTATATGTCAGTGTGTTTTGCCTGTCTCGCTGGGATCCTGCTAGCCAGGACCACAGTGCTCATAGTTTGTGGCCAAATGTGTATGCCTGTGTAGTGTCTAACTGTGTCACTTATGCTCTCTCTGCTTTTAAATTTGTCACTGTAGGCCAGTGACTTCATTTTACAATTTCAATTGGCACACTGGACCCCCCTTATAAGTCCCTAATATATGGTACCTAGGTAACCAGGGCATTGGGGTTCCAGGAGATCCATATGGGCTGCAGCATTTCTTTTGCAACCCATAGGGAGCTCAGACAAACCCTTATACAGGACTGCCATTGCAGCCTGCGTGAAATAATGCACATGTTATTTCACAGCCATTTTCACTGCACTTAAGTAACTTATAAGTCACCTATATGTCTAACCTTCACTTGCTGAAGGTTAGGTGCAAAGTTACTAAGTGTGAGGGCACCCTTACACTAGCAAAGGTGCCCCCACCTGGTTCAGGGCCATTTCCCCGGACTTTGTGAGTGCGGGGACACCATTACACATGTGCACTACATGTCGGTCAATACCTATATGTAGCTTCAAAATGGTAACTCCGAATATGACCATGTAACATGTCTAAGATCATGGAAGTGTCCCCCCATTCCAGATCTGGTATTGGGGAGCCAATTCCATGCATCCTGGGGGCTCCACCATGGACCCCCCAGTACTGCCAAACCAGCTCTCTGAGGCTTGCACTGCAGCTACAGCTGCTGCCACCTCACAGACAGGGTTCTGACCTCCGGGGGTCTGGGCAGCCCAGACCCAGGAAAGCAGAACAAAGCATTTCCTCTGAGAGCAGTGTGTTACACCCTCTCCCTTTGGAAATAGGTGTTACAGGCTGGGGAGTGGTAGCCTCCCCCAGCCTCTGGAAATGCTTTGAAGGGCACAGATGGTACCCTCCTTGCATATACCAGTCTACACCGGTTCAGGGAACCCTTCTCCCCTACTCTGGTGGGAAACTGGACAAAGGAAAGGGGAGTGACCACTCCCCTGTCCATCACCACCCCAGGGGTGGTGCCCAGAGCTCCTCCAGTGTGTCCCAGACTTCAGCCATCTTGCTTTGCAAGTTGTGGGGGTACTCTGGAGGGCTCTGAGTGGCCAGTGCCAGCAGGTGACATCAGAGACCCCTCCTGATAGGTCCATACCTGATAAGGTAGCCAATCCCCCTCTCAGGGCTATTTAGCATCTCTCCTGTGGGTTCTCTTCAGATTCTGCTTGCAAGTTTCCTTCAGGAATCCTGCAACTGCAACAGTTTCCATGGTGTGCATAATTTGGGGACTCCATGTCTTCATCCTGCACCAGAATGACCGAAGAAATCTCCCGTGGAGTGACTGAGTCACTCCCCTGCTCCAAGCCGGCACCTTCCAAGGCGACGACTGGTATCCTGGGACTCCTCTTACGGCAACGTGCGTGCTCCTAAGGACACAGAGGGTGGATATCATCAACATAGACTATCCTGAGGTCCTGCTGACGCAATTTGGAGGAGGTAAGACCTGGCCTTCTCTGAAAACGACGTTACCCCTGTGTTTTGTGTCTTCTTTGCTTCCTGAGGCCTCTGTGCACTCTTTGCAAAATTCCTTCATGCACAGCCTGTCCCAGGTCCCTAGCGCTCCACCCTATGACGCTCAACTCGCTGAGTTGTTCTCTGGCGGTGAGGAACCTTCTTTTGTTGTGCTGCATCACCTCCTTTGAACCCAAATCCTGCGGCTTCTGGGGGTGCTGGCTAGAATCCTGAGGGCTCTCTAAAGTACTGAGAGCCCCCTCTTCCTCCTCACACAGAGTCTCGGCCCCCAGGTCCCTTCTGGGTCCATCCAGCACCATTTTGATGAAAAAAGCACTTTTGCCGCAGCCACGGCTTGTTGGCACCTTCCAACACGAAATCTCATCTGCAACAATCTTCACGCCGTGGGACATCTTTTTCATTATGCAGGAACCCTCTGGCATCTTCCTGGGGTGCATTTCTACAGTCTTCAACTAACAGGGGACTCTTCTTTTGCACCCTCTTCTGCGTTGGCAGGGGCTCCTATCCTTCCTGGAACTTCTTTCGACTTCTGGACTTGGTCCCCTTCCTTTGCAGGACTTCAGGTCCAATAATCCAGCAATTGTTCTTTGCAGACTTGGTCGGCTGCTGCAAAATCCCAAAAACGAGGTGTAGTGTGTCCTAAGAAAACTTACAGTACTTCACTCCTGCTTTTATGGGCAATGGGGTGGGGTAATTTACTTACCTTTACTGTATTCTTACTCTCCCAGCGATTCTGCACACACTACACTTGTCTAGGGGGAATTTGTGATTCACATTCCACTTTTTTAGTATATGGTTTGTGTTGCCCCTAGACCTATTTTCTCCCATTGCATTCTGTAGGACTTCCTACTGTTTGCATTGTTCTATGACTATTTACTTGTCTGATTTTGGTGTCTAGTGTATATATTGTGTACAGTACTTACCTCCAGAAGGAGTATTGTCTCTAATATATTTTTGGTACTGTGTCCGCCAAATAAATACCTTTCATTTTGGTAACACTGAGTATTGTCTTTACTTGTGTATAAGTACTGTGTAACCATGAGTGGTATTGCATGAGCTTTGCATGTCTCCTAGTTCAGCCTAAGCTGCTCTGCTATAGCTACCTCTATCAGCCTAAGCTGCTAGAACACTACTACATTCACTAACAAGGGATAACTGAACCTGGTGTAAGATGTAAGTACCCAAGGTACCCACCACAAACCAGACCAGCCTCCTACACCGAGATGTTCCTGCTGCCAAGCCCACTGTCACTTGGAAGAAGCCAGTTTCCAAGAAATGGAGCACAGATAGGACTTGCACTAGAGGGGGGATCCCAGTGGGGTGACGGATAGCAGAGATCAGGTCTGGCTCCAATTGGGCACACAGCTCTTTGATTGTGGCCCTGTCAAGTCTGTAGGTGAGGATAATGTGTCTGTCCTCCATTGTTGCCAAGTCCACCAGGGGCCTGTACACAGGGGGATGACTTCATCTCCTATTCATCCTCAGCGGTTGTAATCTAGGGGGCAAAACGATGAGCATCTGGTCAGTTATCAACATTTCCTAAATGTACAGTGCATTGCATGTTGTGACAGAAACAGTATGTTGATGTATAGGCCTAAATGGTACCTATGCTATGAGGCAGTTCGGTGCCATGGCCTGCCCCCCCTAAAATGGCGGCCGCCTGTCCTGTGTGGATGGACAGGTGGAAATGAGGTAATGCTTCTGACGTTGTGCGCTGTTGCGTGAGGCGGCTGAGTACCGCCGTGCAACTCCTCATTGGTTAACATTGGGCATCACAGCAGCCACAAGGGGGGGAGTACAGTTCCCACTATACTACTTGCGCATGGTGGGGTGGTGTCTGGGTGGGGGATGTGCGCCTGTTGGTGCCCCAAGGCCAGGATGGACATTGCAGGGTAGGTTCCATGTTGGGCAGAGCTGATGAACTCCACCTCCAACCAAGCTAGTGAGCATCCACTACTGGGCAGGGCTCTGTGGGTCTCAGGTATGCTGCAACTGGCATTAGGTATTACTTTCCATGGCATGGTGACTAGCATTGTAACTGGTAGTGCATTGCCTAGTGCGTAGGGCTGTTCCTGGTGTGTTGTTGATGCCAACAGTGGTGTTGTTTCTGCCATTGACCAAGTGTATCCTCTGTCTCTTCCTCCCCTTTTTGTTTTGTCATCCTGTCCTTATATGCATTAGCATCATCTGGCGGAGGAGCAGAGGCACCGGCAACGGAGGGAGCTGCATCCCACATGGACCACGAGGACAAAACCACCGACAATCAGGGCACCAGTGGGACGGAGGGTGAGGGGAGCACCACGGCAGAGACAGGAGGGGACAGTTCTGACAGTGATACCTCCTCCGATGGAAGCTCCCTGCTGGTGGCGGGCACCTCTGTGGCCACCCCAACTACAGGTACAATTGCCACTCCCGTACCAGCACAGCCCTCCCAGCAGCCCCTCAGTGAGTTTCCCGTGCCCGCTCACACAGGAGGGTGGCCATCTCCTTCTCTCCAGGCACCTCAGGCCCTGCCCCATTGAGCCCTGCTGCCCTGAGTGAGGAGGCTATTGATCTCCTGCGATCCATTTCTATTGGGCAGTCAACCATAGTAAATGCCATACGGGACCTGGCAGAGCATTTGCAACATACAAATGCATTCCTGGAGGGCATTCACTCTGGTGTGGCGGCCCAACAGAGATCATTCCAGGCTCTGGACTCCACCATGAGGGCAGCCATTGTTCCTGTCTCTAGCCTCCCCCCTCCAACTTCGTCTGCCCAGTCCCATTCCCCTGAGCCCCAACCTATCCCAAACACACCTTTAGACCAGCATGCACCCAGGACAACATACAGGAGTGGCTCCGGCAAACACAAGCATCACACATTATCCCACAGGCACTGACACAAACACCATCCAGATGCTGACATAACAACATCCACTGCCTCCACTGTGTCTCCCTCCACCTCGTCGTCCACCTCCCTCCCAGTAGCGTCTCCACTCACACCTGCATGCACTACATCCACACCCACTGCCTCCATCACCATCACGCCTATCACTATACGCCCTTCACTGGCAGTCACCACCCCCACATCCATGCACACATCCCCTGTGTCCTCTCCCACTGTGTCTGTGCCCCCTCCTCCCAAAGTACACAAACGCAAGCACTCAGACACCCAACAGCCATCCACCTCACCACAGCATCCAGCCCATGCACCTGCACCCAAACACAGCAGACACATCCTACAACCACTCCCTCTTCCTCCACTCCCAAACCTTCACCCTCTTCCTGCCCCAGTGTCCATAAGAAGCTTTTCCTCTCCGCCGTTGACCTCATCTCTACCCCGTCCTTCACGTCGGGCCAGGGTGAGCAGAACCCAGGCTAGCACCTCAGCCACCCAGTCCACGGCTACTGTAGTTTCGGCAGCTACTGCAGGTGTGAGAGGCTCCAAGGAAACACCCATCAGCACTGGCAGTATGCCTGCACCAGTTGCCAAGGGGAAGGGCAGGAATGTGCCACCAGCTGCCAAGGACCAGGAGGCACCACCAGCTTACAAGGTAAAGGGCAAGGAGGCACCACCAGCTTACAAGGGGAATATCAAGGTGGCACCACCAGCTTACAAGGGGAAGGGCAAGGAGGCACCACCAGATGGCAAGGGGAAGGGCAAAGAGGCACCACCAGACAGCAAGGGCAAGGAGGCACCACCAGACGGCAAAGGCAAGGGCAAAGGTCCTGCCCCTGCAGGTAGGAGGGACAGGAGGCCTTGTGCTGTGACTGAATCTGAGCCCCCAACACCAACCATGGCACTTCAGCCGTCCGAGGCTAAAGGGGAAGGGCTGGAGCCTCCCCCACCACTGCCAGCACCGCCACCAGCACAGCCACCTGCACCGCCACCAGCGCCACTGCAAGCAGCAGCAGCCCCAGTGGGCAGCCGTCTGAGGCTGCAGGGGATGGGCTGGAGCCTCCCCCCACCACTGCCAGCACCGCCACCAGCACACTGCAAGCAGCAGCCCCAGTGGGCAGCTTTCAAAGGTTGCAGGGGATGGGCTGGAGCCTCTCCCCACCACTGCCAGCACCAACACCAGCACCACTGCCAGCAGCAGCAGCCCAGTGGGCAGCCGTCCAAAGCTGCAGGAGATGGGCTAGAGCCTCCCCCACCACTGACAGCACCACCACCAGCACTGGCACTGCCACCTCTGAGCAGCCGTCGCTGCCGGCGGGCAGTGTGTAGTCCTGCCTCCATGGAGTGTACTGCATCCTGCCTACTGAAAATCGTGTGGGTCTGGCACCCAGGTGAGTGACTGTGACCTTGCACTCCCCAAGATCTGCATCACAGAGCACAAAGTCCCCTCCAGAACCAGTGGAAAAAGGCATCCACTCACCCCCTTCCGTGCCAGGATGAAGCACACTGGGCACAAAGCCCCCTCCAGAACCAGTGGAAGAAGGCATCCACTCACCTCCCCCTTGCCAGGATGAAGCACACTGGGCACACAGCACCCTCCAGAACCAGTGGAAGAAGGCATCCACTAGAGAGACTGTGGTCTTGCACTCCCGAGGACCAAACAGTGCGCAACCCACCCAGTGGAGAGACTGTGGCCTTGCACTCCCCAGGA
This sequence comes from Pleurodeles waltl, assembly GCF_031143425.1. NCBI lineage: Eukaryota > Metazoa > Chordata > Amphibia > Caudata > Salamandridae > Pleurodeles > Pleurodeles waltl. The sequence goes on along the minus strand of NC_090439.1, from coordinate 708,779,714 downwards.
CCAAGCAGTGGGCAACCCACATACTAGAGAGACGGTGGCCTTTCACTCCCCAGGACCAACCAGTGGGCAGACCACTCACTAGAGAGACTGTGGCTTTGCACTCCCCAGGACCAAGCAGAGGGCAACCCACCCACTAGAGAGACTGTGGCCTTGCACTCCCCAGGACCAAGCAGTGGGTAACCCACCTACTAGAGAGACTGTGGCCTTTCACTCCCCAGGACCAAGCAGTGGGCAGACCACTCACTAGAGAGACTGTGGCTTTGCACTCCCCAGGACCAAGCAGTGGGCAGACCGCCCACTAGAGAGACTGTGGCTTTGCACTCCCCAGGACCAAGCAGTGGGCAGACCACCAACTTGAAAGACTGTGGCTTTTCACTTCCCAGGACATCACACAGGGCATGTTGCCCCCTCTTGGACAAGTGGTGTTGTACCATCTTCTGGCTGAGGTGCCCCCCGTTCCCCATCCCCCTGAGGTGCCTGTGTATTTTCGGCCTGATGCCCCAGCAGTGTTCTCTCCCTGCTGATGCAGGAGTAAGGTGGGTCCTTGGTCTATGTGATGTGGCCCTGTGGCCCACGGACCTTATGGACTGGGCAGTGTCCCTCCATTTGTATATATGTAAATACTGTTCTATTTCTAGATATCTGATATCTAGATTTCTGTATATTTCTAGAATTTTATCTTATTACACTCACTTCAATCACTTCCTTTTGCATTATTCCTGAGGGGTACCGGGTGGATGTGTAATGTTGTTGCATCTGTTTGTGTGTATGTTGTTGGGGGTGGGGGTGTTGCGTGTGTGTGTGTCACTCTCTTTTTCCTCCCCCTCCCCTGTGTGCTAGGCGGCAGTACTCACCAGGGTCATCGTCGCCAGCATTGGTATTCCTGGTGTAGGAGGAGGTAGACCAGCAGGGGGAACACCTGCAGTTTGGGCTCAATGGCGGTGTGGTTTCTTCCCTGAGTCTCCAGAGGTGAGTCCTTTGACTTCTGAGATCTGTTTCTGTCGTGATTTTGTTGTCATTGGTACCGCCCTGGAAAAGGTGGCGGATAGGACTATTGTAGTACAGTGGGCAGTACATTGTCTTCCACCTGGCTGTTGGTGGTTACCGCCGTGGCGGTCGGTGTGTTAAAGTGTCTGTCTGTGTTGGCGGTTTCCACCATGGTCATAATTCCATTTTTATCCATGTCACATAATGAGGTTTCAGGGCTTGTCAATCACACACCCTGTTGCCCAATCAGAAGTTGAAATAGAGAAAAAGGTCTACTTCTCCACCTTCAACCCTATTCCAGCTTCTGATTTGGTGGAACCTTGTGGGTTTGCTTCTGGCTGCTGCAGAGGTGAGTTGGAAATCAGGGGCTGCCCAGGTAAGTTTTGTGTTTGAGTGTGGGTGTTTGTTTGTGTGCTGGGGAATGCATGTGTATGTATGTGTGTGTATGTGTGCGTGCCTCGCACTGTGTGGGTATGTATGCATGTCTGTTTATGTGTGAGGTGAAAGTCTGTCCTGGGGGGTTGGCAAGCTAAGTCAGAGGCAAAGGGATGAAAAGTGATTTTGGGCCCTACCACTTTAATAATCCACCAGCCACCACTGTGGAAAGGACCCTCTTGCTGCGATGCCCAATCACACTGAGAGCACTGCACCTCCTTTGGCACGCAGAGACCAAGTTTGAGAGTGCAGAGGAAGTCCTATGAGGAAAGCAGTGGCAGGTGGTTAGAAGGAACTGATAAGAAATTGTTTGATACGCCAAACGAAATCTGGTGAAATTAACAGTCTGGACTGTCAAGGGGAAAGAGGAGAGGGGTTTCTTATGACACCTAAGGGGTGTAAAATATCTTTCAGAATGTAATTTTGCCTATGTTTCTCGTCTAAATAATAAGATGTTTACAAAAAATATGCACAACGTGGTTAATGTCAGATTTGCCAGCCTATGTTGACATTTCCATTTCCACATTGTTGTCTTCAGAGTAGCCATCGTCTATTTCACTTCACATCCCCTAAATTTCAAAATCTGAAAATAGAAAAAATTGAAACACAAATAGTGTTTTTCATGGTAATGCACTATTTAGTGGACAGAAAACTATTGTGGGCATTTTTCATATTTATTGTTTGGAACCAAAAGAGGTTGTCTGACCTTCCATGAAGATGTAGTTTTGGAAATTCTGTTCTTGTAGGAAATACACCTTTTATGTGTAGCCACCTTTGATTGTTTTGACTTTGCTGGGCCCTATATTTTTGCTAGTTTTAGAACTCTGAAAACCTTAATCCTGCTAACCAGATGCAAAGAGGCTGTGTGGCTCTCTTTAAGCATGGTTCAGTTGGCTATTCCTAATTGGTATATTTAACTTACCTATAACTCCCTGGTATGTGGTACAAAATGTACCCAGGGCATGGAAGTTAAATGTCACTATGGGACCACAGCACCTATTGTGCTATCCAGTACAGTGACAGTGTAAAACATGGATCCAAGCCTACCATTGTAGCCTGGTTGTAGCAGTCTAAAATTTGTAATTTGTTTTGTCACAATAAACCCTTTTGACAAGTCAAAACCTCTCTTTTAAATATTAGTATTGTATGTGTGCCTCACAGTCCACAAAGCAGGGCTCATGGAATTTAAAAGTAGGACATATATGATTTTGAGGTTAGCATGTCCTACAGCAACTAACACTCAAAAGCTATTTTGCTGTGACATGCCTAGCTGTAAAAATTAGAGTACAGAATAAAAATCCTAATGTCTTATCTTGAAAATGACACCAGCAGAAATATAATTAAGCAACTATTTTTTTTGGATAAAATAATTTTATTCAGTTTTGAATGAGAGAAAACAACAAAAGTACAAGTTGCCAGCAGGATACAATATACCAGATCCTCCATATCAGACAGTCAAAAATCCAGGTTGCTGAGACCCAAACTGAAGAAGACCCACCATTTGCCCCATATTCTGGCAGGTTTTTTGGGTCATCTTATGATGCTATAGATGGGTTCCTTCTGTTGGGTGCACCAGTTCACACTCTTGCACCTTTCAGAAAGTGGGGGGGAAATGAAGATTTCTATTTCCTGGTGATATTGCGTTTTGTCACTGGGGTCACTTGCGCACACCGGGAGCTAACCATCCTTGAAGGATACCCAACAATGGCATTCGTGAAGTCAAATCAATTGGTCGGTTAAGGACTAGTGTAAGGGCGGTCCTGATAGTGCATCAGTAGCCAGCACTTTCAGGACATTGCTAGACCATGTGGAAATATCTGCATCAAAGCAGGTTCAGTGAAAGCAAGTGGGCTGTGGATGTTTGCCAGCTTGCCAGAGGTGAGGTATGTCACATGCAGGTAATTACGTTGAATTAAATGAAGATAGGAGGCATCTTGCCTGCCGACATCCTCCAGGGGGTCCACCCATCCCTCCCATTTCTGTCTGAGAGTGGCAAGACAATTTGAGGCATTGACCATGAACATGTGATATACTGGGAGGTGCCATCTCTCCCAATATCACTCATTAAGAGTTTATCTTAGAAAGGGTTGAATTCGAGGAGGTAAGTCAAGGGGATCCTATGACTAAAAGAATGTGGCAGACTTGTAGGTACTGGTGGAACTGGGTTCGGGACAGGTGGAAGTGGATTTGGAGGTCTTGGAAGGCATGCAGAGGATATCTGTGACAGACATCTCCAATGGCTGTGATGTAATCTTTCTCCCGTTTAGAAAAACTGGTTAAGTATGCAGCATGGTATATTTGGCGGTCCCAGCCAAAATGAGGTTTCTTGTGTGAGCGTTTTGTCCCACCCAATAAAGCGCAGTGACTTGTACCATTGCAGGAAGATCATGCTGTTGACCTCCGGAAGGTCCTGTGCAACAGAGTCAGCATAGGGGAACCCCATCACCTTCAAATCAAATCAAATCATAAATATTTATAAAGCGCGCTACTCACCCGTGCGGGTCTCAAGGCGCTAGGGGGAAGGGGTTACTGCTGCTCGAAGAGCCAGGTCTTGAGTAGTCTCCGGAAAGCGGAGTGGTCCTGGGTGGTCCTGGGGATGGTGGGGAGGGAGTTCCATGTCTTGGCCGCCAGGTAGGAGAAGGACCTCCCACCCGCCGTGGTGCGGCGGATGCGAGGGACGGCAGCGAGAGCGAGGTTGGCGGAGCGAAGAGGACGGGTGGGAGTGTAGAAGCTGAGGACGCGGTTGAGGAGTTCGGGTCCCTTGTTGTGGAGGGCTTTGTGTGCGTGGGTGAGGAGTCGGAAGGTGATCCTTTTGTTGACGGGAAGCCAGTGCAGGTGTCTCAGGTGGGCGGAGATGTGGCTGTTGCGGGGTATGTTGAGGATGAGACGGGCGGAGGCGTTTTGAATTCGTTGCAGACGTTTCTGGAGTTTAGCGGTGGTTCCTGCGTATAGTGTGTTGCCGTAGTCCAGGCGGCTTGTGACGAGGGCGTGGGTCACGGTCTTTCTGGTGTCGGCGAGGATCCAACGGAAGATCTTTCGGAGCATGCGGAGGGTGAGGAAGCAGGAGGATGATACCGCGTTGACTTGTTTGGTCATGGTGAGAAGTGGGTCCAAGATGAAACCGAGGTTGCGTGCGTGGTCTGAGGGGGTCGGTGCGGTGCCAAGGGCCGTGGGCCACCAGGAGACATCCCAGGCGGTCGGGGTGTTTCCGAGGATGAGGACTTCTGTTTTGTCTGAGTTCAGTTTCAGACGGCTGAGTTTCATCCAATCTGCAACGTCTTTCATTCCGTCTTGCAGGTTGGTCTTGGCGCTGGTGGGGTCCTTGTGAGGGAAAGTATCAGTTGAGTGTTGTCTTCGTAGGAGGTGATGATGATGCTGTGTTTGCGTACGATGTCGGCGAGGGGGCTTATGTAGACATTGAAGAGTGTCGTGCTGAGCGAGGAGCCTTGTGGGACGCCGCAGATGATCTTGGTGGGGTCTGACCAAAAAGGTGGGAGGTAGACTCTTTGGGAGCAGTTGGAGAGGAAGGAGGTGATCCAGTCCAGGGCCTGTCCTTGGATCCTAGTGGCTCGGAGGTGGGATATTAGGGTTCGGTGGCAGACGGTGTCGAAGGCAGCCGAGAGTTCGAGGAGGGTGAGGGCGACTGTTTCTCCGTTGTCCATCAGGGTTCTGATGTCATCTGTGACTGAGATGAGGGCGGTTTCTGTGCTGTGATTGGCTCGGAATCCGGACTGAGAGGGGTCGAGTAGGCTGTTGTCTTCAAGGAAGTTGGTAAGTTGCTTGTTGACGGTCTTCTCTATGACTTTGGCGGGGAATGGGAGGAGCGAGATGGGGCGGAAGTTCTTCAGGTCGCTTGGGTCCGCCGTGGGTTTTTTCAGTAGGGTGTTGACTTCAGCGTGTTTTCAGCTCTCGGGGAAGGCAGCAGACGAAAACGAGCTGTTGATGATGGTCTGGAGGTGCGGGCGATGATGTCGTCGGCTTTGTTGAAGATGAAGTGTGGGCAGGGGTCCGAGGGGGCACCGGAGTGGATGGAGTTCATGGTGGCTTTGGTCTCTTCCGTGTTGATGTGAGTCCAGGCGTTGAGGGTGATGGCTGGGGTTGTAGGTTCTGTGGTGATTGGCTGGGTCTGGTGTCTGAAGCTGTCGTGTAGGTCGGTGATCTTACGATGGAAGAAGGTGGCGAGGGAGTTGCAGAGGTCTTGTGAGGGCGTGATGGCGTTGGCGTTAGGGTTGGAGAGCTCTTTGACAATGTTGAAGAGTTCTCTGCTGTTGTGGCTGTTTTTGTCCAGTCTTTCTGTGAAGCAATTTCTTTTGGCAGCGCGGATCAGGTGGTGGTGTTCGCGGGTAGCGTTCTTGAGGGCAGTCATGTTGTCTGCGGTGTGGTCCTTGCGCCAGGCTTTCTCAAGGGTGCGGCAGGTTTTCTTTGATTCCTTAAGGGTGTCGGTGAACCTGAGAGGTTTTTTGGTGTTGGTCTGTCTTGGGAGGCATCTGAGGGGAGCGAGGCTGTCTGCGCAGTTGGTGATCCAATTCGTGAGGCTGAGGGTTGCGTCGCTGGGATCGGAGGAGAAGGTGGGTTGGTTGTCGTTGAGAGTGGAGAGAAGCTGTTCCTCGGGGATTTTGTTCCACTGTTGACGTGGGATGGGTTGTGTGCGGAGGTGGCGAGTCTTGCGTCGGAAGGTGAAGTGGACACATCTGTGGTCGGTCCAGTTTATAGCTGAGGAGTGGCTGAAGGATATGTGGTTGCTGGTGGAGAAGATGGGGTCTAGCGTGTGTCGGGCGATGTGGGTGGGGGTGTTCACCAGTTGCTTGAGGCCGAGGTTGGCGAGGTTGTCTAGCAGGGCGGTGGTGTTGGGGTCGTTGTTCTGTTCCAGGTGGAAGTTGTGGCTTAGAGGAGAGAGTTCCGCTCGGTACGCAGCGTGATTCCAGCCTCCGTGCATCTAATTGTTGATAATTAAGAGGTCCACTGCATGGACGTAAAGTTGCAAGTCCGCCATTCCCATTCAACCATAGACGAGAGGCAGCATTTCTCCATTCCAATGCCGGGATATAGGATGCCCCACAGAAATGTGCAAATTGTAGACGCACGAGACCGGAATCACATGTTGGTAATCATTGGTGGAAGTGTTAGAGGATGTACAAGAAGCGGGGAAACACAATCATTTTGAAGAGGGCAGCTCGTAAGGTTAATGTTCCACATCAGGCGTGATTCCTGGGCTATGTATATGCCAAATATTGAAAGCTGAGACGGCGAATAGGAATTGATCTCTTCTATGTTATATTGTCATTGTCACTCTGGAGGAGAACTAGTAGGGATTTGGCTTTATTTACCCAGAGACCAGAGGCCACTTCATAAAGTTCCAGGAGGCAGAGTCATTAGGGTCCCGAAAGCAGGGTGTTGGTTAAGAACAAGAGATTGTCAGCTACAAATAACGCAATGTGTTACTTCTATCCAATGTTCCAACGCCAGCTCTGAATCTGAGCATCACATTGCACTAACCTATTGAGAGGCTCTATGGGCTGTGCAAACAAGAGTGGGCAACTCTGTCTACTGCCATGCTGGATAGGGAAAGGGGCCGAGAGCACTCCATTGATAAGCACTTGCACGGAGGGTTGGGAATAGAGAAGTGCAACCCATCTGCAGAAACATGGGCCAAGGTCCAGGCGGTCTAGGACCCCCTTCAAGAAATTCCAGCCTTCAGAATCAAAAACCTTCTTGAAGTTATTCAAAAGGAGAGTGCAAGGCTCTCACAGTTCCTGGAGCCGAGCCTTTACCACTTGTACTCGTCTGATACAGTGGCAGGTAATGTGGCCCTGCCTGAAACCACATTGGTCTGGGTGGACCAGATAAAGGAGGACACCATGGAGTCTATTCATAAAGAGCTTCGCAAATATTTTAACTTCACGTTAATCAGCCAGATGGGGTGATACGCTGCGAAGCTGAGTTCAGGGAGATCCTTCTTGGGAATTATGACTATGGTTTCTGCATCTAGGCCATCTGGAAAGGTTCCTCCCAAGAATAGTTCCTGATAGTGGACAGATATATGTGAAGTCAGAATCATACAGAACTTAGAATAATATTCAAGAGGGAAGTCGTCTGGGCATTGGTTTTCCCTGAGTTTAATCTAAGGATGGCTTCCTCAATTTCCTTCACAGTTATGGGTGCATCAAGGTCTACTCTAGACCACGGGGACAATGAGGGCAGTGGCTTCTCTTCTAGGAAGGGTAGCTGTTGTTCACATCTTGCTAGTGGCTGGTGTGTGCAAAGTTCGCAATAGTAGTCAGTGAAGACTCTCAGAGGAGTGGGCAGTCATGTGACTAGTGAAGCCCCAGATCTCTGTAACAATTTTAGAAGCAAGATTGCTGGTGGCCAGCCAGTACAACAACTTCCCAGTCTTGTCCCATGTTCGTACACTTATTCAGTCGTGGCTCACCAACACTGGCAGGTCTCCTCAAGGAACAGGTTCAGGACAGGTGGAGGTCCTAGTGAGATCCAATTGGCAGTGAAGGGGTTCTGACTCCCCTTCGCAGAACTGGCAGTCCAACTGTAAGATTTGGGTTTCAAGTGTGGAGATCTGGTGCAATTTGTCTCTCTTCCATTGTCTAATATATCCCCATGCAATCCCTCTCATGATGCTTTGCCAGCTGCCCAGAGCATGCCGGGGGAGAACACTGTACCTAAATTTGTATCAAAGTAGGATTGCAGTTCAGTGGAGAGAAAGTCAGAACACCGGTCATTTGTGAGGTGGGAAGCATTAAGACAAGCATAATTCTTAGGGCAAAAATCTGGCCTCTCAGATTGAAGGGTTAAAGGGGAATGGTCTGTATGACCCCTTGAAAGGATAGTGACAGAGGTGATGTGGAGCATATTGAGTGCCAGAGATTCCATTTGTCACACAGGCCCAGGAGTACATCCAGGTTTGCAGTTGCTTCAATTTTGAGTGGGTGGGCCATCATAAGAGGGCCCAAGGCACCCTGATTGAGGTCAGGCATGGCATTAGGGTTGCCACCAATCACGGTAGTGCCATTAGGAATTATAGGAATTGTGGACTTCACTACCTGAAGGGTGGGAATAGGTGTCTGAAGGGGTGCATACACACACAGAAAGTTGTATTGCCTCCAACCCTTATGAATCTACCCTGTGAGTCAGACATAGTGGCACTAACAGTCAGCAAAAAGCTCTTATGGAGTAAAATGGCTTCTTACCTGGAGCCCCTAGCAAATCCCAAGGGAAAGATCCTTTTGTAACAGAACTGGCACAGAAAGGGACAGGTAAACCTCAGTAGGTGGGTCTCTTGCAACCCTAGAATGGAAGGACAAGTGCTTATAGTATAGCGAAGGAGAGTGGTCTGCTTAATGCCGTCAAGCAGTCCGTTGACAGTCTAGGACATAAGTGAGGAAGACATCATGATGGTTGTTTAAAGCATGTGGCAAGATATTGGTCAAACCTGGCCAGCCAGGAAGACAGTGAGACACAGTGAGGGGTCTTTGGGTAGACATGAGTCACATGTGGCGATAGAAGCATGGAACGAAGAGCAGTATTTATAAAACAAACATACAATCCCTTCAACTCCCCGACCCCACGCTTCCATCCCACAAGCATCTATCACCAAGTAATCCCCAACAAAACAAAGGTGGTCATTCTGACCCTGGCGGTCTTTGACCGCCAGGGCGGAGGACCGCGGGAGCACCGCCGACAGGCCGGCGGTGCTCCAATGGGGATTCCGACCGCGGCGGTAAAGCCGCGGTCGGACCGGCACCACTGGCGGGGTCCCGCCAGTGTACCGCGGCCCCATTGAATCCTCCGCGGCGGCGCAGCTTGCTGCACCGCCGCGGGGATTCCGATCCCCCCTACCGCCATCCAGATCCCGGCGGTCGGACCGCCGAGATCCGGATGGCGGTAGGGGGGGTCGCGGGGCCCCTGGGGGCCCCTTCAGTGCCCATGCCACTGGCATGGGCATTGCAGGGGCCCCCGTAAGAGGGCCCCTACATGTATTTCACTGTCTGCTGCGCAGACAGTGAAATACGCGACGGGTGCAACTGCACCCGTCGCACAGCTTCCACTCCGCCGGCTCGATTCCGAGCCGGCTTCATCGTGGAAGCCTCTTTCCCGCTGGGCTGGCTGGCGGTCTGAAGGCGACCGCCCGCCAGCCCAGCGGGAAAGTCAGAATTACCGCTGCGGTCTTTCGACCGCGGAACGGTAACCTGACGGCGGGACTTTGGCGGGCGGCCTCCGCCGCCCGCCAAGGTCAGAATGAGGGCCAAAGTGTCATTATACTGGGTAGCAGGCATTAGAGGTGTACCTCCTCCAAGAAGGATTTATTACCCAGTCAACACAGAGAAAGAGTATAAGAACGCTAACACCCACTTCCTTGTAAGTATTTGGTGCACAAGGGTGCAACTATGAGGGACCTAGTTCCCAGCCAGCTCCTTCGATGTGGTCCCCATTGATTAGGCTATCTAGATGTAGGTGCACCAGTTCTGAATGTGTTTGTCCTGGGGGTGAGCCATGAATTGCAAGGTGCATTTCAGGGAAAGATGAGTCCGGCGAGCCTCAGCGGGATCGCAGCCAGCATGCAGATCTAGGCCGGTATTTATACTTTTTTAGTGCCGCTTTTTGACGCAAAAGCAGCGCAAACTTACAAAATACAATTGTATTTTATAAGTTTGCGCCACTTTTGTATCAAAAACTGATGCAAATGCAGCACTAAAAAAAGTATAAATATGGGCCCTAGTTCCATCAATGTGGGAGACCGGCAGCCTGGTGTGGGTTAGGCCTGCCATTGTGTGATGGGAGGTTCCATAATGTCCTTCTTGTCAGCCACTAACCCCGCGGGGTTTCAAAAAAGAATGAGCGGTCATTTAGGAGTACTTTGAGTTTGAAGATCAACATGTATAGGAGATTCTTTGTTTTCTATTGTCATATGACTTCCGTTGGTGCTGGACTGCCCTGGGGTAGTCAGAAAAGATCATAACGTAGGAGGATTGATACTGCAGTTCACTAAACTTCTGCATTTCTTGGAGGATTATGTTCCTGTTGCAGTAGTTATAATCCAGGCAATCAGTGGGTGCCGGCTTGCCCCTGTGGGCGGTTGTTAGGCCAGTGAGCTCATTCAATTACAAACCATGGGGAGAGGCACCCTTCAGGTATTCAGGAGGTCAGCCAGTGCGGTGGACTTAGTGTCCTTGGGGAAGCCCACAAAACAGAGGTTGTATCACAAACTGTTTACCATGTCTTCCGCACAGTTTTTGAGGGTGGTGGTAGTAGTAGATAAGAGTCTCACCACTGTGAATTTCGATGTCACCACATCGTCCCCCAGGGTTGACGGCCACCCCTCAACTTCAGGTACCCTGATAAGACATTGCAGAGATCTTGGTGGAGGAGGAAAACTTCCATCTGAACCTCGCTGATCTCCAAAGCCAGGGTTTCTCTTGAGTCCTGGATTGCTTGTAAAATTGATTGTGGCTAGCTCCCCAGAGTCAGTGGCGTATGAAGGTGGAGGGGGAGTTCCAGTGTGGCCTGAGGTCCCAGGAGGCAAGACTATAAATGTATCCATCTTAGTCTGGGCACCAGCGCTTTTGTCTTTCCCCATGTTTAGCTGGCGGGTTCTGAAAGGTCCCCCATGAAAAGTTGCCAGAGTCTAGGCCAGCCATTGTGGAGGGGAAAAAAGAGGGATGCGAATCACCCCCAGCTGAATCACTTGCCCATTGAAGCTGGAGGGGCAGCACAAGCTGTCAGCTCCAGTGGAATTAGGTCAGGGACCTTGCCTGGGCTCCTTCTTCCAAAGAGATCAGTGAGCTGCCCTGCACCAGCAAGGGTGCCCCCCTTGTGTAGTTCAGATCTGGTGCCTTGTAGTAGGTGATTGGGTGCTCTGGAAATATCCACATTTCAGCTATTTTAGAGAGGGCTGAAGTAGTTTAGTGCAGGCTGGCCCAGCAGCACATTGCCAGAGTGGTTCAGAAGAAGGGGGTGAGTGGCTCCCACGCAATCAACATCAGGCCTCCGAGCACCTGAGGCTGTGTGCAAAAGCTGCACAATCACAGATAGCTGCTATTGCTGGTCTCCTAGACAGAAATTAATGGAAGTGGACCCATTAGAGGGTGCCGCACCAATGAGGGGCCCAGTTAGGATTCATAGGTCACCCAAGCCCTCCAGGCACACAGGCGTGCTCCACAACATGAAAGCATGGCATGTTCTTCATGCACTCAGCAGATGTTCATAGAGTGTGTCGCCTCCATGGGGGAGAGTTCAGGCAGTGTCCTCGATTGCCCCAGAAACCTTGCCACTGATGGGTTGCTTCCTCAGAGGCTTTCACCATATTGCAGCTGTCAGGGAGCACTCTGGGTGGAGGTCTGGGCCATTGTGGGGTTTGATGTCTGTGCCTTGCTGGCGCATTCCCCGTCAAAGTGCTGCTGCCATGTTAGAGGCCGTGCTGGGAGCCAGGAACTATGATGATGCCACAAAGGCCTGTTTGTGCATCCATTGCTCCCACAGGGGAGCATAAAGGACAGGAGAGTGTGGCTCACCAGGCAGATTGTGATGGGTTGTGGAGGAGGTCCCAGAGTGTACCTAGAGTGCATCTGTCATATTGGTCAGCCAGCCATACCCCCAAACAACTATTTCTAGTAGTTATTAAAAATACAATTCAATGCTTAACTGAAATAATAAATAACTTTTAGAAAGTTACCTTTTCCCTGCGTGAAGTTTCTGAAGGCTAAATTTACATTTGCTCTCTCACTTCTGCCAGCCAGTAATCAGCATTTCAATAGGTGTGAAAAACGTTATGAAATGCCTCTGAGGAGCAAACCATAGGCTGGCCTGAATGGACACAAATGACTCCTCTGAATCTCCCAAAACTGCAGGGTCGGGTCTGTGGGCATCTCTTTTGACATTACAGTGTCAAATCCTGCTTGAATGTTAAATGCTGCTTAGCAGGTCTTCAGGGTTTATGTGCACCACTGGAGGCACACTTGAAAAGAAGGGAAACAGGATGTCTAAACAATTGTTGTGTATTCAGGTCTTATGAGACATCTGTCTCTATTGGGGATACTGTGGTTGTTTCAAACTGGAATCTGGAGTTAGATGTGGGAGGATTCTAGAATTTCCATTGTACGCTGCCACACACACACATCCAGCCCTCCGAGCCAAGGTTAGTAGTCCAAAGACATTTGCCATCTTGCAAATGCCCATAGTGAGTGGAGTTTAGCCTAGAAACGTTTATCTCATTGGTTAGGACCTGCCCAGGAGTCAGTCCTACCCACGTGCTAATGGCAGGCATAAATGTGGCAACTCAAGGCACCCATTTCAGAATTCCCATGGACATGAGGAAGAGGACTGGGCTTGTGCCTGTCACCTGAGAGAAGCCCTTAAGGACGGACCTGTTCCTTTTTGTACCCAGAACCATGAAGTGGACTTCAAGGGTTATAACACTGACACCCAGTTGAAGCTGAAGCTACATGAGGTAATTTCAAGCTTGGAATACAACAAGCTACAAGAGGCCTTTCCTTCAACTGCCCAGCTGATCGGTGGCACATGCACCTGGAAAAGACCCTGCAAATGACTTTTTTCTGCCATTCTGTGAGTCTCCTGAGGTCCTGGGGGGATCTAGAAGGGTGATCTTGTGGTGGACATCAACTCAATGGACTAAAGTCAAAAGATACAGGCCCTCATTCTGACCCTGGCGGTCTTTGACCGCCAGGGCGGAGGACCGCGGGAGCACCGCCGACAAGCCGGCGGTGCTTCAATGGGGATTCCGACCGCGGCGGTAAAGCCGCGGTCGGACCGGCACCACTGGCGGGGTCCCGCCAGTGTACCGCGGCCCCATTGAATCCTCCGCGGCGGCGCAGCTTGCTGCACCGCCGCGGGGATTCTGACCCCCCCTACCGCCATCCAGATCCCGGCGGTCGGACCGCCGAGATCCGGATGGCGGTAGGGGGGGTCGCGGGGCCCCTGGGGGCCCCTGCAGTGCCCATGCCACTGGCATGGGCATTGCAGGGGCCCCCGTAAGAGGGCCCCTAAATGTATTTCACTGTCTGCTGTGCAGACAGTGAAATACGCGACGGGTGCAACTGCACCCGTCGCACAGCTTCCACTCCGCCGGCTCGATTCCGAGCCGGCTTCATCGTGGAAGCCTCTTTCCCGCTGGGCTGGCTGGCGGTCTGAAGGAGACCGCCCGCCAGCCCAGCGGGAAAGTCAGAATTACCGCCGCGGTCTTTCGACCGCGGAACGGTAACCTGACGGCGGGACTTTGGCGGGCGGCCTCCGCCGCCCGCCAAGGTCAGAATGAGGGCCACAATCTTTAACCAGTGTGAACCTGGTAGGTGTATCTGACCCGTGCACCATCACTGTCAGCATTAAATTGCACCCAGGTCCCAGACTGCCATGACCACTGACTACAATTGCCACATCGTGCTTCTTAGTGCTATTTCTACTTAATAGTTTAAAATTTCTCATCTCTGATTTCCTTTATTAGATTTTTGTCATTTTGTCTATGAAATTGAACATTATTTTTTCAAATTTGTTTTGGTCTTATCAATTTTTGCTATTTGACTTTATTACTGCTTTTGTAAGGCATAAATAATTTACTTCTGCCTGCTCTATGGTATACCTACCAGGGAGCTGTGCTCAGTTTAATTTAGTGACTTTGAGGATTCACCCTAAAAAGGTTTTGATTGCTCCTTACACACACAAACACACACACACACACACACACACACAAACTATAAAGAGTAGCGTTAACAAACATAAATTCATAAATCACTTAATTCAAAGATATTGGGGGTCATTATACATTGGTGGTATAAGGCGCTTACCGCCGTGCAGAAGATTGCCAATACACCACCGCGGCCGCGGTAGATCGCCACAGCTATTATGACACACTCACGGAATCCGCCGAAATTCAGACACCCACACAACACCGCCACACCAAAGGTCAGCGATAAACTTGCGGAAACAAATCCTCCACCTCCACGCCAACAGAAACACGCCCATGCTATTACTACCCATGAATCCACGCGGCGGTCTTTCAACCGCGGTATTCCATTGGCGGTACACACAGCCGCGCTCAAAATACACACACATATACAAAACACTGCCACATTGGACAATTCCAAATACACACACCTGATACACATACACACACCACTCCCACACACCCAATACAATATAAAACACACATCCACATCACACACAAACCCCTACAACCAGAAATTCTGAGAGAAGGCCAGAGAGACAGCACAGCTATTGACAACCCCATCACACAGAGGCACACAACACCATCACCCACACAACATCCACGCACAAAACACCACATACCACTACACTCACCACACTCATCAACACATACACCACCCCACACATCACACATAACACCCCATGTCACGCCAAAGACACCCCCGCTTCTCCGAGGAGGAGCTCAGGGTCATGGTGGAGGAAATCGTACGGGTAGAGCCACAGCTATTTGGCTCACAGGTACAGCACACATCAATAGCCAGGAAGATGGAGCTATGGCAAAGAATAGTGGACAGGGTCAACGCCGTGGGACAGCACCCAAGAAATAGGGAGGACATCAGGAAGAGGTGGAACGACCTACGTGGGAAGGTGCATTCAATGGTCTCCAGGCACAACATCGCGGTGCAGCGGACTGGCGGCGGACCCCCACCTTCTTCCCCACAACTAACAACATGGGAGGAGCAAGTCCTGACCATCTTGCATCCTGAGGGCCTCGGAGGAGTCGGTGGAGGATGGGACACTGGTAAGTCAAATCTTAACTATCACATCCCCCACCCTACCTGTATGCTATCACACACCCCCACCCTCACACCCTCCCCTATCACCCCAAATCCTCACTAATCTACCCATGACACCAAGCACCCATCCCAACACCAAGCCCTGCATGACACAACTAAGCATCGTCACCCCTCACTAAAGCATGCCCACTGCACATACCCAGAACACCCCCCCCCCCAACCATCACCACACAAGCCCCCACACAGGAATGCCTGCACTGGGGATCACGCACACCCAACCATTGCACACCATTACACACACAGATGCAATAATCATGTTCTTATACCCCTGCAGGAACCCGAAGGAACGTCACCACACCAGAGGGTCCAGACAACACCCCTCCACCCCCAGAAGAGGCCCACAGTGACGACAGCAGCTCTGCCCCACTGGATCCGGATGACCAGCCCGGACCATAGTGGGCCTCAGGACAGTCGGTTCCCCTTGCCCAGCCACAGCCCAACACCGAGCTGCCACCCTCTGGTAACACCAGCACAGCACCCACCCAGCGGGCCCAAACCTCCCTACCCAGGACAGGTCAATCAGTGGTGTGTCCACCACTACAGGGCACCCAGGCTAACGCACCACGCCAACAACAACAGGGACCTGGGGGCAGTGGTAGTGGGCACACGGTCCAGGGGACGGAGGCACAGGAACACCGGGGAACTGGGAGGGCTGCTGTGCGACAGAGGGAGGACAGGCCAAGGGAACCAACTCTCCACGAGGCCCGATCCTCCATCATGGGAGCATACCACCACTCCCAGGAGATGATGGCGACGGTCCTGGACAAGTTGCAGGAGACCCTGCGTCTGCAGGACGAACTGTATTTGGAGTTCAGGGAGGAGCTCAGGACCATCAGCTCCGCCCTGGGCACCATTGTAGGGGTGCTGACGGCCATTCAAAAGACCTTGAGGGACACCGTGGCACTCCAAGGGGCCCCTGACACTAGCCAGGATGACGAAGTGCCCACCACCTCCGCCGGCGCTAGTGGACAGGACGCCCCGCCACAGGACCACCACACCAGCACCCCATCCCCTGCAGACGGACAACCACCACGCAAGCGGTCCCTGAGATCCAGGAACAGGACAGAGCAAGATGGCAAGACCCCCGTCAGGAAATAAGACCACCCTGATTGTCCCCCCACTGTCCCACTTTGTCACCCTGTCCAGATTGGAACTGCCCGAGCTCCACTTCCAATGCCCAGATGGGCAGTGCACCTGTGAGATGACTAGACTGGACTCTGCCATGGACATTCCTCCACCATCACCCATCCCCATTTTACAACCTTCCTTGATTTTTTTAGCACTTAAATAAACACCCTTGAAAGCCAAAAAATCTTGAGTCAGTCTATGATTTGGAACTTTCTATTATCAATTACAGTGTCATAATGGGTTACCCATTGTAAGGCTAACATACCAATGTCACACATCACACGCCCTTGAAGGATGCAAGCAGTTGACACGTAGGTTTGCACACTTGTGAAACTGAAATGGAAGGGTACAACTCAATTAATAAATAGTGAGTGAAATGTAGGTACAGGATGAAGGTAGACGTGTGAAAGTTAATGTAATGTTAAACCAGAAAATGTTCTCACCTGTGTGTCACTGGAAATATTGCTGTATGACTGACTCCCTGTTGTCGTTTTATCCATCCTCAGCTTCATCCTCATCACTGTCCACTGGCTCCACAGGCTCCACAGCTGCCACAACACCGTCATCTGGATCATCCTCCTGCAGAAAAGGCACCTGGCGTCGCAATGGCAAATTATGGAGCAGGCGATGATGATGTCGCACACCTTCTTCGGTGAGTAGAATAGGGATCCACCTGTCATATGGAGGCACCTGAACCTGGCCTTAAGAAGGCCGAAGGTGCGTTCGATTACCCTCCTAGTCCGCCCATGGGCATCATTGTACCGTTCCTCTGCCCTGGTCCTGGGATTCCTCACTGGGGTCAATAGCCAGGAAAGGTTGGGGTAACCCGAGTCCCCCAATAACCATACACGGTGCCTCTGGAGTTGACCCATCATATCAGGGATGCTGCTATTCCGCAGGATGTAGGCGTCATGCACAGAGCCAGGGAACATTGCATTTACCTGTGAGATGTACTGGTCTGCCAAACAGACCATCTGGACATTTATGGAATGATAACTCTTCCTGTTCCTGTACACCTGTTCACTCCTGCGGGGGGGGGGACCAGAGCTACATGGGTCCCATCAATGGCACCTATGACGTTGGGGATATGTCCAAGGGCATAGAAGTCACCTTTCACTGTAGGGAAATCCTCCACCTCATGGAAAATGATGTATCTCCTTACGTGTTTCAGCAGGGCAGACAACACTCTGGACACCACATTGGAAAACATAGGCTGGGACATCCCTGATGCCATGGCCACTGTTGTCTGAAATGACCCACTTGCAAGTAAATGGAGCACTGACAGCACCTGCACGTCAGGGGGGATTCCAGTCGGATGGCGGATTGGTGACATCAGGTCTGGCTCCAACTGGGTACATAGTTCCTGGATTGTGGCACGGTCAAACCAGTAGGTGACGATGATATGTCTTTCTTCCATTGTCAACAGGTCCACCAGCAGTCGGTACACCGGAGGATTCCGCCATCTTCTCATATGTCCCAGCTGACGGTGGCTAAGAAGGACAACAGCGAAGAACCAGTCACTATTCCTCCAGGTATGTACCCACAGTTACACACAAGACTACACCAGACAAAAAAGCCTTCCTGTATGTGTGTTGAGTATAGGCCTAGCTATGCGTGACGCAGTAGTAAATGAAGCCATGTGGGCCCCTGAAATGGCGGCTGCCTGACCTCTAAACTGGGACAATGGGATTGTGGGGTAACTGCGCTGGCGTTGCACACCGTCGCGGTAGGCGGTCATAGACCGCGGCGCAATGCTGCATTGGTTAACATTGGACCCTGTGGGTCCCAGGAGCCAATGAACAGGTGCGCCGGCGGTGATGATGCGCACCGCCGCGGACGTCACCGCCATTTTCTATCTCTTCACTCACTAGATACCTGACCTTCGACAGGAGAGGACCTACACTGCTAGTGCTGCTGTGACCTCGGTCAGGAAGCGACGATGGCTGCTGCGTCTGGGAAAAGGGCCCCTGCCTTCACTGCACAGGAGTTGGAGAAGCTTGTGGATGGGGTCCTGCCCCAGTACACGCTACTCTACAGTCCTCCAGACCAACAGGTTAGTACACAGGGAGCACGTTGTATGGGCTAGGCCTGGGTGGAGAGGGCTGGGTGGAAGAGGGAAGGGGGCAGAGTCCATAGAACAGTTATGCATGGGAATGAATGGGCCACATGGCCAGAGTAGGGAGGGGGCCACTCACATTGACGGTGCAGTTGGTAATGACTGTTCCTCTTTCCTTGTGCATGTCATGTAGGTCAGCGCCCACCAGAAGAGGGACATTTGGCATGCCATTGCCAAGGAGGTCCGGACCCTGGGGGCCCACCAGAGACGGGGCACCCACTGCCGTAAGAGATGGGAGGACATTCGCCGCTGCAGCAAGAAGACGGCGGAGGCTCAGCTGGGGATGGCCTCCCAACGTGGGAGGGGTGCCTGTCGCACCATGACCCCCCTGATGTTCCAAATCCTGGCGGTGGCCTACCCAGAGTTAGATGGGCGCTTGAAGACATCACAGCAGACACAAGGGGGTGAGTACAACCTCATTCAGTCCACTTTGCGTGCAGTGGAGGGGTCTGGGTGGGGGAGGTGGGCTGTGGGTGTCCCTAGGCCAGGGCGAGTTAGGTAGGCAAGGCCCCTCCGTAATGTAGGCCATGTGGCACTCAACCCCACCTCAGCAGAGTGGCAAGTTGAGGTATAGTTGCCCCTGTGGCATCCATGTGCGCAGATTCCCACCATTGCCATGTAGGCCATGTCCCAGAAATTGCATGTGCAGAGGTCAGGAGCACGGCGTAATGCAGGGGGCTGCTGCGTCTGTCTTGTCCGCCAACGGTAGCGGTGTGCCATGCACTAAAACTCTCTTTGTTCTGTCTCCCCCGCTTTTCCTGCTCTCCCTGTCCTTTTGTACATCAGCATCATCAGGCGGAGGTACAGTGGCACCGGAGCATGAGGGAGCTGCATCCCACATGGCCATGGAGGGCCACACCACAGACTCTGAATGCACCAGTGGGACGGAGGGCGAGGGGAGCTTCATGTCGGCTACCGGATCACCAACCAGCGACACGGACTCGTCCGCTGATGGAAGCTCCCCTGTGGTGGCGGCACCACCTGTGCGCCCCACTTCTACAGGTACAGCCGCCACCCCCCTACCAGCACCGCCCTCCCAGCAGCCCCTCAGCGTTCGCCCCGTGCCCGCTCACCCAGGAGGGTGGGCATCACCTTCGCCCCAGACACCTCAGGCCCTGCCCCAGTCACCCCTGCTGCCCTCAGTGAGGAGGCCATTGACCTCCTCAGGTCACTCACTGTTGGGCAGTCTACCATTGTGAATGCCATCCAGGGTGTAGAAAGGTAATGCATTCCTGGAGGGCATTCATTCTGGTCAGGCTGTCCTTCAGCGAACCCTGCAATCTCTGGCCTCAGCACTGATGGCAGCCATTGTCCCTGTGTCTAGCCTCCCCCCTCCAACTTCCTGCACCCAGACCCAATCTCCTGTACCCCAGCCCATCCCGAGCACACCTACAGACCAGCATGCACACAAGTCAACACACACAAGTAGCTCAAGCAAACATAGGCACCACACACACCACAAGCACTCACGCAAGCCTCACCCACATACAGACACAGCAACATCCACTGTCTCCACTGTGTCCCCCTCCTCCTCTTCTCCATCCTCCCTCCCAGTCTCGTCTACAAACACACCTGCATGCACCACATCTACAGGCACTAGGACTCACACCAGGACACCCAGCACCACAAGCCGCTCACCTGCACTCACCACCTCCACTGCCATTTACACGTCCCCTGTGTCCTCTCCCAATGTGTCTGTGACGCACACTCCCAAAGTACCCAAACGCCAGCAATCACTCACCCAACATCCATCCACCTCACGACAGCCTCTAGTACCTGCACCTGCACCCAAAACATCTAAAGTGACACCTCCTACAACCACCTCCTCTTCCTCCACTCACAGACCCCCTCCAGCTACCCATCCCAGTGTTCGTCAGAAACTGTCCCTCTGTCAAATTGACCTTTTTGCCCCTACCCCCCCCCCCCTCCAATTCATCAGTCCCGTCGTAGCGCCTCAGCCAAAAAGCCTCCAGTACCAGTGGTGCGTGTTCCAGGTTTTTGGAGTGCACCGGCCACCAGGGCAGGCAGTAGGACCCGGAGCCAAGGCAGTGGCAGCCCACCCCCTGTAAAGGCTCTGAAAATGGAGAGTGGACGACTGGACCGTCTTAAGACTCCTGGTGGGACAACAAGTGACATGGGATCGAAGGCGATTGGTGAGTCAGCTGTAACTCCAACAAAGGTGGGGAAGGTCCAGAGGAAGTCTGCCCAGCCTGTTGTGAGTGTCACGGCGCAGAAGTGCGCCATCATATCCTGCAGTCCAGACACAACCGCCAGCACCGTCGTCACTGGTCCAGAGACCACCGCCAGAGTCACAGCCCAGGAGGGCCCAAGTATCGTCACTGGTCCAGAGACCACCGCCAGAGTCACAGCCGAGGAGGGCCCAAGTATCGTCACTGGTCCAGAGACCACCGCCAGAGTCACAGCCCAGGAGGGCCCAAGTATCGTCACTGGTCAGGAGACCACCGCCGGAGTCACTGCCCAGGAGGGCACAAGTATCGTCACTGGTCAGGAGACCACCGCTGGAGTCACAGCCCATGAGGGGCCAGGATGCCACAGCCCCGCTGGGCAATGATGGAACGTCATGCCACACACCAATGCCCAGTGTACAGATCGTCATGCCACACACCAATGTCCGTATCAGAATCGTCATGGCAAAGCACCGCTGAACAGGGCAAAGACCGCCATGTCAAAGCACCACTGAACAGGGCAAAGACCGCCATGGCAAAGCACCGCTGAACAGTCCTGAAACGCCATGTTAAAGCACCGCTGAACAGGGCAAAGACCGCCATGGCAAAGCAACGCTTTACAGTCCTGAAACGCCATGGAAAAGCACCGCTGAACAGTCCTGAAACAACATGGCAAAGCACCGCTGAACAGGGCAAAGACCACCATGTCAAAGCACCGCTGAACAGGGCAAAGACCGCCATGGCAAAGCACCGCTGAACAGTCCTGAAACGCCATGTCAAAGCACCACTGAACAGGGCATGCACCGTGTAGGAATGAATGGACCGCCACATCAGGCATCCTTCTCCCATGTGCAGCTGGGACAGTGACAGGACAGGTTCTTTCACGTGGCGACTCATCCAGTCTGGGCACCAGACCTCCTCCACAACCAGTGGAGACCTGCATCTACTTGAGAGACTGTGGCTTTGCACTCCCCAGGATGGCACAGTGGGAAAACCACCCACTGTAGTGACTTGAGAGACTGTGGCTTTGCACTCCCCAGGATACATCAATGGGCATGGAGCCCCGTCGTTGATGTGGCTTCGCATTCATCTGGCTGAGGTGCCCCCCTTCACTTCCCCCTGAGGTGCCTGTAGTGTTTCTATCTGATGCCCCGGCAGTGTTCTCTCCGATTTTGGTCAGGTATCTATTGTGGGCCTCGCCCATGCATTTTTGGACTGTTGGTGCACGGACATTGTTGTGTACATATCTGCACTACTTCTCGGATTGTATGTGTAAATAAGAGTGATTTTGAGATATGTATATCTGTATATTTTTGTATGACATGTATATTGGCACATTACAATGTTTGCCCGAATTTCGCATTGTCTTTGCATTCTTCCGGGGGGATTGTGGATTGCTACTGTGATTTTTGTGACTACATTGGTGTGTATGTTGTGATATGCGAGGGTGGGGGTGGGGGTGTTTGGTGGGTGTCCCCCTAACTTTTGCCTCCCCCGTGTTGTAGGTGCAGTACTCACCGGTATCTTCTGCGCCTACGTAGCTGTTGGTCGTAAAGGAGCAGAAAAACAAGGGCAGGTAGGATTTGTAATTCGGGCTCCATGGTGTCCTCCTTCCTCGTGGGATGTGTTCAGGTGAGCGTTTTCCCATAGCAAAAGCTGTTTCCGCCGTGTATTTATCCGCGGTGCACCCGCCCCAGAAAAGGTGGCGGATTGGCGGGTTGTAATAGTGTGGGCGGTACATTGTCTCCCGCCTGTCTGTTGGCGGTAACCGCCGCGCTGCTTGTCTGTACCGCAGTGGCGGTCGGAGTTTTAAAGTGGCTGTCTTTGTTGGTGGTTTCCGCCACGCTCATAATTCCTTTTTTTTTTTTCACCGGCCTGTTTGCGGTATTACCGCCGCTTTAACACCGTCCATCAGGGTTGTAACAAACCCCAATATATTCTAACAGTAGTGTTTAAAGAGTAAAGTTAATGGTGACTCACAGAGACTTAAAAATCAAGGCCCTGGGCTCATATAAATAATTTTCCTAGCTTGTAAACCAAAAATAAAGGGTCATTCTATCCTCTCTCCTCTTTCTATTCTCTAAATACTTTGCATATACCAGTTCTCTTAGTGTCCATTTACATTATATTTTTATCTTATGCTCTGGTTCTGATTTCTAATTTACTGTACAGTGATAAATAAATATATGAGAGCACACATATAAATAATACCTAATTAAATGTATTCTTGAGGAGAACCTTGCATACAAAGGATGATTTGGGTATGAATGCATAGTAAGTATATGGTTTAATATTACTTGCTGCCACCTTCTATGTTCTAAAACTTCCAGGCCAGTAAATGTAAACACTGTGCTTGATAAAACAAATGGCAATATGCTCTCTAAAAAACTGTTTCACTCACAGTGAGAAAGAACACATCTGGGTGTTACATCCATCAGAAGGACAAGTCTGACTGGTGTAGAACAAGACACCATTACACATGCTGTGCTTACATACTGCCTGGTGGAATTCTCCTGAAAGTGTCCTATGTTAAGTGGAAATTAAAAGTGCTTTTACATTTGTGATGCCACTACACAAACAATTTAGACTGTATTTGAAGGCTAAAGGAGAAACACTGTTCAGTTGCAGTTACATGCATCATAATCACTCTCTTGATAATAATCTGAAAAGAATACGTTGGTGACGAAGGCTGCTCAATTTATTTGCATGCATATGACATATATATAACTGAGCAGCCTTCGTCACCAACGTATTCTTTATATACATACATATATATATATATATATATACATATACACATACATATATGTGTGTGTGTATATATGTGAATACATATATATACATACATATATATATGCATATAAATATCTATACATATATATATATATATGTGTGTCTGTGTGTATATATTTATATATATATATATATATATATATATATATATATATATATATATATATATATATACATATATATGTGTATATATGTATATATATTTCTTTGCTCTGAAAGGCAGTCCGCTACTCAGAAATGAGCCACACCAGCGAAATCAGTCAAAACGTATACTTTAGTCGGTTCAGTTGCTGTGTTGAACGCTTCATGGTAATCTGCTAAGCGAGAGGCGAGAAAAAGTTGGGGTCCCAAACACTTTTTCCCCATTCTATGTCAATGGGATTTTTTTTTTTTTTTAACATGACTACAGCTATCTCTTGGTCCAAAGAGAGTGCTTTTGGTGATTTGGTGTAAATCCCTTTGGTAGTTTTGGAGATATTTAAGGTATAAAAAAAAAAGATATCTAGGGACGTAGAGCCTCCTCAGATTCAACTGTCCCCTTTCTGATTTGCTGCCCACACTTCAACAAGGAAGTGTTGGCAGCCATCTTGGGAAAAAAGTGTAAAAAAATGAAAAGGGGCCAGGGTAGGGTCGCCGTGAGACCCTAACCTTGGTTTAGGGGTCCCTTACGGACCCCGCTAGGGCTAATAAGCATTTTTTTTTCAATCTTGGAAATATCCGTGGATCTGGATCCACAGAGTTTTCTGAGATTTCTTTTAAAAAAGGGCAACCTCCCACCCTTTTTTTTGGGCCCCCGGGTGGGCAAGGTCCCAGAATCATTGAGAAAAGAGGGGGGCATAGAGGGCCCTTTCCTTGGGCTTGTAATAGCCCTGGGGCAATTAAACAAATGTATTGTGGAGCCGTGTGCCCCCTCACGCCCTGGGGACCACCACCTCCTCAGTGCAAAGTGTTTATTTTATATGGGAAGTCCTGCACTGCCTCCCCCACAGGGGACAGCCACCTCCCAGGAGCTAAATAACAAGCTTGTGCAGAGCCCCGGGGACCACCACCTCCTTGGGACAAGTTAGTACAATTAGGGGGGGGGACTGTAGTAAAAGAAGGAAGGGGGTCTATTGCGACCCCTGGCACCCGGGACCACCACCTCCCCGGTACAAATTCTACATTGGAGGGGTGCTGTGCGGCCCGCTCTTGTGGAGCCACTGATGGTCCTGGGGATGGCCACACCCCAAGGCCGGCTCCTGCTATGTCCTGGGGTGCCCACCCCCTGGACACAGCTTTATGAGCTCAATGAGATCCCCAGGGCCAAGATTGGCCAGGGGAGGCCACGTGGTCCCCTCCTTCCAAAAAATATAAATTTATTAGGCTGGGCCAAGCCAAGGGGGTTAGGGTCTGTGGGGCCAAAATCGTCCAGGGGAAGGGGGCTGCGTGGGCCCCTTCCCTCCCAAAAATAATTAATATATTATGGCTGCGCCCCAGTGGGTGGGGTCCCAGGGCCAAAATTGGCTTGGGAAGGTGGGCTGCATAGTTCCCTCCTCCATTTATTGAAGGCGGGCCCTGGGGTGGTGGTTCCTGGGGCCAAGAATGGCCTGGGGAGCGGGACCACATGGACCCCCATGGAATTGTAGTGGGCCCTTGGGGATGTGGTCCCCCGGGCCCAACTCAGCTGGGGCAGGGGGGCCACGCAGCCCCTCCCCCACACAGTCCATTACGAGGTAGCACTTACTAACTAACCATTAGAAAGTGCTCCATTTGGATAGACATTTTGTACAAACTGTGGAGTCTTATTTGATAAATGAGCAGGTGAGCTTCTGTTCTGGCCATGATGCTCATTTCACAGAAATTAAACCTTAACAGGAAGCACTTACAAATAGAAACATAGCAGGTCCTCCAGTTGAAGCTCCTCTTCTGGAAAAGACAGAGAATCCTAACTTGTGCGCTTGGCGAAGGCAAAGTAAGTGTGTTTATTCCGCAATTCCATATTGAAAATCAATCTGAAATCCTTCTTGGAGGTGAATGCATCTTTCATCTATTGGAGCATCATTAAACACTCTCATATCCACTCTCACCCTCACATAGACACTCTTACACTCATTGTCACACCCAGACAGACGCTCTCCCAGCCACTTTCACACCCAGAGACACCCTCTCACACCCAGAAAGACAGGCCCTGTGGCCCACTCCTGTTAGGGAATAGAATAAAAAAAAATCATAAATTCACTTAAACACAAAAGTTACAGGAACATTATAGTTAGGTTCTGAATTTACTTGCACATAACCAGGGAAATTCAGCCGTTATAGTTAGAGTTATTTCAAGTAACTATAACTTATGGTCTAAGATAACTATAACTCGCGCCCTCACCATGCACTGCTAATAACCCCAGATATTATAGCACACATGAAAACTTTTATAACGTCAATAAAAATATCAATGAAACATTAGAAATTAAATTATTGAAGATAAAACTGTGCATAGTGGTGGTCACATCTAAGTAGATAAAGTTAGGACCTAGTTTCCATAGAAAGAGCATTTTTTATTTTGCTAATAACTTTGGCGCT
Source organism: Pleurodeles waltl (assembly GCF_031143425.1). Taxonomy (NCBI): domain Eukaryota; kingdom Metazoa; phylum Chordata; class Amphibia; order Caudata; family Salamandridae; genus Pleurodeles; species Pleurodeles waltl. Next base: position 708,753,708 of record NC_090439.1, on the reverse strand, counting down.
GTTTGATGAAGCTTCACCAAATATTCCCCCAAAAAACTGTGCTCACTTCACCTGCTGTCTGAAAAGTTGTGGGGTGATCTATCAAGCGGAGACTGAAAAAAGACTGTGCCCCAAAACGCGTTTTCTCCATTAATTATTCCAGAGGTATTTTGAACAGTATTAACGCCCAAACCACTGGAGGAAATTGCACTAAATTTGGCAAAAAGGTAGCTCTTGGTGCAGAAGGTGCTCTTTTTGTTATTTGTTGTAAATCCTTTCAAAAGTTTGTGAGAAATTAAAGAAAATCCATATTTGTATATAAAGTGCTCCTTTGCTGAGATCTGATTGGCTACCTACACTTTACAAGGAAGTGTTGCCAGCCGTGTTGGGACTTGTTTCAGCCGAATCCCACAAAAACACATAAAAAAAGAAAAGGAGCTAGGGTCATCCTGATCCCTTAGCTCTGGTGCTGGGGTCCCAGAGGGACCCCCCCACCAGACCTAAAAAGCATTTTTTTGCCGCGATTCGGGGTGGATCCGCAGATCCATTGAAAATTCCCCCTAAACAAAAACAAGTGCGTGCTCCCAGGGTAGGTAATTCTGAAGCCCCCGGATGGGCCAAGTCCCGGGGTCATTGCCATTTTAACCTCTTAGGTGCCTTGGACGAGCTGGTCTTGCCCTCGGCCACAGCACTCGTGTGCCGAAGACAAGACCAGCTCGTCCTGTACCCGGCCCACGGGGATAGCTAGCGCTCCTCCATGAGCCTAGGGAAGGGATGGAAGGGGAATCGCTTCCCCTTCCACCCTCCACCCCCCCCAGTGACGTCAGTGTGCAAATCGCACGCTGATGCCATCAGAGGTCACCTCCAAGCGTGATGCAGAAGAGAAATGCTAAGCATTTCTCTTTCGATCAGGAGGTGGTGGCAAGCAGAAACATGAAAGGGAAGGAAAGGCCTTTCCTCTCCTTTCCTTTCATGTCTCTGTAAGCATTTCTGCAGCGAAATGCACACTATGCACCAAGGATTTGTTTTTCTGTGTATGTTTACACATGAGGGGAGTAGCCCCTTGGGGAGGGGCTGCTACCCAGGGGGGCAAATCATTAGTAGGTCTTTTCTGCCCCCCTGGGGGCAGATCGGCCTATTTAAATTAGGCCGATCTGTCCCCAGGGGTGCAGAAGCCACTAGACACCAGGGATATTTATTTTTTGTTTTATTTTTTTAGACATGGGGAGCAACCTCTTAGGCAAGGGTCGCTCTCCTGGGGGGGAAATATATTTTTAGGCCATTTCTGCCTCCCTTGGGGGCAGATCAGCCCATTTTCATTAGGCCAATCTGCCCCCAAGGGGGTCAGAAACCACTAGACACCAGGGATTTTTTTTTGTCAATTTCACGCAAGGAGAGCGACCCCTTAGGCAAGTGTCGTCCCTCTGGGGGGCAAATTTATTTTAGGCCATTTCTGCCCCCCTGGGGGGAAGATCAGCCTATTTTTATTAGGCCGATATGCCCCCAAGTGAGGTAGAAATCACTAGGCACCAGGGATTTATTTTGGTGCCAATTTCATGCAAGGGGAGTGACCCCTTAGGCAAGGGTCGCTCCCCTGGGGAGGGCAAATTTATTTTATGCCATTTCTGCCCCCCATGGGGGCAGAAACCACTTAGGCACCAGGGATTGGTGTGTGTGTGTGTGTTTTGTTTGGGGGTCAGCCCCATGGGCAAGGGTCGCTCCCCATGGGGGCACATTACTGCTGGCCATATCCAAGGGAGGCAGAAAGCTGACCTGAGTACAGGGAAGATTAGTTTTTTTCAAAAAAAGAATGTGGGGGTATGGCCATACTCCCACCCCAAATAAATGGGGCCAAAGTTGCTCTGCCCACCAGTGTGTAGATGGGGCAATTACCCCTATCCACCCCCCAGGGGGCAGAAAGCCTACGAGATGTCAGGGAATTAAAAAAAAAATAGTGGGGTGGTAGCTACCAACCAATATGGGCATGGTTATGTCCCCACGCCAACTAAATGGGGTAACATCCTTTTAGCTCTTCCCCACATGCTAAAACATCTTAACCCACAGCAAGCAAGAGGACAGTTGATTATTTGGGGTTTTGGTTTTACATTTGGGCCATGAGAGATTGTCTAACTCTCAATAACATCCCACTTGGAGTAGTGAGAGCTGCACTTTTTGGACTTTGAGATGCTGCCATGTAGAAAAATCCACAAGACCTAGACACATCTGAAAACTAAACACCTGGGTGAGTCCAGGGTGGTGTGCTTCACATGCACCCCGCACCATTTTCATACCCACAATGCCCTGCAAACCTTCAACTTTGCTGGAAAACACACATTGTTCCCACATTGTTGTGATGGAACCTTCTGGAATCTGCAGGAATCCACAAAATTCCTATCACCCAGCATTGTTGCATCTATACCAATAAAAATTCTGCCCCACTTGTCAGTCTAAAAATGTTTTTTTTCAAACTGTCCTTTTGGGCCTGCTTTGGTTCCCCCTCAATTTCAACATGTTTTTGTCTCTTCCCTGTCACAGGCACTTGACCCACCTACATAAGCGAGGTATCATTTTTACAGGGAGATGGAGGGAAACATTGGGTGGTAGGAAACTTGGCCTGGTGCGGTGATCCCACACAGAAATTGATTTTTTAGCTAAATTTGAGGTTCGCTGAGGATTCTGGGTAAGAAAACACTGGGGGATCCATGCAAATCACACCTCCCTGGACTTCCTCGGGTGTCTAGTTTTCAGAAATGTGTGGGTTTGGTAGGTTTTCCTATATGGCGGCTGAGCACCGGACCAAAAACGCAGTTGCCCCCCCCCAGAAAAAAAACAGGTAGTTTAGTATTTGTTCATTTTGATGTGTCCACAAAGTGTTTTGGGGCATTTCCTGTCGCGGGCACCAGGCCTACCCCTGAGGTACCATTTTTATCGGGAGACTTGGGGGAATGCTGGTTGGAAGGGAATTTGTGGCTCCTCTCAGATTCCGGAACTTTCTGTCACCGAAATGTGAGGAAAAAGTGTTTTTTTTTTTGTCAAGTTTTGAGGTTTGCAAAGGATTCTGGGTAACAGTATCTGGTAAGAACCCCATAAGTCACCCCATCCTGGTTTCCCCTAGGTGTCTAGTTTTAAAAAATGCACAGGTTTGGTAGGTTTCCCTAGGTGCCGGCTGAGCTAGAGGCCAAAATCCACAGCTAGGCACTTTGCAAAAAACACATCAGATTTCAATGTAAAAATGAGATGTGTCCATGTTGTGTTTCTTGTCGCAGGCACTAGGCTTACCCACATAAGTGAGGTACCATTTTTATTGGGAGACTTGAGGGGGACACAGAATAGATGAACAAGTGTTATTGTCCCTTGACTTTCTCAATTTGTTTTCCTTCCAAATGTAAGACAGTGTGTAAAAAATACATCTTTTTGAGAAATGCACTGTAATGCACATGCTATTATGGGGACCCTGGAATTCAGAGATGTCCATATAACCACTGCTTCTCAACACCTTATCATTTGCCCATTTTGGAAATACAAAGGTTTTCATGATACCTATTTTTCACTCTTAATATTTCACCAAATGAATTGCTGTATACACGGTATACAATGAAAACACATTGCAAGGTGCAGCTCCGTTTATTGGCTCTGGGTACCGAGGGTTCCTGATGAACCTACAAGCCCTATATAGCCCCACAACCGGAAGAGCCCAGCAGAAGTAATGGTATATTGCTGTTGAAAATCGTACATCACAGGAAAGAGTTACAGAGTAAAACGTGGAGAAAAATTGCTCTTTTTCTTACCTCAATTTCAATATTTTTTTTATTTCAGCTGTTATTTTCTGTAGGAAAAACTTGTAGGATCTACACAAATGACCCCTTGCTGAATTCAGAATTCTGTCTACTTTTCAGAAATATTTAGCTGTCTGGGATCCAGCATTGGCATCACATCCATTTCTGTCACTAACTGGAAGGAGGCTACACGCACAAAAATTAGTAAAAATGGGGTATGTCCCAGTAAAATGCCAAACTTTTGTTGAAAAATGTGGTTTTCTGATTCAAGTCTGCCTGTTCCTGAAAGCTGGGAAGTTGGTGATTTTAGCACCGCAAAGCATTTGTTGATGCTATTCTCAGGGAAAAAACGCATGCTTTCTTCTGGAGCCCTTTTTCCCATTTTTCTGGAAAAAAATAAATGTTAGCAGTATTTTGGCAAATTTCTTGGTCTCCTCCAGGGGAACCCACAAACTCTGGGTACCCCTAGAATCCCTAGGATGTTAGAAAAAAGGACGCAAATTTGGCGTGGGTAGCTTATGTGGACAAAACGTTATGAGGGCCTAAGCGCAAAGTGTCCCAAATAGCCAAAAAAAGGCCTGGCACCTGAGGGGGAAAAGGCCTGGCAGCGAAGGGGTTAATGCAGGGGCGCAAGCTTTAGTTATCTTAGGGCACGAGTTAATGTTATTTGAGATAACTCTAATTAAAACAGGTGAATTTCTATGGTTTGGTACATTTAAAGTGTGAGCGTAAATAAACGTCCCTTTAACCTTTGTTTTTTTAAGTGAATTTCTATGTTTTAAAAAAATTATATTTCCTAACCTGCAACCTTTGGTTATATATATATATATATATATATATATATATATATATATATATATGTACATTTATACATTTAGAATGATAAATTCCTATATTACAATGTAGCATTTCACTTTATTTTGCTACTTGTATTTTGGTATTATGTAATCTGTAGCTGTAGCACTGGATCTAAGCACAAAGGAAGGTAAACAGTACATAAATATGCTACAATTTCCACTTTCAAATCCATATTTAAATCAATAGCATTTAGGCTCTTACTCAACGATTTACATACAGCTATGCTCCCACTTTACCTGTCATTTATGACATTGCAGGTGTCGTCAGGCATGATGTGAGGAACCGAAAAAAGGGCTTTCAGGAATACTACAAAGAAGGTATTTGGATCCACCTACATGTTGGAAGCCAGGAGTACATGTTTTGATTGGGCAGACGTTAAGTAAATCAGCAGAAAAAAAGTGCTTCCCCTCCATGCAGCTGTAATTTATTTATTTATCCAGCTGACTAAGCTAGCACAGTACGATTGACTGAGTTTGAACTTTCAGGGGCACATATTTGACAATGTAAAGCTGTAATGCATGTTAGAAAACTAGATATTTTACAGTGTTTCTTTTTCCCTGCCAACAGCATAGACGGGAGGAGGGTAGGGACAAGGAATGTACAGTAATCCCCAGCCCCCTTCTCTTTTATCATTAACTTTAGTGCAGTTTTGTGATTGAGAGCAGTATGAGATGCCCAGGGGTTGGCAGTTCAGCTATCGCCTGACTGTATAGAATCAACTGATCAACTAAAAAATGTTTCTCAGTACTACTGAGAGAGGGGCTTAGGCTCCACCCACATGCTGATTTCAATGAGTAAATAAATTTATTGGGCCAAATTTGTATGCTTCCACTATAAAGGCCGCTTGTAATTCACTGTTTGGCATGTGGCAAAGCTTATACTCAACTTAACAGGTCTGAGTTGGCTATGGTGAAAAGCCTTTGATCATGGCTGTAGGCCTGTTTTTTTATTATGAAACTCTATGATAAAGGCACTAGTCCTGATGTATTTATTGTGAAAATTATATGTTAGTCAATGGACATTTAAGTGTGTGTATTGGTATAGGGCTATATAAAAGTTCACAGATAGCTATTTTGTTACATGGAATGTCACGGATTACCGTCGTAGGGAAGGGTTTTGTTGACGCTTACCCCATTTGGCTAAACCTGGATATAAAGTCACTGCTATACCTGTAAAACATAGGGGGATTCAGGTCTTGTGGGTAGTGGTATCTTGGAATTTTAGTTTCTTCATAGTTAACTTTTACAATTCTATGTATGAACTTTGTTGTCAAATTGATCCTTTATTTGAGGTACTGTCCATAGAGAACTCTCCAAATTTCAATATTTCAATTTAGTGCTGGTTGGGGATTTTAATGCCAAGGTGGGCTGCAACTTTGGAAATCTTGATCTCTTCTTTAGTGGTGGCTCATTCTGCCCGCTTGTAGTCGGTGAAAGGGGCAGAAGTCTGAACAATGCTGTATCCTTAACATGGGAACCATTGAGAGGCAGCAATTTGATCAGGATACAACTTTTGTGGAGTGGGGCAAAGGGTTAGTTATTGACTATGGTTTTGTTTCAAGGTCTTTGGAAAATACTGTCTTAACCGGGGGAGATCTGGATTCTTGCTATAACATAAATAACCTCATTGTGCTTGATGTGGTAATATCTACTGGTGCTAAGCATAAAAGCAACCCAAGTTTAGCCGACTTGACTATTAACAATAAGGGGCTTAGACTCAAATGGTGTAGTATTCCAGTTCATGCCCTGTTTAACTCTCTTACTGGGGCCAATGAGAACCTGTTGATGGAAGTCTATCGTTCCCCTGTGGGGGTTCTAGAGGCATTTCAATCATTAAATCACTTCACTAAGCAGATTGTGTGCAATCTTTCTGGCCCTAAAAGGCAAGCTAAAATTGGGTGGTTTGATGACAGATGTAGAGCCGCTTGGTGCTTAGTGATTAGCCAAGGATTCAAGAGGACATTTCCTGTGCCAGAGCCTTCTACAGGCTAGCTATCAAGAAGAGAAAACAAATTCTGAAGGAGGAGGCATGGGAGAGGTTGATGTTTACCTGTAACATTGTTGATTCTAAACGATTTTGGGAGATAGTTAAGGGGAAGCAATTTGCTCTAGGCACACCTAATGATATAGGTACAAATATAATGCCAGAACAATGGGTGAGCCACTTTACAACGATCTTTTTAATGGTGAACTTGAGCCCCTTGGATAGTGTAGAGGAAGCACCTGAATTTCCAATAAATATCATGCTTGAGATTGAAGAAATGACATCTGCCTTACGAAGAAGTCCCTCTAACAAGGCTCCCAGCCCCGACGGGTGCCTATGGACTTATATAAAATGAATATTCCCTTTTGGGCCCCCTTATTATCAAACATTCTTAATGCTGCTGTCACAGTGAGTATTCCTAGGTCTTGGAAAGTTACCATCATTGTACCTGTTTTAAAAAAATGAAATAGGCAGGACCCAAGTTGCTACAGGCCTATTGCCCTGTTAAATTTGATAATCAAAGTGGTGGGAAGAGCCATATTGAACAGGATGGAAGAATGAGCCCAGCACAAACATATCCTTAGCCCCGTCCTGTATGGGTTCAGAGAAGGTAACCGTACACTACAGCAGTCCTTAAATCTTAAACTGTTGGTTGGGATATATGTGGTGGCCAAGAAGGAAACTACATATCTGGCATTCATGGATTTAAATAGTGCCTTTGACTGGGTTAACCAGTCTAATATGTGGATTCTACTGACTGACTTAGGAATGCCCCAAGCCCTGATTGATTTTCTACATGCCCTTCACACAGACATTGCTGCAGTTGTCAGGTGTGGACATGAGGGGGAATGCACAGATTGTTTTAGTCTCCCTCGTGGGGTTAGGCAGGGATGTGTTTTGGCACCTGTGTTATTCTTATTATATATATATAAATGGTATGAATAATATTTTGGCGATAAATGAGAAAGATATGCTTAAGGTTAATGCCTCTTTTGTGCAGTCCCTGATATATGCAGATGACACAGTATTCCTCTCTCATACCCAGAATGGTCTAAGGGGTCTGGTAGACCTGTTCATTATATTCATGGACGAGACTGATCTTGATATTAATATAGCCAACACCCATTATATGGCTTGTGGGAGGCAGCCCGGAAAAGTAAGACCAATAGCCCTTAAAGGAAAAGTAATTAAAAGGATTAGTGCTTTCTCCTATCTGGGTGTAACGGTTGATCAACAAAATACCTGGATCACCTGTTTGGCCGATAGATGTCAGTGGTTTAATGTAGTGCTCTGTTCAGGTTCGCGCAGCAAACTGATGGCCCAGCTGTTCCAAATTTATAGAATGAGAGGTCTGCCTGTCCTCAAATGAGGCTGCGTTTTGGGGCAATAGTAACTGTAAGAGAATCCAACAGGAGCAGAAAAGGTTTTGTGGAAAATTAATTGGAGTAAGGCCAACAAGCCCCAGTTCCTTTGTACATTATGACTTAGGTCTGAGGCATGTTGATGATCATGTAAAATTACCCCCATTGCTTCTGTGGATATCAATTTGGAGTGGGAGAACATACAGCTTTCAATAGGGAAGTGATTATTGATTGGACAGTGACCATGAGCACAAACTTCCATGGCTGATGTACATAAAATATTTAGCTGCCTCATTGGGCTGTCCAGATCTATATTCTGCCCCCCAGCTCATTACTAAAAGTCCTGGGAAGATGGTTAAAGAGTTGTTTCTTAGGCAGCTCCACAGGAGGGAAGCTGAGACCTTCGGAAAGACAATTTTGAGAGCCTGCAATGTCACTGAAACTTGCAACCTTGAGCCTTATCTTTTCCTGGTTAGAAGCCCATGGGAGAGATCCATACTGTCAAAATTTCAGTTGGGCACAATACGTTATACGCTTTGCTTCCCACCTGGACAGTATAATCCCAATTCTATATAAAACAGCCCCTGTGATGACAGCACACCACAGACCCTGGAACACTTAATTGTATTCTGTAAATTGTATGATTTCCCCTGAGGAAGATATTTGCTGCTAATTTTAAGATAAAGGGGCTTTTACTTCTATAGACCATCTTTTATCACCTTCAGATCTTGCTGACCTTGCTGTTATAACTGCAGTTAGGTCTTTCCTGAAATGTGCTATATATTTGAAAAATGTACTGAATGTTTGATATAAATTCTTGATATGGTTATACAGGGATTCAGAGTGGTGTGAACTGGGTGCACCACACACATCTCTATATTTTAATCATGCTTTTAGCAGTTTTTATCTGGATACGTCCAAATGTAATTTGCTTTTAATTTTGATATATTTGTTTTTGGCGATTCTACTCTGTACATTTATGATTACTGATTAATAATCGAATATAGACATTCATTCATTCGACCATGGATTTAAAAGGATTGTTTTGTGTGAATCCATGTTAGGCCCTCGTAGGAAAGAGAATATTTTGCCTAGCAAACTGTACACTTAATACTGTAGATCTGAGTTAGTTATGGTAACAAGATACAAGCTTAATCGATAAACTGGGAAACTTTATGTCCCATGCTATAATTTTGGCCTACTTATTATGAAAAATGATGACAAAGGGAGTTGGTCCATGATATTCACTGTGAAACGCATTTGCCAAAGTCAATAAGCCTTTTACAGTTGGTTGTTATCACATTGTATTACAAGATACTGACAGGTATTTAATTACATAGAACCTCAAAGATTACTGTAGTGGGCAAAGGGGTTGTTGTTGGCCACCCACTCTGACAAACCCCGGGAGCAGAATTTCACTGTGGCTGTTCTTTGTAGGTCCTATTGAAAGTGGTTGTATATCATTTTGCCAACTATAATTTTGCACATATTTGTAATTTAAATTAATGAAAGTCTGTTTTATATATAGTGCCAAGCCACTGATAAAGACTAAAAGCCTTATTGGTTCACTAGGAAATGTTATGTAAGATTCCTTAGGTGGGATTTGTTTATCATGGAAAGGTTTGACAAAGCTTGTAGGCAGGTATTGTTTACAAGGAATCTCACAGATTACTGTAATAGTTAAGGGTTTTGGTGTTGGTGACCCTCCGATCAAACCATGGGGATAAATGATTTGCACTATGGTAATCCTTATTAGGCGTTATTAGTATGGATTATTTTGATAACTGTAGTTTGTACATATTTGTAAATTCATTATCAGAAGATTGCCTTGTAAGAAGGCTCATGAGCAACACAGTAGGTCTGAGTTGATCATAGTGATCATCCAATGATAACGTTTATAGGTCTGCTTGTTTATAACTAAAAATTAAAAAACTGTAATAATTATTGCTAAAATCACTTAGTTGTCTGCAAGGATCGTATAACAAACAAATCTTAAAACAATACATATTTCCATATGTACTCATAGCTAAATAGGGGGCCTTTGGGTCAGCTCTGTTCTACAATTGGTTTGTCTGAGTTTCATTTAAACTCTGCTTCCATTCATGACAGCATATCACATTAGGCAATGGTTCCTTCCTCATCAGTCATTGGATCACTTGCCTGTTGAATATTCGCATTTTCTGACCCCATGTGTATAGCCACCTGAAAATGAGTGTGCTTCTGTGTCAATGCTTGTTGGCTAGTCACTTGGGCTTATATTAACGGGATGTTTGCGTCACCTTAGCACCAAAGTTATGAAGTTAGTGCCATTTTTTGGAAGCGCCAACCCACCTTGCTTCAATGAGATGCAAGGTAAGCGTTCGCTTCCTAAAAATGATGTGAGCCCCCAGCGCCATATTTAACTCCTGATGCAGAAATGACGCACAACTGGGAGGCGGGCTTACATAACGGTGCTAAGCCTGTCAGACCAGGCGTTAAAGTGCAGGCAACCCCATTTCCATGGGGAAATACCATGGAATGAGCACAAAGATGCCCACACCATACCCCAGCAACACCACCACCCACACCACAGGGGCACTACAGGAGGAGGGAGCTCATCCCAGGTAAGTTGTAGGTAAGTGTTTATGTATATGTGTGATGTGCCATTGGGGGCGCCTTACATGGGGCCCCCTGCCTGGCACTGGGTATGCAGGACTTGCCCAGAGGACACTGGTCCCCTGTGGTGGGCATTGGGCTAGGGGTAACGACTCCTGTCTATACTCATGTTTTGGCTGCTTGTGAGTCAAAAAATGACACTAGGCTGACTAGCAGCAAATTTTTTGCCTCTAACCAGCCTAAAGTCATTTCTGACCCACTAGTGCCATTTCCCTAAATGCCATCCCTCACCAGCTAGCTTCTTTTTTTTGAGACACTAGCCATTTCTTAGCGCCATCATGCGTTATTTTATAAATATGGCGCAGATATGGCGATAGGGAGGGGCCTTAGCCGGCGTTAGTAAAAAATGACACACAACTACATTAGCGCAGTTGTGCACCATTTGCCATAAATATGGGCCTTCGTTTTCAGTTTTTCCTTTGATAGTTCCCCTTTCACTTCTTTGCTTCTCTTTTTTATTTTAATATTTCTTGAAAGGATACTATGGCTCTCCAGGCAGTGCTAATGGGATATTTGCTTGGTGATGATGAGTTAGTTATTGTAACAGGTTTGGCCGCTAAAGAAGGAGACTATACTGGAATGTTGCTGTCCATAATGTACTGTTTTTTAACCGTTGCAAGATGGCCAAAATGTTGATTCTAAAAGTGGTAGCCATGCTTAAATTTTTAAAACAACACTAGACTATTTACACTGCCTCTGCAAAATGCACACTTGCTGCTAGCTGCTTCTTTCGTTATTACAAGTATATGCCTTGCGGGTTTTCATAGCAGAAGTCGTTACAGGTGAAGCTGATGGCACCAGTCACACCATGCGTTTCCATGCATAGTCGATCAAATGGAAATCGCTTTACATCCGTTTCCACCTTAAAGATGGCCACAACGTTTTCATCCCACTTTCTATTTCTGAATGTACCAAGTTTGGATTTCTTTAGCTTCCACTGGGAAAAAGGAACTTCAGACCACCCAAATGAATTTACTCACCATATGAAATATTGGTCACCAATAGGAGAAACCTTCTATACTCTTTAGAATGTAAAGACCTTATTGGAATAGTTTCCTGGAATGTTTCCTAATTTCCGAAAGGAAACCTTAGGGGGAATGAGGAATTACCACAGGTATCTTCATTACCTCACCCAGTTCACATGGTTTTCCTCATTTTTGGGTCACTTGATCAGGTTTTACCTGGTGAAATGTCCAAAAGGAGAAACAGCAGGAATGTTGTATTTCATTGAGAGTTATAATTCAACATATGGATGGAAAATGTTCCACACAAACTGTCAATGCCTCTAAACCTGTAATGGAGGCCTAACCCTAGCCAGGCTGCTACAGACTTCCAGCAAAGGTTTTGCTGTTTTTCACTAACCACACACAGCCAATAAAATAATCAGTACCTATTCAATCTCTAAAAACAGCCAATATTACTGGGTTTCTACAATAAAACCATAAAAAAACAACATATGGATAATTCTTAGTAGAATTTGAGCACAGCTTACTTTCTCTGGAAAAATTACAGAACAAACTATGAACAATGATGAAATATTGATATGTTTTCTCAAGCTAAAGCTATTTTTTTGCCTGCCATCCGTTTAGTATAGCTTGGTGTGTATTTACTTTAACAAACGAAAGCAGATTTGTAGTGTAGCAAATCCATTATCCTCCCTACTAACAATCCTTAGAAGTCAAAAACATATTTAGCAACCGTCAGTCAATAAATCTCACAGTAATTGGAAAGCACAAGTTTCAAGAAAAAACTGCAATAAAAGGAAAGGAAAAAACATTTGAGGAAAGTGCAAAGTGACATAGCATGACTCATAGCATACACAGTTACATACAGCTAGGTCCCCCAAGGACACATGATGGTTAAAGAGCCGACATATAAATAACACCCCAATTATACAGAAACATTACATAAAGAAAGAAAGATTATAACAACATCATTTAAGGATTATGCACAAGGAGACCAAAGCATTGTAGCTAGATAGGTTATAAACTGAAGTAAAAAGAACAAGTGAGGAGGACAAAAACCATTAATCTGGGTCCACTTTGTGCTCCTACGTTTGTGTTGTTGGATCAAGAAGTTGAACTTCGCTTGGGAGAAGACCAAGCACCCATTGAAGCCACTATAAACTGTAAATCGCGGATCTCTACGTGCCAAATGGCCAGTAAACTAGGGAATCAAAATTGAACAGACATTAAAAAAGAGAGAAAACGACAATAAGTATAGGAAAAGAGCCTACTTGCACTGACCTGTCCTTATTTGGAATAATAATGTTCGTAGACATAGATTACAAAACCAGCAAAGTACATATCAATATATATATATCAATGATATTATCACTGCAACATGTGTGATAAAATTATTGATAACAGTGCATGGCGAAGGTGCGAATTATATTTACCTTAGGGTGTGAGTTATAGTTACTTGAAATAACTCTATACCTGCTGAGTTTCTGTGGTTTTGAACAAGTAAATTCAGAACCTAACTATAACACCCCGTAACCTCTCTTTTTCAGTGAATTTCTATGTTAACATAAAGTAATTTTAAATACTATCATTTATTCCAACCCCTGCCACGCACAGCATTTGGCCATGCATTGCGAGGGATGGTCTCAAGGCATGATCTGCAGCCAGACCTTGGAGCCAAGCCCTTATAACCACCCAACCTCACGCCACACATGGCCTTTGGCTGGGCACAGAGCAGGTTGGCCACAGGCCCTGTCTCTCTCAGTGGATCTGTGAGTGGGTGGTTGAATGTGTCTGAGTGGGTCTGAAAGTGGGTGTGTCTATGAGTGGGCCTTAGTGGGTGCATGAGTGGATGTGTGAGTGGGCTTATGAGTCTCTGAGTGCATGCATAAGGGAATTAACTAGTGTATGAATGAGTCTGGTTTTTCATTCAAATAGTTTCACATTCACAAATATTTTGCGAGTAATTAGTGAAAATTAATGAATTTTCGTGAATATCACACATGGTGATGCAAAACTATTTTAAACCCATAATTGTCCCCTAGAACACACCTAAATCAGACCCCTGAGGTCAGGGTACCTTCACCCTGACCCCTTATGCCACTTTCAATTAGGATTTTCACTCCTGGGGACTGTGTCCCTTGAACTAAAATGTTGGCTGCAACTCTCTAGTCAGGTTGGGGTCAGCCAATCACAGTGCTTCTTTCCACATGCGCATTCATGAAAATTTGTGAATTTTCACAAAATATTCACCAAATAATCTCGAAGTTGCTGCAGTCAGAGATATACATATTTAAATTTACCTACAGTTCTCAAAAACTACTGAACACATTTACACCAAATAAGTAAAAGCACAATCTGCACACTGACAGCTAGCTTTCTGCCAAATTTGGTGTGATTCCGTCCAGTGGATTGGGCTGTCGGCGGCCCCCGCTTGATGGATCACCCCCAAACTTTCTGTGCATGACAAGAATCACTGCAACACTTTTTTTTTTGAAAATTTCTAGAAGATTCGTCAAACAGCACCAAAGATATAGGCAAGTCAAAAAACGCTTTTTCTATGGAAACATAATCCTAACTATAACTACCTATCGGTGACCGCCACTAGGTAATGCGATTCTCAAAGCTTCCTTTTTAAAATTCTCTGATCTTAAGGTTCCATTTATTCTGTGAGCAGCGTCATGTGGGTATAAAGTCTCCTATGAACTCTAAACTGGAAGATCTATCACACTATTGAGTTTTAAATCAAACAGCTCTTACATTCTCTCTACAGCATCAACAACCAACATATCAGCAAGTAAGTAGAAGTGGAGTTGAGAATACCAAATCTATACTTCCCTAACCATGTTTATCCTGACGATAGGTCAATAGTCCATATTGTGGTGCCTGTACACGTGCAGGTTGCTGTTTGTGGCCTCAATAATGTGACTAAAATTGTTGTATCATCGGCAGCCGTCTTTGTGGTCTTCTAGATTTCCTTTTATCTCAGATCCCTGGAAGCCTCTTCAATGCTTGATTGTACAACATTAAATTACTTTGAAGGTCCTCTGTTTGACTAATAGGTGCTTTGTACCAACATACCATTTATGCATATATATATATCTGTCTGTAGCAGTATAGGTCTAATTTAAACATAACTGGGAAATAACTGATTACTAAATATTGCTGAAAGAATTGTGTATTACAGCACCACTAGATGCCATAGCTCTGAGTCACACCATCGTCAGTCAGTTTAGTTTTGCTGCAAGGCAGTATTAACAAAAGAGTTTCTATTTGGAAACATATTGCATCTTGGGTCTGTCACTTGATCCCATCCTCCTAGACAGAGTCAAAGCACTGTTACTTGAGAAGGATTTGGTTGTGGAAGTTGACACATGAGCATTTGGACTTTATTAGTTGGATAGTTGTTTGCATTGTTATGTGGTGGAAATGGAGTGCACTCTTCCTTTGGATGCTGTAAAAGGAGTGAGATGTGTTGTATCTTGTGTCTGTCATTCGGTCACTTCCTTGTCTTGATGGCATGCCTTTTCATGGTTCCATGTGTGATGTCATGCGTTTCTTCAGGATTCTATGTCTCACCTGTAACCAGGAGAAGCTTCCCAGGGACAAAACTGATAACACCAGGTTCTTGATTGAGTACCAACTCCCACACCTGATTAGCCTACTGCTGAGCAGATCTAAATGGTTGTAAGATTTCCAACATATGTTCCTGTCTGAGTCCAGCTCTCTCTACCTGCACCAGTAGTCTTCAATTTTAACAAAACCACCTGCTGTGGAATAAGCATCCAAAGGATATTCAATCTCACTCTTTTTTTCCCGATTTTAGAAAATCAAAGAGAACTTATGGCTCTGCTACTTATCCATTCAGCTGCTTCCTGGTGCCTCTGCAGGTTTTCGCTCATACAATATAATTCATAGCACCTGACTCTAATTAATTTTGTGGTCTTAGTTATGCCTTTCTGAACTAAAGCGATATACAAATCAAATGAAAGAGTACACACTCTTACTGTCATGCCAGTTCTAGTCAATGAAGAACAAAGTAGATAGTTTCTACTCTTTTTACTTCCTCTTGTCTTGTCTGACAACTAGATGGCCAAAGATGAAGGCAAAAACACAATTTAAATCAAAAGAAAGATGCACTGGTTTTCTAGATGTGAATCTCACTTGAGGGAGGTCATCTTCCCCTCTGCTCTGTAGGGCTTCACTTGGATTTTACAATGGCCTTATATTAAGAGATTTGGTTTCCACTATCACATGTTGTGGCATCTGGGCAATCCCTGGGGAGCTGGTTTCAGTGACAGTGGTTTTCTATGGGGATTTGTTCCTGTGTTTCCCGCACACAAGGAAGAACTAAATCCTGGAGAGAAGTAGACATTTCTATGATGGTGGAACGCACCACAGACCTCATGCAGTCCTGAAGGAAAAGTTCAGGATCAGCAAGCATAGTTAGTGGACAGTCTTATTGAATGAGGGACTGAGGGAATCCATGAGTGTTATGGGATGGGAGAAAAGACACTGCTGATACACGAAAATATCCCCTTCTTGAAGCACTGATTTGATTTGGTTTATTACTTAGAGCACAACTAGTAAAACATTTCTTGACACTGAAGAACAAACTTATGGGGGAGCAGCAACAGATACAGACGTATTAAAAGAATAAAACCATATAAAGCTTTCCTAAAAGTCAAGTGGGGAACGGCTAATTTGATCTGTAAAGACAGATTGATTAAGAGTCTAGGCTTCAGCAGTCTTACTGGTCACTGGCTTTGAATCAAGAATCAATAGACTCACACCTTATCCTAACAACCTATAACAGAAGCATGTTCTTTGAAAGAAGAGGACTGACTGGGATTTGTGGGCAGAATGCAAAGGGAGAGTGATCATTCTCACAAAAATGTCTGTTAAGAAAAGGCATTTAAAATAGATTCTTTGCTCCATTTCCAGCCAGTGGATCTCTCAACGTGCTCTGTATACTTGATTACTCTTTACAGATGACCTGACTGCTGCAAGTTTACCAAGGAATAAGGAGAGAATTCCACATAGACAAGACATAAGACAAAAAGTAAGTGGAAATTCTTTTGGGAAGAACAGCAGTGCTCCTTTAAGTATGCACAACATGTTAAAATCTGCACTGCATACAGCCATGACCAGGGCCTTCATGGGACGTTAGTCATCCCGAATAACATCCAGGGAAAGGGGCGTGCATGTCTCTTTGGCCGGCAGTTTTGCAGTGGCCAGCCAAACATACGCCCTTTAAACCTCTCTAACCCAGCTGTCTTTGACAGATGGGTTAGAAAAAGCACAGGCCTCCAGTGCTCTTGAGAGTGCTGAAAGAGGCCACTCCCTCCAATCCTGGTGCAACTTTGATGCTGGTTACCAGCATCAAAGCAGCACCAGGATTTGTTTGGGGTATTTGCTGGAGCCTGGAGGAGAGCGAACAGAACACTGACCGGAGCAAGGACGTTGTGCAGTAAGCAAGGTGAGTGGCAATTTCTTTTTTTGTTTACTGTCACCACTGACCTTGCATGCATGCACTCACCCACCACCCATTTGCCTGCCCCCCCACTCTGAGTACTTGCCAGCCACCGCTGTTTGCATATGCTTTCCACTGCTACCAGCCACACATGACAATTCAGGGACTAATGATATACCAAATATCCACTGAGTTTAGGAAAATGCCCATTGATATGCTCCATCTTATAACACCTGAGTCCATCGACAGGTGACATTTTAGTAGATATGAATTTCATCTAGAAGCATAACAGACTATCACCAGCAATACGACTTCGATCCTAGAGCACACTGAATGGCTGTTCTCCTAGGCTGTGCATAGTTAGATATAAGCTCTTAATGTGATCAATTAGCATCTGCCACATGAGTTTCTAACCTAACCCCAAGAAAAACCAGGAAATAATTTCAAAAGGAGACTAATACCAAGTTAGCCTTCAAGGTCAGAGTAGAAGTCCGACTTTAGACCTAATTGAGGATCTAACCCTCATTTAGAATGCATCTGGCGGGACAACTACTACTCACTTGCCCTGCCTGTGTCCTCCATGGAATGCGAAATGGCTGCAACACACAGGGATAAAACTGTCTGCATATCGGGCCATCTAATTTTTGTTTAGAGAAAACAACCTCCCACTTTGGAAGTTTGTTTATGCTGAACAAAAATGTTTGTCAAATGGGCACTTACAACATGACACAAGCTCCACAATCCTTCAGTGCTGTGGGTGAAGATATAATGACTGCAGCCTCCTTTACATCACAGAGATCCATGCCTAACAGGCCAGGATCTCTGAATTGGGCAGATGGTCCTGCACAAGTGTTCCAGAGGTCTTAACCTCTCCTCTTGATGAACCATCAGCATGAATCTATATCACCCTGTAAGACTAGCACCTGTGATGATGCTCTTATGGCTTATGGTGTGGGCAAACAAACAGCCCTTAACTTTCTAAACTTTGACCTTCTGGTTGGCTTCATGAAGGGACATGAGCATATGGAATGGTGCATGATAAGATACAATTCTTTCTCAATAGCCTACAAATCCACATCTGGTGCAGCACATTCAATCACAGCAATAGTAACTCCCACTAGCCCACCTCATTAAGATATGACACCTATAACTAAAAATATACATTGCTGACACCTAGTTTCAGGTCAGACTGTGGGCAGACTCTAAAAATCAAATCCCTCATCCAATGACGAAAATCTATGTGCTCTTTAGCAGATATCAAGGGGAGATTGGGCAAAGTCAACAGATGATGAATGAAGTCCCACTCTAGCACAGTGGACCTTAATATGCGTATCATATTCTGTACCAAACTATACTTTATCTCAAAAGTCAAAACATTGACCAGGTGAAGGGTCCATAAGCTATGAAAGGTCCACCCCTGTTCACCTCTAACCACCATATAGATATTTAAAGATTGTCCTCAGTTTTCTGGAGATCATTTAAAAAAAAAATTCAATGCAGACTAACTGAAGACGACTGGAAGGTTATTTCAGAGATTGGCCATAGGTCTTTGAGAGCGGCAAACATCCTTTGTCTCGATGGCAGGTGTACTACACCCCAAATGTCCTCCACGCAGTGTTCCCTGAGGTCTCCGACCAATGCTTTTGCTGCCAGCAGGATGGCCTAGGGGATATAAGAACCAAGAATGTGGTCGCAAAACATTTACAGTTACCACCAACTTCAAGTTGGTGGTAACCATTCACAAACGGGAAGGGATACCAAAAGAACCCCTTCCCCTTTGTGAATGGGGTTGCAAACATTTTTTAAGAGGAGGCACTGGTCCCACGGACTACTGCCTACTCTTAAAAAATGAAAAGGAAACTCTTCATTTTTCTTTTTGTAATGAATCCCGTTTTGCTTTAAGGAAAACGGGCTGCATTGCAAAAAAATGCTTTATTGAAAAAGCAGTCACAGACATGGTGATCTGCTGATCCCAGCAAGCCATCATCCCTGTGATTGTAGCCATTCACAATGGGTCACAAATTGTGACCTGCCTCATGAATATTGATGCTGCAGATCCATTTGCGACCCATTGCAAATCGCTAACAATGTCACACACAGTTTGCGGTTTCCTAATGTCGAATCGCAAAAATTTGCTACTAGAAAATTGCAAATACGCAATTTTGTATATCTGACTCTATGGTCATTATTTGATCTACCTGAAACACCGAAAGGTTGCGCGGTTAGCAGGGGTGGCTCCTCCATTAGGGCAGAGGAGCCCCCCCCTACAGCAGCAGCAGCTGCAAATGTTTTACCAAAAAATTATAATAAACTGCGTTTATTATCATTTTTTGGTAAAAGGGCAGGGCCATGGGGGTGACGAGCAGTGAGGGGGGAGTGCTGAGCACTCCCCATCAGAGCGCCTGTGTGTTTGGCCAGCCGTCTGCACAGTAGGCTCTCTCCAGCCCAGCAACACAGTTGTTGGGCTGGAGGAAGCCTGCACAGGCTTTGAGCAGCGTCAGGATTGACCGCAGGGAGCCTGTGATTGCAGAGAGGAGACAGTAGAGCGGAGCAGTGTGTGGCATTCAGGTAAGTAGGTTTTTAAAAATTATTTTTAATGTAATGTTAATTCCCCCCACAATTCTCCCCTGCGCACCGCCCGCCCCTTCTGTATCCCACGATTAAGGTGTTATTGTATTTTTATAGGCACCAGTATAATTAATAATTTATGTATTTGGCTTCTGTAACTATATATATATATAAGATTTTGGTACTCGATATATGTATATACTTGTTGAGGTCCTACTTTACTTTAAAGATTTTACAATTGTTAGCAATGAATTAGGAAGTTGTAATTATGCTAAATTATCTATCAGCTCTTTTTCATTTGGGACATTCATCTGTAGACCCAATTCGGACACAGTCTGTTAATTGTTCTGTGCTACCATCCCTTTTGTGATTAGTAGCATTTTACAGTGGCAATTTCAGAGGTTTATGCTACTTATTGCCCAGCACTGGTCAATAAGCTTACAGCTGATATACAAATCTCGCCATATGGTGTTGGGCCATATCACTATAGTAAAAACAGTAATATTGCTTAGATGGCATTTCCTATCCCAGGTGTTGCTCCAATACTTAAACCATCTACTATTAAAGCAAATCCAACAAAATGTGCAGATTTTATTGACAATGAGAAAAGATAGAGAATCTCAGTCTGAATAGACTACTGCCAAATTAGACATAGGGGCTTAAGCAACCCCAGGCTGACGTGGTACCACATGGCAGCTGAAATCAGCTGCCTTTTTGCATGGGCAAAGTACAGAAACAGAAAAATAAACATTGGTACTTCTGAGATCACACTTTAAAAGGACTCAGTGCGGGAGGTCCCTTGGTTCAGCCCCAAAGATATACCTGTAGATATGTTATGGTCCCATATTACTCATGTGTTGAACTTGCCCCTTTCATTGGGTCATCCCCAAACATTTTGCCTGAACCCATTGTGTGCGTCTCCTTTAGGATAACATTGGGTTACTTTATTACATTTAATTTAAGAAGAGATCACTTTCAGTTGGGAGTAGGTATGAATATCGAGTTTTGTGCCTAAAGAATTGTCATTTAAACCACTGTTTAATGTCAAAGTTGGGTTTTAAGTGACAATTCTGAAAATACCACTTTTAGAAAGGTGGCATTTTCTTGTCCCCACCTGGTGCTTGCAGCCTGTATCTTGGCAGTTGCTCTTTGTGTAATACTCCCAGACAGTGAGACCAAACAGGGAATAGGGGTAGGCAGGATGACCCATCTCTAACTTGGTGGGGAAGGGAGCTGTCACTCACCACATTTGCACATCACAAGGATTCTGCTTCAGCACACTCACAAAGGGTGCTGGGACCAAGGCAGGGAGGAAGGAAATTCCAAACACCACTAGGAGTGAAAACCTCCAGACCCTTCCCTACTTCAAAGCTGGCACATGGTATAAATAGTGGACCCTCAGACCCAAACTCTCTAGTACACATCCACACCTGTGGAAGACTCCGAAGAAGGACTGCTGTGTTTCTCTGCTGCAGGAAAGGCTGTTACTCTGCTGTCCTGCTGCCCCGCAGCCCTGCTGCCTTAGTAAAACTGTTCCTGTATCTTGAACCCAGGACCAACAGAGTGACTCCCAGGGCTAGTTGGCTGGCCTCTTGATCAGAGTCTCGGGGACAGAAAAGGGTCAGCCACCTTGAACCCGGCACCTGGGCTCTGTCTGCTGTGAGTCTTGCCCCACTTGGTGCCACCTCAGTCCTGGACCATTGTAAGTGTGCCTGAAGGTGCTCTGCCAGCCCAACTGTTGTCCAAGCAGAGCTGATGCAGTGTGATGCATCGCCACACAGCTTTGCATCTGAGCAGCCACTGTGCAAGGCAGCCCTTTCGCAGGACCCTGCAGCTCTTCGCAACTGCCACTGTGCGATTCCTCTTTAATGTAGGACCACTCACAGGCAATCCGTTATTTACAGTGAGTTTAGATGGAGACGCTTGTTATAAATTTCAGTTAATAAGATACACAGAAATTAGTAATGTAGTTGAAAAGGAGGTGATTTGGGCCCTTGAACAAATCAAGAGGGACTATGAAAGAAGCAGAATGATAAAAGTACATGCAAAGTTGGGTAATAATAGAGATGAATGCTTGGAAGGGAATTGGCCATGCCTAGGGTCTGTGGAGCAACCAAAAAGATTCTGCTTAGATGGCACTTTAGCCTGGCATACTTATACTCCATAGGCAATGACAGGCTGTAGCAATGTTGAAGGGTGTGCAAAAGACACGTAAACATGCAATTTGAGGATGTACCAAACTAAGGGCCTGATTATGACCTTGGAGGATGGTATACTCTGTTACAAACGTGACTGATGTCCGCCCGCCATTTTACAAATTCCATAGGATATATTGGAATGAATTAATTCATTTTTTTTATTAATTAATAAAAAACATAAAAAAAATAACCTTCCAAGAGTATTATAATACCAGCCAAACGATACTCAAAATATTAAAGAACATTTAACTCCAATACCTTCTTTTAGGTGAATCTGCAGACATATATAACCAAGTGTATAAGCAACCAATCCTGAGTTTAAGCAGGTTATATGTGCAATCGTCTACCCCATTTAAAATACAGATCTATCCCATAGTCAGCTTTAAAATATTCATTGACTAAGACATATGCACAATTACGTTAAGTTAATTCTAGCACACTAGGTAAACCTCCTGATGTACAAAATTATTATGCCAAAAACACATATGTTTCCATCTTCCTAGGAGGCAAAATGTCAGGAACTGTTAAACTTTAAATAAGTTAACCCGAATCAAAACATCCTGACACTGGCCCGTCCTCAAATTTAAATTACAAGCAGGCGTAATGTGAAAAATTAGGCAAGGGATGCATAACATTCCTTCTGCCTACAAACATATGCCAATTAAGCTTGAAGTAATTACATCTTATCAAATATCCCGCCACTGATCCATCTTCAATTTCCAATACTGGCAAATATAATGTGCAAAGTTAGACATAAAGTGCATATTCCGTATTAATGCCTTCGCTAAAAAGTATAATGTGCAAAAAATGCTTACTAATTCAACCTTGTGAGAGCCCAATATTAGTAAATTGATAAATAAATTTAATGTGCAAAATAGAGCGGTAGAATGCATATCGTCCCATCAGCATAAAAAACAGGTCTTATGGTATCTACCAATAAGGCACATTATTATTTGTCAGCATGCCCTAGTACCAGCCAAACCCCAGTACTTAATGCTAGCATAGTGAGCCGGAGATGTATGTTGTTTGTGCTTCCTCTGCCAGATCAATTTATCAAAGATGATTGTAGACAAATGTCAATGGTGATTAACAACTAGTTTATCCACATATCGACTTATTAGCCCAGTTTTAATCTTCATTAACCACTAATTGAAGCAGCAAGTTGAGTGAAACCCTCCAGAATATGGACCAACCTAATATTCAACATTTTATTCCATGGATTAAAGGACTCGGTAAGGGTTGATCTACAGCCTCTAATCCCCAATGCATTGAATTCCTTTTTCAGCAGTTTTCTTCTCTGGTAAACCAGAACTGGGCATACACAGACAACATGTAGCAGTGTTTCCGCTGCCAGATGGCATAGGCGGCATTCCTGTTTCCCACTTTGAGCAGCGTCCCTCCATTTAGGTAGGAAAACTAACGCTGGAATAACTCCAAGTCTTAACCTTAAAAAGCTCTGCTTTATCTTCAAGAAACAGGGAGCAGCCAAAATGGGTGATTCCTTATATACATTATAAGATTTTAGAACTAGCCACCCATGTGACCACTTAGATAACTCCTCCTTATCTTCTCTCCAGTTCTGGATCTTAATTGATTTATTTACTGCTTTCCTAAAAGCCGGACCAGACATATTGCAGCCCCACGGGTCACCCAGATCCAACTGCTTTAATCTTTTTTCCAGATGATCCTTATAATTACTATTGCCCCCCTCAAGATTCATTTACAGCCATAGTAGGTTTGCAAGTGTTCCTTCTGTGGATTGCCCCAACTTATGACAACAGTATACAAAAGGTGCAGGTCTGGCAAGCAGCTGCCGTACTAGCATGCAATCCAGTCTGACTTGGACAGGTGAAGTCGACCTGGGTAACTGGAAGGCTTGCTTATATAGTTTTACCATTAGATTATCCAAAAGGGTACTCTCAGCATCTCTCATTATTTCTGTGCCATAGGAAAGCATAGGTAGTAATTTGGCTCTCATGACTGATGCCAACAGTTTGAGGATATGCCCATGAATGGTTCTTGCTCACGTTCCAAAGGCATGGTTGAGACCATGGTTGAGAGCCTGAGCTTTATCCTTTATCGCTTCCCAGTGAAGTGCATACGAGCCTCTTGAGTCTATCTTAACCCCTAGATATGTATATGTGTCAGTTTCCACAATTAGCTTTCTATTTAGGTGCCATTTATGCTGGTTGGAAGGTCTAGGATTAAAGCAACAGCAGATTATCTGCATACAACAGGTTGGATAGTTGATGACCGCCCAGAGTAGGTGAATGTGCTAGCTGACTGTCTAGGGCTATAGAGAGGTCAGCAATATATAAATTAAAAAGGAGTGGTGCTAATACACAGCCTTGTTTTAAGCCAGATGTTGTTTTAACTGCCCTGGACAAGTGGGAGCCCTCACTAGCTTCATTTTTACCCAGGTTTCAGAATAAAGCAATCTAACAGCATTTAAGATATTTGAGGGCAATCCCAATCACTGTAATTTTGCCCAGAGACTTCCCCAAGGAACACAGTCAAAGGCTGCTTTAAAATCGCCAAAGCGCATGTAGAGTGAGACCCCAGTTCCCTTTGCTCTATGAACTGTCAGACCCAGGGCCAGAAGATTAGTTAATGTGCCTTGATTCTTGATAAAACCAGTTTGATTGATGGGTGAACTGCCATTATCTATAGCCCATGTCTGTAAATCTTGCAAAAGGCAAATGGGGAAATACTTAAAAAAAAGCCACATCCACAGTGCAATTAATCAATAATTACTTGGGGAGGCGGTCATGCCTCTCTCGTACATGGGATGGATTATTGTCCCTTCCAACTATCTGGGATAAAGCGAGTTGACAAATTCTTGTCAAACATTGCTGCGAGAAAGGTTGCCCATCTTGATGTTTATTGTTTAAACAATGCTTGGAGTAACCCATTGGGGCCGGGTGCACAATCAGAACATGACTTTCTAATTATCTTAGTTATTTCTGACGATGTAAAAATAGAAATATTCTGTTCCTCAGAAATCCAAGTGCCCCTTTCCCGTAACTCTGGAGTGTTTTCTTCTGGGGTACATTCTTTATGATTTCAAATAGCCCACCCAAGCTTTCTCATTTATGTTGGCATTATGGACCGCTCTTGATCCTTTTTCAAAGTTATTAATGAGTTTCCAGAAGCTTTTTGAGCCCGCAGATGCTGATGCGTACTGCAGTTTAGCCCATAATGTTTCCTGATGTTTTTTTTTAAAGGACTATATCTCCCGTTTTTATAACTTCCTTTGTTCACAGAGATTACTTCATGACATTTAATCCTCCGGGAATTTACGCAGTTGCCTCAACAGCTTACCCACATCAGATTTTCTCTTACGCACTGAGTGGATAAAATGGAACTTGTAATGTCCCGCCAAGGTCATAATCGGGCCCTAAGAGCCTACTGGAAGGGAGTCTTAAAAGGAGTGAGGAAATAATGAAGATCAAGTTCCCTGAAGAGTCAAGTGGCACCTTCTTGAATGGTTTTCTGTGGGACACTACGAGACATAAAAAGTAATGGCTGCATTAATCAATTTCATGGCAGTTCCCATCAAGCAAGTGTTTTTAGTGAAGGAGGATCATCTTGGAGATAAAAACATCAGATACACCACCATGAATACAGAACACTCTTTTTTATACTGCGGTCTCTTATCCCAGAATACTTTTCTGCAGACTAAAAAGAAGACACTTGCCCAAATCCTTAGGCCACTACAAATGTTGTCTTTTGAGCATCCCTTAAAACACACCCCGAAGGGTTCTATAACTGGTTGGATACTTGGCTTCATAAATTAGCTACATACTAGCTACATAAATTGCATCCAAAAGTGGGAAATTAATTGTTGAACAGTCAGGAGAAGAGGAAAGAGGAGAAATAACCAGCCCTTGTTAGGTTTCAGCTACAGACAGGTTTAGCTGTCTGTTGGCTAGAACTATTGTTTCACTAGTTTTTATAGAGTGAGCTTTGAGTCAACCACAGGCTCATGATTGGATGGCTTGGTTACTTATCTCAGTTGTCTGCTCTTCAATAAATGGCTTTCTTCCCTTTTTGTGTGTTTGTCCCTATCCAGGAGCATTTGGTCTCCCAATGTCTTTATTGAGCTGACTTGTATCTTTCTACTGCTGACATTGCTTGCACTCAGGGAATTACATTTTGCTTTTCCCTTAGGTGCTCCATTGAAGTGCATGTTTTTCTGCTCTCTCCACATAAGCTGCGTTGCCCTTCACTCTGGCCTTGACCTACTTGCTTTCCATGTTGCTTCACCTGCACCTCCTTCCCAGCTTGTCCTCATATTGCATTTTGCTTCCCCCACCCCAACTCACCTCA
Source organism: Pleurodeles waltl (assembly GCF_031143425.1). Taxonomy (NCBI): domain Eukaryota; kingdom Metazoa; phylum Chordata; class Amphibia; order Caudata; family Salamandridae; genus Pleurodeles; species Pleurodeles waltl. The sequence continues at coordinate 708,727,566 of NC_090439.1, read as the reverse complement.
TCTGTTGCTTCATCATCCCATCCATTTCTTTTTGTTAATATTTTCCCCACCCCAACTCTTTGGTTGCTCCCCATCTCAATCAGCTCACCATGACCCACTGCAACTTTGTTTTATTATTTTTTCACATTTTCTTTTGTCGCTCAGTGAGGTTCCATCTTAAAGTAGGTTTGAACTCAATTCAAGGTGACCGCCAATGAGTGTGCATATGCATGTATGTGAGGCGGGCACCAAGAAATAGATAGGTATTATTTGAACCAACTCTTTCAAAGGTGGCCAACCTTGAATAGATTTGTTCAAATATTATAAATGCATTCCAAAATATCACTTGTAGATGCATGCCCATTAGGTTTTGTGACCTGTCTGTTGTCTATTTCTTAAGGCATTTACTTCTTGCCATCTACCTTGCTCCTTAACTCGAAGACAGTCTCACGGTACTGTCTGTGTTGGTCAGCAGTACCTTACCTTGAGCATGGGGACCTTTTTTGTGACAACTGCTTCAAAACTCAACCTCTAAAGTACATTTTATCTTTTTTAAAGATTCTGCCCTACTCAGGGGTGTAGCTTGGTCAGTAAATTTAGGGGTGGGGGAGTGAGCTTCAGATTTTCCAACAATTAGAATTCAGATTTGGTGACAGTCAGGCTGGCATATAGGGGGTCATTCTGACCCCGGCGGTCTAAGACCGCCGGGGCCAGGGTCGGCGGGAGCACCGCCGACAGGCCGGCGGTGCCCCGCAGGGCATTCTGACCGCGGCGGTTCGGCCGCGGTCAGAAGAGGCAAACCGGCGGTCTCCCGCCGGTTTACCGCTGCCCTTAGAATCCCCCATGGCGGCGCAGCTTGCTGCGCCGCCATGGGGGATTCTGACACCCCCTACCGCCATCCTGTTCCTGGCGGTTCGCCCGCCAGGAACAGGATGGCGGTAGGGGGTGCCGCGGGGCCCCTGGGGGCCCCTGCCGTGCCCATGCCAATGGCATGGGCACGGCAGGGGCCCCCGTAAGAGGGCCCCGCAAAGTATTTCAGTGTCTGCTAAGCAGACACTGAAATACGCGACGGGTGCAACTGCACCCGTCGCACCCCTGCAACTCCGCCGGCTCAATTCTGAGCCGGCGTCCTCGTTGCAGGGGCATTTCCTCTGGGCCGGCGGGCGCTCTTTTGGAGAGCGCCCGCCGGCCCAGAGGAAATTTTTAAATGGCCGCCGCGGTCTTTTGACCGCTGTGCGGTCATTCAACGGCGGTACCTTGGCGGACGGCCTCCGCCGTCCGCCAGGGTCATAATCAGGCCCATAATGTTTAAATACATTATACAAGTACAGGGTGCATGTGAGGGGACTTTGGGGCAGTGGAAGGGGAAAGGAATGTGGATTGGTAGGAGTACTAAGAGAGAAAATACAATATTTTGTAAAATAGCCAATATTCTAAGGACTTTCAAAACAGAGGGAGAGAGTGTGTGTGCATTTTTGTCTGTGTGTTCTGGTGAAATCCAGCAGACATCTTACCAAACTCCAATGAAAGCACATATACCCAAATGTTAATCAGAAAATACATTTATTAGCTGGTGCATAATGTCCCAAACACCCCCCTGAAGCTACGCTGCTGGCCCTACTACTCTAACTGTACCACAGTCAGCTGACAATATCTACCTGTCAAAACCAGTGTATGAAGGGTATTTCCTCACTCTCCCTTACCTCCTTAACTCCATTCTCCTACACATTTCGCAGGGAGATTTCTTCATCTACTGACCTGACCTCCGAGGGAGAAGACTGGTCTCAAACTATTCATGTTTGGCACTGCACAACATAGGACCGGCATACCTCAACCATCGCCTTACCTTCTACGTATCCAACAGACATCTCCATTCCTCCAAGCTCACCCTTGCAGTCATCCCCAAGATCCAGAAAAATACAGTAGGAGGAAGATCCTTCTCCTACCTAGCAGCCTGGACATGGAACACACTTCCCCTCAAGTTCAGGTAGACCACTTCACTAAAGCAGTTCAGGAAGGACCACAAGTCCTGACTCTTCAACTGAACGGCAGGCCTACATTCAGCACCATTAGACCCTATGCGTGATTAGCTGCGCTTTACAAATCCATGATCGATTTGATTGATTGATTGGCTGAGTCTCAACATCTGGAAATTCTTCATTACCTAGTGGAGCATCAACGTTTAACTTGTAATGGCTTATATTTTTCCCACCATCAGAGCTACCGATACGCACAACATTGGTAGCACCAAGGATGGAAAAATCAAGGCCTTTGAGCGCCTAAGTGTTTATAACCATATCAAGATGTTTCAGGTGTATTTCTGTAGTGCTTAGTAATTTCTGCATCTTTGTTATGGTCAGTATTTTTATGTTGGATGTAGAAGGGAGTGAGAATCTCTAAAAGGGTTGTAGCCAAAAAATCATATCAATGAATACTTCCTGGAAGACATTTTAATGGCTCTTCTGTATCATTTTAAGATCTTATCTACACCAGTGTTGGCTGTCTGTTGGCAGTCCTGTTGTTTCCAATAATTAATCTATACTTAGAGTTCACTTTGGGCCAGTCCCTTGCTTTGATTGGATGGTTTGTCTTTTCTATTTCACGTGTCTGCTCTTGATTTGATAGCTTTTCTCCTTGTTCATTGTTTTTGTCCTGCCCAGGAGCCCTTCCGCCTCATCATGTTCTGATTGGATGAGTTGTATTCTTCCACTGATCACATGAAGGGACTCTTTTTGCCTTTGGTCTTGAGCACTCAATGTGAATGTACATACTTTGTTGATCTCTTCCCCGCATGTTCCTCACTTTGGACCCTGGCATACTCTCTTTTATCTACCCTTCCCAATGCTCCCATCGCCTCCCTGTCCTGCCCCCTTATTAATTTTTTTTAATTATTTTTAAGATTGCCCAGCAGTTGCAAGGTGCTTCTGAGCAGTTTGCTTCATTTCGTTTTGGGCTGTCACTAACATTAATTTCTGTTTTTTCTTATTTTTATTGACTGTTCTAATGAGGCCGCCATGCAAGCATCATGACATACACAGTCATCAAGACGCGCACCAGTGCATGCTTCATTATGTATGTCCATTCATGCATCGTGAAGCATGCATCTTCATCCTTATTTGATTTTTTTTTGCAAGGTTGCAGGCCATGCTTGTGCATGCATTACGATTCATCTGTTTGCAAGCAAATGGCAATTAAAAAGCATTGTCAAAGTCAATAGGTAGATATTTTACCACCTAGGCATATTGGCGTTTCCAATTTTTGTATTTCTGTGTTGCTAATTCTATAAAAGTGATTTTAGTGCCACTAGAAGCAGGTTGAACATTCAGATGGAGGGCTGGTTGGGTGCTGTTCTGGGGGGAAGAAAGGATTTAACAAGTGCGTATGGCTGCTTGATGTTGTTTTCTCTCTTATCCGAGAACCAATAAAGAATCAATAAATAATGGTTGAAACATAAAAGATCTGTTACTTCTACACGCATTATATTTGGTCTGTCTGAAGTGCACAAATTAACTCCAGATTGCAGAATGTGCCTGTTTTTCAATGGAGATCCGAACTTAAAGAACTCAAATAATGAATTACTAAATAAAACTTTTCACATTAAGGGCCTGATTTATGAAAACATAGCTCTGCCTTTGTGTCAAAATATATTTTGTAAGTTTGAGTCAAAAAATGACACAAAGACAACGCTAACTTTTCATAAATGAGGCCCTAACTGTTTAGATGAATGATCTAAAAATTGAAACCTTTAATGAAGCTTGGAGAAATTCAACATCAACATATAAAATGCTGAATAATTTTTAGTAAATACAAAATTAAAATGTCCATTTTGATTTCCGTAAATCAACATTACTCAAAAAGATGAGTGGGCGCAATAGAATGCACTGCAATATCACAACCAGAAGTATACATTTTGATACCAGTACCTGAATCAGGTACATTGCTTCCATGGTGTTCATTTGTGTCACGGTGGTGTTTAGGGGTGCCTTCATTGCGGCTCCATTTCTTTTTGCAGCAATGAGTGCATTTTTACAGACCAAAAAGTTGATGCCCATTTTTGTCTACATATAGTAAAAACTTTATTAATTTCCGCCTATGAATCAGAATTGAGAGAACTAGAGTAAAACAGTAAGTATACCCTTAAATTGAGCAGTACGAAGTTATGTACCACACTAGACGAATTTAACAACATCTTGCCATTTATGCAATCTGAACCCAGGTCTTTTCGGTATTTAGATAAAAATATGAGAGAAAAAACATTGTGTGGACAAAAGATTTTGTCAAGAATATCGATGAAAAAATATTGTGAAGTTAGGTTTCTATAGGTAAGCTCATTTTTACTATACATAACTTCACATATATGTACCTTGATGACATATTGGCCCTCATCACAACCCTGGAGGTAAATGCCGCCTACTGCCGTGCTGACGGCCGCCAATATACCGTGCCTGCGGTGGAACAGCCACCAAGAACTAGGGATGACATCAGGAAGAGGTGGAACGACCTACGGGGGAAGGCGCCTTCCGTGGTAGCAAGACACCAGATTGTTGTACAGAGGACTGGCGGCGGATCCCCACCTCCTCCCCCACAACTAACAACATGGGAGGAGCAAGTCTTTGCGAACATGTATCCTGAGGGCTTCCCAGGAGTAGCAGGAGGACTGGACTCTGGTAAGTCCAATCTGAACTAATTCATCCCCCCCACCCTACCTGCATGCCTTCACAAACTCCTACCCCTACCCTCACCCCCATCACTCCAACACCTCACATATACCCCACCATCACAACCCACCCATCCCAATACCAAGCACTGCATGCCACACCAATGCATGGACCCCCATCACAGACCTGCATGGACACCCATCACCACAGCATTCGCAGGAGAGAGACTCACCCAGCCCACAAAATCACCACTCACACAAGGACAAGCCGACAGGGAAACACAATCATAGATGGAAACACACCCATGCACAATATGGCCCACGTAGATACAATAACAATGCATTTGCATCCCAACAGGACCCCTACTCAACGTCACCGGAGAGGAGGTGCCAGCTACATCCAGCGTCCCCCCGAAGAGGCCCACAGTGACCACAGCAGCTCTGCACGCCTGGATCAGGATGACCAACCTGGCCCATCATGGGCCTCTGGACAGTTGGTTCCCCTGCCACAGTCCCAACTCACCACAGAGCCTCCTCCCTCAGGAAACACCAGCACAGCACCCACCCAGGGGGCCCATGCCACTGTCCCTAGGACACATCAATCAGCAGTGTGTCCACCACTACAGGGACCCCAGGAAACCCCACAAATCCAGGACGATCAGGGACCTGGGGTCAGTGACAGTGGGCACACGGTTCAGGGGACAGAGGCACAGGACAACAGGGAAGCTGGGAGGACTGCTGTGCGACAGGGGGAGGACAGGCCCAGGGAACCCACTCTCCACGAAGCACTCTCAAACATCCTGGGAGAGTACCACCATTCCCAGGAGACGATGGGCCAGATACTGGCCAAGTTGCAGGAGAACATGCGGCTGCAGGAGGGACAGCACCTGGGGATCAGGGATGACTTAACAAAAATATACACAATCCTGGTCACCATTCCAGGGGTGCTGGCTGACATGGGCAAGACCATGAGGGAGGCAGTGGCACAACAAAGGGTGCCTGACACTAGCCAAACTGAGGAACAGCCTAGTGGACAGGAGGCCCCGCCACAGGACCAACAGGCCACCAGCACCACACCCCCGCAAAGGGTCCCTGCAATCCAGGCAGAAGACAGAGAACATTGCCAAGACCCCTGCCAGGAAATAAGACTCTCCTGATTGTCACCCTTCTGTCCCACTCTGTTACCCTGTCCACCTTGAACTGCCATTGCTCCCCTTCCTATGCCCCCTTAGACACTGCACCTGTGATACCAAGAGACTGGACTCTACCCTGGACTTTCCTCCACCATCACCCCAGCCACTTGCACATACCCTGATACTTATTAGCATCTAAATAAACACCCTTGAAACAAATACCAATGTGGAGTCAGTCTAATGATTCACAAATGTATTAGTACAACATTGTCAACATCAGGACAGTGCGCGCTCTACGGACAACTTAATGCAATAAACTGACTCTTGTGAAATGTAATAATTCATGCATTATGTATTAATGCAGTATGTTAACCTTTTGCATTGCAGAGATTCATGTTAAAACATCATTAATGCTGTTTACTATGTATTGCTCATTTTCAAGGCTTTGCTGCAATATTACAAGTTGTGATTAGGGTGTGGTCCCTATTCTAAGCCTTTCTAGAATCCCTTCCTGCAGCCTGGCTGGGTGTGGCACGTGGGCAGGGCCTGGGTCTATTTAAGGAACCCAGCCCAGCTCCACGTGCTCACTATTGAGAGGTCCCGGTGCAGAGCTGCAGCATTTTCCTGAGCTCCTGTTCTGAAGGCCTACCTAGGATTTCCAGGCTCTGACTTCATTTCCTTGGTGATCTTCAAGCAGGGCGGTAAGGCGGGGGTCAGGTTAGGCCCCCGACTCCGTTTTCAGAAATACTCGAGTTTTGGGCCTTTTGGTTACATCGCGTGTTGCAATGGTTTTCTTGGCATTTAACTCCTGCAGTTTGGATCGGCAGTGTGCACAATCGTATCTTGTCATTTAACGCTTGATGGTTGAATCGGCAACAGTGTTGACGATTCATTCTTGGTATTTAACTTGCACAGTTCGGATCGGCAGAGTGCGCGATCGTATTTTGGCATTTAAACCTTGATGGTAGAATCGGCAACAGTGTGCGCGATTCCTTCTTGGCCTTTAACTTTCACAGTTCGGATCGGCAGAGTGTGCGATCGTATCCTGTAATTTAAACCTTGATGGTTGAATCAGCAGCAGTGTGTGCAATTCATTCTTGGCCTTCAACTTTCACAGTTTGGATCGGCAGGGTGAGCGATCGTATCCTGGCATTTAAATCTTGGTGGTTGAATCAGCAGCAGTGTGCACGATTCATTCTTGGCATTTAACTTCAACAGTTCAGATCGTCAGAGTGCGCAATCATATTTTGACATTTGAATCCTGATGGTTGAATCAATGACAGAATGTGAAAGTCATTCTTAGCATTTAACCCTTGTGTTTCAGATAGGCGGAAAGCGCAATCATTTCTAGACATTGAAATCTTGATGCACATTTTTGATATTTAAAGTGTATAATAATTCTTAAGCAATTGCATCTTGAAGATTTAGACAAAGTGCACCCTTGCAATCAATGTATTCAATGTTTACTGTTATAGAGTGTCTTTGCAGAGTCATTCATGAACCTAATGCAGATTATTCCTGAAAACTATTAAGCAGTTTCTATTCAAATAAATAACTTGATGTAGTTCAAGGTTCTGGGCCTCAGATTGTATTCAAAGGAAACTCACATATGGATGTTTGCATAATCCTTATTTATTTTCCAGGTACTCAGAGCAAATAAGTTTATGATGAATGAAGGCTTTTGATAATTCATGTTATCATTCCATAGCCATCCTGAACAAAGCTTATGAATGTCAAAGTGTATAATCTGATTATTATGTTCTTAACTTTTCCTTCCACAGGTCTCCTTCCACGCTGTTGGCAACCTAAAACCCTTTCCCCCACTTGGCCATTCTTTAACTCTGTGCTATAATGGCTAGTAGAGTTTGGAGCTGCCAAGAGGTGGACTTATTAGGAACTGGCGCAAACCCAGAGGATCCGGACTCCCTGACAAACATTATCAAAGCATTGCAACATATATGTACAGTGAAATATACTACAGGATGACCTTTGGTGGGCAGCAGTACATATGGCAGGAGCCAGAATGGGGTACACAGATCTGAAAACAGAGAATCCAAAGGGAATAATCAGTGGCCCTTGACATAGGGTAAGAGGCTGCCTTGTACAATGTCCAACAGATTACTGAAATGTTAAGTGGAGTTACAGTCTCTTACCTGTGTGTCACTGGAAGTACTGCTGTATTATATTTGTTCTGTTGTCAACATCTTCTTCCTCTGCCTCCTCTTTCTCACTGTCCAGAGGCTCCACCACTGCCACAAGACTATCTCCAGGCACATCCTCTTGCAGAAAAGGCACCTGCCGTCTCAAGGCCAGGTTGTGCAACATGCAGCATGGAACGATGATCTGGCACACCTTCTTGGGTGAGTAATACAGGGACCTGTCAGATGGAGGCACCGGAACCTGGCCTTCAGGAGCCCAAAGGTTCTTTCTATAATCCTCCTTGTACGTCCATGTTCCTCATTGTAACATTCCTCTGCCCTTATCCTGGCATTCCTCACTGGGGTCAGTAGCCATGAGAGGTTGGGGTAACCAGAGTCACCTGTAAATATAGAGTGACAACTGTTAGACACTAACCCATTAGGGGCAATCCCATACACAGACATCAACATATACTGGGTGGGTACCTTTGGCTCACCTATTAGCCACATCTGGGTCCTCTGGAGTTGGCCCATCACATATGGGATGCTGCTAGTCCTCAAGATAAAGGTGTCATGCACCGAGCCAGGATATTTGGCATTCACATGGGAGATGTACTGGTCCGTCAAACACACCATCTGCACATTCATCGAGTGATAGCTTTTTCTATTCCTGTAAACCTGTTCATTTCTCTGGGGGGGGGGACAAATGCTACATGTGTACCATCAGTGGCACCAATGATGTTGGGGATATGTCTCAGGGCATAAAAGTCAGCCTTCACTCTGGGGGAACACGATGTAGCTGCGCATGTGTTTCAGCAGGGCAGACAACACTCTTGTCAACATGTTGAAGAACATTGGCTGAGACATTCCTGATGCCATGGCCACTGTTGTTTGGAAGGAACCACTTGCCAGGAAATGGAGCACTGACAGGACCTGCACTAGAGGGGGGATTCCTGTGGGCTGGCAGATAGCTAAAATCAGGTCTGGCTCCACTTGGGCACACACTTCTTGGATTGTGGCACGATCAAGTCTGTATGTAATGATAATGTGTCTGTCCTCCATTGTCGCAAGGTGTACCAGGGGTCTTTACCCTGGAGGATGCCGCCATCTCATATTCGGCCTCATTGGTTGAAGCCTATGGAATAGAACGGTGAGCAGAGGGTCATAATTCCACATCTATTGCACTAATGTTGAAAAATTTACAGAAGCAGTATGTGAACTCGAGAGTCAGTTGATGTGCCAATGTCTGCTGTGACGCAGTTAGGTGCCATGCCCTGTGCCCCCCTGAAATGGCGGCTGCTGACCTGTGAGGAGGGACAAGTGGAAATGAGGTAATTGCGCTGGGTTTGTGCACCGTCGCTGTAGGCGGTAGATGACCGCCACACAACTTCTCATTGGTTATCATTGGGCCCTATGGGTTCTAGGAGCCAATGGCAATGTATGCCGGCGGTGACGGTACGCACCGCCGAGGACATAACTGCCATTTTCTAACTATTCACATACTTGCTACCTGACCTTCAACAGGAGAGGACCTACATTGCAAGTGCTACTGTGGCCAGTGTCCTGAAGGGACAATGGCTCATGTGTCTGAGGAAAGGGCCCCTGCCTTCACTGCAGAGGAGTTGGAGAAACTGGTGGATGGGGTCCTACTCCAGTACACATTACTCTACGGTCCTCCAGACAAACAGGTGAGTACACTGTGAGCATGATGCGTGGGTCATGAATGTATGGAGTGCTGTGGATGTAAGCCACATGTTGGGGGTGCTGAGGCATCCTGGCCAGAGTGCAGCATGTAAGGTGGTCATTGTATGTGCGTCAGGGCAGGGGTGGGAACTGGTGGGCAATGAGTATGACGGTCCGGACAGGTGAGTAATTTCCTTTTCTGCTGTCTTTTCCTTCCAGGTCAGCGCCCACCAGAAAAAGGGTATTTGGCGTGCCATCACCAAGGAGGTGCGGACCCTGATGGTCTTTCACAGGCGGAGCACCCACTGCCGCAAGAGATGGGAGGACCTGCGCCGCTGGTCAAAGAAGATGGCAGAGGCCCAGCTGGGGCTGGGGCTGGCCTCCCAACGTGGAAGCGGTGCCCATCGCACCATGACACCCCGATGTTCTGCATCCTGGTGGTGGCCTATCCGGAGTTGGATGGGCGCTTGAGGGCATCACAGCAGCCACAAGGGGGTGAGTACAGATTCTGAAAGCTGACTTTGCACGCATTAGGAGGTACCTGGGTGGGGATGTGGGCTGTGGGTGGCCCTAGGCCAGGACGATCATGGCAGGGTAGGTCCCTTGTTGGGCAGGCTCTGGAGCACTCCTACCCCAATTGTGTAAGTGGCCATCTACTACTAGGCAGGGTCCTGTGGGTTTCTGGTGTGCAGATGCTGGCGTTAGGCATTGTACCCTATGGGCTGGTGACTGTCTCAGTAAATGGTTGGGTATGGCCTAGTGCATAGGGCTGCTCCCTGTGTGTAGTGTACGCCAACTGTGGTGTTGTTGCTGGCATTGGCCAAGTGTATCCTCTGTCTCCTCCCCTTTTTGTTTTGTCACCCTGTCCTTGCGTGCATTAGCATCATCTGGCAGAGGAGCAGAGGCACCAGCGATGGAGGGAGGTGCATCCCACATGGGCCTGGAGGCCGAATCCACTGAGGGTGAAGGCACCAGTGGGATGGAGGGCGAGGGGAGCACCACAACAGGGACAGTAGGGGAGACCACAGACAGCGACTCCTCCTCCGATGGAAGCTCCCTGGTGGTGGCAGACACCTCTGTGCCCAGCCCAACAACAGGTACAGCCGCCACCCCCTCTACCAGTCCCGCACTCCCAGCAGCCCCTCAGCGTGTTTCCCATGCCTGCTCACCCAGGAGGGAGGTCATCTCCTTCGCCCCAGGCACCTCAGGCCCTGCCCCAGTCACCCCTGCTGCCCTCAGTGAGGAGGCTATTGACCTCCTGAGATCCCTCACTGTTGGGCAGTCAACCATTCTGAATGCCATCGAGGGTGTTGAGAGGCATTTGCAACAAAGAAATGCATACCTGGAGAGCATTCACTCTGGCATGGTGGCCCAACATGGCCTCAGCACTGATGGCAGCCATTGTCCCTTTGTCTAGCTTCCCCCCTCATACTTCCTCTACCCAGTCCCAATCCCCTCAACCTAAGCCTATCCCAAGCACACATTTAGACCAGCATTCACCCAAATCACCACACAAAAGTGGTTCAGGCAAACATAAGCACCACACTTCATCTCACAGGCACTTACACAAGCACCATGCCCATGCAAACACACCAACATCCACTGCCTCCACTGTGTCCCCCTCCTCCTCATCGTCCACCTCCCTCCCAGTAGCGTCTCCACTCACGCCTGCATGCACTACATCCTCATCCACTACATCCATCACCAGCACTCCCATCACAACACAGCCCTCACGAGCAGTCACCACCCCCACAACCATGTACACATCCCCTGTGTCCTCTCCCAGTGTGTCTGTGACCCCTCCTCCCAAATTACACAAATGCAAGCACCCACCCACCCAACAGCCATCCACCTCACAACAGCATCTAGCCCATGCGACCTCCTACAACCACTCCCTCTTCCTCCACTCCCAAACCCTCTCCATCTTCCTGTCCCAGTGTGTTTAAAAAAAATTCCTGGCAAACATTGACCTCTTCCCTACCCCCCCCCCGTTCCTCCCCTCAGGCCAGGGTGTCCAGATCCCAGGCCAGCACCTCAGCTACCAAGTCGGCATTCGCTGTGGTACCTGCAACTCCCAGAGGATCAAAGGGAGCACCCGTCAGTCCATGCAGTGTGCCACCGACCTCTGAAAAGGACCAACCCATTCTGCCACCTGCCAAGATGAAGAAGGGGCCAGCATGCAGCACGGACAAGGAGCACGACCCACCCAGCAAGGCCTCCTCCAATACTCCAGCTGCCAGTGCCAAGGTCCCAGCAGCATCTACCAAGGTGAGGAAGGGGCAGAAATGCCAAGGCAAGGCACTTCAGACCTCGGAGGCTCCAGGTGAGGGCCTGCTGCCCACCATCAGAACCACCAGCCCCGCCACCTGTACCGCGGCATGCACTGCCACAAGCACCGCCACCTGCACCGCCACCTGCCCGCCGCAGCCACAACAACTGTCAGCAGCAGCATCCCAGTGGGCAGCCGTCTGAGGCTGCAGGAGATGGGCTGGTGCCTCCCACCACCACTGGAAACACCCCCACCAGCACTGGCACTACCACCAGTTTGCAGCCTTAGTCACCACAGGATGGAGTTTGGCCCTGTCTCCATGGAGTATTGTGCTACCTGTCCCCTGCAAATCTCGTGCCTCAGACACCCAGGTGAGGGTATGTGAACTGCCACACCCCAAGTGCTGCATCACAGGGTACAAAGGCCCCTCCAGAACCAGTGGAGAAAGGCATCCACTCACTCTATCCTTGGCAGGATGAAGCACACTGGGCACCAAGCCCCCTCCAGAACCAGTGGAGAAAGGCATCCACTCACCCTACCCTTGGCAGGATGAAGCACACTGGGCACAAAGCCCCCTCCAGAACCAGTGGAGAAAGGCATCCACTCACCCTATCCTTGGTAGGATGAAGCAGGCTGGGCACCAGGCCCCCTCCAGAACCAGTGGAGAAAGGCATCCACTCACCCTGTCCTTGGCAGGATGAAGCAGACTGGGCACATAGCCCCCTCCAGAACCAGTGGAGAAAGGCATCCACTCACCCTATCCTTGGCAGGAAGAAGCAGACTAGGCACAAGGCCCCATCCAGAACCAGTGGAGATGCCACCCCCTTGAGAGACTGTGGCTTTGCTCTCCCCAGGAGCAAGAAGTGGGCAAACCACCCACTAGAGAGACTGTGGCTTTGCACTCCCCCGGAGCAAGCAGTGGGCAAACCACCCACTAGAGAGACTGTGGTTTTGTACTCCCCAGGACAACGCTGTGGGCATGGAGCCCCCTCCAAGAGCAGTGGCGTAGACCATCTTCCGGCTGAGGTGCCCACCCTCCCCGTCCACCTGAGGTGCCTGTGTTTTTGTGACCTGATGTCCCTGCAGTGTTCTCTCCATATTGAGGAAGGAGTCAAGTGTGGGCTTGGCCCATGATTCTTGGCCCACTGGGCCACGGACATTTGCAAAGGACAGTGTATGGCCTTCTGTACATATTGTAAATATTTGTATATACTGTTGTTCTATTAGTTAAATATATCTGCCTATTTCTAATATATCACTGATTTAACTCAATTCCTCTTGTCATTGCATTCTAGGTAACGTGGTGTAAATGTAATGTTGAGGCATGTGTTTGTGTGCATGGTGTTGTGGGTGGGGATGGGGGTGTTGCGTGTTGCGTGTGTGTGTCACTCTCTTTTTCCTCCCCCCTCCCCTGAGTGCTAGGTGCAGTACTCACCGTGGTCGTTGCCGCCCCCTCCTTTGACATTCCTCGTGTATGAGGAGGTAGACTAGCATCAGCTGGACCTGCAGCTTGGGCTCCATGGCGTCCTGGTTCTTTGTTGATTGTCGGAAGGTGAGTGGTTTCCTTTCTGTGTACTGTTTCCGCCCTGCTTTTGATGGCGTTGGTAACGCCCCGGAAAAGATGGTGGATTGGCGAGTTGTAATTGGGTGGATGGTATATTGTCTTCCGCCTGTCTGTTGGCAGTGACCGCCGCGGTGTTTGTTGCTACCGCTGTGGCAGTTGGAGTGTTAAAGTGGCTGTCTGTGTTGGCGGTTTCCGCCGTGGTCATGATCCCATTTGTTTTACAGCCTGCCTGTTGGCGGTATTACCGCCGCTTTAACACTGACCCCCAGGGTTGTAATGAGGGCCATTATGTCTTAAAGGTACATTAGTGTGGAGTTAAGAACAGTAACTCTACCCTTACCTATTTCTACTTACTTTCACAATATTTTTGTTCTTGATATTTTTGTACGATCTTCTGCCCACACAATATTTTTTTCAGTGATCCACAAGAGGCTAAGAAGAAGTGTAAAAATGTTATAGATAAATTCATATACACAGAGACGCCATCGTCAGACACTCGCTATGTAAGACTGATGCTCATTTAATTCACGTCAACCTGGAATTCCCACTCCAGAATTGCTCCTTTGTATCCCAACATTAATGTCGGCATATTAACCCCATTGGTGCTGGGGTCGGCCACTGGCTGACACCCGCATACCTTCCCTGGTACAGGTCACGACCAATGGCTGACACCAGGGAGGTTTTTGAAAAATCCTCTGCGCTGGCTGGCTGTTGTTTTCTTGTGATCCTGCATCTTCCAGTATATATAGATCAATCTATATATAAATAAATAGCACCCAATCAGGCAAGGATACATGTGTGAGCAAGGCCGTCGGCATGGCCGAAACGCATTATGAAGGAAAATAAAATCTTTCCCTAGTATCGTATCCTTGCCTGAGTGGGTGCTATATATTAAATTGTGGACTAATGATTTTTGGACCAGTGTGTGCTCTTCTGGTTAGCACCCCACCTCTCTTCGGAGCTGTGGTTCACTTCGAGCAGGACTGCTACTTTATGTATGTATATATATATATATATGTATATACATATATATATATATATAGAGAGAGAAAGAGAGAGATCACTTTTTTAAATGCGTGAGTGGGTTCCCTGGGGGCTGCAATCGGCCCCAAGGGAAACCACACCCACATGTAAAAGTGATCTCTTTACGCACATATATATATATATTCACCACCAGTTCTCTTGCAGCTTGTGTCATCAAATCAATGCACATACTCCAACTGACGCCTTTCAACTGTAGCTTTTAGGCAGCAATAAAAAAGTCAAGCTAACTCTTGTGATTATGTTTCTGCTAGAAAAGGATCTGACTTTAGTCCAGTGGCAGTTTTGATGCCATAAGGTAGCGCAGAATGTTTTTATGGCTACTGCAAAGATCAAATCTGTATTTTATGTGAATAGCTGAGTGGATTAGTAAAGCCGGGCATTACCTGTGCTATAATACAAATGAAATGTATGTGCGAGGGGGGCTATGGAGAGATGAAGGGGACTTTTGCTGGGTGGTAGTGAGCGAATCCAAAGAGGAGGTCATGGAAGTGGAACCACCAATAATGATTGATGGATTGGGCGCCAGAGGCGCTAAAGAGTGTGACAATTGGTATGTGACAAGGTGAAGTAATAGTGTTTCTTTTTTGTTTTTTTGAGTGTCTTGAGAGAATGTGCTGATTGAGGGAAGAAGCAAAGGTAAGGTGACTTTTACTGTTGCACACATCACACACACACCCACCAGCAATTTTGTGACTGTCTACGTAGGCCAGTGTTTTAGAGCGACAGTTTAACCAGTAGAAGAGATGGCGTCTCGTTGGATGACTGCTGCACAAGACCTAACTCGGGTTATAGAGGACAGCTATGATGTAGGGTCAGAGACTGAGTCATGCAGATACTGAGACATCATCTGAGGGATAGGACAATATTGTAGGCTCTGGGAATGATTTTTCAGTCGGAGTGCTCTCTTGGGAGCTCCCCAATTTAGTTCCGCCCCAAATTCCACCGCCAAATCGTATTGTAGAGACATAAAAATTATCTATCACAAAATAACCTGGTTTCTTAAGGCAGGTACATGCATTTTTAGTCCTGGACTCGGCGGCCCTACAGGATAACCTACCAGTCCCAGACATTTCTGGAAATTAGACACCCAGGGGAGTCTACAGAGGTGTGGCTTGTGTGGATTCCCCAATGTTTTCCTAGCCAGAATACCATGCAAAAGTGAAATGTTGAATAAAAACTCTATTTTTTCTTGCATTTCTGTCACACAAATTACAGGAATATGTTGGGATCCCCAAAATTCCTACCACCCAGTGTTTCCCCACCTGTCCTGATAAAAACACAACCCCACTTGAGTGCCTGTACCTAGTGCCTGTGTGCTGGATGGATCATGCCGGGGTCAACACTTGCCCTAATGTAAGGACTAACATTGACCGTTGTGTGATCCATTCCTGACACGGGCACTAGGCATACCCACGCAAGTGAGGTACTATTTGTGGCTCCTCTCAGATTCCAGAACTTTCTATCATTGAAATGTGAGGAAAAAGAGTTTTCGTCAAATTTTGAGGTTTGTAAAGGATTATGGGTAACATAACCTGGTGAGAGCACCACAAGTTAACCCGTCCTGGGTTCCCCTAGGTGTCTAGTATTAAAAGACGCACAGGTTTGGTCGGTTTTCCTAGGTGCCGGTTGAGCTAGAGACAATATCCACAGCTAGGTACTTTCCAAAAAACATGTCAGTTTTCAATGTAAAAATTGAATGTGTCCATGTTGCGTTTTGGGGTGTTTCCTATTGAGGGCACTAGGCCTACCAACACAAGTGAGGTACCTTTTTTATTGGGAGAGCTGGGGGAATGCTGAGTGGAAGGAAATTTGTGGCTCCTCCTAGATTCCAGAACTTAACATCACTGAAATGTGAGGAAAAAGTTTTCTTTTCTGTCAAATTTTGAGGTTTGCAAAGGATTCTGGGTAACAGAACCTGGTGAGAGCCCCACAAGTCACCCCATTCTGAATTCCCCTAGGTGACTAGTTTTAAAAAATGTATAGGGTTTTCTA
Organism: Pleurodeles waltl; assembly: GCF_031143425.1. Taxonomy (NCBI): domain Eukaryota; kingdom Metazoa; phylum Chordata; class Amphibia; order Caudata; family Salamandridae; genus Pleurodeles; species Pleurodeles waltl. The sequence goes on along the minus strand of NC_090439.1, from coordinate 708,711,107 downwards.
GGTTTCCCAAGGTGCCGGCTGAGCTAGAGACAAAATCCACAGCTAGGTACATTCCAAAAAACACAGCATTTTGCAAAGTAAAAATTTAATGTGTCCATGTTGCGTTTTGGGGTGTTCCCTGTTGAAGGCAATAGGCCTACCAGCACAAGTGAGGTACCTTTTTTATTGGGAGAGCTGGGGGAATGCTGAGTGGAAGAAAATTTGTGGCTCCTCTCAGATTCAAGAACTTTCCATCACTGAAATGTGAGGCAAAAGTGTTTTTTGCCACATTTTGAGGTTTGCAAAGGATTCCAGGTAACAGAACCTACTGAGAGCCCCACAAATCACCCCGTCCTGGATTTCCCTAGGTGTCTAGTTTTTAAAAAGGCACAGGTTTGGTAGGTTTCCCTAGGTGGTGGCTGAGCTAGAAGCCACAAGCCACAGCTAGGCACTTTCCAAGAAACACGTCAGATTTCAATGTAAAAATGTGATGTGTCCATGTTGCGTTTCCTGCTGCGCATACCCACATAAGTGAGGTACCATTTTCATTGGGAGACTTTGGGGAACACAGCATAGAAGAACAAGTGTTATTGCCCCTTGTCTTTCTCTACATTTTTTCCTTCCAAATGTAAGACAGTGTGTAAAAAGTATATTTAAAGAAATGCCCTGTAATTCACATGCTAGTATGGGGACCCCGGAATTCAGAGATGTGCAAATAACCGCTGCTTCTCAACACCTTATCTTGTGCCCATTTTGGAAATACAAAGGTTTCCTTGATATCTATTTTTCACTATTCATATTTCACCAAATAAATTGCTGTATACCTAGTATAGAATGAAAACCCATTGCATGGTGCTGCTCATTTACTGGCTCTGTGTACCTAGGGTTCTGGACAAACCTACAACCCCTACACATCCCTACAACCAGAAGAGTCCAGTAGACCTAACAGTATATTGCTTTAAAAAATCTGCCAAAGCTGGAAAAAGTTATAGAAGAAAACACGGACAGAAATGGCTCTTTTTTCACCTCAATTTCAATATTTTTTTTAATTCAGCTGTTACTTTCTGTAGGAAAATCTTGAAGGATCTACACAAATTACCTACCCCTTGCTGAATTCAGAATTTTGTCTAATTTTCAGAAATATTTAGCTGTCTTGGATCCAGCATTTGTTTCACAGTCAATTCTGTTACTAACTGAAAGGAGGCTGAAAGCAGAAAAAATAGTAAATATGGGGTATGTCACAGTAAAATGCCAAAATTGTGTTGAAAAATGTAGTTATCTGATTCAATCTGCCTGTTCCTCAAAGCAGGGAAGATGGCGATTGTAGCACTGCAAACCCTTTGTTGATGCCATTTTCATGGAAAAAAATCACATGCTTTCTTCTGCAGCCCTTTTCAATTTTCTTTCTGAAAAAAAAGAAATTTTAGCTGTATTTTGGCTAATTTCTTGGTCTCCTTCGGGGGAACCACAAACTCTGGGTACCTTTAGAATCCCTAGGATGTTTGAAAAAAAGGACACAAAGGTGGCATGGATAGCTTATGTGGACAAAATGTTATGAATGCCTAAGCACAAACTACCCCAAATAGCCAAAAAAGGGCTCAGCGGGAGGAGGGGGGGTAGGGAAAGAAGGCCCAGCAACTAACGGGTTAATCTGAAAGCTATTACCATTCTATTTTGCTCTAACCAACCTAAGCATAATCCTAGTGCCTGGCGCTCTGAAATGGCAAAAATTCCACATGACAGAGCAAAAGAAGACACCAAGGGCCACATGTACATATATCAGGTTTTGTGACTCAATTTGCGAGTCGCAAAAAATTATTTACAACAGTGTCAATGACACTGCTTGCGATTCCCAATGGGGTCGCATATGACCTACCTCATAAATATTCATGAGGTAGGTCGCAATTTGCAACCCCATTGGGAATGCCCGCCCTCATAGGGATGGTGGCCTGCTGGGGACAGCAGACAACCATGTCTGTGACTACTTTTAAATAAAGCCGTTTTTTTTTAAATCAAATGCAGCTTGTTTTCCTTAAAGGAAAATTATATGCATTTAATAAAGAAATGAAAAGTTTTCTTTGCATTTTTTCAGAGCTGGCAATTGCGAATGGGTTAGCACCAATTTGAAATTGGTGCTAACTGAGATTGTTTTATGACCGGATTCACTGTGACAAAACAATCATACATCGCACTGCAATTGGCAATTAGGAAGAGAACTCCCTTTCCTAATTGCAAATTGCAAACCCTTTTTGTGATTCAGTAAATAGATTACCGAATCGCTAAATTGGGTCTGTGCATCGCTAAATGCACGGGTCGTTTGCGGCAAGAAAAAAGCTTTGTACATACGTCCCTAAATTACATAAAAAAATAAATAAACAATGGAATGTGTATTAAAATGTACTTGGCATAAGATCAAGCCTTGTCCTTATTATCAGAGCATCTCAGGAGATACAAATAATAGGATTTGTGTTCTGCAGGAGCAACATGTACAGCGCCTTGTGTATTTCAAAGAATCGGAGCATAAATTATTTTTGTGACAAATGCTTTTTTTTTGTTAGACTAGGGGCTAGCTGTACTATCATACTGGTCACAAAAAGTGACCGCAGTTTGCAAACAGCGTTTTGATGCCAGTGTGGAATTTAAAAAAGCGACATATACTTTTATATGTCTGTGCGGAAAATTATGAATCGGATTGAATCTCAATCCAACCTACCCACTCAGTTAACATTCATTATAGGTAGGTCACAAATTGTGACTCAATACAATTAGACACATTCAGAGGGAAGATGATCTTCAAAGGTCACCAGACCACCATATGTCTGCAAAAATATATATTTTTTAAAAGCAGGCCATTTTGAATAAAGGAAAGGGAATGCTTTAAAAAAAGTGTTTTTTTTAAGAATGCCACCTAGAACTCTGGGAGTTGGCTATTGTTCCCTAGACAACTGTCTACTTCCCTAGAATTTTTTTTCACAATTCACAAAGCATTAGGAGTCCAAGAGAGCCCTTCTCTTTTGTGACTGATACCACCTCAACTTGGGAGTGGTAACTTTTATTTGCAACCAGAATTCTGGTTGCACACCATAGGTACATAGTATACTTATTTTTAGTTGGGAAAAAGCCCCTACAACCTGCCACCCCCAAATTGCAACTTGGTATCCATTCACAATCCCATTTTAGGGGTCAGTAAACATTTTGAAGACTTATTTGAGGTCACAAACTCTCCAATTTCGAAAACCACAGCGTTTGTGACTACAACTTATGTTAGTACGTCTAACCCCAAATAAAATCACATCGTCATTGTTAATGCTGAACTTTATTCATGAATATTCATGTATTCTGAGTGTTGAATTTGCATAGAAAATGTATTGACTTAGAGAAATGAATGCACACATTTGATGTTGGGCCCACGTGTGTGGCCATCAGTGTTCACGAAGTGTACTTATTAATGGCTTATTAATATGAAATGTTGAGCTTATGTTTGATTAAAGTAGTGATATGTTATATTAATGGTTATGCATTATGTATTAGCTTTATTAATCGTGGGCCTTAACTCAGCGAGGTCCTGGCCTAGTTGCATGACCTCATGTCAAGGTGCATTTTCTTAAGCGTTTTATAAAGTGGTTGCTTAGAGAATTAAACTGTGATTTTCCACTGTACTGACCAGTGCTCGTAGTTGAAGTTTGTTCTCATGAGAAACTGCTTGCTAAAAGTTGTTGTACTAGCTAGGGGAAACATTGTATATTGTGGTATGTGTAAGACTGACCTGCCCAGGAGAAGACAATGGCTGCACTGACTGGAGTATAAGTTGCAATAATATTGATGCCTGACAAGCCGAATGACGAGAGCGGGAAAAGAGGAGCCAATCATCGACATGTGAACCGTGTAGTAGTAAAACTTTAGATAGGGGTTTTTATTCTCATTGGACTAAATGTAAACAGGCAATCCTTTGACCAATTAGGACATGGGAAGTAGTTTTAGGAAATCTAACTTAGCCAGACTTTACAGATGGGAGAGAGCCCAATTTTCGATTATTCTTTTCTGAACTGCATAAAGAGACTTTGTTCTTCTGAACTTTGATGCTGAATCCTGATGTCTTGCTGACCGAACTGATGTCCTATTGACGAAGGCTGTCACAGCTTGCTGAACCATATTGAGGACAGGTACAATATGACGTAACTGACTGTTATGTCATTTTGCTTTTGTTTCTAGGTACCAACCGCTATTTTGATAGAGCCATAGTTGGTGTTTTCCAAATTTGGGGGAATAAATTGTTTTGCATGAAGCCCAAACATGCAATGCTAATCTGATGTTAGTTAGGGCCCTCACTGATGAAGTTCGCTAAAGTAGATGTTTTTTTCTTTGCTGAATCTAAATGTACGTTATATTGTCTGTGCAGTTATTCATGTTATTAATTTGTACTGTAACTTTAGAATGTGTGGTAGCTCAAGCTTTGATTAGAATGCAATTCTTTTGCCACTTTGGTCAGCCAGTATTTTTTTTTTCCATGTTAATCATTTGATTTTGAGACTAAGTTACGAGACATTAGCATTGTTAATATAGGGAAATAAACATTCTAACTTTTACATAAAGGTGTGGTTATTCATGGCCGAGAGGTCATGGGGTGTGGAAATGACTGTCTCTTATTGATTATTGATGTCATTGGTTGCTATTTGCTATTGATTTATATTGGTACGGGGTTATATGGTGGGAACAACTCGGAATGCAGTCAAAAGGTCCATAGGCCTATACTTGCCTCCCTTGTACGTTTACTTAATAAGGTCTGACGCGCTAACAACAGCAAAGATCCTGTTTTTTTAGGCATGTGACTTTATCAGTAGTGGTTGTGAAATGCTAGTACATTTTTCTGCAGTTTCCAAGGGCTATATTCACGGATCGTTGTGCCAGAGATAAACCGTCCTTCATAGAATGTGGAAATTTCTTATTGCATACGTACATGCGCACACACACACTCAAATAGTTTCCATCTCTTCCTCTACCTGTAGGATTTCTTGATTTCCTCGTGCGTCGCCCCTTTCTGCAGGTTCAGTATCTGGTACAGCGCTTCTCCTGATGTGGACAGGGACCTATGTCGTTGATCAGCCATACTCTCAGTGCATCACAGGGTCTTCTAAATGAAAGCAGGAAACAACACCCTTGATTGCAAACCGTTTCAGTGCTCTATAAAGAAAATGGTTTTAGTTTTAAAAGTTAAAACAGTTTTATAAAGCAAAAGATCATTTAGCAAAAATATTCATATTGATGCAGGCGCATCCTAAATTGGAGCTGCCGAATAAGAGCAACATGTGATTGCAATACACATATTTACATTTCAAGACAAATAGAAATAATGTAATTTTGAGTAAGTGCTAAAGCTCAGATTGCGGCATATGTGTTAGGGTTTTAAAGACAAATACTTATCCATTAGAGTGCACCTCCTCATCTACTGTCGGGTTACTGGCAGCCCAGAATGTTTAGTGGGAACTAACCCAATCTTTAGGTATATCTTCAGTGCTGAATTTAGTCTTCGCTTTGTCTAAAAAGAACCGGTAAAAGGGTTTTAATGGCAGGACAATTTTCAATCTGACCCTACGTAGCAGCAAGGTTTGCATATAGCATTCTATTTAGTTTTATAGATTATAGTAAATGTAATCATGAATTGGTTACACATTACTCTGGTTGGGAAATCTATTCTTTGCATAAGTATTTCCCTTGCCCGCCCCCATACCCTCAGGGTTGTAGCTTGGTCAGTAAGACTGTAGGGGGAGTGGGGTTGGGCTTCAGATTTCCCAACAATCACACTAGCATACAATGACAAAATACATTATACGACAAGCAGGGCCCATGAGAGAGTCCAAAGGAGAAGTGGAAAGGAAGACGGATACGGACATTTTTTTAAACTTTCAAAGCAGAGAGGGAGAGAATGTGATTTTTTTTGTCTGTGTTTATGTAAAAATGTCTTGTGAAATCCGACAGACACCTCACCATAACTGACTGAAAATATATGTACCCAACTATTTCCCAGAAAATACATTTATTAGGTGGGGTGTAACACCCCCACAGGATGTTGAGACTTTAGAGATAATGATGACACTTTTATTGTACTTGATGCCTACCCGCTCTTGCCGGGATATAGGTCACCAAACAGGTCCCTCCATTTATCTCTGTCCTGGGCTTTTCTTTCTATCTGACTCCAGGTGCAACCCACCTCCTTGCTGTCACCTCAAGTTCTCAATGCTTCTCGGCCTTCCTCTTTTCCTTTTCCCTTTGAGGGTTTCAGGGGAGAGCTTGCCTGTTGGTGTTTGACGAGGGCTTGCAGACAGTGTGACCTCTCAAGCCCCAGTACCTTCCATGATTTCTTCAATAGCAGGAAGCTGGAAATTCTACTGCCATAGGTCACTGTTACTGAAGGAGTTCGGCCAGCATATTTGAGGATGTTCCTCAGGCAGGTGTTGATTAATGTCTGGACTTTATTGGTGGTGATCACTGTTGTCCTCTAAATTTCTGTTCCTTACAGAAGGACTGATTTTAAGTTGGTGTTAAAAAGCCCTATCTTGGTTTGCAGTGTTAGTTCTTTTGAGCAGCTGAATGAAGGAAGCCCTTGCTTTGCTGATTCTTGACGCATGCGTCTGTGCTGCCCCGCCTGTCTAAGACACTGCCCAGGTAAATGAAGGCTACAACCTCTTACAGTGCATCGCCTGCAAGAGTGACTGTAGTTGTGCTGACCATGTTAGCCTTCAGAATCTTAGTTTTTCCCCTGTTGATGTTAAAGCCAACTTGTACGCAGTGGCTGCCACATTGTCAGTCTTCTCTTGCGTCTGCAGATGGGCATGGAGGAGTAGGGCCAGGTCGTCGGCAAAGCCCAGGTCGTCGAGCTACGTCCAAGATAGCCATTGGATCCCATTTCTTCTCCTTGCTGTGGATGTCCTCATGATCCAGTCTATGGCCAGCAGGAAGATAAAAGGAGAGAGCGAACACCCCTGGTGGACTCCGGTCCTCACTTCAAAGGCTTGTGTGAATTGTTCTCCATGGACTATCTTGCAAGTCATCTCCTCGTAAGAGCTAGTGGTGATTCTTATGAGTTTATCTGGCACACCATAGCGGCAGAGGAGCTCCCAAAGGGTTTCTCTGTCCACACTGTTGAATACTTTCTCATAGTCAATGAAGTTGACAAATAGGGGTGAGTTCCTTTTCAATTGACTGCTCATTGATGATGTGCAGTGTTGCAGTCTGGTCTGTGCAGGATCTATCTTTATGGAAGCCAGCTTGCAGGTCTCTGAACTGAGCACCGTCTTCCTTCCTTCTGTTCAGGATGACTCTTTTGAGCACTTTGCCTGGAGTTGGTAGAAGAGTTATCCCCCTGTAGTTACTCAGGTCACTTTTTTGGGGGATCTTGAGGAGATATACCTCCTTTCAGTCTGATGGCACCTTTTCCTCTTCCCAGATCCTTCCAAGCATGGGGTATCGCATGCCTACTTATGCTTAAATGTCTGCCTTACAGTCACTCTGCAGGAAAGTTGAGAGGTGATTCTATCTTCGCATTTCCCCAGGAGTCTTGTCAGCTGCCTTGCCCCCTTGCAGTTCTTCCGTTCCTCCATGCTCCTGGTTTCCCGCTCTCTCACCTCCCAAGAGCCCCTTCCTCCCTCCCTCCCAGGACCTATTTAATGGAGGTCCCAGGGTGGCTCTAGTGAGCAGGTCCAGACCAGCTCTCCCTGACTGCTGCCAGTGGCCATGCCCTGCCTGACCTGACTATCTCCCAGAAGCAGTCCACAACAGGCTCTCTCTACCCCGGCTCTGGCTTTCTGCACTAGGCCCAACACCAAGTTCTCCTGCCCCCAGAAGCCTTGACAGCTGTCTTGCCCCATTGCTGTTCTCCCGCGCTCCTAGTTTCCAGCTCCCCTGCCTCCCCAGTGCCCATCCCTCTGTCCCAGAACCTATTTAAAGGAGGGTGCAGCAGGGCCGCTCAGAGGAAGTATGCAGCTGGTGCACCGATAGCACCCCGAAGGGAAGCCTGTCTGCACTCATCCATGCCTTGACCCTGCTGATCGCCAGGAATCCAGGCCCTCTGGACTTCCACAGGTACTCAGCCGCTGATCTTCATGCCCTAGACCTCGGTCACAGCAACAACTGTTGCCTCGTATCTCTCTGCTCCACAGCTCAACCACCAGACATTGCCATAGCAACACCCATAGATTATAAGATAAAACACCATGACTGCACCAACAAGACCGGAGGCGGCGTCAACGTCATACACAAGGAGTCGATCACCTGCACCATCACTGACAACCAGACCATGTCTATCATGGAACACATGAACTTCCAGCTCCGCACCGACAATAACACCACCATCAAAGGCACCCTCGCTTACAGACCACCAGGACCACAGACCAGAACCAGCAACACCATTGCTGAATTCATCACCCCACTCGCTATTCTTGACCATTGTTAGAGAGTTCACCTGCCCCACAGCCATTGAAAACTCAATCCGCGCATCACAGGAGCTCTGTGATGCCCTCATCGACCATTTCCACAAAATGGCAACCGTATACAAGAACCTCAATCCCCAATCCTCCAGCACCCCCAGACTCCAATCAACCACCACAACTGACACCCTCTCACCTCTTAGAAACAACTCAGCACATCGAACACAACCACCCATGTGAACTCCATCCACTCCAGAGCACCCACTAACCCAGGCCTCCACCTACTCTTCAACCTCTGAAGAGATGAGATCAGCCACCAACTCACCATCATCATCAATGCCTTGCTAACCACAGCCACCTTTCCTGATGCCTGGAAACATGCCAAGATCCGACCCCTCCTCAAGAAACCTTCTGCAGACCCCAGTGAACTCCAGAACTACCAACCCATCTCACTGCTCCTGTTCCCTGCCAAAGTCCTGGAGAAGGCCATTAACCTCCAACTCACCAAACACCTGGTGAAAAACAACCTACCAGACCCCTCCCAAACAGGATTTAGCACCAACCAAAGCACAGAGGGAGCTCTGATTGTGGCTACAGACAACATCCGTGACCAACTCGACAAAAGAGAATCTGCCACCTTGATCCTGCTTGACCTCTCTGCCACCTTCAACACGATCTCCCACCATACACTCATCGATCACCTGCGCCAGATTGGAATAACAGACAACGCACTCAGATATATGCCATCTCCCCCTTCACATTGCAAGCCAAGTACAACATCTGCAGTGTTCCCCATGGCTCATCCCTCAGCCCAACATTCTTCAACAGCTACATGACACTATTTGCAAACATCATCAGATTGCACAACATCAACACCATCTCCTACTCCTACTACATACAGCTCATTCTATCGCTCTCTGTCTACCCCCACCTTAACTAAGATGAACTTCTGCAAATGCATGAAGAATGTCTCAGCATGGAAGAAGGACAACTGCCTAAAGCTTAATATGAAAAAGAGAGAAGTTCTCATCTTTGGCAAACACACCACTCTCTGGAAGACTCCTGGTGGCCATCTAAACTTGCACCCATCCCTGTGCCGAAAGACCATGCCTGCAACTTTGGCATCTTCCTAGACAGCGAACAATCCATGAAATATCACGTCAACATCACACTCCGCATGCTCTGCGAAATCTTCAAGCGGCTTCAAGATGTTTGATGGCTTGCCTTATTTCTTTTCTTTGTTGGTCTGCTGCAATTGAGATTGACTAGTCCTTGTCAGGTGGCTGTATGTCTGATGGAGACTGCAGCATGGGCTGGTTAGGCAGTTCTTCAAAGTGCTCCACCCATCTTTGTTGTTGGCTTTCATTACCCGTGATTGTCTTCCCAGCTTTGTCTTTAATGGGTCTTTCTGGCTTACTGTATTTGCCAGAGTTTCCTTGTCGTGGAGTTCTTTTAAGTTTCCATGGCTTACTGATTCCTGGGCTTCTGTGACAAGACAATTAATGAAACATTGCTTGTCTGCTATTAAGCTTCTTACCTTGAGCTTTTGCTTTTTCTGCTCATGTTCAGCCTTCTTTTTCTTTCTTTCTTGGATTTTGCAGAGAGTCTTGATGGAGAGCCATTCTTTATGTCGGTGTTTCTTGGGTCCCAGTACCTTCTAGCAGGTAGATGTCACTGTTTCTTTGATCTTCTCCCATTGATTTTCTACTGGGTCTCTGTCATCCTGTAGTTCTTGCAGGACCTGAAACTTGTTTCTGAGGGTGACTGAGTATTCACTCCTTTTCTGTGCATCTTTGAGGAGGGTGGTGTTATATAACTGGTGATGGTTTCTTTCTTTCATCCATGTTTTCTTCTGCTATAGCTTTAGCCTGGATCCAACAAGGTGATGGTCTTACACAACATTCACTTTTCTCATCACTGCCATATCCTGAAGGGACCTCTGAACTTCTTGGCAATAAAGACATGGTCAATCTGATTCTCTGTTGAATAGTCTGGTGGCACCCACATTGCCTTGTGTATGTTTTGTGTGGGCGTATAATACTGTCTATCACCAGACTGTTCAGGGCACGGAGATCTGCAAACTTTTCACCATCTCGTTCTTGTCACCAAGGCCATGGTTGCTACTGGCTTTTTTGTATCACTTCTTTGTTGTCACTTCCAATCTTCTTGGCATTGAGGTCCCTTATCAGTATAGCATTTCTCTAGGATTGACTGGAGTCTGTTGTAAAACTGTTCTTTTTTCTCTTCTTTGCTGTCATTTGTAGGTGCAAAGCGCTAGATTACATTCATGTTGATCCTCTTTTTCTTTGTGTGGAAGGTCGCTGTGATGATTCTGGGACCGTGAGCATTGCTTCCAACCAGAGTCCTGTTGGCCCTCACTATGCACAGTTTTCTCATCAATAATTTTACTGCAAATATTGCAGTGATATTATCAATGATGTCATAGATGATGTTATGAGTGATGTAATATATGGGGTAGCTAAGAGTGCATGGCAAAAACGCATGTTATAGTTACCTTAGGGCATGAGTTATAGCTACTTGAAATAACTCTAATTATAACTGCTGAATTTCTATGTGTTTGTTCGTTTGAACTGTGAGCCTAACGATAATGTCCCTGTAACATTTGTTTTTTAAATTGAATTTCTATGTTTTATTAAAGTCTATTTCCTAACTATTATGTTTCTATAACCTTCGTTTTTTTCAGTAAATTTCTATGTTTTTTTAATACTAAGTCATTTGAATTACTTTACATTAATACAACCTCCACCGCGCACAGCCTGTGGCTGGGTGCAGTGGGGGTTGCCCGCAGTGCCTGGCCTGCAGCCATGCCCTGGGCCAGCCCCTTATAACCACCCAACCCTGTGCCACACACGGCCTTCGGCCATGCGCTGCAGGGATTGACCCCCCTATAAGCACCCACCTCATGCCACCCCATAACCATCCATCCCCACGCCACTCATTAAGTGCTTTGTTGTTTGGTGGAGATGTGATCAAGAATGTGTCTCCAAAATGAAGGGTAAACGTGCTTGGGGGGGTCCTTATCGTTAGCTGTCCAGCATCGTGGGAAAATGTCGGGAAGACATTGCATACCGATAATCTTTATGGGGTGCGGCGAAAAGGGACGGACTTCTAGGCTATTTTGCATATTTGTAATTTTTAAATGGGGAGAACTCGATCTCTGGTCTCAGCAGCAGATGACAAGAAAGAATCCACTCATCACAGTCACTACATGAAATATTAACCTCCATCAAGGTTTACGGATAACCTTTCAAGGAGGAAATGCAGCAAAAAACACTTGCTTTGCCTTGACCATGCATAAGAAATTAGGATGATTAGTACTTTACAGAAGAGTAGCTTCAACTTGGGCACCTACTTTGTTTATATCTGTAAGTGCTTCCCGTCGAGGTTTCAATTCTGTGAAATATGCATTGTGCAAGAATGAATTCTGCCCTGTGTATTTATTCAAGAAGAGGCCACCATTTTGTGAAGAATGTTTACCCAACTAGAGCACTCTCTACTGGCTAATTAGTAAGTACTACCTCGTTGGGTAAATGTATAGTGCATTTCCTACACTACAGCTGGGTAAAGGATGCTGAAGTAATGTCTCCAGTGACCTTGTCTATCTGTAAATTTGCATATGTGATTGTTCCTTGAGCGTCTTCATCATATAACTTTTCAAGGTGGAACTGCAGAGAAAACACACTTTGCTTGGTGGAGATGCCATCACATTCTTCTGCATCAAAAATGTGTTTGCAGAAACTGAGAGAAACGCGCTGGGGGAGGCTTTCATTAAGCTATTATCCTGGTAAAAGGGTGGGAAGACATTGCATACCACTAATGTATATGGGGTGGCAAACGGGTAGAGCTTTTAGGCTATTTTTCATACTTGTAGTTTTTCAAAGGGAGAACACAGTCTCTTGTCTCAGCAGCAGATTACCAAAAAGAACCCACTCCTCACAGTCACTACATGAGATGTTGTGCTTGAAAAGAGCAAGGCTGCAAACACCTCCATCAAGGATTATATACTGATATTTGTTCACTGTGGAAATTCAGAGAAAGACACTTGCTTTGCCTTGGTCATGCTCAAGGACCGCAGGGGTGCCTCAATGCCCCTGCGGTCCCAGCCATTTACCCACCTACTGCGGGTGCCAGCATTGCATCCACATGCAGGGAGTTTCTGGAAATGCAGCTCCATGTGTACAGGAGCAATACTTTCATCTCTTTCCCTGGCCACATGTCTGTTGGCAGGGAAAGAGATGAAAACTCCACTTCCTGCAAGCAGGAGCATTATGACTGCTCCCGTTTGCTGGAAGCAGAGTGTTTGCTTTTGCTTGACGGGAGCTGTCAAAGCTCCTGCCAAGCAAAAGCCAACAGCTTTCTCCCGCAGGTGGCCACCTCAGGAAATAGCAGGAGCCGGCCCTGGGGGGTAGCAGTCCCTAGGACCAATAATGGCTCCAGGAGGTGGGCTGCGCACCCCATCCTCTCTTTTGCAAGGGCTGGCCCTGGTAAGGTGGTGGTCCCTGGGACATGGGCGGTGTCCATGCAGCCACCAACACTAATTTTTTATTAGCCCTAGGGCGGTGGTTGTCGTCGGGGCTTCATACAGCTCCAGGAGGGAAGTCTGTGTGGCCTACCTCCTCTGTAAAAAAAAAGTCTTTGTGAGGTGGTGGCCCCCCTTTTTCTCGGCCCCCGCTTGACGGATCTTCCCAAAACTTTCCATGTACTAGACCCAAGAAGACACTTTTTTTGATGAAATCTCATCAAGATATGGACAAGTCAAAAAATGCTTTTCCTATTGAAACCAGGACTTAGCTACAGCTACCCACTGTAAAAGTGAAAAAACAAAGGTGCTGTCGACGTTATAGTTAGGTTCTGTATTTAACCATACACAACCATAGAATTCAGTAGTTAGAGCTATTTCACCTAACTATAACTCGCGAACTAAGGTAACTATAACTCGCGCCCTTGCCATGCACAGTTTTATTATGAATCATTTTCTTGCAAATGTTGCAGAGATAATATCAAAGATGCCAAAGAAGAGGTCATCAATTATATAATATGTGGAGTAGTTAGCTGTGCATGGCGAAGGCACGAATTACTGTTACCTTAGGGCACCAGTTATAGTTACTACTACACTCATGATATTCATTTCATGAGCAAAATGTCCCAAAACACACACACACTTTAGTTTACTACCATTTAAGATCATGCACCCATCTTGCCCTTGCTGAAAAACGGAGGATTCAGGCAGGAATGCCAGAACAATGACCTGACCTACCTGAAAAGAAAAGGTCAAACAATCTGGACACAAACCAGATCAAACAACGTACGCTGATCCTTTTATGGGACACTTTAAAGGTGGTCATGAGGGGAAAATCATTTCTATGTCCTTTTGTATTCAACCCTGTCCCTTACAAGAACATTGTGCAATATGGTCAGATGGGCCTTCCGAATATCATTCAGGAAGTTCTAACAATGTTTCCCAATAGGCATTGGTCTGCAACACCTTTGGGAGCCTATTCTTTCTAAGAGCAAGAGAACCATGGGCCACATTTCAATACTCTAAATCAAGAAACCAAAACCAAGGCTTAGCTTGAAGTTGGACTATCTGAAAAAATAGGCTGCACACAGAGCAGCAGTTGAATAAGGCCAAGAACAAACAGAACAAGAATCACTGCAAAATGTTAATTAGAGAATACCACATGGCAATTTACAGATCAAGAAATTACATTATGCTGGAGGGTTAACTGGTTCAATGTAGCATACATGCAAACTTTTGAAGTTCTAAGCGAAAATATTTGATAAAAAGTCTTCCAGTATGATAGGCAAACCATGCTGAGGAACTTGTTAATGGTAAGGCACTTTCATTTAGGAACATAGAATGAGAATGACCCTTTAGTATTATTGATACAGCCCTAAAAAACCTTATCTAATTGTCTACGGTGGTACGACCCTCTCAAAATGTTTCTGCCAGATGCTTTTGCATGGATTCGTCTGTTGAATGGAGTTACGTTGAGACTCTTCGTGCCAGACACTTGGCATGTGTGTCAATAGACCGCTTTGTTTGGCATGTGTGTCAAAAGACCGCTTTGTTTGACGTGATTATAAAGAATGCATGGTTTTGCAGAATGGATTAATGAGGCCATCTCTGAGCAGGAGATAGAATAAGTAAACATGAGAGCAAGGGATAGTGAAAGTGATGAGAGAGAGAGAATAAAAGAGGGAGGTAAATGGAAAGGAAGAGAGGAGTGAATAAACAATAGAGAAATTGGTGAGAGATCTTTAGCATTAGGATGCAATGAGGGAGGTAATGGTGATTCTGATGAAAATAAAACTGCAGAATTAACATCCACACCTAACACCCTATTTAGAGTTCCTTTGATGGCAAGTAAAAATGCAATGCCAGTCGGTCAAACCATCACCTATACCTGCCATCAGATCTGCAGGCTCTGCTGAAGATTGTCTGCCACTTTCTCTGGCAGAGTTTAATCTGTGAAGGACTACAATGGAAAGTGACCAATAAAAGGCAGGTAACCATACTATGAAATTGTGCTTAGCGTCCCAGGAAGAAAACATGTATGGACACTGAAAAGTATTTACACTTTGTAGGTATTTATCACAGGGCCCACTGTTGGTGAAATAAATGTCACCATCTGGTGCTGGTATTTTGGAATTACTGTCTAGGTGTGTTCTTACACTACCAAAGTTGGACATGCACTCCCAGTGATCTCAAAATTTGGCTGCATTTCCACTACCAATGCAGTGGATGATGTAAATCTGCAAGACTGGTAGATGAATACTCCGCCTGCAAAACTCTCAATTATTTTTAAAGGGTGATTTACAGATGGGTATTAATGAAAATCTATTGATTTTTTGAGCAAATGCTAAATCTGGAGGATAAAAAATTGTGGAAGCTCATCCTCCACACTAAACCTATGTCTGAAGAAATGTTTCGGCTGACTCTCCTCTGGATCTACCACTTCCCCGAAAAATAAGGCGTTACCATTATCACCCAACTCTAAATGACACTTGTTTTAATGTACTACACAAGAACCAGATAAGCTGAATAATACGAACTATAGCTTAACGGCAAGCTAAAGTTTATTGTTCGGTTACTAAAAACAATTGCAGAACAAGCACCGAAAAAGCAAGAATACACAATCTTCAAATATTTACACCACTAATAAAACAAGCATTTTCAATGCAACGGGTCTCGCATTTGCTCGAGTTAGAGCTATTAGCGTTGTAAAGAAAAAAAATGCAGCACGATCGCACTATGTAAAGTACAGTAGTGCGATCGCACTGCGTGGAAAATAAACAGAAAAAGTAGTCCAGACCCCAGGCTGAAAACATCGAGCCCCTTATGTGTTTAGTAGTTTACCGGTTCTGTGTAGGTGGGCTAAACAAATGAAAGCAAGCGGATTATAAATGCAAGCCCACTAACCAATGTAAGTGACTGACAGTGACACGGGCGTGGTTTGAAGCCCAAAGAGAGATGACAGGCTGGACATAGCGCTTTGCGCTCGCCCATAAAAAAACTATAGCCATCCCAGCGTTTAGTTAGAGCAGTTCAATTAAGTGCAAACTGCCATAAATGACGTACTATTGTTCTCTATTATTAGCACCCTGGATCAAACCTTGGGAGCCGAACAGCCAATCAGAATGATCCCTTTGAATGTCCTAACCACTGTTATTTCTTTGACTTAACGCTCCCTGTGTCCTCTGGGCCACGCATCCGCCTCACATACAAGGCACAGCCCACCCATAGGCAGTCAGTGGGGAAAAGAGGGCGGTACAGCCAGAGAAAGAGCTTCTTCTCATATAGAGCATATTCAAAATTCCGCTCCCTTCCCCAATCGATCTCTCAGACCAGTTAGCCCTACAGTCTGGAACCTAAGGGAAGAATGAATTCAGATTTTTTTTTACGATACTAAAAGTATCTTACGAAGATTTTATGTGCCAGAGCACATCAATAAAGGTCATTGCTTGCTCAGCTAGTTTGCTATCTGTGCCCCATGATAAACACTATAGATTCTTCAGTATTACATATGTCCAGAGCCTGGAAATAGGGCAAAGCTAAACTCCTGTCTCCTTAATAAGGGACACAGGAGGCCCGTTAGATAGGTCTAACCGGGCGGCCTATTAGTTAATTCAAAACATATTTGTTCCTTTGCAACCTTTCCACAATTAATCGGTCTTTCGACAAAATTTAAAGCATTCACCTGTGTCACTGTCAAGGTCTATCAGTCACAAGGACCTGAAGTCTATGCAGTCAATAGCTCTATGTAATCAATATCCTGAGCCCAAATGTGTGCAGCAGAAATAATAAATATTAATACTAATAATACTACTACTAATATTAATAATGATAATAATAAGTGATCATATCATTCATTGGCCATAAATCCTGCAATCAGGTAGCATGGACAGTGATTTTAATTACGCTTGTCCGATTTCAAGTCACAGCTGTGCTTGAGGAGGGCTTGGAGGACTGGGTTTGATTCAGATTAAGCATATTCTGAATGGGATTTCAAAGTGTGTTGATCAGCAGGGTTTCGAAGCATTGTGAAATACTGTTGCACTATATGTTAACACAGGTGATAGCTTTGCCTTAACCCCTTAGCTGCTGGGCCGTTCCCCCCCCCCCAGTGCTGAGCCCTTTTTTGGCTATTTGGGGTAGTTCGCGCATTGGCCTTTATAACTTTTTGTCCACATAAGCTATCCACGCCAAATTTGTGTCCTTTTTTTCCAACATCCTAGGGATTCTAATGGTACCCAGAGTTTGTGGTTTCCCCTGGAGGAGACCAAGAAATTAGCCAAAATACAGTGAAAATTTCTTTTTTTCCAAAAAAATGGGAAAAAAGGGCTGCCGAAGAAGGCTTGTGGTTTTTTCCCTGAAAATGGCATCAACAAAGGGTTTCGGGTGCTAAAATCACCATCTTCCCACCTTTCAGGAACGGGCAGACTTGAATCAGAAAACCACATTTTTCAACACAAATTTGGCATTTTATTGTGACATACCCCATTTTTACTATTTTTTGGTGCTTTCAGCCTCCTTCCAGTTAGTGACAGGAATGGGTGTGAAACCAATGCTGGATACCGGAAAGCTAAACATCTCTGTAAACTAGACAAAATTCTGAACTCAGCAAGGGGTCATTTGTGTAGACCCTACAAGGTTTTCCTACAGAAAATAACAGCTGAAATAAAAAAATATTGAAATTGAGCTGAAAACAACAGCCATTTTTCTTTATGTTTTACTCTGTAACTTTTCCCTGCGATGTTAGATTTTTGAAAGCAATATACCGTTATGTCTGCTGGACTCTTCTGGTTGCGGGGATATAAAGGGCTTGTAGGTTCATCGAAAACCCTAGGTACCCAGAGCCAATAAATGAGCTGCACCCTGCAGTTGGTTTTCATTCTATACTGGGTACACAGCAATTCATTTGCTGAAATATGAAGAGTGAAAAATAGGTATCAAGAAAACCTTTGCATTTCCAAAATGGGCTCAAGATAAGGTTTTGAGGAGCAGTGGTTATTTGCACATCTCTGAATTCCGGGGAGCCCATACTAGCATGTGAATTGCAGTGCATTTCTCAAGAAGACGTCTTTTTTACACACTCTCTTATATTTGGAAGGAAAAAATGTAGAGAAAGATAAGGGGCAATAACACTTGTTTTGCTATTCTATGTTCCCCTAAGTCTCCGGATACAAATGGTACCTCACTTGTGTGGGTAGGCCTAGCGCCCGCGACAGGAAATGCCCCAAAACACAACATGGACACATCCCATTTTTTGACAGAAAACAGAGCTGTTTTTTGCAAAGTGCCTACCTGTGGATTTTGGCCTCTAGCTTAGCCGGCACCTAGGGAAACCTACCAAAACTGTGCATTTATGAAAACTAGAGACCTAGGGAAATACAAGATGGGGTGACTTGTGGGGCTCTGACCATGTTCTGTTACCCAGAATCCTTTGCAAACCTCAAAATGTGGCTAAAATAACACGTTTTCCTCACATTTCGGTGACAGAAAGTTCTGGAATCTGAGAGGAGCCACAAATTTCCTTCCACCCAGCGTTCCTCCAAGTCTCCCGATAAAAATGATACCTCACTTGTGTGGGTAGGCCTAGCGCCCGCAACTGGAAATGCCCCAAAGCACAACGTGGACACATCCCATTTTTTGACAGAAAACAGAGCTGTTTTTTGCAAAGTGCCTACTTGTAGATTTTGGCCTCTAGCTCAGCCGGCCCCTAGGGAAACCTACCAAACCTGTGCATTTTTGAAAACTAGAGACCTAGGGGAATCCAAGATGGGGTGACTTGTGGGGCTCTGACCAGGTTCTGTTACCCAGAATCCTTTGCAAACCTCAAAATGTGGCTAAAAAGCACATTTTCCTCACATTTTGGTGACAGAAAGTTCTGCAATCTAAGAGGAGCCACACATTTTCTTCCACCCAGCGTTCCCGCAAGTCTCCCGATAAAAATGATACCTCACTTGTGTGGGTAGGCCTAGCGCCCGTGACAGGAAATGCCCCAAAACACAACATGGACACATCCCACTTTTTGACAGAAAACAGAGCTGTTTTTTGCAAAGTGCCTACCTGTAGATTTTGGCCTCTAGCTCAGCCGGCACCTAGGGAAACCTACCAAACCTGAGCATTTTTTAAAACTAGAGAACTAGGGGAATCCAAGATGGGGAGACTTGTGGGGCTCTGACCAGGTTCTGTTACCCAGAATCCTTTGCAAACCTCAAAATGTGGCTAAAATGACACATTTTCCTCACATTTCGTTGACAGAAAGTTCTGTAATCTGAGAGGAGCCACAAATTTCCTTCCACCCAGCGTTCCCCCAAGTCTCCCGATAAAAATTATACCTCACTTGTGTGGGTAGGCCTAGCGCCCGCGACAGGAAATGCCCCAAAACCCAATGTGGACATATCACATTTTTTCATAGAAAACAGTGCCTGCCTGTGGATTTTGGCCTCTAGCTCAGCCGGCACCTGGGGAAACCTAGCAAACCAGCGCATTTTTAAAAACTAGAAACCCAGGGGAATCCAAGATGGGGTGACTTGAGGGGCTTTGACCAGGTTCTGTTTCCCAGAATCCTTTGCAAACATCAAAATTTGGCCAAAAAACACTTTTTCCTCTCATTTCGGTGACAGAAAGTTCTGGAATCTGAGAGAAGCTACAAATTTCCTTCCACCCAGCATTCCCCCTAGTCTCCCGATAAAAATGGTACCTCACTTGTGTGGGTAGGCCTGGTGCCCGCGACAGGAATAGATCACACAACAGTCAATGTTGGTCCTTACATGAGGCAGCTGTTGACCCTGGGTGATCCATTCCTGATGCAGGCACTAGGTGTAGGCACTCAAGTGGGGTAGTGTTTTTATCAGGACAGGTGAGGAATCACTGGGTGGTGGTAATTTTGTGGATCCCAGCATATTCGTGTAGTTTGTGTGACAGAAATGCGAGAAAAATAGAGTTTTTATTGAAATTTCAGATTTGCAGGGTATTCTGGGTAAGAAAACTTTGGGGAATCCACACAAGTCACACCTCTGTGGATTCCCCCGAATGTCTAGTTTTCAGAAATGTCTGGGCTTAGTGTGTTTCTCTATATGGCCGCCGAACCCAGGACCAAAAACACAGGTGCCTGCCTTACAAAACCAGTTTGTTTTACGAAAGATAATTTTGATGTCTCCACAATACGATTTGGGCGGTGGAATTTGGGGCTGAACTAAATTGGGGAGCTCCCAAGAGAGCACTCTCTCTCTCTGCTTGCCGCCGCATTCACCTGCTCTGTGGGTTGGGCTAACCCACTATTACCCAGTTGCACAGACTGCTTGCGAAGGGACAGCAGGACTGTTCTCATCACCTCCCTCATAATGTACTGGAAGAGGAGTTATCGAATGGGACTCCTCCGACTGAAAAATCACTCCCAGAGTCTGCGCCATTGTCCTATCCCTCAGATGCTGTCTCAGTATCTGATGTCTCAGTCTCTGATCCTATGTCAGAGCTTTCCTCTACAACCCGAGTGACGACAGCAGTCATCCAATAAGATGCCATCTCTGCTATTGGCTAAACTGTTGCTCTAAAACACTAGCCTACGTAGACAGTCACAAAATCGATGGTGTGTGTGAGATACGTGCAACAGTAGAGGCCACCTTACCTGCGCGTCTTCCCTCAATCAGCACGTTCTTTCAAGACACTCAAAAAACACCTTGTCACATACCATTCGTCACCGTCTTTAGCACCTCCTGTGCCCAGTCCAACAATCATTATTGGTGCTCCCACTCCCTCCTCCTCGGATTCCCTCATTACCACCCAGCAAAAGTGCCCTTCATCTCTCCATAGCCGCCCTCCACCCCGCACATACATTTCATTTGTATTATAGCGCAGGTAATGGCTGACTTTACTAATGTACTCAGCTATTTACATAAAATACAGATTTGCTCTTTGCAGTAGGCATATAAACCTTCTGCGCTTCTTTCTGCCACTAAAACTGCCACTAGACAAGTCTGACCCTTTTGTAGCTGAAACATAATCACAATACTTACTTGACTTTTTTATTGCTGCCTGTGTCGGGTCAGCTGTCTCTGTGTTTCTTTTTATACTTATCCTGAATTAAGAATGCAAGACAAAACAGTGACCTTTGACGTAAACAGGAGAGAGAAAAAAAGGCAGATGCCCATTTGGTGGCTGAGTATTAAAATGTAAAAACAGATAACCTGTTATAAATACTGGTTTCCATGCATATCAAAACTGTGTGATCTTATGCAAATATTTTATTTCACAGAGCCTCCTTTTACTTTATCACATGTGAGCACACTTTTAAATAAGTGAGTTCATTATATGCGCCATACTAGCACTTCTTATATTTGATTTAATAGACTGTAATGTAGCTGTATAAATAACAAGAGTCCAGCACATGTTTTCTGTTTACATACTTACTGACTTGCCTCTTAGTTCACTAATGGCATTGTCTAGGAGCAAGTTATGGATGCCTCTGAAAACTATCACTTTAGTTAAGTGGATGTCTATGCAGTGATATAATCTTAAGGTACTAAGGTGAAAGAAACGCTTCCACATTTAAAAAAAAGATTTTTTTTTAAAGAGATTGTTTCATGTATGATATAGAGATTGTATTATATTTTTTCATTATGCTTGTTGCACAATATACATACAAAACGTTTTCATGGCTCGGCTCATGCATGGACTCTTAGAGCCAAACCAAACCCATAGCTTGGCTCACCCTGTTAATTTACCTGTGCACCCTCCTTTATTTGTGACTTGGGCTTCGTACAAGGTTGCCTGTCCTAGAGACGAAGAAGAGTATGTGCAGTGAAGGTACATTTAAAATAAGTGATACCAAGGAAGGAACTCCAGGCCATTGTGTTGTATGTCACTGTAGTCATGAGTTTCAAGTTTCCAGTGAGAACTACTAGACAGAAGTGGGATGAGCAGAGGCATAGCTTCAGTGAGGGTGTGACACCACTCAAATGCATTCTTGGTTTGGTAGTCGGATCTGGAGGCCCTGAGTCAGGTCTGCTATGCCTGTTGTGGATTTTGTTTGTTTTATATAAATTATCTAGTGGCGTTTACCACTAGGTAGGTATAGTTAGGACTTAGTTTCCATATAAAAAGCGTTATTTACTAATGACAGTCATGTCAGTTGCTGACTGGAAAGTTTTGGGGTGATCCGTCCAGGAGGGGCAGAGAAAAAGGTGGGGTCCCAAAACACTTTTTCCCCATTCATTTTTCCATAGGACAAATTAAACAGCGATAACGCTAAAACTAGTGGACGGAATTACACCAAATTTTGCAGAAAGGTAGGTCCAGAAAGGGAACTTGTTTGTTTTGGTGTGGATCCGTTCAGTAGTTTTTGAGAAAGTAAGTAGAAAACAAATTTGTAGAAATAAGGACACAAAGGATTTGCGGCCCCCCTCTATCTTGTGCTGAAATCTGATTGGGTGTGAACACTTCAACCAGGAAGTGTTGGCAGCCATCTTAGGAATCTCCAGCAGAGTCCCAGAAAAAAAAATGTAAAAAAAAGAAAAGGGACCAGGGTACAGACACCCTGAACCCCCAGGGCAAAAACTTTTTTTTAAAATGTTCGCTGTGAGTCATGGCAGTTTTGTGGATCTAGTGAATTTTTTTTTAAAACAAAGTGCTGTCTCCCGTGGGAAAGCTACAATTTATGGCGCTATATAGGATCCCACTGAGTAAAAGGAGAGGCAACAGAACTTTGGAATTGCGAAAATTGGTGTCTAAGATCATTGTTGGGTAAAATACATTGTATGCTATTGGATTGAACTTGGATGATGAATTGGAAGCACATCTGGGGTGACTGCTTCTAAATAACTGAGAAGGAGGTTAGACCAATGTTTTGCCACAGCACAGCTCAGGTCCTGATTTGTTATGGCCCTAATGTGTTCAAGAATCCTTTTCTTTAATGGGAAAATTGCACTGCCTATGTATCTTAGACCACATTAACATTCAAGCATGTAAACTACATATTTGCTAATACACGTGATTCTCTGAGTAATACATTTCTCTTTTCCTTTATGATCTCTAAATGTTTTTGTATTTCTCGCAATTTGGCACACTTTATACTTATTACATTTATAGAAGCCCACAGTTTTACTACTCAACCAATTACTTACTGTTGGTGCTATATAATGACTATTCACCAACATGTCCCTCTGTGATCTTCTATAAGTTACTAGTGGTACGAGTAGAATAAATAACCAGAGAGGAATTAACAGATAGATTGTTTAGAATAATTGTGGTTTTTAATCAGCTTTGGGGTTTTCTAAGTTTGTTTTAGATTGACTAACTACAATATCCAGAATGCATTGTAACGGTTGGAAGGAATATTGATTATAGAAGGGGAAAGAAAGGAAGGACTCATTTACCGTGAACAAGACTCGAGAGTCGAAACGCGTAGGTGGTTGTTGCTTGCAATTAATACATGTTAATTTTGGATCCCATGGAGTGCAGTGAATTTCTTTATTTTACAATATTTCCGTATTTACATGCTAACATGCATAGTAACTGGTTGACCAGAAAAGTAATAAATCGGAATCCACTGATATACTGGCGGTAGCACGCTTGGAAAGCTGTGCCAGTCAATTGTTTCCAGGTATGGTACTGGACTTCAGACACCAAAAAGGTGAAGGGATGAATGCTTGCAAATAGTGTTACAAGTCTAAACAGTGGCAAATGCTCAGGGTAGCATTCTGGTCCACTACCCTGAACAAGTGTTCCATTGGTGGGCCAGGTAGTTGCCAGTGAAGATTGAGCCTTTCAAAATTTATGGAAACATTTTGGGGGTCATTCCGACCCTGGCGGTATCCGCGGGAGCACCGCCAACAGGCTGGCGGTGCTCCTTTGGGCATTCTGACCGCGGCGGTACAGCCGCGGCCAGAAACGGAAAGTCGGCAGTGTACCGCCGACTTTCCGCTGCCCAGGGGAATCCTCCATGGCGGCGCAGCTTGCTGCGCCACCATGGGGGATTCCGACCCCCTCACCGCCATCCTGTTCCTGGCGGTTTCGACCGCCAGGAACAGGATGGCAGTGAGGGGTGTCGTGGGGCCCCTGGGGGCCCCAGCAGTGCCCCTGCCAATGGCATGGTTACTGCAGGGGCCCCCATAAGAGGGCCCCACTTTGAATTTCAGTGTCTGCTTAGCAGACACTGAAATTCGCGACGGGTGCTACTGCACCCGTCGCACACCTTCCACTCCGCCGGCTCCATTCGGAGCCGGCTTCATCGTAGAAGGGTATTTCCCACTGGGCTGGCGGGCGGCCTTTTGGCGGTCGCCCGCCAGCCCAGTGGGAAACCCAGAATGACCGCCACGGTCTTTTGACCGCAGTACGGTCTTCTGGCGGTTCCCGCCGCCCGCCAAGCTTGGAATGACCCCCTTTGTCTTTTAATTCATTGAGATAAGTCTTATGGCTGGACTTCTTGATGATAATAACCACCACATATTCTCGGGATGTAGCAGCTTCTAATTCCCTGAATTTCAGATGCTAGCATAAATTGGCTTTCACTTACCACAAACCAATATTTTTATTTTAGTTTGTTAATAACTTATTTTGTGAGTTATATGCTTCCAAAGCATTCAGACCTACGCCCATTAGGGTAATGACTGTAGCATTATAGGTATTGAATCACCACTCCAGCTAGTTTGGGAGAAACAGACCATTTACTGTATATGGTTCCACCTATATCAGTGGTATAAAGAATAAAGTGCAGGACTATTTAAGAACACAGGACTAAGACACACCCATGTCTTCATCCAGTATTCATGCAGATCTTTCTCATAGCATTATCCTTTGCTACTATTGCTCAATTGCTTGTGTGAAATGATTGAGTAGCTCTTGAATAGCTCTTAAACGTGATTGGGGGACCTACATTTAAAGTTTCTCTCTGTTGAAAAGTTCAAGGGCTTGTGAATCATCTTCAATATATTATATTCTATGACCCATCTCTGGAGCTCCTCAAGTAGCAGTCTTGCATAATGGGGTGTGGACTGCAGCACATGGATCAGACTGCATTGGCCTGAGCTCCTGTGCAATACCCTTAAACTCTTGGGTAATCCTGTGCTCTTAGTGAGTTCAGTGATTGGATCTGATGATGGACACATCAGGTGGGAGAATGAAACCATGAGCCTCACCTGCAGGGCCTCTGGCTTCAGAACACTGGTAACAAAGGGGTGGGACGGTGGCCCGGATGGTAGAAACAAGATTGAGCGTGGGAGAGATGTAAGTCCAGAACCGACAGCAGCAACCCCCTCAGGGTCCAGGGCACACCCTGAGTTGAATCCCATGAGTCAAAGTGGGATTGAGGCACAAGCAAGCATTGCAGAGAAGTGCGTTGCAAGCAGTGGAGGTGACATTTCTGAGGTGACAGAGGAGGCTGGGACGTGGAAGGATCAAACAGTGGAATGGGGCCCTGGATGTGAGTTGTAGAGAGAGTAGCATTTGTGTGCTGGGGGAGTACCTGAGTATACAGTGGAGCAGGGGACAGCCTGATTGAGGAAGGAGAGGGGGCTGCCCTGCATGATTAGGAGATGCAGAAGAACGGGACCCACGAAATATCAGAGCTGTGGGCCTTCCAGAAGTCATCTAAGGATCAGACTTGGTAGTGTACTTGAAGCAATAGTTCACAAACAAAGTAGCCCTCTAAGGGACTCTACAAAATTTCCCTGCACACTGCCCTCCCCAGGTAGGGTCCCCTAGGTCGGTGTTGGCCCGGCTACTACATTACTGAGATTGGGACACAATGTTACAGAGGGCAACAATGCTTGGGCCATACAAAAGTGGAGAACTGTCAAGTGTCCTTGTTCTCAGATTATGCTGCTGCAGTCCAGTTTAAAAGGACATTTGTTATTGAAGATAAGAAAGCTCTAAGAGAGGCTGGATTTCGCTCTGCATTGATGTGCCCTGCTAAGTGAAAAGTGATAATAAACAGTAAATAGCTCATTTTTATGGAACCATATGAGACATCAGAATGGCTAAAACTGTATAAAACAGGGAAAGACAAGACCACCTTGACCAAACAACAGTTCCTAAAGAAAGAGAGATACACCAATGTCATAGAGGACAGCCTGGGCCATCCAGATCCCAAGCTGAAAAAGAAAAAATTGAAGCAATAAAAGCAGCAACAACACTTAGCCAAACATGAAACTCAGTCCTTGAAACCAGTGCTGGATCAGGGCTGTCAGGTTCTGAATCTGAACCTTATGCACACTCAGATGTGCAAACTGAGATGTCAAGTATAACGTCTAAACTTACAAATGATCTATAAAGAATGTCTGGGTGTTGTCATGCCCCTGCTCCAGTAAGTGCAGAAGTGACAAAGCTTTCAGGCTTTTGAGGTGACAATGATACATGGTACCAGGATGTAGAGAAATGTATTTCTGTGGAGGGGGATTACAGGAATATTCTATAGAAATGGAGCAGGCATGCCTCCACTGGGTTGCTTCGAACTATTAATTAAAGCCCAAGGGAGTAGTTAACTTAAACAGCTTTAACGTTTGGGCGAAGGGCTGTTGCTACTTTGTTTTTGGAGTAGGTATGTTGAGAAATGTGACTTTTATGGCAAATCTGGCATCAGTCAGTAGTGCTCATGACGCCGATGGGAGAAGGACTTCCCAAAAAATGTTGGGTGGTGGTATCGATATGAAAGTGAAGCTCTTGGGGAGGGGTTGGGACAGTTAGTGATGAAACTATCAAAGTTATGCAGTAAGGGGCATACATTTCTAACATGGATTGTTGCAGACATGAGGTATGCAGCCAAACGATACGAGATAAGGGCCTATTTCAATAGCTGTGATGTTACATTGACCCTGTTACAGAAGACACATCTCACTAAACCTGAGGGTGTTCATTTGCAACATAGATTAAGTGGGATAAAATATGTCACAAAATATTCATTGTTTGCATGGGCAGTCCTTATTTAGGTGAGGCCTGGAGTATCGTATGAAACTTCACATGCCCTGCTAGATAGAGAGGGTCACTATGTATCAGTGAAAGGGAAATTAGATGTCATTGAGATGCTAATTGTAAGTATGTATGTACGAAATTAGGATCAGTAGTCATTTCTTGATTATCTCTCACTGTAGCTAGCCCAAGAGAAGAGATGCCCCATCTTGTTGAGTGGAGATTTGAGCTATACTGTGGAGATTTTTCTTGATTGGTATGCACCACGGCCCAGATTTACCAAATAGTCATGCTGTGCTGTGCTGAGTGACAGGGAGAGAACAGGAGAGTGCCATGACTACAGAGATATGCCTCTCTCCTTCCTTCTCCCTAGCGCCAGCGCTGATTTTAGCTGCTGTGCACCACGCACATACCTTTGCGCCATAGGTGTGTGCGTGACACTAGCATAGGTCTTGTATACTTACAGCACAAAATACTATGCTTAGACACACTTCAAAACTTTTCCCTCATTGTATGTGTGCTGCACAGCGCAGCACACAAGCAAATTTAGAAAATAAAAGAGAAATGAAAACATTTATCCTTTTAACACCTGCTTTTAAAATGAGTTAACTTTTGGCGCACAACCCTGTCTACTATTGTCTGTATATAGGGTTTTGCATCAAAAGGTATGGGTGGTTGCATGGGAGTGCCCATGTACCACCCATGTAATGCCCCCTTGACAGCAAGTAACTTACTTTTATGATACTATCCAGCGCAAAACAAGTTTTGCACTAGAAACTGATTTAGTAAAAACATGCAACCTATCCACACTTGGGTACAGTTTTTATATTCGAATGCTTAAAACCCTTAATTTAAAGCCATGCAACATTTATGTTTGTGAAACATAGAATCATATGGATTCAGGAAAAGCATCCTTTGTATTTTGAGAAGAGAACTCATTTGTATCATTTGATGCATAATCTTTAAAACGTCGTACAGCCTGTCCGGACTTTGGAAGATTGGCATCAAATTATTGGAGTCTGTCAGAAGTTTTAAAGTAGCTTTAGCTGGGTGACCACATAACGACTAAGGTTCAATTGGTCCTCCCATTTCTTTTAACTTTGTCATGAATCTCTGAGAAAAAACATTCTACTGCGAAAGTTCATAATCTATGTTTAAATTCTTGTATTTCTGTTGTTCTTGGAAGCTTCTGGGAACCAATGTTCGCCTGATTCCACATCGCCGTCTCTTTATTTACCTTTTGGAGGTAATCTCTTCCTCCAACCCTTCTCTGTCTTCCGATTCCAAAGCAAGGAGTCTGGTGTGTCTGGATGCCAGTTATGACAACTTAATTCTTCCAACAGTGACATATGAAAAATCATAATGATTGATGAATGCGCCTGTTATTGCCCTTCCTTTGTCATTGGTCTGCCCTGGTCCGAGTAGTGAGAAGAAAAACTTTGCTTATTGATCTCTTAGCAAGGCAGTTAGTTTTAACACCTTTATAAGTTCTCTTTTAGCATGCTAAGCACAAAGTCTTTGCCACTTCGGTGGCAATTTGTTTGATCTATATTATTTTTATCCTGATGTCAGGCAGTCTCCCCATTAGGAGCTGAAGCACGTAATTCTGACTGCACCCCAGGCGTTGCAAAAGTAACTTGACAATGTAATCAACATCATTTATACTGTGTTCCGTAACCCTATTAATGTAAATTGAAGCATCAAACTATATTATTAAAAGTGCATTCACAGTAAATTTTAGAGGTTCCCTTTATACCTGTGAGTTCTGATGTTCAGCTTTAACAAGAAATTTGTAGTTCCTATTCGTATTTACGTTTACATAATGACATGTTGCCTTTATTGAAAAGCAGGTTGCATATGTAACCATGTATTGATTGCTCAAGTTTTACATTTACTCTGATATTATGGCTACATTCATAATCAAATGTCTAACCAAGCTTATTAGTGGTGTTTGACAAAGTTAGTCTGAGTAGGCCTACATTTTAACGTGTGAAATGTGTTTTCTGTGCTTCATGTATTTTAACTTTGCAGGTGCACATTCTTGGTTGTCTAGAGATAGAAAGGCCGAGCAAGAAGACCTTCACACTAACTGGATGATTTGGTGTACCTCCCATTCATTTACTAGCTGGGAAAAAGAACCTCAAAGCCAACCAGTTCTCTAGTGTTCTGTGGGATGAGAGAATCACTCCATATTGCAAGTGTGTTCCATGAGAAGGAAAAGTAATTGGGTTTCTGATGACATGTTTAGAAGATACAGATGCCCCTGGAACTTTCCATATTAATTTAGTACTCACACTGTTAGAATTGCAGCAGATCTCTTTGAGACTCTGAGCATAGACCTTTATGTGTTATGTCTTATGTTGAAATGACTAAGGGCCTGATTGAGAGTTTGGCAGAGGGGTTACTTTCTTACAGCGGTGATGGATATCCCGTTGGCCGAAATCCCATTATATCCTATGGGATTTATATTTCAGAGGACAAGGTATCCCCCACTCTTGTCACGGAATTACCCCTCCGCCAAACTCTAAATCAGGTCCTAAATCTGTTTCGGCATTTCAGCTTGCCGATTTTGACTTCATAACTCTATAACCTGCTTTTGATTTGCTCATATATTATAATGATTACTAAGTTGTAGTAAATCTACTAAACTTTAATACTGATTCCTGGTCCTTTTGTGTAGCTAAGTAGGCTTTACAGAATTGAAAATTTTAATTTACTCCTTGTCCCCAACACTCTTAAAAGATACAGAATAGAACTGATGATTGCTTGCATGCGTGCTCCAGCAGAACTCCCCAGTACCACTGCATGAAGCTGTTTTCCATCTCTAGTAATTGCTGTCTCTTAATCTTTTGCTTCATCACGTAATGGCTATTGCTTGACCTTTTAGTGTGGGCCTATACGCCACCTAAATTGTTGCCTTAGAATCTTTTGAGCTTTAGTGTTCTGTTCATTCACATACCAGGTCTTGTGTATCAGATGTTAAGAACCCTCCCTTAGAGAATTACCTTCTATGATTCTTCCTTGCCCCATGGTCATCCTTCCCCATACACTGCTGTTTTGCCAAACTTGTTTCCCCAATTAATGCCTCAGACAAAAACCCTCGCCAAAACCTGCCCTGCCCTATGCTTCTGCCACTGAATAATCTGTAGCCAATAATGAAGAACAAACCTGCTACTGATCTCCCCTGACTGTTTCATCCTGTATTTAGGATGTGTTTTGTGTTATATAGCTAAGGACATATAGGCCTCCACAATAGGTCAACGTCTTTCTGTTTGTTGTCGATAAGGCAAATTATTCTTCCAGCCACAGTTCTAGACTTTGGGGGTCATTCCGACCCCGGGCGGAAACCGCCCAAAGATCGCACCGCGGTCAAATGACCGCGGGGGTCATTTCAACTTTCCCGCTGGGCCAGCAGGCGATCTCCAAAAGATCGCCCGCCGGCTCAGCGGGAAAGCCCCTGCAAAGAGGAAGCCGGCTCCGAATGGAGCCGGCGGATTTGCAGGGGTGCGACGGGTGCAGTGGCACCCGTCGCGATTTTCACTGTCTGCTAAGCAGACAGTGAAAATCTTTGTGGGGCCCTGTTAGGGGGCCCCTGCACTGCCCATGCCAGTGGCATGGGCAGTGCAGGGGCCCCCAGGGGCCCCACGACACCCGTTCCCGCCAGCCTGTTCCTGGCGGTGTAAACCGCCAGGAACAGGCTGGCGGGAAGGGGGTCGGAATCCCCATGGCAGCGCTGCAAGCAGCGCTGCCATGGAGGATTCCCTGGGCCAGGGGAAAACCGGCGGGAAACCGCCGGTTCCCCTTTTCTGACCGTGGCTTTACCGCCGCGGTCAGAATGGCCCGGGAAGCACCGCCAGCCTGTTGGCGGTGCTTCCTCTGCCCTCCACCCTGGCGGTTTGAAACCACCAGGGTCGGAATGAGGGCCTTTGTTCCTTGTTTTTTTAACCCTACTACTGTTCCCTAATATCAGGAGTTTTCTTGTGTCTTTCTCTTCTCATTCTGTTTTCACTATTTTGATCCATAAACATCCTATTTGATGTCTTGTGGTCTGAGCCATCAGCTGTGTCCCTTCTTTCTCTTGTCATTGTCACAGCTCTTTCCTGACTTCACTACACTCTTAAAAAGGTCTTCCTTCCGTTCTTTTCTGTCCCACATATATCAGCACATGCAACGGGAGAAATACCACTGTGAGCAGTAACTGGAACATCCTGTATTTAGGTCCTGAAGCTCATAGTCCTTTAACATCTAATGAGGATGTTGCTCGGGTTTAGGATCAAAGCTGACCTAATTTAAAACTCTTTCCTCACCAATCTTCTTTATCCAGTGACCATAGCTTATAATATTTCTTTCACAATAAAAGCTAACCTCCTTAAGATATTTGGGAGTATTCCTTCTAAATGCAGCCTTCAATTAAATTAAGGGTTCAGGTCATCTTGAGTCCGGCTAAAATGAGATTGTGAGCTAGAAGAAGTGATTCAAATTGGTAAGGTAATAGTGCTCTTTTTGCTGGCACCAATTTTCCAAGTGAAACCAGACTGAATTTGTACAGGAAAAACACTGCAAATTCCAGGTTTTTCACCTCAGTACAAGGGCAACATTACCATTCCCGATAACATGGTGCCATAAAGACAGAACCACACAATATCAGTAAAACTGGATGTGGTATTATCAGATCATTTTGCCACATGAGTTTTTATAATGTCCTTAACATGACAATTCTTCAGAAGGCTCTCTCTGTAGATTCAAATGCAGCCAGCTGCTGGTAGATTATTTTACGTGTTATATATTTTCACATACTGCTTTTAAAGACATCATAATGAACAGGATGCCAATGCATTTTAATGACACCCCTTAAGGCATCTTCTACATAATACCTGTGTAATGTATCATAGAGCAATCAAGCAATGTTAAACCAAGTCACCATGCGCTGTTTATGTTTTCTTCCCCCTCTTTTGAAAGATCTACTACTGTACCTGTGAGTGATCTTCAGCAGCCCTGCTCCTCTTCTATGCTAGGACTTTTACCCTGTGAAGCAAGAGATGGTCTGTTTTTTTCATGTGTGTTATGGAAGCTTCTCATGTAATATGTGGCTTTGTGACTCAGAATTAGAGATCTTCTATGTCCTACCTCTCATGATATATCAAGCACAGTGCAATATTTGAAAAGTAGCATCTATCTCAAAATAGAGGGGAACATTGTGATGAGATGCACTGCGTAGATGCAGGCACCTTCAAAATATAAAAGGTAACTAAAATGAATCTGTATTTTTCTAGTAGTTTTTATGGAGAAGGTGTCCTTGTAGGAGATCCTCTACATTTCACTGTGGGTGAGAAAACAATGGAGCTACTTCATCAGCAAGATCCTGACTTTCCACTGTTCCCAACCTGGTCTGTCCATGAATGTATAACTCACTAATGGCAAAGACTGTATGCAGGAGTCTGAATAGGACTCAAGAAGCACAGCCTCTGGAGCTTTCATTGTGTCTTCTCTCAAATGGGTTAAACCCATGAAGCCATGTTCAGTTCCTAGGCAGAGTGACCCCTTGAACCCAATAGTCACTTGGGAGGTAGTTGCCTCTCAGGCTCTTTGTTCTTTATATTTCAGTGAGACAGCCTGAGAATGTGACTAGTGGTTTCAAGAACTGACCTCTCAGTGGATGTTTTGCCACAACAAAGTCCAAGGAAGTCACTTGGGATTAAACAATGTTCCTGAACATAAGATCATGAATACACACATTAAAGAGTCATTCCAGTTTTGAGGGAAATTTAAAGACTATGCCTTTGCAACAATGAGTATTCAAAGCCAGATTTCTGTCACTCCCACTTCTTACCACACTTTCAAATACTATGGTAAACCCATTGTCCATTAAATTGTTGCTCTTTAGCTTCGTTGCATGTTGCACTAGGATGATTGCATTTCTAGCAGACTAGCTTATTTTGATGAATAAGATAAGATGTAAAATTAGTCAGTGTAGCGTGGCTTTCATCGTTGACAATATGCCTTACTATGTACAAAAGGCAAAGAGCATTCTGGGTACAAATGCACTCAAAGTTTAGGGATTGCCGTATGCTTCGACATGACGGATTACTTCAAGCAACGGAATTCTCCAATCTGTTTTTTAAGGGAAATCTACAAGAGTTTAGTGGTCCAAATGTACGCCGAGAGTTGACTTGGAAAATCACGTTCTCTGATTTAGAGTGACAGTATAGAGTCTTTCTCATTGGATCGGGAGTTATTCTTTTGGTGATCAGTTGGTAGGCACTTGCCAATCTTGGCTTGTGCCTTACTGATTATTTCTTTTTTCTTCATACCCTATCCAAGTATCAGACCATTGCATATTTCACCGCTCATACTGCAGATAAAATCCTGGTCATTGAATGGTCTAACTCAGTGGACTTATCCCTCAGGCTTAAAGATCTTGTTTTCACAAACACTTTCAACTGTGCCCAGGTGAAAACGCTCCTTCTGGAGGTGCTTCAGGGTCATGTGCCTTTGTAGGCAATGTTTGGGACTCACTCAGCTGCTCCGTCACTGGACTTGGATTTTATAATGCTTGGGTGACCTTCAGAACCCTGAGAAATAGAAATGTTGCCTGGTCCAAATAATGAACCCTGTGCAATGCTCAGTGCATCTAGTCGTACGGTGATAATATCATTAAACAGGACAGCTTGTGACAATGTTCTCTCCGGCATATCAAATGCTGCCAGCTGCTCCCAGCTCATCATAAGATACATGATGCCTGTGTACCACGAGCTGTATTAAAAGAAACTGCATCGAAAAGGATGACACCATAGTTATAGAGGATTCTCTGAACAAGAGCTAATTGATATGTCTCACCACCTGTGTAACCTGAGAGCTTTTTTAACAGTACATCACCCCCCCCACACACACACACACACAAACACACACACTCACAGGTGCTAAGGACTCTTTGATCGACCATAAATCAGACAACTGCAGGACTGATGTTAGATCACAAGGCAAGCAGCTGCTTCAAACCCAAACTCGCCTTACCGGTTCCTTGTCTCCCGTTCTGAGCTCGAAACTCAACCCTCTAAGCAGCTATTTATTATTCACGACATAGAATTTTGGTCCCGGCTCGGTTACATGATGCAACACAACTGTTCACCTATTTTAAACCACAAAAATAATATGCCAAATATGTGTGTTCACCGAACAGACAACTTTAGAACAAAAACAAAAACAGAGTATACGTCATGGTTCACGTTAAGTAGATATATTTCTATTATTAAATGGCTATCATTAACTCATGGTTACAAATCTTACTAGGGCAGGTCGCACTCTGGTTTGTATAAGCATGCTTTCTGCAACAAGTAAAATAAAGTGAAGCACTATCAATTAGTCATCTGATGATATCCCCTAACTTTGCTGGTCTATTAATATTATTTTAGGTAAACTCTACCTTGGAAACTCTGACCAGCATAACCATGTGTAGATTCCATATGAAGCCTATAGCAGAAACACTGGTTTTAAATCTCATTGTTTCATAGCTCTGACAACACTGAAGTGAAACACCATACCTCAAAGTCCGTGGTCAAGATACAGTGGCCTTCATTCTTTCTACTCTGGTCCAAGAGACCCTCAATAAACTTATACATCACAATTATTCTTCCCTTGCATCATCTCCCCACTGGATCCTAACTTCTAACTATCCTAGGGCAGCTGAAATTGATAAACTTTTAAGAACGCCTGTTCCACCTAGACTCAAATCACCTATTGAGACATTGTGGGAATCAGGTGTTGTTTGGACAACTTTTTTTATAGGATAGCATATGGTATAAGATACATTCCACTGCACGCATTGCAAGCCTCATGCAGACCCTTTCTTTTTTATAATAGACTTGTATACACTCCTGTACGCCTCTACAAACTCACAATTACACAAAATGACAATTGTTGGTGCTGCCACACTCAGCAAGGTACTGACTTTCACATGTTTTTTTCTTGTCCATCCCTATCTACTTTTTGGTCCTCAATATGGTCTCGCATTTCAGCAATAGCTCAGATCTCCTTACCAATATCATATGAATTACTGTTTTTGGGTGGTATACACGAAATCTGGAGTTCATTCAAGCCTCTTGGAAAATTGGTGGACCTCTTGCTTTCTATTGCAATATCTATTATTACTTCTAACTGGAAATCTTCAGAGAACATTACTCTCAGACAGTGGTGGAATTCTGTATGGTATGATCATAGCCTTGACAGCTACAAGCTTGATTCAACAGGAACTTTCTTCAAACGTCATCAGCTATGATTGCCATTAAGTAACTATCTATCACGCACTGGGAAGGAAATTGCTTTTTCTCCTCCTTTTTAAAAATTTCAATATATTTCCTGTTTTTCTTCTTATATATACTTATTTAATCTTACATTCGCTGTAACTACTGTATATTACCTCTCTCTCCTGTGTTTTTCCTTTTCACAAGATCTCACAGAGGTTCTTCATGCACTGTGACAGAACTGCATGCTTTGTAGGAATCCATGTTGTAGATGTTCTCGTAATGATGCAATAATCAAGACTGTTGCTGCCTGCAACCATTACTGTATTGTCCATTCATTTTAAATAGGTTACTTTTAAATTGTGTAATAGCATACCCCTTGTTTGTAGGGTAAAGGGGAACATTATATATTAATTATTTGGGTGGTCCATAGCATAGCCTATTTCATGTGACACAATTGGCTTATGTTATGTAGTTTTGTTAGTTCAGCCCTACAATACCACCTCATGTTATGTCGAGAGTGTTCTTCACTTCTCTGAAACTATAAAAAAGTGCCTTTTCAGGAATGTGTGACAGACTTTCCTTAGACTTTCTAGAGTGCCAGATTTTTGCCAGAATATTTGCTCATTTCTACGAAGGCAAATCCTATGACAGTCTGTTACTTGATTTATGCTTAGAAGAGGTTTCCTTGCTTCCATGGTGGGAAGATCCCATGTCAGACTATTATCTGACTTTATATTGAAACTTTTGCTTTTGAAGTGATGGTCTCCACATTACTACTAATTGAGTAGATTTAAGTGTGTTCATTATGGAACTTTAATTTGATTATGGCTAATTCTTTTATGCTATGACTTTCCACAATTGGCTTCATTTTTGTGCATTATTAAAGCTGACTGGAAAGTCACTATCTCATTTCTTTTTTACTTTCTGTAATGATTATTTAATTTTGAATAAACTTTTATGCTTTTTGACTTTCAATATTGTCCTGTGAAGATTTCTCTTATTGTACCAATGGAACCATCCTTTGAGACTCACACAGCCCTGATCCTGCATATCGGCCTTTGGAATGTATTGATGCAAAGGGCCAACAGGTGAACAGAATCTGGGGAACCTTAAATAATATACACCTACATGAGTAACATCATATGCATTTCAAACTGTACTTTTTATCTACCTGATGTTAATGGGAATCCCTCAATGAAAAACAACCATTTCATTGCTGGCTATTGATCTATACTTCTGTATTTCTTTCACTGTGGTAAAGCATCCTGCTTATTATGTGAAATAATTGTGGAGGGGTTGGGATAGATATAATTCAAGGGAGAGAAGCTGTATCTCAAATGATTAAAGAGAAAACATAATATATATGTTACACTATAAGGCCACATTCTCAATGATTGAGGTGGACACCTGAGTAAGTGCTCTCCTACATGAAAGTGTTTTTCTTACTGACTCACCTGTACATGCATTCAAAGAAGGAAGGAACCCACCAAGTGATTATGAACTAAACCCTGACTGACAACATCGCCAGACCTAATGCTTGTATGTCCATTACCACATAGTCAAACATGGCTTCAGTCCCTTCAAACTCACCCAACACACATGGCCGGCTACTGAATGCTTTAGTGGTGTTTGAGGCCACACAACCATAGGTCAACCAAGTTGGTAAAATCAGATGACTCTGCTGACACTACCACAGATCAACCCACATCATCTTTTAGGCTGACACATCGCTTAAAGGTCTACACACTTCGATTTACATATAACTGCCATATAACTTCGATCAACTACGTTAGAAATGGGGTCTTTGGTTGGCAGTCAGGTTACCCCCTGTCCATACAAGGAACCTCACTCTAGTCAGGGTAAAGGAGAATCACACTCAGTTAACTCCCGCTTACCCCCTTGGTAGCTTGGCACAAGCAGGTAAACTTAACTTCAGAGACAATGTGTAAAATATTTGTACCAACACACACAGTAATTTACTAAAAACACTACAAAATGACTCAACACCAGGTTAGAAACAGCAATATTTAACTGACCAAAACAAGATCAAAAAGACAAAAATCCAACATACACAAGTCAAGTTATGAATTTGTAAAGATAAAACTAAAAAATAGTGCATTGAAAAACAAAATGCTTCAATGAGGTGATAACACAGCATCGTGACCGAGTCATTCCCAACAATCGGACACCAATGGTGCTGGGTACAGAGTCATGCAGACCCCCAGGTACCTTAGTGAAATGTGAAAACAAGCCGGTGCACGAAGTCGGGGATCACGCATCACTTGATCTGAGGTGGCATCCGTTCCGGTGCTGCAGGGCAAAGGGTCACGGGGAGACATTGGGTCCTTGCTGCGGAGCGGTGGAGGTGAGGCAGCGTCAGTGCAAAGCATTGAATCCACGTACTTCGTGCAGAGTCAATTTCCGGCAGTCACGGCGTGGCGTGGCAACTTCCACTGAGTAACGGACTTTGACAGGGTTGCAGCGGTGTCAGGCCTGCAAGGGTCATCGCACTCTAGCGAGGACCACGGCTTCGATTGCAGGCGGCGTCACTGGATTCGTCAGCGGCATCGGAAGTCGTTGATGGCCCTGAGGCTTCACAACAGAGGGCAAGCTCAGTCCAAGCCCGTGGAGATTTTTCTCAAACAGGAATATACCACAAAGTCCAGTCTTTGTCCCCTTTCACAGGCAGAAGCAGCAACTGCAGGATAGCCCAACAAAGCACAGTCACAGGCAGGGACAGCACTTCTCAGCTCTTCAGCTCTTCATCTCTTCTCCTTGGCAGAGGTTCCTCTTGATTCCAGAAGTGATCTAATGTTCAGGGGTTTGGGGTCCACTACTTATACCCCTTTCTGCCTTTGAAATAGGCAAACTCCAAAGGAAAGATCCTGCATTGCCACTGCCAGGCCCCAGACAAAAACCAGGGGGTTGGAGACTGCATTGTGTGAGGGTAGGCACAGCCCTTTCAGGTGTGATTGACCACTCCTCCTCTCCCCTCAGCCCAGATGGCTCATCAGGATATGCAAGCTACACCCCAGCTCCCTTTGCGTCACTGTCCAGAGGAGAGGTGCAAACAGCCCAATCATCAAACTGACCCAGGAAGGGAATCCACAAACAGGCAGAGGCACAGAATGGTTTAAGCAAGAAAATGCTCACTTTCTAAAAGTGGCATTTTCAAACACACCATCTAAAAACAAACTATACTAAAAGATGTATTTTTAAATTGTGAGTTCTATTTCTATCTGCTCCCAAAGGGAAGCTGCACTTTAATAATATTTAAAGTCAGCCCCCATGTTAACCTATGAGAGGGATAGGTCTTGCACAGTGAACACTGAATTTGGCAGTATTTCACTGTCAGGACACGTAAAACACATTAGTATATTTCCTACCTTAAATATACACTGCACCCTGCCCATGGGGCTACCTAGGG
This sequence comes from Pleurodeles waltl, assembly GCF_031143425.1. NCBI lineage: Eukaryota > Metazoa > Chordata > Amphibia > Caudata > Salamandridae > Pleurodeles > Pleurodeles waltl. Next base: position 708,672,602 of record NC_090439.1, on the reverse strand, counting down.
TCTAGCTTAGGGGTGCCTCGCATGTAAGAAAAGGGAAGGTTTAGGCTTGGCAAGTGGGTTCACTTGCCAGGTCGAATTGGCAGTTTAAAACTGCACACACAGACATTGCAGTGGCAGGTCTGAACCACGTTTACAGGGCTACTCGTGTGGATGGCACAACCAGTGCTGCAGGTCCACTATTAGCATTTGATTTACAGGCCCTGGGCACCTCTAGTGCTCTGTACTAGGGGCCTACTAGTAAATCAAATATGCCAATCATGGAAAGCCAGTTACACATGCATTTTACATGGGAGCACTTGCACTGTTAGCACTGGATAGCAGTGGTAACGTGCCCAGAGTATCAAAAACAGCAAGAACAGAGTACAGCACTCATCAACAGCCTAGGAAACAGAGGCAAAAAAGTTAGGGGAGACCACGCTAAGGATGCCAAGTCTAACAAACTAACTCTCTTACCGGCACCACACCTCTAGCCTATGCAAAGCCATTATAATTAAATGAAACTATTTTTGTTTTAAATTGCCTTAAAGTAAGATCTCATACTAGAACTACATCACTGCTGTCACCTTGATTATTTGCCTAGAGCAGTGCTTCCCACTTTCCAGAGCCCACTAAATGAAAGGAACCCACACTGGCAGAATCTGGTGGTTAGTGTGCACTTCCTTTGTAACCTTCATTAATTAAGAGTGCATGGACCTTTAAAGTGGCTTCATGCCACTTCTAAACCATTTATTCTAGAGCAACAATGGAGTCATTTTGCAGTCTACTTCCAAGATGAACTTCTGACTGTCAGGTTATTGAAACTAGACCGATCTAAAGCTATGATCTTTTGTATGTCCTCCATGAACTGTTCGGAAAAATGTTATGTTGCATTCAAAGTGAACTATGCATTTTCTCTAACATTAGGTCCTCTACAACAGACCAACCATCAGCTAAAATATTACACACATGTTTGCCAATAAATGTTGTTAAGCTCTTACTGTTCATAATACAAACATTTCTCATAAGTCAACATGTCTCTCCAGCATGCTTCTTTTCCACTTCTTTGGACAAGGCAAAGTACATAATTTGCTTTCAAGAATGGCACCACAATGTTATCTGTTATATCTCTACACAGCCTACAACTAGAGCTCCTCACTGACTTATGTTGCCACACTGTGCACTCTTTCGGTTTCTCAAGATCACTTTAAATTCTGAAATCCCCTTCATCTGTTTTCAAAATTCTTTTATACCTTTATTTTTAATAAATAGTTTACTTTGATTAAACAAACAGTTGAACATTGATAATAGCAATAGACTATATTCATATTGATTAGAAAAAAAAAGCCACCTACAGAAGCTAAAAACATTTCAAGACAATTAGCCACTGCATCAACCCTCTGTCACATAATTCTGATTCCTCCTCTATAGAAAAGTGCAGTGTCATCAACCTCTTCTTCAGTGAAAAAATACAGATCTGACAGCACTAAACCTCCTTCAACTTTTACACCCATCTCTTCCAATAGAATTCCACAATGGTCCACCTTCAAAGTCCTATCTCTTGCAGATTTCACTGATATACTAAAATACCTCAAAGCCAATTCTAACGAAGAAGATGTCTTACCTTTGTTCTTTATAAAGGCTCTCTGTAGAAATGCTTTCCCTCCCCTACTCACTATTGTCATTTCCTTCCACATTCAAGGCATCTTCCCAGGAGCTCTTAAGGCAGGGTAAGTCCTCCTACTCCTAAAGAAACCGACACTAGACCCAAATGACCTCTCCAACTGTAAGTCCTTCTCTCACCTACTATTCATCAGCATTATCAGTAAAAAGCAGTTTATGCTCAACTATAAAACAACATTATTGTTAAACATCTCCTGTACAGCTCTCAGTCTTCCAATCACGCTTCAGCGTGTTGACTGCTACCTTACACATCATAGATGATGACCTCCTGACCACAGATGAAGATGACCCCTACCTGTGACATTGGTGGATCTTTCAGCTGCCTTTGACTCAGGTAATCATCCCACCCTCATACGAATACTGGAGTCTTGAATGGGATTCACCAGCAATGTCCTTCACTGTTACTCTTTTGAACTTTCCAACCAACACCAGTTTGTTCACATGGCCACCTCCTAGTCCCAAAAGATCCCTATTATCTTACTACTTCCCCAGCATTACATACTGTCCCACTGTCATCTTCAGCCTCTACATGGTGCCGCTTGGTGCTCTACTCACTCCTAACAGAATCAGGATTTGTCAATATGCTGAAGCTACACAACTGTAGTTGACAGTATGTTCTCCTTCATACATCCAGCACCTTAAACACGTCCTGCTCATTTTCCAGAACATGATGTTGAGCGCCTACCTTAAGCGCAACCTAACCAAAACAGATTTCCTGTTATGAGGAACAAACAACAAACATGAGACAGTACTATCTTGGCTCATGAACCTTGACTGCTTTGAGCCCCAACATTCAATCTATATAAGCCACTTGGATTCACCCTGGTCACCAACCTCACCCTCAACAATACATTGCTAAAAACACAGTGATGGCATAGTGGCAACTCTCTCTTTGAAAAAAAAATGAAAATGTTTTGTTATAAAAGCATCTTCAGAACTGTTGTTCAAGACTTATACTCTTGCATCTGGAAGGTGGGTTCACCCTACTCCCTGGGCTTCCAAACTCTACATTGGCAGAACGTGAACACATCCTGCATGCCACAGCACGTGTCATGCAGGACCGAAGAACTAAAATCACATCACCTCCATCCTTTTGGAACTCCATTGTTTCCTCTTGCTGACTTGTGCTACAGAAATACGACATACATACATAAGATACACACAAAAAGTATAAACAAACATTTTTTTAGTCAGTGCAAATTTCAATAACTTTGTAACATTAAAACTGACTTGGTTATTATTAGAACGATTTAAATTAGCAATTAATTCTAAATTAGAAGGGGCATCAAAATCATTAAGATTCAATTAATACCACAAAGCAATGTGATACCCACGATGAAATATTGATTTTGAGGTCTATTAACCCCTTGGAATTATTTCTCAAGATGAAGCCAAGCACTCTCCTGCTCCATTATGGAGTTTCTGAATAAAGTAAAAGGATGGGAAGAAACCATCAACGTAACTCAATGTTTATTCTCACAAACTGAAAGTCAGTATTCTAAACATCACACACCATTAGCCATAACGTAATGCTGTTCTCTTATTACTTTATTTCCTATTACTACTTTATCTCGTCACTTATATCTCACCCAGAAAACCCCTCTCTCTGCTCACATGTGCTGCTCAGCCCTGTGTAGGTAGGTATCGCCCTCATTCAGCATCCTACAAGATGAGTCTCCTGAAAACTATATTTCTTGGTTGCAGCTGGCTTATTTGGGCACCCGCTTTCCCTATCATCAGTGTTTTTAAGCAAGGTCAGAATCACATTTGTAATAGAAGGTCCGCGCATTCCATCTCCTTAGTCAGGTTGCTGTACATTTTTACTTACAGCTGCAGACTCTCATAGAAGCATGAGATGAAGTATGGAAGTTGGCTTAATATTAGTATGTCTCTTTAAAACTCTTGGGCACTTTATGCACAAAATGTGATTTTGTGAGTTAGTACATTAAAGTCAGATCTACTGGCTTTCTAATTGTTTTTTTAATATTTTGGTTTGACACACCTTCTGTCAAACGTAGGTGTTCTAAGTGAAGTGGCTGTTATGCCAGTGCCACAGCACAGCAACTACCTGATGCTCTTTGTTACACAACTAAGACAGAAGGGAGACCTTTACACCACACTTGTGAGGGTGATGGAGGAGTGCTTTGAGCCACCAAGCGTTATCTTAGTATGTAATCAAACTACTTTGTGAGTTCAGCGTGTTGAGGTGTTTGTGCAGTTAATGGTGATATTTGGCGGTCAGAGCAAGTCTAAGAGCCAGAGGTTCTTGATTGGGGAACATGTAAGTCACCTGACGAATTACAACATTAGGCAATATCAGAAGTAGTCTAAAGCTAAGGTTGTGTTAATCACCATAGGCAGATGACGTTTTTTCTTTATTTTGGTGTTCATCTTAATGGTGGTAAAGTTTCAGGGTATGCAGGGAGAAACATAACCATGAAAATGGGGTTGAGGCTGTTATCATTTGAGGTATCACTCCTATATATCCTACTTTAGAAGTATATATGGATCATTGTAAACTGGTAACATAGCATGTAGGAATAAGTCTACATTTAGGGGGGATTATGCATTCTGCAATAAACAGAACAAATGCAGGATTAATGATTTGGAAATTTAGGACTATGCATGTATATGCTTATCTTTAAAGTTTTATGCATGACTTTATATTGCACCTTGATGAGGTTTCTTTTAAATTTTCAGATGGCAGATCTCCCAATAGCAGTGGCCTCTGAGTCCACTTCCTAACTCCCCATGAACTACAGACCTGAGCTAAAAGGTAACACATGTAGGTTTTATGTGTTGAGATATGCTTGAGGAACGCAGGTTGTCTTTTAAAACCTCTGTTTGTACTAAAAGGAAACATAACTATAACAGGCACTTAGGGGGTCGCCGGGGCCAGGGTCGGCGGGAGCACCACCGACAGGCCGGCGGTGCCCCGCAGGGCATTCTGACCGCGGCGGTAAAGCCGCGGTCGGACCGGCAACACTGGCGGTCTCCCGCCAGTGTACCGCCGCCCTTTTGAATCCTCCAAGGCGGCGCAGCTAGCTGCGCCGCCAAGGGGATTCCGACCCCCCCTACCGCCATCCAGTTCCCGGCGGTCCGCCCGCTGGGAACCGGATGGCGGTAGGGGGGGTCGCGGGGCCCCTGGGGGCCCCTGCAGTGCCCATGCCACTGGCATGGGCACTGCAGGGGCCCCCGTAAGAGGGCCCCTACAAGTATTTCACTGTCTGCTTGGCAGACAGTGAAATACGCGACGGGTGCAATAGCACCCGTCGCACCTTCCCACTCCGCCGGCTCGATTACGAGCCGGCATCCTCGTGGGAAGGGAGTTTTTCCCTGGGCTGGCGGGCGGTCTTTTGGCGACCGCCCGCCAGCCCAGGGAAAAACTTAGAATACCCTCCGCGGTCTTTCGACCGCGGAGCGGTATTTCGGAGGGGGGAACTCTGGCGGGCGGCCTCCGCCGCCCGTCAGGGTCAGAATGACCCCCTTAATGTTTATATCCACTAGATTCAAGTATAAACTGGGAATAAAAATAATCCTGACAAAAAAGTTCAAACCAGCCCTTTTCACCTCCCCTGTCAATCCATTCTCTATCACCTTATTTCTCTCCTCTTTTTCTCTCTCTCTCACCCGCTTTCTCTTTCCTCACTCTCTAAGATCACTGTCTCTATTTCTCTCTGTCTCTAGCTTTGTTACTTTTTCTTTTTTCTTTCCAGAAGCCCCCAGTGAGCCTGCTGAAATTAACTACAATGACCCGGAGAAAGTGACAGACGTGCGTGCAGCAGCCCTTTGTCTTCAAACTCTGGCCTGCATTGGCCCAAGCCTTAAGGGGAAATGCCTGATGCAATAAATCATGAGTCTGGCACTGACTAGATGTTATAACTATGTTTTAAAATGTAAACTTTCAAAGGCATTTGTTAAGAAATTCAAAGTTCAAATTCGATATAATTGTGCATATTCTTCTTTCATTTTGTGTGTTTGTGTTCACCCAGTCAAGATACCAAATCAAAATGACAACAAACTTTGACCTTTTGTTTTTTTTAGTAGTAAGTTAACTGGTACAATGCTCTGGTTTTTATGAGATTACTAGAAGAGTGTCCTTTACTTTTGTCTGAGCATACTGTCCGTAATGGAGTAGTTGAGTGGAAGGTGAAAGTGTGAAGGGTTGAGGCAGTAGGAGAGCTAGCTGTGGGGAGAAAAGGGGCTAGCTGTATGGGCTTCAGCAGGGGCAGACAAGCTGTGGCAGTTATTCATAAGAGTTCTGAAAAGTAGAATTGAAATCTGAAGTCAGACACTTAGGGCCTCATTACAACCGCCAAACTCGTTCCTCCAACAGGCCACCAGTACGGTCTGAACATCGCCAGCCCTATTAAGAGTTCACCGTAGGGCAAACGGCGGGCGGAAGCACCGTTTCCGCCTGTGGGCCTGTGGTGAGCAGGGCCTTAACATTGACACCGGCTCCTAATGGAGCTGGCCTCAATGTAGCAGTGTGGTGGGTGCAGCAACATCCGTTGTGCATTCCACTGCCCGTAGTATGGGCAGTGGAATGCACAACGGGGTTGTGCATTGGGTTGCCCACAACGTCACTCTGCCAGCCTTTCCATGGTGGTGTAACCGCCATGGAAAGGCCGGCGGTATGGGGACTCATAATCACCAAGGCAGCACTGCTTGCAGTGCTGCCCTGTTCGGAATACAACTGCTGGGAACTGCTGAGCCTTAGAGTGAATTCAGGTCTATTGTCATTGAAAATTTATATGGGGAGTTTATGTCTGTAGCAGATCTGCAATTTGCCTTGGAATCTTAAGTGGAACAAAGGCAAGAATGATGCTTCAGATTTTTAGTTGTTTTCTAAAATGAAAATGTTGTTCTACCTCTTTAAGAGATTGGGGGAGATCATTCCTAAGCTTGGAGGACAGTTGACTAAAAACTTGACCACCCGACCATGTTTACTTAAGAGGGAGCAATGACAGGATATTTGAAAATGAGAAGAAAGTCCTAGAGGGAGGAAACTATTGGGACTGGTTTGTGGAGGTGCCAATGGCCAAGTTTTGTAATGGCTTGAATAACTAAGCAGAGTGACTTGGGGTGGATCCACTTTTTCACGGGAAGCCAAAAATGTACATGCATGTAACAAGTAATATGGGCCCTTTGCCTAGTCTATAAATAAGACAGGTGACCAACGTCTGGAGTGATTGCAACTTGTTAGCTAATTTCTTAGGTATCCCCAGAAGGAGAATATTACAATAATCATACCTTGGCTTTCTTGGCTAGAAGAGCAAAACAGTCTTGAATCAGTTTGAGTGCACTTACAAGACGTAATGCACATAAAGGCTTTCTGGGACATTTTGCAGTGTGAAGTATCTGGAAAATTTCACTAAATTGTTCTGTTTCATAGTAAGTGGGTATTTAATTGCAAATATATGATAATCCATTTTACCCCCAAGTGAAAGCAGATGGTAATTTGGTGTGAAGTATAAACCTAGACTGCATCTTATTTTCTGGCTTTCTGAAATGGCTGTTTTAAAAGTTACATTTAGTGGATGGCTTCTACAAACACTCAGATAGTGCTGAATTAGGAAATCTTCCTCTTTCTCTGTTATCAGCAGTCCTCTATAAAGCATGTGACAGCAGTACTTTGTGGTTCTGATGTCATCATCCTGTGCCTTGGTGCTGCATTCAATATATGGAAATCACATTCATTCAATTAAAGCAATTTGTTTTTTGTGACAGTAGTTTTGCTGAATCAATATTTGGAATGTGTATGGGTTCATAAATAAGAAATAGCAATTTCTAAATACTGATTTATTGAAATTCAGCATTTAGAAATTGGTATTTCTCAGAGTAGAACAGCTGACCCCTTGATCTATCAGATGGGTATTGTAGCCCTTAGAGTATATTAAATCTCTGGGAAATGGCCTATTCTTGTCTAATGCATCTATGTGTCCCAGTACTATTTCAATATAGCCACTAAAGTAGTATATTTCAGTTCTGGCGTTTATGCGCTAATGTAGTGGTTCTTAACCTCTTGACTTCTGTTGACCCCCACTGAATCATTACTGGAATCCAGGGACCCACCATTGAGCCATTACTGAAAGCCGGACACCCCAAGCCTATGCAATTTCCATGATTTGGATCCCAAAACAATAACAATACATACAAATACAAATTCAACAAGTGCTCAAATATTTAGATATTTTGTGTAATTCACAATAAAATATAGAAAAGGTTTTCACATTTTCAATTTTGCTTCTCAATTTTCATATACTTTATTAATTAATTAATTTCAAAATTATTTAAATTTAAAACACTGTTTCAGATCCCCTGAGTAGGCCTCACAGACCCCCAGGGGTCTTGGGACCACAGGTTAAGAACCACTGCTCTAATGCTTTCCATTTCATTGCAGCTGATTAAAGGACAAACAGCCCTCCTTTGTGTGCAATTGGGTAATACTTGAGAAGAAAATGGCTGCACGTTAGACGCTTATAGTAGAATAGTCCAGCTCTCCTACTCAGTGACAACTTGTGGCGAAAAGGCAAGTCCACAGATTTATTTAGAAACAAGCAGGCATCCACAGCAAGATTTGGTTTAACCATGTGCTTTGCTTATAATAATACATAAATGTATCATCTTTGGGAAAAGGAGACCATTCCTGTCCTCAGTTATTCCTCAAAAATTCTAACTCTCATTTTAACCAGCAAAAAAGTATGTCTCCTTCATTTTTGATGTTGATGCCAGGAGCCTCATGTTTCTGCAGTAGTCAGTAATTGTTATGTTCATAATACAGGATTTAAGCCAATATTTCAACTGCTATCCAAAACAAATGAACCTGGTGTTCCACCTAAATATCAACTCTACAATATTGCCAAAATATTGACTGTAATCAAAATATCATGACTGTGAAAACGCAGTGAAAAGTATTGAAGAAATATATCTTTTGCTTAACTTTCTTACAATAATATAGAACTTTAACAAATCAGTTAAAGTTTTTTTGTTGTTTATGTTGCTCTCTCATATTGTATATTGTTTTTATTATTTCATTGATGTTATTGTAGATGTACTTTTCATTATTTTAAAATATTATTATGGTAATGCATATTTTTGCATTGTTGGGTTTATGGGGGTTTGGATGGGTAAACTTTTTGGAAGTAAATACTTTATTGATTATTGTGTTAATAACATGTTTACTTTGTTGGTAATATTTATTTATTTGTTTACACATTTAATAATGTTTTAATTATTGGGTTGTGGGATTGAATAGGAGAATGGGTGGGTAGTGTTTTACATAAAAGATATATCCAGTGGTATTTATTGCTTAATCTGTTAATTATGACATTTAATTATGACATTTTTAATGTGGAATAATTTTATATGCTTCACCCCTTCGCTGCCAGGCATTTTCCCCCACTGTGCCGAGCTTTTTTTTTGGCTATTTGGGGCAGTTCGCACTTAGGCCCTCATAACTTTTTGTCCACATAAGCTATCCAAGCCAAATTTGCGTCCTTTTTTTCCAACATCCTAGGAATTCTAAAAAATACCCAGAGTTTGTGGGTTCCCCTGGAGGAGACCAATAAATTAGACAAAATACAGCTAAAGTTTCATTTATTCTTTTTTTAAATTGGAAAAAAGGGCTGCAGAAGAATACATGTGTTTTTTTGTCTACAAATGGTGTCAACAAAAGTTTGTGGTGCTAAAATCACCATCTTCCCAGCTTTTAGGAACAGGCAGACTTGAATCAGAAAATCACATTTTCAACACAATTTTAGCATTTTACTGGGACATACCCCAAAGTTACAATTTGTTGTATTTTCAGCCTCCTTCCAGTTAGTGACAGAAATGGGTATGAAACCAATGCTGGATCCTGGACAGATAAATATTTCTGAAAAGTAGACAAAATTCTGAATTCAGCAAGGGGTCATTTGTGTAGATCCTTGAAAGTTTTCCTACAGAAAGTAACAGCTAAATTAAAAAAATATTGAAATTGAGGTAAAAAAGAGCCATTTCTGTCCACGGTTTCTTCTATAACTTTTTCTAGCTATGGCAGATTTTTTAAAGCAATATACCGTTACGTTTGCTGGACACCTCTGGTTGTGGGGATATATAGGGCTGGTAGGTTCATCAAGAACACTAGGTACCAAGAGCCAATAAATGAGTGGCACCTTGCAATGGGTTTTCATTGTATACCAGTATAAAGCAATTCATTTGGTGAAATATAATGAGTGAAAAATAGGTATCAAGGAAAACTTTGTATTTCCCAAATGGGCACAAAATGAGGTGTCGAGAAGCAGTGGTTATTTACACATCTTTGAATTCTGGGGTCCCCATACTAACATGTGAATTACAAAGCATTTCTTTAAAAGACTTATTTTTATAACACTGTCTTACATTTGGAAGATAAAAATGTAGAGAAAGACAAGGGGCAATCACATCTGTTCTTCTATTCTGTATTTCCCCAAGTCTCCCGATAAAAATGGTACCTCACTTGTGTGGGTAGACATAGTGCCCGTGACAGGAAACGCAACATGGACACATCACATTTTTACATTGAAATCTGATGTGTTTTTTGCAAAGTGCCCAGCTGTGGGTTTGGCCTCTAGCTCAGTCAGCACCTTGGAAACCTACCAAACCTGTGCATTTTTGAAAACTAAACACCTAGGGGAATCTAGGATGGGGTGACTTGTGGGGCTCTCACTAGGTACTGTTACCCAGATTCCTTTGCACACCTCAAAATTTGGCAAGAAAACACTTTTCCCTCATATTTCGGCGCTGCAAAGTTCTGGAATCTGAGAGGAGCTACAAATTTCCTTCCACCTAGCATTCTCCCAAGTCTCCCAATAAAAATGGTATCTCACTTGTGTTTGTAGTCTTAGTGCCTGCCACAGGAAATGCCCCAAAACACTATGTGGACACATCAAAATTATCAATTACAAAACTACCTGTTTTTGCAGTGGGGGCACCTGCATTTTTGGTCCCGGGCTAGGCAGCCATCTAATGAAGCCGACCAAACCCATATATTTCTGAAAAGTAGACACACAAGAGAATCCATGGAGGTGTGACTTGCGTGGATCTCCCAGTGTTTTCTTACCCAGAATCCTCAGCAAACCTCAAATTTAGCTAAACAAATCAAATTTTCCACACATTTCTGCGTGGGATCACCACACTGGCACAAATTTCCTACCACCCAACGTTCCCCTCAGTCTCCTGATAAAAATGATACCTCACTTGTGTAGGTGGGCCAAGTTCCTGTGACAGGGAAGAACCAAAAACATGTTGAAATTGAGGTGGAACCAAAGCAGGTCCAAATGGGCAGTTTGAAAAAAAGCATTTTTAGGCTGACAAGTGGGGCAGAACGTTTCTTGGTATAGATGCGATAACGCTTGGTGGTTGGAATTTTGTGGATTCCTGCAGATTCCAGAAGGTTCCATCACAAAAATGTTGGTAAAATGTGTGATTTCAAGCAAAGTTGGAGGTTTGCAGGGCATTGTGGGTAAGAGAATGGTGCAGGGTGCATGTGAAGCACACCACCCTGGACTCACCCAGATGTTTAGTTCTCAGATGTGCCTAGGGCTCATAGATTTTCCTAGATGGCAACGTCCCAAAGTCCAAAAAGTGCAGCCCTCACCATTTCAAGTGGGTCAATTTTGAGAGTTAGGCAAGCTCTCATGGCCCAAATGTAAAATCAAAACTCAAAATAATCAAATGTTGTCTTGCTTTCTTGCTTGCCGTTGGGATAAGATCTTTTAGTGTGTGGGGGGAGAGCTGAAAGACTGTTACCCCCTTCAGTTGGGGTGGGGGCATAACCATGCCCATAGTGGCTGGTAGCCACCACCACACTTTATTTTTAATTCCCTGGCATCTAGTAGGCTTTCTGCCCCCCCAGGGAGTGGATCGTGGGTAATTGCCCCATCTGCCAAACAGTGGGCAGAACAACTTTGTCGCCATTTATTTGGGGTGGGGGTATAGCCATACACCCACCCTCTTTTTCTGAAAAAAAATGTTCCCTGGTGTCTAGTGGGCTTCCTGTCCCCCTTGGGGGCAGATGGGCCTTACAAAAATAGGCCGATCTGCAGCCAACAGTAATGTGTCCCCATGGGGAGTGACTCTTTCTCTAGAGGCTGTCCCCCCAAACAAAACACAAACGCCAATCCCGGGTGCCTAGTGGTTTCTCCCCAAGGTGGGCAGAAATGGCCTAAAATAAATTTGCCACCATGGGGAGTGATCCTTTCCTCAGGGGTCGCTCCCCTTGTGTGAAATTGGTGCAAAAAAATCCCTGGTGTCTAGTGGTTTCTACTGCCCTTGGGGGCAGATTGGCCTAAGACAAATAGGCTGTTCTGCCCCCAAGGTGGGCAGAAATGGCCTAAAATAAATTTGCCACCCAGGGGAGCGACCCTTGCCTAAGGGGTCGCTCCCCTTTTGTGAAATTGTCATAAACAAATCCCTAGTGTCCAGTAGTTTCTGCCCTCTTGTGGGCAGTTTTGCCTAATACAAATAGGCCTATCTGCCTTCCTAAGGGATCGCTCCCCTCGTGTAAAAAAACAAACCCCAAAAAATATCCCTGGTGTCTAGTGTTTTCTGCCTCCTTTCAGGGCAGGTGGACCTAATTAACATAGGCTGATCTGCCCGGGGGCAGAAATGGCCTAAAAATATCTTTGCCCCCTGGGGAGCAACCCTTGCCTAGGGGGTCGCTTCCCTTATGTCAACAACAAAATAAAAAAAGTCCCTGGTGTCTAGTGGATATTCCTGCACCCTGATCGCTATGCGATCAGGCTGCAGGAATGCTCAGAGTGACATGAAAAGGAAAGAAAAAGCCTTTCCTTTCCTTTTCATGCCTCTCTGACCTCCCCTGCCCCTGCACCGAGGAGAACCTAATCAGTTTCTCCTCGGTCTTCCAGAGCGATGGAGACGACCTCTGGTGAGGTCAGCACGCAACCGCACACTGACGTCATCAGAAGTCACGGGGGAGGGGTCGGGTGGATGGGGAAGTGATTTCCCTTCCATTCCTGCCCAGGGGAGGGGGGCGTGGAGCCCCCCCTCATGGGCCAGTGCCAGGACGTAATGGTTACGTCCTCAGCACGGGAGTGCTGTGGCGAGGGACGGAACCATTACCTTCCCAGCATAGAAGGGGTTAATTAATAAATTTTACATTTTTAATTATTTATTTACTTTAAAAATTATTTCTTACTTTCTCTAGATTGAGGGATATATTGAGAATTAGTCAAGTAACATTTTTAAAAAAGTTTATGTTCATTATTTTTAATTGCTTCATATGATATTTTGGAATTGCTTTACACAATTATTCATTTCTTTACTTGTTTATTATTTTATAATTATGCAGTTGTGTGTTGATGTTGTTGGGTTTATTTGGAATTGGGACAATAACGTTTTAAATTAAAATATATGTTAGCTGATATTGTTTACCTTATTTTAACCTTGTTTAATTATGTTAATTTTTAAGAGATTTTTCACCATGCTTATAGTTTACAATAGTTTAATCAATTGATTACATACTTCATTTTTTATAAAAGATAATATTTTGAGGGGTTTGGTTGTGGAGCTTTATGTAAAAGAAGTATTATTAATTGAGAATTATTTAAAATTAAAAAATGTAAACACTTAAAATTTGTATTTATTTATTTGGTTATTTATTTCTCAGGTTGTGCACTTATTTTGTTATATTAATAACTGTTTTTATTGATTTTCCTTTAGGTTTGTGTTTCTTCAGGGGTATGAGTGGGAGTGGGAGTGATTATTTAAAAATTATTAATTTATTTATTCATATAAACATATAGAACATTTCCCCAATGTTTATGAAATTAGTTGAGCCTTTTAGAAATTGTGTAGTTTCTGCTCGGGTTGCCAGTTTTGATTGATTTGACTAAGCAACAGCCTTGCTTTTAAAATAGTACATGTATGCTTCTCATGTTGCGAATTCCAATTGGCATTTTTATAGTGGTTCGACACAATCCCTGCCTGGCAAAAGTTGCCATATGCTTACTGGATCCTCTCTGATTACTCCCTCTTTTTGGTACACACACATTGAGCATCACACTTTTTATATGGCTAGACTGGTCCTGTGGTGTGCTTTTGTCATTATAACAAATACAATATGCCCGTCTATCTTTCACACACCTTCACCCATCACACTACCAGGTGCTGCATCAACTAAACAAGGTAACCAAACCTTGTTGGTCACTAGGGACATCATGAAAACAGTTTCAATATAGGCTCAATTCAAAAACAATACACTTCCAACCAGACACCCTACATACTATAGCTCAAAATCAGTGTGAGTAAGACCTTTAGCACCACACATTGGGTAGTAAAGAAAGTACAAATCCTACAATACAGTACACAAATACAATGTGTGCACATTGGAGTTTTAATAGTAAAACTAATCCCCAATATCCATCACACCCATCCCCCTCCACCCTCCCCGATGAATGTACTTTCCCCATTATTTATTGGAGTGGAGTAAGAATAGTAAGCTTGACACCAATCTCCTCAATGTATTCATTTTCTCCAAGGTTTGTTGGACTAGAGTTAGAACAGTACAATTAACCCCTCTCCTCCCAAATGTGTTCATTTTCTCCACTGTTTGCAGGAATATAGTTAAATTGTGTGTTTGAACTGTTTTTATTAGAATTGTTTTTGTAATGAATTTTGGGCCGGAATTCATTACTTGTTGCTTGTGGTAGGATTTTGTTTTAGATATTTTGAGCATGTTAAAAGTGTTTCTTATTATATTTGTTCATTTTGTTTCAATTTTTTCTGCTTTCCTTTTTTAATTACTTCAATTTTGTGTTTTGTTTTATCGTATTTTAAAAATATTGACTTTTGGTATTTCTTTTCAAATAATAAAATGTTTTAATAAATTATGTGTTTATGTTTTTATTTTAAATTGTTAGTAATCCTACATGTTTATATTGCTGTTTATTTGTTCTAAAAATTAATATTGTGTCTTGTTATTTAAGGATTCAATTTATTTGTGTAATACAAGTATTGTAGTTCCTATATTACGATTTAATACTTCCTATATTAATTGATCAAGATTATTTGAAGTTGCATGTATTTTTAATAACAATCAGTTTATATCTTTATTTTTTTAATGAATAGATGAATTTTACTGTTAATAGTACTATTCATTCAAATATATTATTTTTAATAATGTACTTTTATTTTATTTTATTTTAAATTAAAATAATGGTATTTACAATTGAATGTATGTACTCATTAGTTTAATCCTAATATGCAGTACCATAACCTTTTGGTAGTCCATTTTTTGGCACTTTAAGGTAAATGTATCTAAAGTTGATAATTTAGTTGTCGATATTCTGATGATGAGATTTCACTACCAGATTATTTTCATTGTAAATATTCTGACATGTAAACATCAACCTATGCCAGTTGTGGCATCCATGAATTCTTGACCACTTTGCTGCAATGCACTGCATTCTTGACTCTCTCAGTCTCTGATACATCAGTTCTAAAGAATATAATATGAGACTGTTAAAGCCACAGCAGGACTAAGAAAATGAGACCATGCATCCATCTTACGCAGAGCATTGGATCGGCTCCCACTCATTGACCATATCTTGCCTTACCTTCAAATGCTTTAAACACAAAGCCCTTAGTATCTTATTTCCAGGTTCTAGCCATGTCTCCTAAACATTGACCTGCAGTTAAAATCAAGTAGTAGTAGTCCAAAAATGTCATCTTACCACCCAAGGTAGTCAGACATCCCTAATACAAGCATACTCTCTTTTGAATTCTACCCCTTTTTATTATAGGTTCATATCTACTCTTGCTATCATTAAGATTGGAATTGAAAAGAAGAATGTTTGGTTAAGCAATGCCAGTATCACGATAACTTTGATGAGCAGTGCTCACTGCACAATTGCTGTTTATTGTTCATCATCCACACTTCTTTAGAGCTTGTGTGTGTGTTTGTGTGTGTGTGTGTGTGTATGTGTTGTGTGTGTGCATGTGTGTGCTTCTTTAGAGCTTGTGTGTGTGTGTGTCTCTAAGGGACAGAGAAAGAGATATGTATGGAATTTAATACATTCCATCTTAAAGCATTCTTGATAAGGCAGCAAAACAATTTCAAATTATTTTCTTTTGAAAATACGGGGGGTGTCAAGGCCTTCTAGGGCCAAGGATATGAAGGATATCTCTGGGGAAGAATGGTCCCTATGGTGCGTGAATCAGAGTTTTGATGGTGTTCAGCTGATGGTTATTTCAGAAAACAGCTCTGGACGAGGGCTTCTGCAGAGGTTCTTAACTTGTGGTCCATGGTGCCTATTTATAGGTTGCTGTTGTTTGTAAAATTAACTTATATTAGCAGTTTAATAAAGTGTATATACATTAAAAAAAAACTGAAAGTTTTATAATGTTCTGTACATGTTTAGAATTGAAAGCTAAAAATTAAGGCGCCAGATTTACAAGGTACTGGTGCAGTGCAGCGCTGCACCAAAATAGGCAGCGCCATGCTGCGTCAGTTCTGAAATGCAGGGATGCACCGTATTTACAAATATACGGTGCACCCCTTTGTTTCCCCTAGCGCTAGTGCTAAATTTAGCTGCCAGCGCCAACACAGGCATCCTTGCACCAAAGAGGAAAAGGTGTCTGCGTTGAAGGGAATTATTGTTTATGTGCAGGAAGGTCTTCCTTCCTGCACATAAACAATCTACAATGGCGATTTGGCACGTTTATGTATGCAGCAAAATGCATCACACATAGTAATAGAGGCACATCTTCATTATTGAATTATTGTTTTGGTGCAGGAAGGTAGACCTTCTTGCACATAAACAATCATTCATGATGTTTTGCTCTTTCTATGTGTGCTGCAGAATGCAGCACACATGGAAAATCGAAAACAAGGAGAAATAAAAGTGTTTTTCCTCGTTGCGCCAAGCTGACACCACCTCTGGGCTGGCGGTTTTTTTTGGCGCTCCCTCAGATTTACAATTCCTTGTAAATGTGGGGCAGCGTCAAAACAATGGGTGTTGCGATGGAACGACCCTCAACTCTCACTGCACGCTCCTCTGCCACAGAAAACTGCGTTGCAGGGGCCAATATTTACAAGGTGGGGTTAAGCCACAGAAAGTGGCTTAGCCAGTTTTGTAAATATGGCGCAGTGCGCAGTGCCATTGGGGCGCCACAAAAAGCGATGCTCCGGTGGCGCTAGGGGCTTGTAAATATGCCCCTATGTTTGTAACATTATAGTGATTTGTGGGAACACCACGAGTACAGCAAACACAATTTAATAGGGACTATCGATTGGCTCAATTGAAGCAGCAATTTGTATGCACAGGCAAATATATGTAAAGGCTACCACAGGGGGTCGGTTGTTACTTATATGTAGCTTAAATATATCATTAGGATATTTTTAACTTTTTTAAAAATAATACACTCCTTAGTACGAAAACACCAAATCATTAAGAGAGGCACATTACACATCATCACTGCCGGAACAAAGGGCGCCTCCACATGTATATAGCCCAGGTCCAGTGACACATAGACACCTGTGGGCAGTAGAGGACCTGTTCGCCTTTCTGGCTGCAGTGTAGCATGTGAGTATGAAATACAGAACCGAATAAAAGGCGTTCGGCTTAATTAACAATCCCAACAACGTCTACAGAGTAACAAATTGTTGAAAACAACCCTATTCGCCACTTCCGTTTGAGGGCGTTTTCCTTGATGAGGGCATTACTGTTTTTAGTACTGTATACCGTAGGTTACTGTAACATTCAGTCACATTCCCACGTGCTTTTATCATTTAACTGACATTTTATGCTACAGTTGCTAATAAAGGTGGACGTACCATACTGACGGCAACGGTTTTTGTGTAGGAAAGAAGGGCGCAGCGGAAAAAGTCCCCTTACCTGTTGCTCCGACCCCGAACAGCAGGAAGCTGCCTGTCACACTCCCTCCGCAGGCCTGAGTGGATCTAGGGTCCGGTTACCTTTTCTTGGTTTTTGTTGTCCTGGCATTGTGTATCCAGGTGGAGATCATGAGACGGAAAAATAAAATATTCATCAGCAACACTGCTGCGATGCCATGGCGGTTAGTAACAGCCAAACATGCAGACCTGCCGTATTTTACATGGTTTTTAATTTTCCTCTGCCATCATTTACTAACTAAAAATACCGCTTTTTTGCATTAAAAAAGATTGTGTTTTTTTGCAGACATGCAGCTGTATTTTCACTTCTTATTTTCGGCCCCTTTCTGTTTTCTTGTTATTTGTGCACGTGAACTTTGACAATACTGCGTTTATAGCGCTCTGAAGCAGCGTTAAGGTAGGATGTTGGAGTTATATAGATAATCTACGGTAAAATAATGAATATCGTTTTAGCCAGCCACAGAGCTAGCAGTTCCAAAGCAGCATATTCTGCTTGGTCCCATCTTTAGAACTTGATGTAACATACCAAGGACGGTTTGCTGCTGGGTGCTAATTCGTGTTTAATTATTTTGAAGTTCTCTGAAGTTTGAATTTTAGCACAAAATGCTATGGAGGAAAGAGTAGGCGGTCGACCTTATGTGTTAGTGTGACGTGGTTTGCAAAGGAACAGCTGCATAGAGCATCAGGTTTCACCAATGTAAAGATGCTGCTCGCAATGCACAGTTGTACATTACAATTTATATTACACACATTGAGAGCATTTGCTAGATGCAAGAGGAAAGGAAAGACAAAAGGCCAGATGTAGCAAAGGGTTTTACCCATTTTGTGTCTATGGGAAAATGTGTTTGTACATATGGCCCAAAGAGTGGCTTACCTTCGTCACCTCCTTTGAAGTCACAATGGAATTCACTGTGGATTTGTGACGACATCTGTGGTCGCAAATCTTTAACAAAGCGGAAGGTGGCCATTTTGGATAGTATTTACGGCTAGCTCTTACTTTGGGGAGAAAACAGAGGTTTACTCTGCTTCCTGGTAGTAGACGTTTCATGACAGATTTACCAATATTTTGCATCATGGTTGCACCTCTTTTGTGGTGCACCCCTGACGCAAAATGCTAGTAAATATCTACAAAGCCACGCAAGGGGCAATTTACGCCACCTTGCTGTGCTTTGTAAAAAAAAAATAACGTAAGGCAGTGGTTTGTGCTACATTCCGTTACATTTAATTCTGGAAGCGTTCCATGGGTGGAACATGGGCGTTCCTATACATCCACCTATGGATTTCACGCAATTCCTGATTTACAAATGTTTGTAATCATGGAATTGCATGAAAATGCTACGCCTCCCAGAGGATGGCATAACAAAGAGAAAAATCGATTTTTCTCCTCTTTATTTCATTTTTCTATGTGTGCTGCAACTTGCAGCACACATAGAAAGAGGAAAATGCCTCCAGAGATTGTTTTTGTGTAGGAAGGTCTTCCAGTTCCTGCACAAAACAATTCTCCTTGTAATGCGGGCACGGTGTCAGTGTTGTCACCAGGCTGCCTGATGTGTGCAATCACTATGAGAGAGCAGAATTGCCCTATATTTTGGTGATATGGGGCTTTTCCGCTCTCTCCTTTTCACATAAGTGCACAGCAAATCGCCTTGCTACACTGCATTGTATGAAAGGTTAGTAAATCTGGACTTTCTTGTCTACTAAAACCATCTGTGGTTTTAGCCAGGAATTCAGATCTTCTATTGTACGAAGGCTCAGAGATAAGACGAAAAGCTTAAAAATGCTGCTAGACTCTTGACTAGTGATCGACTGTGAACCTTATGTAGAGAGATTTTACTGAAATATGTTAAATTACAAGGACTTGGAGGTGAAATGGAAGTTCTGATACCATTCCTCTGAATTCCTTTTAAATGTGTCTCTTGCGTAAACGCAACTCAAAGTGACAGTATTCTTCAAGGATCATTATCAATCCCCTCATTCCAGGTAATAAACTCACGGGCCGTGCACCCTCACTGCACAATATACATGCACGCAACCAGTTCCTGTCATTGCCTGTGCCCATTCATGTGTCCATCTCGTGAAGCACATTCACGTTAATCCCTCCTCTGGACCTGCTTTTGAGTCTGAGAACTGAGATCACATTGAATGTGAGCATGTGTGAGATCTTACAAGACTTCAGATTGACTGTGGTGTCCTGGAAGTGGCCTCTATTTAAGCTGCATCCATGTAAAATCATGTGCTTTTCCTGATAGATCTTGCACCACGGATCAAAACCTCCAAAAGAAACTTGCCTGAAAGGATGGTTAAGTCCTCTTATTTAGTGCTTTTCTGCTTCTTTGAGGAAGTCCTTTTCAAGGGTGTTCATGTTGTGAGGAACCTCCTTAGAGAACATTTAAGACATAAGGTCAGTGACTTCTTATGCATAATTAGAGAAACAGTGGATTGAAAAACACCATAATTTGCAAATCAGAGACATTGTTTTGAGAACCAATGACACCGTTTTGAGAAATGGAACTACTGGTTTGAGAGTTAGAGACATTCAGAGACTTGCCTGAAGAGTAGAGCTGTGAGGGTGATGTAAACCTGCAGAGCATCAATACAACATGCGTGGCATGTTGAAAGTGAGTACAGGGACCTGATCTACCTAGATCAAAAGTCACAAGATTCCAGAGATTATACTGAGGATAATACAACTCCAGACATTCTGTGCGAGATAGGATAGGAAATATTTAATATCAATGTGTTGATGCCTGAGTTTGTTTGACAATTAGGCTCACAGGTATCTTATGTGTGTCTCCTCATATTCGATACTGAGCTAACATACAGACTGCATGTTGGAAATCCCTAAAGCTAGAAAATAGAGATTTCCTTTCTTCTTTCTTCCCTCATTCTACTTAAACTCATCCCTTGAGGACATCCTCTGGAGGGTGCAGCAGGTTAAATGGAGGATCTGGGACCCAGGACGTTCCTGCAGATCCCCAGGTTAGTGGGTGTGACTATTTGTGTGCTGACACAAAGTCTTGAGCCAATCTCTGATATCTGATTGAATGAGGTACTTGTACTAACAATTAAGTTAATATCATTCATTTTGAGCACGAATTTTGTCATCCAGGATTTGTTTGCTTCCAGGCACTGTCTCAAACACTAGGTTTTGGCTTTTGCTAATTTTGTGAGATACAGTTGTATGACAGTAGGTTTTCTTTAAACATATGTTGTTGGTTTTAGCATAATACCATGGTTGGATATTCATCCACTACGAAAATAGTAATCTAAGCAATGAATTTCATCAAGTATCATCATTTCATGTGCAGAATTAAACAATCTCCCCCCCCCTCGCAGTCGGGTCCATATTTCCATGTGTATGGATATCATGTCATTGTGTCCCCAAGGGATTTGTCTCGACTCATACAGTACTATGTGGTTCACACCCATATTTCACACTTTCACCACAACTCTGAGCCTCAGTAGTACTTGCGCATAAGTTACACAGCATCTCAATCAGTGGAGGAATATGCCTTGTTCTGGGAGTTATCAGATGACAGTGGACAAGGGATCTGGGTCTTGCATGCCATCCACTAATACCTCATAAGCCTTAGCCAGGTCTAAAGAGCCTTGCCACTGTCTTGCCTCCCTGATCAGCATAGCACTCTCTTGTCCCGCCCATCTCTCGAGCTCCCTGTGCCATGTGTCTACGGGGGTTCACCCAGTGGTTTTCCAATTTCTAGTAATTTCCCTTTTTGCTAGGATGAAAGTTAAGTCCTGGAATCCACTCATGATCTTATTCCAGGCTGTATGAGGTAACCAGCTTAATAGGCAGTGTCCCAGTGTACAAGGGATTTCCTTCAATGTAATATCTGCCACTGTATTTGTAACCCTTCCCCAATACACTGTGATCGACGGGCAAATCCACATTATATGTAGGAACCTCACTTCCTCTTCTCTGCACCTTGGACATGCTGTTCCCACCACATGGTAGTGTTTGTTGAGTTTCTTGGGTGTGAAGTATGCCCTATGTAGCACATAGACATTTATTAGTTTAAAAATGGAATTCCATGAAACTTTATGGGTTCTGTCTACTATAGTCCTGTATGGTGATTTCTAAGTCTTCCTCACATCTGGCCCTCAGGGTAAAAAGAGATTTGTATATGTCCTCCCATATCGCCCTGTTTAGACAGGTGATTGCCTTGTGGGTGGCTGATGCTGTAGATATGTACTGACAGCTTCTATAGTTAGGAGATTTAGTGAGGACCCATCCCAGGTGGGAGCCTACTACAATCGTTATCATTCCATGTTGCAAAAAGTGACCTTGTGGTATGTTGAAAACCCCTCTGAATTTGTCAAATGGGAGGAGCACTCCTTCTTAATACTGGTCCCCCACGGCAGTGACTCCCGCTCCTGTCCACTCTGTGAGAAGCCTCCAGTCCCCCCATGTTACAGCACTTCCTACATAGGTAAGGGCATTTCTGGCGAGTATGGGTGTCTCACTGTCATCCTTTGTAAACATCTCGCCCAGCTGCATTATAGGACTTGAAATTCAGTGGTGTTGTGCTCCTGGAGGCACTGTAGTCGCAGCAGAACTCTAGTCAGGTCACAGGAGTCAGATGCTTTAGTTATCAGGTTGCGTTTCGGCTGGTGTCTGCCCATTATCCACTGCGTTAGTCTTTGCAGCTGTGCAACGAGGTAGTAGCATTCAAAGTCGGGTACCACTAGGCCCCCTTCCTTTATGGGTCCCTACAGTGTGGTTAAGACAACCCTTCTGAGGCCCACCCCCAAAGAAAGGGGATAAGAAGGAAGTCAAGTTCTTTAAATTATGGTGAGCTGATCCACACCAGCACTGTCACAAAAAAGTAGAGCAATATGGGAAGTGCTCTCACCCTAATCAAGACCACTGAGAGGGGAAGTGTTTTCCATAAGTTTATGATCACGCTAAGAGTTCTTATCACCCTCCCAAGGTTCCCATCAAGCAAGTCCACTGTAGCATGATAAATGTTTACTACTAGATACAATAAGCATGTAGGTTCCCATTGTAGTGCGTGTACTGTCATTGGAGATGCCTGATTAGCATTCATAGACCAGTAGACCTCTTGCACCCTCCAGGGCAATAGGAGGTTCTCTGTGTAGAGGGTCATGCAGTGAGTGTGCCCTGAGATCTCCATCCCATGATAGTAATATCCTGTTCTTGCTAAGCAGGCTAATGGCTCCATGGTCAGAGCGAAGAGCAGAGGTGGGAAAGGGGGCAGCCCTGCCAAGACTCCCGGCCCACCCTGTAGCTTTTTGAGATATACAGCCAGTACAAACCCTAGCCATGGTGTCTCTATATAGTAATTGAGTCCAGGCTCTGAAGCCCCATCCCAGGGGGAAGTGCTCTACTACTCCATATAGAAAGCCCCATTCTAGGCTATCAAAGTTTTCTCAGTATCTACTGTGAAAATTGCAGCAGTATTTCGATTGCAGGTATTGGCCTGTAGAAGCATTAGGACCTCTTGGATTGATCCCCTCCTAGGACTCCTGCCTCATCAGGGGTTAGTAACGGGAAAGATAAGGGTGTCAGAAACTCACTGTTATTATTTTCTGTGTGTGCAGAGTGTACAGAGGCACAAGTGAGTAGTGTTGAGTAGCAACTGTTGAGTTCTTGGTTTATTTCGGCCCTCCTAAAAAGTTGCATTTCTTGGTCTTGGTTGCATATACCTCGCCATCTCGACTATGACCAATCACCACTAGCAAGTCAGGTAAATAATGAGCCCATGTGGTTGTGCTCTGCATGGACTCAAGTCATATATACTTTGTAGTCGAAGCAGCACAATTGTTCGACATGCTTTGTCATGTCCTCTTTGGCTCCAGAAGGGACTGTTGAGTTCTGGATATCCTAGTCTATGTCTCTCTCTCTCATGACCTCAGCTCACCTTCCTCCCTCGTAATCTGAGTCAGCTGAATGTGGCACACTCCTAATGACTCAGAGAAGCACCTCCCTTTCAGCATGGTCCAATTTGCATCGCATTCAATCATGAGAGAGGAGGCAGTTTAGCGCTGTCCTCAAAGTACTGTCTTATACATTTTCCGATGGTATTCCGGTAGAGTAAATCCTCTAAAGGCTTGTGTTTCTGTTGCCACGTCAGTCTGCTAGATTGCTCCTACCTCAGGTGTAGAAGAACCAGATTATGGTCTGATATGTTTGTAGTGAGGTGCTCAACATCATGCACCAGCCCATGGAAGCCTGAGGTGCAGAAAACTAGTGCAGGCGCATGTGGAGATCATGCAAGCTTTAAAAATATGAGTGGTCTCTTGTTAAAGGGTGTGTCCAATGTCAAGTGCCGATCAGTACCCATTGCTCCTGCCAGTCTGAAACAAGCGGGCCATTCTAGTAGTGAGAGGGTCCCGCAGTGGAGGGTGAGAGCAATCTAATTCTGGATCAGCTACACAGTTGTAATCCCCTCCCATGAAGACCATGTGGACTACGTACGAGGCTAAGGTCACACCACTCCGCAAAGAGCATCTTCTGGTCTGTGTTTAGGGTGTATATATTGATAAATGCAACATTGTGACCCCCTTATGTGGCCCATCACCACTACGTATCCACCCACTTGTTCAATAAGATCAACCTGTGTTGGAAGGGCACCCCTTGCTCATATCTATATTAACGTTGCCCTTGTATAGGCCGAGCAGGTAGTATAGTAGCCTGGCCTCTACATCTTTTAAGTGCCATTCTTTCTTTGGAACAGTCAACCCAACTCCCATTCCCTTGGATAAGTAGGTACCAACTACCCATCCAAAATCTCGGGCACACCATAAACACTTGCAGGAGAACCCACGTAAACATTAGTTAGTGGAGGTGTAGTGAGCTGGGACAGCCTGTTGAATTCATACCAATACCAGGTATAAGGTAAGTAAAGAGGCTCTAGGCCCTGGAGGGCGTTATGTCTTCACTATTAGTCCCGTCTGCCCACCGCCCTTACCATCACCACCACCATCAGGTTCAAATCGAACAGTTATGTATGGCTGTCAGATGATTTTGTCCGAAGTCCCAGGTGTTATTTTTGGGAGCTCATCATCAGAGATTGCAGACAAACTGCATGTGGGGTCAGAGTCCAAGCCTAGGGCTCCAGCATTACCCACTAAAGATATGTGGCTCCCTCCACTGCCGCTCATCATCGCTACCACCACCACTGCTCTCTGCTGCTCCTGCTGAACTTCCTCCCTAGACAGGACCACCCTGGTGCCACTGTTGGGTTTGCATCTGACCTTTTTCTTTTCAAGTGTCTGTGTAGAGGCTTTTCGCCGAAGCCAGAGTGCGGTTGCTGGTCTATCCATGCCCACACCTTTTGCAGGGTTCTGAAGAACTGCACCCATCTGGGGTCGCCACCCAAAGCCTGGGAGGAAACATCATAGTATGGACAGACCCATGTGGCGGAGGTGCCTTTTTGCCTCCAAGAAAGTAGAGCATTGGCGTTGTACATCTCTCTGGGAGTCTAGGAACTGTTTTCTACTTTAAGTTCCCTCTGTTGTCAGGCTTCCCCCAGGATGTGGTCCTAGTCCTTGTAATACAGTAGTCTGGTGACCACCAGCCGCGGAGGCGCTTCTGGTTCTGGCGGTCTTGCTGGGACTCTGTGCACCCTCTCCAAGGTATAGAACAGGTAGAACCCCTCTGGCGCTACTTCTTCCTTCCGCAAGCATTCAACGTAATCTGCCATGCTGCTCCCTTCAGTTCATTCCAGTAGGCCTATTACCTAAATATTGTTGCTCCTTGACCTGTTTTCTGCATCTTCTATTGTGATTTTCAAAGTGCACATTTTTCAGTTTTCCTTCCTGTTCAGACAGCCTATCCTTTACAGAATACAGAATGGAAACATCTCTGCCAATTCCCATTCCGCTGTGGTGACACGTTCTGCCGGGTGGTGTGGTCTTCCTTTATTATCCCCATGTCTGCCACTAAGTTGTCCATTTTATCCTTGAGGGCCTCTGTGGACACAGTTATGGCTCGTAAAATGTCATGGAGAGTGGGGCCTTTCTGAGGTCCCAAGCGTGAGTCTGTGGTACTCTCCCCGAGACCTGGCTAACAGTCTATTCTGTGGACAGAGTCACTGTGTCAGGGCCTTTCTTACACATCACACTTCTGATTCATCCCATGGCATTGCCATGGGATGAATCAGAAGTGTTCACACTAGTGTAGAAGGCTCTTGGCAAACCAGATGCTCAGTCAGCTAGAGTCCTCACAAACAGGCCTCTGATATAGGTAGTAGCAGCATGATGAGACGTTCACTGTACCTGGTAAGGTAGGGTCGAGTGCCACTCGGCACCGGCAGGGTAGGCGGTGCACAGACAGATGTGGCGATTTTCCTAGCTGGGTGGAAAAAGCACAGAGTGGGACTAACCTTCGATTGGGGTCATGTCACAGTAGTGGATCAAAGATCCAAATTCCTTCAACTTTTCTAGAAGTGCCGGCGAGGCAGCAACTCGGAGCACCTTCACTCCGTAAGCCATCAACACACAGTAGTCCGTGCTGTCAGATTGTGTGCTCTTCTGGGAGCTTTTGGGCACTACATTCCCCTTAAGTGTACATCCATTTAGAGGGGGATTTGTTGCTGCAGGGCTCTCTCAGCTCCCCTCTCTATACACTCTTTTCACACTTTGGAGACTACCTCTGTCATGGATCAGGTGGAGAGTCATGGGTGGCCAAGCTGGTTGCACGTTTCCGGGCCCCAGCTATATCATGAGGCCTCAGGAGGTCAATGACGCCCAGGCGTGATTGCAGTACTGTTGCCTCCATGCCCCGCTCCTGGTGCCAGACTCAGGGTAGGTGGCAGATTTGTGTCACTCACTTCTGCCCACAGAATGTCTCCCCCGTTATAGTGCTTGATGTTGAGCGGGCTCTGTTATGGCAGTAGGGGTTATGTGAACTTTGCCAGTAAAGTCTTGGTGCTCACGCTTAGTTAATGCTGTTGTTTATTACTGACCCCAGCAGCAGTTAAGTATCTTATTCCCAGCTCTGATATCAGGTGGGACTTCCCTTTTCTGTCACTGCTAAGATGGGTTTCCTAGGCGGTTGTGATTGCCATTATGATCCAGCCATTGGGGAAGGGGCAGTGCACATTTCAACAATGCATTCAGAGATGTCAAACCAGATACTCTGTGCTGCCTCTGGCAGGGTGTTGTGGTCTGGTGGCGGAGGAGGCCGGACAATCGGTGTAGCAAGAAGAGACTCAACTCCTCAGTTCACTCACCAGTACCCCACAGCCCAGGCATCCAGGGGTCGCATTTCTCTCACCTCCGGGCACTCGGTGGTATATGCCAATGCAGGGCTCCAAGCGGCGTCTCTCTGGAGCAGCCAAGCCTCCACCACGATAGTCAGCCCCCAAGCCCTCTCCTCACCAGTGCCTCCGATCTGTGGGTTGAGTTCCACAGCTAGGGGCAGCCCTCGTCCACCATCTTGAGGGCCACGCACGTTGCTGAGATCAGAAGCAACGAGCGCAGATATGAAGCAATGTGCAGCTCCCTATACATGGCACCCTGCTCAATGCAATGCAATGTTTCTCTGGCTAGACAAGTGGATGGTCCAACCATTGCAAACTGGCCCTTCCTGGAGAGACTGATGGAATGGGCTAGTTTCATGCAACTTAATGGGTATATTTCAAAACTCCTACTGTCATTGGGTTTCTTTCAGATCGGTTTCTGCTCACAATGTGGGACCATTTCACCCATAACCACCATGTGAAATGGCCTCATGTCCAAGTGGATTGAAATGGTGCTGCCTTCTTCATCCCTCTTCACCTCACAACTGCTTTTGACAAGGTACATACAACTGCAAACCAAATTCTAACTTCAAAGGGCCACTGCACCACCCAGAAAATCAATAGATTGTATACAGATGCATACATAGGGCCTGATTCTAACTTTGGAGGACGGTGTTAAACCGTCCCAAAAGTGGCGGATATACCACCTACCGTATTACGAGTTCCATAGGATATAATGGACTCGTAATACGGTAGGTGGTATATCCGCCACTTTTGGGACGGTTTAACACCGTCCTCCAAAGTTAGAATCAGGCCCATAGTCTTTATTACACCAGTATGCCACAGGCAATATATTGTGTGATATTTCTGTTTTCCTAACCTGTGAATTTTTGGAACTGAATGCTCAATATGGTTATTATTGGTTGCCTAGGTCTTGCTAACAGTGTCCCATGGCCCTATTCCTGTGCCAAATCTTTACACAAATTATCTCAACTCCATCTTTCTTCTTATTTCCTCATCCTCTCAACTGTGGTGTACCAGAAAACTTCATCACTGAATCAATTCCAATAAATATTTACAGCAGACTACTTCCTTACTAACTACACATGTGCCGATGATATAAATTAATCTGTTGGAGCTACAATCATCTAATGACAGCATCGCGCTCAGATCCTGTCTTGTTGCTACTCACACCTCGATGATCAGAAACAACCTGAAGCTAAATGGCACAAAAACAGATATCATGACTTGTGTTTTGTCACATGTGATGTCCTCTCCTTGGAGGCCTACAGAGCTTGACTGCCAACCTACTCTCATGTCTTTGGTAAAAAGCCAAAGAGTTAGTCTACATTTAGCTCTAGGCCCTAGACCAATGTGATTGCCAGGACCTTTTTCAGTATCTGACAAAGCTCAAAAGCCTCTTCCGTCATCAGGTTCAGGCAGCTATTGGCCTGGCACTTTCTTGTCTGATTTATTTCAATATTCTCTACTGTTGCGCATCAAAGTATCTTTAGACAGACTCCAACATTTGCTGAACTTTGCAGGAAGACTCTTTTTCTTTCTTCAGCCCAATGACCACGCAGCTCAGCACAGCGCACACTGCATTGGCTTCATTGCTAGATTATTCTCCTGAAAAGGAAACTGCAGACTTATCAGCTTAGGCAAAACCCCCAACCAAAGGCTGACCTCTGAAAAGAAATCCAGAATTTCGACAGTTCACATCTTGAAGCCTTAACTTTAACAGTAAAAACTGGAAGACAGTGTGACTCTATGCCAACCACATCTGAAATAATTAGAATCATTTACTATCTCACAAAGCTCTCAGGACCTGACCTGGCCAACATGACACAGTCCTTTGAGGTCAATACTTTTTGGCTACAGCAACCTAACTACAAACTTATCTAGCACATCCAAAGGCTCCCCTCCACTTAGATGTGCTCTCGGCTTACTGCACAGTGCAAAACAGCCCCAGCACAGCTCCTTCAACATCTGCCTTAAGAACCTTTCCTAGCTCCCTCTCAATTTGTTTCACAGGCACTATCCACAGTACAATATGCCAAAAAGATAAGTGGAGCAACTCAGCATCTAACCAAACACCATCAACTCTGCATTCATATCACTTCAACCAACACCCTAACCATCTATGGACACAAGCATTGGCATGCCTCCGAGGGTGAGGTAACAGTGGCACCAATGAGCTACCTCGATGGCAACTACCATTCTACAGTGGCTGCATTACAATAGGTCCTTGCAGTGGATACCTTTGCAATGAGGAACAAACAAAAGATACATCTTTCAGTATGTGGACCAGCAAAAACCTGACTAACACATCTAAGTCAAACAATAAAGATAATACATATTAGATCAACAGCAGGTCGCGCAAACATTACCCATCAGTAATACCATAATGGACACAGCCTGGGGTATAAGAGAGTTGGAGCTAGCTCAAACCATGCCAACAAATGTCAAAAAGTATATTATTTGTTTAAAGATGTATACATCTCCCAAACCCATAAAATAGAAAATAGCTAATCTGGTGATTTTGGTAGAACAATAAGAGTCATGATCAATGAGCAGAGATGAAATTTGTGTTGCAAACCCACGTATCTGTCAAATTCACTGATTCTGATAATAAAGATCTGTATGTAGGTAATAAAAATGGGTGCGCTACAAAGTTCACTGAATGACGGCAAGCAGAGAAATCAGAACCGTAACTTAGCATCAGACCCAGAAAATATGTACCAGTAATAATGAATGATGTTTACCATAAGGCAATAATTCATACAGTGGCTGCAAAAAAGCAGTGTGAAATTAACAAAAACACATTCACAATCAATGAGACTTATGCAAAAGTTGGGACATGAAGGACATTTTTATGCCTGCTTTAATGGTCGGTTCCTGAGAGTAGTGAGCCAGATGAAACAAGGACATTATGGGTTTGTGATTAATCAGGACTGAAAAAGTCAGACGGTATCTCTCTTCTTGGCAAAACAGAGTTGAAAATAGCATGGTACATATGCCCAGAAAAGGATACGATACATACTTAGAAATTGACTATTAAAAATAAGAAGGAATGCATTAATGACCATTCAGAAGGGAATCTGGCATAACCCTCTTGGGTATTTTAGGTCTAATTTTCCTCCTTACGGAAATGGCACAATTAAGTTGGGATACTTGATCCCATGTTAAGCCCAGTAAAACATTGTCTCAACCAACTGGATCCTGGTGGCTAGAAGAAAAGATGTATCATGCCTAGCATACACCGTATGACCCTACTACTTTCCTTGCCGGAGCTTATTAAAGCAATGGAATTGCTGTCAGTTGAGTTTCTGGTTTCCACACTAGCCACTATAACTGAGCCACTCGAGGGAAATTCATGGCACAGTAGATCCAGCAGAACTATCAATTGGCAATGTGAGTGAGCGGAGCTAGAAGGAAGAAGAGAGCAGTGAAACCTCCAGCTCAGGGCATGCTACCCTGCAACTCCATCAGACCAGACCCATCTATTCTCTTTTTGTTGCCACCAGACTGTCCTCTCTTATTCCATATTTCCATAGCTTCTGCATACACAGAACCATTCAGGCAGACAATTAAGTGACTTGTTCAGAAGGGCTTGGCATGGAAGCTACTCTCACCCATAAAGTATGGCAGTGCACAATAATGTTGTATCCAATTATTCCTTAAATTCTTAAGTCGATTCATGCGTGTAATCAGGTTGAGCTCTACCCACTCTGCAATGCAATGCAGCCTAAGAGCCCATTCTCAGCTGTGCAACAGAATAAAAAGGTCAACGCTAATGTGCTTCAAAAGCTATCCAATAATGTTAATGTTAAAGGCTCTGCAGCAGTCCATTAGCCTTAAATATAACTGTTTCTACCCCGTCATACTGACTTAAAATTCTACTTGTTCTCCCATCCCAGTTGGACTACTTTACGATTAATTCTGCTGTCTTGCTACTGCCCTGTCATGCAACTAAATCTGCACCATCACCACTTATATGGCTAGATTCTCCACTTATTTGGTAAGCGTACATGCTCTCCCTTGTGTTATGTGGTTTGCCAATGCACTATTTTCTGTATAAATTCTTTGTATGCACAATGGTATTCTAGGGATCTAGGCCATGACGAATGCCGACAGACCTGCTTTGGCTCTAGTTAGTAGGCAGAAACATGTTGGCCAGTGAACAGTAGGTGACCCTTCGAGTCATTACCCTCCATAGGCGTCCCACCATTCTTAATCTCACCAACAGTCACCGCGAATAAAGGTGCAATATAACACAGGTGACTGATAAGGTGATTTTATATTTTCTGTAGTTCAACTGGATCCCACTATTATCCAGATAATTTTTATCTCAGAACCCCCCCAAATTCTTTTAATGGCGAGGTTGAGTCCGTCCAGGTGGTACTATCCTACTTGGATGGGGTTAGGTGGTCAAATGATGAAGCATGACACTACATAGTGTGTGAGACCACCTAGTCCGTAAGGTGAAATTCCCCTCCTGAAAGCCACATTCAGCACTCGAACAAGCCCCAAAGTTCGGGATCATGGAGGGTCCAGGGCAATTTAACTTTACTTGGTACCCACATAAACACCCCATACTCCTTGGGTACTTGGTTGCACAAGGGTATTACCTTCTGATCATAGGCATAGGATCAAATATTTGAATGCACTGCTGCTTTTCCTGAGCAGTCTCCCCTCAATGCACTACTGTAGGTCTCAGAGACCGTGGGTCTGATTACGAGTTCAGCGGATGGGTCATCCCGTCCGCCGTACTTCAGACAAGGAGGCTGCTGCCTTACTGCCTATATCCCGCCAAGGCCATTACGACTTTCCAGCTGGGCTGACGGGCAGCCTAGCGGGAAATTGGTGGAAGCATTGTCACCGGTTTGTAATCGAGCTGGCAGCAATGCTGCCACCTGCAGGGTGCACCGGCACCCTCACAATGCTCACTGTCTGAGCATTGCGAGGGTGCTGGGCAGGGAGACCCCTGCACTGCCCATGCCAAGTGCGTTGGCCCCCCACATCCCCTGCACCTGTTCTCCACCAGCCTTTTCATGGTGAAAACACCATGAAAAGGCTGACGGAGAACCAAGTCATAATCAGCAGGGTTGCACTGACTTCAGCCACCCTGGCTGATTCCGACCTGCGCCACCGTCAGCCCATCGGGCTCGAGGATCCAAGTGGCGACAGCCGTAAGTTGGCGGGGCTACCTGCCAACCTCATAATGTGGCAGTCGGACTGCCACAAACATGGCGGTCCGACAGCTACCGTGAGTGTGGCAGTCCAAGGACCGCCACACTCGTAATCAGGTCCTATGTGTCGCCTCTCAACTTCAAACTGATGCTCAAAATGGTATCCAACTTTCAACAGCGGTGAGAAAGAAACCCTTCTTATGATCTGTACCATAAAGTATACTGCAGCGATCACATGTTTTATCAAAAGTTCAGTTTTGAACCAAAATCGCTATCTGACCTCCTGTCAATGCATTTTCTTATAAATTGCACATCCAACTGAGGGTCACTGTCTAGAACTCTATAATGTTGAATCTGTAAATCATTGAAAGTGACTATCTAGATCGATGGGATGTAAGATTCACAGGGAGAGGGTGGTCATATCCAGTGACCAAAGGACTGACAAAGCACAACTTACTCCAGTTAATATGGTACCCAGAATACACCGTATATTTCTCAAACACCCGAAGGATAGCCAGAATCATACTGGCAGTTCAGCGACATAGAGCCGTATATCTCCCACATAGAATGAGATTTTCTCCTCAGCCATGTCAACATTAGAAAGTTGAAACCCTCGGATGGCAGGACAGAACTAATCAAGGTAGCCAAAGACTCAATAGTGAGAGCAAAAAGCAATGGGGACAATGAGAACAATCGGCAACCCTGTCAGTTACCCCGCCCAATTAGGAAGGTCGATTAGAGTGCTCCATTTACCCTCACCACTGTGGTGGGAGCATGGTAGAGCAACCCAACCCATCGCCTGGCAAATCCAAATCTCTGCAACATCTTTGTGAAGATTTGGTCAATGAATGGCATTGAATGCCTATTCAGCATCCGGTGCTAAGAAAACATCAGGTTCTTCCGTGCAACCGGCCTCTGACATTCAAATGTGAAGATAACGAAGGTTCAGTCTGGTGGAACTGCCAGGCGTAAACCCAGACTGGTCTCTCTGCATAGGCTGACCAATCACCGTCAAGAGCCTGTTGGCCAGAATCGTGACCAGATTCTTTGTTTCAATATTTAGCAGGGAGATAGGGTGGTAGGAACCACAATTGGTCTCCAGTTTGCCCTTCCGGTGAATGGAAGAGATCTAACAGGTAGAGACTCAACAACCCAGAGCGGCTCCTAAAGAGTTCAGCCAGGAGGCCGTTGGGCCCCTGAGTCATCCTTTTTGCAAAAGTCATCGGGACCTCCTCGAGCGTGATGCCTTCTTCAATGACCTGTTGGTCTTTGGAGGCCAGTATTGGCAAGCCTACTGCCCCCAGGTATTCCGCTATTGGAGCTGTGTCTGAGAGTAGTCTGCTCTATAAAAAGAAGTATAAAACCACTTACTACATCCAGACTAGCCTCATCTGTCGAATACAACACATCTGACCCATTGTGACGCAGCCTGTTTTGTTTACGGTGTCCTAAAGGCGATGTTGCGTGACCAGCAATCGTTTCCATATCTCTCCCTGCTCTAGGTCCTGGTGTTCTGTTTGCAACACCTCCAGAGTGCAGAGGGCCTGCGGGTCTGTGTGGGCCCCATCAAAGTCCTCAGGATCCTTAAGCTGATGCTCAAGCCCTTCTATTCCCTCCGTCATTTTACGCTTTTTATGTGCTAAAATATTCTGGGCCCAATCTCTTAGAACAGTCTTATAGCACCACTGCCAAATCCACTGAGCCTTTATTTTCTTTTAAATAAAGTTCTAAGTCAATCTGTAACTCTCGGATGACTTCCAGGTCTCTCAGATCCCGTGCATTGTTTCCAGGCCTCAGAGAGCCCCTCCCACACATTGTTATCCAGAGAGGCGAGTGGTCTGAGAATCCTCTTGCAAAGTAGTCAGTCCTGTCCACCCTGGCCACCTCACACCCATGGGCAAAGATATGGTCTATCCTGGAGAAGAAGGAAGAAGGAGTAGTCCCTGAATAGACCTGTGTTGTTAGTGCCTCAGGTCAGAGAGACCCAGGGAGTCCACAAATTGCACCAGAGGGGTATCACCTGAGACAGCCACAAACACACTGAGTGGTCCTGTACCAGGGTCATGACATTGCTAAGGTCACCTCCCACAATATGCAGGGAGGAGTCAGCCTCTAGGAGTAAGGCTGCCAACTCTTCCAGCATGGGGCATTTATCCACGTTATCCAATGTGACCAAAGTTCTCCCCCACAATCCCTTAACTCCAACACATGACCCATACTGATCTGTCCATGTTTGTTGCCACAGGAATGGGGGCTTTTTTTATCAGCATGGCCATGCCGCTTGAGTCGGTGGTGAACCCTGCATGTGTTAACGGAGTGTATGCTCCCCTACCTAAAAAGTGGCATTCAGTCCTGAAGAAATGTGTCTCTTGAAGGAACACTTTATCATATTTGAGATGTTGAATGTGTTGCTCAACCAGGCCCCACTTCACCTTGCTATCCAGTACATAGATATTCCAGCACATGACTGAGTATCTTCCATCATCTAAAAGTCTACATTACAGCATCAGGGATTTGCATGACCATGACCAGGCCTTCCCCCGCACATCGTTCAGAGATCATGTATCTGTGTGGCCCCCACCTTAAAAAACTTTATAAAAATCAAATAATCAACTCTAAAAAAACATATATTCTCCCCTCCCTTCCCCCTCCTCATATCCCAGCACCCCCAACAAGTACAAATGCTCATGCCAGCTGGACAACTGCTCATTAGTGAGTCAAGAGAGAATTCAGTTGCCCTACATCAAAGACCCAAAACCACCCAACCATTACTCCAACACAAATATAGAAAAGAAAATGAGAAGGAAAAGAAAGAGAGAAAGAAAAAGAGAGAGAGGTGATGTTGAGAGCATCTGCCACCCTTCCACAATATGGTGCTTCACCTACTGTACAGCAGCCTATAGGCATCTGGAACAGCACAGCCCCCGGTAAGAAGTTGCAGGAGAGCCACTGTGTCTCCTGTGGGGGCAGTGCGCCTCTGCATCCCAACCCAGTGGCAGCAGATGCACCTCCACAGTTCACAGTGCAACATCAAAAAAACCTTGCCATGCCTCCAGACTGGAAGCAGAGCTTGCACCATCAGTCCACTACAGGGATTACTGACCAGACAGGCCCGGCTTCTCGTCAACCACACCGAGTACCTGTCTACAGATGTTGCCAACATGACTGCCCCTACCAGGGCTCTTGTCTTCTCCATCATCCACTGCCTTTCTGCATCCAGTGTGCTGGCCTGCCTGACCATCACCCATGAGCTTGAGCATGCGTTTCTCCTGCAGCTGCCTCAGTGCCTCCCCACCATGAACTCTGTGACCAGATAGAGGGACAAACTAGGAGAACCTCAGCACACATCCACTGTATGAGGTCCCCTCAGGGTCACAGCACTGTCGGCAGGGAATCCGAATCTCCACAGTCAGATCAACAGGCACAGTAGCAACATCTGGGCCCCTTCAACAAACAGTCCCAGACTCCAGGGCACGAATCAGCACAAAGTACAATATCCCCAATGACCACCAGGCAGTTCCATTGTCAGGTGCCTTGTCCCTGAGTGCCGCCGACACCTAGGCACAGTTCCATGCTCTTCCCTGCTCCACAGCTGCCCAATAGCTGCAGTTATATCAGGCTATCACTGGTATAGCCTCCTCTCCCACTAGGAGAGGACTAAGCAGGCCACTGACAGAGGATGGGGAGAAGCAATGAAAGGCACACAATCTCTTCCCTGGGCCCACAAGCAATGGGATGACCGCAGGCATACTCCGTCACCACTCCCCTCCACTCATCCCATCTGCTCCAGCAGGAGGCTCCTCGGTCCTGCCCTGAGCCAAAGCAACCCACTGACTTGGCAGACAGCCACACTACAGTCATCCCAGGCTGGACCCTATCATCAATATGCTCCCAGAGGGAAAGCAGATACTCCAAGGGAGCAGAGGATAGCCCAACCAGGGTCTATGACCCACCTCCAGGGACCCCACAACTGCCACCCATCATCACACTCTGTCTGCCATTGGAGAATACACCCACATGGGAGCCCCTCACACCAGCACAGGGGTGCCCACTGGCTACAGCGGACAGCGGTACTCTCTAACAAAGGTTCCTCTGTGGTTATGCAGTAGGATGGCGAAGGTCATTTAAATCAGGACTGGGAGCTCCTTGCTAGCAGTCAGCCATTTTGCTGGCCATGCCGCAATGGTGATAGTGATTGTACAGGCAAAGGCGTTCAACATAAATAATAAAGTAACATGCTGACTGTAACGGCGTTCTATCTTGGAGAATAAGGTCTTTATTAGTTAACTCACAGAAGACTTAGGAAAGCCTTGTCTGTTGTTCTATATTTATTATTATTATATTCTAATCCCGTTTTCCAGTGTTTTGTAAGTCTTACACATGGTCCTTCCCGCCTTTGTGCTCTTGTTATCCCCTTCTTTCTCCTTTGCTCTATTTGTTTATAGTCTTTTGTGTGCAGTCTTTACATCTTTAACTGTTTCTTTTGTGGGTTTCCTTAGGTACTCTGTGTTCGATCTCAGAGGTCATTCCAGGACCTCGTAGAACCACGTCCCTCCAGGGACGTGGTGGGTCTTCTCGCCCTGTGCGAGTCTTCCCTCACAACTGTCTTTCTGCGACTCCTTCGCTCGGGATGGGCTCCCTTGGCTCTCACTCCTGTAGCCGTCAAAGATCTCTTCCGTCCGCTCTCTCGTCCTCCACACCCTGCGGCGTCCCAAATTCTTTTTTCTTCCTCCTCGTCGTATCTAGCGCGTAGCACTTTTGGGTTATAAACGCCATAATGACGTTGTAACCCAGACACGTCGTCCTCCAAGGCACCCCCAGGGCACTTAGGTATCGGGCTCAGTGCTGTTGTTGTGAACAGGGTTCCGATAACCCTGTTACACTGACTTTCTAGGAGTAACATCTAGGACTAACATCTAGGAGGCACAGCACAGATGACTGCACCTGCAAAGTCTTCAGGCACTTCAAATGTGCCAGAGAAAGTAAGAGGGCAGAATGATGATGGCAGATAAAGCTGGTCTGTTGTTAATATTTGAATGAATAAAATAACTAGATGATTCTTTTTGTTGTAATTAAATACCGAAACAATGAATGGGTGGAATTCCTCTTTCACATCTTGGCTAAATTCCAATACACTGCTACCTACTAGCATATTATGGAAGTATCCTGAAGGAGGAGTTCATAAAAGACCTAAACATTATCCACTTTCCTATTTAGGTTTTAGAAGTTATTCAGAGCAGTACACCACAACTAGGTCAATGATATTCCCACGGCACTGATGACACTACATTGGTTTGTCTATTACAGTGCTTAACAGGACAGAGATGGAAATGTTTTTGAGGATGCTGGGAGGACTTCCTCGCCGGTGTGCTGCCTGTCATGGCAGCCTGAAGCAAATGAGTAGCGAAGTTAATGATCCGGGCTTCCTCGTGATCCAGCGCTTAATGTGGTGCTGAGCCTCCCCAGGTGGGAAATGCCTAGGGAACAACAGGAGAGTTGCCGAATTGCAACAATTGTGGCCAGGATTGGATTTAGGAATCTGGCATGGATGCTGGCTACTTCTGTGCTGCGGCCCTTCCCAGCAGAGACAACAGCCTTCCAAAGTATCACACTTAAAGTAATGCAAAATAATACTTTTTCCTGCATCATAGCACTAGTATTCAATGTGATGCATACATTATTAGCTCTGATAAGGTCTGAGGATCTCTCAGTTAATGTGGCTGAGAGCAACTTGAGCTGTGCATAAACTGTTGAATTCCACAGTCAGAGAGACCATCCTGACTCGAGCAGAGGTCATTGTTGCCAAAGATCCCAGGATAATTTGTAGGTTCTGCACCCTTCCCTCCATCCCTACCTCCTTTCAGACACAGATGAGGTACTTCACAGAACTTGTGACTAAAGAAGCAGCATTGAGTTTGCCTTCTAGAGATAGAACCACATTATAAAGTTTGCAGTTTTGCAACGTTGCACAATCTTAGCAGTGGCGTGGCTGCAGGGTGAGGACTTTAAGTAAGTAATCATGCAAGTTTTAGAATCCCTAAGTCACTCTGCAACAGACTACTCAAACTGTCAGAACAACCAGCCTGTACAATTTAATAAGTCAGAGCAGAGACACTGGCAATTCTG
The DNA here is from genome assembly GCF_031143425.1 of Pleurodeles waltl. Classification (NCBI taxonomy): domain Eukaryota; kingdom Metazoa; phylum Chordata; class Amphibia; order Caudata; family Salamandridae; genus Pleurodeles; species Pleurodeles waltl. The sequence continues at coordinate 708,634,506 of NC_090439.1, read as the reverse complement.
TCAAAATAGGTATCTTTTTTTTCGAAACAGTTGAATATCCAGAAGATTTTTCCGTTTAGGTTAAAATTCTTTGTGTGTTTGTGTACCACTCACTCACTTTGAAAGAAAAGTAATTTGTATAATTGGGCAACGTTTTAATTTTAATTGTTATTCTCTTACTGATTTATTAACAGGCAGTCACAAATGCAGTTATCTTGTAGGCACTGGGGTCATGATTTGTATGGTGCAGCAGGAGCAGTGGCACCAGGGCCAAAAGTTGTCGGAACTCCTCTAAACTCCAGATATTGCTATATTTTACCACTAAACAGGCAGCCACAAGTGCATTTACATTCCAGACACTAGGGTCATGTTTTGAATGGTCCAGCAGTTGCAGTGGCACCGGGCCACAGGGTGTCAGAATCTAAACACAAATTACTTCCTAATTTTACTATTAAATGGGCTGACACAAGTGAAGATATGTAGCAGGCACTAGGGTCATGATTTCAATAGTGCAGCGGGCGCAGTGGCACCAGTGACAAAAGCTTGAAGCACCCCAATAAACACTTATTATTGCTATATTTTTTACAACTAAACTGGCATTCACAAGTGTTGTTTTCTTGCAGACACTAGGGTCATGATTTGAATGGTCCAGCAGGTGCAGTGATGCAGGAGCGAAATGTTGTCTGAACTCCTCTAAACACCAAATACTGCTATATTTTACTACTAAACTGGCAGTCACAAGTGCAGTTATCTTGCAGGCACTAGGGTCATGGGTTTAATGGTGCAGAAGGGGCACTGGTGCAACAAGGTGTTAGAAGCCCTCTAAACACAGATTATTGCTGAATTGTACTACTAAACAGGCAGTCACAAGTGCAGTTACCTTGCAGGCAAGTGCATTTTGGAGAAAAGTACTCTCTTTCTTACATGGTTACCCCCACTTTCTGCCTGTTGTCAGTATTTTTTAACTATGTTCACTGGGATTCTGCTAACCAGGACCCCAGTGACTATGCTCTCTCCCTTTAAATTTTGTTGCTTGAACCACACACACCCCACATTTGGTGTACTGGTGCCTCCTTGTAAGACCTACTATATGGTACCCAGGTACCCAGGCCATTGAGTACCCGGGATCCCCCATGGGCTTCAGCATGTATTATACCACCCATGGGGAGCCCAGACAAAGTGTATCTGCAGGCCTGCCATTGCAGCCTGCGTGAAAGGGTGCATGCACCAGTTTCACTACAGGTCACTGTACAAGGTCACTGTAAGTCACCCCTATAGTAGCCCTCTTAGCCCAGAAGGCAGGGTGCAGATACCTGTGTGTGAGGGCACACCTTCATGAGCAGAGATGACCCACAAACTCCAGCTCCATTTTCATGGACTTTGTGAGTGCGGGACACCATTTTATGCTATGTAATGGTAACTCCGAACCTTGGCATGTTTAATATCAAACATGTCAGAATCATACCCCAATACTGTTGCCAGTATTGGAAGTTTGACTCCATGCACTCTGGGGGCTCCTTAGAGGACCCCCAGCATTACTCCTACCAGATTTCTAGGGTTCTCCAGGCAGCCCAAGCTGCTGCCAACACTCAGACAGGTATCTCAGCTCAAGCCCAGGGAAGCAGAACAAAGGATTTCCTTTGGGAGGGGAGTTACACCCTCTCCCTTTGGAAGTAGGTGTTATTACATGGATTTGGAGCGGTAGCCTCCCAAAGCCACTGGTATGCTTTGAAGGGCATATTTGGTACCCTCCTTGCATAAACCAGTCTGTGCCAGTTCAGGGGCCTCCAGTCCCTGCTCTGGCGCAAAATTGGACAATGGAAGGGGAGTGACCAATCCCCTGTCCATCACCACCCCAGGGCGGTACCTAGAGCTCCCCCAGATAGTCCCTTTATTCTGCCATCTTGAATCCAAGGTTGGCAGAGGCCTCTAGGAGCATCTGAGTGGCCAGGTCAGGCAGGTGACATCAAAGCCTCCTCCTGATAGGTGGTCACCTGGCTAGGTGACTAATCCCTCTTCCAGGATATTTAGGGTCTCTCTCCTGGATGGGTCCTCAAATTCAGCGTGCAAGATTCCAGCAGGACTTCTCTGCAACCTCTACTTTGACTACCTCCACCAAAGTTGGACACCTAGTAGACAAGACCAAGGTGACCACTCCAGACCACAACCCGTGATGCAGGATCTACGCAGCTCATCATGAGAGGAAATCTACGCAGCCAGTTGTCATTGTAGTTGGTGCCTGCGGATACAGGGAAGTGACTCCTTTACTCCAAGGGAGATTTCTTCTTCCTTCTCATGCAGACTGAAGACTTGCCATCCTCAGAGGATGCACAGCTGGGGAAGTGTTGCAGAAGCTGGAAGGAGCCGTGGAAACAATGTTGCAAGCAGAGTCTTTATGGTGGATGCAGATTGTCGGTTCCTGGAGGGACCAGTTGCAGTTCCAATGGTCAGAAGTCAAAGTAGAGGTTGCAGTAGAGTCCTGCTGGTATCTTGCAAGATGCATCTGAGAACCCACCAAAAAGGGAGACCCTAAAAAGTCCGGAAGGGGGATTGGTCACTGTTAGAAATGGGGTCTTTGGTTGACAGTCAGGTTACCCCCTGTTCAAGCAAGGACCTTCACTCTAGTCAAGGTAAAAGAGAATCACCCTCAGCTAAGCCCTGCCGACCCCCATGGTAGCTTGGCAGAGCAGTAGGCTTAACTTCAGAGTGCTAGGTGTAAAGTAACTTAGGTTCAAAGTAACTTAATGAAAACACTACAAAATGACACAACAACAGTTTAGAAAATAGGAAATATTTATCTAAACAAAACAAGACCAAAACGACAAAAATCCAACATACACAAGTCAAGTTATGAATTTTTAAAGATTAAACTCAAAAATAGCGCTTAGAAACAAAAGTGCTTCGATGAGATGTTAACACAGCGTCGTGACGGAGTCGTTCCTAACAAGCCGACACCAGCGGCGCCGGACACGGAGTCGTGTAGACCCCCAAGTACAGTACCTTTGGTGAAGAGTGAAAACAAGCCGATGCGCGAAGTCAGGGATCGCAGCGTCTGTGCGAAACGTTGAATCTGTGCACTTCGTGCGGCGTCGGTCACGACGTGGAGCGGCGACTTCCACGGAGTCACGGACTTCAGCAGGGCTGCCGCGGTGTCGGGCCTGCAAAGAGCGTCGCGTTCCAGCGAAGGTCGCGGTGTCAGGTGCAGGTGGCGTCACCGGATTCAGCAGCGGCATCGGTCCGAAGTCGTCCGAAGTCGATTTCCCTTGGATTTCCACCAGCTTTCCTTTCAAGGGCCCAAGGACTGGATAGGGCACCACTTGTCAGAGCAGGAGTCTCTCCAGAGACTCCAGGTGCTGGCAGAGAGAAGACTTTGCTGTCCCTATGACTTCAAACAACAGGAGGCAAGCTCTAAATCAAGCCCTTGGAGATTTCCTCACAAGATGGAAGGCACACAAAGTCCAGTCTTTGCCCTCTTACTCTGGCAGAAGCAGCACTGCAGGAAAGCTCCACAAAGCACAGTCACAGGCAGGGCAGCACTTCGTCCTCCGCTATTCAGCTCTTCTCCAGGCAGAGGTTCCTCTTGGTTCCAGAAGTATTTCTAAAGTCTGTGGTTTTGGGTGCCCTTCTTATACCCAATTTCTCCTTTGAAGTAGGCCTACTTCAAAGTAAAGTCTCTTTTGAATGTGAAATCCTGCCTTGCCCAGGCCAGGCCCCAGACACTCACCAGGGGGTCGGAGACGGCATTGTGTGAGGACAGGCACAGCCCTTTCAGGTGTAAGCGACCACTCCTCCCCTCCCTCCTAGCACAGATGGCTCATCAGAAAATGCAGACTACACCCCAGCTCCTTTTGTGTCACTGTCTAGTGTGAGGTGCAACCAGCCCAACTGTCAAACTGACCCAGACAGGGAATCCACAAACAGGCAGAGTCACAGAAATGATATAAGCAAGAAAATGCTCACTTTCTAAAAGTGGCATTTTCAAACACACAATCTCAAAATTAACTTTACTAAAAGATGTATTTTTAAATTGTGAGCTCAGAGAACCCAAACTCCACATGTCCATCCGCTCCCAAAGGGAATCTACACTTTAATCAGATTTAAATGTAGCCCCCATGTTAGCCTATGAGAAGGACAGGCCTTGCAACAGTGGAAAATTAATTTAGCAATATTTCACTGTCAGGACATATAAAACACATTACTATGGGTGTGATTCTAACCCTGGCGGTCGGTGATAAAGCGGCGGCCAACCCGCCAACAGGCCGGCGGTCGAAAAAATGGAATTCTGACCCTGGCGGGAACCGCCAACACAGGCCGCCACATTAACACTCCGACCGCCGCGGCGGTGCAGACAAACAGCGTGGCGGTCACCGCCAACAGGCAGGCGGCAGACAATGTACCGCCCACACTATCACAACTCACCAATCCGCCACCTTTTCCGGGGCGGGAGCCCCGCCGATAAAAACACGGCGGAAACAGACTACGAACGGGAAAACGCGCACCAAAACACACTCCACGAGGAAGGAGGACAGCATGGAACCCGAATTAAACATCCTACCTGCTCTCGTCTACCTTCTCATCTACCACGAGTACGAACTCCGGAGCAGACGTCAACGGTGAGTACTGCACCTACGACACACGGGAGGGGGGAGGAGGGAAGCTTACGGCACACACATATGCGACCCCCTCCCAAACTATGTACACACTAATGCAGAGCAACAATGCACAGTGACACCACCCAAACCCCCCTTAAGAATGCAAAGACAGAAATAAATTGGGCCGAATTTTTTTAATAAAAAATAGACTCTGATATGGAGCGATCAACTATGCAAAATATCCATAACAAAATGATACTATGTACACTGCCATGGAGAACCGAGGCAATCACTCCTGTACATGAAAGTTAAATGGAACAGTCCGTGGGCTACAGTGTAGCGACACAAGGGCAAAGCCCACACAGGAGACCTGAGTCCTTTGGAGAGAACACTGCAGGGGCATCTGATGAAAAAATTACAGGCACCTCAGGGGGAAGGGAAGGGGGAGGCACCACAGCCACATGAGTCCACGACGCCAGATCCACGAAGGGGCCACCATGCCCATTGATGTATCCTGGGGAGTGCAAAGCCACAGTCTCTCAAGTCTCTACAGTGGGTGGGTTACCCACTTCACCATCCTGGGGAGTGCAAAGCCACAGTCTCTCAAGTCTCTACAGTGGGTGGGTTGCCCACTTCACCATCCTGGGGAGTGCAAAGCCACAGTCTCTCAAGTCTCTACAGTGGGTGGGTTGCCCACTTCACCATCCTGGGGAGTGCAACGCCACAGTCTCTCAAGTCTCTACAGTGGGTGGCTTGCCCACTTCACCATCCTGGGGAGTGCAAAGCCACAGTCCATCTGGTGGATGACAGTGTCCACTGCTCAAGGAGGAGGCATGGTAGGCACAGTGAACCATAAACAGTGCTTGAGAGGAAGGGCCCAGCGGAGCGGTGCTTGAGACGGCGGGGCCCAGCGGAGCGGTGCTTGAGACGGCGGGGCCCAGCGGAGCGGTGCTTGAGACGGCGGGGCCCAGCGGAGCGGTACTTGACAAGAATTGCCCAGCGGAGCGGTGCTTGAGAGGAAGGGCCCAGCGGAGCGGTGCTTGACAGGAAGGGCCCAGCGGAGCGGTGCTTGAGACGGCGGGGCCCAGCGGAGCGGTGCTTGAGACGGCGGGGCCCAGCGGAGCGGTGCTTGACAGGAAGGGCCCAGCGGAGCGGTGCTTGAGACGGCGGGGCCCAGCGGAGCGGTACTTGACAAGAATTGCCCAGCGGAGCGGTGCTTGAGAGGAAGGGCCCAGCGGAGCGGTGCTTGACAGGAAGGGCCCAGCGGAGCGGTGCTTGTGACGGCGGGGCCCAGCGGAGCGGTGCTTGAGACGGCGGGGCCCAGCGGAGCGGTGCTTGACAGGAAGGGCCCAGCGGAGCGGTGCTTGAGACGGCGGGGCCCAGCGGAGCGGTGCTTGAGACGGCGGGGCCCAGCGGAGCGGTGCTTGAGACGGCGGGGCCCAGAGGAGCGGTGCTTGACAGGAAGGGCCCAGCGGAGCGGTGCTTGAGACGGCGGGGCACAGCGGAGCGGTGCTTGAGAGGAAGGGCCCAGTGGAGCGGTGCTTGAGAGGAAGGGCCCAGCGGAGCGGTGCTTGACAGGAAGGGCCCAGCGGAGCGGTGCTTGAGACGGCGGGGCCCAGCGGAGCGGTGCTTGAGACGGCGGGGCCCAGCGGAGCGGTGCTTGAGACGGCGGGGCCCAGCGGAGCGGTGCTTGACAGGAAGGGCCCAGCGGAGCGGTGCTTGAGACGGCGGGGCCCAGCGGAGCAGTGCTTGAGACGGCGGGGCCCAGCGGAGCGGTGCTTGACAGGAAGGGCCCAGCGGAACGGTGCTTGACAGGAAGGGCCCAGCGGAGCGGTGCTTGAGACGGCGGGGCCCAGCGGAGCGGTGCTTGAGATGGCGGGGCCCAGCGGAGCGGTGCTCTTCTGCATGGCGGGGCTCTGTTCAGCGGTGCTCTTCTCCACGGCGGGCCCTGTTCAGCGGTGCTCTTCTCCACGGCGGGCCCTGTTCAGCGGTGCTCTTCTCCACGGCGGGCCCTGTTCAGCGGTGCTCTTCTGCACGGCGGGGCCCTGTTCAGCGGTGCCTATCTTCACGGCGGGCCCTGTTCAGCGGTGCTCTTCTCCACGGCGGGCCCTGTTCAGCGGTGCTCTTCTGCAACGGCGGGGCCCTGTTCAGCGGTGCCTATCTTCACGGCGGGCCCTGTTCAGCGGTGCTCTTCTCCACGGGGGGCCCTGTTCAGCGGTGCCCTTCTCCACGGCGGGCCCTGTTCAGCGGTGCTCTTCTCCACGGCGGGCCCTGTTCAGCGGTGCCTATCTTCACGGCGGGCCCTGTTCAGCGGTGCTCTTCTCCACGGCGGGCCCTGTTCAGCGGTGCTCTTCTCCACGGCGGGCCCTGTTCAGCGGTGCTCTTCTTCACGGCGGGCCCTGTTCAGCGGTGCTCTTCTCCACGGCGGGGCCCTGTTCAGCGGTGCCTATCTTCACGGCGGGCCCTGTTCAGCGGTGCCTATCTTCACGGCGGGCCCTGTTCAGCGGTGCTCTTCTCCACGGCGGGGCCCTGTTCAGCGGTGCCTATCTTCACGGCGGGCCCTGTTCAGCGGTGCCTATCTTCACGGCGGGCCCGGTTCAGCGGTGCTCTTCTCCACGGCGGGGCCCTGTTCAGCGGTGCCTATCTTCACGGCGGGCCCTGTTCAGCGGTGCTCTTCTCCACGGCGGGCCCTGTTCAGCGGTGCTCTTCTCCACGGCGGGCCCTATTCAGCGGTGCTCTTCTCCACGGCGGGGCCCTGTTCAGCGGTGCCTATCTTCACGGCGGGCCCTGTTCAGCGGTGCTCTTCTCCACGGCGGGCCCTGTTCAGCGGTGCTCTTCTCCACGGCGGGCCCTGTTCAGCGGTGCTCTTCTCCACGGCGGGGCCCTGTTCAGCGGTGCCTATCTTCACGGCGGGCCCTGTTCAGCGGTGCTCTTCTCCACGGCGGGCCCTGTTCAGCGGTGCTCTTCTCCACGGCGGGCCCTGTTCAGCGGTGCTCTTCTCCACGGCGGGCCCTGTTCAGCGGTGCTCTTCTCCACGGCGGGTCCTGTTCAGCGGTGCACATCCAGTAGGTCAAGGGAGCCAGACCTGGCCTGGACTCCCTGCTCAGTCGCCCTCCGACCGTGATGCTTCTGGACCCTTCGGGGACGGAGTCCTGGGCCCTTTGGTGTCCTCCTTTCCAGCTGGGATGTGGCATGTGGGGTCCACCTGCTCCGCGCTCCTGCTGCCTGACTTCTCCGCCCTGCTGCCCTTACGCTCCTTAGATGGGGCTCTCGGGCCCTTGCCTCCCCTAGATGATGTGGCTGGTGAAGTGGGCGAAGTTTGCTCCTTGGGGGCAGCCGTGTCAGTCCTCGCACGGCGGCCCTTGTGTTTCCTGGTCCTCTTGCCGGGGGGGGGCTGGATGTGTCCTTGCTGCTGATTGAGGTGTCACTGCTGGCAAAGGGTGAACTCCAGAACCCATGCACAACAGTGACACCCGAAGCTGGGCTGGTGGTGGCTGTGGTGCTCTTGGGACTCTTTGCAGATGGAGGGGGTAGGTCATCGGAGGGAAAGAGGTCAAGATTAGCCAGGAAAAGTTTTTTAGGGCCAAGGTAAAGGGTAGGAGAAGTGGTGATGGGAGTGGAGGAAGAGGATGTGGTTGTAGGAGAGTCAGGTGTGCTGTCATTGGGTGAAGGTGCTGGTGCTGTAGGCTGTCGTGAGGTGGATGTCTGTTGGGTGGGTGGCTGCCTGCGTTTGTGTGTCTTGGAAGAGGGGGTGACAGACACAGTGGGAGAGGACACAGGGGACGTGTAAATGGCAGTGGGGGTGGTGACTGCACGCGTGCGGACTGTACAGGAGGGTGTGGTGGTGATGGAAGCACTGGCTGATGTTGGTGTGCATGCAGGTGTGAGTGTAGACGTCACAGGGAGGGAGGAGGGAGACGAGGAGGAGGGGGACACAGGGGTGGCAGTGACTGTTGGAATGTCTGCATCTGGGTGTTGCTTGGGTGAGTGTTTGTGGGATCTGTGGTGCTTGTGTCTGGATGAGCTGCCCTTGGGTGTTGAGGTGTGTGCAGGCTGGTCAGATGGTGTGGATGGGATAGGCTGAGGAACAGGAGACAGAGACAGGCTGGAGGCAGTCAGAAGAGGGAGGCTGGAAACAGGGACAATGGCTGCCGTCAGTGCTGAGGCCAGAGCAGTGAACGATCGTTGATGGGCAGCCTGACCCGAATGAATGCCCTCCAGGTAGGCATTGCTCCGATGCACCTCCCTTTCAACCCCCTGGATGGCATTCAAAAGGGTAGTCTGCCCAACAATGAGCGTCCTCAAAAGGTCAATGAGCTCCGCACTGAGGGCAGCAGGGGTGACAGGGGCAGGGGCTGAGGTGCCTGGGGCGAAGGAGACGCCCGCCTTCCTGGGCGAGCGGGCACGGAGCGTAGGCTGAGGGGCTGCAGGGAGGGCGGGGCTGGTGCGCTGGGTGCGGCTGTACCTGTAGAGGCGGGGGTCCCGGATGTTTCCGCCACCGCTAGGGAGCACCCATCCGAGGACGTGTCTGTGTCGCTGCTCTCACCACCGGTCCCCGTTGTGGTGCTCCCCTCGCCCTCCGGATCACTGGTGCCCTCGGTGTCTGTTCCTGGGCCCACCGGGGCCTTGTGACTTGCAGCTCCCTCATGCTCCGATGCCAAATCTCCTCTGCCTGATGATGCTAATGCACACATGCACAAGAAGATGAAGAAGAAGGGTGGGGGGAGAAAAAAGAAGACCAGGTTGAGTGCATGCAATGTCAACACCGTTGGCGGAGAGGACAGACACAGGAGCCTCATGCACTAAGCCGCGCATTCGGGGTACACTACTCAGTACTTCTGACTAAGACAACAGGTCAAGAGAGGACAAACGCGCAGATGTGTGAGGCTGGACCATCAATAGCTGTACTTGTCACCCTACAGAGGTGGGGGCCGGGAGCACAGGGCCATGCCTAAGGGAGAGGACTACACTACAGAAAGCGCCCTGGCCTAATGTCACCCACAACCCTCCTCCCCCACCCAGACGCCTCCACTGCGCAGAAAGATAGCAGAATGTGCTGATACTCACCCCCTTGTGTCTGCTGTGATGCTCTCAAGCGCCCATCCAAATCAGGGTAGGCCACCGCCAGGATCCGGGACATCAGGGGGGTCAGGGTACGACTGGCACCCCTCCTAGGTTGGGAGGCCATCCCCAGCAGTGACTCGGCGGTCTTCCTGGTTCCGCGGCGGATGTCCTCCCACCTCTTGCGGCAGTGGGTGCCCCGTCTGACGTGGACCCCCAGGGCCCGGACTTCCTTGGCGATGGCACGCCAAATCTCGACTTTCTGATGGGCGCTGACCTATGTGACATGTACAGGGTGGGAAGGAAACATTCATCAACTTACTGCATGTTAGATGTGATTGGCCCCCCCTCCCCAACCTTGCCATATGGCACATGCTCTCATCTGTCGTGCGTTGCGCTCCTCATTCGCTCCCCACCCCACCAACTTACATCCACCCCACTCCACACAGGCATCGCCCATTTCATGTGCACCCGGTGTACTTACCTGTTGGTCTGGAGGACCGTAGAGTAACGCATACTGGGGGAGGACCCCATCCACGAGCTTCTCCAACTCTTCAGACGTGAAGGCAGGGGCCCTTTCCCCAGTCGCAGCAGCCATTGTCACTTCCAGACCGAGGTCACAGCAGCACTTGCAGTATAGGTCCTCTCCTGTGGATGATCAGGTCTCGAGTGATTAGGCAGATAGAAAATGGCGGTCACGCCCGCGGCGGTGCGTACCGCTACCGCCGGCGCACCTCGTCATTGGCTCCTGAAACCCATAGGCTTCAATGTTAACCAATGCGGCTCCGTGTAGCGGTCTTCGACCGCCTACCGCCACGGTGTGCTCCGCCAGCGCATTGACCTCACATCCCATTGTCCCACTTCACAGGTCAGGCAGCCGCCATTTCAAGGGCCCACATGGCATAATTTCTACTGCGACACACAGGCCTAGGCCTTGCATTGCCACACATACACGCCTTTCAAAACATAGATAATCGTGTGCTATGCAAGCTGTGGTGAACGTACCAGTGATTGGCTTGACTCTGTGCTCCATGTTGTCATTCCTAGGCACCGTCCGCTGGGACTTGCGAGGAGAAGGATGAATCCTCGCGTGTACCGACCGCTGGTGGACCTGTCGACAATGGAAGAACGCCACATCATACTACGATACCGACTTGACCGTGCCACTATCCATGAACTGTGTGCCCAGCTGGAGCCAGCCCTGATGTCCCCCATCCGCCAACCCACAGGAATTCCCCCTCTGGTGCAGGTTCTGTCAGTCCTCCATTTTCTTGCAAGTGGCTCATTCCAGACAACAGTGGCCATGTCATCTGGAATGTCTCAGCCTATGTTTTCCAAAGTTTTGTCTAGAGTGTTGTCTGCCCTGACGAAACACATGCGGAGTTACATTATATTCCCTGAGGAGGTTGATTTGGCCACTGTGAAGGGTGATTTTTATGCCCTTGGACATATTCCCAACATCATTGGTGCCATTGATGGGACCCATGTAGCCTTAGTCCCCCCAAAAGACGATGAGCAGGTGTACAGAAACAGGAAAAGTTACCATTCTATGAACGTCCAGGTGGTCTGTTTGGCTGACCAGTACATCTCCCATGTGAATGACATGTTCCCTGGGTCAGTGCATGACGCGTATGTGATGCGTAATAGCAGCATCCCTTATGTGATGGAACAGCTACAGAGACACCGTGTGTGGCTAATAGGTGACTCTTGTTACCCCAACCTGCCTTGGCTATTGACCCCTGTGAGGAATCCCCCGACCAGGGCTGAGGAACGGTACAATGAGGCCCATGGGCGAACTAGGAGGATCATAGAAAGGACCTTTGGGCTCCTGAAGGCCAGATTTAGGTGCCTGCATATGACAGGGGGATCCCTGATGTACTCACCAAAGAAGGTGTGCCAGATCATCGTGGCCTGCTGTATGCTTCACAATCTGGCATTGCGACGTCAGGTGCCTTTCCTGCAGGAGGATGGTCCAGATGGTGGTGTTGAAGCAGCTGTGGAGCCTGCGGAGAGTGAAGAGGAGGAAGACTCAGAGGACGACACAGACAACAGGGACAGAGTTATCCAACAGTATTTTCAGTAGCACACAGGTAAGAATCACCCACGCCATTTTACTTTTCCTGCAAGCCTCCTGCTTCTCAACTTTGTCTATGACCCCCAGTTCTTTTAAACTGATGTTTGATTTTTCCTTCCCTTTTCAGTGCTGTATGCCCACTCCGTGACTACTGCTTGGTGAGCCCATGGACTAATGCTTATTGATATCGGTATGTGTTCAGCACAAAGTTAACAGAACATAATTGATCGGTAATGTGTTATACATTTGTAAATAATACAGCCTGACTCCTGTTTGATTTCAGTGCATTGAGTGATTTATTTTTTGTGCTAGATAATGGTACATGATATAAACACGGTGATGGGTGGGGATGGAGTAATGGCCATGGCAGAGTCCAGTTCTCAGTCTCACAGGTGCATTGTCCATATGCCTGTGGAAGGATGGAGCAGGGGCAGTTCAAGGTTGGACAGGGTGGCAATGTGGGACAGTGGGATGACTTCAGGGGGTGTCTCATGCTGGCGGGGGTCTTGACATCCTACTCTGTCGATTTTTTTGATCTCAGGCTCCTCTTGCGGGGTGGTTGTTCTTCAGCAGGAGGTGGGGTTCTGGTGGCCTGTCGTTGTGGTGGGGCCTCCTGTCCACTAGCGCCGGCGGAGGTGGTAGGCTGTTCCTGGCTAGTGACAGGGGCCCTGTGTGGTGCCACATGGTCCCGCAATGTGTCTTCTATCCGGTTGAGGGCCTGGACTATGCTCCCCATAGCGGTAGAGATGTTGGTGAGTTGATTGCTGAACCCCATGTAGCGTACCTCCTGCTGTGCCTGGATCTCCTGGAACCTGGCCAGTACCGTCGCCATCGTCTCTTGGGAGTGGTGGTAGGCTGCCATGATGGTGGTGAGGGCCTCTTGGAGAGTGGGTTCCCTGGGCCTCTCCTCCCCCCCCTGTCGCACAGCAGCCCTCCGAGTTGCCCTGTTTCCCTGGGCCTCTGTCCCCTGGACGGTGTGCCCACTACCACTGCCCCCAGGTCCCTGTTGTTGTTGGGGTGGTGGGTTAGCCTGGGTGCCCTGTAGTGGCAGACACACCGCTGATTGACCTGTCCTAGAGACAGAGGCATGGGCCCACTGGGTGGGAGCTGTGCTGTTGGTCCCAGAGGGGGTTGGGTCTGCTGTGGCCTGTGTGTGGGGAACCGACTGTCCAGAGGTCCCCAATGGTCCGGGCTGGCCATCAGGTTCCATGTCGACAGAGCTGCTGTCATCACTGGGGGCCTCTTCCGGGGGGGGGATGACATTTCTGGACCCTCCTGGCCGGTGTGTTGGCGTTCGGGATCTGCATGGGGTAAGAGAGTATGGTTATTGTTTCTGTGTGTGCTATTGCGTCCCATTGATTGGTGCCCTTGTCCCCCAGTGCTGCCATTCCCTTGGGGGAGGTGTTGTGGGGGTGTTTTGGGGGGGGAGCTATGTGCAGTGGTCATGCTTGGGTGATGGGTGTCCATAGTTTGTGGTGGGATGCAGGGGTTGGTGTTGGGTGGGTTGTACTGGAGAGACATTCTCAGGGAGGATGTGTGATGGGGGGTTGGGGGTGAGGGTGGTGGTGGGGGTTAGCATGCTGGGGGGGGGGGTGAAGTAGTTGAGATTGTACTTACCAGAGTCCATTCCTCCGTGTACTCCAGCGAGGCCATCAGGATGCAGGATGTTTAGTACCTCTTGCTCCCATGCTGTGAATTCGGGTTGAGTGGGTGGGGGTCCCCCGCCAGTCTTCTGCACTGCGATGTTGTGTCGCGAGACCATCGAGCGCACCTTTCCCCTTAAGTCGTTCCAGCGTTTGCAGATGTCGTCTCGATTTCTGGGATGCTGTCCCACCGCGTTGACCCTGTCCACGATCCGCTGCCATAGCTCCGCCTTCCTGGCTATAGTGGTGTGCTGCACCTGTGAGCCGAAGAGCTGGGGTTCAACTCTTATGATTTCCTCCACCATGACCCGGAGTTCTTGGTCCGAAAAGCGTGGGTGCCTTTGGGGTGCCATGGGGTGGTGTGGATGAGGTGTGGGGTGGTGTATATGGTGAAGAGTGTGTTGGTGTGTGGTGCTTTGTGCTTCTATGTGGTGTGTGTGATGGTGTAGTGTGCCTCTGTGTGATGTAGCTCTCTATTCTGTGATGTGTGTCTCTCTCTCCTTCGTCTCTGATCTTCGGTCGTAGGGGTTTGTGGGTGATGTGGGTGTGTGTTTTATAGTTGTATGGATGTGTGGGAGTGTTGTTGGTATGTGTATCAGGTGTGTGTATTTCAAATTGCCCAATGTGGCAGTGTTTTGTATGTGTGTGTGTATTTTGAGCGCGGCGGTGTGTACCGCCAATGGAATACCGCGGTTGAAAGACTGCCGCGTGGATTGGTGGGTCAGAATGGCATGGGCGTGTTTGTGTTGGCGTGGCGGTGGAGGTTTGGTCATCTCCAGTTTTCCGCGGCCCGCTGATGAGGCGGCCTTCCTTGGATGTCGGGTTTTTGGCGGATTCACAGTTGGTGGTCAGAATGACCGTGGCGGTTTACCGCGGCCGCGGCGGTAGTATGGCGGAGTTCTGATCGGCGGTATGGGCCTTTTACCGCCAAGGTCAGAATGACCCCCTATATGTCCTACCTTAACCATACACTGCACCCTGCCCTTGGGGCTACCTAGGGCCTACCTTAGGGGTGTCTGACATGTAAGAAAAGGGAAGGTTTAGGCCTGGCAAGTGGGTACACTTGCCAAGTCGAATTTACAGTTAAAACTGCACACACAGACACTGCAGTGGCAGGTCTGAGACATGATTACAGGGTTACTTGTGTGGGTGGCACAACCAGTGCTGCAGGCCCACTAGTAACATTTGATTTACAGGCCCTGGGCACCTCTAGTGCACATTACTAGGGACTTAACAATAAAACAAATATGCCAATCATGGAGAACCAATTACATACACATTTTGTAAAGGAGCACTTGCACTTTAGCACTGGTTAGCAGTGGTAAAGTGCCCAGAATAACAAAAACAGTAAAATCAGAGTCCAGCACACATCAACAACCTGGGGAACAGAGGCAAAAAGTTAAGGGAGACCACGCCAAGGATGAAAAGTCTAACACGTGTGCCCCCCAGCTGAAAGTAGGGAGCAACTACCCAACCTCATGGGAGTTCTCATCATTAAGGCGGAAGAATCTGGACAGACCATCAGCATTGGCGTGTTCTGTACCAGGACGATGTTCCACCGTAAAGTCCATCCCCTGTAGGGAAATGGACCACCTCAACAGTTTTGGATTCTCACCCCTCATCTGCATTAACCATCTGAGGGGCCTGTGGAAGGTCTGAACTCGGAAGTGAGTCCCAAACAAGTAGGGTCTTAGCTTCTTCAGTGCCCAGACCACAGCAAACGCTTTGCGTTCTATGGCACTCCATCTACGTTCCCTGGGTAGTAAACTCCTGCTAATGAAGGCTACGGGTTGATCTAGGCCTTCTTCATTAAGCTGTGGGAGTACTGCTCCAATACCATCCTCTGAGGCGTCTGTTTGCACAACAAACTCCTTGGAGTAGTCAGGTGCCTTCAGCACAGGTGCTGTGTACATGGCAGCCTTCAGGGCATCAAAGGCGTTCTGGCAAGCCTTTGTCCAGATCACTTTCTTGGGTTACTTCTTAGAAGTCAACTCAGTTAGGGGGGTAACAATGGTACCATATCCCTTAACAAACCTCATGTAATATCCTGTGAGACCTAAAAAGGCTCTCACTTCAGTCTGGGTCTTGGGAGGCTCCCAAGCCAGAATTGTGTCAATCTTAGGCTGTAGGGGTGCCACCTGGCCACTCCCCACCTGGTGTCCTAAGTACACCACAGAACCCTGCCCTATTTGGCACTTGCTCATCTTAATAGTGAGGCCTGCCATCTGCAGGGCCTCTAACACTCTCCAGAGGTGTTGCAGGTGTTCCTCCCATGTGGAACTAAACAGAGCAATGTCATCCAGATAGGCGTCACTGAACTCATCCAGTCCTGCCAACACCTGGTTGACCAACCTCTGAAAAGTGGCAGGGGCATTCTTCATCCCAAAGGGCATCACGTCGAAGTGGAAGTACCCATCTGGGGTAGAGAATGCTGACCTCTCCTTTGCCCCCTCAGTTAAGGAAATCTGCCAGTACCCAGATGTTAAATCAAACGTACTGAGGTACTTGGCATCTCCTAACCGATCAATGAGCTCATCAGCTCAGGGGATGGGGTGTGCGTCAGTCTTGCTGACCGCATTGAGACCCCGGTAGTCCACACAGAACCTAAGTTCCGGAGTGGCACCAGGAGCAGCAGCCTTTGGGACCAATACCACTGGGCTGGCCCAAGGACTGCTGGAGTGCTCAAGAACCCCTAGGGTTAACATTTTGGAGACTTCCTCCTTAATGCAAGCCCTGACCCTGTCAGTCACCCTGTAAACCTTATGTTTAACAGGTGCACTGTCCCCAGTGTCCACATCATGTGTGCACAGGTGTGTGACTCCTGGCATCAGGGAAAACAGCGAGGCAAACTGTCCCAACACGTGGCGACAGTCCCTCTGCTGTTCCTCAGTCAGGGAGGCGGAGAGGATCACTCACTCCACAGACCCATCTTTCTCTCCTGCAGACAGGAGGTCAGGAAGAGGCTCACTCTCTTCCTCCACCCCGTCATCTGTTGCTAGGACCATGGATAGCTCAGTTCACTCAAAGTGTGGTTTGAGGCGGTTGACATGTAGGACCCTGAAAGGGTTCCTGGGGGATAGCAAGTCTACCAGATAGGTGACCTCGCTCTTTTTTTCCACCACCTCAAAAGGCCCAGTCCTCTTATCTTGGAGAGCCCTAGGCTCCACTGGTGCCATGACCCACACTTTTTGTCCAGGCTGAAACTCAACCAGAGTGGCATTCTGGTCGTACCACTGTTTCATATCCTCCTGGCTTGCTTCCAGGTTCTCCTGAGCGAGACTCCTGAAGCGGGCAGTCTGGTTTCTTAGTGCCAGCATGTAGCTAAATACATCCTGGGGTGGTTTACAAGGAGCTTCCTCCAAAGCCTCATTCACCAGACTGAGCGGTCCCCTCACAGGGTGGCCATAGATGAGCTCAAAGGGGCTAAAGCCAAGTCCCTTTTTTGAGGCACCTCCCTGTAGGCGAACAGAAGGCATGGGAAGAGGACGTCCCACTTACGCCTCAAGGGCTCTGACAGGCCCTGAATCATGCCTTTCAAGGTGAGGTTGAATCTCTCATCCAGACCATTATTTTGGGGGTAGTAAGGTGTGGTGAACTTGTAGGTTACCCCACACACCTTCCAGAGAGACTTCATATAAGTGGATATGAAGTTTGTACCTCTATCAGGTACCACTTCCTTGGGGAACCCCATGCGGGTAAAAACTCCCATCAAGGCACGTCCCACCACAGAGGCAGTGACCGTCCTTAGAGGAATGGCTTCTGGCTATCGTGTGGCATGGTCCACCAAGACCAGGATGAACCTGTTGCCCATGGCTGTCTTGGGGTCCAGAGGCCCCACAATGTCAATTCCTACCCGTTCAAAGGGGGTACTGACTATAGGTAAAGGTTGGAGGGGAGCTTTGCATTTCCCCCCACTCTTGCCACTTGCCTGACAAGTCTGACAAGACCTACAATAAGCAGTTGACTGCTTGTGCATCAAGGGTCAGTAAAAGTGGGAGACAAGCCTCTTATAGGTCTTGTCCTGCTCTAGATGTCCTGCCAAAGGCACACCATGAGCCAAACCCAGTAAGAAGACCCTGAAGCACTGGGGTACCACCACCATATGAGCTGACCCAGGCTCAGGAACCTTAGGCTCACTATACAGGAGGCCATCCTCCCAATATATCAGGTGAGTACCTGGCGCCTCACCAGCCGCCTGGGCTGCAGCCTGCTGCCGCAGCCCCTCAAGAGTAGGGCACTCCTGCTGCGCTGTGCAGAATGCTTCCCTGGTGGGTCCCCCTTCCTTCTGCCACTGTGACAGCTCAGGGACCTCCCCCAGTTCAGCCACCTGCTCCCCTGTAGGTTCCGGAGCGTCACCCTCAGGCTCCGCCGCCTCCAGGACCATGGGAACCTCTGGGGCCGGATTCCCACACCCCCTGCCCTTTCTCTTCTTGGCGGTCCCCTGGGCCACTGTTTCAGGCTCCAGGGGCTCTTGACTACCCTGATTGGCTGCCATAGACCGGGTGGATACGCATACCCACCCAGGCAGACCCAACATCTCCAAGAGACCTGTGTTCCACCTCCTTCCAAGGGGAATCCTCTAGGTCGTTGCCTAGCAAACAATCAACAGGCGTGGTTAGACTCACAACTACTTTCCAGGAACCTGAGACCCCCCCCCATTCAAAGGGAACCTGCGCCACTCTGCAGAGGCGCTCAGAGTTGTCTACCGCAACTACTTGGTGAAGTACCCGGGGATCAATCTGCTCTTCAGACACCAGGTGACTCCTCACTGTAGTCACAATGGCTTCTGTGCCTCTCAGGGCCTCCACCCTCTGTCCATTGATGGTCACCCATTGCCTGTACTTCTTAGTGTTATCAGGCACTAGGTTTCTCTGGACCATCTCACTGTCCCCTAGTGAGACAAGGGTCATTTCTGCTGGCTCCCACCCACCTGGAACCAACTCCTCCCCAAACGCTACACTGGCCAAACCCTGGGATTGCGCACCAGTGGGTGCTGGTGTATATTTGGGGCATTTGGGGTCCCCCCTCACATGACCAATCTGGCCACATGAATAGCACTTACGTGGGGGACCACCTACCGGTGGCTTCCCTTTGGAGAACCACGGCTTCTTTTCACTGGGAGGTTGGGAATCCTTTCCCTGGGGATCAGTTTGGGGCCCTTTAGAGAACTCCCCCTGTTTACCCTTACCCCCCCTTTCTTCTGAGAGGGACCCTGCCCACCCTTGGCGTGGTCTCCCCCGTACCTCTTTTGGACCCTGGTGCTCTCCCAGCGGTCCGCTTCCTGTGCAAGCTTCCTGGGGTCAGTCAACTTGCTGTCAATGAGGTGCTGGCACAGCTCTGGAAAACATAAACTGTACAAGTGCTCCCAAGCAATTAAATTGTAAAGCCCCTCATACGTGTTTACCTTACTGCCATTCACACAACCATCCAGTGACCTGCAAAAAGAATCAACACATTCCAACCATGTTTGGGATTCCTTTCTCTTGTAGGATCTAAACTTCTCCTTGTACTGCTCAGGGGTGAGACCATACCTGGTGAGTAAGGCCTCCTTCATTACAGGGTAGGTGAGACTCTGAGCATCCCCTAAGGCTGTCAGTGTGTCCCACCCCTCTGCCTCAAAATGCTTCCACAGGGCTGCCCCCCAATGAGCTTCAGGGACCAGGTTCATGTGGAGAGCTGACTCATAACTCTTGAACCACAAGTAGATATCATCCTCCCTCTTATAATCCCTCACAAGGTCTTTTTGGATGTGTACCCTTCTCTCAGGCTGCACTGTAGGATTGCTGCCACCATCCCTACTGGACTGGCTCCTCTGATCTAACTCCTTTAAGTTAAGCTCATGAGCCAGCTGCATCTTCCTTTCCTCAAGGACTGCTCTTCTCTCATCTCTTTCTTTCTCCAGATTGAGCTTCTGCAGCTCCAATTGGTATGCCCTCTCTGCCTGTCTGTCCTGCAATTCTTCAGGAGTCAGACCTTTGGAGGATACACTGCTACCTGCCCTAGAGACTCTTTCCCTGGGGATAACAGCTCCCCCCACTATACCATTATGTACTGATTGCCCTGCCTCCTCATCCTCATCCTCCTCCTCATCCTCAGTGTGCCCTCCACTGCTTCTGGTTGTCACCCAGGCCCGCAGCGCCTTTTTCAGCTCATCCTTCTTGGAAGAGTTCTTAATGGGACAACCAAAATTTTTACAAAACTGCTTTAGCTGAGCCTTTTTATATCTATCCAATTGCTTCAGGTCAAAAACAGCTTCAACTGATGCATCTCCAAGTTGAGACATGATGAAAGGTTAAAAGAGTGCAAAGTTCCAAATGCAGAAACAAGTTCCCAAATGAAGTTCAAAGTCAATCAAAGATCAGCGAAGAAAAACAAAGTGGACGTAGGGAAAAAGCAAAAATTTCAAGACAAGCAGTATGTGGTCACATAGTGGTCTGCACTCAAAATAATAGTGTACACTTAATCACTGTATGTCAAGTACAAATACAAGTCCAAATCCCAACCGCTGATCACCAATGTTAGAAATGGGGTCTTTGGTTGACAGTCAGGTTACCCCCTGTTCAAGCAAGGACCCTCACTCTAGTCAGGGTAAAAGAGAATCACCCTCAGCTAACCCCTGCTTACCCCCTTGGTAGCTTGGCAGAGCAGTAGGCTTAACTGCAGAGTGCTAGGTGTAAAGTATTTGTACCAACACACACAGTAACTTAATGAAAACACCACAAAATTACACAACACCAGTTTAGAAAAATAGGAAATATTTATCTAAACAAAACAAGACCAAAACTACAAATATCCAACATACACAAGTCAGGTCATGAATTTTTAAAGATTAAACTAAAAAATAGCGCTTAGAAACAAAAATGCTTCAATGAGATGCTAACACGACGTCGTGACGGAGTCGTTCCTAACAAGCCGACACCAGCAGCGCCAGACACGGAGTCGTGTAGACCCCCAAGTACAGTACCTTTGGTGAAGAGTGAAAACAAGCCGATGCGTGAAGTCGGGGATCGGGGCGTCTGTGCGAAACGTTGAATCCGTGCACTTCATGCGGCGTCGGTCACGACGTGGTGCGGCGACTTCCACGGAGTCGCAGACTTCAGCGGGGCTGCCGTGGCATCGGGCCTGCAAAGAGCGTTGCGTTCCAGCGAAGGTCACGGCATCGGGTGCAGGTGGCGTCACCGGATTCAGCAGCGGCGTCGGTCCGAAGTCGTCCGAAGTTGATTTCCTTGGATTTCTACCAGCTTTCCTTTCAAGGGCCCAAGGACTAGATAGGGTACCACTTGTCAGAGCAGGAGCCTCTCCAGAGACTCCAGGTGCTGGCAGAGAGAAGTCTTTGCTGTCCCTGAGACTTCAAACAACAGGAGGCAAGCTCTAAATCAAGCCCTTGGAGATTTCCTCACAAGATGGAAGGCACACAAAGTCCAGTCTTTGCCCTCTTACTCTGGCAGAAGCAGCACTGCAGGAAAGCTCCACAAAGCACAGTCACAGGCAGGGCAGCATTTCGTCCTCAGCTATTCAGCCATCTCCAGACAGGTTCCTCTTGGTTCCAGAAGTATTTCTAAAGTCTGTGGTTTTGGGTGCCCTTCTTATACCCAATTTCTACTTTGAAGTAGGCCTACTTCAAAGTAAAGTCTCTTTTGAATGTGAAATCCTGCCTTGCCCAGGCCAGGCCCCAGACACTCACCAGGGGGTTGGAGACGGCATTGTGTGAGGACAGGCACAGCCCTTTCAGGTGTAAGTGACCACTCCTCCCCTCCCTCCTAGCACAGATGGCTCATCAGGAAATGCAGACTACACCCCAGCTCCTTTTGTGTCACTGTCTAGTGTGAGGTGCAACCAGCCCAACTGTGAAACTGACCCAGACAGGGAATCCACAAACAGGCAGAGTCACAGAAATGGTATAAGCAAGAAAATGCTCACTTTCTAAAAGTGGCATTTTCAAACACACAATCTCAAAATCAACTTTACTAAAAGATGTATTTTTAAATTGTGAGCTCAGAGACCCCAAACTCCACATGTCCATCCGCTCCCAAAGGGAATCTACACTTTAATCAGATTTAAAGGTAGCCCCCATGTTAACCTATGAGAGGGACAGGCCTTGCAACAGTGAAAAACGAATTTAGCAATATTTCACTGTCAGGACATCTAAAACACATTACTATATGTCCTACCTTAACCATACACTGCACCCTGCCCTTGGGGCTACCTAGGGCCTACCTTTGGGGTGTCTGATATGTAAGAAAAGGGAAGGTTTAGGCCTGGCAAGTGGGTACACTTGCCAAGTCGAATTTACAGTTAAAACTGCACACACAGACACTGCAGTGGCAGGTCTGAGACATGATTACAGGGTTACTTGTGTGGGTGGCACAACCAGTGCTGCAGGCCCACTAGTAACATTTGATTTACAGGCCCTGGGCACCTCTAGTGCACTTTACTAGGGACGTAACAGTAAAACAAATATGCCAATCATGGAGAACCAATTACATACACATTTTGTAAAGGAGCACTTTCACTTTAGCACTGGTTAGCAGTGGTAAAGTGCCCAGAGTAACAAAAACAGTAAAGTCAGAGTCCAGCACGCATCAACAACCTGGGGAACAGAGGCAAAACGTTAAGGGAGACCACCCCAAGGATGAAAAGTCTAACAGTCAGCAAGCCAGATGACCACCTATCAGTAGGGGGCTCTGATGTCACCTGCCTGACCTGGCCACTCAGATGTTTCCAGAGGCCTCTGCCCACCTTGGATTCAAGATGGCAGAATCAAGGGAAATTCTGGAGGAGCTCTGGGCGGCACCCCTGGGGTGGTGATGGATAGGGGAGTGGTTTCTCCCCTTTCCATTGTCCAGTTTCGCACCAGAGCATGGACTGGAGGTCACAGAACCGGTGCAGACTGGTTTAAACAAGGAGGGCACTAAATGTGCCCTTCAAAGCATACCAGTGTCTTTGGGAGGCTACCCCTCCCAAGCCATGTAACACCTATTTCCAAAGGGAGAGGGTGTTACCCCCGCTCCCAAACGAAATCCTTTGTTCTGCTTCCCTGGGCTTGAGCTGAACAAGCAGCAAGAGGGCAGAAACCTGTCTGAGGGGTGGCAGCAGCTTGAGCTGCCCAGAGAACCCCAGAAAGCTGGTATGAACAATGCTGGAGGTCCTCTAAGAAGCTCCCTGAGTGCATGGAATCATACTTCCAATACTGGCAACAGTATTGGGTTATGATTCTGACATGTTTGATACCAAACATGCTTAGCTTCGGAGAGCTAGACATGGGTAGTGACCTATGTTCAGTGCATGCGTAAAATGGCGTACCACACTCATGGAGTCCATGAAAATGGAGCTGGAGTTCAAGGAGTCACCCCTGCTTATGCAGGGGTGCCCTCACGCACAGGTACCTGCACCCTGCCCTCTGGGCTAGGAGCAACTACCATAGGGGTGACTTACAGTGACCTGGTGCAGTGTCCTGTAGTAAAAAGGGTGTATGCACCCTTTCACACAGGCTGCAATGGCAGACCTGCAGAACACTTTGCATGGGCTCCCCATGGGTGCCATATTACATGCTGCAGCCCATGGGGGACCCCTGGTGCCCCAAAGCCCAGGGGTATCTGGGTGCCATATACTAGAGACTTTAAAGGGGGCACCAGTATGCCAAATGTGGGGTGTGTGTGGTCCAATCAGCCAAATTTAAAGGGAGAGAGCAAAGTCACTGGGGTCCTGGTTAGCATGATCCCAGTGAACACATTCAAAACGTACTGACAACAGGCAAAAAGTGGGGGTAACCATGCCAGAAAGAGGGTACTTTCCTACACAGTTACCTTGCAGTCACTAGGGTAATGATTTGAATGGTGTAGCTGGTGCAGTGGCACCAGAGCCAAACGTTGTAATAACTCTTCCAAACACCAAATATTTCAATATTTTACTACTAAACAGGCAGTCACAGGTGCAGTTATCTTGCAGGACTAGGGTCATGATTTGAGTGGTGCAGCAGGTGCAGTGGCTTCGGGCCCAAAAGTTGCCAGAAGTCCTCGAAACACCAAATACTACTATATTTTACTACCAAACAGGCGGTCACAAGTGCAGTTATCTTGCAGGTATTACGGTCATGATTTGAATGGTGCAGAAGGTGCAGTGGCACCAGGGCCAAAAGTTGTTATAGCCCTTCTGAGCACCTAATATTGCTATATTTTACTACTAAACAGACAGTCACAATTATGGATACCTTGCAGTTAAAAGAGGCATGATTTGAATGGTGCAGCAGGTGCCGTGGCACTTTAGTAACTACACATAACTATACTGTAATGCAATGTCATAATAAGATACAATTACGAGTTTCAAACCCTGGGATATTAATTCAACATACATCACAACTTAAACAACTTTTAGTTAAAACAGACATTATTATAACCTTTTTCTAATATTTATGAGCCAGTTAGTAAGTTAGAATGGAAAAGAAAAAACAAAGGCGAAACCTATTGGCTTTACAATTGTTTGTTAGAATATTGCATTCTCTATTTTTAGGGCCTTTCCTCTGATTTAAACTATAGTACTTCCCGTCCTCCAGTATGCTGAGCAATACTCAGTAAGCAGTGAACCTCTTGATCTGTTTGGATATTTTGTGTTTCATTCCTCCCTTTGCTCTGGCCAGCACAGCATCATGTCTTCCAGTACATTGACTAAGGTTTCAGGGACGTTATCTGACTAAATAGAGGTGGGTTTCTTACTATGTAGAATCATTTGAGGAGCTTTGCAACTACTTCTACACTCCTTGAGCACAACTCTGCACAGAAGTGGGTCATTTTTGTAACATACCTTAATGCATGGGCAGAATTGAAGTGTCACACATAAATAATAAAATGTCACACATAAGGACACTGAGACATTGACATGTCACACATGAGCAAGATAAAAACATGGCAGCTAAGAGGAACTTGGAGGCTACAGCAAGAGGGAGACATGCTACAGCAGAAGGGGAACGTAGCTTGAGAACTGTTCTAGGCCCTGATAAGGGCTTAGACATGTGCCGTTAATTGTAAATAAAACACGCAACTCCGTATGTCTTGGATCGGGTGTGCGCGGCTGATGCGGCCTTGGATTGCGAGGAGCCCGGCAGCACGGGTCTCCGTATCAGCGTCGCTGCTCGGAAGAACCCCCAGCCACGCCTCTCTTTATTTTTATAGCCCCGTGCCGGAGGCCATGGAGCAAACCAGTAATCAACAAAAGAGAGGTGAAACCCCTTGGAAACATCTGGGGATTTCACCCGGGGTGTTACACAACGTCAAACACCCCTGCATGCCACAGAGTGTCGACTGGCCAGTTACATCACTGGCCAGCCACACTACATTCCTCCACAAAATACAAAAACAGACACACCACCCAAAACAATGAATCCTTAGTCACACAAATGATCACGTATTGAGGGACATGGATTGTTCCGCAAACCGTATCTGGTATATCCTGACCGTTGAGATACCACCTCCAGGGGCGAACCACCAGGCACTTGTTCAGTCGGGGTAGACACAGGAGCACCGACAGCTCGACTATCAGAACCAACCGGTGACACTTCCTCCTCAGGTCCCAGACACACTGGACCAACACCATCAGCATCACACGCACCTTCTTCTCGATCTTCTCCTGAACCATGGAACCTCTTAAACATCGACACATTGCGGGTCACTGTGTCACAATCACGCTGGGCAACAACAGCAGATCCATTCCTCTTGACAATTATCCAAGGGACCGAAGAAAACGGCGTACGAAATTTACTTCCAGGCAGGGTCTGTTTTAGCAGTACGTGATCACCCACTTGCAGATCAGAGACGGTAGCTTGTCGAGCATGGCTTACCCGTTGATTAGACATCCACCGCTTCTCCTGAACCAAGTTTCCGGCCATATCGGGATGAACCTAGGAAGAATGATGAGGAATAGCATCAACAGACACTCTTCCAAACGCAACATGACTCGGGCTCGGCTAGTGGTGGAATGTGGCGTCTGTCGATAGTTCAGTAGAAACAAGAAAATGGCATATTCAACAGCTTGGCCACCGGCCACCGCGATTCTAATCACCTTATTCAAAGTCTGCATAAACCGTTCTACTTTCCCGTTAGCTTGAGGCCAACGCGGAGTAACCCAGCGATGACGTGTGCCAGTAATCTTCAGATACTCAGCCAGTTCCTTCCTTTGAAAAGGTGGTCCATTGTCCGTCTTAATCTCGGCGATAAGACCATGAGTGGCCATAGTTTTTTCTAACCCGGAAATCACCACCTCCGCAGTAAGGTCAGGAATGATTTCGACCTCAGGATACTTCGAGAAATCATCAATGATGACCATGGTATGGCGACCATCGGGCAAACTGCCGAAATCTAGACTCGCTGAGACCCAGGGACCTGTTGGGGCCGGTTCAGTTTCGATGGGAACAGGCCTGTTCGACTCACCAGTAGCCTGACACCACCGGCACGACCTAACCAAACGCTCAACCTGTTCGTCCGTCAGGGGAAACCACACCTTGGACCGGAGGCAGCTTTTCGTTTTGACCATCCCTTGATGGCCATTGTGGGCCAATTCAACGGCTTTGGTAGTGAGAGATGATGGAATAACCAATCGACTTCCCCTCAACAGACACCCTTGGGAATCAGTGGTGAGCTCATCCTTCACACTATACAGACTTCCAATGATGCGTTGAGACTCAATGTTCAACAAAGGCAATTGCCCTTTGAAGGGTGCACTGATTATTCATGATCTTCTGCAAGCACTCATCCGACTTGGTCGCTTGTATGATCTCACACATAGTCATGGGCAAAGGCCTGGATCGATCCGTCACATATCTAACATACTCCTCAGTCTCTTTCGCTTCTTCAACCTCCACATCTGAGGCACTTCGGGGAAGTCTCGACAAATAGTCAGCCGGGTTTTCAGATCCCGGGCGATACTCTAGCTGGCACCGATGATCTTGCAACTGTAGCATCCATTTTTCAATCCTCGGCGGGGGCTTGGAAGCGGTTCCATTGAACAGAGGAAGCAACGGCTTATGGTCGGTGGTCACAATAAATGGGCGGCCATATACGTAAATATGGAAGTGCTTGCAACCCCAGTGTACTGCGATCGCTTCCTTTTCAATTTGTGAATAACGCTGTTCTGTGTCAGTGAGTGACTGGCTGGCATAGGCAACAGGAGCCCACATACCTTCTCCCTGCTCCTGCAGCAGCACAGCACCTAAACCCTTTGGCCCAGCGTCAACAGCAACTTTGGTGTTGTTTTTCGGTTCGAAATATCTCAATACAGTCTCGCTGGACAAGGCCTCTTTGATATTGTCGAACGCCAGCTGTTCAGTAGACCCCCACTACCACGGCTCGGAGGCTTTAGTAAGATTCCTTAGAGGCTGTGTCAGGTTGGATAGATCTTTAATAAATCGGCCACAGTAGTTCACCATTTCTAGGAAACTTCTGACCTCCGTGACGGTGGTGGGCGGGGGCGCATCCTTAATGTCATTTACCTTTGCTGGATCTGGGGCAACCCCACTCGCCGAGAACGTATAGCCGAAGAATTGTATTTTATCTCTTAGAAATTCACACTTTTGGCGATGCAATGTGAGCCCAGAATCTTGAATGCGTTGTAGGACCTTCTGTAGTTGGGAGTGGTGTTCAGCAACAGTAGGGACATGGACAAGAATATCGTCACTGACATTTATGGTTCCGGTAATCCTACCAACAGCTCTTGGTTAACGTTTTGGAACACTTCCGCAGTGCTTGATACCCCAAAACTCAGACGTTTATATCTCCGGAGCCCCACATGTGTAGAGAAAGTCATTATGTAACGGGACTCCGGGGCCAACACCAGCTGGTGGTACCCAGACCTGAGATCGAACTTCGAGAACCACTTCGAGTCACTGAGCTCTCCCAAGATGTCATCAATCGTAGGGGTCAGGAGTCTTTCTCTCTTGATGGCAGCATTAGGGAGACGCATGTCCACACAGATTCGCACCTCGCCTGGTTGTTTGGGCTTCCTAGCGACCACAATGGGAGAAACCCATGGGGTGGGCCCAGACACCTTTTCAATAATCCCGGCTTTCTCCAAGTTGTCTAACTCTTTCTCCACTTGGGGTCGAAGGTGGAATGCTACTCGCCGATGGCGGAGGGCTACCGGTTGTACTGTGTGATCAATGTGGAGCTTGATCTCTCAGCCTCAGAGACAACCAATGCCATTGAATATTCCTTCATATCAGGCCACCAGCTCAGTCACAGATTCTTTGTGAATGCTGAGCGCGAACGTCACGATCTCTAACTCCTCCGCAGCTTTACAACCTAAAAGCATGCCAGTTCCTCCCTCTGTCACATAGACCTTCGTAGATATAGAGTGCATTCCATGGGTGATGATGGTCTGGAACATGCCTTTCAGGGAGAGAGGAGTGCTCTGTCCATATGCATATACCTTGACATTTGTCTTGGTCAGTGCTGGAGTCGGCAACATTTGGCAGTGTTCTTCCGCGGCCAGTAAGTTTATTGATGCTCCCGTATCCACTACTGCGACCACTTCATGTTGGCCCATGAGGATTTGGCATTTTGGAAGTTGTGCTGGACGATGGCCGGTAGGTCTGACCGCAAATAAGGAGTGGACAACATGAATAACAGTTTCGTCATCATCCATGTCACTCCCTCGCTCCGATTTTTCAGTAGGGGCATCTTCGAGTGCAATGTTGACAGCTGCCCCTCGAGTGCTTTTGGATCTGCAAACCTTTGAAAAGTGATTCATTTTTCCACAGCCAAAGCATATTTTTCCCCTTGCCGGACACTCAGATGCTCGGTGTGGCACTCACCCACAATACCCGCACTGTCTGGGGCGTGGACTATTCACTTTTTGTGGGGTTTTCTTCCTGGGTATTTATGACTGCATTGGTCACCTCTTCCTTTATGGGATGCTGTAATGCTGCCTCCATGTGCGAAGCCCTGGCTTTTGATAGCTCCTTTGTGCGACCCAGCTGTAAAATATCCAGTAATGATTTTCCGGATTCCTCTAGGATGCGTTCCCTGAGCAGGAGGGAGGCACACCTTTGTATTAATTGTCCTCGGACTTCTTCAGTCTCATCATTAAATCGGCACGTGCCCGCTAACTCTCTTAGCCTTAGGTGGAAGGCATCTAACGACTCCTCCACCTGTTGCCTCGCTTGTCTAAATATAAATCTCTCGTAATCAGTATTGACCATTGGTTCAAAATGGCGGTTGAGGGCAGCTATGAGTGTTGCATGTGTTTTAGGCGCATCTTCCACAAGGTTTTTTGATATCTTATATATGTCCTTCCCTCCTATGTGGATGAGCATGGCACGTTTCTGGTCATTTGCTACCTTTGTGGCCTCAAAAAATAGCAACACTCTCTCTACCCATTCTCTCCACTTTGGCGCTTGCGTAGAGGGAGCACCTTCTACCACAAATGGTTCTACTGGAGGTATTGCAGACATTGTGGCTAGGGTGATGCCAGATGGGTCTCTTGCCGCAGTGTCTGTCTTACGAAGTAACTATTAGTGTTCTGTGCCTTGTTACAGGCTATGGGGAGGGACACTTGTACTCACTGTGCCCTGACGTGCTCCTTTTATGTTCCAGTTTCTGTGTGGATTCTCCTTCCTATGTTTGCCAGTTCTCTTCTTCAAAGGATGAAGAGGAAAAAAAACTTCAGTGTGGGCGCTTTGTTAGGAGCTCTTCTTCGTTGTTCTTCTTTATATTCTATTATATTTATTATTTAATTTTTTTATTGGGTCGGCCGCCTGCTGCACCAGCACCGCGTTTATCACACGGCCGCAGCGGAGCTCAAACCCAGAGGCGTGGGGTCGCCTGCCTCGTCGCCAGTTTGTTGTGTCTAAGCCCTGATAAGGGCTTAGACACGTGCCGTTAATTGCAAATAAACCATGCGACTCCGTATTTCTTGGATCGGGTCGGCGTGGCTGGTGCGGCCTTCGATTGCGAGGAGCCAGGCAGCACGGGTCTCCGTATCAGCGTCGCTGCTCGGAAGAACCCCCAGCCACGCCTCTATTTATTTTTATAGCCCCGGGCCGGAGGCCACGGAGCAAACCAGTAATCAACAAAAGAGAGGTGAAACCCCTCTGAAACATCTGGGGATTTCACCCGGGGTGTTACACAACGTCAAACACCCCTGCATGCCACAGAGTGTCGACTGGCCAGTTACATCACTGGCCAGCGACACTACAAGAACAAAAAAGGCATGGCTGCGATATTTAATGCTTCTTGCCCGGATTTCTTGTGTTTTGAATTGCTTCAGATGAGAATTCTCTTTACTAAATGGGGTCAGGAAGAGAACAAAGACAAAACGTAATTAATTGTAGTTAGTCTCAATGTTGATGGACTAAATAACAGACGTAAGAGAGTATATTGCAGTTTGATCCTTAAATTATTCTTTCACAGTGAACACGTTTTATCAGGTGAAAAGAGAGAAACAGAATGAATTACCCCTAGGTCAAACAGTGGCAAGGGCATCACACAGAGGTGCAGTAGTGGTTATTTGTAGGAAAGGTCATCAGCTGCTTGCCTCCTATGTTTGATGAAAAATGTACTGGCTAGTATTTTCTGTACTGGACCTAAATGTTTAGTACAATATTGTTTTCTATTATAGTCCCTCTTCAGTTACTGCAAGTGGAGCAATGCAACCTCACCCTCCTCCAGGGTGATTTTAACTTTCTTCTGAGATCATAGATGGACTCGTTAAACACTAACCGTATGCAACCGGTTAGGAGTTCAGGATGTATGGCGCAGATTACATCCTAAAGCCAGGGTGTATTCATGCTATTTAAAGCAATATAAATCCACCTCGCGAATAGACTTTTTCTTAGCCCCGTCAATGATCTCCAACATGTCTTTGCAATATCATGCTGGGGCTTTCTCATATCACTCAGTCGGTCGTTGTTCTAAAGTTTGCTTCTTTCGACCCCAGGATAGTGTTAGCGCATCAGTCCTTAATAAGTAAACTTACAAGGGGACTCTTAAGGGTCGATGAACCTTTTGACTCATTTAAGATGTTCTTACCATAGTTCCAGAGCAGAAAACAATAATTCAATACGCAATAATCAATAATCATTAGTCAAATAAATAATCAATGGAGTCAGTAAATTTCACACACCATGACCTTTCCGCCATGAATAACCACACCTTTAATTAAAAGTTTAGTAAGTTTATTTCCCTATTATTAACAATACTAATGTCATGTAGATTAATTGCCAAGTCAAAGAAAACACAATTAATAATATTTGTTAACCAAAAAGATGCAAGAAACATGATCTAATCAAAGCTTGAATCAAAAGGCATTCCAAAGCATCAGCACAAATCATTAGTAAAACCAATTTAAAAAATACTGCAAGATCCATAGAGTTCAGAAAAATAGTTTGTCAACCATTTGTCCCTGCAATTTGTCAGTCATCATGTGAATAGCCTTAACTATCTCAAAATAGCATCAGCATGTGGGGCTTCATGCAAAATAATTTAGAACACAAATTTGGAAAACATCTATCTAAAGAAAGTATTAACACAGCGCAGTTGGTACCTAGAAAGGAAAGGCACAAAAATGCAATTCAGTCACATTGTCATATCTACCTATCCACGGTATGGGTCAGCAAGCAGAGTCAGTCTTCGTCCTCGGGTTATCAGTCGCTCAGCAAAGCATCCTGCTCTCAGTCAGAGAGTATGAGCTTAATGACAGAATCTCAAATCTCTTCTAAGTCTCTTCTTCCCGACAGCGATCTGCCTAAAAATCTTCTCAAATCTGTCTGTGCTCCTCTGTCACGTTGTTATATCAAAGTCACCCAAACTATCCCCTAATTACTAGTACGTTATTACTCTGTCCAATAATTTTCATATACCAAATCTATGAATTCTAATATTTCACTCTTCACAGGTCGTTGATTGGTCGGCTTTACGATGTTCTCATCATCCGGCTCGTCAGGTATCGAATTTGTTGCATCTTCGTCTCCAGTCAGTGTCTTCATTAATCGCGTCCTGGGAAAGAACCTCTTCCACACATTACACACAGTTGTTACACTTTTAAGGACACTGGCTTCTGTTAGTTGGTTCTCATGGAAAGCTTCTGCTAAACATTTTAACAAGACAATGAGAATTTCACAGTTAGTTCACTGTGTCAGCATTTTTCATGAAATGCTAAGAAGTACAGTTTCTGCATGAAGCCTGGCAAAACTAGGCCAAGACACTCGCTAAGTTAAGACCTACAATTAATAAGCTAAAACATCTTTCATGACCCCTAATATGACATATTACTACATTAATCAAATATATTTTCAATATTTCAAAAGTATTAATAATTATTTAGTACAATTCGTGGTGGGCATTCTTCAAGGTCACAATTTCAAACGTGCACATTATTTTTCTCTATGTTATTCATTTTCTACATAAGTCATTATTCAAAATACGTAAACACTCATTAATAATTTCTAGTTAAGTCATCTGCTACAGCAATCCCTCCTGTCATCACACCAAATTTACCACCCACAATTTTACAATTCTATTTCTTCGACATTTTGTCTTCTCCTTGAATTTTCCCTATAAATTCTTTCCCTTTTCTTTTCTTTCCTCCTCTGATTCTTTTTAGACTTTTTCAATATAATTCTTATCCACAATTTGCATAATCCCCATATTCCTAATAGACAACCTATAACAATTAATATTCCCTGTATAATTTTCAACAGCACCCCATTTCAAATACTACTAAGCCAATTTCCCACTGAATGAAGCAAACCCCTTACAAACCTTCTCCCAAACGCCTGGTTCTGTCAATCGCAGGGTCCTGCCCATTCAACATAAATGTCAATTTACTCTGAAAAAAAAAGCACATGTCTACATTCACTCGTACCCACAAATAAAGTGTCAGTGCGCGATTTTGGCCTATATATACACAAAGCTTCCCTACGTGTAATGCATCTAAAGCTAATTTCCCTTGCGTCTTAATTGCAGTGTAAGCATAATCATTCTTGTAAGTCCTTTTTTCTAAGCCTTTTTCTAATTTCTCCTTCAGCACCTTTCTCCTGTCATCAGTATGATCTAAGAAGCTCTTCTTTAAAGATATAAGCACGCATGTCAAATTGTTTTTATGAGTATATGCTGTGCCAAACGTTAGTGTAGGCTCAAACAATCTTCTAACTAGTACTATGTCATTATCCTTAGCTACTCCACTCAAATACCTAATAATAGGAACAAACGAAAACACGAGGTCTAGATTATAGTAAAAACACTGAACGTACTCCTGGTTATAGAACCTTTTTACTAACAAACTACAACTTATCCCATATGTTAATGGAAGACTATGATAGGTGACTCCTTCCTCAACTGATGAAGGAATCTGCGTACACACAAGGCAATCCTTTGCATCCATCGTTTCAACATACTCACTCAACAAACAATAGAAAACATTAGAAGAAAGGTCTCCTTGAGCATTAGTAAAGTCGTGCAAATATTTCTCATCTAACTTAAACCTCTCTTAAGCCGTTAGTGTAGTCTCTAAAGAAGAAGTATGGTTGGATCCTATTGCATCAAGAACAGACATTCGCACAATCAAAACTATTAACAAAATCCCACACATAATTGCCAAACCAATGCTCATATATTTACAGCACTCAGCATCCCCAATTTGCTTACCTACATCAGCCATGATCTGTAAAAAAATCAGAAAGCAGAAGTAACTTCAAAAACTTGCAAAAATCAAAAATAGACAATTCTTTCAGCAGTTCAGTTTCACTTCCAGGAACCATTCTTCTTTGACAAAATCAGGTTTCAAAAGTCAAATCAGGTTATCAATGTCTTTTCCGGTTACTTTCAACAGTGTCTTTCTCTAAAATATTTCTCAGATTGTTCCAACAGTTCAGTTCATCAGTCTTCTTCACATCACCTCAAAATATTGACTCGGAACTTCCCTATCAAAACAAAAAGACATAGGGCCTGATTACAACTTTGGCGGAGGGGGTTAATCGGTCCCAAATGTGACAGATATCCCGCCCGCCGTATTACGAGTCCATTATATCCTATGGAACTCGTAATGCGGTGGGCGGGATATCCGTCACATTTGGGATGGATTAACCCCCTCCGCCAAAGTTGTAATCAGGCCCAGAATCTCTTGTTGCCATTT
The DNA here is from genome assembly GCF_031143425.1 of Pleurodeles waltl. NCBI lineage: Eukaryota > Metazoa > Chordata > Amphibia > Caudata > Salamandridae > Pleurodeles > Pleurodeles waltl. The sequence goes on along the minus strand of NC_090439.1, from coordinate 708,601,039 downwards.
GTTTATCGTTGCATACACCCATTCAGGATCTGCGTATCTTCGACTTGCTATTCTCTTTCTTTTCAACTTTCAATCACCATTCAACTCTCCTTCATTTAGTTCCTCTTTTCTCGTAGTATCTACTTCTTTTTCTATTATTGGTTCAACTATCAACTCTTTCCTCCACTTACGAATTCGGCCACTTATCACTTTTTCGTGTACCCTCTATCGATATTCTCTTCAGGACTGAACTTGAATCCTTATCTTTTTCTGTGGTGTTTTCTCTTAATGGACCTGCGACAGGTTCAAGAGGAGTCAGATCACTTTGACTTTGATCCACCTCAACTCCTTCCCCTTCTGGACCTGGCACTTGCTCTGTCTGTCTTTCTGAATAGTCTGTCCTAGGAGAGCCCCTTCAGTACTAGGCTCTCCTGCTGGTTCAGTTGCGATAGGTTCCTCAGCACCCTCCTGGAGATCTCCACCTTGGTCTCTCAAAGGAGGGATAGAACCATTTTCAATTAGCTCAAGTTCAGCTTCAGTTCTTCCTTGCTCCTTCTCAGGTGCTGTGATTTGTCACGCAGTTGTTGGTACTCTCAACAACGCTTCTTCATGATCCAGTGGACATGCCACTTTCTTTGTGTGACTTGCGTGAATCCAATTCGGGATCCCTGCACACTTCACAACAGTTGTAGATGTCAAGATCACTTGATACAGTCCCTTCCAACGAGGCTCTAGACATATCTTGTGCACATGCTTCTGGACAACAACCCAGTCACCAGCTCTCAGGTTGTGCCCTGTATCATGGATCGGTGGCAGTTTGGTGGCCTCCACCTGCTGAGAGAAAGAGCGGACTACATCAGCCAGACCCTTGCAGTAATCCAACACCATATCATCTGTAATGTTCACAAGTGCATTTGCAGGAACTGCTGGCAACCTCATTGCTCTACCCATGTGAATCTCATGGGGCGACAATCCTGTCTTCCTTTCAGGAGTGTATCTCATTGACATCAACACCAAAGGCAATGCATCAGGCCATTTCAAATTCGTAGCTGCACACGTTTTTGCAATTTGTGACTTCAAGGTACCATTCATACGTTCCACTGGTCCTGATGCTTCAGGGCAGTAATTACAATGCAACTTCTGCTCGATGTTCAATGCTGCACATAATAGTTTAATCACCTAATTATTGAAGTGTGTTCCCCTATCTGATTCTAAAGAGATCAGAAGTCCTAAGCACGGTACCAGTTCCCTAAGCAACAAATTTGCTACAGTGAGGCTATCATTTCTCAGTGCAGGGTACGCTTCAATCCAATGACTAAAGATGCACACAATCACCAGCATGTATCTCAAACCTCCACACACAGGCATTTCAATAAAATCCAATTGCATTCTGCTGAATGGACCTCCTGCTCTTCCAATGAGGCTCAAATTCACCACTGTCCCTTTCCCCGCATTTAGTTGCTGACAAATGACACAGCGATGACATACTGCTTCAGCTGCTTGTCTAAACCTGGGGTTACAACTGTCAATTTTGAACAGACGAACCATGGCATCCCTCCTAATGTGTGCCTGACCATGATAATACCTCGCCATCTGGGATAACAGGCTATTTGGCAAAACCAGTTGACCCTCCTCAGATACCCACAACTCATCTTGTCTCTGGACACATTTTATTTTGCTCCATAAACATTTCTCCCCTTTGTCAATGTTACTTTGCAAAGAGTTTAACACTTCTAAAGTATCAACTACTTTTAATGCAAAACTCATACATGTTGTGTCTTCTTCAGGTAACAATTACCACTTGTCCTTGAACGATATACAGTTCAATACACAAAACCTTGCAACTTGATCCACATATCTATTTCCCAAGGACATGTAATCCTGTGACTTTAGATGTGCACTGCATTTCACCACGGCAATTTCTTCAGGCAGTTGATTTGCATATAACAACTCCTTTATTCTCCCACCATTTCTCACTGGTGCTCCAGTCAAGGTCAGAAAACCTCTCTGCGACCACAATTTGGCCAAAATAATGAACTATTCCGAATCCGTATTGACTATCCGTATAGATAGTGACTCTAAATTGAGCAGAAACATGGCACGCACTAGTAAGAGCAACCAATTCTGCTACCTGGGCAGAATACACTCCTTGAAGCCAAGAAGCTTCTAAGGTATCTGTAATTGTGCATACAGCATATCCTGCTCTTAATGTCCCTGTGTTGTCTCTCAGACAAGAACCATCAACAAAAACAATTTGGTCATTTTCTTCCAATCAGGTATCTCTAATGTCAGGTCTCAATTTTGTGCACAACTCAGTTACTTTGAGACAATCATGTTCAACATCGTTCTCTTTCTCAATTTCAGAAGTATCACTTGGAAGTAAAGTTGCCGTGTTCAGCACTCTACATCTGTTCAGTTTCACATCTGGTGCACCCAAAATACTCGTCTCATACCTAGTCAACCTAGCACCAGTCAAGTATTGGGTTTTTGTCCTTATCAGTAAAATCTCAATTGAGTGAGGGACCATTACAGTCAGGGGATATCCCATCACCATTCCTTCACAGTGTGAAAGACTCTGACCAACTGCAGCAACTGCATGCAAACAACCTGGTAAGGCTGCTGCAACTGAGTCCAAAGTAGCTTAAAAATATGCTTCTGGGCGATGAGGACCTCCATGGACCTGAGTCAAGACAGACAATGAACATGCATCACGCTCATGACAAAACAATGTGAAGGGTTTCATGTAGTCAGGCATACCCAACACTGGAGCTCTGCACAAACTCTCTCTGAACTCAGTGAACGCTTTCCTCTCATCCTGGTCTAGCACTATAGGATCAGTGAGATCCTTATAAGTCAACTTTTGCAATGGTTTTCAAATTTCTGAAAAATTCTGAATCCATTGGCAACAATAGCCCACCATTCCCAGGAACATCCGGACATCTCTCTGTGTAGTCAGGGGACTATCATTGTAATCCTTTCCCTGGATATTTTCATCTGCCCTTTCTCAATTTGTTGACCCAAATAGTTCCCTACCTTCTGACAATACTGCAATTTCAATGGTGACACCTTATGACCATACGTTCCTAAATGATTCAACAGGGCAATCGAGTCGTACTTACACTCAACCCTTGTTTTGGATGCAATCAATAGGTCATCAATGTACTGCACTAGAGTCAACTGGAAAGGCAATTCTAACGACTCCAAATTCTTTTTCAAGATCTGATTAAACAAGGAAGGTGACTCCTTGTACCCCTGAGGAAGTCTACACCAGCAGTAGACTTGATCTAAGAATTTGAAACTGAAGAGAAATTGACTATCCTCACGAAGAGGCACTCAAGAATGCTTGTGACAAATCAACCACTGTGAACCACTCTGCATCACATGGAATCTGAAACATTATTTGGGTTGGGCACTACGGGACAACACTTGACCACTATGTCATTTATTTTACTCAAATCCTGAACAATTCTAATCTTCCCACATGGCTTCTTCAAACCCATTATCAGCAAACTACATGGGCTGCTCCACACCTCCTTCAACACTCCCTACTTCACAAAATCTGCAATTATCTGAGCCACTTTCATCAGGACATCTTGTGTCATGTTATACTGGGAAAGCTGCAGGAACACTGCATTCGGCTTCAAGGTAACCTTAATCGGCTCCACTCCCTTGATTAAACCCACTTCTTTCCTTGTCAGATCCCACACATTTTCTTGCACTGTTCCCTGCAAATCAGAGTGAAGCTCTCTCGCTGTGAACACTGGGAAAAACTCAATCAATGGGTACTCCTCGTCTGCAGTTTCGCACTCAGTTTCTGGGTTTTCCTCATCATCGCTATTTGTCTGGATTTCAATTCCATCATTTGAACAAGTAATCAGACACCTTGTCTTACACAGCAAGTCCCTTCCCAGTAGCGATATCAGACTCGAATCGCAGACTACAAACTTATGCAGTCCATGGAAATTGCCAATCTTAACTTGCACTGGATCTGTAATCGGGTTTGTCAAATACTGATTCACTACTCCCACAACCTGAACTGTTCGACCTGAAAGGGGCAAATTTGGAACTTCTGCACTTCTCACTGTAGGGGGTGTAGCTCCCGTGTCCACCAGAAATGAGACTTTATGACCCATTACCTTTCCCCTCACATAGGGTCCTCTCTGATCTACCTCTAGAGAAGTTGCAAGCACACATGGCTCCTCATCGGTACTATCACTCATCCACTCACCATTTATTTCATTATCACTGTGTAACGGTAATTGGTGCACTGTGCTACTACTTCTGTCTTGTCTCCGACCTGTGAGCTGTTGAGAAAGCGTCATCTGTTGCTGCTCCATCGGGGCTTGAGGTATCTGCACTTGATGTCTAGGTACCATGGGAACCTACTGCTGCATCGGCTGCAACTGTGGCACTTGTGCACGGGGCATTTGCACCTGTTGCATGGGATGAAAATTTTGCATTTGATTCACATTATTCTGAAAATTTTGATTCGGACCTCTCATTCTTGGTCCTCTCACATTTTGAAATGTATTGACTTTGTTACCTTGCTGAACAACGCCCTCTTGCACCATCATTGGATACTCCCACTTCCAATGTCCCACGGCTCCGCAACTATGACACAGCAACAGTTTCTTCATTCCTTGCACAACATTCTGAAACACTACAGTATTCAAATCTGGTCCACGGTTCATATTGCCTCTGCGACCCCTACCTCTCATCTGAAACTGAAATATGACATTTCCCTGCTTCTGCGGCATCTATTGCACAAAATTTCCTTGCACTTCTGTTCGAGCTGCCTTAATCTGAATCACCATTGCCTTCTCTTTCAACTTTTTCTGCTTCAACTCAATCTCATCACTACAGTATTTCGCATACTGCAACACTCCATCAATCTGTTTTGCTTGCCAGCAAATCAAATTACTCTTAATCATCTGTCCTATCTCAGGTCTCAGTCAATCCACAAATCTGAACACAAAATGCAGCATGTCTTTCGGCTCAATTGCTTCTTTGCAACTGTACTCCTTGAATGCCTTCAACAATCTCTCATAGTACGCATGTATCAACTCTTTTACCTCCTGCACTGTCCTATCAATCCTCTGCCAATCAATGTTTTTGGGCGAAATCCTCGTCTTCAGGAACTCAATCACCTCACAGTAATATTTCATTACCTCAGTAGATGGTGCACCTGTACTCTTATCTCTTTCTGGTTCACTTGTTGGTCAATCTACGGCTCTCTTGCACTTAACCCACAAGTCAACTCGAACCACTATCTCCGGTAATGTGTTCAAGTCTTCCCACAAACACTTCGCAAGCTTCACAAACCTATCTGTCTGTTGGTACCACTCCACTGGCTTCTCTCTCAATTTTGGGTAATCATTCGTAAATGACAAAATGTCACTCCTACTCCAGGGAATATGAACAAAATGTCCCCCTTGGAATCTTCCTCATTGGTAGAATCTTCACCGGATCCTTGTCCTGTTGTACATTCTCAGTCACCTCTAGAGAATCTCTTTTACTCTTGTCTCTTTTCTTTACCCATCTGCCTTCCCACTTCTCTAATGCTCCCCAAACCTGAGCACTCTGCAATAGTTCTGTAAGGTGCGCCTTCATTCCGGCTGACCTCATGTGTTCAAAATCCTTTGCCTCAAAATCTAATCTGTAACTTCTCTTCAAATGCTTTGTTTTCTCGATTTCTATGCCATGTTTTGTTGCCAAATCTGCCAATCTCTGGTGTACCTTACCCACATCTCTTGTGATTCTCAGGCATAAGTATCTCAACTCTGCCTCTGTGTAGGACTGTAATCTATTCACCCCCATTGTTCCCTCAACCAGTTCACCTGCTTCCATGCTCAATCTGACACAACTGATTTGCTCTTCTCCCTTGGAAGCATTCTGTGAGGTATTCAGCTTGTCTAGCAATTCGGTCAACTGCTGAGCTGTCAGTCCCTGTAATGAAAAGTTATTTGTTTGAATCGGTGGCACCTGCTGTCAATAGCTTCAAGCTCTGACCTGCACTAGGTCCATTAACAGCATCTGGAAGTGCAACGAGTGGACTAAGATCCAGCAAAGATCTCGACCCATCAATGGTCTGACCCATGGATGAGACTACCTGCACTTGTTCACATGGTCCCCTCCTCATTAGACTCTGAGATATCGTTCCTTGTTCATTCATAATTGTTTTTTTCTGCACAAATAAAGGTACCACTGGACCAACAGTAATTGGCAGTGATATTGCATCTGGGGCTGCTCTGGCACCTGTACACTGTGGGAGAGTAACTCCCATACTCTGATTCATCACCGGGCTCAAGTCTGACTGTGTCCCTGTCATTGGCGTAAACCTTGGCATCCCCTGTGGCTGTACTTGGGGCAATAAAACCGGAGTCAGCTGAGTCTGAACCAACAGTGGTCCTGGAAACACTTGCTCCGTAGGCACCACTAAGTTTGAAGTCATCTCTAAGACAGGCACATCAGGATAAATGTTCTGGATGGGTGGTGGATGCATCTGTGCATCAACTACTGGAGTAGTCAACACATTGGAATTACCTTGAACCCCACCCTGTATCTGGCTAGTATTAACCTGCCCTGCGCTCACTGTTCCCATTGCCTGTGCCGGGGCTGTTGCGTCAACACTATTACTCGGACCATTGTCATGCACCGCATACAGTGGTGGTCAATCTCTCAGTATTTGTGTAACAAGATCTTCGGCATCAGAGTCCTCCTCTACTATGGAAGACTTTCTTGCTTCTTTACTCTCGGACGGACTTTTACTAGTCTTTCTAGCTGCTTTCTTTCCTTCCGAGCTCATCTTCCTGCGTATTACTGGAAACAACTTAACTCTCTGCAGTATCTCTTCTCTCCACCTTTTCTGCTCCCAATCCCATTTAGCCTCTGCTAAAGACTTCTCTACCTTTCTTACTCTCCTCTCGAATTTCAATTGCTGTAGCTGTCTAGCTACCAGCTCCCAAACTGCTAATGCCTCAAACTGTGCTGGTCTTAGCATGGGCTTTGATTCATATAGCGCCATCCGCAATTGCTCGTAATACTCAAATTGAATGTCCCATTCTCAGGAAACGCTAAGCTCACATTTTTCCCTGTTAACTTGCACCACTGTTTTAACCAAAGACATGGCGCAACACCTCGCTCCTCCATTGCAATGTAAGCCTGTGTATTTTGTGGTGGTGTATGCTGCTCTCCTACATTTGGTCTAATATAAGTATCTCCCCTTAGGGCACTTTTCAACGCCTTGAAAAACTACATCATTTCTACTTTTTGTTTATTCAAATCAAATCAAGAAATGACTTTTACTCCTAAGATCCCTTTCACCCATATTCTCAACCAATTGCCTCTCACGGACATCTGCCAATCCATGCACAACCCTTCTCACTAACCAACCTATCCGAGTGCAGCGCCAATGACGTTACACTCACACATACTGCGGCTGACAAAGTCTTGTGGCTCATCCTCCAAAAACTTCAATTCACACAAAACATTGCAAGCACTAATCAAAAACCAATAACCAAAAACAAACCTGCTGGTTTACTACAGGAAGGCAACACAATCGCTTGAGAAACCTTACGGAATTTCACTGATGGCCCTTTCGCTCATGCAGCTATTTCTCTTTCTCAGTCTCCCAGATTTGCAATTAAAATTGGACCCACAGATTTTACTCTCAACTGATCAATGGGTCTGTCCTGGTGCACATAGGACTCACCAAATCTCAGTCGAAATGTATTTCATCCACTTTACTCACACACTGACCCATTGACCATGCCCTATCAACCTACTAAATCAGACAGATTACAACATATAACCAAGTGTTTCAAACACTTTTCAATATACTCTGGAGTTTTAGACCACGCAGGGTCCGTACATCAACAACCATGTGGGCAATTTTTTAGCTCAAAGCGCCACACACATGTAACGTTCGATGACTTCCCTACTCTCATACTACGGAGTACGCACACTCCTACTGAAACTTCGTTTGGAGAACGCAAACTCCCTAACTCTTCCCATACGTCACAATTCACCTGTGATTTGCATAAACTGTGCAAGCGCAACCTATCTCACTCACTCTATCACTAGAATGCCGAGAACATACCCAACACTACTAGCAGGATCCAGGATCTGGGAAAGTCATTTCTGAACTTAAGGGAACATCATCTTCTCTACAAATGCCATTTTAAAACAAATCCAAATATGAACTTTTAACCTGCTCCGGACACTTACGGCTAGCTCCCAAAGAGACTTACCATCAGTCTGCAACCACATCTGTTAGCACATCGGTCCTTAATAAGTAAACTTACAATGAACCTTTTGACTCATTTAAGATGTTCCTACCATAGTTCCAGAGCAGAAAACAAGAATTCAATACGCAATAATCAATAATCATTAGTCAAATCAATAATCAATGGAGTCAGTAAACTTCACACACCATGACCTTTCAGCCATGAATAACCACACCGTTAATTATAAGTTTAGCACATTTATTTCCCTATTATTAACAACACTTATGTCATGTAGATTAATCGCCAAGTCAAATCAAACGCAATTAATAATATTTTTTAACCAAAAAGATGCAAGAAATCAAAGCTTGAATCAAAAGGCATTCCAAAGCATCAGCCCAAATCATTATTAAAACTAATTTAAAAAATACTGCAAGATCTGTAGAGTTCAGCAAAATAGTCTGTCAACCATTTGTCCCTGCAATTTGTCAGCCGCCATGTGAATAGCCTTAACTAACTCAGATTAGCATCAGCATGTGGGGCTTCATGCAAAACAATTTAGAACACAAATTTGGAAAACATCTACCAAAAGAAACTATTAAGACAGCACAGTTAGTACCTAGAAAGGAAAGGCACAAAAATTCAATTCAGTCACATTGTCATATCTACCTATCCACGGTACGGGTCAGCAAGCAGAGTCAGTCTTCGTCCTCAGGTCATCAGTCGATCAGCAAAGCATTAGCCTCTCAGTCAGAGAGTATGAGCTCAATGACAGAATCTCAAATCTCTTCTAAGTCTCTTCTTCTCGACAGCGGTCTGCCTAAAAAGCTCCTCAAATCTGTCTGTGTTCTCTGTCACATTGTTATATCAAAGTCACCCAAACTATCCCATATTTTCCAATTGGTCAATTAATCGTACGTTAGTTCTCTGTCCAATAAATTTCATATACCAAATCTACGAATTCTAATATTTCCCACTTTACACGTCGTTGATTGGTCTGCTTTACGATGTTCTCATCATCCGGCTCATCAGGTATCAAATTTGTTGTATCTTTGTTTCCAGTCAGTGTCTTCATTGTTTGCGTCCTGGGAAAGAACCTCTTCCACACATTCCACACAGTTGTTGCACTTTTAAGGACACTGTCTCCTGTTAGTTGGTTCTCATGGAAAGCTTCTGCTTAGCATTTAACAAGACAATGAGCATTTCACAGTTAGTTCACTTTGTCAGCATTTTTCATTAAATGCTAAGAAATACAGCTTCTGCATAAGGCCTGGCAAAACTAGGCCAAGACACTCGCTAAGTTAAGACCTACAATTAATAAGCTAAAACATATTTCATAACCCTTAATAGGACATATTACTACATTAATCTAATACCTTTTTTAATATTTCATAAGTATCAATAATTATTTAATACAATTCGTGCACACTGATGGCCATTCTTTGAGGTCACAATTTCAAACATGCACATTCTTTTTCTCTATGTTATTCATTTTCTACATAAGTCATTATGCAATAAATACTCAATAATTTCTAATTAAGTCATCTGCTTCAGCAATATCAAAGTGTGGATTATGGGAAAAATCACTGTTGAGTCAAAAAGCAAATACACAGTCACTTTCTATAGAGATTGAACATTTCTTCTCAATTGATGACAACTCGGGCAATGTGATCATGATAGGGGAAGTTTTTAAAGCCATAATCCAAGGGATTATGATATCTATTTTAGCTTTTCAGAGGAAAAAGGCCAAAGAAGAGCAAGATAGTTTACAAAAGGCTGCAGATGACGCCTATGGGAAGGTTCAGGTTGAACAATGAGATCAGGCCTTGCATAACTGGCTGGATAAAAAGAAGCCTTAAAGGATTTTTTGTTGAGATTCTTAATAGCTTTAGTTACCACAGCCAGTTCTATTATGAGGGAGAAAAGATGGGGCATCTCTTTGCCCGGTTGTCTAAGGAAAAAGGCAATCAAAATCTTATTACGAGTCTCTGATATCCCTCTACAATTGAAAGAGACAGCACACAAATTGGGAAAATCTTTGTAGATTATTATGCCTCATTGTATAGGGTGGAAATAGAAATCTTGAAAACAGCACAGGTAGAACAGTTCCTGAGTGAGGTGAAATTACCAAAGCTAGAGGTTGAAGTCGCACACCTTTCAACATATCCAGTTACTAATGAATAAGCCACCAACACCATAAAGGTACTGTGGGGTTTAAAGCCCCCAGGGGAAGATGGCTTTGGGGACGAATTTTGAGAATGTTTGAATTCTCTATTAGTGGGCTCTCTCACTGAGCTCTTTAATTCCATTTTATCTGGCAGATTTATTCCGTGAAGTATTTACTAAAAACAAAAGATTCATTTGAACCATCTTCCTATCGACTGATAACCCTTCCAAATATGGACTACAATATTTTTACAAAGATGTTATCTAACAGCATTAATATAAAGATAAATAATTTGGTCAACCATGATCAAAATGTTTTTATCTGATGGCGGAGTTTAGGGGTCAAATGCGTTATTTTGCTGAATTTATAGATTCTGTTATGAAAGATAATATCTCAGCGGGCCGTAGTATTGTTGGATGCCAAAAAGGCATTTGACCTTCTGAGTTGGAGCTTTCTGTTTAGAACTTTAGAAACATTCAAGGTTCCTTCATTACTCATGAGGACTATCAGTGGACTACATGAAAATACCTAGTCCGAAATCAATATAAATAATAAATGCGTGTGCGGTATATTTCTCAGCAGAGGTACTTGCTAAGGGTGTCTTCCACTACCTGTTTTATTTGCTTTGTTTTTAGATCATTTGGCACAATGGCCCTCATTACAACCTTGGCGGTCCAGTGCTGGCGGTATTTCTGGCTCCCCATTACAACTTTTCTGCTGGGCCAGCACACGGTAACAGTGTTACCGTGTGCTGGCCCAGCGGAAAAGTCACATCAACATTGCTGCTGGCTCGTAATAGAGCTGACGGCAATGCTGATGTGCAGCGGCTGCAGTAGCACACGTCGCGCATTTCACTGGCCCAAATTCGGGCAGTGAAATGAGCGATGGGACTATGCCTGTGGGCCCCTGCACTGCCCATGCCAAGTGAATGGGCAGTGCAGGGGGCCCCAGGGACACCCCAAGTCCCCCTTACCACCAGCCTTTGTATTGTGGTATTTACCGCCGTGGCCAGGCTGGTGGTCGTGGACTCATAGTCCCCAGGGCGGCAGAAGCCTGGCGTTATAGTGGAAGGGCCGGCGGTATGGCGGTGGCTATTGCACCACAGACATAATAGCTGGCGGAACACCACCAGCCTGCTGACGGTGTTACCCCCAGTTTACCGTCGGCGCCAGGGTCATAATGAGGCCCAATAAATTCATTCTCATCTGGGACTAAGCCCTCCACTGATGGGTGGTACTAAAATAAATATTTATGCAGATGGCATAGCTTTGTATTTATTTCCTCTTAGAGAAAATATTGAGACAGCCTTGTTAGTGATATGAAAATATACTAGATTGGGGGAGGGGATTAAAATGAATGAATCTAAATCCAAATCGCTTTTGCTCAATGTAACTCTGGATGTTCTACCCTTGGAATTAAAAGCCAACTACAGTCAAAATCCCAAAAGATAAATAGCTGTATTTCATTCTGATTCAGCTTTGGATACTTATCGTTTGAATTTTGTTCCTTTGTTATTCAAAATACATTATTTTCTTTCTTTTTTTTGAAGTCTCTCCCCCTGTCCTGGATAGGTCAGATCTCTCTAATCAAAATGTTCATTCTGCATATTTAATTAATCTTATTTTTAAATCTCCCTTTTAAGTTACAGGTTGTTATTCTGTAAAATTGGAGAGCAGTTTTTCTTCATTCATGCGGAAGGCCTCTAGGGCCAGCCTCACAATGTTAGCTCATCAAGATCTGGGAGTGGGCTTGCTCTCCCGAAAGTTAGGTTATAATCTCTGGCTTCAATTGCACTGCAAATTAGAAGATTTTCGATGCAAGCTTCTCAATTCGTCAATTTTGTTATTTTACACATGCCTCAGATTTTTGGCTTTAATAGCTTGTCCCGGGCAACAATGGAACCTAAAATACCCAAAAAGGGAGGTGTACATTTTTACATGTTTTTTGGGCGGATAAACAATAATTTTTTTCAAAAATACGAAATTCTTCAATATTCATGCTGACACACTGAGATCCTGTAAACGCCTATCTCTCTGTCTTTTCTCCGTGGTTATCACAAGGTGTAAGAAAATTAATATTAAAAAAGTACAAGATTTTCAAATGTGTATTGATTTAAATCCAAGACAGGGAGATACGCCCTAGGGAATCCCACTATGGTGTTTTTTTTAGTTTCTCCTATAGGAAAATATTCTCTATTCTTAAAATCCTATCTTAAACAGAAATATGTCAATTGATGGGGCTGGTAAAAATTTTATTTTAGGAAGATGAAGGTCATGGTTCCTTGAGCTGTTGGTACAAAGAACTTGGCCAGGGTAACTCTCTTGCTATTGAGAACATAGACACGAAATGGAGACAGCTCACTTTAATTGAAACAGACAGGGATATCTGGGAAGATATTCTAATTATGGGTTTTTGCTTTTGAAGGAGGTGAGTTTTCACAGAATGGTGTTTTTCGACAGTTGGGTACTTTACTATACACCTTAATGGAATGCTTGGCACTGTCAAAATAGATGCAGTAAATGTAATAGACTAGGTGAAGGAGAACATGTATTTTGGTCCTGTGAAGTAGTGATTAAAAACTGGCCACTGTCATGACTGCACATATATCTTCTGCAGGTTTCAAGGCAGATCACGCTGAGGGTTGGACATGCAGTCAAACCCACACCCTTCATTGTCCTGCTAGGCTTAATTGTTCCTTCCCAGTATAGGAAAACAAATGCACAATTTATTTATAGTTTTGCAGTTGTGTCATGTTCAATTATTATGAAATTATGGAAATCCCTGGCTATCCCAAGCGAATAGCTCAGTAAGATGAGAAGGGTCAACAAGGGAGAATGTGGGTTTCTTCCACGGGTCAATAAACTGCAGCATTATAGGAAAAGAATGGGGTGGTTTTACAGTCGAAGATTTGTAGAAGGCCTAGGCAAAGACCATACAGACTGTTGGAAGTGGCCTGCTCTGGGTGGCTGTAGCGGTGCCAAAGCCAGGAAGAATTTACCACTCCCATCAGGGGTGGGTGATTACACTCTCTGTATAACCTGTGCTCACCCTTCGGTAGCTTGGCACAGAGCAGTCAGGCTTATCACAAAGGCAATGTATAAAGCCTTGGTACTGCACTCCAACAATAAATACACTGAGCATCCATAAAGATTGCATTCAACACACATATTAATTAACACAATATGAACATTGTGAACTTCTAGGCATATATCACACTTGGAAATATTACTAGCAGTACTAGGCCCAAACCTGGGTTAAAATGAGATCAGTAGTATGCCCACTGGTGAGAGATCCTACGTTACCCTGCTGGCAGCCTTATGCAGTGTGTAACGTTGTCAACCCTAGGCCCACCCTGGCAATTATTATAATGCAATTCCAGACAGTTTAGGGTGCACCCCAAATCACATCGATATCAGAAATTTGTGTGCACAGATAATGAAAACGTTTTTAAGCAGCACTGTGGGACAAGGCTGCATGGGTAAAACCAATGTCAAACGTAGTATTTTGTTGGCAAGAAATCAACATGTAAACCAGCATTACCGGCTGATGTAACAACTATCAGGCAGTCCTCAGGCAGTCAATCCCACACACCTGCAAACACTCAGCACCAATACACGGTTCCCCAGATATGAGACGGGTTCAGGTGGAACACAGTAGTACACACACACATGCAGCATCATAATACGATGCAACTGATATCTGGCAGGTCAGTTGATAGCACAATGCAGACCCCATGACCCAAGCCCTCTTCCACCCTCCAGCTCCCCCTATCTACCCTACACCTACCGGTTGGGGATAAATCACCCTCCTCCTGATACTAGGCTGATCGTGACCAGAGTCACACTTAGACAGGATTCTGGCGGAGAAGGTGGGAGGGTCATTAGCAGGACTGATTAGGAGGTAGTTGGTAAATGGGGGATTTGGTCACCACTCAGGAAGTTTCCCACCAGAATGCAAGCAGAAGCAGATGAGCCAGGAGTGGCTCCTCACAATGACGAAGGTGCATTGCCCCTCTGGCTAAGCCAGGAGCTAAAAAATAAAACAATATATCATTATCAGCCAGGAGCATGTGATGGGAGGGGTGGGGCTGGGCCACGGGAGGAGGGAGAGGGGGGGAGGACTGGAGTCTGTACACTTCTAAGTGCGCATGTGTGTTTGGCCAGCCGTCTCAGGCCAGAAAAACACACATGCGGACTTAGATTTCTCCAACTTGGCTGCTCTGCACAGCCGGGTTGGAGAAACTGCAGAGCCTCCAGTGCACTGTCTGAGTGCAGAACAAGCCACTCAGACCAATCCTGGTGCTTCTCTCATGCTGGTTTAGCATGAGCGCAGCACCAAGATTGCTGGGGAGCCTCTGCTGGTGTCCCAGTGAATTCTGGGACTCCAGAAGAAGAGCGGAGGAGCGAAGCAGAGGGCAGCAGCAACAGGAACAGGTACTTTTTTTTTGTTAATATTATTTTACTCCCCCCCCATCCTTCCGCCGCCCACTCCTCCCCTTGAGATTTGCGGCAGCCGACACTGGGCTGAGGACATAGTTTGTTCAGCCCAAGTATTCCATAATGTGCCTTCCGCACCAGCCCAGTTCTGCAAAGCACCGGGAAAGGAGGTCACGCAGTATGTTGACTGCGCATTGAAACAGGTCGCACTAGACAGTTCTGATAACACACAACAAAGAGATGCAAATTCCATGCCTCCCTGGAAATGAGGCACACCGCCCAGTGCAGGTTGATAGTGGTCTCACCAGTTCCCCTCCCACGCAGAGGCACAAGTTCAGCAGTGCTGACAAGGTAGAATGAGGCACTACTACGAGTGCGCAATCACCTCTCAGGGTCACCCTCTGTGAATCGGACATTGCATGCAACGAGAGAGATGCAGCACGTTTGACAAAGCAGCCATATAGGGTCCCACAACTGATGAATCTACTCATTACTAACAAAATATTTATGTGTGTGGAGGCCCACGATGCAGGGGCTACACTTCTTAGATGCAGGCAATGATCTTGGGGTTCCGCATCAGTCAATCTGGTCCCCAGGCACATTTATTAGTTCCACGTTCATGCCGCACTACCAGTTGGAATTAATTTGACATTGTAGGAACTTATGAGGGCACCATTATCTTGGTGCCACAAGTAGTCGCTGTGGGTCTTTGATGTCCCTGAGACCTCCACAAGAGAACAGGGGGCAAGCCAACAAACCCTTAGAGAGCACACTTCAAGGTGCCACACAGCAGCAGGTAGTCAACCCAAGCCAGCCACTATCCTGTAATCGTGTGCAGTCCCTCCAATGGCAGTAATCCTCCTTTTCCACAACAGATTCCTCTGGTAGTATGCATCGCGTGGAGTAGGTTCTCCAGTCCCACATCCCACAAGTGTATCTCTGCCCTGCTGAAGTAGTTATACTGTAGTGTTGCCGGGCGCTGCAAGCATAACATGGCAGGCCCTTTAAGATGGAGCACGTAGCCTTTTTTGGCTACACGCTACAGCTGGATGACAGCTTGTCGTCAGTTCCTTTCCTAGCACTTACCTGTGAGACACTTTGGGCCAGATGTATGAAAGCATTTTGCATTCGCAAACGGTGCAAATGCCCGTTTGCAAATGCAAAATGCCATTTCAGTATGTATGAAATACATTCTACACGCAATTTTAAGGAATCGCTAAAATAGCGATTCCTTAAAATTGCGACCCTGTTTAGAGAGTCGCAAATTGCGACTCTCTAAATTAGAAATCGCAAATATGGATTCCTTATTTGCGATTTCTTAGCACATGTAGGAAGCCATTCCTAAATGCGATTTTGGCATTTAGGAATCGCTAATTACCACCAAGTTGAACTTGGTGGTAATCATGTGCAAAATTTTAAAATGCATTTAAAATGCATTTTTAAATTGTACATGTAAAGCACACATGTCCTTTTGGCATGTGTGCACCTTACATGTTCCCCAAAAAACTTTTGGGGTGCAGCAGAGAGGGCCTTAGCTAACCACCACCCTGGGGTTTGGCATTTCCAAAATTGCGATTTCTGGTTCAGAAATCGCAATTTTGGAAATGCAAAAAATTCGCAGATATGGGCCAACAGGCCCATAGGTGTGAATGGGGCCGGTATCGCAATTTGCGAATCGGTAATAGCATATGCAATTTTTAAGAAATCGCTATTACCGATTCGCAAATGTGATACATGGCACTTTGCGAGTCAGAAATAGCGATTTCTTAAAAATCGCTATTTCTGAATCTCAAAGGTCCGTGATAATACATCTGGCCCTTTGCATCTTCTGAGTGTTCAGCATTTCTCAGTAGGTTTTTCTTTCTTGTCGTCCTCACCGAGGTCTCCTACTGTCCTCCTCATTTGTGAAACCTGGAGAAAGAGATAAACAAAACAAAGGCATTATTTAAAATGGCAACCTATGGATTGCAAAGCATTTCTAAAAGTACTACAGGTTAAGTAGTACTTACCTCATTAAGGCTTATGTTGTTTGGCCATCTTCTGTTCTCCGCTTCCCTAGATTTCTGCAAAAGAGAAAACACTGGAGACATTGGGGCATATTTAGGAGCCCCTTGCACTGCCTTAGTGCCGCCTTAGAATCATTTTTTTATGCTAAGGCGGCGCTAAGATGGCCTTTTCCCTGAGTCATATTTACAAAATGCGCAATGCATGCATTGCACAACTTTGTAACCCCTTGCACCACATTACGCATTCGCCAGGAAAGGGGGGCATTCTGGCACTAGCAGGCCCAGCAAAATGATACATTGAAATTTAACAGATTTCACTGCGCCATTTTTGCCATCATTTTTAACAGCTGCTCGGAGCAGGCGTTAAAATGATGCACCCATAGAAACCCATGGGCCTCCTTGCACTTTGCTATACTAGCATAAAAATGTTTGATGCTAATGTAGCAAAGCGCCACAATAGTGTAAACATTTTTGACACTTTTGTGCTAATGACCAACATGGTACGCCCTATTATAAATACGGTGCAACAATGGTGTCATTGGGTGCCCTTTAGGGGGCTGCAGAAAAAGTGGTGCATCAGCTCTAGAGCGCCACTTTTTCATGAAAGTGGGCCATTCATTTTAAGCAGCAATCTGCACATCGGTAACATGTACGAGTCAATCTACAGGCAGGAACTGTACTTATCTAATAAGGATTGGTGAAGTTAACCATTTATTTTTTGTTTGCGCAAATCATTTATAAGAAAAATACCTCGTTTGGACCTAGGCGGTCTTTTTTCAGGACCACCGAGGTTCTGCCGGGCCGCAGACAGCCAGTGCAGGCGGTCTCCCGCCAGCGTATTATGACTGCTGGCAGCTCTCTGCCCTTTTTCAGACAGAGAGCCGCCAGCAGCCATACTGGCGGTCGGCGGTGAAGTGGTGGCTGCTCCACCTCCATTTCCTCGTCATCAGAACACCGCCCATTAAATCACGTCCCAGGATTCGGCGTGGTGGTGTTCTGGTGACAGGGTGCTGTCGGCGGAGCAGCCCCCATGGATCCCGTTCCCTCCCGGAGGATCACCGGAACAGGTAAGGTGATCGTCCATTAGGGGAGGGGGGTGGGGGGGTGTTGTGTGTTGTGTGCGTGCATGGGGCTGTGCGTGTGAGTGTGTGGAGGGGTTGTGTGAGTGCGTGTATGCATGCAGTAGGTGTATTGTGTGTATGGGAAATGTGACGAATGTCTGTGTGCATGTATGTGTGCATGTATGTGTGCGTGTATGTGTATGAGTGGTGTGATCGTGCCTGTAGGGGGATGTGTGGGGTGTGTGTGTGTATCAGGGGTGGGGGTCCTACCACCTTTGCAGGCTGGTAGGGGGGTCGTGGATGTTGGGGGAGGACTCTGGGGAGGGGGAGACTCCAGTCAGTGCCAGGGAACCTATTCCCTGGCACTGATAGTTCCTACCGCCATGGATTTTGTGGCGGTACAAAACCCCATGAAATCCATGGCTGTATGCGGGTTCCTGATACCACCGGCAGTATAGTGACAGCCGCTGGGCTGGAGACTGAAGTCTCCAGCCCAGCGGTCGTTACCACCCTGGCGGTCGGACTGTTGAAGTGGCGGTTTGGCATGGCGGTAACCGCCATGGTCAAAATCCCATTTTTTTTCCACCGGCCTGTTGGCGGTATTACCACCACTTTTACTCCGACCACCAGGGTTGTAATGAGGGCCTTAGTTTTGTTTTCAGCAGTGTTGTGTAGAAGTTATCAAGGACTCATTGTGAGGTATTGCAATATATGTACCTATTTAATTATCACAGAGCGATTCTTAGCTAGATTCATAGTATATTGCATATTATGGTTACATGAAGAAAAAACATGATTAACCTAGAAAACATGATACTTGATTTTCTAAACTCATACTTATGCACTTAGGTAGGTTTTATTGCAATCCATTCTATATTATATGTATTTGTGAATATTAACTGTAGAAGTAATTTGTTTGCATTTATTTCAGGCGT
The DNA here is from genome assembly GCF_031143425.1 of Pleurodeles waltl. NCBI lineage: Eukaryota > Metazoa > Chordata > Amphibia > Caudata > Salamandridae > Pleurodeles > Pleurodeles waltl. Next base: position 708,582,233 of record NC_090439.1, on the reverse strand, counting down.
ATTGCATAACGATTCAGTATTCAGGAACCAGTACCTAAAGAAAGGGAGCAGGGACATTAGGTAACTATAGCTCTGCATACTTAAATTTGGAACAATGTTTATCTAAGTATTTCACATAAGGCTGTTCTTACATTTTTTACAGACACCTGAGAACACCTGATAGCGCACAGGGAGGCCTGGTCCTGATCAAGGTTTGTCCCTTCATCCCAATGGATCAGGCGTAACTTCTTGAGTCCGCTTGGTTCATAGGGAAGCTTGGAACCATTGTCATGTTTATTTAATTCCAGCAGAAAGGTAATCAAGTGTGCCTTTGAATTTGGGGGTGGTTTAGAGGTTCTCCCTTTGAACCACAGATGTCTCTCCTAAATTTCAGTCCTGTCTGCCATGGAGCCCTGGAATGCAGATCTTAATCTTTAGTGGGGCCATGATCTGACTCCTAGAGGCCAAGTGTCAAAACCTCTCCCTCCAATTGATCCAGCCAGGCCCTCAAATGGCAGAGGTCTGTTGTTCCAGCTGCATGCCCAATGTTTATAGCTGTCACTGGGGAATGCACATATGTGCTCCTCAGCCTCCAGTGTTGATTAAAGCCAAGGAGAAAGGCACACAACACATTTTAGAGCAGAGAAATGCCCACTTTCCAGCAGTAGCATTTCTAAGCTAGTAATGACAAAACCACCTTTACCATATGAAGGGGTTTGCCATTGCAAATCCAATGATAGGAAACATTATGAGGCTGCTCCACTGCAATCCACTTTTGCAGTTTGGAGTGATTTCAATCCCATGTTAGTCTTATGGGAAGAGCAACCTTCAGAGGTAGGGAAAACAGACATGAGCATTCATCACTACCTGGGCAGAGAGCACCTCTGGGTACCTGCTCTGCTTTTTATCTACCACTCGCTTCACCCCTTCAGGACTTACGCATGGGGTGCCCTATTGGTAGTGGAGGTCTCATCAGGGACGACTAGGGATTTAGTAAGGCCAACCCGAGCATATGTGCAATGGTGCTCACAGAGGCATGCAATGGCAGGCTAGACATGTTTAAACCACCATGATGCAAGCATGCAAACTCAGGCCTGCAATGGCAGGCTTAGCACAGGTTTAAAAACACCCTTGATGCAAGTGCACACACACTGGCCTGCAATGGCAAATGGGACACATATTTACAAGACCATGGTGCAAGTGTGAACACTCTGGCCTGCATTTGCAGGCTTAGCATACGTTTAAAAACACCCTTTGTGCAAGTGCGCATACACTAGTAAATGCCACTTCCTAATATGTGTAGGCAGGATATGTGCACTTTCACACTGTACTTAGAGTGGGAAAGTGCCCTTAGCACTAAGGCCACTAAATGAGAATCAGCCAAACCTATGAGAAGAGTCAATCTTCTAGGTGGGGAAAACCCACTCACTACTGGGACATGGAACACCCATGGGTACCTGTCCAGCCATTCATCTACCACCCACTGTGCACTTCAGGGGATGCTCTAGGGGTAGTGCAAGGCCCACTCATGGTTGGCTAAGGAGTGAATCATGCCAAATTAAGTACAAGTGCAATTGTGCCTCCACAGGACTGTAATAGCAGGCCTGGTACATGTTTGACAGGCTAATCTGGTAGTGGGCACACTCAGTGTTGTGTCCCACCCCTATCCAGGGCCATACCCATCCTGGGTATGTGGTGTGCGTTTTTACAGGGCCCTCATGGGTACAGCACCTGAATTAATTACGTCAGCGCCCCTTCCTGATATGTACAGGAAGGGTTTGTGTGCTTTCCCACTGCAGTACAGGGGAAAAGTGTCCAGAGTCCTGAGGCCACACAAAGAGATTCAGCAAAAAAACAAGAGGAAAAGTTTTAGGAAAGTCCCCTAAGAAGGGCCATGTCCAACACACACTTTACTCCTGCTGCCACTTCTGGCAGTCTACAACGGAGTGGGTAGATATGTTAACACTTTTCACTTTATAGTTTACACTTAAAAGGTTTTAGAAATGTGCCCACTGGGGGCATGGTTTATTAAAACCAGGCACTTTAAACCACATTTTATTCTTATCCTAAAGATTTGCATTTTACAGAAAATGTTGATTGTTGCCTTGTAGCTAGGTAGCATGAGTCACGTATATAATTTATGCATGCAAGGTTTCATAACTGTGCACTGGGGGTTTCCACAGTGTATATTATTGCAAAGATTATAGTGTGAACTTTATGTTTTTTTTGTTTTGTTTTTTGATGCTGGCACTTTAAATGATATGATTTAGGTTTAATGAAAACGTGTCTTATTTGTCTCTGATGTGTTGTATCTATTCAAATTAAAATAGACTGCATGTATTTTAAGCATGGCAAGATGGCCATTATATTGTTAAAGGTGCATAAAAAGGAAAATGTATAGATTTAAATTGACATAATTTAATTAAAGTATGGAAAGAGTTATAAAATGAATCAATGATTATTAGGTGTTCATTAGTGTGTTACTGTAAATTAATTAATTGAATTTAAGTTATAGTAATGTAATCTAATTAAGGTAGTTCTATTAACCTTAAATAACTATTTGGAGAGAGGGTTATGGTTAGTATTACAGCTAAGGATAAACGTTTCATTTATTTTTAATAAAGCAAATTTAATTACCTTTAATATGGCATAAATTAATTAAAAGTCTGGGTTAGGCTTCTTTGTCATGGCTATGTTGCAAATGTGTTCAGCCTATTTAGTCTGCTAGGATTTTTTTTTTTTTTTTTTGATTGCTTGTTTTTTGGACTTTTTTTGTGGGTGAGGCACACTACCTGAGGTTCACTCACAACAATTTCAGAGTAATTGGATTGCACATGTTTACCACCAGTGTCTGACTTTTAAGATAAGGCCAATGTGAAGCAGTTAGGATAAGGAGCACTGGGCTGGTTACATGTGAATCATTGTGCAGACGTGTGAATGTGTGCGGGCAACATGTTAGTGACTAAAGTTGTGCACATCCTGGTAGCTACACACAGGTAATATGTCTGTGGCAAATTCAAACTGCTAATCTGACCTGTCAAATAGCCCCTTTTGACAGGCTTAAACCTCTCTTTTGAATATTAATAAAGCACTCTTAAGTTGGCCTTATTGCCCATAAAGACACAGTGAATAATATTTAAGAGTAGGACATTGAACAAGCTAATGTTGAGCATGTCCTTACAGTGAAATATCTTCAAAATCTATAATCACTATAGTAAGACTTGCTGCTTCCATAGGGAAACACTGGGCTATATTTTTACATTTATTAAATGTTACATTTGGATTGTCCCTAGAGAAAGAATTCAAGGACTAATTTTTATGGTTATTCAAAACTAAATTCAATGGTAAAATTACATGTTTTCTTGCTGTTAAGCAACCTGTACTTTTAAAAAGGTCACATTTTCCTGCTTAAAGCTTGTAAGCATCCAACTGTCACCTAACAGCTGGATGGCTCCCTTGTGATGAGATGTATATTGCTAAAAGACAGCAGACAAAGGGCACTGGGTGTTGGGAGGGAATTTCCCTGTTTGACAGGATGGTTTGAGGGCTATGCCAAGTAATTTGATTAACTTCAAAAGTGTGTTCCCTGTCACAGGCAGATGTAGCTCACACCTAGGCATACCTCCCTTTTGACTTCCTATACTATGTAGCCCCAAAACCAGTGGAAAGGGGAGCTGCCCCAGAACTGGATTAGAGTGACCATAAACAAGGGTTTTCCAGTTACCATAGCCAAACTGGGTGTGGGCACAGAGAGCTCTGACTAGGGGAATAAGGGTTCTGCTATACTGGATTGTCCAAGAATGTTGGCAGGTATGGTGAGTGGAACTCATGCAGTTTCACTCTGAGGAATTCCATAGAGTTAGAGAAAAACTCAATGAGACTCCATAGAATTCCACCAATGTACGGAAAGTATGTAGATGTCACTGCCAGCACTGCAATTTAGCATCTGTAGGTCAAGCAGCACTGAAAATCAGCATGAATGGCACCATGCGTTGTGGAAGAGCACATGGCCATTTGAGTTGATTTTTCTGATGCTTAAGTAAAAAATCTACTTGAGCGGCAGCAAATCTACTTGAATGGCAGCTCCCTCACCATGGCCTCTTGCAAACAGCAGTGACCACCCGCGTTAGAAAATTACACTAGGGGACGCCAAATCTCACTCACATATTCTGGAGCCTCGCAGGAGAAAAATTCTGCCACTCGCCAATTTGTGGAATCAGACAAGAACTCCGTGTTAAAGAGTAATGGGGAGTGGTGGAAATTCTGCCAATTTCACCCACCCCTAGTTGGAAGGAGGCTTGGGGTAGAGGCGAAGGGATGATGTGGCATCCTAGAATTGGCCAGGCACATGCAGCACCAGGCCAGTCGGCACAGACACACAGGATGAAGAAACAAACAAAAGAAAAAAGACATGCGGCACCAGATAGCATTAATAAAGAAAACAGCAGGAGCTGCTCATCAAATGTGTATTTTTCTGGCCTGGGAGTGCCCAATAATGCCCCAAGCAGTCTATTGGTGCTTATGGGTGCCCTAATACGAACACGGACCCCACCGTCACCCAATGTGATTTAAGGCTGCAGGTGGTTCAGCAGCCCACCCAGGAATACTTTAGAGACAATTAAGCCTATGCCTCCCAGGTCAAAGGATGATGACCTAGGGAGACTTTTCAGCATTGTCAAGCTCTCCGGATTTGAGTGGTTGGTCCCATGGTTGCATTTAATGAAGCCTGAGTGTGTAAAAGGAAGACTCTGAGACATGTTTATTTTAAAAAGCTTTATTAAAAGTATTTTACTGACAGCAATTACTGCTGAATCTTACAATGCTTTTATTAATAATGAGTGTCTTGGAATATAATTGTTCAACCCATTAATTTTAGTATTGAATCTGAATATGTGCTTTAAGTGATACCTTGACAAATCCATTAAGCTTGCCTTATATATTAATGTGTTAACCCCTTGACAAAGCCAATGGGTCTGCTTTTTTTTTTTTAAATGACACACCCTTATATCATAATGTTAGATCTGGTATGGGAGAGGGATATTGTGGGTTTTGGGTTCATGACTCACTAGGGGTCAAATGTGGTTTGACAATGTCACCAAAGCTATTGCCATCTGTCTGACATATATATTTGTAAATTAAAGCATAGTATATATTGGTGTGTGTGTAAACATTTTACTTTTGTTTTTTTAAAGAAAAATAAGTGACCCGACAATGATTTATTTATTGTTGCTGATGAATGACAGTGGATGGAGGTTACTAGCCCACACTAGCTCCCCTGAGGACGCCTTGCACTGCGTTGTTTCACTATGAATAAAGAGTCAGTTGCTACAATGGGGCACTAGGTTCCCAGTAAGGAGATAATTGTGGACCTATTACTTATGCAGGACTCACATCCTGCTCAATTTCTTAGAGGTTAAGCATTTAATGAATTATAATTTAATTTGATTTAGAACAATTGAAGGATAGGGTTGACATAGCAGTTATTTTAAGATTACTAGCAACAGTAATTAACTCCCATTTGTTTTATGGCATCAGTCCTTCCCCAGTAGGAATCTCAGGGTATCCAAGGAGACCGTAGCTTTTGATCTCACTGGATAAAACTGCAATGGCAATGGTGGTAAGCGTCTAATGAAGCACAAAAAGGCAACAGTATTGACGAACAATTTAGAACTCTTAAGGTCCGTATGCCAGAAAATATTTGCACCACCCCACTCAATTACTGTTGTAGGCTATATTATACATCAGTTTGGTGATAAGTGTAGCTGTCAGAGGAGGGGTAAGAGGACACAGGCAACACAAATGAAGATAAAGATGAGACAAAATTGTCACATGGACAAATGCATCAGGATTAGCTTTGAACCCACATACCAAAATAATAATGCACTTCTAATGTGAATAACACTTTACACAAATGTTAGAACTCAAAAGATTTATTTTAACAAGGGCCCTGTTCCCTTTTTAAATGGATATACCCTATCTTCTACACTAATCAAAAAAACAAATCCCAGCATGTATGCCCCAACAACATGATTCCCTACAAATCCATACCATAGATAACACTCTACCTCACAATCTAACATTAACAGTCCCTTTTTCCTGACCGCAAAGGCATACCCCCATCGATCCACATGAACCCATAATCCAGGTATCTGGCAATTGGAAATGCCATCTAAAGCAGAAATCTTACATTTCTTTTTTCATAGCATGGGCATGCCCTGCCTCAGACATCTTGGCAGCATGGGCACACCTCCTTTGCGGCCTGACAGAGGTGTGGTGTGATGGGATGTGATAAACTGGTGTGGTAAATGACTGGTAGTTCTTCTGTCCCTAGGCTGAGTGTGCAACTATTTAGCAGGCATCATCTGCCACTCCATTCTCGGACAGAGGCAGTTCTGTCTCAGGAGAATAGCTGGGTGTCCCTGAGCTAGTTGTAACACCAAAGTATTCATTTCCATGGCCATTCTATGCAGGACTCTCCTTTTTCCCCCATTCTGACTCCAGGTGTAGGCCCCAATATTTCTGGTCTACAGTTGTGTCCCATTTCTTCTGAATGTGGTGGTGCAGAAATGATCTGGCAGTGGACAACCACCAGCCCCTTTGGAGTCCCTCATCCCAGCCACTGCTCTTGCAAACTCTGAGACTTAATGATTATGGTGACATTTTCTGTCTCCGTGGCATCTACTCACTCCTCATTTGGGTGTCTATGTCCACCACAGGAAGAACACCTGCAGGAACATGCTGTATTGACCAGGAAGACATATGTGCAAGAAGGTGCTGGGCATGGCTAGCTGATAGTTGTTGGTGATTGCCAACTTGCTCTTTTCCATTGTCATCTGCAAGGAGAGTAGTTTCCCACTCCAACATTACTGTGTAATCATGGGCCATAATAAGATAAACCATGGACTTCTGTGAGATGATCTCACAGAGCCTACTATGTTAACCTATTGTTTCTAATACACCTTGGGTGTGAACCCTGAGTCTAATGATGTCACAGTTAGATTCTGTTCCATATAACCATATTCTACTGCTCTGTTATGAGGGATTCCATACAATGGACTTGTGTCTAATTTTGCCTATGTTGTCATCAATTATATGAACATAGCACCCAGACATTAGCCTTGTACATACAGCATTTTTGGGGGTCCTAGTTTTGGAGCAAGTCCACAAGGCACATATCAAGCATTTATGATTCCATTATACCCCTGTCACTCTAACATTTTGAATCATGGTTTGTAGAACATTTTATTGTGAGGCTCTTTTGGACTCATGTTGGTTCCCCCTGTTTTTACCTTCATTTTATGTTCCCTATGTTGTGCATTTTAACATCACAGCTTTCAGTTGTGACATTTTACACATATTTCTTGCGTAATATTGTTCTAGGAATATGTAGTATGAGTTGCTTGAGTCCTTTCTGTTCAAGGATACGAAGGCTGCACACAGAATCCTAGTTCTTGTTTTGCAATTTCAGGAGACAGCTTCTAATGCCTAGTCACAACATTGCATCAGGACTGTGATTCCAACATAGTAAGGGTTTATACTATAAACGGTGCACTTACCCATACTGGGCAGAGGGCACTCCAGCCACAACTGTCCTGGGATGAATGCTGTGTTCAACATACATCTCTGCTGGTACTAATCTACCAGTTCCTGAGAGGTTACCTATCTACACTGCAGGCCGACTAATGACACCGCCTTCAGGTATGGGTCTGGGTCTAAACCCCTAGATCAGGCTAGGCCAAAGGGTATAGCTGCTATGCTCTCAGTATAGTTTTAGGATTAGGTAGGAACCTATACAATCTCTCGCACTTCTAGAACACATTTACCATGGTTGGATTATTCATTGTCCTCACCATGTTTATCATGCTGGTTACTTTTCTCTGTTTCATCCGCCTAATTCGTTTTATACAAGGTTATGCTTGTTTCAATAAATATATTGAAAACTCAGTTTATATATCTTTTGTGTCTTCATCTGGGCATGTCATGAATGATGTAATATGTGAGGTCATAAACAGTGCAATGCAGGAGCATTAGCTATAGTTAACTCAGGTAACAATAACTGCTGAATTTCTCTGGTTTTGTAGGAGTGAAATGTGAGCCTAACTATAACATCCATGTAACCTTAGTTTTTTCAGTTGAAATATGTATATGTGAATAGAACTGATGCATTTAGAAAGATATATGAATAACATACAGACTGCGTTATGTGAATGAACAGTGGATGTGATATGAAAATAAGTTGAAACATTCTAGCACAGAGCACACAGGTGAATTGCTGCACCCTTATATGATTTAAGGACACATTTTCACAAAGCGCATGTTTGCATAGACATAAGAACTCTAAATGAAATGAGCAACTGAATTATTGACTACTAGTACCATAATGCCTAGCAGGGTATAAAGGCATGTTAGTGGAGATCACATTGCTAAAAGACTGCAGTGGTTGAAATGTGTAGGTGTTATGCTGATGTCATTAAACAAACTGGAAATTGAAGCCATTGGTAGTGCAGCGTTTGATTTTGGTGTCCAATACATTCATATATATATATATATATATATATATATATATAGACATATGACTTGCCTATATCTTTGGCGTCATTTGAAGGCTCTTCACAAAATTCCCCCCCCCCCCCCAAAAAAAAAGTGTGCCTGCGATTCTTGTTGCACATGGGAAGTTTCGGGGTGGTCCGTCAAGCGGGGCAGAGAAAAAGGTGGGGGGCAAAAACAAATATTTCTCATGTTAGTTACCATGGGAGTGTTGAACATGACTGGAGTATGAACCACTGGACAGAATTACACCACATTTGAGAAAAAGCTAGCTGTTGGTACGCAGTTTGTGCTTTGGGTTATTTGGTGTAAATCAGTTCAGTAGTTTTTGAGAAATTAAAGGAAATCCAAATTTGCATATCCATGATCGCAACAACTTTGCCTATAATAACAAGCTTGGGCAGAGCTCTGATTGGCAGCCAAAACTTTAACGAGGAAGTGTTGGCAGCCATCTTGAGATTCGGCTTCAGAGTCCCACAAAAAAATTAAAAAAATAAGACAATGGGCCAGGGTAGAATCACCCTCACCCCAAACCTCCGGTGCTGTGGTCCCAGAGGGAACCCCCAGTGCTAAAAAACACTTAAAAAAAAAATGTTGCCGCAATTTTGTGATAATGTCGCAAATTCACAATTTTGTTTTTTTAAAAACAAGCACAGGCTGCCAAACTTGTTTTTAAGAAGCCCCAATGTCGGCCAAGCCCTGGGGGTCATTTACATTTTGAAAGCAGGGGAGGGCACCACCTCCCTGGGGCATCAAAGTAAATGAATGCAGGGGGGCGGCCCCACCGCCACCTCCCTGGAGCTTAATTAATTTGAATGAGGGGGGCACCCAGCCACCCCAAAGCCCCAGGGACCACTACCTCCCCGGAGCTTAATGAAATTGAAAGCGGGGAAGCCACACACTCCACCCACAACCCTGGGGGCTGCCACCTCCCAGGACTTAATAAAATTGAATGCGAGGAGGCCATGCAGCCCCCTTCCAACCTGAGGACTGCCAACTCCCTGGGGCTTAATGAAACTCAATGCAGAGGGGCGACCCAGTCCCCGTGCAGCCAAGGGGACCACCACCTCCCTGGAGCTTCAAGTAAACACAATGTGGGGGGGCACCCAGCCCCTCTCCAACCCTGGGGACTGCCACCACCCGAGGCATCTAAGTAAATACACCCACCGCCACCCCGGGGTGTAGGAGGCTGGTGTGTAGTGGGTACCTATGGTACTTACACCTTATACCAGGTCCAGTTGTCCCTTCTTAGTGAAATGTAGGCAGTGTCTAGAAGCCAGGGTCTCTATAGGTAGCTCTGGATGAGCAGCCAAGGCTTATCTAGGAGTCATGAAAGCTCATTCAGTACCACTGTACTCACACAGTACTCACACACATGAAAGGAAATACTCAATGTCACCAAAATAAAGGTACTTTATTTTGGTGACACAAATACCAAAAATACCATAGAGACTATACTCACTTAGGAGGTTAGTAGAACACAAATTATATACACTAGTATGCAGAAATAGCAGTACAAACAGTTAGAAAACAGTGCAATTAGTGAAAATTACAATAGTTAGAAATGGGCCTGGGGGAGCACAATCCATATACTAAGAAAGTGGAATGCGAAAGTCGATCTCCCACCTAGGCAAGTGTAGTGTGTAGAGGGGAGCTGGGAGTACTAGAAAATCCCAAAGATAAGTACTAGAACCCACCCCAGTGACCAGTAAAGCAGGTGTAAATCACAGTAACTTTCCCAGAACACACATAGAAATGAGAAGAAGAATTATGCAAAACCCAGAAGAGACTGCAAGACACCAACAGTGGATACCTGGACAAGAAGGCCCGTGGAAGAAGGGCACCAAGTCCAAGAAGCACAGAGGAGTCTAGGAAGAGCAGGGGCCCCTGCTAACCCAGATGAAGGTTCAAAAGAAGAACCAAAGGTGAAGAAGAAATGTCAGCACTGCACTAAAGAAGATGAAGTCAGGTTCCTGGAGGGTGCAAGTGATGTTGCACGCCGGATGGAGGATTGCAGGTGAGTTTGCACTGTTGGAGTCTGCCAACAAGCCTTGGAAAAGGCAAAGATTGCGGTCAGCGGAAAATGGCGCTGCCCGGGACCAGGAAGGACCAGGTGGACTCTACCCAGGAGGGGGGCCAGAGGGGGCCCTCGGCAACTTAGAGAGCCCACAAAACACCAGGCAGGCTGCACAGGAGTCCCACAGCACGGCTACAAGGAAGGTGCAAAAGAGGCCTATGCAGCACTACGACAAAGGCTCCCACATCGCTGAAGAACCACTCAGGAAGCTGTGCGTCGCAAGATAGAGTGCTGTAGGCCGGAGCTACAAGATGCATGAAGGACTTGGAAGAAGGATGCCAACAAGCCTTGGCATCTGCAAAACACACGGTGCATGGGCGCACTGCCTTGAGTGAGGAGGCAAGCTTTTACCTCCACCAAAGCTAGACAAGAGGTCTGTTGGGACCACTTCAGTCCACCAACCATGATGCAGGATCCACGCAGCTCAGCAGGAGAGGGGATCCACGTAGCCAGTTGTCATTGCAGTAAGTGCCTGCAGAAGCAGGGGAGTGGCTTCTTCACCCCAAAGAAGATTCCTTCACTCTTCTGATGCAGGCTGAAGACGGGTTGTCTTCAGAGGATGCACAACCGGGAAACAGATGCAGTTGCCTGCAGGAGCCGGAGATACAATGTTGCAGAAGGCATCTTGCTTCTTTGTTGCAGCTTGCAGAGTCCCTGGAGGGTCCAGATGCAGTTCTTTCAGTGAGAAGTCGAAGTGGAGGATGCAGAGGATTCCTTCTGGAAAGTTACGTTCCAAATCTGATGAACCACCCAAAGGAGAGCCCCTAAATAGCCCAGACAGGGAGATTGGTGACCTAACCAGTTAAGCACCTATCAGGGGAGGGCTCTGACATCACCTGCTGGCACTGGCAACTCAGATGCTCCCAGAGTTCCCTGCCAACCTTGAATCCAAGATAGCAAAACCCTGGGACCTTCTGGAGGAGCTCTGAGCACCACCCCTGGTGTGGTGATGGACAGGGGAGTGGTGACTCCCTTTCCTTTGTCCAGTTTCACGCCAGACCAGGGACTGGGGTCCCTGAACCGGTGTAGACTGGATTATGCAAGGAGGGCTTCAGAGCATTTCCAGTGGCCTGGGGAGGCTACCACTCCCAAGCCTGTAACACCTATTTCCAAAGGGACAGTTTGTGACACCCCTCTCCCAATTAAATCCTTTGTTATGTCTTCTAGGGCTCGAGCTTTTCAAGCAACAGGAGGGCAGAAACCTGTCTGTGAGGTGGCAGCAGCTGAGGCTGCCTGGAAAACCCCAGAAGGCTGGAATGAAAATACTGGGGGTCCCCTAAGGAGCCCCCAGAGTGCATGGAATCATACAACCAATGATTGCAAAAGCCTTGGGGTATGATTCCAACATGTATGATACCAAACATGCCTATGTTGGGAGTTACTATTATGTAGCTGGACGTAGGTAATTACCTATGTCCAGTACACACATAAAATGGTGTCCCCGCACTCACGAAGTCTGGGAAAATGGTCCTGTAGGTCGTGGGGGCACCTCTGCTAGTGCAGGGGTGCCCTACACCCAGGTACTTTGCAACCTGCCTTAAGAGCTGGAGGGCCTGCTATAGAGGGGACTTATAAGTGACCTGGGGCCAGATGTAGCAACAAACCAAATTGCGAGTTGCAATTTGCGAGTCCATCCGACTTGCAAATTGCAACTCGCAATTTGGTATGCAGTACGGTGTCTCAGACACCGACTGCGACTCGCTATGGGGTCGCAATGACCCACCTCATGAATATTCATGAGGTGGGTCGCAAATTGCAGCCCCATAGCGAGTATAGGCACTCGCAAACATGGAGGCCTGCTGTCGTCAGCAGACCTCCATGTTCGTGACTGCTTTTAAATAAAGCAGTTTTTTTTTTTTTTAAGTGTAGCCCGTTTTCCTTACAGGAAAACGAGCTGCACTTAAAAAAAAAAACCGAAACCTTTAGTTTCGGTATTTTTTCAGGGCAGGGAGTGGTCCCTTGGACCACTCCCTGCCCTGAAAAAATATTTTTGGGTCCAGTCACAAACTGGAAGGGGTCCCATGGGGACCCCTTCCAATTTGCGAGTAGGTTACCATCCACTTGAAGTGGATGGTAACTGCGATGCCATTTGCGAGTCGCAAATAGGAAGGGAACATCCCTTCCTATTTGCGAGTCGGAAATGCATTTTGCGAGTCGTTTCCGACTCGCAAAATGCATTTCTGCATAGGAAACTGCGTTTTGCGACTCGCAAACAGCAAATTTTTCTGTTTGCGAGTCGCAAACAGTTTCCTACATCTGGCCCCTGGTGCTGTGTAAATGGCAGTGAAAGGGTGCTTGTACCTTTTCACGGAGGCTGCAATGGCAGTCTTGCAGAAGCCTTTGCATGGGCTCCTTATGAGTGGCAAAAAATATATCCTGCAGCCCATTGGGAACCCCTGGAACCCGAATGTCCTGGGTACCTAGGTACCGTATATTAGGGACTTATGAGGAGGCATCCATATTCCAATTTTGAGTGAAATACAGACTAATGGGAGAGAGAGCATAATCACTGGGGTCCTAATTAGTAGGATCCCAGTTAACACAGTCAAGCACAATGACATCAGGCAGAAAATGGAGGTAATCATGCTAAGAAAGACAGTACTTTCCTACACAACCACCCCTCCCCCAAAAACAAGGGACAATAAGGCTAACCTTGCCCAGATGAGTCTTCATTGTCTAAGTGGAAATATCCGGAAAGTCTATCTGCCTTGGAGTGGTTACTCCCATGTCTATGTTCCACTGTAAAGTCCATACCCTGTAGGGAAATGGACCACATCAACAATTTTGGTTTTCTCCTTTCATCTGCTTAAGCCATAAAAGAGGTTTCTGGTCTGTCTGAACAATGAAGTGAGTACCTGTTCGACTTTTCATCCTTGGCATGGTCTCCCTTAACATTTTGCCTCTGTTTTCCAGTTGTTGATGTGTGCTGGACTCTGATTTTGATGTTTTTGTTACTCTGGGCACTTTACAACTGCTAACCAGTGCTAAAGTGCAAGTGTTCCTATACAAAATGTGTATGTAAGTGGTTCATCCATGATTGGCATATTTGATTTATGAGTAAGTCCATAGTACAGTGCACTAGAGGTATCCAGGGCCTGTACATCAAATGCTACTAGTGGGCCTGCAGCACTGGTTGTGCCACCCACATAAGTAGACCTGTAATCATGTCTCAGAACTGCCACTGCAGAGTCTGTGTGTGCAGTTTTAAACTGTAAATTCGACTTGGCAAGTGTACCCACTTGCCAGGCCTAAACCTTCCCTTTTCTTACATGTAATACACCCCTAAGATAGGCCCTGGGTAGCCCCAAGGGCAGGGTGCAGTGTATGGCTAAGGCAAGACATATAGGCTCTCATTAAAATGCTGGTGGTCGGTGTTAAAGCGGCGATAATACTGCCAACAGGCCGGCGGTAAAAAAAATGGGATTACAACCACAGCGGAAACCGCCAACATAGCCAGCCACTTTAACACTCCGACCGCCACGGCGGTAGCAACAAACACTGCAGCGGTAACCGCCAACAGCCAGGCAGAAGACAATGTACCGCCCACTCCATCACAACCCGCCTATCCGCCAGCTTTTCTGGGGCGGTACCAACACCATCAAAAGCACGACGGAAACAGGAATTGGAAGGGAAACCACTCACCGCTCAACACAAATGAAGAACCAGGATGCCATGGAGCCCGAGCTGCAGGTCCTGCCCATGCTGGTCTACGTCCTCATCTACCAGGAATACGAAAGGCTGTGGAGATGACCACAGTGAGTACTGCACCTAGTACACAGGGGAGACGGGGAGGTAAAAGAGAGTGACACACACACGCAACACACAACACCCCCACCCCCACCCTCACCCACAACACCATACACACAAGCACATGCATCAACATTACATTTACACCCCGTAACTCTCTGGAAGAAAGTAAGGACAAAAGGAATAGAGTTTAATCAGTGATATTTTAGAAATATGCAGATATACGTAAGAAATATAAAAACGGCATTTACAAAAAGATATAATATGTACATAAGGTGGTACATTGTCCATTCAAAATGTCCGTGGGCCACTGGGACAAAAATGAATTGACTCCTGCCTCAATACGGAGATAACACTGCAGGGGTATCAGGTCGAAAACACACAGGCACCTCAGGGGGATGGGGAAGAGGGGGGCACCGCAGCCGGAAGATGGAATAACGCCACTGCTCGTCGAGGGGGCTCCATGCCCACTGCTTGGTCCTGGGAAGTGCAAAGCCACAGTTTCTCAAGTGGGTGGTTTGCCCACTGCTTGGTCCTGGGGAGTGCAAAGCCACAGTCTCTCAAGTGGATGCCTTTCTCCACTGGTTGTGGAGGGGGCTTTGTGCACAGTGTGCTTCATCCTGCCAAGGATTGGGTGAGTGGATGCGTATCTCCACTGGTTCTGGAGGGGTCCTTGTGCCCAGTCTACTTCATCCTGCCATGGATTGTGTGAGTGGATGCATATCTCCACTGGTTATGGAGGGGGCCTTGTGCCCAGTGATGCAACACTTGGGGTGTGGCAGTTCACAGTCCCTCACTTGGGTGTCTGAGGCACGGAATTTGCAGGGACCAGGTTGCATGATAGTCCATGGAGGCAGGGCTAGACTCCATCCTGCGTCGGCTAAGGCTGCAAACTGGTGGTAGTGCTGGTACAGGTGGGGATGCTGCCAGTGGTGGTGGGAGGCTCCAGCCCTCCTCCTGCAGCCTCGGACGGCTGCCCACTGGGGCTGCTGCTGCTGTTAGTTGTGCTAATGTCATTGGTGCAGGTGGCAGTGCTTGCGGCAGTGCCTGTGGCAGTGCTAGCGGCGGTGCAGGTGGCGGTGCTAGCGGCGGTGCAGGTGGCGGTGCTGGCCGTGGTGTAGGTGCTGGTGCTGCCAGTGGTGGGTGGAGGCCCCAGTCCTTCTCCTGCTGCCTCGGATGGCTGCCCACTGGGGCTGCTGCTGCTGACAGTAGTGGTGCTTGCGGCGGTGCAGGTGGCGGTGCTTGCGGTGGTGCAGGTGGGGGTACTGGTGATTGTACTGGTAGCCACCAGGCCGTCACCTGCAGCCTCTGACGGCTGAAGTGCCTTGCCTGGTGTTTTCTGCCCCTTCCTCACCTTGGCAGATGGTGGTGTCATCTTGGGTCTGGCAGCTGGAGTGTTTGAGGTGGCCTTGCTGGGTGGTTGGTGCTCCTTCCCCTTGCAGCATGCTGTCCCCCTCTTCACCTTGGCAGGTGGCGGAATGGTTGTGTCCTTGGCAGGTGTTGGTGGCACACTGGCTGGGCTCACTGTGCTCCCTTTGAGCCTCTGTTGGCTGGCAGGAACCACAGCCGACGTCAACTTGGTGACTGAGGTGCTGGGCTGGGTTCTGGACACCCTGGCCCGAGGGGAAGGAGGGGTAGGGAAGTGGTCAATGTTTGCAGGAAAATCTTCTTAGAGACACTGGGGCAGGAAGAGGGAGAGGTTTTGGGAGTGGAGGAAGAGAGAGTGGTTGTAGGAGGTGTCTGCTGTGTTTGGGTGCAGGTGCCTGGGCTGGATGCTGTTGTGAGGTGGATAGTTGTTGGGTGGGTGGGTGCTTGCATTTGTGTACTTTGGGAGGAGGGGTCACAGACACACTGGGAGAGGACACAGGGGACGTGTGCATGGATGTGGGGGTGGTGACTGCCAGTGAGGGGTGTGTTGTGATGGGCGTGCTGGTGATGGAGGTAGTGGTTGAGGATGTAGTGCATGCAGGTGTGAGTGGAGATGCTACTGGGAGGGAGCTGGATGACGAGGAGGAGGTGGACACAGTGGAGGAAGTAGATGTTGGTGTGTCTGCATGTGGAAGGTGCTTGTGTGAGTGCCTGTGAGATGAAGTGTGGTGCTTGTGTTTGCCTGAGCTACTTTTGTGTGTTGATTTGGGTGAATGCTGATCTGTTGGGCCACCTCACCAGAGTGAATGCCCTCCAGGTATGCATTTGTTTGTTGCAAATGCCTCTCAACACCCTGGATGGCATTCAGAATGGTTGACTGCCCAACAGTGAGGGATAGCGATAGGTGAATAGCCTCCTCAATGAGAGCGGCAGGGCTGACTGGGGCAAGGCCTGAGGTGCCTGGGGCGAAGGAGATGCCCACCCTCCTGGGTGAGCGTCACGGGAAACATGCTGAGGTGTTGCTGGGAGGGCGGTGCTGGTAGGCGGAGTGGCAGCTGTACCTTTTGTTAAGGTGGGCACAGAGGTGTCTGCCACCGCCAGGGAGCTTCCATCGGAGGAGTCGCTGTCTGTGGTCTCCCCTCCTGTCCCCGTCGTGGTGCTCCCCCCGCCTTATGTCCTCACCGTGCCTCACCGCCGGTGGATTCGGCCTCCAGGCCCATGTGGGATGCAGCTCCCTCCATCGCCGGTGCCTCTTCTCCTCCGCCAGATGATGCTAATGCACACAAGGACAGGGTGACAATACAAAAAGGGGGGAGAGACAGAGGATACACTTGGTCAATGCCACCAACACCACCACTGTTGGCGTACACAACATACAGGGAGCAGCCCTATGTACTAGGCCATGTACTACCAGTTACTAAGATAGTCACCAGCCCATGGGGTACAATGCCTACCGCCATTAGCTGCACACCTGAAACCCACAGGACCCTGCCCAGTAGTAGATGCCCACTAACACCATTGGGTTAGGAGTGCTTCAGAGCCTGCCCAACAAGGGACCTACCCTGCCATCTTCGCCCTAGCCTAGGGGCACCCACAGCCCACATCCCCCACCCAGGTAGCCCTTAACGTGCGCAGTCAGGATTCAGAATCTGTACTCACCCCCTTGTGGCTGCTGTGATGCCTTCAAACGCACATCCAACTCCAGATAGGCCACCGCCAGGATGCGGAACATCAGGGGGGTCATGGTGCGACCAGCACCCCTTCCTCATTGGGAGGCTAGCCCCATCTGGGCCTTCACCGTGTTCTTTGCCCAGCAGTGCAGGTCCTCCCACCATTTGCGGCAGTGGGTGCTCCGCCTGTCAAATACCCGCAGGGTCCGCACATTCTTTGTGATGGCAAGCCATTTTTCTGTTGGGCGCTGACCTGCATGGAAAAGACAGCAGAAAAGGGAATTAGTTAACCATCCGGACTGTCACACTCCTGGCCCACTAGATCCCTCCCATCCCCTGACGCACATACATTGACCACCATAGATGCAGCACTCTGGCCAGGACGCCTCTGCCCCCCCTACATGTGGCTTACACACCCAGCAATCCATACATTCATGGCCCACGCATCATGCTCACAGTGTACTCACCTGTTTGTCTGGAGGACCGTAGAGTAACGTGTACAGGGGTAGGACCCCATCCACCAGTTTCTCCAACTCCTCCGCAGTGTAGGCAGGGGCCCTTTCCCTAGACACATGAGCCATTGTCACTTCCAGACACAGGTCACAGCAGCACTTGCAGTGTAGGTCCTCTCCTGTTGAAGGTCAGGTAGCAAGTGAGTGAACAGATAGAAAATGGCGGTCACGTGCGCGGCGGTGCGTACCGTCACAGCCTACGTACATCGCCATTGACTCCTGGAACCCATAGATACCAATGATAACCAATGCAAAGTTGCACGGCAGTCTTCGACTGCCTACCGCAACAGCGCACAAAGCCAGCAGAATTACCTCATTTCCACTTGTCCCTCCTCACAGGTGCGGCAGCTGCTATTTCAGGGGGCACAAGGCATGGCACCTAACTGCGTCACAGCAGACATTGGCACAGCAACTGATTCTCGGATTCACATACTGGTTCTGTAAAGGAAACACTGCATCATTAGTGCAAAAGATGTGTGAATATGACCCTCTGATCACCATTTTCTTCCATAGGCTTCAACCGCTGAGGCTGAACATGAGATGGCGACATCTTCTGGTGTACAGACCCCTGGTGGACCTTGCGACAATGGAGAACAGGCACATTATCATAACATATAAACTTGATCGGGCCACAATCCAAGAACTGTGTTCCCAATTGGAGCCAGACCTGATGTCATCTATCCGCCAACCCACAGGTATTCCCCCTCTAGTGCAGGTCCTGTCAGTGTTCCATTTCCTGGCAAGTGGTTTCTTGCAAACTATAGTGGCCATGGCATCAGGGATGTCTCAGCCAATGTTCTCCAACGTGTTGACCACAGTGCTGTCAGCTATGCTGAAACACATGCGCAGCTACATCATATTCCCCAAGGTGGAGAATTTGGCCACAGTTAAAGCTGACTTTTATGCCCTGGGACATATCCCCAACATCATTGGTGCCATTGATGGTACACATGTGGCATTTGTCCCCCCCCCCCCTTGGAGAAATGAACAAGTTTTCAGGAATAGAAAAAGCTATCACTCTATGGATGTGCACATGGTGTGGTTGGTGGACCTGTACATCTCCCATGTGAACGCCAAGTATCCTGGCTCTGTGCATGATGCCTTTATCTTGAGGAACAGCAGCATCCCATATGTGATGGGTCACCTCCAGAGGCACCGGGTGTGGCTAATAGGTGAGCCTAAGGCCCCTACCAAGTATAAGTAGGTGTCTGGGTATGGGGTTGTCCCTAAGGGTGAGTGTGTGTCTAACAGTTGTCCCTCAATATTTGCAGGTGACTCTGGTTACCCCAACCTCTCATGGCTACTGACCCCAGTGAGGAATGCCAGGACAAGGGCAGAGGAACGTTACAATGAGGTACATGGGTGAACAAGGCAGATAATTGAAAGAACCTTCGGCCTCCTTAAGGCCAGGCTCCGGTGCCTCTATCTGACTGGTGGATCCCTGTACTACTCACCCAAGAAGGTGTGCCAGATCATAGTTGCATGTTGCATATTGCACAACCTGGCCTTGAGACTCCAGGTGCATTTTCTGCAGGGGTGTGAGGCTGGAGATGGTCTTGTGGCAGCTGTGGAGCCCGTGGACAGTGAAGAAGAGGAGGCAGAGGAAGAAGATGTGGACAACAGAAGTAATAAAATACAGCAGTACTTCCAGTGACACACAGGTAAGACACTGTAACTTCACTTTAATTTTCATTTTCCTGTTGGGCATTCTACATGGCTGCCTGATTTCCCTATGTCTGTGGTCACTTACTGTACCCTTTGGCATCTCTATTTTCAGATCTCTGAGGCCCACTCTGGCTCCTGGTGTGTTTATTGCTGCCCACTAATGGTCATTCCAAAGTCAATTTTACTGTACTTGACGTGCTATGCTTTGATGATGTTGTACTAACACATATTTGAATCATTTGACAGACTCCAGTTTTGTATTTGTTCCAAGGGTATTTATTTAAGTGCTCATAAGTAGAGGGGGATGTGCAATGGGCTGGGGTGATGGTGGAGGAAAGACAAGGGTAGAGTCCAGTCTCTTGGTATCACAGGTGCATTGTCCAAGGGGGCATAGGAAGTGGAGCAATGGCAGTTCAAGGTGGACAGGGTGACAGAGTGGGACAGAAGGGTGACAATCAGGAGAGTCTTATTTCCTGGTGGGGGTCTTGGCAATGTTCTCTGGCTTCTGCCTGGATCGCAGGGACCATTTGCAGGGTGGTTCTCCTTCTCCAGGGGGTGGGGTGCTGGTGGCCTGTTGTTCCTCTGGTAGGGCCTCCTGTCCACTAGCGTGGCGGAGGTGGGAGGGCTGTTCTTCGGTGTGTCTAGTGTCAGGGGCCCGTTGTTGTGCCTCTGCTTTCCTCATGGTGTTGGCCATGTCACCCAGAACCCCTGCAATGGTCACCAGGATGGCGTATATCAGTTTGAGGTCCTCCCTGATCCCCAGGTACTGTCCCTCCTGCAGCCGCTGGGTCTCCTGCAACTTGGCCAGTATCTGGCCCATGGTCTCCTGGGAATGGTGGTATGCTCCCATGATGTTTGTGAGTGCCTCCTGGAGAGTGGGTTCCCTGGGTCTGCCCTCCCCCTGTCGCACAGCAGTCCTCCCAGCTTCCCTGTTGTCGTGTGCCTCTGTACCCGGAACCGTGTGCCCACTGCCACTGACCCCAGGCCCCTGATCGTCTTGGGTTTGTGAGGTTGCCTGGGGTCCCTGTAGTGGTGGACACACTGCTGATTGACTTGTCCTGTGGACAGTGGCATGGGCCCTCTGGGTGGGTGCTGTGCTGGTGTTTCCTGAGGGGGAGGCTCTGTGGCGGTGTGGGACTGTGCCAGGGTAACCGACTGTCCAGAGGTCCCCAATGGGCCAGGTTGGTCATCCTGATCCAGGCGTGCAGAGTTGCTGTCATCACTGTGGGCCTCTTCTGGGGGGGACTGGTTGTTGCTGGCACCTCCTCTCCGGTGACGTTGAGTAGGGGTCCCGTGGGGATGCAAATGCAGTGTTATTGTATCTGCATGTGCCATCTTGTGCATGGGTGTGTTTCCCTGTATGATTGTGATTTCCCTGTCAGCTTTGCCTTGTGTGCGTGGTGATTTTGTGGGCTGGGTGATTCTCTCTACTGGGTATGCTGTGGAGATGGGTGTCCATGCAGGTCTGGATGGGGGTCCAGGGATTGTTGTGGCATGCAGGGCTTGGTATTGGGATGGGTGGGTTGTGATAGTGGGGTATGTGTGAGGTAGTGGAGTGATGGGAGTGAGGGTGAGGGTGGGGGTATGTGATGGCATGCAGGTTGGGGGGTAATAGTGGTAAAGGTTTGACTAACCAGAGTCCAGTCCTCCTGCTACTCCTGCGAGGCTCTCAGGATGCATGATCGCCAAGACTTGCTCCTCCCATGTTGTTAGTTGTGGGGGAGGAGGTGGGGGTCCACCGCCAGTCCTCTGTATGGCTACCTGGTGTCTTGCAACCACGGAACGTACCTTCCCCCCGTAGGTCGTTTCACCTCTTCCTGATGTCATCCCTTGCTCTGGGGTGCTGTCCCACGGCGTTGACCCTGTCCACGATTCTCCGCCATAGCTCCATCTTCCTAGTAATGGACGTCTGCTGCACCTGTGATCCGAATAGCTGTGGCTCTACCCAGACGATTTCCTCCCCTATGACCCTTAGCTCCTCCTCTGAGAACCTGGGGTGTCTTTGGGGTGCCATAGATGTGGTGTGAGTGATATGTGTGAGGATGTGTGGGTTGATGTGTGGGTGATGTGTTGTGAGGTACTTGGATGGTGTATGGGTGATGATGTTTTGTGCCTCTGATTGTGTGAGTGCTCCTGGATTCTCTCTCTCTGCTTGTTATCTTTTTTTTCACTGTAAGGGGTTGTGGGTAATGTGAGTGTGTGTTTTATATTAGATTGGGTTTGTGGGTGTAGTGTGTGTATGTGTGTCAGGTGTGTGTGGTTTGAATTGTCCTATGTGATGTAGTTTTGTAAGTGTGTGTGTATTTTGAGCGCAGCGGTGTGTACTGCCAATGGTTTACCGCGGTTGAAAGACAGTCGCAGTGATTTGTGGGTTGTGATACTGTGGGCGTATTTCTGTTGTCGTAACGGTGTGGGTTTTGGTACCACCAGTTTATCACTGACCTTTGGTCTGGCGGACTTGTGTGGGGGTCTTTATAGTGGTGGATTTCTTAGTGTGGGTCATAATACCTGTAGCGGAATACCGCCGCTCACAGTATGTTGCCGGCTGTCAGCACAGCAGTAGGTGGCATTTACCACCGGGGTTGTAATCAGGGCCATAGTAATGTGTTTTATAGGTCCTGACAGTGAAATACTGCTGAATTTGTTTTTCACTGTTGTAAGGCCTGTCCCTCTCATAGGTTAACATGGGGGCTACCTTTGAACATGATTAAAGTGTAGATTCCCTTTGGGAGCTGATAGACATGTGGAGTTTGGGGTCTCTGAGCTCACAATTTAAGAATACATCTTTTAGTAAAGTTGATTTTAAGATTGTGTGTTTGAAAATGCCACTTTTAGAAAGTGAGCATTTTCTTGCTTAAACCATTTCTTTGTCTTTGCCTGTTTGTGGATTCCCTGTCGGGGTCAGTTTGACAGTTGGGCTGGTTGCACCTCTCACTAGACAGTGACAGAAAGGGAGCTGGGGTGTACCCTGCATATCCTGATGAGCCATCTGTGCTAGGGGGGAGGTGAGAAGTGGTCACTCACACCTGAAAGGGCTGTGGCTGCCCTCACACAATGCAGTCTCCAACCCCCTTTGTGTATCTGGGGCCTGGCCTGGGCAAGTCAAGATTTCGCAAACAAGAGAGTCTTTCCTTTGAAGTAGGCCTACTATAGGAAGGGCACCCAAAACCACAGACTTTAGAACACTTCTGGAAAACAAGAGAAACCTCTGCCTGGAGAAGAGCTGAGTAAGAAGAGCTTCCCTGCCTGTGACTGTGCTGTGTGGAGCTATCCTGCAGTTGCTGCTTCTGCCTGTGCAAGAGGACACAGACTGGACTTTGTGTGTCTTCCTTCTTGTGAAGAACTCTCCAAGGGCTTGATTTAGAGCTTGTCTCCTGTTCTTTGAAGTCTCAGGGACAGCAAAGACTTCTCTCTGCCAGCACCTGAAGCCTCTGCTGAGAATCCTACTCTGCCCAGTGGTGCCCATCCCGTTCCTGGGACCCTGAAAGGAGAAGCTGGCATCTCAAGAGTGAGACATCCACGCACCGATCGCCGTGCAGGGAAAAGATCAATGTGACTCCGATCTGCGGCTGAACAATCGACACGCTTCTGGCTTCGCGGCTGAAAATCTTCACTCACCTGCAACGGGAAGATCAACGCCCGCAACTGGAGAAATGACATGCAGCATCGCTGATGGAGACCGGTGAGATCGCAACCTGCACTACATGGTTTTCGGATCATTGTGCAACAGGATTTCTGACGTAAACATCGCTGGCCATGTAAAAACGATGCAAGGCATGCCCGGAACTGGCATTGAGGTTCGAATTGACGCATTGCTCTCCTGCAGAGAGAAGAAATTATGCATGCCTACTCGAGTGAAGGGGAAATGACGCAAGGTCTCGCTCATGAGTGATATTGACGCATCACAAGCCCTTTTTGACGCACACTCGCCCGTGCGGGGTTATTTTTGACACACCCTGGTACATTTTCACGCTAATAGCGTTAGCGTTGTGTTTAAAATTACATGAAGACTCTTTCTGGTTTTTAATTGATAACTTGACTTGTGTATTGTGGATTTTTATCATTTTGGTCTTGTTTTGTTTAGATCAATATTTTCTATTTTTCTAAACCTGTGTTGTGTCATTTTGTAGTGTTTTCATTAAGTTACTGTGTGTGGTGTCACAAATACTTTACACCTAGCACTCTGAAGTTAAGCCTACTGCTCGTGCCAAGCTACCAAGGGGGTGAGCGGGGTTAGCTGAGGATGATTCTCTTTTACCCTGACTAGAGTGAGGGTCCTTGCTTGGACAGGGGATAACCTGACTGCCACCTAACGACCCCATTTCTAACAGTACCAAAGAGGTATGGTCTCAACTTCTTCAAGGCCCATACCACAGCAAAGGCTTCTCTCTCTGTGGCTGGCCAACGCTTTTCTCTGGGGGTCAACCGAGTGCTGATAAAAGCTGCTAGTTGACCCTGACCCTCTGTAAGCTGTGAAAGAAATTCCTCTACATCTGAAGCATCAGTCTGAACTATGAACTTCGTGGACTAGTTTGCGCTTTTTAGATCAGGTGCAGAGCACATGGCCTGTTTAAGTTCCTCAAAAGCTTTTTGACAGCAGGCTGTCCATAATACCTTCTTATGCATTTTCTTGGAGGTGAGGTCATTAAGAGGGGCAACAATGGAGCCTTAGCTCTTAATGAGCCTCGTGTAATACCCAGTGAGTTCTAAAAAGGCTCTGACCTGGGTCTGCGTTGAGGGGGAGTCCAATCCAAAATGGTTTGGATCTTCCCCTGCAGTGGCTGAATCTGTTTCCCACCTACTATGTGTCCCAGATAAACCACTTCACCCTGCACTATCTGGCACTTTGAAACCTTGATAGTAAGGCCTGCTTTCTGCAGAGCCTCCAAAATGTTCCATAGGTAGACTAGGTGGTCATCCAAGGTAGAGCTAAAGACAGCTATATCATCTAGATATGCTGCACTGAAGGTTTCCAGACCTTGGAGGACTGTATTCACCAACCCCTGAGAAGTGCCAGGTGCATTTTCAAACCGAAGGGCATAACAGTACATTGATAATGCCCTCCATTGGTTGAGAGCACAGTTTTTGGTTTTGCATCCTGTGACAAATTGATCTGCCTATACCTTGCAGTCAAGTCAAAGGTGCTTAGAAACGTGGCAGATTCCAGTGTATCTATTAGCTCATCTGCCCTGGGTATAGGGTGAGCATCGGTTTTAGTGACTATGTTGAGCCCTCTGTCATCTACACGGAACCCCATCTAATTTTTCACATTTTGTGAGTGACGTTTTGGTGCTAGCACCACTGGGCTAGTCCAAGGGCTGTCAGAGTGCTCAGTCACTCTGAGGTCAATCATCTTCTACACCTCTGTTTTGAAGCAATCCCTTTAATAATCAGGTTGCCTGTAGATTTTACTCTTGACTGGCAGGTTGTCTCCTCTATCAATGGTGTGTTCACACCATGTGGTTTGTCCAGGTATAGGGTAAAACAGTTCTAAGAACTGCCCTAGGAGAGTTCTGTAGCCTTTTCTTTGAGACTGAGAAAGGAAATCTGCTAAGACCACCCCCTCAACCGAATCATCATCTGAAGAATTAGAAAAGAGGTTAGGAGAGGGACACCTTCTTCTTCCTGTCCCTCATCAGTGGCCATGAGCAGGGTTAAGTCAGCCCTATAATAGTAGGGCTTTAGGCGGTTCACTTGAAGTACTCTGAAAGGACATCTAGGAGTGCGAAGGTAAACTAAATAAGGGACCTCCCCCTTTTTCCCACTAGGATGTGTGGTCCACTCCATTTGTCTTGGAGTTCTCTTGGTGCCACAGGCTCCAGGACCCACACTTTCTGCCCTGGTTGGTACACTGTCCAGACAGCCTTCTGGTCATGCCATTGCTTTTTCAAATCTTGGCTTGCCTGAAGGTTTTTACTGGCCTTCTTCATATACTTAGCCATTCGGGATCAGAAGCCAAGTACATAATCCACTATATCTTGTTTAGGGGGCTTTAGGGGTTGCTCCCAAACATCCTTCACAAGAGCTAATGGACCCCAAAGAGGAGTTCAAAGGGGATGGCTGTTGCCCACTGCTTGCTTTTTGGGGTACCTCCCTGTAGGCAAAGTGGAGGCATGGTAACAGGACATCCCATCTCCTCCTGAGTTTTTCAGAGAGTCCCATAATTATGACTTTGAGTTTTTTTTATTAAAACGCTCAACCGACCCAATTGTCAGGGGGTGGTAAGGTGTAATAAATGTATATGTTACACCACACTCTTTGCACATTGCTTTCAAGTATGCAGACATGAAGTTGTTACCCCTGTCTGATACAACCTCTTTTGGGAAACCCACCCTGGAAAAGATTCCCAGTAGGGCTTCGGCCACTGCAGGAGCTGTAATGGTCCTAAGGGGTATGGCTTCTGGATACCTGGTGGAATGGTCCACCACCACCAGAATAAATCTGTTTCCAGAAGCTGTGGGAGGGTCAAGGGGGCCAACAATATCAACCCCTACCCTTTCAAAGGGTACCCCAACCACTGGCAGTGGGATTAAGGGGACCTTTGGAGTACCACCTGTCTTGCCACTGGCTTGACAAGCAACACAGGAGCGACAAAACTCCTATGTATTGTCAGACATGTGAGGCCAGTGACAGTGAGGGACCAGTCTGTCCCAGGTTTACTTTGCCCCAGATGTCCAGCAAGGGGAATGTCATGTGCCAAGGCTAACAAAAATTCTCTGTATTGCAGTGGGATGACCAATCTCCTGGTGGCACCAGGTTTGGGGACCCTTGCTTCTAAATACATGAGATTGGTTACCAGTATACCCTATGGGTTTCACTGACATCCCCTGCTTCTTCTTTGACAGCTGCTGTCCCAAAACCTTAAGTGTGGGGCAAGTCTGCTGTGCCACACTTAACTCCTCCCTGGCAGCCCCCCCTGCACCTAAGAGTACAGCTGTGTCAGCTTGAAGTTCTTCAAGTGTAGGTTCTGTCCATGGAGTTGACTCCTCCTCATCAAAGGGGGAATCGTCAGTAGAGGGAGGGATAGGGGATAATTTCTTGCCCTTCCTAGCCCTGCTTTTGGGAAGCTCTTGGTCCATAGTTTTGTGATCCAAGTTTCCTTGTTCTCTTTGCTTCTTGGCCTGAGCCCTGGTTAAAGCAAAGATATGCCCAGGAATGTCCAGCATGGCTGCATGGGCCTCCAACTCCACTTCAGCCCAAGCTGAAGTCTCCAAGTCGTTCCCTAGTAAACATTCTACAGGTAAGTCTGTGAACACTACAACTTTTTTAGGACCAGTAACCCCGCCCCAGTAGAGATCAACAACTGCCATGGGGTGGCTTACAATGTTGTTATGGGCGTCAGTCACTTGGTACTGATGACCAAGTAGGTGTTGCTCAGGGGCCACCAGTTTTTCAGTCTCCATGGTGACATTGGCACCTGTGTCCCTGTAGGCCTCAACCTGAATACCATTTATTAGGGGTTGTTGCTTGTACTTATTCATATTAAGGGGACAAACAACAAGGGTGGCAAGGTCAATGCCACCATCAGAAACTAAAACAGCCTCAGTGGTTTCCGTAACTAAATCAACCCTCACTACATTTCCCAGAGTGAGCCCTGCTATACCCTTGAACTGCCTATTTGTAGTATTAGTTTTTCCACCACCACTGCTATTGCTAGGGGCACTAGTTGTAGCAGTGGGGGTAGTGGTGGTAGGAGATTTGGTGCTTTTCTTAGGGCAATGGCTGTCTCCTGCCCTGTGGCCTTTGTTTCTACTAATATAGCACCAAGTCTTTTTGTTCTGATTGTAATGAGAAGAGGATTTAGACCCACCCCTAGAAGAGTTTTGTGGGCCTGATGAAGACTCTTTGTTTTTATATTTGTTCCCACCTTTGTCATGTGACTTACCATCCTTCTTCTAGTCCTTGTCACCCCCTGTATGAGCTTTTCTGATCACCCTTGTTTTGACACACTTGTCTGCCTTATTTCCCAATACTTGGGGAGAGGTCAAATCTGAGTCTACCAAGTACTGGTGCAACAAGACACACAATTATTTAAAATATGGTCTCTCAGTAACAGATTATACACGCTCTCATAGTAAGACACTTTGCTGCCATGTAACCAGCCTTCTAAAGCTTTAACAGAACAGTCCACAAAGTCAACCCAATCCTGTGAGGCCTCTTTTCTGGTCTCCCTGAACTTGATCCTATATTGTCCAGCGGTGAGACCAAAACCTTCCAAGAGTGCTGTTTTTAAAATATTATAGTTGTATGCATACTCTTCTCTGACAGTGAGAAGCCTATCCCTCCCCTTGTCAGAGAAGGACAACCAGAGAATAGCAGCCCACTGCCTTTGAAGGACCCTCTGAACTTTGCAGGCCCTCTCAAGTGCAGCACACCACTATATATCATCCCCACCTTGTTTGAGGGAACAATTGTATGCAGGTTCCTAGAATCTATGGAGTACTCCCTGACTCTGTAATCCCTGAAACTGCTGCTGCTGCCACCATGGGGTGCTAACCCCAACCCCTGCCTCTCCCCTGTCAAGGCCTCCCTATCTAAGGCTAGCTGTGGCCGCTGCAGCCTCCGTCTGGCCTCCTCCAGTCTCAGCTTTCTGAGCTCTCTATCTATAGAGCCATCACCTGGAGTTGTGCAGTGTGACTACCTCAGACACTGAAGTGACATAAGAGTGGGCAGAAGTGGATCTTTCCCTAGTCTTGGTGACCCTGGCTACCTGTCCTCTAGGTATAAAGGGAGCCCTACCTGAGTGACTTCCCCTCCTACTACCAGCTATACTAGTTGATCTGCTGGGAACAAGATCATTTGAAGAACCGTCCCCTGAACCTGGTAGATTAACCTCTAATTCAAGGGGGTTAGAGTCTCCCTCTTCCTCCTGGCTACCAGCATGTTCTTGGTCATCCTGAAGAAGGAGGCTCCAAAGTAAATTCTTATTAGGATTCTTCCCCATGTCTAGCTTCCTCTCTGAACACAGCCCCTTCAATTCCTTGAAGGTCATGCACTCATAGGGGCCATCCATGACCTCAGAGCTAGGTCCAGCTGCAGAAATGGTGTGTGTGTTAGGGTGGTGTAGGGTGTACCTAACCTACCTAACCTCTAGTCTCTCAGAAAAAAGGTTAGACACTAGATCTCTGCCCTAGGTACTATGTATCGTCTCTAGGTATAGACTAGTCTTTCCTGTGGAAAGCACCTGGTGACAGAGTGATAAGGCAATTGCAAGTACTTATCTCACTGCTGCACCACCAATGTAGGAGGGTGGTCTGGTGTGTAGTGGGTAACTCTGGTACTTACACAACTAATACCAGGTCCAGTCGTCCCTTATTAGTGAAATGTAGGCAGTGTCTAGAAGTCAGGGTCTCTAGAGGCAGCTGTGGATGAGCAGCCAAGGCTTATCTAGGAGACATGCAAAGCTCATGCAATAAAACTGCAGTCACACAGCAATAAAAACAGTTAGACAACTGTGCAATTAGTGAAAATCACAATAGTTAAAAATGGGCTTGGGGGAGCACAAACCATATACTAAGAGTGGAATGCGAAAGTTGGTCTCCCTCCTAGGCAAGTGTAGTGTGTATAGGGTAGCTGGGAGTACTAGAAAACCCCAAAGGTAAGTACTAGAACCCACCCCAGTGACCAGGAAAGCAGATGTAAATCACAGTAACTTTCCCAGAACACACATAGAAACGACAAGAAGAATTATGCAAAACCCAGAAGAGACTGCAGGACATCAGTGGATTCCTGGACAAGAAGACATGTTGAATAAGGGGACCAAGTCCAAGAAGCACAGGAGAGTCCAGGATAGAGCAGGAGCCCCTGCTAACCCGGATGAAGGTGCAAAACAAGTTCCACTGGTGAAGAAGAAAAGTCAGCACTGCACCGAAGAAGATGAAGTCAGGTTCCTGGAGGGTGCAAGTGATGTTGCACGCCGGATGGAGGATTTCAGTGAAGTTTGCGTTGTTGGAGTCTGCTAAGAAACCTTGGTAAACGCAGAGCTTGCAGTTAGCGGAAAATGTTACTGCCCGGGACCAGGCAGGACCAGGTGGACTCTACCGATGAGGGGGAACCAGAGGGGGCCCTCAGCAACTCAGAGAGCCCACAGAAGACCATGCAGTATGCACAGGAGTCCCACAGCACAATGACAATGAAGGTGCAAAAGAGGTTCATGCAGCACTACGACAAAGGCTCCCACATCGCTGGACAACCACTCAGGAAGCTGTGCGTCGCAGGATAGAGAGCTGGGGGCCAGAGCTACAAGATGCATGAGGGACTTGGAGGAAGGATGGCAACAAGCCTTGGCAGGTGCAAACAATGCAGTGAATGGGCTCACTGTCTTGAGTGGGGAGGCAGGCTTTTACCTCCACCAAAGCTGGACGGGAGGACTGTTGGGACCACTTGAGTCCACTACCCGTGATGCAGGATCCACGTAGCTCAGCAGGAGAGGGGATCCACGTAGCCGGTTGTCATTGCAGTAAGTGCCTGCAGAAACAGGGGAGTGGCTTCTTCACCCCAAAGAAGATTCCTTCGCTCTTCTGATGCAGGCTGAAGACAGTCTGTCTTCAGAGGATGCAAGACCTGGAAACAGTTGTAGTTGCTGGCAGGAGCCCTAGATAAAATGTTGCAGAATGCATCTTGCTTCTTTGTTGCATCTTGTAGAGATCCTGGAGGGTCCAGATGCAGTTTCTTCAGTGAGAAGTTGAAGCGGAGGATGCAGAGGATTCCTGCTGGAGTTTAGCAATCTGAGATACTACCCAAAGGAGAGGCCCTAAATAGCCCTGAAAAGGGGATTGGAAACCTAACCAGGTAAGCACCTTTCAGGGGAGGGCTGTGTAAGGCACCTGCTGGCACTGGCCACTCAGATGCTGCTAGAGTTCCCTGCCAACCTTGATTCCAAGATGGTAAAACCCAGGGACCCTCTGGAGGAGCTCTGAGCACCACCCTTGGGGTGGTGATGGATAGGGGAGTGGTAACTCTTCTTTCCTTTGTCCTGTTTTGTGCCAGACCAGGGACTGGAGGTCCCTGAAGTGGTGTAAACCAAATGTGCCCTTCAAAGCATTTCCAGTGGCCTGGGGAGGCTAGCCCTCTCAAGCTTGTAACACCTATTTCCAAAGGGAGAGGGTGTAACACCCCTTTCCCAAAGGAAAT
Source organism: Pleurodeles waltl (assembly GCF_031143425.1). Lineage (NCBI taxonomy): Eukaryota > Metazoa > Chordata > Amphibia > Caudata > Salamandridae > Pleurodeles > Pleurodeles waltl. The sequence continues at coordinate 708,551,535 of NC_090439.1, read as the reverse complement.
CCTTTGTTCTACTTTCCTGGGCTTAATCTTTTCAAGCAACAGGAGGGCAGAAACCTGTCTGTGAGGTGGCAGCAGCTGAGGCTGCCTGGAAAGCCTCAGAAGGCTGGAATGAAAATACTGGGGGTCCCCTAAGGAGCCCCCATAGTGCATGGAATCATACAACCAATGCTTGCAAAAGCCTTGGGGTTTGATTACAACATGTTTGACTCCAAACATGCCTATGATCGGAGTTACCATTATGTAGCTGGACATAGATAGTGACCTATGTCCAGTACATGCATAAAATGGCATCCCCGCACTCACTAAGTATGGGAAAAAGGTTCTGTAGGTCATGGGGGCAGCTCTGCCAGTGCAAGCGTGCCCTCACACACAGTTACTTTGCATCCTGCCCTCAGGGCTGGAGGGTCTGCTATAGGGGTGACTTATATGTGACATGGTGCAGTATAAATTACAGTGCACCTTGGCTTGCACCTTTTCGCGCAGGCTGCAATGGCAGTCCTGAAGAAGCCTTTGTATGGGCTCCCTATGGGTGGCAAAATCTATGCTGCAACCCATAGGGATCCCCTGGAACCTCAATGCCCTGGGTACCTAAGTTCCATATACTAAGGACTTATAAGTGGGCACCAGTATGCCAATTGTGAGTGAAATGCAGACTTTTGTGAGAGAGGGAGCAAAAAAATGGGGGTCCTGGCTAGCAGGATCCAGTGAACACAGTGAAGCACGCTGATATACAGCAGAAAATGGGGTAACCATGCCAAGAAAGAGGGTACTTTCCTACAAGTGGCATCTAAGTAAATACACCTGGCCCCACACAGCCCCGGGGACCGCCACCACCCTGGGGCTTCAAGTAAATACAATGCAGGGGACCATCACCTCCCCGGGTGGTCATAAAATTGAATACGGGGGGCACCCAGCACCCCCAAAGCCCCAGGGACCACCACCTGCCAGAGGCTTAATGAAATTGACTACGTGGGCCACACACTCCACCCAAACCCCAGAGACTGCCACCTCCCCATGCCTCAATCAAATCGAATGCGTGGAGGGCACTCGGCCCCCTTGCAGCCCTGAGGATCTCAACTCCCTGGGGCGTAATGAAACTGAATGGAGGAGTGCCACTTCTCCAGGGCTTAAATTGAGTGTGGAGGACTGCCTGGCTGATATCCAGCTCCATGGATTGCCACCTCCAGAGGCTTAATGAAATTGAATGCAGCGAGGCCACCCCGTACCACGCAGCCTCAGGGGCTTAATGAAATTAAATGCGGGCCGCATGGTCTCCCTGCAGACACGGGGACCACCACCTCCCTGGGGCTTAATTAAATTGCATGCAGGGAGCTGTCCAGTCCCCCCCAAAGCCCCAAGTACCACCAGCTCCCCGGGACTTAATGAAACTGAGTGCAGGGTGGCCACCCAGCCTGCAGCCGTGTGCACCACCACCTCCCCAGGGCTTCAAGTAAACACAATGTGGGGGGGGCACCACCAGCCCAGGGCATCTAAGTAAATACACATGGCCCACTGCAGCCCCGTGGAGTGCCACCTCCCCGGGGCTTCAAGTAAATACAATGCAGGGGGCCTGCATGAGCCCCCACAGCCCTGTGGAACTCCACCTCCCCAGGGTTTAATGAAATTGAATGCATGGGGGTCACCCGCTCCCCAGCAGTCCAGGGTCCACCCCTACCCTGGGGCTTAATAAAATTGAATGCAGGCAGCCGCCTGCCCCCCAGCCCCGGGGACCCCCCCTCCCTGGGGCTTTAAGTAAGTTCAACTAAGGGGGCAGAATGACTCCCCGCAGATCCGGGGACTGCCACCTCCCCAGGGATTCATTAAATTGAGTGTGGGGGGCAACCTGGCCGACCTGCAGCTCCATGGACTGCCACCTCCACAATGTTAAGTGAAATTTAATGCGGGGAGGCCACCCAGCTCCCTGCAGCTCAGAGGACATCCAACTCCCTGGGGCTTAATGAAATTTAATGCGGGGGCCATCTGATCCCCCTGCAGCCCCAGGGTCCACCACCTACCTCAGGCTTAATGAAATTGAATGTGGGGGGACATCCGGTCCCCCTGAAGCCCTAGGGAGCACCACCTCCCCAGAGCTTCAAGTAAATACAACACAGGAGCCGCGTGGCTCCCAGCAGCCCCAGGGCCCACAACCTACTCAGGGTTCAATTAAATTGAATGTGGGGGGGACCCTGGCCCCCTGGTGCCCCCAGAACTTCCAACTTCCAAGGGCTTATTGAAATTGAATGTTAGGAGGCCATCCAGCCCTCCCACGCAGCCCCGGGGACAGCCACCTCCCAGGGGTTTAATGAAATTGAATGTGGGGGGCCGCCTGCTCCCCCGGCAACTTCAGGGACTGCCACCTGCCTTGTTCTTAATTAAATTGAATGTGGGGGGACCGCCAACACTCCCGTGCAACACTAGGGATCGCCACCTCCCATAGGCTTAATGAACTTGAATGCAGGTAGGCCACCTGCCCCCACCCCCGCAGCCCTGAGGACTACAACCTCCCCAGGGCATCCTAGTAAATATAACACTGCCCAAAAGCCCCCCCCCCGCAGTCCTGGGATCCGTCACCTCCCTGGGGCTTAATGAAACTGAATGTGGGGTGAAACCTGGACCCCACGCAGCCACAGGAACCACCACCTCTGCAAGGCTTCAAGTAAATACAATACGGGCCGCACAGCACCCCCCACAGCCCAGGGCCCACCACATACCCAGGGCTTAATGGAATTGAATGTGGGGGCTGCCTTGTCTCCCCCGCAGCTCCTGGTACCACCACATTCCCAGGTCCTCAAGTAAATACAATGCAGGGGCCATTCAGCCCCCTGCAGCCTGGGGACCGCCACCTCTCAGGGCATCAAAATAAATGTAATGCAGAATGCCCAGCCACCCCACAGCTTTCATAAAGTACAATGCAGGGGCTCTGTGGCTCCCTCGCATCCCCAGGAACTGCCACCTTCCCAGGGCATCTAAGTATATGTAATGCAGGGGGAACCCGGCCCCCCGTAACCCCAGGAGCACCTCCTCCCCAGGGCTGAAGTAAAATAATGAAGGGGGTCCATTGGGGACCCCCAAGTCCCAGGGACCACCACCTCACCGGTGCCTTGTTACATTGAAGGGGGGCTGCGTGGCCCCTCTCGTGGAGCTAATAGTGGCCCTAGGGACTGCCACCCATCAGGGCCAGCTCCTGCTATGTTCTGGGGTGCCCACCCCCGAGACATAGCTGTTTGCTATGCAAACACTGCACTTTCTGCAAGTGAGAGGTGTCAAATATCCGTGCATGGAAACAGATGAAAATATTGCTTCCGCAAGCAAGGAGCTGCTATTTAAAGCAATTTGTGGGAGCAATGTCGGCTACCGCAGGACATGGGGAGCCGACTCGGACTGCAGGTGCCTCAGGCTCCCCCGCGGTCTTTTCATCCTCTGTCTCTCTCTCTTCCATCCCATAAAAGGATGGAAGAGAGAGAGAGAGAGAGAGATTGTCATTGTCATGGTCTCGCCATACATTGACTTAAGAGAGTAAGACTAGCAAGATGTTTGGTACGAATATTATAGTTACGTTTGGATTCAGAGCAGAACAGAGTCATTTATGGCCTAATTTTCAAGGTCCTGTGCTGTTACTCAGTAGGCTGATGGTTTAAATCCTAGTATCGCTTGGCAGTGTTTTTGTTTATTTACTAGTGCTTTGACTGTTAAATCTTCCTAGTGATGGAACATTCATGTTTCTTCCCAATCACATGTGTGGGTTGACGGTCATAGGTATGTCTGGAAGCACTGCAGTAAGTAGTCACCTATTGCCTCAACATTAAGGTCACCGAACCTCAGACGGAAAGGTCTGGGTTCCATTCCAGGATTTGCCTATAGTCATTTTACTTCTTTCATTTTTGGTAAACTTCAAAAGTTTAAGGTTGATGCTGAAAGGTGATCTTACTCTTTTTAATTGACAAATAGAGTTTTCTTTTCAATTTGTCCAGAAATATCTCATTTTAAGTATATCATTCATCAAGGCCTGAAAAACTCTGTCTCTCTCTCTATTTCTCTTTCTCCCACTCACACACCCACTAAGACCCTTGTGCACCCACTCACACACCCACTCACAGAGCCAGACAGACTATCTCATAGCCACTCTCACACCCAGATACACCCTTTCACACCTACTCCCACACCCATGGAGACAAACCATGCATGGCGCAGGGTTGGATGGGTATAGGGAGTTGGCCGCAGGCCTTGCAGCCAACCCCACCATGCACAGCCAAAGGCCATGCACAGCAGTGGTTGGATTAAAGTATAGTAATGAAAATTGCTTTACTTTAAAAAAAAAAATAGAAATTAACTGAAAAAGACAAAGGTAACAGGAACGTGATAGTTAGGAAACAGAATGAAAAAACAGAAATTCACGGAAAAAACAAAGGTTACAGGGACGTTATAGTTAGGCTCACATTTCACATGTACAAAACCAGTGAAATTCAGCAGTTATAGTTACCTCAACTAATATAACTTGCACACCCATAAAGCATGCTTTATGACCTCACATATTACATCATTCATGACATGGCCAGAAACATCACTGATGAAATTACTGATGACATCTCAAATGACATTACTGATTACATCATCCACAAAAAACCCAGACACCCTCTCATACCCCCATACAAACAATTGTACATCCACACAACTACTCACATACTAATTCATAGACTCATAAGACTACTGACACACATGCACTCACTCACTCACACAACCACTAACACAACGACTTACTCCCTCATGCATTACTAAGTCAGCTATTCATACACTTACACAGCTACTCACACACCCACTCACACACCCATATAACAACTTGGACACCAACTCACAAACCTGTACAACTACTCCCAGAAACAAATCACATTCCCACACAGCCACTAGTATACCTGCTCACTCACCCATACAAGCAGTCACACACTCACACACTCAGCTATCTAGTCAAAGTTACAGACACTCAGTACTCGATACAGACACTTACACACAAAGTAACTCACCTATACAACAACTACCACACCCAGTCACTCACCCATACAATCACTGACACCCAGTTACTCATCCATACAGGCACCAACACACCAAATCACTTACTGATACACCACCTCACGCATTCACTTAATCTTCCATGCATTCATTGATACAGCCTGTCACGTATGTACACAGTCACTCATACACCCTCTCAGTCACCCAGACAGTCACATACTCAGCCACTCACTCACTGATACAGTCACTAACATGCACACTCACTCATCCATACAAGCACTCACACCCCCACTCACCCATGCAGCAACTCTTAAACCCACTCACTCACCAATGCATACTCACACACCCAGTGACTGACTGATACAGCTGCTCACACATCCACTCACTCTCCCATAAAGTCACTGACACATCTACACGCTTCTGCATTAACCCACGGATACATCCACTCACTCATCCATACACTCACTGGCTCACTCACTTATACAGCAAAAAACACACTTGGTCTCTCACCCATACAAGCACACACACATCTATCCAGCCACTTACGCTCACTGGATGATGTCATCAGTGACGTAATCAGAGATGTCATTTTAGATGTCATCAGTGATGTCACTGACCATGTCATGAGTGATGTAATATGTGAGGTCATAAGCAGGCATTACAGGGGCGCCAGTTATAGTTAGCTGAGGTAACTACAACTGCTGAATTTCACTGGCTGTGTATGTGTGAAATGTGAGCCTAACTATAACGTCCCTGTAATCTTTGGTCTTTACAGTGGAAATATATATATATACATGCTTGCAAATTGTGATGGAACAGCCAGGAAAAAAATGGGGAGCTTCAATAAGTTGTGCATTTCCAAAAGTTACATGAAATTAGTATGGATTGTTTTGGAACACCACACAAACATCCCATTGAAGATAGGGTTTTTATTTATAACTTCTCTATATTGAGAGCCAATCTACAAAACTAATGTAGCATTTTATTCACAAGACAGTTTTCGTCACAGAGATATGTGGCTTTCATTGTTTGTCTGAAAACAAACAGTGCCTACAACTGAGAGGTAGCAATTATACATTTATTATATATCTATCATGAATAATGCAGCATTTGATGATAAAGTATGATGAAATATAAAATGAATAGAAATTGGGTATCAAAAAAAGATTTGCATTTTTCATCTGAGTTCATGGATAAATTATCTTTGGATTTTCCCAGAATTGTGCAATAGCCGCTATGCCAGCGGTTCTTAACTTTTTGACTCCTGTAGACCCCACTGAATCACTACTGGAAGTGGGGGACCACAGCCAAAGTAATTTCTACGATTTTAACCTCAAAACAATACACAAAAATACAAAAACAAATAAAGTTTAAAAACACAAAGGGGGTCATTACGACCCTGGCGGCCGGCAGTACACTGTCGGTAACACCGCCAACAGGCTGGCGGTGTTCCGCCAGTGTATTATGACCGTGGCGCATTAGCCACGACCATACCACTGGCCCCTTTACTTGACATCCAGGCTTCCGCCAGGCGGTCATAATCCCCAACCGCCAGCCTGTCCATGGTGGTAAACACCGCCATGGAAAGGTTGGCGGTAAGGGGGACTCAGGGTGCCCCTGGGGGGCCCTGCACAGCCCATGTACTTGGCATGGGCAGTGCAGGGGCCCCCAGGCACAGCCCCATCGCACATTTCACAACCCAAATTTCAGCCAGTGAAATGCACGACGGGTGCTGCTGCACCCGCTGCACATCAACATTGCCGCCGGCTCTATTATGACCCGGCTGCAATGTTGATGTGACTTTTCTGCTGGGCCAGCGGACGGAAACGATGTTTCTGTCCGCTGGCCCAGTGGAACTGTAATACCAGGGAGCCAACAATAGCACCAGCACTGGCAGTATAGTGGCGCCCGCGGCTTCGGCGGTCTTTTTGAAAGACCGCCAAAGTCGTAATGAGGGCCAAAGTCTAAAACATTTTGTTTTATTCACAAACAAAAACTATAGTATTATTGAAATGTTAATGGGAAGATTGGAACTTTTAAAAAAGTGATTTTATTTCTAAAAGAAAATGTAATACACTAGAATCTAGCGCATTAGTTTGGGGCATATGTACAAAATATTTTTTGCAGTCAGAAAAAACCCAATTCACAGAATCGGGCTGTTACTGACTGCAAAAATGCTTTTCCATATATACAGAGCACAAATTGTGATTAACATGTTACTGAAACACAATTTGTTTAGCGATTCAGTAGTTGAAAGGGGTGTTTTTAGGGTGTCCTTTCCAACTACTGAACTGCAGCACTATATATAAATGTTTTGCAACCAAATTATGGTTGCAAAACATTCATTTTTACAGACGCCTCAAGGGTCGCAAATGGGAAGGGGTCCCCATGGGGCTCCTTTGTGAATTTTGAAACAAATATTCAAGGGACCACTGACTAACCTTAAAAAATTAAACTTAAACATTTCATTTTATTTTTTGAAACGCATCCCGTTTTCCAAGAAAAAAAGTCTGCATTTCCAAAAAAAGAGGTTTCCTTTATTAAAAAGCAATCACAGACATGGTGGTCTGCTAACCCCAGCAGGCCACCATCCCTATCATGGATGCAATTCCTAATGGGTCGCAAATTGCAACCTACTTCATGAATATTGATGAGGTAGGTCCATTGCAGCCCCATTAGGAGTCGATATTTTCAACTTGCATGTATTTTTACATTTAGTATTGCGATTTCCCCATTGCAATTCACAAAGTATCTCAATTATGAAATTGCAATCTCTAAACACTGTACATATTGTATTGTATTGTATTGTAATCGTATTTGTATAGCGCTTACTACCCTGACGAGGCGTCGGAGTGCTTTTCGGTGAGTAGCATGCTACTCTTGAACCCAACAAGAATTAGTGATGGATTAGCTCTGAGCACCACCCTTGGGCTGGTGATGGATAGGGGAGTGGTCACTCCTCTTTCCTTTGTCCTGTTTTGTGCCAGACCAGGGACTGGAGGTCCCTGAAGCGGTGTAAACCAAATGTGCCCTTCAAAGCATTTCCAGTGGCCTGGGGAGGCTAGCCCTCTCAAGCTTGTAACACCTATTTCCAAAGGGAGAGGGTGTAACACCCCTTTCCCAAAGGAAATCCTTTGTTCTACTTTCCTGGGCTTAATCTTTTCAAGCAACAGGAGGGCAGAAACCTGTCTGTGAGGTGGCAGCAGCTGAGGCTGCCTGGAAAACCTCAGAAGGCTGGAATGAAAATACTAGGGGTCCCCTAAGGAGCCCCCATAGTGCATGGAATCATACAACTAATGCTTGCAAAAGCCTTGGGGTTTGAATACAACATGTTTGACTCCAAACATGCCTATGATCGGAGTTACCATTATGTAGCTGAACATAGGTAGTGACCTATGTCCAGTACATGCATAAAATGGTATCCCCGCACTCACTAAGTCTGGGAAAAAGGTTCTGTAGGTCATGGGGGCAGCTCTGCCAGTGCAAGCGTGCCCTCACACACAGTTACTTTGCATCCTGCCCTCAGGTCTGGAGGGCCTGCTATAGGGGTGACTTATATGTGACCTGGTGCAGTGTAAATGGCAGTGCGCCTTGGCTTGCACCTTTTCGCGCAGGCTGCAATGGGTGGCAAAATCTATGCTGCAGCCCATAGGGATCCCCTGGAACCCCAATGCCCTGGGTACCTAAGTTCCGTATACTAAGGACTTATAAGTGGGCACCAGTATGCCAATTGTGAGTGAAATACAGACTTTTGTGAGAGAGGGAGCATAAACACGGGGGTCCTGGCTAGCAGGATCCAGCGAACACAGTCAAGCACGCTGATATACAGCAGAAAATGGGGTAACCGTGCCAAGAAAGAGGGTACTTTCCTACACGGGCATCTAAGTAAATACACCTGGCCCCCGGCAGCCCCGGGGACCGCCACCACCCTGGGGCTTCAAGTAAATACAATGCAGGGGACCATCACCTCCCCGGGTGGTCATGAAATTGAATACGGGGGGCACCCAGCACCCCCAAAGCCCCAGGGACCACCACCTGCCAGAGGCTTAATGAAATTGACTACGTGGGCCACACACTCCCCCCCAAAGCCCCAGAGACTGCCACCTCCCCATGCCTCAATAAAATCGAATGCGGGGAGCGCACTCGGCCCCCTTGCAGCCCTGAGGATCTCAACTCCCTGGGGCGTAATGAAACTGAATGGAGGGGTGCCACTTCTCCAGGGCTTAAATTGAGTGTGGACGACTGCCTGGCTGATATCCAGCTCCATGGATTGCCACCTCCAGAGGCTTAATGAAATTGAATGCGGGGAGGCCACCCGGTACCACGCAGCCTCAGGGACTTAATGAAATTAAATGCGGGGCCGCATGGTCTCCCGGCAGACACGGGGACCACCACCTCCATGGGGCTTAATTAAATTGAATGCAGGGAGCCGTCCAGTCCCCCCCAAAGCCCCAAGTACCACCAACTCCCCGGGGCTTAATGAAACTGAGTGCAGGGTGGCCACCCAGTCCGCCTGCAGCCGTGTGGACCACCACCTCCCCAGGGCTTCAAGTAAACACAATGTGGGGGGGGCACCACCAGCCCAGGGCATCTAAGTAAATACACATGGCCCCCTGCAGCCCTGTGGAGTGCCACCTCCCCGGGGCTTCAAGTAAATACAATGCAGGGGGTCTGCGTGAGCCCCCACAGCCCTGTGGAACTCCACCTCCCCAGGGTTTAATGAAATTGAATGCATGGGGGTCACCTGCTCCCCAGCAGCCCAGGGTCCACCCCTACCCTGGGGCTTAATAAAATTGAATGCAGGCAGCCGCCTGCCCCCCCAGCCCTGGGGACCCCCCCCTCCCTGGGGCTTTAAGTAAGTTCAACTAAGAGGGCAGCATGAACCCCGCCGATCCGGGGACTGCCACCTCCCCAGGGATTAATTAAATTGAATGTGGGGGGCCACCTGGCCGACCTGCAGCTCCATGGACTGCCACCTCCACAATGTTAAGTGAAATTTAATGCCAGGAGGCCACCCAGCTCCCTGCAGCTCCGAGGACATCCAACTCCCTGGGGCTTAATGAAATTTAATGCGGGCCATCTGATCCCCCTGCAGCCGCAGGGTCCACCACCTACCTCAGGCTTAATGAAATTGAATGTGGGGGAACATCCGGTCCCCCTGCAGCCCCAGGGAGCACCACCTCCCCAGAGCTTCAAGTAAATACAACACAGGAGCCGCGTGGCTCCCAGCAGCCCCAGGCCCCACAACCTCCCCAGGGTTCAATTAAATTTAATGTGGGGGGGGGACCCTGGCCCCCTGCTGCCCCCAGAACTTCCAACTTCCAACTTCCTAGGGCTTATTAAAATTGAATGTGAGGAGGCCATCCAGCCCTCCCACGCAGCCACGGGAACAGCCACCTCCCAGGGGTTTAATGAAATTGAATGTGGGGGGCCGCCTGCTCCCCCGGCAACTTCAGGGACCACCACCTGCCTTGTTCCTAATTAAATTGAATGTGGGGGGACCGCCAACACCCCTGTGCAACACTACGGATCGCCACCTCCCATAGGCTTAATGAACTTGAATGCAGGTAGGCCACCTGCTCCCACCCCGCAGTCCTGGGGACTACAACCTCCGCAGGGCATCTTAGTAAATACAACACTGCCCAAAAGCACACCCCTCCCTGCAGTCCTGGGATCCGTCACCTCCCTGGGGCTTAATGAAACTGAATGCGGGGAGAAACCTGGACCCCACGCAGCCACAGGAACCACCACCTCTGCAAGGCTTCAAGTAAATACAATACGGGACCGCACAGCACACCCCACAGACCAGGGCCCACCACATCCCCAGGGCTTTAATGGAATTGAATGTGGGGGCTGCCAGGTCTCCCCCGTAGCTCCTGGTACCACCACATTCCCAGGTCTTCAAGTAAATACAATGCAGGGTCCACTCAGCCCCCTGCAGCCTGGGGACCGCCACCTCCCAGGGAATCAAAATAAATGTAATGCAGAATGCCCAGCCACCCCACAGCCCCAGGGACTGCCACCTCCCCAGAGCTTTCATAAAGTACAATGCAGGGGCTCTGTGGCTCCCTCGCATCCCAGGGAACTGCCACCTTCCCAGGGCATATAAGTATATGTAATGCAGGGGGAACCCGGCCCCCCGTAGCCCCAGGAGCACCTCCTCCCCAGGACTGAAGTAAAATAATGAAGGGGGTCCATTGGGGACCCCCAAGTCCCAGGGACCACCACTTCACCGGTGCCATGTTACATCGAAGGGGAGCTGCGTGGCCCCTCTCGAGGAGCTAATAGTGGCCCTAGGGACTGCCACCCCTGAGGGCCAGCTCCTGCTATGTTCTGGGGTGCCCACCCCCGTGACATAGCTGTTTGCTATGCAAACACTGCACTTTCTGCAAGTGAGAGGTGTCAAATATCTGTGCATGGAAACAGATGAAAATATTGCTTCCGCAAGCAAGGAGCTGCTATTTAAAGCAATTTGTGGGAGCAATGTCGGCTACCGCAGGACATGGGGAGCCGACTCGGACTGCAGGTGCCTCAAGCTCCCCCGCAGTCTTGTCATCCTCTGTCTCTCTCTCTTCCATCCCATAAAAGGATGGAAGAGAGAGAGAGAGAGATTGTCATTGTAATGGTCTCGCCATACATTGACTTAAGAGAGTAAGACTAGCAAGATGTTTGGTACGAATATTATAGTTACGTTTGGATTCAGAGCAGAACAGAGTCATTTATGGCCTAATTTTCAAGGTCCTGTGCTGTTACTCAGTAGGCTGATGGTTTAAATCCTAGTATCGCTTGGCAGTGTTTTTGTTTATTTACTAGTGCTTTGAATGTTAAATCTTCCTAGTGATGGAACATTCATGTTTCTTCCCAATCACATGTGTGGGTTGACGGTCATAGGTATGTCTGGAAGCACTGCAGTAAGTAGTCACCTACGGCCTCAACATTAAGGTCACCGACCCTCACACGGAAAGGTCTGGGTTCCATTCCAGGATTTGCCTATAGTCATTTTACTTCTTTCATTTTTGTTAAACTTCAAAAGTTTAAGGTTGATGCTGAAAGGTGATCTTACTCTTTTTAATTGACAAATAGAGTTTTCTTTTCAATTTGTCCAGAAATATCTCATTTTAAGTATATCATTCATCAAGGCCTGAAAAACTCTCTCTCTCTCTCTCTATTTCTCTTTCTCCCACTCACACACCCACTAAGACCCTTGTGCACCCACTCACACACCCACTCAGAGACCCAGACAGACAATCTCAAAGCCACTCTCACACCCACATACGCCCTCTCACACCTACTCCCACACCCATGGAAACAAACCATGCACGGCGCAGGGTTGGATGGGTATAGAGAGTTGGCCGCAGGCCTTGCAGCCAACCCCACCATGCACAGCCAAAGGCCATGCACAGCAGTGGTTGGATTAAAGTATAGTAATGATAATTGCTTTACTTAAAAAAAAAAACATAGAAATTAACTGAAAAAGACAAAGGTAACAGGAACGTGATAGTTAGGAAACCGAATTAAAAAACAGAAATTCACGGAAAAAACAAAGGTTACAAGGACGTTATAGTTAGGCTCACATTTCACATGTACAAAACCAGTGAAATTCAGCAGTTATAGTTACCTCAACTAATATAACTTGCACACCCATAAAGCATGCCTTATGACCTCACATATTACATCATTCATGACATGGCCAGCAACATCACTGATGAAATTACTGATGTCATCTCAAATGACATTACTGATTACATCATCCACAAAAAACCCAGACACCCTCTCATACCCCAATACAAACAATTGTACATCCACACAAATACAGACATACTAATTCATAGACTCATAAGACTACTAACACACATACACTCACTCACTCACACAGCCACTAACACAATGACTTACTCACTCATGCATTACAAAGTCAGCTATTCATACACTTACACAGCTACTCACACACCCACTCACACACCCATATATCAACTTGGACACCGACTCACAAACCTGTACAACTACTCACAGAAACAAATCACATTCCCACACAGCCACTAGTATACCCACTCACTCACACATACAAGCAGTCACACACCCACACACTCAGCTATCTAGTCAAAGTTACAGACACTCACTACTCAATACAGACACTTACACACAAAGTAACTCACCTATACAACAACTACCACACCCAGTCACTCACCCATACAATCACTGACACCCAGTCACTCACCCATACAGGCACCAACACACCAAATCACTTACTGATACACCACCTCACGCATTCACTTAATCTTCCATGCATTCATTGATACAGCCTGTCACGTATGTACACAGTCACTCATACACCCTCTCAGTCACCCAGACAGTCACATACTCAGCCACTCACTCACTGATACAGTCACCAACATGCCCACTCACTCATCCATACAAGCACTCACACACCCACTCACCCATGCAGCAACTCTTAAATCCACTTACTCACCAATGCATACTGACACACCCAGTGACTGACTGATACAGCTGCTCACACATCCACTCACTATCTCATAAAGTCACTGACACATCTACACGCTTCTGCATAAACCCACGGATACATCCACTCACTCATCCATACACTCACTGGCTCACTCACTTATACAGCAAAAAACACACTCGGTCTCTCACCCATACAAGCACACACACATCTATCCAGCCACTTACGCTCACTGGATGATGTCATCAGTGATGTAATCAGAGATGTCATTTTAGATGTCATCAGTGATGTCACTGACCATGTCATGAGTGATGTAATATGTGAGGTCATAAGCAGGCATTACAGGGGCGCAAGTTATAGTTAGCTGAGGTAACTAAAACTGCTGAATTTCACTGGCTGTGTATGTGTGAAATGTGAGCCTAACTATAACGTCCCTGTAATCTTTGGTCTTTACAGTGGAAATATATATATATACATGCTTGCAAATTGTGATGGAACAGCCAGGAAAAAAATGGGGAGCTTCAATAAGTTGTGCATTTCCAAAAGTTAAATGAAATTAGTATAGATTGTTTTGGAACACCACACAAAAATTCCACTGAAGATAGGGTTTTTATTTATAACTTCTCTATATTGAGAGCCAAGCTACAAAACTAATGTAGCATCTTATTCACAAGACAGTTTTCGTCACAGAGATATGTGGCTTTCATTGTTTGTCTGAAAACAAACAGTGCCTACAACTGAGATGTAGCAATTATACATTTGTTATATATCTATCATGAATAATGCAGCATTTGATGATAAAGTATGATGAAATATAAAATGAATAGAAATTGGGTATCCCAAAAAAAATTCAATTTTTCATCTGAGTTCATAGATAAATTATCTTTGGATTTTCCCAGAATTGTGCAATAGCCGCTATGCCAGCGGTTCTTAACCTTTTGACTCCTGTAGACCCCACTGAATCACTACTGGAAGTGGCGGACCACAGCCAAAGTAATTTCTACGATTTTAACCTCAAAACAATACACAAAAATACAAAAACAAATAAAGTTTAAAAACACAAAGGGGGTCATTATGACCCTGGTGGCCGGCAGTACACTGTCGGTAACACCGCCAACAGGCTGGCGGTGTTCCGCCAGTGTATTATGACCGTGGCGCATTAGCCACGGCCATACCACTGGCCCCTTCACTTGACATCCAGGCTTCCGCCAGGCAGTCATAATCCCCAACCGCCAGCCTGTCCATGGTGGTAAACACTGCCATGGAAAGGTTGGCGGTAAGGGGGACTCAGGGTGCCCCTGGGGGGCCCTGTACAGCCCATGTACTTGGCATGGGCAGTACAGGGGCCCCCAGGCACAGCCCCATCGCACATTTCACAGCCCAAATTTCAGCCAGTGAAATGCACGACGGGTGCTGCTGCACCCGCTGCACATCAACATTGCCGCTGGCTCTATTATGAGCCGGGTGCAATGTTGATGTGACTTTTCCGCTGGGCCAGCGGACAGAAACGATGTTTCTGTCCTCCGGCCCAGCGGAAATGTAATAATAGGGAGCCAACAATAGCACCAGCACTGGCAGTATAGTGGCGCCCGCGGCTTCGGCAGTCTTGTTGAAAGACCGCCGAAGTCGTAATGAGGGCCAAAGACTAAAACATTTTGTTTTATTCACAAACAAAAACTATAGTATTATTGAAATGTTAATGGGAAGATTGGAACTTTTAAAAAAGTGATTTTATTTCTAAAAGAAAATGTAATACACTAGAATCTAGCGCATTACTTTGGGGCATGTGTACAAAATAATTTTTGCAGTCAGAAAAAACCCAATTCACAGAATCGGGCTGTTACTGACTGCAAAAATGCCTTTCCGTATATACAGAGCACAAATTGTGATTAAGTAACATGTTACTGAAACACAATTTGTTTAGCGATTCAGTAGTTGAAAGGGGTGTTTTTAGGGTGTCCTTTCCAACTATTGAACTGCAGCACTATATATGAATGTTTTGCAACAAATTATGGTTGCAAAACATTCTTTTTTTTTTTTTACAGACGCCTCAAGGGTCGCAAATGGGAAGGGGTCCCCTTGGGCTCCTTTGTGAATGTTGAAACAAATATTCAAGGGACCACTGACTAACCTTAAAAAATTAAACTTAAACATTTCATTTTATTTTTTTAAACGCATCCCGTTTTCCAAGAAAAAAAGGCTGCATTTCCAAAAAAAGAGGTTTCCTTTATTAAAAAGCAATCACAGACATGGCGGTCTGCTGACCCCAGCAGGCCACCATCCCTATAATGGATGCAATTCCTAATGGGTCTCAAATTGCAACCTACTTCATGAATATTGATGAGGTAGGTCCATTGCAGCCCCATTAGGAGTCGATATTTTCAACTTGCATGTATTTTTACATTTAGTATTGTGATTTCCCCATTGCAATTCACAAAGAATCTCAATTATGAAATTGCAATCTCTAAACACTGTACATATTGTATTGTATTGTATTGTAATCGTATTTGTATAGCGCTTCCTACCCCTGACGAGGCGGCGAAGTGCTTTTCGGTGAGTAGCATGCTACTCTGGAACCCAACAAGAATTAGTGATGGATTAGTATCGGGAAATAATGAGTACAGTTTTAGTATTATTATGAGTTAATTTGAGCCGCAGATATGAGAGTTTGTTTGTTAGATTGACTGGAGTAATGGAGGGGTGGAGGAGGACAGAAATCCAGAAGTGTTAATTGGGAGTATATCCTTAATTTACTCAACCCAAAGGCTTGGGATGAGTAAAGGGGGATGGAGGAGGGAAGAGTATGTAGAAGGGTTAAGGAGAGCATAGTAGCAGGGTGAGATAAATGCAGAAGAATTTGGTAGGGTTGTGTGGGAGGTCACAGTAGTAGAGTGAGGTTTGGTGAGTTAGATGTGGAAGCAGAGGGAAGAGCTTAGGCAGAGTTATTTAGGAGATGAAAGTAGTAGAAAGGATTTGGGATGAGTCAGAGTGAGAATGGAGGATAGTTTGATAGAGACATGAAATATGATGATGGGTAGATAAGTGTGATAAGATGAAAGCAGGAATTTGTGGTTATGAAGGAAAGAGCCAACTCTTGAGTAGTTTTCTGAAGACAAGAAAGTTATCTGTGGCTCTTATAGTTGGGGGTGATGAATTCCATAGTTTGACATTTTACTCCAAATGCATGCATTCGTTTGGTTGGTGCATGACAATCCTTTGATTGAGGCCACTCATCATTTATACTAGATTCCGTATGCTGTACCAGAGCTGCTCCCATCAATCAAGCTAAGAATACCAAATTTTGTGATCCAGTTTTCAAGTTCCTTTACATTTACAGACTTTTAAAATGTTCAATTTAAAATGTTGCTTTTTATGTATATATATTTTATTAATCTGATAATATTCTATATTTTCTAAATAGTCGTAGACCCCTTTAGTAGGTGTCACAGGCCCCTAAGGTTCCACAAACCCCAGGTTAAGAACTGCTGCTTTATGCTATTTGACAGTCAGGGGAGTTTAGCCGATAATCATGTGAAGCAGTAACTCTAAAATGTATTGAAAATCATTCGTTAATAGCAAATATCCTACTGTCCTGTATTGCCACACAACTCCTGTTAAAAATGGAAACCTCCTGAGCAAGTAAGCACAGTATTCTAAAAAGGAACATTTGCAGCAGCAATTTGAATGTCTTCCGAAAGCATTATTTTCTACAAGCACCTCGTATATGGGACTGACACAGTTTTTGTCCTAGGCGAATCCAGTCAGGGATCATACAACTCTATATAGCCATGCTCGCCTGTCAACATAAGGCTGTTACTAAAAACACATTAGGAGAAGAAGGTCTAGTGTGCCCATCCATTACATTGCAAGCAGACTCAAAATCGCTGTTTGTTTTTGATTTTCAGTTTTTATTATTCTATGTTTTATTTCATGGTAGTTAGTTCCAATATACATTTTTTCATCATATCATTTTTCAGGAAGGTTCCATTCTGATATTCGTCCACATTTTTGGTATGTTGTAGAAAGCCAACACAATTTTGTCAGAACTGTAAGGACCTTTATGACTTTGATTATCTGAGTGCCAAAGAAAAAGTGTTTAGAAGAACTGAGGCTTAATTGACGAGCCTTAAAAAAGCCCTGGCTACGTAGCTATCTACGGGATGAAACATGTTAAATGTACATATACCCTTTTATTGATACATATATATCCCTCTTGGGAAGAATTGAGTGGAGGTGACAGTGGTCATTGTTACCGTTTTCTTAAAGAAGTCAGTATTCTTTGCATTGTTTGCAACAGGAAATGCAATTGGAAACCGTTGATACCTGGGACGCGTTGAGCTTTGCGGCCAAAGGTTGGAAGAATACTTGCCACAGTATTTGCCTCACTAAGGTTTGGGTCATTACTAGGCTTCATTCTCAATGTGCTAACATGAAATCTGGATCCATCAGAAGTGATTGTTCCACATTTCTCTGTATCCACAGCCAGACATGCCCAACAGAAATATGCTGGGTAGTAGTAGACCCGGAAAAAGATGAATGGGATAAGAGAGATCTCAGGGGTCTGGAATAAGAGAGAAATTGATACTGAATAGCACCACTCTGACAAATCACCTATCTGGGTGATGACACCTACTGGATTTTAATAGATAACTGAAAACAAGAGTGATTGATACATTTAATACCTAATTTCTGCATACAATCATCAAACATCTGTTATATCAAATTTCTATGCTTAAAACTCTCTGGGATGTGGGTTGAAAACTGACATCACTGGAAATGAAATATAAACAGTAATTATTTAAATTACATTGTTTGAATTGTGCATAATTTCACTCGCTTCTCTTAACACAACTACATTCTGTTTCGAAAGTGCATGCTCTCTGGTTCTGATATACATTCAAAGTTCTCCCTTAAGCTGTAGTATAAACAAAAATGACATTCCAAAAGATTATATCGCTCACATTGATAGCAATGATTCGATTTCCCAAGCACATATCTCTATCTTAAATTCAAATGATGCATTGTGAAAGTTCAGCAGTGTTTAAATATGAAGAGGATCTTTGTTGTTTTTTTACAAAGGTTAGAATTGAAAGTGCAGCAAACAATGACAGTTTATAATCCTTAAAGTTTTTCTATGAAGCAGATCTTAAACTAGATTTAATTTCTTAGAATACTACTCTGGATTCAGCTCCGACTTTCAAACATGCTTCAAAAGGAATACAATATCTAAGGTTTTCACAATCTCGTAGCAAGGTCATGGCTGCAGCAACACTGTGTCTTGATTGCCTCACATGGACGCCCTGGGCAATGAGGAAATAATTGATATCTTCAAAATGGCCATTGACCATTTTCAATGAGACCTCTTTTGCTGTATGGGAAATGTGTTTTTGTTAATTTGTGTACTCGGGCTAACAATGGTGTCAACATTCCAAATGTACTACAAGCTTTTCCTTTCTCAGAATATTACGTTTCGGGGGCACCCAAGTACAGACAGGTGAGTTTGTGCTACCATGCTTATCGTGTTTAGGCCATGTTCATAGAATCTCATTCCAGTCCGTATTTTCCTTCACTTTTCTTGACCTTTCTTTCTGGTTCTAGATCTAATAAAACAAAATGTTTGTTTTTTAGTCTAGTTAGTTGTTAGATACTGTGTGAGGAATAATCTCATTTTCTCCATATAAAAACATCATTGTAGTAGTTTTGTCAACCTTTAATGTTTGTTTAAGATGTTTTCAAGTCACCATTTTATTACTTAAGCCTGACATTTTTCTTTTTCACTCCTGTGTATTTCTCACAAGTAGATTCTGGACTGTACCTATAAGGATATGGGCCCATATTCATGCTTTTTGCAGCAAAACTGCATTAACACAGATTTGCGACAAAAAGTTTAGCACCGGCTTGCATCATTTAACAATGCCAGCCGGGCACCGTATTTATTGAATGGTACAAGCCGGCGCTAAACTTGGGCAAGCGTCTTCAAGAAAGATGCTAGCCAGATGGGTGGTGGCGGTAGGGAAGGAGTGGGTTGTTTGCCTGAAAATGAGGCTATCCTGGTTAGATGCAAAAAAATGCCTCTAACCAGACTAGTGCCATTTCCCAGCACACAACCACCTAAAACATGACTCCTGCCTTAGGAAAGACAGGAGTCATGCCTACCACCCCATTGGCCAGCACCTGGCCACTGAACCCTTTGCTATGCTGGGTGCCCCAAGTTAGTTATTACATTTAAGTAGTTAATCTACCATCACAAAAGCTCAGCAATCTCAAATAACTAATACTGCCGATCTGACAATAAAAAGCTGAATCTTACTCAGAAAAAAACTGAATAAGTGGCTAAGAGTACTTAGGCAATACCTAGGATAACATTGAGTATTTCTGCTGGATATGAAGGTGCAATGTCAATACCTTCTTTTGCTTTTTTATTATTTATGAGCCTGAGATCCTCACATCAACATTTAGCAAATCTGATCTATAGTTAGATCAGGCAAACTCCTGAAGTTTCACATTCAAAATGTAATTATATAATATGCCACTTATTAGAAAATTATCTATTCTTAAGTGGATTTCAAGCTTAAACTTAAAGAATGAAAGGTAATTTAGTTGTCCTCTAGCGGTTAGTCCTTTATGTGTTCCTGAGACTCAATTGAGTTTTCTTTGATCAAGTTGCCTCTAACTTTATATGCATTTGTTTGTTTACAAGTGCTTGTTGGTTGTGCAAGCTAAAATTATAAATACACAACAATGAATACCACATCATTTTACAGTCATTACATTACCATCTACATCCATCACTTCTTTAAATTCATATACAAAAACTGTTCTCATAATAACAATGGAAATAGGTTTGTCCTTGAAATAATCACTTCTATTGCTCAGATGTACATATTTCTAGACAGTCCATTTGCGGTATCATCGACATCTTTTCGCATGGATACAGCCTTCACATTTTCCTGGATGTTTGGGCTGCTGGGAACACAGCTGCCAGCTTTGCCCCTGACTGCCGTTACAAGCTCACCCAGAATCTCAGGGAGAGTTGCCCATCTGTCAATGATGGACGTGCATGAACAAGTGCACATCTTGGCGCCCAGACATCCTTGAATGGTGCCATTGATGGAATCTATCTTGGTATCCAGATTCACTAGGCGCTGTGCGATTGACTGTAGAAGGTCTATCTCTAGCTCCATTTTAGTGGACTGCCATATCAGTGCCCTGTCTATGGAGTTTTGTGCTGCACTTATAAATATCTTTGGGGTAAGCTTCAATGTTCTTTCAATTTTGGACTCCAAATTATAAAAAAAAGAGGTGGAAAGGTCTCCTGTGTCGAGGTTTTGGACAGTTGGGATGATGGTCACAGGCAAGATGGTTCCAGTAGACTCCGGGAGGATAGATTGGCTTGAAGCTTGTGTGACAGGAAGAGTGTGAGGATGGATTAATGCTGCAGTTACTTGTGCTTTTTTCAAATGCTCTTCAGAGTTTGCAGCTTTTTCTGAATTTATTAATTCCTACTTGGGTGGCTCCGGTGCCTGAGAGTTGGGGAAGATGTTGATGGACCCTAGTGCACCATTGTGCCTAAGGCATGAATATGACCTTTGCTTCATTATTGGTTGGTTGGGATTCTATTGATCTGAGCTCATGCTGACTGTTGGGGAGACCGCTTCGTCGTCTTCATAGTAGCCAGTGATAGATGGGTCCGATGGAGCTCCAGGGTTGGGAGGAGCTAATAGGAACTGCGTGATAAGGCCTGTTTGGAGGGCCTTAGTGTCCTACCTGAAGATTGCAGTACAGGGTGCGCCTATGTGGTGCTCCAGGTATTCCTTATGGTGGCTAATTTTGTAGTGGCTTTCCCCTTGGTAACCGAGTTGGAACGAGTGGTGGGTCTCGTTCTGGGCATGATCATGACAGTTAATCTAAGCGCTCCCATGTTTTGTGCTTCACTAGGGATTATTGCAAGAGTTGCGCAGCTGGCGGGGAGGATTGAGGCAAACAAACAGGCACTCCACTGATGCAAGACCTTGTCTGTGGCCATTGAATGTAGCCTTGGGCAAGCCTAGTGAGACGTATGCAGGTCCAAGCAGGACTTTTATGAAGTGAGGTCCCCTGCTCCTTACTTACTGCTCATTGGTTCTGCTGAGATTCGAAGTGAGGGTTTTGCCCTTGTCTGCTGGCATTAAGGAACAATGGAGCCAGGGCCTGCCAGGGACCTTGTGAACCTTGGGCAAGAAAAGTGCAGCCCTGCAGGCTCGCGAGGCAACTGAGAGAAGATGAGGGGAAGGGTGGGCAGGGCTCACCGGAACCCCGCAGGCTGCAAGCAGCCCGGATGGGCTGCATCTGTGAGTTCCGGGGGCACTTACTCTAGTTACAGATGCCACAATCGCCTCTCGCAAGCCCCACAAGTGCCTCTCAAGTGCCACCAATTTGTGTGGTGAGCTGGGCACTGCCCTGGAATGCACTTTGTCGCATGTCCGGCTCGGACTCAAAGCAGTTCTGGCAGTTCTGACAGGGAGCAGGGGAGCTGATGCTAATACTTTATAGGCAAAACCCAATAAAACAGTCTTATTGGTAAGAAAATTAATGTTCTCAGCTGATAGTAATAACTAAAATTACACTCCCTCAAATTGAAGGCACCTGGGGCCTCATTTAGAGCATGGCACAGAGATAAAAAAGGCACAAACAAGTGTGTGTCGATTTTCACAATTCTCCCCTTAAAAGTGAATATAGCACTTCCTTGTGTGAATTTCAAATTCCATTTTGCCACTCTCTATCAACCAAAGATACAATGGAATGTTAAGTTTGGCAAATATGGGCACACAATGATGGCAAAAAGTTGTGGCAACAAATCAGAGGGTGTCTTTTGCTAACAAAGAATAGCCGCGGCCTGGTTCTGAAGGAAGCTCAAAATAAAAGTGTTATTTGGAGGAAATCCATTATCCACTGAATGAGTACAAATAACTTACCCTTCTTGCTTTCCAGCATGAGGACTATACTAAGCTTCTGCTGCTGTAAAGATCAGTGATCCCGTCACTTAGCTACCTTAAGCAAATTATATTCCAAAGAAACACTTTAATTTTTACTCCCTTAATGATATCACAGGTTTCTGGTTCTTGCATATATGATTTCTACAGGACTAAAAGAACAATTTAGAGAAAGCTCTACAACATGAAGTTATTTACCTAACCGATAGCAATAAACAGATAAAGTAACTTAACATTGTGAGTAAAGTTACAGCAAAGGGTGATAATGAACCCAGGAACAGAGTCTCAAAAGAGAGGAACACTAATCTAGAAAATCTCAAAACACTTAGATCATATAGAATAAAATAATATACAAAGAAACATACCTTATTCACTTTCACATTACTAGCATAAGTTAGGAATAGAAATATCAACTCAACAAATGTGAACTGGAGTCAGAAGTTTCCTAATGTAAATGAAAAACAATGATTGAGTAATGCTGCTGATTTGGATGTTTTAAAAAACTTTAACACAATATTGTTCCAAAGTTGTATTCAAACATGTGCTGGATGTCCACAAAGAGTTCAATTGAGGATTAAATTCTGATACTAGCTGGTTGATAAATTGATCTACAAATAATGGCAGTCTTTGGTATACTACCATGTGTAATTGAATTGAACGTGAAAAGAAATGGAAAGTAAAAAGGCGGAATAGAGAAACCTGCTCGTAGCAATAAAATCAAGCAGTTTGCTGAGGTAACAGGAGGGGAGAAAGCTCGACTGGTGATATCTGAGGCTCAATGGGTAATGCTGGTAAATATGTGTAATGACATCTCCTGCAAGGTAGTCAGAGCTCAAGAACTGTGTCTGCAACTAAATCAACACCATCTCCACAGAGGTCAATGTGCAAGAAGCAGGTTTGATGAAGGTGACTGAGAGGGCCCAGGACATGGAGGAGATAGCTTACTTGGGGTGTTGGGGTAATTATAAAGTACTGTTAAGTTCTTAACAGATCTCACACAGACTTGTATCAAGGGTAGAGGATACACAACAATGCTTGTGGGGAAACACCTGATTTTCTTGACTTTCTGAGAAGGTAACCAACCCGTCCCAAAACTGGTTTTGGAACAATTAATTCAAAACACTTTGGCACCTGAAGAGTAATCATCATTCTTCTCCATGGAAAGAATACACAGTGATGCTCCTAACCAAGTTGGGTACCTTGCCTAAAGCGATTTTGGTCTCCATGATCAATTTTCAAGCATTTTCCACCACACAACAACAAGCACAATAAGTGTGTCTGTGCCTACAGAACTTTAAAAAAAAACATTTGAGGAAATAACGAAAAAGCTATGAGAACAGAACGTGAACTATATGGCAATATTTCTGATGACACTAAGAGGGATCAACAATGCCAATGTTACTTTACGGACCCTGAGAATACATTGGATTATTTGCAGGGCTGTGAGAAACCACACTGAAGTGATAATAGGCCAACAGTCCATAGACTCCAGTGCTAAAGGCTTGTGGAATTTAGAGGACAAAATACATATCAGAAGAAGTCAAAGGAACTAAACAGTGAAAGAATGGTGATCCACAAAGATGGCACACTGGGACATGCAAGCTCTCCCGGACTCTCTCACAACGATAACGTTTTGTTTGTGGAAGTTGTCAGAATAAAAGTATAAAAATATTGACAAACAAATATTGTAGCAAATATATTGACAACCAGAAAAATTCGAAGGTAAGTATAAATTGATAAGCATAGTTTCATTAGTTTTAATTCTACATCTACATACCTTGAAAATGTATATTTTGTCAAGATAAATAGGTGTGGATTTAGGTAAAGTAAACCTGCCCTCATCTATATGTACTGTATATACTTCACAAAATTCTAGTAGTTGATGTTCTGGTCATGCTTTTGATTGTTGATATTAAACTTGAAATTCCCATGGTAACCCAATGAGGGATATGATCAAGAGCTCTGTGAAGAACTATCATTATCAGTTTCTTCAGGAATATTAAAGACTGAGTGCTCAACGGGCCTCATGTTGATGGAGTATATTGTCTCTTGCATAGCGGCTTACATAGCACTGGCACAGACAAATCTATTTTTAGGATATTAATGAGATAAACTGCACTGTAGAAATTGACAATGTCTGCGTGACGAGTTGGAGGAGTGTTGGGCATTTACTATTCCTAATTAACATAACTTGGATTTTAATAGCTGAGATAACATACAAGTGCTAAGAGACACGTTCTCACAATATGAGGCTACAGAGTTGTGATATTGTATATCTGGAGCTGGGTGGCTTAGCTGTGTGAAGACAGTCCTGCATATTAGGAACAGAGTACATGTAAGCTAGCATTAGGTTTACATTTCTTATGTAGTGGAAGCTAGGATTGGAGGGAGAGGGATAGAATTAGGGATTTGGGGATCAGATGGAAAAGTAGGCCAATGGGCTAGCCTTTATTGGCAGACCTTGGTAGATTTGGGGTGTGCAGTACATCTTTTAATTTCTTGTAGGTTTCCCTTTCCAAGGGGAGAGATGGTTACTTGACTTAGGTTAGTGGTTGATAAATGGATGGAAGGAGTATGCTGAGAATGTGCGTGAAAGGTAAATTTGACAAGGCCAGGACACAGTTCTTTGGTGTACAGTTTCTGCAGGATGCCTGACTAGCAAAATCAGTGCAAAAAATATACCAGTCCATCCACGCATGAATAGATGACAACTAGGCACATTGGGGGGGGGGGGCGGGGTTAGAACAATATCAACACTATACATGTGCTTTGCAAGAAGGCAGACCTCCAACCACACTCTTTTTCAAAAAGTAAATGGGTTATGGTTGGCCAGATTGTGGGGGGATTACAAATAGTGAGTTTGGGATTATTACTAATAAAAATGAAAATAAAAATTAATTGTCAACACCCCCACAGACCCAGAGTGTACAACTTGCGGACGGATTTTGAAAAATTGACATTGTTGGAAGAATTCTACATGGTGAAAACAAGAAAGGACAAGAAACTTTCAGGCGATCTGATAGGCTGGTGGGAACCACTCCAGACATCGATAGAGCAGTTGGTCAACAGACTTCCTTGAACGATGATTTTAAGAGGAACATACAGACTAAAATGGTTGAAGGTATTCGTGTGGTAGGATGACGAGCTCGGAAGTAGGGAACAGAATTTGTATGCTGGTAGTCATGGGATTAAAAACGTGGGCTGTAATTTGCTGATGGGCGCAGCAGAGGCTCTCTGCATTGCTGGACTGATAGGTGACAATCATGATGGCCTGCAGAGCTTTAAATACGAAACGTAACACGCAGTTGACTCCTCACAAATGAGAAAAAGGTGTATCGTTGATCGGGATTTCTAGAGCACTGTTGCTTTAGAGATCGCGGTCTGTACACTATCGAGTCTTGCATAGAACATATCTTTAAGCATGCTAACATAATACATATGAATGTTTGTGTTTGTGTTTCCGTTTATTTCATTATTGACGGCAGAATCCGTGTAATTATGGCTAACCCTGATTTCAAATTGAAAGATGCGTTTGGTTGCTAACAGCTTTGACACGGTTTGATGAGTCTGTTCCAAATTTGGAATGGAATTTTCTAAAGTGGATAGGTATTTGATATCAAGAGTTGTTCGGCTCTGTTTTGAGATGGAAAAGTTACAGTGGATGGTAAAGAAAGATTCCTTCCCATTCTTGCTTTCTGCTACAACAAAAGGTGCAGGATTGAATTACGCCATACTAAATATGAAAATAAAACATTACGCAGATTTGGGATTTTTGTGGTTTGATGCAAATAACCTTAGTAGTTTTTGAGACATGTTCATTTCAAAAAGATGTCTGGTGGACGAGAAAGAATTTTCATTGTATTCAATGAATAATTACAGACACAAGTGGAGTTGCAAATCGGGATTATCTGATTGGCTGGTCAAAACCGAAAACACTTGAAGCGGCTCAGATTGAATTATGTATCTAGTTAATTGTAAATCCACCTGAGCACAAATCAGAACTGTTTATATTCTTAGATGAAACTCAGCCAGAAGCGTGTTTTTGTAAAAGAAACATGGCCCAATGAGGAACGCGGGCCTGATATTGTAGAAGCCCTGCCGCCAGGCTATGTAATTGCCAGATGTGATCGGGTTGATAAAATGAGTGGAGGAGTAGCTATAACTGTAAAAAAGTAGTTGGACTATAAATACACGCCAATCCTAGTCCGAGGCAGTGAAATCCTGGCGTACTCTATCTGACTCTCTACACATTTTCAGGGTTGCTGATCTATCATCCACCAGGATCAGCTGTAGAGTCTATGAAGAATGTGCAAGATATATTAGCTGCCCACAGCCCTCAGTCAGCTAATTTTACATTACTAGGTGACCTGAGTATCCATGTAGAAAACTCAGAATTTGCCAGGCTGCAATTTTTTGGCACAGTCTGTCAGTGATTAACTTATCTATCTAGTAAGGGTCACATTCGGGACCCAATTTTTACAAACATAACTAACATGGTAGTAGAAGAGCCTCTGCCTGTTTGGACGGTCCATCACATTATTCCATTTTTTATTCCAAAAGTAGGGACGCCTAAACCTACAGTTACTTACTCTAAGACCTTTCAGCGATGGTCCAAATTGGATATGGCCAGATGGGAACAGGCCTTATGTAAATCAGCTCCAAGAATTGCACAGGATATAGAGGTCTTAATGTCATTTTCAGGACTAAAAATCAGGATTTCAAAGAACCTGCATGACCTAATCCCATTTAAAACTAATAAAAAGTCCAACCTAGGGATAAAATCCTCTGGTTGGCTCCGGAGTTAAGGCAACCAAACAAAGAATGTATAAAATGTGAAAGAAAATGGAGAGTTAAGTACAATGATATAAATAAACAGATTCACAAAGCATCTTTGAAAAATTATCAACATGCTATTCGGAGAGCCTGCAGGGACCATCTGGCAGAGAGTATCAAGCAATCTGTAAATTCTTCATGAGAGATTTACAATATAGTAAATTCCTTTTTAATGTATGGCACACCAGAAACTGGTCTAACTTTATCAACAGTGCAATGTGGATCACTTGCGAACCACTTTCTTGGAAAAACAAGGAACTTCTATGATGCTTTATTGGGTTAAAAAGACTATGGGCCTGATTACAACTTTGGAGGAGGGTGTTAATCCGTCCCAAATGTGATGGATGTCCTGCCCACCGTATTACGAGTTCCATAGGATATAATGGACTCGTAAAACGGCGGGTTGTATATCCGTCACATTTGGGACGGATTAACACCCTCCTCCAAAGTTGTCATCAGGCCCTATGAGTACAATAAAGACAGCAGGCCAGGAACCAATAATAATAGAACAGTACTCTTCACAGCTTTCAAATTAGTGAGGGTCCTTTCTTTTTTACTAGCCATCAGCTGGATTGCAGAGTACCGCAGGGCTCTTCTGTGAGCCATACACTCTTTAACGTATACCTCTGCCTTCTATTAGATATCATATGCTATTTTGGTATTAAGTTGGTATCTTATGTGGATGATACCCATATGACTGTCATGTTGTCACCAGATATGAACTCTACTTCTATGAGACTTAGTAGCTGCCTAGAGAAGGTGCCTGAATGGATGGCAGCTACTTGCCTGAAGCTAAAAGCCGAGAAAACTGAGGTCTTGGTTCTAAGTAACAATTCAATGCTTTGATTTTGGATCAGATTATCTTTCTCCCTCCCCTAGGAGAACGTCCATCCCCCAAACTGGAAGTAAAGCGCCTAGGGATTATCCTAGACAAACAGCTAACCATGGCCTCTCAGGCAAAGAAGGTGGCTGGCAGTTCTTTCGGCTTCCTGAGAGCCCTGAGAAAGATTCTGAAATTGCTCCCATTGGAGTCACGAATAATCATGGTTCAAGGATTGATTCTTTCTCACCTTGATTATGGCAACTCACTTTACATGAGCAGTCCAATATCAGTGCTAATAAATTGTCAAATCATTCAGAACGCTGCCGCTCGAATACTGTTAGGCATTCCGAAAACACAGTCAGCAGGTGCAGCGCTCAAAACTCATCATTGGCTGCGTGTAAGTTGCAGAGTTCATTTAAGGTATTATGCATCATACATCGGGCAAAGTACAGCACAGGTCTGCATGTTCCTCATCAACTGGCCGTCCCTTATCGTACTAATAGGAACCTTGGGTCAAATAATCTTGAGCTTCTTGTTGTCCCTAGAATTTTATATACCTTGCACCTAAGCTTTGGAACTCCTTGCCGATTAGCTTAAGAATGGATGACAATTTTATGAGTTTCAGAGGGAAGGTGAAGACCTTTTTTTCCCCCAATTCATTTTAGTCATTTCAATCTTTTAATTCCCTCACTCCAACCTGATTGATAGAGTTTGGAAATCTTGATGTCGGGTAGCCATGCGCTTTACAAAACCGATGAATAGAATAGAACAACCAATACCAATCGAAAAAGATTAGTTCAACGGTTCAATGAGCCATCCTTGGGCTGTCAGTAGCCACAAGGTTTTATATTATCAGGGTGCCCAATACTCTCAGCTCTCTGCCCAAGGAGACACAGGCCATTCGAAAGTTATCCTCATTCTATTCTTTAACTATTATACAAGACATAAAGTGATAATGAAGCACAGATGATGGTCATGAAGACCACATACAGAGCCAAATGCATATTTATGGACAATAATTACATCTTTAAGACCAAAAGGAGCTGCTCCAGAGAAACCAGACACAAGCTGAAAAATAATAAAATCTAATTTCTAACAGCCCTTTGAGATAGTCTGTGAATTTGAGTGGGTGATAATGAGAAAGTTTTTGAGAACATCTTAAAAGCATCAGCGATTCTTGAAGAACTCAGCATAAGCATACTGAGACATAGACTAAAGCAGATTTAAAGAGACTTTGAACAGGATAACTGGCTCTGCAAGTTCAAACAACCATCAGCTGTGGAAGGTGAGGAAAGACTGAGTCGCATGGAACTCCTTCTCAGATCAATTAAGCTGAGCTAAGAACACTAGGCCAGATATACAAATATCTGGTCGCAAAATACTATTCACAAACTGAGACCACTATTTTTGCAACCAGGAAAGATTGTTGTGAACCAACCCATGAAGTAATATGTTGGTTCTTGAAAATCTAAATCGTGGTTGGTGGGAATACGACATAGCTCATGAATATTAACAAAGTGGATCCCAGTTTGTGACTCACTACCATTGGATGTCATGACAAGGATGGTGACATACAGGGGTCAGCATATCACCATGTCTGTGGTTGCATTTCAGAAAGGAAACCTTTTTTTTAAATGCAGCTCATTTTCCTTAAATGCCATAAGGCTGCATATAAAAAAGAAAAGTTTTGTTTTTTTAGTGTATTTGATTGTTTGCAGTGGTACCATGGAACCCTGCCTGCTCCCAAACAAACTTTTTTTTGCATTCACAAAAGGGGAGAGCCCCCCCCAAGGGACCCCTTACCTTTTGTGAATAGGTTACCACCCCAACTTGGTGGCTGGCATCTTTCAAAAGGTTTAGAACTGCTACTTTGGTCCTAGATAGACTATTGATACATTTGAATAGGACTCCCTATTTAGAAGGGATGACTACAACACACCCCTTCCTAATAATGATTCCTTATCTAATTTTAAACCCATTTTAGAGGTCAGTAAAAGCCTCCTGACTCCTCAAGTGGGTGCAGTACATTGCTAAAAGCAGTTTTTCTATCATATGTTCTTGTTAAATACTGCATTTTATACATGTTCATAATCTAAACTAGTTAATTTTGAGTTGTAGGGTTCTCCAATACCGGTCCTCCTAAATCCGGGCTGCAAAACTGGGCCCTACAGGCCCATTTTTTCTAATTCACAAACTATTGTCCTCTCCCACCCATACTTTTTTGGACCCGGTTCTAAAGAACCCCCCGACTCTCACTAGGTCCATCCTGATATGGAAGAAGTACGCTTCTCTGTTAGGATAAATGAGAAGCGCAGTGTACCATTGTCACTTGCAAAATTTCCTTCTTTCGAATTTTGGATGTTGTTGTTTGACTACTGAGACCTTTTATCGAACTGCAGACCATCTGAACACTTACCTCCTCAACAGCTTCCAATTAAAATCATGCATCTCTGAAAAGGGACTGAAAACCCAACTTACTGGACAATATGAATCTATGTTATCCTGCCTCCTTTTAAGAGACAATCATATCCAGAGCTCACAGCCACTGTTCTGTGACCCATTGATCTACAGCAAGCCTTGTGATATAAAAAATACACCAAACACACACAAGGGTTGCTAGAGAGAACATAGTGATCAGACAAATTAAGACACCTCGAGGGTGCCTGCTGAGTAACTTTCACACATCTTTCAACAAGAATGGTCAGAACGATGAGGCCAAGAGATTTAGACTTATGTATTTATTGAGAACAATGGGGTCCAACAAACCCCAGATTCAAGCTCTGAACATGCCAATTTAACAAAGAAGTCGGTGGAGGGTTCACTTAAATGTATGCAAGGTGTACAACTCAATGGATTGATGCAATTCTTCATCACACATTATTGAAATTAAAGAATGGAAAATGACACAAAGCAAGAATGTAAGGTACATAACTCTCTGAGTGCAGTTGGAGAATAGAAACCTAATAATGTTAAATGTGTATGTAGCTAGTAGGAATTGTCCTTAGAAAAACTGAACACCTAGTACTGTCGTCTCAGGATCACAAAATCGTAGGAAGGTGCAATGTCAACAAAGTATTTAATCTAGCAAAGGACTGGGCTGGCTTTGCAGGCTTCAACCCACACTCTGAACACTATTAAACAGATTGTAATCTTGAGAAAAAAGTAGCAGCATGCACACCATCATGAAAGGGATAACATACTCTTCACTGCACTTTACAGTGAGTACTGCTGGATATACGTGATCCTCATCACAGATCTGAAAATACATACTTGTAGACACACCCAAACTGAACAGGCTCCAGTATAAGGCTACACATCTTTACTCCTGAGCCTAGAACACAACTTGCAAGAATCACATCAAAGATTTAGTAACATTCGGACCAGAATGTAACCACAGAATATTTGGAATTTATTGTTCCAGGTGAGGTTGTGGCAATTGTAAGACATTTACATTTCTGAGTCTTCCCACAAGAATAGAAGTGATTCAAGAACATTAGTGAAGTTGTACAGTGCATCCCAAAAAGAAATGCTGCTTCACCAGCCCCAGGGGATGGGTCCCTGAGGCATGTCAAAGGCTCGAGGAGTGGGGGCCACATGCCTTGCCCCTTATTTAATCTGAGGCACCAGTAAAAGAAAAAATACTCATTTGGCCTGGGGGGTGGTCTCTCATTAAACCTAGGGGACAGGGAATCCCTACTCTGCCCCCCTATGCTTTTTTCCCTCTTTTGTAGTACAGTGGACTGAGCCCCCAAAACATAAAATGGCTGCTGCCATTTCTTTGTTGTTGTCGTGGCAGCCAATCAGATCTCATCTTGAGATTTGTCGACTCTGTGGACCCTCCGAGTGCGTTAGGGAAATTTATGTTTCGTTTTTTTTTTTTTTACCTAACTACCTATTCCGCTTTCAAATTAACTTCCCATGATATTATGGCTATCAATCCTTAGATTAAATCTGTTAACTATACCTTGTGTCTAAAGTGGCACATTTGGGAACAAATTATGGGATGGAACGCTATCCAGAGCAAATGCTAGTAGCATAGACTATTTGTAAACATTCCTTCCATGACTTTTTCTGTGTATGATGTAATGCCCTAAGAGGCCAAGGGCCCTAAGAGGCAAAGGGTCAAGCCAGAGTTGGTTTCTTACGAGCTGTACCACAGGATTCAAGTTATATCTCACTCATGCGCCTAATCAGGCTGAAACTGGTCTGGGGTTGCTTGTGTTCCCTTGGGGAGAGGACCTGGCTTAGGGCTTCAGAAGGTACTGTTCCCATGAAGAGCAGGGTCAGTAGAGGCCTGATTTGCATAAAGTGCCTGTCCAGAGTGCCACAGTAGGCGACAAAACGATGGGTTGGAATGCTAAGTATAACTATTGCCAGTAAATGAGACTATTTGTAAGCCTTCCTCCCCTGACATTTTGGGTCCATTATTTTAGGTTGAAACAAGAATGCTCTTCTGTTGAAGAACGCAGGAGCAAAAGTCTTTCTTTTTTTGGTATGCGGGGTTGGTAGCCTACACAGTGAGTTACCCTCTTTTGCATTTCAGATCTTGAACATTTCTAATTCTACCTCATAGGAAATATGAATAGAACATTGGTCTCCTCATATTTTGCTGCCCGTAAACTACTCACGTGCTGCATG
Organism: Pleurodeles waltl; assembly: GCF_031143425.1. NCBI lineage: Eukaryota > Metazoa > Chordata > Amphibia > Caudata > Salamandridae > Pleurodeles > Pleurodeles waltl. The sequence continues at coordinate 708,518,804 of NC_090439.1, read as the reverse complement.
CGAAGCCTTGCGAGTGAATTAAGGTGCAAACATCTCACACTTTTTGTGGTGATTCATGCTCGTTTTGTGCATGTAGCGGCACAAGTCTATTTGCAACTAAATGGCACGTTTTGTAACTCGTACCCGAAGCTATAAACATAATAGAGTATTACAAACGTTACTTGACCTCTACTACTGATTCACTACACTGAGCAGATGTTTGGCATACACCGACTTTCTTTTTCGCAACTTTGTATATTTTAGAGTATGAGTAAACTGAGCAGGGTATTTCTGGCTGATGGCACTATAACACAAATTAATGAACAATGTATTCATTGTGTAGCAAAATAGGCAAACTATAGATAAATAAAAGTTATTATGTGTGATTCTGAAAGATTAAAAAAGTACGCGACGAACAAAGCAAGCATGTTTGGATCACACATTTCTTTAGATTAAAGTTAAGCTTATTTGCATTACAAAAAACGTAAAAATAGTTAATAGTATAACATATAAGCATAATAATAGTTCTACATTAGTTAATTATGACAACCTTAAAATGCTGTTCCATTATTAATGCAGTCCTTGGCAGTGCTTGAAATGGAAATATAGAAACCTTAGGATAATGAAACACATGGGAAAAACATACGTTTCTAACCTATGTCAAGCATGGTGCTGTTTGTTGCCAGTTCATAAAGCAAGTGTGCTACTTTAGGATTTTAACTTAGTACAAAAGGATCTCTGTGACAAAAGTAGTAACCCACTGGACTACCTAAATAAAATACAATTCTATCATCTGCATAATACACATGCGTTGCAGCAGGCACTTTAACCCACTGAGTAAATTAATCAACAGCTGAACGATGATCTGTAAACCCTAGAAACGTTCTTTTGTTGAAATTAACAATTTAGGCGAGAGGTGAAAGATTATGTGGCAAGTGCGACAAATTAATATTCATGCAAAAGAACAGCAATGTAAGAGTAGATCATTAGTAGGCACGGAAATCCGCGATTTTCGTAATTTTCCATGGCACACACTTATCAGGTTTCCGTGAATGACTGAAAATGCATACATTTATGTAAATCGCAGGCAAAAAATAATTGTCTGTCAGCCTGTCATGCTTAGCAAACGTAAAGTGCGGCATTCCTGTCTCAACACATGATGCCTGAAATCCATTGTTTTGAGAAGGACCGGTCCTCTCCAATTACAGAAGTATTACGTTTTCCTTGAGAAGCAGTGCTTTAAATGGGCCGGTACTCACAGGTACTGAGTACCGGCGCTTCTTATTTTTTCCACTCTGAGTACCAGCACTTCTCTGCTGCCAAGGAGAGTACCGGTACTCATGAACGGTAGGCTCCCACCTGAGTCTTTTGAACGAGGGTCTGCTTATGTATGTGTGTTTGCCTGCTTGTATGTGCGTGTTTTGGTGTGAGAGAAAAGCAAATGAAAGAGGGAGAGAATCGGAAGACTTTAAGGAGGACTGTGTGGAATGCTTTGTGTGTGCGTGTCTGCTTGTTTCTTTCTGTGTGTGCACGTTCAAGAATATATAGTATTGCGCAAAACAACAGCAAATAACAGTATGGTATTAAGAACTGCAAATATTACAAAACAAAAGAAATGTTAAAATATCATTGTGTTTAGCTTTCGTTTTGTGTAACGAGTTAACTTGTTTTGTTTATTTAAATACATTTCTCATGGGCCCTTGGGATGTGCTGCAACTGGTATATAAGTCATAAAGTACCCTCATGTCTTGCTCTAAGCTCCGCCCCTAGCCCCACCCACCACACTACTAGTGCATGCTAATGAGTACCGGCACTTATTTTTTCCCATTTAAAGCACTGTTGAGAAGTGCAGGTACTCTCCTTCTCAAAATAAAAAGTGCCGGTACCCAGTACCGGACAGTACCCACCCATTTAAAGCACTGGTTGGTCTTTTTGTGCCAATAGATTTCTCTTAATCGACGACATACGTTTCGCAGGTCCTCTAAGAAGCACTACGTTTCTGTCACTCTACGTGATAGACGTGAAGTTCACGCAGCACGCGGAAGCCCCGGCTACTTGGCTCGATATGTTCCAACTTGAAGTCTATCTACGAGATGGTATGCCCTGGCGCTGCTTGGAGTGCACTGCGGTCTGTTCACAAGATGAGAGAAGGATACTTGTCACGATAACCACAGGCAGCCTCTGCCTATTCTCTTCCCAATTTTCCCTCTCCATCACTGCGGCTCGTGGCACGCCATCTGCATTCTGACAAGTGTTCGGCGAGCTCTATTACTTAAGCGCTGTCTCCGGTGCTGAAGAAGGATTTCAGGCTTCATGTGTTGAGACAGGAATGCCGCACTTTATGTTTGCTAAGCATGACAGGCTGACAGACAATTATTTTTTGCCTGCGATTTACATAAATGTATGCATTTTCAGTCATTCACAGAAACCTGCTAAGTGTGTGCCATGGAAAATTACGAAAATCGTGGATTTCCGTGCCTACTAATGATCTACTCTTACATTGCTGTTCTTTTGCATGAATATTAATTAGTCGCACTTGCCACATAATCTTTCACCTCTCGCCTAAATTGTTAATTTCAACAAAAGAACGTTTCTAGGGTTTACAGATCATAGGGTGACCACCCGTCCGTAAATTTCACGGACTGTCCGTAATTTCGCCCTACTGTCCGTTGTCCGTGATGCAAGCTTTAACGGACAGTAATTTAAGCCTTTCGCCTAAAGGGCAACGGAGGCAGGGCGAAATTACGGGCAGAGGAGTTACCCCAGCAGGGCTGGAAGGCAGGGAGTCTCATGTGCTCTGAGGGAGGGGCAGACACATAAGAAAAGGTCTTCTTGCCAGGGGTCTCCTTCCCTAAAGACATGCAAATGTGGGCAACTGGTAAATTTGCAAATACAAAGGGGCTTGAAAACCTCCATTGAATTTACTAAAAGGAGCCACTTGAAGTTTTCTGGTGGGAAAGATATTTCTTTCAGAGAGGTATTGTAATGGTGTTCCAAGGTTGAGCTGTGGAGTGTGTGGTTTTAATTGAGTGTTATACATTTTTTTAGCACTAGGTATAAACTGTATATTATTCAAATCTGTATTTGAGAAGCACTTTTTTTTATTTAACTGAAATGTATTTGCACATTTTGTAGCAGCCTTTATTATGATGTAATTGTATTTTTTACAGTTCTTTCAGGTACTTCGGTACCTCATAGTACTAACAAACATTGGCAAAGCCAATAGGTCTCATCTACAAACGAGTTATTGGCTTTGCTAATGTGTTTTAGCCATTAGCAATGTTATACACCAGAGTAGCTGCTGTTCAGCGTGGCTTAAAGCTAGTGGCATAGTGGTGTGGAGTAGAGTAGCATAGGAGCAGTGGCGTAGAGCCCAGTGGTGCAAAGTACAGTGCAGTGGGGTACAGTGCAGTTGTTTAGAGTGCGTTAGTGTAGAGTGCAGTGTTTTAGAGTGCAGTGGCATGGAGTGGCATGGGACAGAGTAGAGTGGCATAAAGTGCAGTGGAGTAGAGTGGCATACAATAGAGTGGCAGAGAGCAGTAGTGTAGAGTGGTGCAGTGGCATAGATTGCAGGATAGACTCATATTGCAGTGGTGTAGTGTAGAGTGGTGCAGAGTAGGGCAAAGTGCTGTAGAGTGATGCAGAGTAGAGTGGCATAGAGTGCAGTGGCATAGAATGCAGTAGTACATAGTACATTGGTGTATAGTACGGTGGTGGAGAGTGCAACACTGCGGAGTAGAGTGTCAGTGCAGTGATGTTGTGTGGAGTAGAGTGGCACAGAGCAGTGGCGTAGAGTACAGTGGTACAGAGTAGAGGGCAGTGGTGTACAGTGCAGTTGTTTAGAGTGCATTGGCGCAGAGTGCAGTGGCATAGAGTGGCATGGAGTAGAGTTACATAGAGAGCAGTAGAGTAGAGTGGCATACAATAGAGTAGCAGAGAGTGCAGTAATGCAGAGTGGTGCAGTGTCAGAGTGCAGAGTAGACTCATGTGGCATAGAGTGTTGTGGTGTAGAATGGTGCAGAGTGGAGTATTGTAGAGTGGTGTAGAGTAGAGTATAGTGCCTAAAGTGCAGTGGCATAGAGTAGAGTGGTGTAGAATGCAGAGTTGCAGAGTAGAGTGTCAGTGCAGTGGTGTAGAGTGGTACAGAGAACAGTGGCATAGAGTACAGTGGTGCAGAGTAAAGGGCAGTGCAGTTGTTTAGCGTGCACTGGTGCAGAGTGCAGTTGCATAGAGTGGCATTGGGCAGAGTAGAGTGGCATAGAATGCAGTGGAATAGAGTATATTGGTTCAAAATGCAGTAGTACAGAGCAGAGTGGTGTAGAGTATAGTGGCGGCCAGAGCAGTGTTGCAGAGTGTCAGCTTGCAGTGGTGTAGAGTGCATTGAACTAGAGGGCAGTGGTCAGAGTGGTATAGAGTACAGTGGCGTAGAATAGATAGTTTCAGAGTAGAGTGCAGTTGTATAGAGTGGAGAGGTGCAGGGTAGAGTGCAGTGGCATAGAATGCAGTGGCACAGTGCAGTGGCATAAAGTAGATTATTTCACAGTAGAGTGAGGTGGCTTAGAGTGGAGTTGCATAGAGTGTGATGGCATAGAGTAAAGTAGTGTAGAGTGCCGTGGCATAGAGTGCAGAGGTGCAGAGTAGATTAGAATGATGTACAGTGTATTGATGTAGAGTGCAGGGGCATAGAGTTGAGTGTTACAGAGTAAAGTGCATTAACATAGAGTGTATTAGCTTAGAGTGCAGTGGCGTACAGTGCAGCGTTGCAGAGTGGCAAAGAGTGGAGTTGTGTGGATTAGATTGGTGTTGCCTAGACTGGAGTGGTATGGGGTGCAGACGAGCAGAGCGCAGTGGTGTAGAGAGGTGTAAAGTGCAGTGGCATAGAGTAGAGTGGTACAGAGTACAGTAGAGAGGCATAGTGAGTGTGAAGTAGCATAGAGAGCAGTGGCATAATGTGGAGTGGTTCCAAATGGAGAAGAGTGCAGTGGCATGGAGTGGCGTAAAGTGGAGTGATACAGAGTAGGGTGCAGTGGTGTGGAGTGTTGCAGAGCAGAGTGGAGTGGAGCATGCATGGTGTGGTAACACACTGCCATTACAGACAACACATTTTTGATTGAAATGCCCATTACATTTGCACAGATATACAGTTTTTCAAATCAATCTATACTGGGCACAGACGATGATGTGTGGTAATTGCATCACCTAATGCAATGATTTGTTTTAATCATGTAAAGGTATTTGTTTCCAGCACAGTTCAGAATTAACAAAAATGTGTTTGATTTGTACTTCTAATTCTGATATATTCTGAAGTCTATTTAAATGTTGTCATGTGATAGAAAAAACTCTTTCCTAACCCCAGTATCCAGCAAGATTGTCACATAAATCCTCTCACTTTGAAGTCAGAGAAAGGAAAGTAAACACTAAGTTGCCACCAAAGACAGAGCCTGACATTTGACTTTGTTCTTTGAATGCACAGCAAATATGATAAGATAAGAACAAGATTTACAGGCCTGTTTACAGAAAGGGAGCACTCAGCAGGATTCTGTAAATAAGGTGTTGGCAAGGGAAGGGACGAATTCAAGCTGCATAGCCTAAAACAAATAAAGCCAGCCAATCGAGAGCAACAAATTGTGAGTTACAAACCACGAGGCCAATGGCAAGCAACGGGCAGAATGCATTCACAAGGAAGCACTATGAATTTACTTAAAGTGACAGCTGTAGGATACTTTGTGGGGAAAGTCCAGTATTTTAGTCCATATCTTGCAGAGGCTTGGCTACACCAATCACCCAGGTAATATGACAAGAGGACCTGGAGTGGTTTCCATGTTGCAGGATAGATCTATACACCCATTCCATCAGTTTGCCACCATTTCCTATGGTACAGAGCTTCTGGCACACCTCTTGTAGGGTAAGTGCTAGGTAGCAGACATGAAATAGGGCATTTAATGATTATTTAAGGTGGGTGTAAGTAAGGAGTTGACCGGGGTGAAGATGATAGTCTGCCACAAGGGTTTGGAAATTTAGTAGCTCACTGTTCAGAAACTAGGTCCCCAATTGTAAGACACCTGCAGCATGCCACTGATGGAGTTGCTCTGAGGACAGCCATCCTGTGCGAGTGGGAAGGCTTAGCAAAGGTAGTGCAGGAGCATAGGGTTTCTTCGTGTCAGTGAGTTTACAGGTTCTGGCAAGGCAAGAGAAAGCCATGCATGATAACCCCGGATGGTGATCCATAGAATGGTCAGTAGGAAACGATGAGCAGTGCATTAAATCTTCCTTAAAAGTCTTTACTCATCTCATGCAGGAAGGTGGGCAGAAAGCCAGTGAGCCACCCATTGGACATCTGCAGCTGAATTAAAGCATTCTAAGTCCAGAAGATCTAATCCACCCGCAGTCACAGTTAGCTTTAGAGTGGAAAGAGCTCCCGATGGCGCTGCAGCGACCAAATCATATGTGTGGCCTGTCTGAAGAAGGAATGGAGGACGAGCAGGGGAAGGTTTGCAAAATAATACTATCATTGGGGTAGCACACCATCTTCGCTAGTGCCACATGGCCTCTATAGAAAGCAGAAGAGAAGACCAAAAAGCAAACTGGGCTTGGAGGGACCGTTCGCTCTGCCGAGATTTTCATCCTGGAAATCAGTGTAAGAATGGTAGCTATTAATCACTTGGTATAAAAAGGTAACTGGTTCTCAGTTCAATCTGAGATCTAATTGTGTATGAAGGCGAAAACAGTGCCATATGTTAAAGAAACACTAATTAAATTTTAAAATTTGTAAATTTTGTTTGTGCAATTTACATCCCAAATATTTTGAAGATTCTATGTGTACTTGACACTTAGGGATAACCCAGATCTCTAGTTTGGCTTTTGCTCAATTTCAAAACCATATAAAGACATTGACTAAGCGGGCAATTGCCTTGCACAACCTTGCAAGGGGTCTGTCCCCTGCTCACCCTTCACAAGCACTAACAGCGAACCATTGCACCAGAAGAGTTTGCCAAGGTGGATGGGTGTTGATTGTTCAACCACTTAACAGTGCCCCTTCTGTTTCGCTCCTGTGTGCAGACAACTCCCCAGGTACCCAATACCTTCAAATAGTCTTGGTGGACCCATCTTGTCTGATTTTAGGAATTGTCCCACCTTGTTCTTCTCTTCTTTATTTATACATTTGTTAGCAACAACCCTTTGAATTACTTGCCGTGGATCTCCCATTTGATCTCAATTTCATCCTACTCTTTTATTATCTTTGATTGGTAGTCCGGGCTCCCATTTCTGAGATAAATGTAGAGTCCCAAACATACACTCTAGTGCAGTGAGACTACAGACAAGTTATGGGTACATCAAATCCTGTCATTAGGTGTGAGACTGTCACCCACACCATCTGCCCTGCCTCTTTAAAAAAAATTAGGTTGAAAGTCCATGGGCAGTTGGGGTAAGCCAGATGTTTTTGTTCAATTTGTTTAAACTAGCATAAGGTTAATTACCTTAATGTTTCCCAAACTGTTTGCCAGGGGTTTTGAAATGTTCAGAAACATAATAAAAATGTTGCTGTTACTTTCTCTTCAGGAAAGATCGGGTAGATTTGGGTAGGGGTGATGGCTTTGCCGTGAGGGGCATTAATTTACTACTGAACAAGGACGTAATGTGACACCTGAATGTAGCACACCAGGAGGCAATCACAAAAGGTACACAGTGAATAAATAGTGCTGTGTTAAAAAAGAGTAAATAAATGCACTGACAACATAGTGAGGCATGGCCTCTGTTGCGTGTGTCTGTAAAACTGACGTTTGTTCTTGAATTTTTGTCCTGAATTTTGACCCTTTGTCCTGAATTTTTGTCCTGAATTTTGACCCTTTGTCCTGAATTTTTTACAGTCCTGTCCAGAATTTGCCTCAGTGCCAGGTGGTCACCCTATCGTTCAGCTGTTGATTAATTTACTCAGTGGGTTAAAGTGCCTGCTGCAACGCATGTGTATTATGCAGATCATAGAATTGTATTTTATTTAGGTAGTCCAGTGGGTTACTACTTTTGTCACAGAGATCCTTTTGTACTAAGTTAAAATCCTAAAGTAGCACAATGCGTTATGAACTGGCAACAAACAGCACCATGCTTGACATAGGTTAGAAACGTTTGTTTTTCCCATGTGTTTCATTATCCTAAGGTTGATAACAAAAAGTTTGTTTGGGTGAAAATAAATTCTAATTAGTAAAGAAAACTTCAACCACTGTCTTACATTTCAAATCTTGAGTTTTTACTTCTCCTGACCAAGGACTCCTAAAATATAATAAGGTTGTCTACAAGAAGTGGCTCCTACACCTTGTAGTCCTCATTGTCTTATGCAATATTCCCTATACTTTGATTTACACACGCATGATTCTTTGTCTCTGCATATGTGTGTAATATAAAGTGCTCTGACACCCTACATTGATATGAACAGCGCTATAAAAGAAATTAAACACATGTGCGAGAAGGGCTATGGAGAGATGAAGGGCACTTTAAGAGGGTTGCAATGAGGAAATCCATGGGGAGGAGGTCAATGAGACGTCAACAAAGATTCGCACGCTGGGTGTGGCCAGAGCTAAAGCCGGCCCTTGAAATGGTTTATGGGGTGGAACACCCCCTGAACATTTTCTTAGTCAGATCATGGCCTGGCAGTGCCAGCCAGGTCCTGCTGCCTGAGTGCGAGAGATGGACAGGCAGGGCTGAGGGGACTGATCTGATTTATAATTGTCAAGGGCCCCTTCCTGTCACTAACTCCATGTCTGCATGCTGACTGTGAAAATGATCTAATCCTGCATGGTGTCAGAGTTTCCTGCCCTCACAATGTCAGAGCTTAATGCCCCTGTCAGGCCTTAGGTGTGATGTTTAGGGCACAATGCTCCAGCAGTGAAAATTGGGTCTTCATTGCTCTGAACTATGCTGCACTACATGAAAATCTCAGTGCAAACATGTACAAGTACTCACAGTGCCTTAGCATATGGATGATTATTTCTCATACCTCTTCGTGTTATGTCAGCCATAAGCACTGTAAATAAAGAGTGTTCGGGTAGCTGGTCAGTTGGTTAACGCACTTGTTTGAGTCATAGTTGTGTGTATGTAATCTTCGAATTGCAATGTGCATGTCAATACTACTGCATGTCATACCTCCTTCTGGAATGACTCGTTTCTTGGAATGTGCATGTCAACCTTTCATTTTCAGTACTACTGCGTGTTAAACCACATTCCGGGATGACTCACTCTTTGGAATGTGCATGTCACTCCCTTTATTATCAGTACTACAACATGATATACCTCGTTCTAGGAATGGGCATGTCATCTATTTATTTTCAGTACTACTGCATGTTATACCACATTCCTGGATGGCTCACATATTGGAATTTGCATTTCACCTTTTTATTTTCAGTCCAATTGCATGTTATACCTCACTCCATTGAATGTGCATGTCACCTCTTTTGTTATCAACACTACCACATGTTATACCTCATTCTGAGGTGGCTCAGTTTTTGAACTGAGCATGTAAACCCTTTATTTCAGTGCAATCACATGTTTTACTTCATTGTAAGTTGGCTCACTTCTTGGAGTGTGACAGCACCCCACTGGTTACCAGTGCTACCACATGTTATACCTCATTCTGAGATGGCTCACTTTTTGGAATGTGCAGGTCATCCCTTTATTTCAGTGCTGCGCATGGTTATATCTTATTCTGAGATGGCTGATTTTTTAGAATGTAGATGTCAACCTTTTATTCCAGTGCTATCACGTTATACCTCTTTTTGAGATGGGTTACCTCTACTCTTTAAGTTATGTGCTTTTTTGTAAAGTTCCTAATTTACAACCAGCCATGTCACAGATACAGCTTTGTATGAAAGACATCATGTTTGACAGCATGCTTTCAGAATCTACTTAAAGTGGAGTATGACACATAAGTGCACAAAAACCAGCATCACACTCATTGCATTAGGATTCCCAATGGTATTAGGTGGTGGTGCTGTTCCATCATAGTGATTCACAGTGCTTTGTTTCCCTGTATGCAGTTGTCAGTGCCGTACTAGGTCACAAGCCTATTTTTACAGGTTACCATGTGCCAAGGAGAGCAGCTTCAAGTGTAGCAGCGCCAAGATACATGGCTCCATCTGCACATATGCATGTACACATGATCTAGCCATTCATTTAGCCCCCCACATACCATAGATATACACATATACCTCATAGACAATGTGACCGCTAATCTTCCCATAAATACACAAACTCATCATTGATCACTTTTGCACAATCCACAGACATCATCTATTTACATAATTATCCATCCACAGACATCTACTCATGCATCTATCAATCCACACAAATTCAGCGTTTATCCAAATATAAATTTATGGGCAAATCATTTCTCACACACACCCATCTGCTCAACAACTCACCCCAAGATCTTACTACCCACCTCTTCATCTACTCACACATTGATACAGCTATTTGCCTCCCAATTTACCCATCCAAATTTAATGGCTAAGCCACGCAGCCATCCATACACTTACCAATCCACACAACCATACTGAAGCATACACATCAAACAGGTAAGGGTCTTTGCACTGTTGAGTTAACTGTGCCCTATCTGTTATATTTAGGACGCTTCTTTTGCGGATGCAGTGCTAAAACTTTTTTGTCAGCATGAAAAGCTTGTACTGCCATTATTAGGCTATACCTGTGCTGTGAGGGTAAGAAACATGCACTTCTGATGTCCAGTTGCACCTGTTAGATGAGGGATGCTTACACAGTTGCTGGTGTGCTGTACCTTCTATGTGATGTAGGGGAACATGCAACTGCCCTTTTGCTGTCTCAGAAGCATCAGCACACATGGTATGGTCTGTCTGCTTGTTGATGCCCACACAGTGCATCTGGGTATCCGTTCTAAACAAGTGGGATTAACTGTGAGCATACCATAGGCGACCCCCATCTTCATTGAAGATCTCCAGGACAAGACTCATGCCACTTCTCCCAGAGCAAAATACTGGACATTCTAGTTCAAACTATTTCACTGTAGCCCTGTGCTGACCAGCCTCAGGTGTCTAAATAATTCAAAAGTAATGTCCATAACCATGTTCATTACCCCATCGATTGGCCCTAGCCTGACCTATCTATTTTAGTTTGGGACAATTCATTGTTTGTTGCTAAATCTATGACTCACACCATCCTAACGTTTTTAACTAAGCTACGCCCAAAAAGACAGGCATACTCCTCCTAGCTTACTCTAGAATTCAGGTGCAAGCCGAGGTACTACAACAGTAAGTCACAAGGTAAGTCACAATTATATTTGCAAAAAACATTGTGAATTGAGCCCTTTGTGTGTAATAGTTGATTGACTTGTTTACATCACTTTGTATCACATGAACACCCATGCAAAGCTTAAATAATCTGAGCCTATACGCTTTGCACAGTCTATTTTATTTTGAGTGTTAAAAAGGACAATGTTCAAATAGCATCTGGCTTTAAGGCGGGACAAAATCCATCATTATTTGCAGGTGAAGAAAACATTGAAAAGCCTATGCTGAAATCTGTGCATTTTTGTTTGCACTAGGGACTGTTTTAGATGATTATGTGGTAAAAAGTCACCATAGCTAGATAATTCACCAGTAGAATGTGCCACATGTTGTGCCTTTGCTTGCCTTCTTAATGTAACTTTGTTTGAGGCATAATTTAGTCAATCCTGCTACGTAAGTTGATCTTTCATTGCTCACCATTTCAATGGTTTTAACTATACAAACTTCACAAATTGCAACTTGGTGCAGTTTTATTGTGCAAACTTTTGAACTGGAAAATTATGTTTAAATTTTTTAATGAATTTTAAAATATAAAAATATTTAGTTTTTATTAAAGTTTTAATTAATTTTTATGGTTTGCGGGATTTATTGGAGTTTGAGCGGGTAGTATTGTTTTTAAAGTGAATATTATTCTTAATTGTTTTATATTCTAAATTTGTAATGTTTGAAATTTTTGCTTGCATGTTTTAAAATGATTTACTTTTACTTTTGAAGAAGTGGTGTTTACTGGTGAATTCGGTGAGAAGTTTTCAATTAACTTGTTGTTTTTCTAATTTATTGACATATGAGTTTATATTACTATCTATAAAATTATAAATTATTGTTATGGCTTATGGGTTTTTTGAGGAATGGGTTAGTCGTGTTTTCTAAAATATAATATTAAATTATTATCGATTTAACCTTTTAATATGTAACACTCAACATTGTAATTTTGGTTTTGATTTTGTGTTACCATTGGAGTTTTTTTGTTTTGTTTTTTTATTTGGGAGTTTGATGGATATTGTATATTTAAACACAAATATTTAATACATATTTTTATTTTTCAATGTATTGAGTAATTGTTAAGCACATTATGATTTGTATTTGTTATTTAGTATTTTTCAATTTGTTATTTATATTTTCAAATAATGTTTAAATGTGTACTCATTATTTGGGTGTATTTAAATCTAGTTATAGGTTCAGAAAATAGAGGGAGGTAGAGTGATAGAATAAACTTACATCATCTGCCCCACTCATTGTGCAGTTAAATTTAATTAGATGCATGCTCAGATATTGGTGTTATACAGAACCGTGTTTGGCTATCTAGGTATCTGACGTATACATTTAAACACATATTTTGATAAATGCTAGTCAAATGTTGATTTTTGCATGACCTTCTCCAAATACTAAGATTTACTGTCAAGATCTTTACCATGCATCACTGTGATTTTGAAATCTCAAAGTCTTAGCTATAAACTGCATATGGATGATGATTTTTCCCAATTAAAAGTTTATATTTTCTATACTCATAAATGCTGAGAACACTGTTTATCGTAGAGGCTTTTCTTGAATAGTTACTCTCATATTTTAGGTAGAAGTGTTTTTGCACACACTGGTGGTTATAGATATATATTGTTTCTGGATGGCAGTCCATGGCATTAGGTATACTTTCTACATTAATAGGATATTTACTGTTAATATGATTGTATATATTTTTTTAGCTCAGAGGAACTCAAGGCGGCGTAGCATCAGATAAAACCTGTATTGCCAAAGGGGGCTAGACTTGCTTTGATTGAAAGAATGAACGAAAAAAGCATTGTATACAATTACAAAATGGACTCATCATGTGAAATGATGTGATTGCAAGAACTTTCTTCTACAATTGTAAATTATAAGCTTGAAGAACATTGGTGTGGCTGCTCTATTTTCGTCTTGGAGCTGTTATATAATATTTTGGAGCTATGAGTTAGTCACCAAAACATTGGCCAGCGTTATATAACACAGTAAAACCTTGCTTGAATTTTAAACCTTTAGTATGCATTTGCCGTTCACCGGTGAAAATGCTATTGTGAATCCCTTTAAGTATGAGAGATGTGTGGTTGACAAGTTCAAATATTTCAGCTGTCTCTTCCCTCTCTCTTTTGTTTCCCCTCCCATCCAGGGTTTAGTGCTGCCATTCGTACTCACTCACCCACAGACAGAGCTATGTTATGGAGAGTTTCTTCAGACACTGTTGATCAAGATCCAGAAATTCTGATCCCGCTCCAGGATATGTTCTTTCTCGAATGTTTGTTAGATTGGAGTTAGAATACTAAATATGACCCCTCCACCATATGCACTTTTCACTATTGGAGTTAGAATAGTAAGCCTGACACCCCTCAACTCATGCAAAATATTCACTTTCATTAGTGTTTGTTAGACTGGAGGAGAATAGTAAATCTGAACCCACCATGTGCACACATTTTTATGAGATTAGAGTTATAACAGTATTCCCCCCACCCCCCAGCAATGTATACCTTACGTTTGTAGGTCTGTAGTTAGTATTTGAATAATTTTTATGTTTTTATTACTTGTTTTGGATTAGAGTAAGGTACTATACAAATGTGGCTTTTTAAAGAATATTTAGAGAATAATTAATTTAGAAGTTTGCATTTCTAAATAAATGTGTTCTTTTTAATATTTCTATATTGTTGTTTACATTTGTTTATTTTTTGTGTGTTTTATATTTTTAAAATGTTAAATTTTGCTATAAAACTTCGAACATTATTATAATTATTGGTTAAATAAATTGAAACAATTTTTTAGTTTATCACTTTTCATTAGTTATGCTTGTTTATATTGTGTTTCCTTATCTAAAATTTACAATATATTTTAATTTAGGACATATTTCTATTTCCCCAATATATGTAGTTTAATGTATAATTGAATATTACTTTTTGTTCTATCCATTTATGAAATAATTTTTAAATTATATCTATTTGTAGAATATTGTTCAAATGTAATAATTTCATGTTTGTATGTTATTTATTTTTCAAATATTATTGTTCTAATACATCAGTTAAAAACATAATTGAACTTTTATTTTAATGTCTAATAGTGTTCATTGCATTTGAATATATTTACATATAGATATATATACATATATATATGTATATATATACATATATATATACATATATATATGTATATATAGATAGATATAATTAAATGTATATATATATGTTCACTGAAAAAACAAAGGTTACAGGGACAATGCACTGCTTATGACCTCACATATTACATCACTCATGACATGGTCAGTGACATCACTGATTACATCACTGATGACATTAAAACGACATCACTGATGACATCATCCAGTGAGTATAAGTGCTCATATGGATGTGTGAGCAGCTGTGTGAGTTGGTCTATGGGTGAGTGAGTGGTTGAGTCAGTTGCTGTATGAGAGAGTGAGTGGATGTGTAAGTAGGTGTATGGGTGAATGAGTGTGTTTGTGAGTGGCTGCATTGGTTGAGCGGGTGTATGAGTGGCGGTACAGATGAGTGGATGTGTGAGTGCTTGTATGGGTGAGTTACGGAGTGTGTTTGTGACTGAATTAGTGAGTGAGTGGGTTATGTCAGTGCGTGAATGAGTGAGTGAGTGGGTGTATCAGTGGCTTTATGCATAAGTGCTTGGATGTGTCAATGACTTAATGGGAGAGTGAGTGAATGTGTGAGTAGCAGTATCAGTGAGAGAGTGGGGGAGTCAGTGACTCTATGGGTGAGTGAGTGGGTGTATATGTGACTGTAAACATAAGTGAGAGGCTGTGTCAGTCACTGTATCGGAGAGAAAGTGGTATGTTGATAGCAGTATCAGTAAGTGACTTTGGGCCTTATTACGACTTTGTTGGTCCTTTCGGAAGACCGTCGCGGTGGCAGCCGCCAAAAGACCGCCATGTTGGTGGTAATCTGATCGCAGTATTAAGAGTCAAACTCTGAAGACCGACAGAAAACAGTCACAAATCTGACTCCACCAGGAGACAGGAGGGCGGGAAAGAGGTGGTTCCACCACCAACACCGCCATGCCGACACAATTCCACCCACTAGATTATGAGCCACAAATCACCACAGCGTTTTTTTCATGGTGGAAAACCACTGGCGGTGTGAACCGGCGCGCTCAGAAACCACCACTGTCAGATCACAACACCACATTGGACAGTATGAATACCCCACACCTGACACACATACACACCAGACACACCTACTTACTGCACTATATAACACACCCCCACAAAATTGATTCACACAGACAGAGAGAGCAGGCAAATACACTCATATAGCACCAGTGCACCATAGGCACAGATACACATCTCACCCAGCACAAACAACACAACCGCACTACCAACACAAAACACACGTAACAAGCACACACACACACACTAAAAGCGTCCATCACCCACACCCCATCAAGCGCCCTTACACACACAACGAATCCCCCCCACAACACAACCACTACCATGTCCCTACGAAAGCACCCATGGTTCACAGATGAGGAGTTGAGTGTCATGGTGGATGAAACTGTCAGGGTACAGCCACAACTGTTTGGAGCACAGGTCGAGCAAACCTCAATTGCCAGGAAAATGGAGCTATGGCAAAGAATAGTTGACATGGTCAACTCAGTAGTCAGCCATCCACGCAGAAGGTAGGACATCAGGAAGCAGTGGAATGACCTATGGGGGAAGTTGCATTCCATTCCATCACAACACCAGATAGACGTCCACAAGATTGGCGGTGTGCCCCCACCTCCTCCACCACAGTTCACATCTTGGGAGGAGAAGGTCTTGGACTTACTGCATCCGGAGGGTCTGACTGGAATACATGGCGGACTGGACTCTCGTAAGTAACCACAACTTCCAAGTCACACAATTGTCGTGTACTGCATGCATCCTCACCACCTAAATACTCCCCAATGTACTGCATGTCTCAATACACATCCCACTTATCCACCTAATGCCCCTCTCCTGCATGCCACACGTCCACCCAGCCCAACTGCCCACACAGCCCAACTGCCCACACATCCCTTGGTATAGGGGCACGGTTAGCATTGGCAAATACTAACAATACGACTCCCACAATGCACGAGTCCATCTACCTGAATACCTGGAATATGCACACCACATCACATTCCTTTCATGTATGACTATTGTACTAGCTATATCCAACTAGGTGGTATGACTGAGGACCACCACGTGGCCATCACTGCAATGCACTGGCACAACACAATGTCAAACTAAGCTAAACACAGCTACAGAACTGTGACTAATCCAAGAGGCCACTAATCAGGATCCACAACCCCGAAAGTGAGCCACCAAGGCATGGAATGTAAGATGGCAGACCCCATGCATATGCACAGTATGCACAGACATGAAAAATAACATTCCATACTCCTATACCCTCCTCCCACTGGGACACCATGCTGCTTTGTCCAGCCATCTTCCACTCTCAACTACCAAGCCTGAATAGTTACTAGATAACAGTGCAGAACAGTCATGTGAACTATCAGCCAGTACTAGTACCCATCCACACAGCCAGAGGTACTACACCTGAATGACACCAACCTATATGGAGGATGTTACACATGTCACAGACCACTATCTAACACCAGTGGTATGCTGTGCAGCATCTGTCATTGTCATTGCTGGGAATCATGTCAAGCCACTGTATGCATATGATAAAGAGATGACCAAGCACATCTTCAATATGTAACTCCCTCTCTCACTCCATACACAGGTACCTGTGCCAGCGAAAGCCTGGAGAGGATACCAGAGACTGCCAGCCCACCTCAAGATGAAGGCCCCAGTAAGGAGAACACGCCTGGATGTCTGGACACTGATGACCTACCTGCCTACCTGGCCCATCTGGGATACCAGGTCAGTCAACGACTCCCTGCCTCACCCTGCCCACATCAATCCCCCCAATCCTGTGGCTTCAACATCAAAGCCAAACCTTTGCCCCCAAACCTGTGTCCCTGGGACAGATCAAACTATTGTGTGCCCCACAGTACAGGGACCTGAGTCGACTCTTCACACCCCACACAATGAATGTCCTGCTCACAGGGACACAGGCAGATGGGGACAGGGGGTGTGGGAGGGAAGCTGTGGGCCAGAAGATGGGCCCCCCAGGTGACTCGACTGACCAGGAAACCATCTCCCAAGTCCTCGGAGCATACCAAAGTTCCCAGGCCAGGATGGGCCAGACCATAACCATGTTGGGGGAAAACCAAAGGCTGCTATTGGAATACCACCATGAGGTCATGCAGCAGTTCCCAGGCCAGATTGGGCCAGATCATAACCATGTTGGGGGAAAACCAAAGGCTGCAGTTGTAATACCACCATGAGGTCATGCAGCAATGGCAGGCACACAGTGCCACCAAGGCCACTATTGCAGGGGTGATGAGGGATATCAACACCACCCTGCATGCTTCCTCCACTCACCAGCAGGCCCCTTCCGCTAGCAACATAACTTCAGACTCATCCACATCAGGGGTAGCTAGTGGAATGGAGGCCCTGCCAGGTGAACCACAGCCCTCAGACACCCCTTCCTCTGTAGCTGAAGAACCCTCCCACAAACGTGGACGTATATCCAGATATCTGGCTGGAGCAGGTGCCAAGACCACACCCACTGCCAGGAAGTGAGCCTCGCCTGATTTGTCTCCCTTGTGTGCCACTGAGAGATCCTGTTGACTGTTCAATGACATGCCTCCATCTCCCCATTGGCAATTGGACACTGGACCTGTGCTATCTACAGCTGTACCTATCTACAGCTGTACCGCCTACTCTGATGATGCCATCTACCATGACCTCACTCATCACCTCTTGGACAATGTATGTACCATATATTTTTGTCACAATTTCTATATATGCACAATAAGCACAAATGAAACACAGTTTCTCTATATGTGTCTTCATTACAAGATCAACAAAAGTCACGATTGCTAAATGTGATATGGCTATGCAACCCTGCATCCAACAGGCAGTGTAACGTACAGCAGAGGGAGGTATCCTCAGCAGGAGACACAGTACAACAGATATGTCCCAGAACACATATCAGACAGTCCAAAATCGTGGCCCCCACTAGTCAGTATTCCAACCTGCAAAAAGACAATGTCAGAGACTAACATCAGGATGGAAGGCATGGAGTCACACACAGCACATATGCAGCCATAGAGGCCCTGCCCAGTGGAGAATACCTACTAACCATGGCGCCCCAGAGATTACCTATACAATGCCAGTCACAGACTCTTCATAATTAATCACTGTAGCTGCCATCTGTCATGTACAACCCTCAGTCCTCAAATCATTCAGCAATGGCTAGTGACTATGAGTGCCTCAAGCCATAGGTAGAAGAGGCATATATTTCATTACAATAGTCAGTAGATGGAATGATATGAGAACAGGAGAATGCTGCAAACATTGCCCAGTACTGGTTTGCACATAGGCGATATGACTCTGGGAAACTTCAATGGGTACACTTGTTAGGTTTGAGATACTTGAACTGTGCACCTTACATCCAATCAGTCTGCTCCCCCAACACATACATACGGATAGGACCACATTACACTCCCAATGATGAGTAAACCCAGGAGGACTTATGTCTGCAAATAATGTGGACACGCAACACTTGCTAACCCACTATCACCATTCCTGTATGTCACTGGAAGTGCTGATTGATCAGCTCAGTCCTAGAGTCAGCTACACCTTCCTCCTCTGCCTCCTCATCAATTGCCATGTCAGCATAACCAGCCACTGGTCCAGCTGCCTCACCCTCATCAGCTAACAATGGTATCTGACGTCTCAGGGCTAGATTATGGAACATGCAGCAGCCCACTATTATCAGGCATACCTTTTGGGGCGAGTAAAGGAGGGTACCTCCAGATAGGTACAGGCACTTGAATCTGGCCTTCAGGAGGTCAAATGTCCTTTCGATTACATGCCTCGTCCTACCGTGGGGCTCATTGAAATGGGCTTCCCCATCCATGGCATGGTACCTCACTGGTGTCAATAGCCAGGGAAGGTTAGGATAGCCAGAGTCAGCTGTGTAACAAAATGTAGGACCAATGACATAACAGAGACAGGGAAGAATGTCATGACAGATGCCATAACAGTGAACCACCTTCAAATACATACATACCAAGCAGCTAGGCCCTCTCTGTGTGTAGTCGTGCCATCATGTGTGGGACATTGCTGTTCCTCAAAATGAAGGAGTCATGCACAGATCCAGGAAACTTGGCTGTAACCTGTGAGATATACTGGTCTGCCAGACACACTACCTGAACAATAGTAGAGTGGTAGTTCTTCCTGTTCCTATACAACCGTTCATTGGCACTTGGAGGGACGAGGGCTATATGGGTACCGTCAGTGGCCCCTATCACATAAGGGATGTGTCCCATAGCATTAAATCCTGCCTTCACATAGGCCAAACCCGCATGTTTGGGGAACCTGATGTAGCTGTCCAGGTGTTTCAACAATCACACAGTACATCCTTCAACACAAGACTGAAAATCGGCTGTGGCATCCTTGCTGCCAAGCCGACTGTATTATGAAAGGAGCATGTGGCAAGAAAGTGTAGCACTGACAGGACTTGTACTGTGGGAAGGATGGCATAGACATTGCATATGGCTGGTAAGAGACCAGGCTTTATTATGGTCTGACAATTCAGATGATAGGTCTGGATGATATGCTTGTCCTTCATGGTTGCAAGGTCAACCAGTGGACAGTACACTGGTGGTTGTCTCAATCTCCTCATGGCTGGATATCTAGGTATAGAGGAGAGAACTTACATTGAGTAATGCTCTTGACACATGTAAGCAGAACATTTCATTATAGCACACACCTAACACTGTAGTACATGTGTAACACTGCTGACATATACAATAATGGGCATGAAGAAGGCTTTGGACACCAGCCTTGCAGCACAATGCCGAACCTCTAAGTCGTATAGTACACATATCACATTTGTAATGTACCAAATTTGTCAGACTGGGCTGTCCTGCACTGATCATTACAAATGTAATGTGAAACATCAAGATAGTGCCACAACCTATGTGCCACCAAGTATCCAAGTAAGGCCATCAATAGATATACTGGCACATCACATCACTGTGTCATGCATGTCACATGTGTCAGCACTATCATGATGGCACAACATGGGGTTACACCGAAATTGGTATAATATGTGTATATTGGCAGTTCAATGCATGAGATATGCACAAAATGGCAGACGCCTGTCCTGCAGCACTGGACAGATGGAAGTGACCTAAGTCCACTGCATATAGTCAAGGCGGTAGGCGGTCACAACCACCGTGCAACTTGTCATTGGTTAACATTGCTGCCTTTGGGGGATTGGGGCCAATGGCAATGACCACCGGCAGTGACAGTCCTGTACGTGGCGGCTGTAACCGCCATTTTCTGCAACCTTGCTCACTTGACTCCTTACACTGTTTGCTAGCACGACCGCCATGGCTTGAGCTGCTGTGTACTGTCTCTGGGAGCCATCATGCCACGTCCTGCAGATGATAGGGCCCCATACTTCACCCCAGAAGAGCTGGAGAAGCTTTTGGAAGGGGTCCTACCCCTGTATGGACAGCTATATGGGGCACCAGAGGAGCAGGTGAGCCCAGTGCCATAGTCATGGCGTGATAGGGGTGCGTGTGACAGTGAATGGAGTAAGTGTACCGTTGAGGGAGCATAGATGCATGCAGAGGGCATCAAATGAAGGTGTGTGGGCAGAGAGGATGGGTATGTGTAGGCACTTGGTGAGTCAGATGTGTATAAGCCACTCCTGTAGGTATGGTGCCAGTGTACATTACTTTTTCCTTTTGTTTGTCTCATCCATGCAGGTGAATGCCAATCAGAAGAAAAGGATCTGGTGTGCCATTGCCAAGGAAGTGCAAACCCCGGGGGTCCATAGCCGGCAGAGTGCCCATTGTCGCAGGCGGTGGGAAGACCTGAGACACAGGGCCCGGAAGACCGCAGAGGCCTAGCTGGGGATGTCCTCCCAATGAGGGAGGGGTGCCAGTCGCATCCTGACCCCCCTAATGGCCCACATGTTAGCAGTGGCTACTGTCAGAGTCACCTGATCCTCGGGGTCTGTGCACGTTCCCAACACGTCCACCACTGAACAGCTCCAAGACTCTGATAGATAAATCACAGAGACTGAGAGAGTTCAAGAGGGGAAGAGGGGATTAGGAAGGGAACAGCTGAGAAGGAGACTTGTAGTAAGAAAAAGGTAAGAACACACAATATGAAAATTATATCTCTTGAAATCAATACTAGACTATGATTCTAAGCCTAGTCACTCTGAAAACATGAACAATCTAAGAGTTAAGTTTAAAATGACTCAGGGCCAGATGTAGCAAAGTATTTGCACGTCGCAAACGGCGAAAATCGCCGTTTGCGAGGTGCAAATGCCTCTTTGCTATGCAGAAATGCATATTGCGAGTCGGTACCGACTCACAATATGCATTTCCGACTCGCAAATAGGAAGGGGTGTTCCCTTCCTATTTGCGAGTCTGAGTGGTATGCAATACCATTTGCGACCGCGTACGCGGTCACAAATGTCATCGCAGTTACCATCCACTTCAAGTGGATGGTAACCCACTCGCAAATTGGAAGGGGTCCCCATGGGACCCCTTCCAGTTTGTGACTGGACCCACAAATATTTTTTCAGGGCAGGGAGTGGTCCAAGAGACCACTCCCTGCCCTGAAAAAGTACCGAAACTAAAGGTTTTGGTTCTTTTTTTAAGTGCAGCTCGTTTTCCTGTAAGGAAAACGGGCTACACGTAAAAAAAAAAAAAACTGCTTTATTTAAAAGCAGTCACGAACATGGAGGTCTGCAGACGACAGCAGGCCTCCATGTTTGCGAGTGCCTATACTCGCTATGGGGCCGCAATTTGCGACCCACCTCATGAATATTCATGAGGTGGGTCATTGCGACCCCATAGCGAGTTGCAGTCGGTGTCTGAGACACCGTACTGCATACCAATTTGCGAGGTGCAAAGTGCGAGTCGCATGGACTCGCACTTTGCACCTCACAAATTTTAAATTTGCTACATCTGGCCCTCAGTTTCAAGATGGCAAGATACCTGTAGGGGAATCAAGATGAATTAAATGAAAACTTTCTTATTCAAGTACTTTCCTTTACATGAGAATCAGAAAAAGCATTCTGACTCGATTTTAAACCAGTCATATAAATCCTGTTTTGAGAATGTATGCTAGGACCATACAATATTGCATCTAGAAACTCTGGCCTTCTGTGTACTCTTAAAATGTTACAAACAGTTAGGAGCGCACCTGCCTAACATCCCAGCAAATAATCTGCCCCGTTGCATCATGATAAATGTAGTTTCCTCAAAAAACGAACTCAGTTACTTTTAAATATTTCACCTCTAAGTAGGTGCAGCCTTTGCTGTGCATCTCTGGACACATGTGTTTCTGGGTTAGTCCCTTCTTCAGCAGAGAACAAATTTACGGGGTGCTGGAAATGCTGCCATTAATCATCCGGTTTCAATACCTCTTCACTGGCATGCAGTGCCTGCTCCAGAGCTCGTCAGCCCAGTGGCTCAAGGGAGCCTTTTTAAAGTCACAAACAGTTAGGAGCGCACCTGCCTAACATCCCAGCAAATAATCTGCCCCGTTGCATCATGATAAATGTAGTTTCCTCAAAAAACGAACTCAGTTACTTTTAAATATTTCACCTCTAAGTAGGTGCAGCCTTTGCTGTGCATCTCTGGACACATGTGTTTCTGGGTTAGTCCCTTCTTCAGCAGAGAACAAATTTACGGGGTGCTGGAAATGCTGCCATTAATCATCCGGTTTCAATACCTCTTCACTGGCATGCAGTGCCTGCTCCAGAGCTCGTCAGCCCAGTGGCTCAAGGGAGCCTTTTTAAAGTCACAAACAGTTAGGAGCGCACCTGCCTAACATCCCAGCAAATAATCTGCCCCGTTGCATCATGATAAATGTAGTTTCCTCAAAAAACGAACTCAGTTACTTTTAAATATTTCACCTCTAAGTAGGTGCAGCCTTTGCTGTGCATCTCTGGACACATGTGTTTCTGGGTTAGTCCCTTCTTCAGCAGAGAACAAATTTACGGGGTGCTGGAAATGCTGCCATTAATCATCCGGTTTCAATACCTCTTCACTGGCATGCAGTGCCTGCTCCAGAGCTCGTCAGCCCAGTGGCTCAAGGGAGCCTTTTTAAAGTCACAAACAGTTAGGAGCGCACTCTGGAGCAGGCACTGCATGCCAGTGAAGAGGTATTGAAACCGGATGATTAATGGCAGCATTTCCAGCACCCCGTAAATTTGTTCTCTGCTGAAGAAGGGACTAACCCAGAAACCCATGTGTCCAGAGATGCACAGCAAAGGCTGCACCTACTTAGAGGTGAAATATTTAAAAGTAACTGAGTTAGTTTTTTGAGGAAACTACATTTATCATGATGCAACGGGGCAGATTATTTGCTGGGATGTTAGGCAGGTGCGCTCCTAACTGTTTGTGACTTTAAAAAGGCTCCCTTGAGCCACTGGGCTGACGAGCTCTGGAGCAGGCACTGCATGCCAGTGAAGAGGTATTGAAACCGGATGATTAATGGCAGCATTTCCAGCACCCCGTAAATTTGTTCTCTGCTGAAGAAGGGACTAACCCAGAAACACATGTGTCCAGAGATGCACAGCAAAGGCTGCACCTACTTAGAGGTGAAATATTTAAAAGTAACTGAGTTCGTTTTTTGAGGAAACTACATTTATCATGATGCAACGGGGCAGATTATTTGCTGGGATGTTAGGCAGGTGCGCTCCTAACTGTTTGTGACTTTAAAAAGGCTCCCTTGAGCCACTGGGCTGACGAGCTCTGGAGCAGGCACTGCATGCCAGTGAAGAGGTATTGAAACCGGATGATTAATGGCAGCATTTCCAGCACCCCGTAAATTTGTTCTCTGCTGAAGAAGGGACTAACCCAGAAACACATGTGTCCAGAGATGCACAGCAAAGGCTGCACCTACTTAGAGGTGAAATATTTAAAAGTAACTGAGTTCGTTTTTTGAGGAAACTACATTTATCATGATGCAACGGGGCAGATTATTTGCTGGGATGTTAGGCAGGTGCGCTCCTAACTGTTTGTGACTTTAAAAAGGCTCCCTTGAGCCACTGGGCTGACGAGCTCTGGAGCAGGCACTGCATGCCAGTGAAGAGGTATTGAAACCGGATGATTAATGGCAGCATTTCCAGCACCCCGTAAATTTGTTCTCTGCTGAAGAAGGGACTAACCCAGAAACACATGTGTCCAGAGATGCACAGCAAAGGCTGCACCTACTTAGAGGTGAAATATTTAAAAGTAACTGAGTTCGTTTTTTGAGGAAACTACATTTATCATGATGCAACGGGGCAGATTATTTGCTGGGATGTTAGGCAGGTGCGCTCCTAACTGGTTGTGACTTTAAAAAGGCTCCCTTGAGCCACTGGGCTGACGAGCTCTGGAGCAGGCACTGCATGCCAGTGAAGAGGTATTGAAACCGGATGATTAATGGCAGCATTTCCAGCACCCCGTAAATTTGTTCTCTGCTGAAGAAGGGACTAACCCAGAAACACATGTGTCCAGAGATGCACAGCAAAGGCTGCACCTACTTAGAGGTGAAATATTTAAAAGTAACTGAGTTCGTTTTTTGAGGAAACTACATTTATCATGATGCAACGGGGCAGATTATTTGCTGGGATGTTAGGCAGGTGCGCTCCTAACTGTTTGTGACTTTAAAAAGGCTCCCTTGAGCCACTGGGCTGACGAGCTCTGGAGCAGGCACTGCATGCCAGTGAAGAGGTATTGAAACCGGATGATTAATGGCAGCATTTCCAGCACCCCGTAAATTTGTTCTCTGCTGAAGAAGGGACTAACCCAGAAACACATGTGTCCAGAGATGCACAGCAAAGGCTGCACCTACTTAGAGGTGAAATATTTAAAAGTAACTGAGTTCGTTTTTTGAGGAAACTACATTTATCATGATGCAACGGGGCAGATTATTTGCTGGGATGTTAGGCAGGTGCGCTCCTAACTGTTTGTGACTTTAAAAAGGCTCCCTTGAGCCACTGGGCTGACGAGCTCTGGAGCAGGCACTGCATGCCAGTGAAGAGGTATTGAAACCGGATGATTAATGGCAGCATTTCCAGCACCCCGTAAATTTGTTCTCTGCTGAAGAAGGGACTAACCCAGAAACACATGTGTCCAGAGATGCACAGCAAAGGCTGCACCTACTTAGAGGTGAAATATTTAAAAGTAACTGAGTTCGTTTTTTGAGGAAACTACATTTATCATGATGCAACGGGGCAGATTATTTGCTGGGATGTTAGGCAGGTGCGCTCCTAACTGTTTGTGACTTTAAAAAGGCTACCTTGAGCCACTGGGCTGACGAGCTCTGGAGCAGGCACTGCATGCCAGTGAAGAGGTATTGAAACCGGATGATTAATGGCAGCATTTCCAGCACCCCGTAAATTTGTTCTCTGCTGAAGAAGGGACTAACCCAGAAACACATGTGTCCAGAGATGCACAGCAAAGGCTGCACCTACTTAGAGGTGAAATATTTAAAAGTAACTGAGTTCGTTTTTTGAGGAAACTACATTTATCATGATGCAACGGGGCAGATTATTTGCTGGGATGTTAGGCAGGTGCGCTCCTAACTGGTTGTGACTTTAAAAAGGCTCCCTTGAGCCACTGGGCTGACGAGCTCTGGAGCAGGCACTGCATGCCAGTGAAGAGGTATTGAAACCGGATGATTAATGGCAGCATTTCCAGCACCCCGTAAATTTGTTCTCTGCTGAAGAAGGGACTAACCCAGAAACACATGTGTCCAGAGATGCACAGCAAAGGCTGCACCTACTTAGAGGTGAAATATTTAAAAGTAACTGAGTTCGTTTTTTGAGGAAACTACATTTATCATGATGCAACGGGGCAGATTATTTGCTGGGATGTTAGGCAGGTGCGCTCCTAACTGGTTGTGACTTTAAAAAGGCTCCCTTGAGCCACTGGGCTGACGAGCTCTGGAGCAGGCACTGCATGCCAGTGAAGAGGTATTGAAACCGGATGATTAATGGCAGCATTTCCAGCACCCCGTAAATTTGTTCTCTGCTGAAGAAGGGACTAACCCAGAAACACATGTGTCCAGAGATGCACAGCAAAGGCTGCACCTACTTAGAGGTGAAATATTTAAAAGTAACTGAGTTCGTTTTTTGAGGAAACTACATTTATCATGATGCAACGGGGCAGATTATTTGCTGGGATGTTAGGCAGGTGCGCTCCTAACTGTTTGTGACTTTAAAAAGGCTCCCTTGAGCCACTGGGCTGACGAGCTCTGGAGCAGGCACTGCATGCCAGTGAAGAGGTATTGAAACCGGATGATTAATGGCAGCATTTCCAGCACCCCGTAAATTTGTTCTCTGCTGAAGAAGGGACTAACCCAGAAACACATGTGTCCAGAGATGCACAGCAAAGGCTGCACCTACTTAGAGGTGAAATATTTAAAAGTAACTGAGTTCGTTTTTTGAGGAAACTACATTTATCATGATGCAACGGGGCAGATTATTTGCTGGGATGTTAGGCAGGTGCGCTCCTAACTGTTTGTGACTTTAAAAAGGCTCCCTTGAGCCACTGGGCTGACGAGCTCTGGAGCAGGCACTGCATGCCAGTGAAGAGGTATTGAAACCGGATGATTAATGGCAGCATTTCCAGCACCCCGTAAATTTGTTCTCTGCTGAAGAAGGGACTAACCCAGAAACACATGTGTCCAGAGATGCACAGCAAAGGCTGCACCTACTTAGAGGTGAAATATTTAAAAGTAACTGAGTTCGTTTTTTGAGGAAACTACATTTATCATGATGCAACGGGGCAGATTATTTGCTGGGATGTTAGGCAGGTGCGCTCCTAACTGTTTGGTACTCTTAAAATGTTTCAACACAAATTCCTCATATTGCAGATATATATATATATATACATAGTAAATACCATAAAAGGACTGTGCACCATGAATAACACAATATGGATTCAGGAAACAAATCACATAACTTGTCAACTCGAATATTACATAATAAATATCTTAGAATAGTGGCATACAATAAACAACATGAATTAAACTTGAGGAGAGAATCATGCGTCTTGCCGATTCGAGTGTCACCATGTAAAATATCAAGAAATGGTAGCATGCCATGAATATCAAAGTCAAATCATCATTAATCGAAATGCGCGTCTTGCCGATTCGTAAAACACGATGTAAATGTCAAGAAATAACAGTTCACAATAAATTTTTAAATTTTTTTATAACAAATAACAAGATCAAAGTATAATGAAACGAATCGCGCTTCTTTTGTCGATTCTTAAGCCACCATGTAAATGTCAAGAAATGGTAGCGCGCAATGAACAACAAAGTTAAATCCTCATGAATCGAGTTGTGCGTCTTGCCAATTCGTAAAACATCATGTAAATGTCAAGAAATAGTAGCGCGCAATGGACAACAATGTTTAAACACCATAAAACGAATCGCGCGTCTTGCCGATTCTTAAGCCACCATGCCAATGTCAAGAAATGGTAGCACGCAATGAATAACAAAGTCAAACCTTTATGAAATAAATCGCGCGTCTTCCTTATTTGTAAACTACCATATAAATGTCAAGAAATGGTAGCGCGCAAGTAATCTGTTACTCATTTAAGAATTAAACCAAGAATATGAAAATTCTCAATAACGGTGTCGGGACAGTCCAACCACCGTCTTACCACCTGGAATAATGATCACCAATGAAGGATGAAGGGCAGAAGTCTGGAAGATCCAATTAGGCCGCCGGGACAGGAGCTCAGGAAGAAGCTGCTGCTCTGCACCGGGACCTCTGAATAGTGAGCACTGGGAGTTGGGCTGGCTCTCTTTTATAGAGTCTTGGCCCAGCCCAGATCCACGCCCAGGCATGTTGCAGGGAAAGTCTCTGGAAGGCCCTGGAAAGGGGCCACACCCTAACACACTCTGAAAACCTGCAGCAATACATTGTAAAGGAACAGTATTTGTAAGCATATTAAAAATAAGTTTTCAGGATTGAACTCTGCAATGCAAAAGGTTAAACCACAACAGATCAGCACAATGCATACATTACTTTGTTTTGAGAATGCTGGGTTTTTGCATTTTTATCGCCAATAGAGCGCGTACTGCTCTGGTGTTGACAGTACTCCCCTCTCCTTGACGCGCTCTAGGGCCTGGTTTGCTTGGATTAAGACGATGAAAGCGTCTCACAAGTACTGGAGCATGAACATCAGATGTGGAAACCCAGGAGTTACTTTCAGGACCATAACCTTTCCATGAGATTAAGTACCATAGATTACGCCCTCTCAGTTTAGAATCCAACACTTTCTTGACTTCGTATTCTTCTTCCCCTTGTACTAAAACAGGAGCTGGATGAGGGTGGACCTTTTGGACTCCCTTTTTCAAGAGGGAAGTGTGGAACACTGGATGAATCTGTAAGGATCTGGGCAATTGTAGTTTATAGGTCACCGGATTGATTTGCTGAAGGACAGTATAAGGACCTATACATTTGGGGTTAAACATGTGCTTCTTCTTGAAGTCTATATGTTTTGTGGAAAGCCACACTTTGTCACCTGGTTGATATTGCGGTCCCTCACAATGTTTCTTGT
The DNA here is from genome assembly GCF_031143425.1 of Pleurodeles waltl. Taxonomy (NCBI): domain Eukaryota; kingdom Metazoa; phylum Chordata; class Amphibia; order Caudata; family Salamandridae; genus Pleurodeles; species Pleurodeles waltl. The sequence continues at coordinate 708,489,846 of NC_090439.1, read as the reverse complement.
CATAATGCCTTTTATATTTTTGTTTGGCTTTTTCTAAATGCTGTTGAATCAGTTTCTGGGTTTGATGTAAATGCTGAATGGTTTCTGACACAGCTGGAGTAAGAGAACTTTCTTGAGGAATTGTGATGGGCAAGGTGTCAGGATGATAGCCAAATAAACCAAAAAAGGGTGTAACGCCAATAGAAGTGTGGAATGAGTTATTGTAAGCTAACTCAGCTAACCAGAGCATAGATGTCCAAGAATGAAGTGCCTTTTCAGCGTAGGCACGTAGGTATTGTTTCAAAGTCTGATTTAGTCTCTCCGTTTGACCATCTGTTTGAGGATGGTGACTAGTAGATAGCGTAGATGTCACTTGGTGTGTTTTACACCATGTCTTCCAGAAATTGGAGGAAAATTGTGACCCCCGATCGGAGAGGATAACCTTTGGCAGTCCATGATAACGAACCACTCTGTTCAGTAAAATAGTTGCCAATTCACTAGAAGTGGGCAATTTTTTACAGGCGATGAAATGTCCATATTTTGTGAGACTATCTACTACCACCAGAATTACTGAATGCTGTTGAACCACTGGCAGACCGGTAATAAAGTCTAAAGAAATGTGCTCCCATGGCCGACTTGGGGTTGGAAGTGGATGTAACAACCCTTTTGGTTTTGAATGACTTGTTTTAATGCGAGCACAAACTTCACAGTTGTTTACCATTGCTTTTACATCTTTTGTTAGGGTAGGCCACCAAAAATAGCATTGGATCAGTTCAAGAGTTTTAGGAGTACCTGGGTGACCTGCCGTAGGTATAACATGCAACCAATGAAACACTATCTTGCGAAGTTTGGTAGTGGGTACGAACAAACGAGCGTCATGAAAGGGTAAACCTTGCTTGATTGACCTTTTGGGATCTGCTTGGGCCCATGTTTGCCATTTTTCAACAGTGAAAGAGTTGCAAATTTCTTCAAAGAAATCTTCAGTTTTTATGATACATAGAACCTTGTCAGGAGCAATGATAGCTCTGGAGGCTTGAAATGCAGGCAACGTGGTACACTCTTGACGGGACAAGGCGTCAGCCTTGCGATTATCTTTACCAGGCCAGAAGGTTACTACAAAATCAAATTCGGCCAAAAAAAGCATCCAGCGTAATTGCCGAGGGGTCAAAAGTCTGGCGGAACTCATGAATTGAAGATTACGATGATCAGTATATACTGTGACAGTGTGTTTGGCACCCAACAAATGATGTCTCCATTCTTTAAAGGCATCACGAATCGCCAGAAGCTCTTTTTCAGCAATGACATAGTTCTGTTCAGCTTCGTTCAACTTCCGAGACATATAAGCTATAGGATGAAGTTGACCAGTGTCTTTATTTCGTTGTGATAAGACGGCTCCTATTGCTACATCTGGAGCATCAGCTTCCACTATGGAAGGTTGATTCGCATCAGGATGAGTCAAGACTGGGGCAGTGGAGAAAGCTTCCTTCAAAGTCGAGAAGGCTTGATCAGCTTCTGGGGACCATACAAACTTTTCTTTCTTTCTTAGTAGCTTAGTGATTGGAGCCACTGTCTGGGAGAAATGATTTATGAACCTCTGGTAAAAATGTGCAAACCCCAGGAAACATTGTACATCACGAACAGTCTTTGGGGTGGGCCAATCAGATACGGCTTTTACTTTCCTTTCTGCCATCGCCATACCTTGAGGGGTAAGAATAACCCCTAAAAACTCAACTGTGGTAACATGAAACTCACACTTGGTTAGTTTACAATATAAATGGTGTTTTCGAATGGCTGCAAGAATTTTCTTGACATGTTGGACATGTTCGTTTTCATTGTCTGAGTAGATCAAAATGTCATCGATGTAGACTATGGCAAATATGTTGAGGTACTCTCTAAGAACGTCATTCAAGAAAAATTGAAATGCTGCTGGAGCATCACACAGACCAAAAGGCATGACGGTGTATTAAAAAAGGCCATATCTTGACTTGAACGCTGTTTTCCATTCGTCACCCTCTCTCATTCTGACCAAATGATAAGCACCTCGAAGGTCAAGCTTTGTGTAGATTTTTGCTCTCTTTACTTGTTCCAATAAGACCGGAATAAGGGGTAAAGGATATTTATTCTTGATGGTGACTTTGTTCAAACCCCTATAGTCGATGCAAGTTCGAAGTTCTCCATTAGCTTTTGCAACAAAAAAACAAAGGCGAAGCTGCAGGAGACTTAGAGGGGCGAATGAAGCCATTCTCCAAAAATTGATCTAGGTATTTTCGTAAATGTTGATTTTCATGTTCTGACAGGGCATATACACGACAGTTGGGAAGTATCGCACCTGGGGCTAGATCAATTTGACAGTCATAAGATCTATGAGGAGGTAGAGTCTCTGCTCCTTTCTCATCAAATACATCTTTGTAAGATGAATACTGTTTGGGCAGCTAAATTTCTTTCTCCGCGGCAGTAGCTATGTAAGAGTTGCAAACTTTTGGTACTTGAATCTTTTGGAGACATTGTTCATTACATAGCGCAGATGAGAACACGATTTTTCGTTCTGCCCAATTGATCTCCGGATTGTGATGAGTTAACCATGGCAAGCCGAGGATAATCCCATATTGGGGAGCATGGATCACGTCAAGGATGATTTTCTCTTTATGTTTCTTTCTTTGATTCTAATCTTCACAAATCATTGACAAGGGGATAGTCTGAAGAGTTACCGGACCTCCAGTCAAGAGTTTTCCATCAACTGCCTGGATGATTTCTGGGGTCTTCTTTTCAATACATGGGATCCCCCATGCACGAACCAATTGGACATCAACAAAGTTCCCAGTAGCCCCAGAATCGACTAGAGCCTTCTTGAAATAGATCTTTTTCTTGAACTGAACTCTTATTTCCAGTTTAAGATGTCTAGATTGTGAAGGGTCCACGGTGACACCCAAGAGCAACCCTTCTCTGCATCTTGGGTGTTTTAGTTTTCCAACTCGACTGGTGCTTTGGCTGCGACCTTCTGAACTGGACCTTGCTTGTTCTTTGGTTTGATTGGACAATCTTTGGCAAAATGACCTTTTCGCCCACAATAAAGACATTGTCCATTTTTTCTGCGTAGGTCCTTTTCATCTTTGGTCAAAGGTCTTCTGATGGTTCCAATTTCCATTGGTTCCGGCGTTCTTTCTTTCGGAGTTCTTGAGTCTCTGTTATCATGAATGTGCCATGAATATTTTTCAATCTTTTTGCGCGTTCCTTTACGTTCTGCTAAACGATGATCAAGTCTCAAGACAAGATTTATTCATTCTTGACAGTCTGTAGGTTGTGGGTCGATTTGTGCTAAGATATCTTTTAGTTCCTCTTTGAGTCCCTTGTAAAACAAGACCGCTTGTTTTTCTTCAGGCCAGGATGTCTCGGCAACCAGCCGGTTAAAGTTGGCTAAATACGACACTAGGTCTTGATTCCCTTGGCGTAAATCTAATAATTCACAATCTGCTGACTGTGTTACAGTTCTACGATCAAAAACTCTCTCAAATTCACGAACAAAATTTCTCCAGTTGTACAACAAGGGACTATTTTTACGCACAAGAGGAATTGCCCAAGTAGCTGCATCCCCAGACAGATATGATAACAAGAAAGCTACTTTGGACTGGGCATCGGGGAAAGTATTTGGTCTGCAGGTGGAGTGTACTTCCATTTGAACCAGGAAAGATTGTGCTTTCAAAGGGTGACCTGAGAAACGTTCTGGGGGAGCTAAAGGAATTGCAGAAGGAACATTTAGGGAAATCGGATTACTTCCAGATGCTTGAGAAGAAGTACCTGGCCAAGACACACCTGTGGGACTTTGTTCCTTCTTCTCTACCTTATCTTGCAACTGACTCACTCTCTCTGCTAAGCTAGTTGTCAATTCTTTGGATGATACCACCTCTGCTTGGAGCTGGGTGATAGCCTTGACTAACTCGTCTAGCGTGGCCATGCTGAGAACATACACAAGCCAGGAGGATAATAATTAGTGGGCTCACTATTCTGTCAGAGTCACCAGATCCTCGGGGTCTGTGCACGTTCCCAACACGTCCACCACTGAACAGCTCCAAGACTCTGATAGATAAATCACAGAGACTGAGAGAGTTCAAGAGGGGGAAGAGGGGATTAGGAAGGGAACAGCTGGGAAGGAAACCTGTAGTAAAAAAAAGGTTAGAACACACAATATGAAAATTATATCTCCTGAAATCAATACTAGACTATGATTCTAAGCCTAGTCACTCTGAAAACATGAACAATCTAAGAGTTAAGTTTAAAATGACTAAGTTTCAAGATGGCCAGATACCTGTAGGGGAATCAAGATGAATTAAATGAAAACTTTCTTATTCAAGTACTTTCCTTTACATGAGAATCAGAAAAAACATTCTGACTCGATTTTAAACCAGTCATATAAATCCTGTTTTGAGAATGTACACTAGGACCATACAATATTGCATCTAGAAACTCTGGCCTTCTGTGTACTCTTAAAATGTTTCTACACAAATTGCTCATATTGCAGATATATATATATATATACATAGTAAATACCATAAAAGGATTGTGCACCATGAATAACACAATATGGATTCAGGAAACAAATCACATAACTTGTCAACTCGAATATTACATAATAAATATCTTAGAATGGTGGCATACAATAAACAACATGAATTAAACTCGAGGAGAGAATCGTGCGTCTTGCTGATTCGAGTGTCACCATGTAAAATACCAAGAAATGGTAGCATGACATGAATATCAAAGTCAAATCATCATTAATCGAATCGCGCGTCTTGCCGATTCGTAAAACACGATGCAAATGTCAAGAAATAACAGTTCACAATAAATAACAAGATCAAAGTATAATGAAACGAATAGCGCTTCTTTTGCCGATTCTTAAGCCACCATGTAAATGTCAAGAAATCGTAGCACGCAATGAATAACAAAGTCAAACCTTTATGAAAAAATCACGCGTCTTGCTTATTTGTAAACTACCATATAAATGTCAAGAAATGGTAGCGCGCAAGTAATCTGTTACTCATTTAAGAATTAAACCAAGAATATGAAAATTCTCAATAACGGTGTCGGGACAGTCCAACCACCGTCTTACCGCCTGGAACAATGATCACCAATGAAGGATGAAGGGCAGAAGTCTGGAAGATCCAAATAGGCCGCCGGGACAGAAGCTCAGGAAGAAGCTGCTGCTCTGCACCGGGACCTCTGAATAGTGAGCACTGGGAGTTGGGCTGACTCTCTTTTATAGAGTCTTGGCCCAGCCCAGAACCACGCCCAGGCATGTTGCAGGGAAAGTCTCTGGAAGGCCCTGGAAAGGGGCCACACCCTAACACACTCTGAAAACCTGCAGCAATACATTGCAAAGGAACAGTATGTGTAAGCATATTAAAAATAAGTTTTCAGGATTGAACTCTGCAATGCAAAAGGTTAAACCACAACATATCAGTACAATGCATAAATTACTTTGTTTTGAGAGTGCTGGGTTTTTGCATTCTTGTCGCCAATAGAGCGCGTACTGCTCTGGTGTTGACACCTACCCTGTGGTAGATGGCTGCTTGAGGGCAGCACAGCAACCACAAGGGGGTGAGTACCGACTGTATCCTGGAACTTGAATCTGGTTGTTTGGGATTAGCTGTCTCACTGTAGCTTATGTGAAAATGTAGTCAATTCAACAAATATGTTAACTTGGGGGGGATGGGTAGTAACCACCCTGCCTGAGTATTAGTTGTAGATGTGTTATGGTAGTTTGCTGTCAGTGAATGTACATCTCCCATATCCAGATTTCTCTATGTCTGCATTGTGGAGATGGTATAATTCCATTAGCACATGTTTGACTCCATCCTGCCTTTACTATGGATGTGATCTTGTGTATCACCATACCCATTGAGGTTGGCCTGCTCCATCCATTGGCATTTGGGCATTTGTTGCTCTAAGGTGTCAGTCCACTCCCATCTTCACACCTGTATATGCAACTGTGTGACTCAGCTTTTATCACTGGGACTCTATACATGAGGTACTGGTAATGGTGTTGACTCCATGTGAGGCAGCCATTACATTTCCAGCACAGATATGGCTTGTATAGGACTGGAGTAATGGTTTGACAGTTGTATCGCCATATCTTGGTAATCTACTATCTATTGGGTGTGAAGATTATTCAAGTAGCCTCATTTGAAAAATACCTTTTGTAGGAAAATGGCCCTTGATGCAGTTCCATCTCCACACTTTTTGCGTGATATTGATGCTAACTTGACCGAGAGTGTGCTGGGACCATGCTAACCGGGCCCGAGCATCAGTGTTCTTTCATTAAAAATGTACCATTGTTTCCACAATTGGCACACCCCTGGCACACAGATAAGTCCCTTGTAAAAGGTACCAGTGGTACCAAGGGCCCTGTGACCAGGGAAGGTCCCTAAGGGCTGCAGCATGTGCTGTGCCACCCTAAGGGACCCCTCACCTAAGACATGCACACTGCCATTGCAGATTGTGTAAGTTGATGGGGAGAAAAAGGCAAAGTCGGCATGGCATCCCCCTCAGGGTACCATGCACACAAAACGCAGGCGTTAAAGCCCTAAGGCAGGGTGCATTATACCACAGGTGAGGGCACAGCTGCATGAGCAATATGCTCCTACAGTGTCTAAGTCCATTCTTAGACATTGTAAGTACAGAGTGGCCATATTACGTATATGGTCTGGGAGTTTGTCAAAACGAACTCCACAGTTCCATAATGACTACACTGAAGACTGGGAAGTTTGGTATCAAACTTCTCAGAATAATAAACCCACACTGATGCCAGTGTTGGATTTATTAAAAAATGCACACAGAGGGCATCTTAGAGCTGCCCCCTCTATTTTACCCAATCCTTCAGTTCAGGACTGACTGGTTTGTGCCAGCCTGCCACTGACAGACGAGTTTCTGACCCCATGGGGTGAGAGCCTTTGTGCTCTCTGGGGCCAGTAACAAAGCCTGCACTTGGTGGAGGTGCTTCACACCTCCCCCCTGTATGAACTGTAACACCTAGCGGTGAGACTCAAACGCTCAGGCTTCATGTTACAATGCCCCACTGCACTCCAGCTAGTGGAGATGTCCAGACCCCAGACAAAGCCCCCACTTTTGGTGGCAAGTCCAGAGGGCTAGTTAGGAAAAACAAGGAAGAGTCACCACCTCAGCCAGGACCACCCCTAAGGTGTCCAGAGATGAAGTGACCCCCTCCTTGCAGAATCCTCCATCTCGGTTTGGAGGACAGAGACCAAAAGGGATAGGAATGTGGCCCCCTCCCACAAGGGAGTGGACACAAGGAGGGTGTAGCCACCCTCAGGGACAGTAGCCATTGGCTACTGTCCTCTGACCCATAAAACACCCTTAAATCATGTATTTAAGGGCTCCCTGAACCAAGCTAGTCAGATTCCTGATGAACTCACAAGAAGAAGGACTGCTTAGCAGAAACCCCGGCAGAGAAGGAAAGGAAACAACTGACTTGGCCCCAGCCCTACCAGCCTGTCTCCTGCTTCAAAGAACCTGCAGAAGAAAAGCAAGACGTCCTGCAGATACAGTAATCTCTGAAAAACCTGCAGAGGACTGCCTGCATCACAGAGGATCAAGAACTCCCATGGACAGTGGCCCTGTCCAAAGAAGAACCAAAGAAGAAACCTCTTCTGAAGGACTCCCACCTCACTCCTGAAGCGTGAGTCCTAACCACTCTGCACCCGATGCCCACGGCCCGAGTCCAGATGGCCGACCAGAGAGGACCCCCAGGTGACCGAGTGCCCACCCTGGGTTGACCTCTCCACCCCTCCACAATGACGCCTGCAGAGGGAATCCCGAGGAACACCCTGACCGCGACTGCCCTGGATGAAGATAACCGATGCCAAAGGACTCACTGCACCCGCAGCTCCCATGCCTTGGAGAAATCGGCACTCGGTGCAGTAACGATCAACAGGCGGCCCTCTTCCCTGTCCGACCGGTGGTGTGCCCGGGACACCCCCTCCCGACCTCACCTGCAGCGCCTGAGTGACCCCCGGGGTCCCCTCATAGAGTTTCATTGGAATCCCGACACCCTGTTTGCACCCTGCACCTGGCTGCCCTAGTGCCGCTGAGGGTGTGGGACTGGTGCCCACTTGGGGCCCCTTTAGTGCTCCTCTAATCCCCCCTGGTCTGTCCTCCGAGCCACGGGTACTTACCTGCTGGCAGAACGAATTCCAAGTACCCCCTGTCTCCATAGGAGCCCACTGTAAAGTTGCTAAACTTTGACCTCTGCATCCGGCCTGCCCGTGTTGCTAGTGGTGGGTGTTTGGGGTTGAATTTAACCCCCAACAGTGGACTACCTGTAACCCGCAGAGTGGAACTGTAAGTTGTGTATTTACCTCTAAAATTGTACTTTATTTTCTTCCCCCAGGAACTGTTCTGAAAATACACTGTGTCCACTTTTAAAATAGATATTCTCTATTTTCTTAAAAACTGTTTGCATTGATATCTATGCTAAGTACTTACCTGCAACAGTATTTACTTCTGAACTACGTATTGTGGTTCTAGTAATAAAGTAACAAAAATATATTTTTCTACATAAAATCCTATTGGTCTGGAGTTAAGTCATTCAGTGTGTGTTTCTTCTATTGCTTGTGTGTGTACAACAAATGCTTAACACTACCCTCTGATAAGCCTAACTGCTTGACCACACTACCAGAAATAGAGCATTGGTATTATCTATTATTGCCTCTGTCAAGTCTCTGGGGAACCCCTGGACTCAGTGCACACTATGGCCCTCATCACAACCCTGGAGGTCGGTGATAAAGCGGCGGTAATACCACCAACAGGCCGACGGTAAGAAATATGAAATTATGACCATGGTGGAAACCGCTCAGGCAGATAGCCACTTTAACACACCGACCGCCAGGGCGAAACCAACAGGCACCACGGCGGTAACCGCCAACAGCCAGGCAGAAGAAAGGGTACTGTCCACAGTAATATGACCCACCTATCTGCCACCTTTTCTGGGGCGGTACCAACGACATCAAAAGCATGGCGGAAATACTGCACAGAAGGGAAACGACTCACCTCTGGACACTAAAGGAAGAACCACGCCGCCATGGAGCCCGAGTTGCATGTCTTCCACATGCTCTTCTACCTTCTGCTCCACTATGAACACCATAGACGACCACAGTGAGTACTTCCGCCTAGCACAAAGGGGGGGGGAGCAAAAAGAGAGTGACACACACACGCAACACGCAACACCCCCACCCCCAGCACCACACACACAACCAGATGCAATAACATTACATAATGCACGGACAACCAAAATAGAGTAAAAAGAGTGTATTAAGATAAATATATTAGTAATACGTGCATCCAAATCAAAAAGTATATACATATTTACGATGCCAGGGACACTGCCCAGTCTTCAATGTCCGTGGACAACAGGGCCACATCACAGAGTCCAAGGCCCAACCTCACTCCTGCAACAACATAGAGAGAACACTGCAGGGGCATCAAGTCGAAAATAGACAGGCACCTCAGGGGGACAGGGAATGGGGGAACACCTCATCCGGAAGATGGTACAATGCCACTGGTCCTGGAGGGGGCAACATGCCCAACACTCTATTCTGGGGAGTGCAAGGCCACAGTCTCTCAAGTGGGTGACTTGCCCACTGGCTCTGGAGGGAGCGACATGGCATGTGCTTGGTCTTGGGGAGTGCAAGACCACAGTCTCTCAAGTGGGTGACTTGCCCACTTCTTTGTCTTGGGGAGTGCAAGGCCACAGTCTCTCAAGTGGATTATTTGCCCACTGCTTTGTCCTGAGGAGTGCAAGGCCACGGTCTCTCAAGTGGGTGACTTGCCCACTGCTTGGTCCTGGGGAGTGCAAGGCCACAGTCTCTCTAGTAGATGGCTTCTCCACTGGTTCTTGAGGGGGCGTTGTGCCCAGTGTGCTTCATCCTGGGAAGGATGCGGTGAGTGGATGGCTTCTCCACTGGTTCTGGAGGGGGCATTGTGCCCAGTGACCTTTATCCTGAGAAGGATGTGGTGAGTGGATGGCTTCTGCACTGGTTCTGGAGGGGGCATTGTGCCCAGTGTGCTTCATCCTGGGAAGGATGCAGTGAGTGGATGGCTTCTCCACTGGTTCTGGAGGGGGCATTGTGCCCTGTGATGCAGATTTTGGGGAGGGTAAGGTCACAGTCTCTCAGCTGGGTGTCAGACCCACAGGATTTGCAGTGGTCAGGCCACACAACAGCCTATGGATGCAGGACTACACACTGTCTGCCGGTGGTGATGGCTGCTCAGTGGTGGTGCTGGTGTTGGTGCTGGCAGTGGTAGGGGGAGGCTCCAGCCCTTCCCCTGCAGCCTCGGAAGGCTTCCCACTCGGGCTGCTGCTGCTGGCAGTGGTGCTGGTGGCGGTGCTGGTAGTGGTAGGGGGAGGCTCCAGCCCTTCCCCTGCAGCCTCGGACGGCTTTCCATTCGGGCTGCTGCTGGCAGTGGTGCTGGTGGCGGTGCTGGTGGCGGTGCTGGCAGTGGTGGGGGGAGGCTTCAGCCCTTCCCCTGCAGCCTCGGACAGCTGACCCGCCATGGTTGGTGGTGGGGGCTCCGACTGAGTCCCAGCACCAGGCCTCTTGTCCTTTTTGCCTGCTGGTGCAGGCCCCTTGCCCTTCCTGCCAACAGCTTGGGATGGCTCCTTGCTCCTCTTGGCAGCAGCTGGGAACTGATCCTTGCCCTTCCTTTTACCAGCTGGGGTGTCTCCTTGCCCTTCTTTGCAGCAGCTGGGGGTGCCTCCTTGCCCTTCCTTGCAGCACTTGGTGCAGGCACCCTATCAGTATGGCTGCCTGGTGCCCGGGATCCTCTCCCACCTGGTGTAGCTGTGGACACTACTGTGCCCCTGGACTGGGTGGCTGAGGTGCTTGTCTGGGTTCTGACCACCCTGGCCTAATGTGAGGGACGGGGTGGGGGAGGGCTAGGGAAGAGGTCAAAGGTGGAGATGAAAAGCTTCTAAGGGACATTGGGGTGGGAAGAGGGAGATGGTGTGCATGGATGTGGGGGTGGTGACTGCCAGTGAGGGGCGCGTGTTGATAGGTGTGCTGGTGATGAGGGTAGTGGATAAGGATGTAGTGCATGCAGGTGTGAGTGTAGATGCAACTGGGAGGGAGGTGGACAACGAGGAGGAGGGGGCCACAGTGGAGGCAGTGGATGTTGGTATGTGTACATCTGGATGGTGTTTGTGTGAGTGCCTGTGGGATGAAGTTTGGTGCTTGTGTTTGCCATGTCCAATCTTGTCTGTTGTCCTGGGTGCATGCTCATCTGACTATGTGCTTGGGATAGGTTGGGGTTGAGGGGAATGGAATTGGGTAGAGGAAGTTGGAGGGGGGAGGCTAGAAACAGGGACAATGGCTACCATCAGAGAGGAGGCCAGAGCCTGGATTGATCTCCGTTAGGCCGCCATGCCAGTGTGAATGCCCTCGAGGAATGCATTTGTCTGTTGAAATTGGGCTGTCAGCCCCTGGATGGCATTCACAATGGTTGACTGCCCAACAGAGATGGATCGCAGGAGGTCAATAGCCTCCTCACTCAGAGCAGCAGGACTCACTGGGGCAGGGCCTGAGGTGCCTGGGGCGAAGGAGATGCCCACCCTCCTGGGTAAGCAGGCATGGGCAACACGTTGAGGGGCTGCTGGGAGGGCGGTGCTGGTACGGGGGGACAGCTGCACCTGTAGCTGGGGTGGGCACAGAGGTATCCGCCACCACCAGGAAGCCTCCATCGGAGGAGGAATCCGTGTCACTACTGTCCCCTCCTGTCTCTGCCGTGGTGCTCCCCTCGCCCTCCGTCCCACTGGTGCTCCCACCGTCAGTGGATTCAGCCTCCTGGGCCCTTTGGGATGCAGCTCCCTCTGTCGCCGGTGACTCAGCCTCTCTGCCAGATGATGGTAATGCACGTAAGGACAGGGTGACAAAACATAAGGGGGGGGGGGCGATACAAAGGATCCACTTGGTCAATGGCGCAAACAACACCAACGTTGGCATACACTACACACACACACAGGGAACAGCCCTACGCACTATGCAATGCACTACCAGTCACAATGCTAGACACCAGCCCAGGGATAGGGATACCTAACATCACTTGCAGCATACCTGAGTCCCACAGACCCCTGCCCAGCAGTGGATGCCTACTAGCTTGGTTGGAGGTATTTTACATCAGAACCCTGCCCAACATGGGACCTACGTTGCAATGTAAGGCCTGGTCTAGGGGCACTCACAGGGGCACATCCCCACCCAGATACCACCTCACCATGCGCAAGTTGTATATTGGGGCACTGTACTCACCCCCTTGTGGCTGCTGTGATGCCCCCAAGCGCCCATCCAGCTCCGGATAGGCCACCGCCAGTATGCGGGCCATCAGGGGGGTCAGGGTTTGATGGGCACCCCTTCCTCATTAGGAGGCCATCCCCAGCTGGGCCTCCGCCGTCTTCCTTGTCCAGCATCTCAGGTCCTCTCACCGTTTGCGACAGTGGGTGCTCCACCTGCCGTAGACCCCCAGGGTCCGCACGTCCTTGGCGATGGCATGCCATATACCCTTTTTCTGATGGGCACTGACCTGCAGGGAAATGGACACAGGGAAAGATATTAATCCGACCGTCCTGTCTGTTACACTCATGACCCACCATGCACCTTACCATCCCCATTAGCACAGACATGGCCCACCATACATGCAGCACGCTGCCAAGGGCCCATCCATCACACCCCCTACATGAGGCCTTCACACACAGCACTCCATGCATTCACTCCCCATGCATCATACTCGCTGTACTCATCTGTTGGTCTGGAGGCCCATACAGCATTCGTTACTGGGGTAGGACCCCATCCACCAGTCTCTCCAACTCCGCCGATGTGAAGGCAGGGGCCCTTTCCCAATTGACACAAGCCATGGTCAGTTCCAGACACAGGTCACAGCAGCACTTGCAGTGTAGGTCCTCTCCTGTTGAACATCAGGTAGCAAGTGAGTGAACAGATAGAAAATGGCTGTCACGTCTGCGGCAGTGCATACCGTCACCGCCGGCGTACATCACCATTGGCCACTCTAACCCATAGGGCCCAATGTTAACCAATGAGGAGTTGCACAGCGGTTTTCGACCGCCTCCCGCAATGGCGCACACTGTCAGCGGAATTACCACATTTCCACCTGTCCCTCCAAACAGGACAGACGGACGGCATTTCATGGGGAGTGGCAGGCTATGGCTCCTAACTGTATCACAGTACACATATGCACCATTTGGGCCTCTCCAACAAAATACTGTTACAATCACGACATGCATTGAAGTGTAGTGGTTGGAAATAAGAGATACCTACCAGCTCCTCACCATTTTGCCCCATAGATTGCAACCGCTGCGGATGAATAGGAAATGGAGACATACCCCCTGTACAGACCCCTGATGGACATGGCAACACTGGAGGACATGCACATTATCCTCACCTATAGACTGGACAGGGCCACAATCACAGAGCTGTGTGCCCAATTGGAGCCTGACCTGATATCTTCTATCCGTCATCCCACTGGTATCCCCCCTCTTGTGAAAGTGCTATCAGTGCTCCATTTCCTGGCAACTGGCTCCTTCCAAGTGACAGTGGACTTGGCAGCAGGAATTTCTCAGCCAATGTTCTCAATAGTACTGACCAGAGTTTTGTCTGCCCTGATTGAACACATTCGCAGCTACATCGTATTCCTCCAGGTGGAGGATTTGGCCACAGTGAAAGCTGTCATCTATGCAATGGGACATATCCCCAACATTATTGGGGCAATTGATGGTATACATATAGCATTTGTCACCCCCCCCCCAGCGAAATAAACAGGTATTCAGAAATCTAAATAGCTTTCACTCCATGAATGTGCAGATGGTGTGCCTGGCGGACCAGTACATCTCCCACATCAATGCGAAATATCCTTTGACTGTGCATGATGCCTTCATCCTGAGGAATAGCAGCATCCTGTTTGTGATGGCTCAACTCCAGAGGCACAGAGTGTGGCTAATAGGTGAGCCCTGGTTCCCACCCAGTGGGTGTTGGTTTATGGGTATGGTGTGGGCTCTAAAGGTTGGTGTGTGGCTAACAGTTGTCTATCGATATTTGCAGGTGACTGTTACCCCAACCTCTCATGGCTACTGACCCCTTTGATGAGTCCCAGGACAAGGGCATAGGAACGTTACATTGAGGCACATGGGCGAACAAGAAGAATTATAGAGAGGACCTTCAGCCTCCTGAAGGCCAGGTTTTGTTGCCTCCATCTAACAGGTGGAACCCTGTACTACTCACCCAAGAAGGTGTGCAGATCATCGTGGCATGCTGTATGTTGCACAACCTTGCCTTACGTCACCAGGTGCCTTTTCTGCAGGAGGATGAGGCTGGAGATGGCCGTGTGGCAGCAGTGGACCCTGTGGACAGTGAAGATGAGGAGGCAGAGAATGAGGACAACAGATGTGCAATAATTCATCAATACTTCCGATGACACACAGGTAAGAAAGTGTAACTTCACATTTAATTGACATTTTTGTGTTTGACATTATCACTGGCAGACTGTTTTTCCCACTTCCATGGCCACTCACTGTAGCCGTTGGCATCTCTATTTGCAGGTATTTGTGCACCACTTCCTCTCCTGGTGTGTTGACTGCAGCCAACTACAGGTCATTCCTATGTTTACATTTCTGTACAGCTGATTTTCAATGTTTAAACCTTGTTGAACTAATACATACTTAAATGATTTGACAGCAACATACTTGTATTTTTTCAAAGGGTGTTTATTTAAGTGCTAAGAGGTAGAAGGGGATGTGCAATGGGCCTGGGTGATGATGGAGGAAAGTCCAGGGTATAGTTCCAGTCTATTTGTATCACAGGTGCATTGTCCAAGGGGGCATAGGAAGGGGAGCAATGGCAGTTCAAGTTGGACAGGGTGACAGAGTGGGACACAAGGGTGACAATCAGGAGAGTCTTATTTCCTGGCGGGGGTCTTGGCAATAGTCTCTGGCTTCTGCCTGGATCGCAGGGAACGTTTGTGGGGTGCTCTCTTTCTGCAGGGGGAGGGGTGTTGGTGGCCTGTTGGTCCTGTGGCAGGGCCTTCTGTCCACTAGCGGCAGCGGAGGTGGAGGGCTGATCATCAGTTTGGCTAATGGCAGAGGCCTGGTGGGGTGCCACTGCTTCCCTAATCGTGTTGGTCATATCTGCCAGCAGCCCTGCAATGGAGATCAGGGTGGTGTTAATGTTCTTCAAGTCCTTCCTGATCCCCAGGTACTGTCCCTCCTGCAGCCGCATGTTCTCCTGCAACTTGTCCAGTATCTGGCCCATCGTTTCCTGGGAATGGTGGAATGCTCCCAGGATCACGGTGAGTGCCTCCTGGATAGTCAGTTCCCTGGCCCTGTCCTCCCCGTCGCACAGCAGTCCTCCGAGCTTCCCTGTTGTCCTGTGCCTCTGTCCCTTGAACTGTGTGCCCACCGCCACTGACTCCAGGTCCCTGATCATCCTGTGTTTGTGGGGTGGCCTGGGGTCCCTGTAGTGGTGGACACACTTCTGATTGACGTGTCCTGGGGACAGAGGTATGGGCCCGCTGGCTGGGTGCTGTGGTGGTGTTTCCTGAGGGGGGAGGCTCTGTGGTGGTGTGAGAGAGTGCCTGGGTAACCGACTGTCCAGAGATCCCTGATGGGCCAGGTTGGTCATCCAGAACCAGGCGAGCAGAGCTGCTGTCATCACTATGGGCCTCTTAGGGGGGGGGGACTGGATGTTGCTGGCACCTCTTCTCTGGTGACATTGGCTGGAGGACCTGTGGGGATGTAAATGCAGTGTTACTGTTTCTGCAAGTGACATCATGTGCTTGGGTGTGTTGCACTCCATGGTTGTTGTTGCCCTGGCAAATTTGCCTTTGAATGAGTGTAGGAGGCTGGCCTGGCTTATTGTGGGTACCTGATGGTACTTACACCTTGTACCAAGTCCAGTTATCCCTTATTAGTAGATTAGTAGTGTTCTAGCAGCTTAGGCGGATAGAGGTAGCTATAGCAGAGCAGCTTGGGCTGAACTAGGGGATATGCAAAGCTCCTACTATATCACTTATATCATATAGCACTATATCATAAGAATAACAATACTCAGAGTTACTAAAAATAAAGATACTTTATTTCAGTGACAATGTGCCAAAAATATCTCAGAGGATATACTCCCTTAGGAGATAAGTAAAATACACAAAATATACACACAAACCAAAATCAGGTAAGTAAACAGTTAGAAAAGTAGTGCAAACACTGTAGGACACAATAGGATGCAATAGGCCTAGGGGCAACACAAACCATATACTCTAAAAGTGGAATGCGAACCACAAATGGACCCCAGGCCTAGTGTAGTGTGTAGAGAGTCGCTGGGAGTGTAAGAAAACACTAAGGGTGTCCAAGATACCCCACCTCAAGACCCTGAAAAGTAGGAGTAAAGTTACCCCACTTCCCCAGAAACACACTAAAGTAGTGATAGGAGATTCTGCAAAGGCAACAACTTACTGCAAAACACTGAAGATGGATTTCTGGACCTGAGGACCTGTAAAGGAAGCGGACCAAGTCCAAGAGTCACGCAAGTGTCCGGGGGGCAGGAGCCCACTAAACCCTGGATAAAGGGGCAAAAGGTGCGGCCTCTGGGTGGAAGAAGATGAAGATTCTGCAATAACGGAAGATGCCAGGAACTTCTCCTTTGCACAGAAGATGTCACATGGCGTGCTGCAGGATGCAGAGTTGTTTCCACGCAGAAAGACTGCAAACAAGCCTTGCTAGCTGCAAGAGTCATGGTTGAAGAAAATGGGTGCTGCCCAGGCCTAGGAAGGACCAGGAGGTCGCCCCTTGGAAGAGGAGTCAGAGGGGGTACTCAGCAACACAGAGAGCCCAAGCAGAAGTAGGCAGCACCTGCAGAAGTACTTGAACAGGTGTTCAAGAAATCTGAGCATGGCAGTCGTCTCAACACTACAAAGGAGGGTCCTACAAAGGCGGTGGTCAACTCAGTGAGTTGAGCAATGCAGGATGGTGTGCTGGGGACCTGGGCTATGATGTGCACGAGGGATTCCTTGCAAAAGTGCACAGAAGCCCTAGCAGCTGCAGTTCATGCAGTACACAGGATTACTATCTGGTGTGGGAAGCCAAGGACTTACCTCCACCAAATTTTGACAGAAGGACCTCTGGACTGTCGGGATCACTTGGATCCAGCTCCTGTGTTCCAGGGACAACGCTCGTCAAGATGAGAGGGGACCCAGGAGACCGGTGATGCAGAAGATTGATGCCTGCATTAGCAGGGGGAAGATTCCGTCGAGCCACAGGAGATTTCTTCTTGGCTTCCAGTGCAGGGTGAAGGCAGACAACCCTCAGAGCATGCACCACCAGGAAACAGTCGAGAAAGCCGGCAGGATTAGGCGCTACAATGCCACTGGTAGTCTTCTTGCTACTTTGTTGCAGTTTTGCAGCCGTCCTGGAGCAGTCAGCGGTCGATCCTTGGCAGAAGTCAAAGAGGGAGATGCAGAGGAACTCTGGTGAGCTCTTGCATTCGTTATCTGAAGAGAAAACCACAGGAGAGACCCTAAATAGCCCTCAGAGGAGGGTTGGCCACCTAACCAGGTAAGCACCTATGAGGAGGGGTCTCTGACATCACTTGCTGGCACTGGCCACTCAGAGGCCTCCATAGTGCCCTCACACCTCTGCATTCAAGATGGCAGAGATCTGGGACACACTGGAGGAGTTCTGGGCACCACCCCTGGGGTGGTGATGGACAGGGGAGTAGTCACTCCCCTTTCCTTTGTCCAGTTTCGTGCCAGAGCAGGGGCTGGGGGATCCCTGAACCGGTGTAGACTGGCTTATGCAAGGAGGGCACCATCTGTGCCCTTCAAAGTATTTGCAGAGGCTGGGGGAGGCTACTCCTCCCCAGCCCTTAACACCTATTTCCAAAGGGAGAGGGTGTAACACCCTCTCTCAGCGGAAATTCTTTGTCCTGCCTTCCTGGGCTGCCCAGACCCCAAGAGGGCAGAAACCTGTCTGAGGATTGGCAGCAGTGGTAGCTGCAGTGAAAACCCCAGAGAGCTAGTTTGGCAGTACCCGGGGTCCATGCTGGAGCCCCGGGGATGCATGGGATTGGCACCCCAATACCATATTTGGCATGGGGGGACAATTCCATGATCTTAGACATGTTACACGGCCATATTAGGGGTTACCATTGTGAAGCTACATATAGGTATTGACCTATATGTAGTGCATGCGTGTAATGGTGTCCCCGCACTCACAAAGTCTGAGGAAATTGCCCTGAACAATGTGGGGGCACCTTGGCTAGTGCCAGGGTGCCCTCACACTTAAGGCCTTATTTATACTTTTTTAACGCTGCATTTGCGTCACTTTTTGACGCAGAAACGGCGCAAACTTGCAAAATACAATTGTATTTTGTAAGTTTGCGCCGTTTTTGCGTCAAAAAGCGGCGCAAATGCGGCGCTAAAAAAAGTATAAATAAGGGCCTTAGTAACTTTGCACCTAACCTTCACTAGGTGAGGGTTACACATATAGGTGACTTATAAGTTACTTAAGTGCAGTGTAAAATGGCTGTGAAATAACATGGACGTTTTTTCACTCAGGCTGCAGTGGCAGTCCTGTGTAAGAATTGTCTGAGCTCCCTACGGGTGGCAAAATAAATGCTGCAGCCCATAGGGATCTCCTGGAACCCCAATACCCTGGGTACCTAGGTAGCATATACTAGGGAATTATAAGGGTGTTTCAGTGTGCCAATCAGAATTGGTAAAAATGGTCACTAGCCTGCAGTGACAATTTTAAAAGCAGAGAAAGCATAAGCACTGAGATTCTGTGACACAGTTAGGCACCACACAGGGAACACACATAGGCCACAAACTATGAGCACTGGGGTCCTGGCTAGCAGGATCCCAGTGACACAGGCAAAAACAAAGTGACACACAAGTAAAAATGGGGGTAACATGCCAGGCAAGATGGTACTTTCCTACAATGAGTAGCTATTTGTTGGGCTAGGTGATTCTCGCCAGTGTGCATGCAGTGGTGATAGGTGTCCATGCAGGTCTGTGAGCGGTGTCCATGCATTGGTGTTATATGCAGGGTTGGTATTGGGATGAGTGGGTTGTGATGGTGGGGTATGTGGGAGGTGGTGGAGTTATGGGAGTGAGGGTAGGGGTGGGGGTTTGTGATGGCATGCAGGTGGGGGGGTGATAGTAGTAAAGAGTTGACTTACCAGAGTCCAGCCCTCCTCCTCCTCCTACTCCTGCCAGGCCCTCAGGATGCATGATTGCCAAGACTTGCTCCTCCCATGTTGTTAGTTGTGGGGGAGGAGGTGGGAGTCCACCACCAGTTCTCTGTACAGCTAGTTGGTGTCTTGCTGCTGTGGAACGTACCTTCCTCCGTAGGTCATTCCACCTCCTACTAATGTCGTCCCTTGTTCTGGGGTGCTGTTCCATGGCATTGACCCTGTCCACGATTCTCCGCCATAGCTCCATCTTCCTAGCAACGGATACCTGCTGCACCTGTGCTCCAAATAGCTGTGGCTCTACCTGGATGATTTCCTCCACCATGACCTTCAGCTCTTCCTCTGAGAATATGGGGTGTCGTTGTGGTGCCATGGGTGTAGTGTGAGTGGTGAGTGTGTGTGGGGTGATGTGTTGGGGTGTGTGATGTAAAGTGCATGGATGGTGTATAGGTGATGATGTTATGTGGTTCTGGTTGTGTGTGTGCTCTTGCTGTCTCTCTCTGGTATCAATTCTTTCTAGTCGTAAAGGGTTGTGGGTAGTGTGGGTGTGTGTTTCAGAGTGATGTGGGTGTGGTGTGTATATGTATGTCAGGTGTGTGTAGTTTGAATTGTCCAATGTGGTGTGGTGTGTATTTTGAGCTGGGCTGGATTGAACTGCCAATGGTTTACCGTCATTGAATGTCTGCTGCGGTGATCCGTGGGTCATAATGCTGTGGGTGTAGTTCTGTTAGCATAACGGTGTGGGTTTGGATACCACCAGTTTATCACTGACCTTTGTGCTGGCGGACTTGTGTGTGGCTCTAAAGTGACAAGTGGTATGTGTGTGTCATAATATGCTTGGTCGTTATAAGCTGCGGTGGCGTTATGTTGACGGCAGTCGGCATGGTGGTAAGCAGGATATACCGCCAATGTCATAATGAGGGCCTATATCGCATTATGATACAGTATATACAGAGCCAGCTTCCTACACCTTTGATATGGACTGATTGCAATAATCATGCATTTCTAAGTGCTGGACTTGTGGGGATTAAACCTTGAACACAATGGAATAGTGTCTAGACAGACATCTTTATTTACAAAATGTAATGTTAATGGCATGTATGCCACCCCCCTAGCCATTCCAGTGCAATATAGCTTATTAGATACCTACATCATGTCTCAATGGTTTCTTGGGGCCACATCTGATCGTGTAGGAAAATGTCTGCCACCCTTGGCTTGGCTGAAGTGGGTGATTAGGACAGGATTGGGTATTGTATGACTTATGAGATGTAGATTTGAAATGAATGTTGTATTTTCCCTTCTGAGGGTGCCCTATGTAGTAGTGTGATATGTTGTCAGCACAAAGGCAGTGGTGTTGGTCCATGTATGTATTATGCCTACATGTATTTTCCGTCTGAGATGAGTGTTGTCTGGACTTAGGTACAGATATTTCCAAATCTGGAATGGTGTGAGTGAGGGTGGTGTTATCATGCTGTGAAGTGCTATTTGTGATATTGCATGTGTGTTGGCATTGCATGTGGACCATGAAGTCATATGTATGTTCCTGATGTTAATCAGTTGTGATTGGGTATAGATGTGGGATATGTGCAATATGGGCCATTGTAGTATGAATAGTTGTGATAAAAATGTGTTTGGTGTCTGCAGCTCTTCCTCTGTGATTGGGTCACACTAATCACATGCCTGTACCCATAACTTGAATTGCTCACATCAGATGTCACCTGTATTGCTGTCTAGCTTGTAGTGGGTTAATCACTTCTTAGATCTAAATTGCCATAATTGTACAGAGTGTTATGTCAGCCATGTAATGTGACAGACAGATACTGTGTTTGTGTTTGTAGTAGTATTCACTGTCATGGACATATTACAAAGGACATGGACTGATTAACCAATGTAACGGTAAAGGCCAGATGTGTTTGATTCTGTCAGCTGCACTTCCAGTAGGGGATAGTAGTATGGAGAGGTATGATGTGAATTCAGGGAAACATTTGTACTTCATCCAGGGCATGATGTCCATGCAGACGTGGCTATGGTGTTGATCATGTGGATGGCTCCAGTCGTGCAGGCTCACTCGGATGTAGACATTGGTGTGAGGGTTGGCATACAGGGCTGGATAGTAGTGACATTTTGTGACATGATGTAGTACGTGTGTATTGGCACATGAGATAGGCTAGGCAGGATTTGTATTATCACAGATGTGCATGTTTACAAGTTTTTATGTGAGATATGTGTTAACCCTTTCTCTCCCGATCCCTCTCCCTCCCTCCTTCTTTCTAACTATTTGTGTGTATCAGCATCGGCAGGACGAAGAAGAAGGGGCACAGGCGAGTGGGTATGCAGCAGGCCAAAGGAACCTGAGTGCTGCTACCAGTGACAGCATAGATCCCAGTGGCACGGAGGGCAAGGGGAGTGCCACGGGGAGACCGGATCAACCATGTCATTTTAGGAATCCTCCTCCAGTGGACACTTCCTGGCTGTGGTGGACCCTTCTGGGATCACCCCAGCACCATCATTGTCCACCACCCCCCTTACTACCACCCCCTTCCCTGTAGCTCCCCACCCAGTTGCCCGTGCCTGCTCACCCAGGAGGGTGGGTGTCTCCTTCTCCACAGGCACTTCTGCCCCAGTCAGCCCTGCTGCCCTCAGTGAGGAGGCTAATGACCTCCTAAGCTCGATCTCTGTGGGTCACTCGACCATTGCAAATGCTATCCAGGGACTGGCAGCTCAAGTCCAGCAGAGTAAAGCATTTCTGGAGGGCATTCACTGTGCACTGGCTGGCCTACAGAGATCCTTTCAGGCTCTAGCCTCCATTCTGATGGCAGCCAGTCACTCTTTGTCTACCATTCCCCCTCCACGTACCTCTTCTCAATCCCAAACCCCTCTTCCCAGACCCAGCCAAAGCACACAGACACACAAGCATGCATCTACCTCAACAGCCAAGGGTACCACAGACAAACACAAGCACCACAACGCCCCCTACTGGCATGCACACAAACAACACCTACCTGCAGACACACCAACATCCACTAACTGCACAGACTCCCCACCACCCCTTCCTTCACAGTGTACATCAGACACACCTGTATCCGACACATCAACATTCACTGATCCAGCCAAAACTCCTATCTTACCCACAGTCAACACTATAACAGACCCGCAGACATCCACCCCAGACACCACATCCGCCATCACCACAACCACTAACCACCCCACATGCAGCACATCTACCATAACTGCAGATACCACCCCAACAGACAGTCACCCATCCAGCATGGCATCTCCCAGCACCTCCTCCGCCCCTCCTCCCAAGACACCTAAACACCCACACTCAACCTACCCAAAAGACATCCAGTACCCACAAGCATTCCTTGCATGCACTTGCACTCCTACAACCACTCCCTCTACCTCCACTCCCAAATCTTTTTGCCATGACCGCCCCATGTGCCTAAAAAGCATTTCTTCTCAGAGTTCTCCCTGTTCCCTACTCCTCTCCCACCCCATGATACCCCGAAACGGTCGGTGTCCCTCCCTAAATCCAGCCCTTCCACCTCCAAGTCCTCCCCTGCCCCCGCTCGTGCCCATGCCCCTCCCCCTGACAAGTAGTCAACCCCTCCAAGCCCAAGCCCAACCCCACCAACCTGCCTGCCCCCTTGATGCCTCTACCCTGTGGAGGTCATATAGCAGTCAGGATCAAGTAGGGGCACACAGATGTGGCATTTGTGCCTTCGGCACTTTGGACATTGGACTGGCCAAGTGCCTTAAATTTGTACATATTTATTTCTGTTCATCTTTTCATATTTCTATTTATTATATCTGGGCCAACCAGTTGTTTGTTAGATGGTAACATACTTGTCCTGCCTTTCTTTCCACATGGCTGTTGTGTATTTTGTGGCTTTGGTTTGTGTGTATGACATGTGTGCGTGTGTTGGTTGTGCTAGCTGTTATGTCTGGGCTGCATGTATATGTGTGGCCATGTCATTTGTTCCCCTGTGATGGCTGTGTATTGTGTAGGATATGTTTGTGTTTGATACATGCATGTATGTCAAAGTATTGTGTATTGTTTGTGTTGACATGTGTAATGGTAGTTGTGTGTGTCCTTGTGTGGTTGTTGTGTGTACATCTGTGTGTGTGGTGATAGATATGTCAGATGCATTGTGTGTTGTGTTAGCATGGTATGACAATAGTTTTGCTGTATTGCTGTGTTATTGTGTAAATTGGTTGTCACGTGTTGTTACGTGTTGTTGTATGTATGTAGTGCCATGTGGACGTGTGTAATGTAATTGCTTGCCAAAGCGTTTGTGTAGTTGTGTTTGTGATGTCCTTGTGTGAATGTGTGCTGTTGTGTATTGTTATGTTGGACTGTGCTGGTGCTGTGTTTCGGCAGATTGATGTGTGTATAGCATGTGTGTGTTGGCTGTGCTGTGTGTAGTATGGGTGTGCGTGTGTGTAGTATGGGTGTGCGTGTGTGTATGGGTGTGTCGCTGGCCATTCCAGATGTGTATGTGGTATGTGCGTATGCACTTTGGGTTTTCCCTACAGTGTCATGTAGGTGTGTGTGTACTCATGGTTGTTGTCTTTGTCGCTGGTTCCAGAGCTGTTGGGCAATCAGGAGCAGTGGGAGGACTTCCAATTCGGGTTCCATAGCAGCCCCGGACAGGTATGTGTTCCAGAAGGTCTCCTTTTATAGAGTTGGTTTCTGCCAGGGTTTTGGTGGGGTTGCGACTGTGGCGGAAACCTTGGCGGTGTGCAGCCTCGTAAACAAGTTCGGCAGGAACATGGTACTCACTAGACTGAAGGTGGCTTCGACCGTCCATGGTGGCATGACCACACTGTCAGTACTGGCTGTAATTTGGCTGTCTTCTGTTGGCAACACCGCCATGGTCATAATATGGCAGTCTACTCTGCCAGCCCATTGGCGATATGACCGCCGCCAACATGGCGGTCCTGGTACCGCCAAACTCGCAATGACCCCCTTTGTGTGTAAGTGTCTGTATTGGTGAGTGAGTGGATGTGTCTGTGAATGCATGGCTGAGTGTGTGAATGTGTGACTGGTTGTATGGGTGAGTGAGTGGGTATATTAGTAGATGTGTGGAACTTAATGGTTTATATGAGTGGTTGTACGGGTGTATGAGTTGGTGTGTGAGTGGCTGAATGGGTGTGTTAGTAGGTGTGTGAGTAGCTGTGTAAGTATATGAATAGCTCACTTAGTGATACATGAGTGAGTGAGTGTGGGAAATCGGTCCCTTGTTGCAGTACCCGTCACGTTTTGCCTGATTTCTGAGTGTAACTTGGACTGGAGTGCACTAGGTATCTACTAACCAGGTCCCCAGTGCCAGTGTTCTTCCCCTAAAATGGATGAAATATTGTCACAAATGGCAACAACTTTAGCTGCCACTATAAGTCCCTAGTAAATGGTACTAAGGTACCCAAAGCATGGGGTACTAAGGGTAGGTCCCTGAAGGCAGAACCCCTGATTGTGCCACCCTCAGGGACCATGCACCCAGCACTGTCATTGCCGGCTGAGTGTCCTGGTGCAATCCTAAAATGCAAGGTTGACATTTCATGCAGCCTGTGTGACCTGTCCACTACACACTGCATGCAATATAGGTAAGTTACCCCTCTGGCAGGCCTTCTAGCCCTAAGGTGGGGTGCACTATAATGCATGTGTAGACATAGATGCATAAGCAGTATGCCCCTATTATGTCCTTGCCAAACCTCAGACATAGTAAGTGAACAGATTGGCCATTTTAAATGGATGTGCTGGTCACTGGTCAGTGCGAGTTTTGCAGCTACATGATGGCCACTCAGAACCAGGGGTTGTTTGGCATCGAACAACCCAGAACAGTAATTTCAAACTGGTACCAGTATTGGATTTATTGCACAAGGTGCACAGGGGCCACCTCAGAGGTGACCCCTGCAAAAGCTACCCAAACCTGGCATGGTTGCTGGCTGGTCACAACCAGCCTGCCGCCACCAGATAAGATCATAGAACCCTGGGGTGAGAGGCTTTGCTCTCTGGGTTCAGAAAACATAGCCCTTCCTGGGCAGAGGTGTTACACCTACTCCCCCATTAATGTGCACTGCCCTGCCAGTGAGCTGCAAAGGGCATGCCACTGTTTAAACTCGACCCCCAGCCCTGCTGCTAGCAGCAGATGGCCACCTCCATTGCAAACCCCAACTTTTGATGGGAGCAACAGTGAGAAAATGCACAAAGGACAAAAGTGGCCATCCCTAGCCTGCACCACCCCTTAGGTTTTGCATGTGAGGTGAACCCTCCATTTCATTTTCCTCCATCTTGCATGGTAGGAAAATAGCCAATCAGGGATAGGGAAGTGACCTTTGCCCACAGGAAGAGGTCCCATAGTGGGTGTAGCCACCCTAAGGTATACAACCCATTGGTCACTACTAGGCACTCCACTAAACACCCACTAAATGCAATATTTAGTGGGCACCCCTAGATCCTCAGATCAGATTCCAAGGACACAAGAAGGCCAGCAACAAAGAAGACCCAAGGCTTGTGAACTACAATCCTGCTGCACAAAGAAAAAGGCACCAAAACCTGCCTGCTGCAACCAGGACTCAGCAATCACACTCTACAAAACCCCAGAGGACCTCCACCCTTCTGAAAATTGCCAAAGATCTCCCTCCAGAGTAAAGGCATCACTCCCTGCAACAAAGAAGCAAAAACCAGTTCACTGACTGTCTGCTGACCAAGGAACCGGAAACAGAAGCTAGACCACATTCCACCAACAGACCCAGAGGACAAATCCTGAAAGTGTGCCAAGTTGGGTGTCACTGCGACCTCAATGGCTGAACCGTGCAATAGCCCATGGTACTGGAGCCCCCAACATTGGACACCCTGAAGAAAAGTTCATTCTAGACTCTCCAAAGACCGGAAGAAAGCTCAACTCATGGGGCTTCAGGACACATAGGAACCACCCCTCAGAGTGGTCCTGCTGACCGGCAATCCACCCTCAAAGTGACCTGCCTCCTGGTTGCAAGGGCACCTTGGTGCACAGCTCTTGGCTCACCTATGTGCATTGCACCCGGCCTCCGAAGGCCCTGCACTGGAGAACCAGCTGTGCTCTAAGAGTCCCCTACTCCTTGCCACCTTTACGTTAAAAGGAGACCCACTGGACTCACCTTGAACTCCACATGTGCATTGCTTTTTCCAAGTGGTCCCCCGCAGTGGTCTTGCACCAGATCCAAGGACTATTCAGAAGCTGCTCCTGCCAAAACTGCGAGCCACCCGAACTTCCCCAGCTGGTCCACAGAACATCTCAATGACCTCGACCTAAAATTGAAAGGAGACATTGGTAAACTCACTGCCTGATTTTATATGCATTCTAAAAATGTTCTCCCATTGAGTCCAATGGTGTGTAATTATGCACAAAAATACTTTTTTTGTCAAACTTTGAAAACTCATAACTTAAAAAGTACTTACCCAGTTTTAATGATCTTGGTCTTAAAAAGTATATAAAAAGTCTGAAGTATTTTTGTAAATTGTTCTCAAGTTATTCTTTTGAGTGTGTGTCCACATTCATTGATATTGTGAGTACAACAAACGCTTGGGAATTCTCCAAGACTGGCCTAACTGCTCAACCAAGCTACTGTAAAAATTAGAGCATTAGGTGGTCTAATTTTTACCTCTGTAAACCAAGGTGGGTTGCTTGGACTCTCTGCATGGCGTACATAAATGTTTGTACACTATAAAGAAAGCCAGCCTCCTACAGTGAGTCATTGTGTTAGTGGCTATGTGAGTGATTGAGTGGGTTTGTGTCAGTAGTCTTATGGGTCTACGAATGAGTATGTGAGTAGTTGTTTGTGTGGATGTACAATTGTTTGTATGGGGGTATGAGTGGATGTGTGAGCATTTTTGTGGATGATGTCATCAGTGATGTCATTTGAGATGTCATCAGTGGTGTCACTGACCATGACATGAGTGATTTATTATGTGAGGTCATAAGCAGTGCATTACGGTGGAGCAAGTTATAGTTAGTTCAGGTAACTATAACTTCTAAATTTCTATGGTTTTGTACATTGAAATGTGAGCCTAAATATAACATCCTTGTAACATTTGTTTTTTTTCTCTGAAATTCTAAGGGTTTTTACAATATATTTTCGAAATGTAACCTGTAACTGTTTGCTTTTTAAAATAGTTTTCATTTTTTTATGGTGGTTTGAAAGTGTGTATATTAACATGATGTTAAAATATACAGGTGGTCATTTCGACACTAGTGTTAAAAAAACACTTACCATCACGCTGACGGCTGCCAAATTACCGCCGCAGTGGCGACTATCCGTTTGGTAAATTATCACACATACCAAACCAACAGAATACAGCCACATACACAAATCCACCAGCCCAAAGGTCAGTGGTAAACTGTCAGTCCCAACACCCATACCGTTACGCCAACAGAGCAACGCACACCACATCAAGACCCACGAATCACCACAGCGCACATTCAAAGGTGGTACACCACTGGCGGTACACACCGCCGGACTCAGAATGGACACCCAAATACTAAACTACACAACATTGGCCAATACAAAAAACACACACCTGACACCCATACACACACCACACCCACCCACTCACACCACTATAAAGCACATACCCACATTACCCACAACCCCTTACGAATACAAATCATTGCCACCAGACAGATATCAAGACCACTGCGACAACTACACACACCCATACATCCCTCACGCACTCCACTACGTACATCCAATCACACCACCCAACACCCATACACTTACATATACCACACAACACCCATGACCCCACAAAGGCACCCCCGTTTCAATGATGAGGAGTTGTGGGTCATGGTGGAGGAAATAGTCAGGGTAGAGCCACAGCTGTTTGGAGCACTGGTGCAGCAAATATCCATTGCAAGGAAAAGGGAGCTATGGCGGAGAATTGTGGACAGGGTGAATGCCATGGGACAGCATCCAAGAACAAGGGACTACATCAGGAAAAGGTGGAATGACCTATGGGGGAAGGTACGTTCTGTGGAAGCAAGGCACCAGATCGCCATACAGAGGACTGGCGGTGGACCCCCGCCTCCTACCCAACAGCTCACAGCATGGGAGGAGCAAGTCTTGGCATCACTACATCCTGGGGGACTCGCTGGAGTAGCCGGAGGACTGGACACTGGTAAGTCAACATTTAACACTTATCACCCCCCATGCTTGCATGCCATCTCACACCCTCACTCCCATCACTCCACCCCTTCCCACACACTGCACCTACACATATGACTAATCACAATGCCAAACCCTGCATCCATACCAATGCATGGACAGCCCTCCCACCCCTGCATGGACACCCATCACCAAAGCTTGCACAGCATGGAGAACTAACAAGCACACAATACATCACCATACACAAACGAAGATGGCAGGGCAACAGCAGTGATAGAGGGGAAGATAGGGATGTACAACATGTCACATGCATGAAGCATAATACATCACTTACATCCCCACAGGTGCCCCAGCCAATCTCAGTGGAGAGGAGATGCCACGACTATCCAGTCCCCAAACAGAAGATGCCCCCACTGATGACAGTAACTCTGGACTCCAGGATCTAGATCAACAACCTGGCCCATCAGGGACCACTTATCAGTCACTTACCGCGTCCAACACCACAGCACCCACCCAGCATCCCCAGGACACATTAATCAGCAGTGTGCCCACCTGTACACGGAACCCAGTCCACACCTCATACCCAAGACAATCAGGGACCTGGGTTAGTGGCAGTGGACACACCGTTCAGGGGACACAGGCACAGGGCAACAGGGACACTGGGAGGACCACTCTGCGCCGGGGGAGGACAGACCCAGGGAACCAACTCGCCAGGAGGCACTCACCAATGTCCTGGATGCCTACCAAAAATCGCAGGACACGATGGGCCAGATCCTGAACAACACGCAGGAGAACAAGCAGCTACAGGAGGAACACCATCAGGAGATCAGGGAGGACTTGCAGGCCCTCAACGCCACCATGATCTCCACAGCAGGGGTGCTGGCAGACATGGCCAACGTCATGAGGGAATGGACTGCACAGCAGCAGGCCCCTACCACTAGCCAGTCCTATGACCAGCCCACCACATCCACTGCAGCTAGAAGATAGGAGGCCCCTCCACAGGACCCACAGGCCACCAGCACCTCTCCCCCTGCAGAAGGTGAACCACCCCACAAACGTTCCCTGTGAACCAGACCGAAGCCAGAGACACTTGCCAAGACCAAGACCACCACCAGGAAATGACACTCTCCTGATTGTACCCCTTGTGTCCCACCCTGTCACCTTGTCCACTTCGAACTGCCTTTGCTCCCCTTCATATGGCCCCTTGGACACTGGACCTATGCTACAAACAGACTGGAATAACACTCTGGACTTTCCCCCACCATCACCCCATTCCATTGCACTTTACCCTCAATTGTATAGCACTACGATAAACACCCTTGAACACAATTTGAGTAACACTGTTTTATGTGTCTTAAGTGTGCATTTGTGGGAACAGTCACATCAAGTGAAAATGATCTGAACACTGTGATAGCTAACAAATAATGACCTGGAACGTCTGTAGTGAGCACATCAGGACAATGTTGTCAAATCACCAACATCTGGAAAATGAGAAGCCACAGATGACAGTAAGTTTAGATGCAAAGGAAGTGAATGCCATCACGCCACAGGCACACAGATAATTAAGTAGTCAGAGTAATGGTCAGTTCCACTGTCTCACCTGTGTGTCATTGAAAGTATTGTCGTATAACTGATGTTCTGTTGTCCTCATCCTCATCCTCTGCCTCCTCATCCTCACTGTCCTTAGGGTCCACTGCTGCCACAGAGTCATCTCCAGTCCCCTTCTTCTGCAGAAAAGGCATATGTTGTATGAGGGCCAGGTTGTGTAACATGCAGCATGCCACTACTATCTGCAGGTGCTTCTGGGTGAGTAGCTTAGGGATCCACCTGTTAGAAGGAGGCACCTGAACCTGGCCTCCAGGAGGCCGAAGGTCCGCTCGATTATTCTTCTCGGTCGCCCATGTGCCTCATTATAACGGTCCTCAGCCCCTGTCCTGACATTCCTCACAGGGGTCAGCAGCCATGATAGGTTTGGGTAGCCAGAGTCACCTGAAAGTATTGAGGGACAACATTTAGCCTTACACAATCCTGTGGGGAGAACACCTGAAGGAATACACTGATATACAGTGGGTAGGCACTCTGACTCACCTATTAGCCACACCCTGTGTCTCTGTAGTTGGGCCATCACATTTGGGATGCTGCTATTCCTCAGGACGAAGGTGTCATGCACCAACCCAGGATACTTGGCAGTGACGTGGGAGATGTAATGGTCCGCCAGGGACACCATTTGCACATTCAGTTAGTGGAAACTCTTACGATTCCTGAACACCTGTTCATTCTGGCGGGGGCACTAACACAATATGTCTACCATCAATCGCCCCAATTATATTTTGGATATGGCCCATTGCATAGAATCTTGCCTTTACAGTGGCCAAATCCTCCACCTGGGAGAAAGCAATGTAGCTGCACATGTGTTTCACCAGGCCAGACAAGACCATTGCCAGCACAATAGAAAACAGTGGCTGTAACAATCCAGCTGCCAAGCCCACTGTCATTTGGAAAGAACCAGTTTCCAGGAATTGGAGCACTGATACCACTTGAACAAGAGGGGTGATCCCGGTGGGGTAACGGATAGCTGATATCAGGTCAGGCTCCAATTGGGCACACAGCCCTGTGATTGTGGCCCTGTGCAATCCATAAGTCAGTATAATGTGCCTGTCCTCCAATGTAGCCAAGTCCACAAGGGGTCTGTACACGGGGGTTCATCTCCTCCTCCCATTCATCCGCAGCTGTAGGTATATAAGGGACACAAGAGTGAGTAGGCTGTCACAATGTGAACAATGAAACCACAACCTCAGTGTACATGTTGCATTTATGTGATGGGACAGTGGGAATGGCAAGGTATGTGCAAATCTAGGTAGTGACGTAGTAAAGGTTAATCTGATGGTTGTCCATCACCATGATTAGCGACCGCCTGTCCTGTATGTAGGGACAGATGGAAATGAGGTAACTCCGCTGACGTTGTGAGTTGTGGCAGGAGGCGGTCTTGTACCGCCGTGCAATTCCTCATTGGATAATATGGGGCTCTATGGAGTACAGTGGCCAGTGAGGATCTGCGCCGGTGGTTACGGTGTACACCACCTTGGACGTGACTACCATTTTCTATCTGATTCCTCACTTGTTTTCTGACCTTCAACAGGAGAACACCCACACTGCGTGTGCTGCTTTGACCTGTGTCTGGAACCTACCATGGCCCGTGTGACTGGGCAAAGGGCCCCTGCCTTCACTTCGGAGGAGTTGGAGCGATTGGTGGATGGGGTCCTACCCCAGTACTGACTGCTGTATGGGCCTCCAGACCAACAAGTGAGTACACCTTGAGCACGATGCATGTGGGAAGGATGCATGGAGATGTGTGTGCAAGCATCGTGTCATGGGGGTGATGTCATGAGGTGGTGTACATGGTGTGAGCCTGCCGATGTGTGTGCCAATGGTGAAGGAAAAGGGATTGGTTAGCCATATCTGTGACAGACTAGAATGTATGTGTAGTGGTGTCCTCCCGGCTGTATCGCCTCTGCAGGTCAGCGCCCATCAAAAGAAGGGATTTTGACCTGCCATTGCCAAGGACGTGCAGACCAGGGGGTCTATGGCAGGTGGAGCACCCACTGTCGGAAACGTTTCGAGGACCTGAGATGCTGGGCGTGGAAGACCGTGGAGGCCCAGCTGGCAATGGCCTCCCAATGAGGATGTGCGCTTGAGGGCAGAACAGCAGCCACAAGGGGGTGAGTACAATGGCCGTTACAACAATATTTTGTAGGTTGTATGGGATACGGGTGGTGTGTGACAGTTCGTGGGTGACCCTTAATGCCAAGCCAGACATTGCAGCATGATCCAGCTCCAGGTTAATGTTTGAAAGGGAAAACAAAGTAACCTAGCGAGGTTGTATTCCAGGTCAAACAGGGCTTAGTGGATCCCAGAAGGTGTGCATTTGGCAGTGTTTGGCCCTCATCTTGCTGTGGCATCTTGCCAAATCAATGGCAGTGCAATGCACAGTGCTGAATCTTGAACCCTGTGTGTGATGGTGCTGTGTATGCCAACTGTGGTGTTGGAGCAGTAATTGATCCAGTGTTCCCTTTCATCCTTCTCCCCCCCTTTATCTTCTGTCAACCTGTCCATGTGTGCATTAGTATCATCTGGCTAGGAACCAGTGGGACGGAGGGCGAGGGGAGCACCACGGCGGAGACTGGAGGTGGCAACACAGACTCAGATACCTCCTCTGATGGAAGCTCCCTGGTGGTGGCAGCCACCTCTGTGACCACCTCAGATGCAGGCACAGCCCCCACCCCTGTACCAGCACCGCCCTCTCAATAGCCCATCAGCGAGTTGCCCGTGCCCGCTCACTCAGGAGGGTGGGCATCTCCTTCGCCCCAGGCACCTCAAGCCCTGCCCCAGTGAGCCCTGCTGCCCTGAGTGAGGAGGCTATTGACCTCTTGAGATCCATCTCTGTAGGGCAGTCAACCATTGTGAATGCCATCCAAGGGCTGGCATCCCAGATGCAGCAATGCAATGCATTCCTGGGGGGCATCCACAGTGAATTGGCGGCACAACAGGGATCGATTGAGGCACTGGCCTCCTCTCTGATGGCAGCCATTGTCCCTGTCCCTACCTTCCCCCCTCCAACTACCACTTCCCAGTCTCCTCAACCCCAACCCATCCCATGCACACATACAGACGAGCATGCACACAAGACAACACACAAGAGTGGCACAGTCAAACACAGGCACTACACTTCAACACACAAACACTCACGCACACACCAGACAGCTGCAGACACAACCACATCCACTACCTCCACTGTCTCCCCCTCCTCCTCCACATCCCCTACAGTCACATCCACACTCACATCTGTATGCACTGCTTCAACATCCACCACCAGCATCACCACACTAAGCAGAACGCACACCTCACTAGCAGACACCTCAACAACATCCATGCACGCGTCCCCTGTGTCCTCTCCAACCCTGTCTGTCCCCCTCCTAAAGGTCACAAACGCAAGCACTCAGACACCTAACAGCCATCCAACTCACTTCAGCACACTCCCCATGCACCTGCACCCAAGTCCAGCAGACGTACTCCTCCAACAACCACGGACTCAACCCCCACTCCCATACCTCCTCCCTCTTCTCCCCCACC
The DNA here is from genome assembly GCF_031143425.1 of Pleurodeles waltl. Classification (NCBI taxonomy): domain Eukaryota; kingdom Metazoa; phylum Chordata; class Amphibia; order Caudata; family Salamandridae; genus Pleurodeles; species Pleurodeles waltl. Next base: position 708,456,343 of record NC_090439.1, on the reverse strand, counting down.
ATCCCTAAAAAGCTTTTCCTCACCCAACTTGACCTCTACCCCCCTCTGCCCCATCCTGCCCGTAAGAGCAGGGTCCTAACGACCCAGCCCAGCACCTCAGCAACACAGTCCAGGCGTACAGTGGAGGTACCTCCTAGTCGTGGAAGCAAGACAATGATGGTTCCCATACCACGAGCCAGGAAGGGTAAGGATACCACACCCACTGCCATGAAGGGGAAGAAGCCATCGACTCCTGCCATGAAGGAGAAGGAGGCCGCACCTCCTGCCATGAAGGGGAAGAAGCCCTCGACTCCTGCCCTGAAGGGGAAGAAGCCCTTGACTCCTGCCAAGAAGGGGAAGAAGCCCTCGACTCCTGCCATGAAGGAGAAGAAGCCCTCAACCTCTGCCATGAAGGGGAAGGAGGACGCAACTCCTGCCATGAAGGGGAAGAAGTCCTCGACTCCAGCAGAGGCTGGCAGTATGACACCACCACCAGCACCAGTGGTCACGGAGACCTCACCTCCAGCTGAGGCAGTGAAGCCCACTCCTCCTGCAGAGGATGCACCTTCTCCTGCTGACACAGTGCTGTCCTCACCTCCAGCTGAGGCAGTGCAGCCCACTCCTCCTGCAGAGGCCGCACCTTCACCTGCTGAGACAGTGCAGCCCTCACCTCCAGCAGAGGCTACCCAGGAGGCACCTTCACCTGCTGACACAGTGCAGCCCTCACCTCCAGCAGAGGCTGGCAGGGTGGCACCACCACCAGTGGTCACGGAGCCCCCACCTTCAGCAGAGGGCATGTAGGCTACACCCCTGGGACTGCTGTACAAGAAGCCCCTTCCAGAAGCAGTAGGCAAGTCACTCACCTGAGAGACTGTGGTCTTGCACTCCCCAGCACAAAGAAATGGGCTTGGAGCCCCCTCCAGAACCAGTGGGATAGTCCCCCACCTGATAGACTTTGGCCTTGCACTCCCCAGCACAGAGAAATGGGCATTGAGCCCCCTCTAGAACCAGTGGGAAAGTCACCCACCTGAGAGACTGTGGCCTTGCGCTCCCCAGCTGAAAGAAATGGGCATGGAGCCACCTCCAAAACCAGTGAGAAAGTCACCTACCTGAGAGACTGTAGCCTTGCACTCCCCAGCACAGAGAAATGGGCATTGATCCCCCTCCAAAACCAGTGGGAAAGTCACCCACCTGAGAGACTGTGGCCTTGCACTCCCCAGCACAGAGAAATGGGCATGGAGCCCTCTCCAGAACCAGTGGGAAAGTTCATGAATTGGGCTGAGGTACCCCCCCACCCCCATCTCCCTGAGGTGCTGCCCATTTGCAAAATTATGCCCCTGCAGAGTTCTGTGCAGTTGCTGTCAGGAGACAAATTGGGCCTTGGACTGTGCACTTTGGCCATGTGTGCCCTTTGTACTTTGGACTGTGCATTGGCCCTTTGTGGACAATTGTACCTATCTGGTTCATGTGGTGGCTTTTCCCTTGCTAATTCATTTTCAGTACTTCCGAAATCTGGTCCATGTTTTATTGTACTGTGTGTCGTGTGCCATTAATTTACATCTGCAGCTGGCTGTGTGTATGGTGTGTGTGTGAATGGTGTGTGTCGTGCATGTGTGTGTGTCACTCTCCTTTTCTTCCCTCCCTCCCTTGTGTGCTAGGCGGCTGTATTCACCGTCGTCGTCTTCTTCAGCGTGAGTGTTCCAGGTGGAACATGGCGTAGAAGAGCATCGGGAAGACTTGAAGTTCCGGTTCCATGCGGGCGGAGGAGTCCTCTGTGTACTTGTTGGTGAGTCTTTCTGTTTCTGTGTTCTGTTTCCGCCAGGCTTTTGTTGCCGTTGGCACTGCCACAGAAATCCTGGTGGTTTTCTGTGTCATAATATGATGGGCGGTACTTTGTCTTCCTCCTGGCTGGTGATGGCGACTGCCGGCGTACGTGGTGTTAACGCCCTGGAGGATGGTGTGGTACATTGGCTGTCTCACCGCCATGGTCATAATTTGGCGGTATTTACCGCCGGCCTGTTGATGGTATTTCCGACACTTTATCACTAACCGCCAAAGTCATAATGAAGGCCATAATTTTTTTAAATATATTTTGTGGAGTCGCCTACCCTTCACAACTAGTCACATCGAAGACGTGACTGTCGTATTTTTCATAGTCCTAAAACATATATATGTATATATATGTTTTAGGACTATGAAAACAGTTTTATATTTATATATATATATATATGGAAATATATATATATATATATATATACACACTCACATGTCATAGGTTTAGATTACATAAAGACATTAATTTATAAAGTATTAAAAGAGACACACTTCCACAGAAATGTTCATTTTGAGGTGGTTTTAATACTTTTTCTGGAGTCGTGATGCATACGCGAACCCTGCCCCAATGTATTTCCGGAGTTGCGGTGGAGACGCGACTCTATTGTATTTTTTGCACTATCAAATTGTATATAAAGACAGTTTTAGATTTTTATTTGAATTTAAAGCTTTGTAATACAATACTAAAAGAAGTATAAATGCAGACAAATGCGTTTTAAGCGTGTTTTTATACAATTTAACAGAGACGCAACACCATAGCAGTGTGAACGCGATGGCGTCTTGTACCCCATGTGACACAGACAAAACAGGATCTGATTGATTGAACACCTTTCTACAATTTTAACCATCCTTTTGGAGTGTTTCACTGGGAACAGACTTGCGTTTGCCTATAGCAGTAATTTTTTTTGTATTTTAGTGTTCCACTATTGGAAAATCTACACCATGGCAGCTGCTTCAGAACAGAATGAAGATCATCAAAGCAATCCTTCTGATGAAGAGGAACCATCAAGAAAGAATAAGGGGAGTCTAGTGTGGACCTTTTTTGAAATCCTGAGGGAGAAAAGAAGGTGAATGCTTGTAAAGTGAATTGTACATTGTGCAATAAAGTACTGTCTCGCAGCTCCGAGTGAAAATATTCCTGTGGAACTTCATCCATGATGAAGCATTTTCAAACTATCCACAGTGGATGGCCTGCCAGAGCACAGAGAGAAAGGGACCACTCCCTTGGAAGATAGAGAGAAGATGATTTGCAGCCCGGCACATCACTTGGCCCTGTGCAGTCTACAGATCCACCAGCCACTGTTCCTGAATTTGCAGCTGTGGGACAACACTACTTAAAATGTAAGGTCATTTTGAATGTTGGGGAGCAATCAATCCAGACCATCATTAGCACTATCAACACTCATACGTTTTAAAAGGTTCTTTTTAGAACCACACATTCTGGTTAAAAAAAAAAAATTATAAGCTATATGTTTGTTTGTAATAGTCTGAACATATGCTCTTTGTTTTGTATTAGTATGAATTTGTGCCTGAGTTACACACTGAGTGTATGAGTGGTGTATGGGTAACTGAGTGGGTGCATAAGTGGTATATAGGTGACTCACTGAGTATATGAGTGGTTGTATGTGTAAGTGAGTGCCTGAGTCCTGTATGGGTGATTGAGTGAGCACATACGTGTTTCTATACCTAAATGAGTGTATGAGTGGTATATAAGTGAGTGAGTGACCGCACGAATAGTGTATGTATGAGCGAGTTAGTGCAAGGGTACTGTATGGGTGATTGTGTGACTGTATGAGTGGTGTATGGCTGACTGAGTGAATGTTTGAGTACTGTGTGAGTGACTGAGTGCATAACTGGTGTATGGGTGTGTGAGTGAGTGCATGCATGAGTGGTTGTATGGGTGAGTGGTTGGGCACATAACTAGCTCTATGGGTGAGGCATAAGGTGTGTGAGTAGCGGTATAGGTGAGTGAGTGGGGCATGCATGGCTGAATGAGTGAGTGATAGAGTGTGTGAGTAGCTGTATAGGTGTATGGATGTGTGAGTGGTTGTATTGCTGCATGAGAGGGTGTATGAGTGGTTATATTGGGTGATTCATTGAGTGCATGAGTGGATGTATGGGTGAGTGAGTATGTGAGTGGCTGTATGGGTGAGTAAGGGGATGTATGAGTGGCTCAATTGGTGAGACAGAAGGTACATGAGTGGTTCTATGAGTGAGTGAGTGGGTGCATGACTGGATGTATGGGTGAGTGAGAGGGTGCTTGAGTGGTTCTAAGGGTGAGTGAATGGGTGCATGAGTGGGTGTTTAAGTGATTGACAGTGCATAAATTGTATATGGGTGTGCATGGTAGCTGTATAGGTGAGTGACTGAGTGAATGAGTGAATGTATGGGTGAGTGAGAGAATGGGTGGCTGTGTGGGTGCGTGACTGAATGTATGACTAGCTGTATGGGTGAGTGAAAGGGTGTGTTAGTCGCTGTATGGGTGAGTGAGTAGGTGTATAAGTGATTGTATGTGTGAGGGAGAGGGTGTATGCGTGGTTGTATTGGTAAGTGAGTGGGTGCATGAGTGGGTCAATGGGTGAGTGAGAGAGTGCATGAGTGCTTGTATGGGTGAAACACTGGGTGCATGGGTGGGTGTATTGGTGAGTGGATGGATGAGTGCTTGTATGGGTGAGTGTCTGGGTGCATTACTAGCTGTATGGGTGAGTGATAGTGTGCGTGAGTAGCTGTATGGGTGAGTGTGTGGGGCAAGAGTGGCTGCATGAGTGAGTGATAGAGTGTGTGATTAACTGTATGGGTGTCTGACTGGTAGCATGCATGGTTGTATGGGTGAGTGAGAGGGTATATGAGTAGTTATAATGGTGAGTCAGTGAGTGCATGAGTGGATCCATGGGTGCGTGAGTGCTTGAGTGGCTGTATGGTTGAGTGAGTGAGTGCATGAATGGGTGTGTGGGTGAGTGACTGGGTGCATGACTAACTGCATGGGTGTGTGACTGTGTGCATGACTAGCTGTATGGATGACTGATCAGGTGAATGAATAGCTGTATGGGGGAGTTAATGACTAGGTGTATGGGTGAGTGAGAGCATCATTGACTATATGGGTGAGTGACTGGGTACATGACTAGCTGTATAGGTGAGTGATAGGGTGAGTGAGTAGCTGTATGGGTGAGTGAACGGATGTATGAATGACTGTATGGGTGAGTGAGAGGGTGCATGAGTGGTTGTATGGGTAAGTGAGTGGGTGCATGAATGGGTCTGTGGGTGAGTGAGAGACTGCTTGAGTGCTTCTATGGGTGAACCAGTGAATGCATGATTGGCTGTATGGGTGAGTGAGAGGATGCATGACTAGCTGTACGCATGGTTGATAGGGTGTGTGAGTAGCTGTATGAGAAAGTGAGAGGGTTTATGAGTGACTGTATGGTTGAATGATAGTGTGTGTGGGTAGCTGTATGGATGAGTGAGACAGGGTGTGAGTGATTGTATGGGTGAGTTAGAGGGTGCATGAGGGATTGTAGGGGTTAGAGGGTGCATGAGTGGGTCTATGGGTGAGTGAGAGAGTGCAAGAGTGCTTGTATGGGTGAGTCACTGGGTGCATGGGTGGGTGTATGGGTGAGTGAGTGGATGAGGTTTTGTATGGGTGAGTGTCTGGGTGCATGACTAGCTGTATGAGTGACTGATAGGGTGTGTGAGTAGTTGTATGGGTGAGTGAGTGGGGCATGAGTGTCTGTATGAGTGAGTGACAGAGTGTGTGATTAGCTGTATGGGTGCTTGTGTGGTTGTATTGGTGAGGGGGAGGGTATATTAGTGGTTATAATGGTGAGTCATTGAGTACATGAGTGGGTCTTTGGGTGAGTGAGTGCTTGAGTGGCTGTAGGGGTGAGTTAGTGGGTGCATGAGTTGGGGTATGGGTGAGTGAGAGAGTGCATGAGTAGTTCTGTGGGTGAGTTAGTGGGTGCATGAGTGACTGAGTGCTGAAGTGGTGTACGGATATGTGTGTGAGTGCATCAGTGGTGTATGGATGAGTGAGTTAGTGCATGAGTAGTGTATGGGGGATTGAGTGCATGAGTGCCGTATGGGTGAGTGACAGCATGAGTGGTTGTATGAGTGAGTGATTGTGTGCATGACTAACTATATGAGTGAGTGATAGGGTGTGTAAGTAGTTGCATGGGTGAGTGAGAGGGTGTGTGAGTGGTTTTATGGGTGAGTGAATGAGAGGCTGTATGGGTGACTGATAGGGTGCACGAGTAGCTGTATGGGTGAGTGACTGGGTGGATGACTAACTGTATGGGTGAGTGATAGGTACATGAGTAGCTGTATTGGTGAGTGAGAGACTGTATGAGTGACTGTATGGGTGAGTGATAGGATGCTTTAGTGACTGTATGGGTGAGTGAGTGGGTGTATGAGTGATTATTCGGTGATAAAGAGCATATATGATAAGTGGGTGCTTGAGTGGGTGTATGGATGAGTGAGAGAGTGCATGAATGCTTGTATGGGTGAGTCACTGAGTGCATGGTGGGTGTATAGGTGAGAGTGTGCATGAGTGGTTGTGTGGGTGAGTGAGTGGGTGTGTGAGTGGCTGCATGGGTGAGTGATAGGGTGTGTTAGTAGCTGTATGGGCATGAAAATAAGTGTGTGCATGCTTGTATGGTTGAGTCAAAGGGTGTATGAATGGTTATGTGGGTGAGTCAGTGAGTGCATAAGTAGGTTTACGGGTGAATGACAGCATGAGTGGCTGTATAGCAGAGTGACTGGCTGCATGACTAGCTGTATGTCTGAGTGACTGGCTGCATGGGTGACTGATAGGGTGCACGAGTAGCTGTATGGGTGAGTGACTGGGTGGATAACTAACTGTATGGGTGAGTGATAGGTACATGAGTAGCTGTATTGGTGAGTGATAGGATGCTTTAGTGACTGTATGGATACGTGAGTTGCTGCATGAGTGATTGTATGGGTAAGTGAGAGAGTGCATGAGTGGTTGTACAGGTATGTGAGTGGGTGTATGAGGTGCTGTATGGGTGAGTGATAGGGTGCATGAGTAGTTGTATGGCTGGGTGAGTGAATGAATGAATGATTATATGAGTGAGTGAGAGGATGTATGAGTAGTTATATGGGTAAGCGAGTGGGTGCATGATTGTGTCTATGGGTGAGTGAGTGAGTGAGTGCATGAGTGGTGTATGGGTAAATGAGTGTACCAGTGGTGTATAGATGGGTTTATGACTGTATGAGTGCTGTATGTGTGAGTCAGTGATAGTGTTATAAGTTGAGGTCTCTAGTTGGCAGAGGTATGCACCTTGTCCAAGTAGGGACCACAATCCTACTCGGGGTAAGTCACAACACAATCCAAATTATCCTGTATTCACCCTCAGGTAGCTTGGCACAGAGCAGGCAGGCTTAATTTAGAAGCCAATGTGTAAAGTATTTGTGCAATAACTCATATAGTAACACAGTAAAAACACCACAAAAAGTACTCAACACGAGTTTAGAAACATAGACAATATTTATCTGAATAAAATAAGATCAAAACGACACAAATGCAATATGCACAAGTCAAGATATCACTTTTTAAAGGTTTAAATGACCCTCAATCCTTAAAAATCAGAGGTTATATCCTTGTAACACACAGTACCTGGAATGCGTCAAAAATAACAAAGCATGGGGGTCGCAGAGGAGGAGATGTGTTGAAAAATAGGGTGCTGCATCGGATTTTCTGGTGCTGCACAGACCATGAGCTGCAAGGTGATGTGCTGATGTCCAAGAGCGCAGCCTTGGTTTTTCACTGCAATGCGGGAATATTTTGACACTCAGGGACGATGCGTTAAAAATTCTTGACGTGTTAGTAGAAGCAGCAGGTGCTGCGTCGATCCGGTAGGCGATGCAGTGATGTTTCCACCTCGAGGTAGGCGCTGCATCGATTTCTGCAGGCATTACATTAATTTTCCGACACACAAGGATTTTCTTCTCTGGGGTGAATTCTTTGTGGCCCTGAGACTTCAGAACAGGAGGCAAGCTCAATCCAAGCCCTTGGAGAGCACTTGTGGGAAGGCAGAGTCTTCCAGCAAAGTCAGAGGCCAGCAGGCAACAGGGCAACAGGCAGGGCAGCAGCCCTTCTCAGCAAAGCAGTCCAGATGAGTCCTTTGGGCTGCCAGGCAGTCACCTTGACAGAGTCCAGGTGTACATCCAGAAGTATCTGATTCGATGGGGTCAGAGACTCAGTATATATACCCAAAGGTGCCTTTGAATTTGGGGAAACTCCAAAGAGTGGTTTTGAAGTGCACATGTTCCCCTTTCAGCCCGGTCCTGTCTGCCAGGATCCTTGTGGGGGTATCAGTCCTTTGTGTGAGGGAAGGCCACTGACCTTTGAAGTGTGATAGAGAGCCCCTCCACCCTTTCTGCCCAGGGAAACTCATTCAGTATACAGATGAATGCAGATGTGACTAAGGGCCTGATTCTAACTTTGGAGGACGGTGTTAAACCGTCCCAAAAGTGGCGGATATACCACCTACCGTATTACGAGTCCATTATATCCTATGGAACTCGTAATACTGTAGGTGGTATATCCGCCACTTTTGGGACGGTTTAACACCGTCCTCCAAAGTGAGAATCAGGCCCTAAATGTCCTGTGTTTATGGCTGTCTGGGTGGAATGCACCAGGGGAGCTGTCAATCAGTACAGACCAGACATGGATTGGAGAAAGGCTGTCAGGCACAGTGGCATTTCTAAAATAGTAATATTAAATCCAACTTCACCAGTGAGAAGGAGTTTCTATTACCATTCTGGCTATATTAAATATGAAAGAGCTACTCCTTCCAGATCAGAATCTACCACGTAAACGTATATGAGGGAGGTTCTAATGCTGGTCTATAAGAGGAGCATGCCTCACAGTAGTGGAAAATGAATTTGTGTGTTTTTCACTACCAGGATATGTAAAACACATAAGTACATGTCCTGCCTTTTACTTACACAGTACCCTGCCCTATGGGTTACCTAGGGCGTACCTTAGGGGTGACAAATGTAGAAAAAGGGAGTTTAAGGTTTGGCAAGTAGTTTTAAACGCCAAGTCAAAGTGGCAGTGAAACTGCACACACAGGCCTTGCAATGGCAGACCTGAGGCATGGGTAAGGGGCTACTTATGTGGGTTGCACAATCATTGCTGCAGGCCCACTAGTTGCATTTAATTTACATGCCCTGGGCACCTCTAGTACACTTTACTAAGGCCTTACAAATAAATCAAATATGCCAATTAGGCAGGAACCAATATTACCATGTTTAGGGGAGAGAGCACATACACTTTAGCACTGGTCAGTAGTGGTAAAGTGTGCCGAGTCAGACAAATGAAGGGAGGCAAGCAAAAAGTTGGGGGATGGCCACCCTAAGGCTGTCAGGTCTAGCAGTGCATATCTGTGTGAATGAGTGAGTGAGTGTATAAGTGGTGTATGTACAGTTGTGTAAGTGTTTGCATGGGAGTGACTGCATGTTTGTGTCAGGTACTGTATGGGTGAGTGGCAAGAAAACAAACTGCTAGCAACACATATGAAATACTGTCTGTGGAAGAAGACTGTCTCCATAAGTATCTGAAAGAAATATTTGTCTGCCACTACAAGTATCTTCACAGATGTGATGACATGTCTCCAAACACTGTTGAAAAAGAAAAATAACATAAATATAAGTTGGTATAATGTTTATGAGAGCTCGGAAACACAATAGTATACATTACTTATCCTGTAACAGTATCTCACATTTTAGGAAAACATTTTATTTCACCTCTTTCCTTTTCTCAGCCTTTATACTGGTACATGTAAATGGAGAACAGTGGGGAAAACAATCATATATACTGTAGAAAAAAAAACATAACTCCACATAACTTCACTACAAATAAGTGATACTGTGAATTGCACTCACTACATTTTGTAAATTATTTAATTAAGCCACACTTACTACAGAAAAGAAAAGACTGTGGGGGTGATTCCAACCCTGGCGGTCCGAGACCGCCAGGGTTGGGGACCGCGGGAGCACCGCCAACAGGCTGGCGGTGCTCCCATGGGCATTCTGACCACGGCGGTACAGCCGCGGTCAGAAACGGAAAACCGGCGGTGTACAGCCGGTTTCCCGCTGCCCTGGGGAATCCTCCAGCTGCGCCGCCATGGGGATTCCGACCCCCATACCGCCATCCTGTTCCTGGCGGTTTTGGCCGCCAGGAACAGGATGGCGGTATGGGGTGTCGTGGGGCCCCTGGGGGCCCCTGCAGTGCCCATGCCAATGGCATGGGCACTGCAGGGGCCCCCGTAACAGGGCCCCACAAAGATTTTCAGTGTCTGCCATGCAGACACTGAAGATCGCGACGGGTGCAAATGCACCCGTCGCACCCCTTCCACTCCACCGGCTCCATTCGGAGCCGGCATCCTCATGGAAGGGTGTCCTCATGGAAGGCTGGCGGGCGGCCTTCTGGCGGTCGCCCGCCAGCCCAGCGGGAAACCCAGAAAAACCGCGGCGGTCTTCTGACCGCGCAGCGGTATTCTGGCAGCTCCCGCCGGCCCTGCGGTTACCGCGGCCGGCGGGAGTCAGAATGACCCCCTGTATGTTAAATACATTTCAGTTATTGTTATACCTGGTACAAACGTATGAACATATATAATCCATATTGGAATTTTCCACATCACCCATGATAGGCCAAATGATGTCTTAATCAATGATAATGCACATAATGCGGATGAGATATATTAATTTTCTTCTAGAAATTATATGAAGATATTTCATCCACACTTCATTTTCGATATACCTTTGTCGACATCACTAATGACAAGCCGAATGATTTGTTAAATAGTGATGATCCACGTAGAGAGAAGATCATAGAGTCATTTTCTGCCAAAAATCCTCTGAAGATATTCCATCCACACTTCATTTTTGGATATCCTTTTGTTGCCATCACACCTAATAGGCAGATGGATTTCCTAAATATTGATTATCCATGTGGAGAGAAAACCTTACCAGAAATCCTTTGAACACACTTCATTCACCCTTTTTTCAAAACATGACCACTGATAGACTGATGATATGGAAGCAGTAATGATCCACATAGACAGAAGACGGTATCTCATATCTGTTTCCAGAAACTCTTCTTAGAGCTTTGGCTGCATAAATAATAGGTAAGAGTTAGGAGGTTTGAAAGGTAGTTTTTGTTTGACTTGCAGATTGCTGTCATTGCACTTCGTCCATCCAGTCCAACTCTTTAAATATACAGCATAATGTTGAGATGTAATTTTAAGGCCTTTATGGAAGATGATAGTCAAAGTACAGTACGTTATCCCAGAAATTCATATATGTCCAGCTTTAAAGTTTGTAACCTCAGTGTCCAATTTTGATCTATCTGCACTGCATCATTGAAACTATGATGTATGTACCACTTCTCGGTATAAGCAGTGTGGACAATACATTTGATTTACAACTTGGACAGGTCATATTTTGGTTACTCTTTTTTATTAGTTTATCAAAAGACACACTTTTAGATTCTCATGGTTAAGTAGAGAAATCGCTCAGATTGGATTTCAGTGCTAGACTAGAACTAGCAATCCTCACACTCATGGTTCCATGTATAACTCAGTCCAAATATGTCATCAGTATTTACTTCCTCTTCTTCTAAAACTCCAAGGATCACCATAATAAATACCTGTGCATCTTGCTGAACATTTAGAGTAAATACTACAGAGCCACTATATTTTTGTCTACTAGTTCCCGAATGCCTGAAGCAGAATGTATTACATTTCTGTCATGAGATAAGTGTTGAAGGCAATGGAATAGTGCCCTGCACAATGTGTTCCGTGTTTTTTCTTGAATTACATTTGAAACATGTGGTAGATGGAAAAGAACATTGAGAACAACATTAGCATAGCGGTTTAAATCATTAGTGTTATCCAACTTGAAACCTACAATAAATCCATCATTTTTCAATTTTCCTTTCTTGACACGTTTTTGTTTAGCCTTTGCCAATATTCGTTGGTGCCACATTGGCACGCCATTAAATGAATCAAGTTTTCGTCCTTTTCTTGAACTTTGACAACAAAATCTCCTGCAGAGTGCTTTTGAAGATGAACTCCTATTTTTAGAATGTGATTTACTGCATACGAAAGTCCAGACAAGTCACTCTCAGATAGAGGTGAATTATGTATGTGATACTATGTCTGAATCTTGAATATTCTGAATATAATTCTGTTGATCGGTATTCAGTTGCCAGGAAACAAATGGGGAAAACAGCAAGCCACTAAATTTTCTTCTTGCCCACTCATGAGAGCTCCCCTTACTTGTTTCATTTGAAACAGCTTAATAGCATCACCAATGACTTCTTTGGAATGTATCGAATGGATGCTGTCATGCTCATTAATTGGTTCTGATCGGGATCAATCCACTTTTTCTACTTGTCCGCTTGCTGGCAAACTGCCATCTTCCACATTTGCTGCATCATGTTCAACATCAACATTTTTATAATGAACATTTTTTTGCACCAGGCATAATATTGCTTCTTTTACTTTATAAATATCAGCTAACTCTTGCCAAATTGTTTTATTCTTAGTTGGCACACCATTTACAAGAATAATAAGTGGCTCATCAGTCTATTTGTCTACCCCTACAGTTTCAATATTTTTCTTAAAGTCCAATGGCAAATGCAATACTCTTCCTTCAAGGCCTTTCTGTAACTCTGTTGAATGGAATTTACCTGTTTATGGTTCTAAACGTATAATTGCTTGAAATGGATATACAGATTATATAAGAATTGATTCATAGACATTTAATTCTCGTTGTTGTTCTGGAAGTCACAAGTTCCACCCTGTTATGTACTGCTCTAGCTGATGTTTTCTAATCCTCTAACTTATCATAGCAGTACTTCCATATAACCTGCTTCATGGACAAGTCAAACCGCTCCTCTAAAAAGAAATAGGCAGTAAAATCTTGCAACTTTTCTCTGTTTTCCCCTTCAGTTTTTAAAAATACATCTACATTTCATGTTTGACTTTTGTAGTGAATGCGTCAACAACAAATACAAACAGTTTGGTTTTTCAGAACAAGCTTGTTCAAAAGTCTCAGTAGTCATACTAGTGCTCAGTTCCTCAATACCTGTAGCTACAAATTCCTCGTTCTCCTTAGAATCCTCTTCAGAGCCAAAACTGCACATCCTCACATTTCTACCTCTCCTCCTGTGCTATGCAAAAGTACTCTATTCATTTCTCCTAAACATAAGGCTGGAGTCTTCACATACTAAAATCTCCTAACTAAATTCCATATTTTTGAGTGGTGAACTGCCAATATTCTAAAGTGATGCAAGGTGCTTTGGTACACTTTCATTGATAGACATGCCAATGAATGTCCTTGTCAATTTCTATGCATGGATCTAATCCTTATAAAATTTAATTATTTTGCGTCAGACTTCTGCATTGAAACACATACAAAAGTTTGTATTAAATCAATATATTTCTGCAGAATACTACAAATACTGCTACAGTTCCATTTGTAAACAGGGCCCTGTCTATGCCTTCCCTGAACCTCTTCAGCTGTCACCTCTTCCACATTTCTAGGAACAATCCCTTATTTATTAACATGACTGCCATCCTTCATCTCATAACATCATCTAGTTTAATCAACTGCATTCAGTAATGTGTTCTCTTGAAAATAACCTTCTTCATAAAAGAAAGGTTCTGTCCTGGAGATAAGCTTCCATTTGCCACTAAGGATTTTACAAAAATTACTTTTATTAACAAGTCTTTTCCTTTGGCTGCACCTCTTCATACCCAGCACTGTCTTATCCAGTGTTCTGATTCTAGTGAGAATGAAAATAAAAAGCTTCCTCTTTAAGGTAAATGCCTTAACAACTACAGCCTCAACACATTCTTTTTTGTTTCACAACTTCTCTTCTCCTTTTGTATTGCTTCATAGTTTTAATAAGATTCTGAATACCCTTGGCATGGAACATTTTAACTCTAATTTCTTTAAACTGTTGCTGCCTTCTGGTTCAGCTATCTGCTTTCTTCATTGATTTCTTGCTTCTAATCTGACATTTTTTACTTGTATGGCTGATTTCAAAGGCTCCTTTTTATGTTCTTGATTTTGCAAACTTTTGAGTTTCCCACATATAATTTTTGGTTTTCTTACCAGCAGCTCTTTTCAAATTATGTACATTGTCCACATGTTCTTTTCATTTCACTATCCTCAGTTTCTTTTGTGATTTTTTTTGCATTTTAGAAGTATCTTTCAATGCAGAAAGAGATCTCTGAAATACAAATATATTGCAACATGTTTACATTTTCATCATATACTGTTCATTTATATATTACAAGAATTTAAACCTAACACAAGCAATTGAATCACTATGTTCTCTGCACCCTACAGCTGTTAGTTTTCAAGTTTAACCCCTCCACTGCCAGGTCTTTTCCCCCTCAGGTGGCAGGCCTTTTTTTTACTATTTGGGGCAGTTCGCGCTTAGGCCCTCATAACTTTTCATCCAACTAAGCTACCCCACCAAATTTGCATCCTTTTTTCCAACATCCTAGGGATTCTAGAGGTACTCAGAGTTTGTGGGTTCCCCTGGAGGAGACCATAAAATTAGCCAAAATACAGCATTTTTTTTTTTTTTTTAAACAATGGAAAAGGGCTGCGGAAGAAGGCTTGAGTTTTTTTTTCCCTGAAAATGGCATTAACAAAGTGGTTTTGCTGCTAAAATCACCATATTCCCAGCTTTCAGGAACAGGCAGGCTTGAATAAAAAAAAACAATTTTTCAACACAATTTTTGCATTTTACTGGGACATACCCCATTTTTACTATTTTTGTGCTTTTAGCCTCTTTCCAGTTAGTGACAGAAATGGGTGTGAAACCAGTGCAGGATCCAGAAAAGCTAAATATTTCTGAAAAGTAGACAAAATTCTGAATTCAGCAAGGGGTCATTTGTGTAAATCAAATAGGTTTTCCTGCAGAAAATAACAGCTGAATTAAAAAAAATATTGAAATGGGGGTAAAAACAACAGCAATTTTTCTCCACATTTTGCTCTGTAACTTTTTCCTGCGATGTCAGATATTCAAAAGCAATATACCGTTACCTCTGGTGGACTCTTCTGGTTGCAGGGATATATAGGGCTTGTAGGTTCATCAAGAACCCTAGGTACCCAGAGCCAATAAAGGAGCTGCAACTTGCAATGGGATTTCATTGTATATCGGGTATACAGCAATTAATTTGGTGAAATATTAAGAGTGAAAAATAGGTATCAAGGAAACCTTTGTATCTCCAAAATGGGCACAAGATAAGGTATTGAGAAGCAGTGGTTATTTACAGATCTCTGAATTCCAGGGTCCCCATACTAGCATTTGAATTGCAGGGCATTTCTCAAATAGATGTATTTTTTACACACTGTCTTAGATTTGGAAGGAAAAAATGTAGAGAAAGACATGGGACAATAACACTTGTTCTTCTATTCTGTGTTCCCCCAGGTCTCCCGATAGAAATGGTACCTCACGTGTGTGGGTAGGCCTAGTGCCCGCGGCAGAAAACACAACATGGACACATCACATTTTTACATTGAAATCTGATGTGTTGTTTGCAAAGTGCCTAGCTGTAGATTTTGGCCTCTAGCTCAGCCGGCACCTAGGGAAACCTACCAAACCTGTGCATTTTGAAAACTAGACACCTAGGGGAATCCAGGATGGGATGACTTGTGGGGCTCGCACCAGGTTCTGTTACCCAGAATCCTATGCAAACATCAACATTTGGCAAAAAAACACTTTTTCCTCACATTTTGGTTACAGAAAGTTCTGGAATCTGAGAGGAGCCATAGATTTCCCTCCATCCAGCATTCCCCCAAGTCTCCAGATAAAAATGGTACCTCACTTGTGTGGGTAGACCTAGTGCCCGCGACAGGGAATGCCCCAAAATAAAACGTGGACACATCACATTTTTACATCGACAACTGACATATTTTTTGCAAAGTGCCTAGTTATGGATTTTGGCCTCTAGCTCATCCGGCACCTATGAAAAGCTAGCAAACCTGGACATTTCTGAAAACTAGACACATAGGGAAACCCAGGATGAAGTAACTTGTGGTGCTCACACCAGGTTCTGTTACCCAGAATCCTTCGCAAACCTCCACATGTGGCAAAAAAAAACTTTTTCCTCACATTTTGGTGCTGCAAAGTTCTGGAATCTGAGGGGAGCCACAAACTTCCTTCTACCCAGCGTTCCCCCAGATCTCCAGATAAAAACAGTACCTAGTGCCCACAACAGGAAATGCCCCAAAACTATATGTAGACACATCAAAATTATCAAAGTCAAAGCTACCTGTTTTTGTGGGGGGAAGGCATCTGCGTTTTTGGCCCTGGACTCATCAGCCATCTAGGGAAACCTACCAAACCCAAACATTTCTGAAAACTAGACCCCGAAGGAGTCCAGGGAGGTGTGACTTGCGTAGATCCCCCTGTGTTTTTTTACCCAGAATCCTCAGCAAACCTCAAATTTAGCTAAAAAATCAGATTTTCCCCATATTTTTGTGTGGGATCACTGCACCGGGACAAGTTTCATACCACCCAACGTTCCCCTCAGTCTCCCGGTACAAATGATTCCTCACTTGTGTAGGTGGGCCAAGTGCCTGTGACAGGAAAGAGCCAAAACATGTCGAAAGTGAGGGGGAACCAAAACGGGTCCAAAAGGGCAGTTTGAAAAAAAAAATGTTTAGGCTGACAAGTGGGGCTGAATTTTTATCGGTATAAATTCGACAGTGCTGGGTGGTAGGAATTTTGTGGATTCCTGCAGATTACCGAAGGTTCTCGCACAAAAATGTGGAAAAAATGTGTGATTTAAAGCAAATTTGGAGGTTTGCAGGGCATTGTGGTTAAGAAAATAGTGCAGGGTGCATGTGCAGCACATCACCGAGGACTCACCCAAATGTTTACTTTTCAGATGTGTTTAGGTCTCGTAGATTTTTCTAGATGGAAGCGTCCAAAAGTCCAAAAAGTGCAGCTCTAGCCAGTCCATTGACCAGCCCACCACATCCGCTGCAGCTAGTGGACAGGAGGCCCCTCCACAGGACCCACAGGCTATCAGCACCTCTCCCCCTGCAGAAGGTGAACCACCCAACAAACGTTCCCTGCGAACCAGACAGAAGCTAGAGACACTTGCCAAGACCAAGACCACCACCAAGAAATGAGACTCTCCTGATTGTACCCCTTGTGTCCCACCCTGTCACCTTGTCCACTTTGAACTGCCTTTGCTCCCCTTCCTATGGCCCCTTGGACAGTGGACCTGTGCTACAAACAGACTGGAACAATACCCTGGGCTTTCCTCCACCATCACCCCATTCTATTGCACGTTACCTTCAATTTTATAGCACTACAATAAACACCCTTGAACACAATTTGAGTAACACTGTTTTATGTGTCTTATGTGTGTATTTGTGGGAACAGTCACATCGAGTGAAAATGATCTGAACACTGTGATAGCTAACAAATAATGACCTGGAACTGTCTGTAGTGAGCACATCAGGATAATGTTGTCATATCACCAACATCTGGAAAATGAGAACCCATAGGTGACAGTAAGTTGAGATGCAAAGGAAGTGAATGCTATCATGCCACAGGCACACAGATAATTCAGTAGTCAGAGTAATGATCAGTTCCACTGTCTCACCTGTGTGTCATTGGAAGTATTGTCGTATAACTGATGTTCTGTTGTCCTCATCCTCATCCTCTGCCTCCTCATCCTCACTGTCCTTAGGGTCCACTGCTGCCACAGTGTCATCTCCAGTCCCCTCCTCCTGCAGAAAAGGCACATGTTGTCTGAGGGCCAGGTTGTGTAACATGCAGCATGCCATTACTATCTGGCAGGTGCTTTTGGGTGAGTAGCACAGGGATCCAACTGTCAGAAGGAGGCACCTGAACCTGGCCTTCAGGAGGCCAAAACTCCGCTCGATTATTCTTCTTGTTCGCCCATGTGCCTCATTATAACGGTCCTCAGCCCCTGTCCTGCCATTCATCACAGGGGTCAGCAGCCACGATAGGTTTGGGTAGCCAGAGTCACCTGAAAGTATTGAGGGACAACATTTAGGGGGTCATTCCAACCCTGGTGGTCGGTGTTAAAGCGGCGGCCAACCCGCCAACAGGCAGGCGGTAAAAAAAATGGAATTCTGACCCTGGCGGAAACCGCCAACAGAGACCGCCACTTTAACACTCCGACCGCCACGGCGGGACAAACAAACAGCGCGGCGGTCACCGCCAACAGACAGGCGGGAGACAATGTACCGCCCACCATATCACAACCCACCAATCCGTCACCTTTTCTGGGGCGGTAGCCCCGCTGATAAAAACACGGCGGAAACAGCCATTACGAACGGAAAACGCTCACCTCTACACACTCCACGAGGAATCTGGACAGCGTGTAACCCAAACTACACATCCTACCAGCTATTGTCTTCCTGCTCCTCTACCAGGAGCACGAACGCCGGCGCAGAAGACAACGGTGAGTACTGCACCTACGACACAGGGGAGGGGGGAGGCAAAAAATTACGGGGACACACATACGCGACACACCCATCTTCACCCTCACCCACAACTACATCAATGCAGAGCAACAACTCAGAGTGACACCCCCAAACCCCCCGGAAGAATGCAAAGACAAAATAAAATGATCATGAAATTTGAAGTATATTGTACGGCTAAGTAAAAAAATATATCAAACATCTATAACTATATATACATATGTAAATTGTCCTGTCCAAATTGGGTATCAGCCATTGTTCGTGGGCCAATGGGCCTAAACACATGGGCAAAGCCCACACAGGATACCCGACTCCAATGGAGAGAACACTGCAGGGGCATCAGATAGCAAAACTACAGGCACCTCAGGGGGAAGGGAAGGGGGGGCACCTCAGCCAGATGAGTCCACGACGCCAGATCCACGAGGGGCCTCCATGGCCACTGTTCAATCCTGGGGAGTGCAAAGCCACAGTCTCACAAGTCTCTACAGTGGGTGGATTGCCCACTGTGCCATCCTGGGGAGTGCAAAGCCACAGTCTCACAAGTCTCTACAGTGGGTGGATTGCCCACTGTGCCATCCTGAGGAGTGCAAAGCCACAGTCTCACAAGTCTCTACAGTGGGTGGATTGCCCACTGTGCCATCCTGGGGAGTGCAAAGCCACAGTCTCACAAGTGGATTACAGACTCCACTGGTTCTGGAGGAGGCATGGTGCCCAGAGTGCTTCGTGCAGCCCTGTCCGACACAGATGCGGGCCTGCCCCTTCTGCCAATGGGCCAGCGGTGCTTGAGACGGCGGTGCCCACCGGAGCGGTGCAGAGACGGCGGTGCCCAGCGGAGCGGTGCAGAGACGGCGGTGCCCAGTGGAGCGGTGCCTGAGTTGAAGGGCCAAGCGGAGCGGTGCTTGAGATGAAGGGCCCAGCGGAGCGGTGCAGAGACGGCGGTGCCCAGCGGAGCGGTGCTTGAGATGAAGGGCCCAGTGGAGCGGTGCAGAGACGGCGGTGCCCAGCGGAGCGGTGCTTGAGATGAAGGGCCCAGCGGAGTGGTGCAGGGACGGTGGTGCCCAGCGGAGCAGTGCTTGAGTTGAGGGGCCCAGCGGAACGGTGCTTGAGATGAAGGGCCCAGCGGAGCGGTGCAGAGACGGCGGTGCCCAGCGGAGCAGTGCCTAGCGGAGCGGTGCCTGAGTTGAAGGGCCCAGCGGAGCGGTGCTTGAGATGAAGGGCCCAGCGGAGCGGTGCAGAGACGGCGGTGCCCAGCGGAGCGGTGCTTGAGATGAAGGGCCCAGCGGAGCGGTGCAGAGACGGCGGTGCCCAGCGGAGCGGTGCTTGAGATGAAGGGCCCAGCGGAGCGGTGCAGAGACGGCGGTGCCCAGCGGTGCAGTGCATGAGTTGAAGGGCCCAGCGGAGCGGTGCTTGAGATGAAGGGCCCAGCGGAGCGGTGCAGAGACGGCGGTGCCCAGCGGAGCGGTGCCTGAGTTGAAGGGCCCAGCGGAGCGGTGCTTGAGATGAAGGGCGCAGCGGAGCGGTGCAGAGACGGCGGTGCCCAGCGGAGCGGTGCTTGAGATGAAGGGCCCAGCGGAGCGGTGCAGAGATGGCGGTGCCCAGCGGAGCGGTGCTTGAGATGAAGGGCCCAGCGGAGCGGTGTAGGGACGGCGGTGCCCAGCGGAGCGATGCTTGAGGTGAAGGGCCCAGCAGAGCGGTGCAGAGACGGCGGTGCCCAGCGGAGTGGTGCCTGAGTTGAAGGGCCCAGCGGAGCGGTGCTTGAGATGAAGGGCCCAGCGGAGCGGTGCAGAGACGGCGGTGCCCAGCGGAGCGGTGCTTGCGATGAAGGGCCCAGCGGAGCGGTGCAGAGACGGCGGTGCCCAGTGGAGCGGTGCTTGAGATGAAGGGCCCAGCGGAGCGGTGCAGAGATGGCGGTGCCCAGCGGAGCGGTGCTTGAGTTGAAGGGCCCAGCGGAGCGGTTCTTGACTTGAAGGGCCCTGTTCAGCAGTGCTTGACTTGAAGGGCCCTGTTCAGCGGTTCTTGAGATGGCAGTGCCCTGTTCAGCGGTTCTTGACTTGAAGGGCCCTGTTCAGCGGTTCTTGAGATGGCGGTGCCCTGTTCAGCGGTTCTTGACTTGAAGGGCCCTGTTCAGCGGTTCTTGAGATGGCGGTGCCCTGTTCAGCGGTTCTTGACTTGAAGGGCCCTGTTCAGCGGTTCTTGAGACGGCGGTGCCCTGTTCAGCGGTGCTTTACTTGAAGGGCCCTGTTCAGCGGTTCTTGACTTGAAGGGCCCTGTTCAGCAGTTCTTGACTTGAAGGGCCCTGTTCAGCGGTGCTTGACTTGAAGGGCCCTATTCAGCGGTGCTTGACATGTGTGTCCAGGTCACCAGATCCGGCCATTACATGGATTTCACTCGCCACCTGACATGTGGCTGCCGGGCCCTTTTTGCACATCTGTCTTCTCGCTTGCGGGGCCCTCCTGTGCTGCCGTCCCGAGCCCGTGGGTGTCCTCCTGCACACCTGGAATGGGGCTGGTGGGGCCCTCCTGGGCAGCTCGCCTGCTGCCGGACTTGTCGGGCGTGCTGCCCTTGCCACCCTTCCCTGCTCGTCTGTGGCCCTTTCCTCCCTTTGGCAGTGTGCCAGGTGGCACCCCACTCCCTGACAGTGCAAGGGTAGTGCTTTTGGAGCCTGCTGTCTTTGGCCTGTCGCGCCGGGCACTGGCTTTCTTGGCTTTTTTTTCAGGGGGTGGGCTGGCCGTCTCTTTACTCCTGGCAGAAGTAGCTGGCCTTTAAGGTGGTGGACTCCAAAATCCTTGGACTATTGTCTTTGTAGGTCCAGGTTTTGTGGTGGCTGAGGTGCTGATTGGAGTCTTAAGAGATGGAGGGGGTGGGTCAGTTGTTGGAAAGAGGTCAAGGTTGGAAAGGAAAATCAATTTAGAAAGACAGGGACGGGTAGTTGTAGTGGGTATGGGAGTGGAGGAAGAGGATGTGGTTGTAGGAGAGTGAAGTCTGGTGTCTTTGGGTGCAGGTGCTTGTGCTGGAGGCTGTCATGAGGTGGATGGCTGTTGGGTGGGTGGCTGACTGCGTTTGTGTGGTTTGGAAGAGGGGGTGACAGACACACTGGGAGAGGACACAGGGGACGTGTAAATAGTAGTGGGGGTGGTGACTGCACGTGTGCGGAGTGTTCTGGTGGGTGTGCTGGTGATGGACGTAGTGGCTGAAGATGTGGTGCATGCAAGTGTGAGTGGAGACGTCACAGGGAGGGAGGAGGGAGACGAGGAGGAGGGGGACACAGAGGAGGCAGTGGCTGTTGGCATGTCTGCATGTGGATGTTGCTTGGGTGAATGCTTGTGTGATGTGTGGTGCTTATGTCTGGATGAGCTTCCCTTGGGTGTTGAGGTGTGTGCAGGCAGGTCTGTAGGTGTGTCTGGGATAGGCAGAGGTACAGGGGAGTGGGACTGGGTTGAGGAAGTTGGAGGAGGGAGGCAGGAGACAGGGACAATGGCTGCCGTCAGTGCTGAGGCCAGAGCGTTGAACGATCGCTGATGGGCAGCCTGACCCGAATGAATGCCCTCCAGGTATGCATTACTCCGGTGCACCTCCCCTTCTACACCCTGGATGGCATTCAAAAGGGTAGACTGTCCAACAATGAGCGTCCTCAGGAGGTCAATGACCTCCTCACTGAGGGCAGCAGGGGTAACTGGGGCAGGGCCTGAGGTGCCTGGGGCGAAGGAGATGCCCACCTTCCTGGGTGAGCGGGCACGGGGCGAAGGCTGAGGGGCTGCTGGGAGGGCGGAGCTGGTGCGCTGGGTGGCGGCTGTACCTGTTGTTGCGGTGGGCACGGATGTTGCCGCCACCACAAGGGAGCTCCCTTCGGAGGACGTGTCTGTGTCGATGGTGTCACCACGTGTCCCCGCTGTGGAGCTCCCCTCGCCCTCCGTCTCACTGGTGAAATCTGAGTCAGTTGCATGGCCCTCCATGGCCATGTGAGATGCAGCTCCCTCGTGCTCCGATGCCACTTCTCCTCCGCCTGATGATGCTAATGCACACATGAACAGGAAAACCACCAAAAAAGGGGGGGGGAGAAACAAAGACATGTTGAGTGCATGCATTGGCGACACCGTTGGCGGAGAGGACAGACACAGAAGCCCCCTGTACTACGCCGCGCACTTGGGGTACACTACTCAATCCGTGGGACATGGCCTACAAGCCTATGGACGACAACTCCGCACATAGGTGACACAGGGCCATAAATAGCTGTACTAGGCAACCTACAGGGCCATGCCTAACGGAGGGGCCTAGCCTACAGAAATCGCCCTGGCCTAGGGATACCCACAGCCCTCCTCCCCCACCCAGACACCTCCAATGTGCGCAAAATCAGCAGAATGTGCTTGTACTCACCCCCTTGTGTCTGCTGTGATGTCCTCACGCGCCCATCCAAATCGGGGTAGGCCACCGCCAGGATCCGGGACATCAGGACATCAGGGGGGTCAAGGTACGACTGGCACCCCTCCTACGTTGAGAGGCCATCCCCAGCAGAGCTTCCGCGGTCTTCCTGCTCCCACGGCGGATTTCCTCCCACCTCTTCCGGCAGTGGGTGCCCCGTCTGTTGTGGACCCCCAGGGTCCGGACGTCCTTGGCGATGGCACGCCAAATGTCGATTTCCTGATGGGCGCTGACCTATGTGACATGTACAGGGGAAGAAAAAAAAAATCATCACCTTCTGCATGCTTGATGTGAGTGGCCCCCCATTCCCACCCTTGCCATGTGGCACATGCTCTCATCTGTCGTTTGATGCATGCCTCATTCGCTCCCCTCCCCACCATCTTTCATTCACCCCACTCAACCCAGGCATTGGCCACAAAGCATGGTCCCAGTGTACTTACCTGTTGGCCTGGAGGACCGTAGAGTAGCGCATACTGGGGGAGGACCCCATCCACGAGTTTCTCCAATTCTTCAGAAGTGAAGGCAGGGGCCCTTTCCCCAGTCGCAGCAGCCATTGTCTCTTCCAGACCGAGGTCACAGCAGCACTTGCAGTATAGGTCCTCTCCTGTGGATGATCAGGTATCGAGTGATTAAGCAGATAGAAAATGGCGGTCACGCCCGCGGCTGTGCGTACCGCGGCGGGGCGTACCGCGGCGGGGCGTACCGCGACCGCCAGCGCACATCGTCATTGGCTCCTGAAACCCATAGGGTTCAATGTTAACTAATGCGGCTTTGCGCCGCGGTCTTCGACCGCCTACGGCCACGGTGTGCCACGCCAGCGCATTGACCTCACATCCCACTGTCGCACTTCACAGGTCAGGCAGCCGCCATTTCAAGGGCCCGCATATCTTAATTTCTACTGCGTCACACATGCCTAGGCCTTGCATCAACACTCATACAAGCCATTCAATGCATTGAGAATCGTGTACTGTGCAAGCTGTGGGAACGTACCTGAGGGTTGATTGACTCTGTGCTCCATGTTGTCCTTCCTAGGCACCGTCCGCTGGGACTTGCGAGGAGATGGAGGAATCTTTCCGTGTACAGACCGCTGGTGGACCTGTCGACAATGGAAGAAAGACATGTCATACTGACATACAGGCTTGACAGAGCCACTATACAGGAACTGTGTGCCCAGCTGGAGCCAGACCTGATGTCACCCATCCGCCAACCCGCAGGGATCCCCCCTCTAGTGCAGGTTCTGTCAGTACTCCATTTTTTGGCAAGTGGGTCATTTCAAACAACAGTGGCCATTTCATCAGGGATGTCTCAGCCTATGTTTTTCAAGGTGTTGTCCAGAGTGTTGTCTGCCCTGCTGAAATACATGCGGAGCTACATTGTTTTCCCTGAGGTGGGCGATTTGGCTACAGTGAAGGGTGATTTCTATGCGCTTGGACATATTCCCAACATCATTGGTGCAATTGATGGGACACATGTTGCTTTGGTCCCCCCCAGCACGAGTGAACAGGTGTACAGGAACAGAAAAAGTTATCATTCCATGAATGTCCAGGTGGTCTGTTTGGCTGACCAGTACATCTCCCATGTAAATGCCAAAGTTCCCTGGGTCAGTGCATGACGTGTACATCATGCAAAATAGCAGCATCCCTTACGTGATGGAACTACTTCAGAGACACCGTGTGTGGCTAATTGGTGACTCTGGTTACCCCAACCTGTCATGGCTACTGACCCCAGTGAGGAATCCCAGGACAAGGGCAGAGGAACGGTACAATGAGGCCCATGGGCGTACTAGGAGGGTGATCGAGCGGACCTTCGACCTCCTGAAGGCCAGGTTTAGGTGCCTCCATATGACAGGTGGATCCCTAGTGTACTCACCAAAGAAGGTGTGCCATATCATCGTGGCCTGCTGTATGCTTTACAACCTGGATTTGCGACGCCAGGTGCCTTTCCTGCAGGAGGATGGTCCAGATGGTGGTGCTGTGGAGCCTGCGGAGAGTGAAGAGGAGGAAGACGAAGAGGACGACACAGCCAACAGGGACACAGTAATACAGCAGTATTTTCAATGACATACAGGTAAGAATCAACACCGGCATTTTACATTTTCTTAAAGTCTCCTGCCTCTCTACTGTCTGAGTTTCCCCCCAGTGTATGTTAACTGAGTTGTGACTTTCCCTTCCAATTTCAGAGATGTGGGCCCCACTCCGTGACCTCTGCTTTGTTTCCCCATGGACTACAGCTGTGTGACAGTGGTATGTTGTCATCACAATGTAACTGGACATTTTGGCACGGTTCTGTGTAATACATTTGTTCAAAAATACAGGCAGACTCCAGATTATTTTTGTGCAATAAGTGTGTTTATTAAAGTGCTCAATTTTGGGAAATGGTTGCAATTCGGTGACGGTGGAGGAATGTCCATGGCAGAGTCCAGATTTTCAGTCTCACAGGTGCATTGTCCATATGCCTGTGGAAGGTGGAGAGGGGCAGTTTAAGGTTGGACAGGGTGACAATGTGGGACAGTGGGATGACAATCAGGGGGTATCCTTTCCTGGCGGGGGTCTTGGCATCCTACTCTGTCTTCTTCCTAGATCTCAGGCCCGCTTGCGGGGTGGTTCTCCTTCTGCAGGGGTTGGGGTTCTGGTGGCCTGTTGTTCTTGTGTCGGGGCCTACTGTCCACTAGCGCCGGCGGAGGTGGTAGCCTGTTCTTGGTCCATGCTAGTGACAGGGGCCCTTTGTGGTGCCACATGGTCCTGCAATGTGCTGACAATCTGATTGAGAGCCACAACGATGGTGCCCATTGCGGAACTGATGTTTCTGAGTTCTTCCCTGAACCCCATAAACTGTTCCTCCTGCAGTACCTGGATCTCCTGGAACCTGGCCAGGACCGTCGCCATCGTCTCCTGGGAGTGGTGGTATGCTCCCATGATGGAGGATAGGGCCTCATGGAGAGTGGGTTCCCTGGGCCTGTCCCCCCCCTGTCGCACAGTAGCCCTCCCAGTTCCCCTGTTTCCCTGCGCCTCTGTCCCCTGGCCCGTGTGCCCACTACCACTGCCCCCAGGTCCCTGTTGTTGTTGGGGTGGTGGGTTAACCTGGGTGCCCTGTAGTGGTGGACACACCGCTGATTGACGTGTCCTGGAGACAGAGGCATGGGCCCGCTGGGTGGGTGCTGTGCTGGTGTTCCCAGAGGGGGGTAGGTCTGCTGTGGCCTGTGGCTGTCTGAGGGGAACCGACTGTCCTGAGGTCCCCGATGGGCCGGGCTGGTCATCTGGGTCCAGGGAGACAGAGCTGCTGTCATCACTGTGGGCCTCTTCTGGGGGTGGAATGGACATTTCTGGACCCTCCTGGGCGGTGTCGTGGCGTTCGGGTCCTGCAGGGGTATAAGAGTATGGGAATTGCTTTTGTGTGTGCCATAGCGTGCAATGGGTGGCTGACCGTGTACCCCAGTGCTGGCATTCCCTTGTGGGGGCTGTTGTGACGGTGGTTTGGGGGGGGATGGGTATGTGCAGTGGGCATGCTTAGGTGATGAGTGTCCATGGTTTGTGGTCGCATGCAGGGCTTGGTGTTGGGATGGGTGGGTTGTGATGGTGAGACATTAGCAAGGAGGATGTGTGATGGGGGTGGGGGGAGGATTTGGCATGCCGGTGGGAGGGGGGGATGAAGTAGTTGAGATTAGACTTACCAGAGTCCATTCCTCCGCCTACTCCTGCGAGGCCCTCAGGATGCAGGATCGCCAAGACCTGTTCCTCCCATGTTGTAAATTCTGGGGGTTGAGGTGGGGCTCCGCCGCCAGTCTTCTGCACCGCGATGTTGTGTCTGGATACCATGGAACGCACCTTCCCCCGTAGGTCGTTCTACCGCTTCCTGATGTCGTCCC
Organism: Pleurodeles waltl; assembly: GCF_031143425.1. NCBI lineage: Eukaryota > Metazoa > Chordata > Amphibia > Caudata > Salamandridae > Pleurodeles > Pleurodeles waltl. The sequence goes on along the minus strand of NC_090439.1, from coordinate 708,429,744 downwards.
CATTTCGTGGATGCTGACCCACAGCGTTGACCCTGTCCACTATTCTTTGCCATAGCTCCATCTTCCTGGCAATGGTGGTGTGCTGCACCTGTGTCCCGAAGAGCTGGGGCTCTACCCGAACTATTTCCTCCACCATGACCCTGAGTTCAGCGTCTGAAAACCTGGGGTGTCTTTGGGGTGCCATGGGGTGGTGTGGAAGAGGTGTGGGGTGATGTTTGTGGTGATGAGTGTGGTGAGTGTGGTGGTGTGTGGTGTTTTGTGCGTGGATGTTGTGTGAGTGATGGTGTAATGTGCCTGTGAATGCTCTGTACTAGCTGGTGGTGTCTCTCTCTGGCCTTAGTCAATAAATGGTGGTCGTAGGGGTTTGTGGGTGATGTGGGTGTGTGTTTTATATTGTGTTGGGTGTGTGGGAGTGGTGTTTGTATGTGTATCAGGTGTGTGTATTTCAAAATGTCCAATGTGGCAGTGTTTTGGAGCTGTGTGTGTATTTTGACCGCGGCGGTGTGTACCGCCAATGGAATACCGCGGTTGAAAGACCGCTGCGTGGATTCGTGGGTCGGAATGGAATGGGCGTATTTCTGTTGCCGTGACGGTGGAGGTTTAGTCATCGCCAGTTTTTCGCTGGCCGTTGGTGTGGCGGACTTTTGTGGATGTCGGGTTTTTGGCGGTTTGCCTGTTGCGGGTCAGAATGACCGTGGCGGTTTACCGCGGCGGTGTTATGGCGGTCTTCTGACCGGCAGTAAGCGCCTTTTACCGGCGAGGTCAGAATGACCCCCTTAGCCTTACACAATCCTATGGGGAGAACACCTGAAGGAATACACTGATATACAGTGGGTGTGGACTCTGGCTCACCTATTAGCCACACCCTGTGTCTCTGTAGTTGTGCCATAACATTTGGGATGCTGCTATTCCTCAGGATTAAGGTGTCATGCACCAACCCAGGATACTTGGCAGTGACGTGGGAGATGTACTGGTCCTCCAGGCACACCATTTGCACATTCAGTGAGTGGAAACTCTTATGATTCCTGAATACCTGTTCATTCTGTCGGGGGGCTTACACAATATGTCTACCATCAATCTCCCCAATTATATTGGGGATATGGCCCATTGCATAGAATCTTGCCTTTACAGTGGCCAAATCTTCCACCTGGGAAAAAGCAATGTAGCTGCACATGTGTTTCACCAGGACAGACAAGACCCTTGCCAGAACAATTGAAAACATTGGCTGTACAGTCCAGCTGCCAAGCCCACTGTCATTTGGAAAGAACCAGTTGCCAGGAATTGGAGCACTGATACCACTTGAACAAGAGGGGTGATCCCAGTGGGGTGGCAGATAGCTGATATCAGGTCAGGCTCCAATTGGGCACACAGCTCTCTGATTGTGGCCCTGTGCAGTCCATAAGTCAGTATAATGTGCCTGTCCTCCAATGTAGCCAAGTCCACAAGGGGTCTGTACACGGGGGTTCGTCTTCTCCTCCCATTCATCTGCAACGGTAGGTATATAAGAGACACAAGAGTGAGTAGGCTGTCACAATGTGAACAATGAAACCACAACCTCAGTGTACATGTTGCATTTATGTGATGGGACAGTGGGAATGGCAAGGTATGTGCAAATCTAGGCAGTGACGTAGTAAAGGTTAATCTGATGGTTGTCCATCACCATGATATGTTGATCGCCTGTCCTGTATGTAAGGACAGGTGAAAGTGAGGTAACTCCGCTGACGTTGTGAGTCGTGTCGGCAGGCGGTCTTGTACCGCCATGCAATTCCTCATTGGATAATATGGGGCTCTATGGAGTGCAGTGGCCAGTGAGGATCTGCGCCGGCAGCAACAGTGTACACCCCTGTGGACATGACTACCATTTTCTACCTTATTCCTCACTTATTTCCTGACCTTCAACAGGAGAACACCTACACTGCGTGTGCTGCTGTGACCTGTGTCTGGAACCTACCTTGGCCTGTGTGACCGGGCACAGGGCCCCTGCCTTCACTTCTGAGGAGTTGGAGCGATTGGTGGATGGGGTCCTACCCCAGTACAGACTGCTGTATGGGCCTTCAGATCAACAGGTGAGTACACCTTGAACACAATGCATGTCGGAAGGATGCATGGAGATGTGTGTGCAAGCATCGTGTCATGGGGGGTGATGTCATGTGGTGGAGTACATGTGTGTGCCAATGGTGAAGGAAACGGGATTGGTGGGCCATATCTGTGACAGACTAGAATGTATGTGTAGTGGTGTCCTCCCGTCTGTATCGCCTCTGCAGGTCAGCACCCATTAAAAGAAGGGATTATGGCGTGCCATCGCCAAGGACGTGCGGACCAGGGGGTCTATGGCAGGTGGGGCACCCACTGTCGGAAACGGTGGGAGGACCTGAGACGCAGGGTATGGAAGACCGCGGAGGCCCAGCTGGGAATGGCCTCCCAATGAGGAAGGGGTGCCTGTCGGAACCTAACCCCCCTGATGGCCCGCATACTGGCGGTGGCCTACCTAGAGCTGGATGGGTGCTTGAGGGCATCACAGCAGCCACAAGGGGGTGAGTACAGTGGCCGTTACAACAATATTTTGTAGGTGGCATGGGATACAGGTGGTGTGTGACAGTGGGTGACCCTTAATGCAAAGCCAGACATTGCAGCATGATCCAGCTCCAGGTTAATGTTTGAAAGGGAAAACAAGGTAACCTAGCGAGGTTGTATTCCATGTCAAACAGGGCTTAGTGGATCCTAGAACATGTGCAGTTGGCGGTGTTTGGCCCTCATCTTGCTGTGGCATCTTGCCAAATCAATGGCAGTGCAATGCATAGTGCTGAATACTGATCCCTGTGTGTAATGGTGCTGTGTGTGCCAACTGTGGTGTTGGAGCAGTAATTGACCCAGTTTTCCCATCCCCCTACTCCCCCCCTTTTTCTTCTGACATGTCCATGTGTGCAATAGTATTATCTGGCAGGGAACCAGTGGGATGGAGGGCGAGGTGAGCACCACAGCGGAGACAAGAGGTGGCAACACAGACTCAGATACCTCCTCCGATGGAAGCTCCCTGGTGGTGGCGGACACCTCTGTGACCACCCCAGATGCAGGTACAGCCCACACCCCTGTACCAGCACTGCCCTCTCAGTAGCCCATCAGCGAGTTGTCCTTGCCCACTCACCCAGGAGGGTGGGCATCTCCTTCACCCCAGGCACCTCAGGCCCTGCCCCAGTGAGCCCTGCTGCCCTGAGTGAGGAGGCTATTGACCTCTTTAAATCCATCTCTGTAGGGCAGTCAACCATTGTGAATGCCATCCAGGGGCTGGCATCCCAGATGCAGCAATGCAATGCATTCCTGGAGGGCATCCATAGTGAATTGGCAGCCCAGCAGAGATCGATTCAGGCTCTGACCTCCTCTCTGATGGCAGCCATTGTCCATGTCCCTACCGTCCTCCCTCCAACTACCACTTCCCAGTACCAGTCTCCTCAACCCCAACCCATCCCATGCACACATACAGACTAGCATGCACACAAGACAACACACAAGAGTGGCACAGTCAAACACAGGCACCACACTTCACCACACAAGCATTCACACAAACACCAGACAGTTGCAGACACAACCACATCCACTGCCTCCACTGTCTCCCCCTCCTCCACATCCTCCACATCCACCACGGTCACATCCACACTCACATCTGCATGCACTGCTTCAACATCTACCACCAGCATCACCACACTAAGCAGCACACACACCTCACTAGCAGACACCTCAACAACATCCATGCACATGTCCCCTGTGTCTCCCCAACCCTGTATGTCCCCCTCCTAAAGGTCACAAATGCAAGCACTCAGACACCCAACAGCCATCCAACTCACATCAGCACACTCCCCATGCACCTGCACCCAAGTCCAGCAGACGTACTCCTCCAACAACCATTGTCTCAACCTCTACTACCCTCCCTCCTCCCTCTTGTCCCACCACCATCCCTAAAAAGCTTTTCCTCACCCAACTTGACCTCTACCCCCTCCGCCCCATCCTGCCCGTAAGAGCAGGGTCCCAATGACCCATCCCAGCACCTCAGCAACACAGTCCAGGTGGACAGTGGAGGTACCTCCTAGTCGTGGAAGCAAGACAGTGATGGTTCCCACACCACCAGCCAGGAAGGGTAAGGACCCCACACCCACTGCCATGAAGGGCAAGAAGCCCTCGAATCCTGCCATGAAGGGGAAGGAGGTCGCACCTCCTGCCATGAAGGGGAAGAAGCCCTCGACTCCTGTCCTGAAGGGGAAGAAGCCCTCGACTCCTGCCAAGAAGAGGAAGAAGCCCTCGACTCCTGCCATGAAGGGGAAGAAGCCCTCAACTTCTGCCATGAATTGGAAGGAGTCACAATTCCTGCCATGAAGGGGAAGAAGCCCTCGACTCCAGCAGAGGCTTGCAGCATGACACCACCTCCAGCACCAGTGGTCACGGCGACCTCACCTCCAGCTGAGGCAATGCAGCCCACTCCTCCTGCAGAGGCTGCACCTTCACCTGCGGAGACAGTGCAGCCCTCACCTCCAGCAGATGCTGCCCAGGAGGCACCTTCACCTGCTGACACAGTGCAGCCCTCACCTCCAGCAGAGGCTGGCAGGGTGACACCACCACCAGTGGTCACGGAGACCCCACCTCCAGCAGAGGGCATGTAGGCTACCCTCCTGGGATTGCTGTACAAGAAGCCCCTTCCAGAAGCAGTGGGCAAGACACCCACCTGAGAGACTGTGGCCTTGCACTCCCCACACACAGAGAAATGGGCTTGGAGCCCCCTCCAGAACCAGTAGGAAAGTCAACCACCTGCAAGACTGTGGCCTTGCACTCCCCTGCACATGGAAATGGGCACGGAGCCCCCTCCAGAACCAGTGGCAAAGTCACCCACCTGAGAGACTGTGCCTTGCGCTCCCCAGCTGAAAGAAATGGGCATGGAGCCCCCTCCAAAACCAGTGAGAAAGTCAACCACCTGAGAGACTGTGGCCTTGCACTCCCCAGCACAGAGAAATGGGCATGGAGCCCTCTCCAGAACCAGTGGGAAAGTTCCTGAATTGGGCTAAGGTACCCCCCACCCCATCCCCCTGAGGTGCTTGCCCACTTGCAAAATTATGCCCCTGCAGAGTTATGTGCAGTTGCTCTCAGGAGACAAGTTGGGCCTTGGACTATGCGCTGTGGCCATGTGGGCCCTTTGTACTTTGGACTGTGCATTGGCCCTTTGTGGACAATTGTACATATCTGGTTCATGTGGTGGCTTTTCCCTTGCTAATACATTTTCAGTACTTCCGAAATCTGGTCCTTGTTTTATTGTACTGTGTATCGTGTGCCATTGGTTTACGTCTGCAGCTGGCTGTATGTATGGTGTGTGTGTGAATGGTGTGCGTTGTGCATGTGTGTGTCACTCTCCTTTTCTTCCCTCCCTCCCTTGTGTGCTAGGCGGCTGTACTCACCATCGTCGTCTTCGTCGGTGTTGGTGCTCCAGGTGGAGCATGGCGTAGAAGAGTATCGGGAAGACTTGAAGTTCCGGTTCCATGGTGGCGGAGGAGTCATCTGTGTACTTGTTGGTGAGACTTTCGTTTTCTGCGTTCTGTTTCCGCCAGGCTTTTGATGGCATTGGCACCGCCCCGGAAATCCTGGTGGTTTTCTGTGTCATAATATGGTGGGCGGTACTTTGTCTTCCTCCTGGCTGCTGATGGCGACCGCCAGCATACGTGGTGTTAACACCCTGGCGGATGGTGTGGTACATTGGCTGTCTATGGGAGTTCTCACCGCCATGGTCATAATTTGGCGGCAAGTACCGCCGGCCTGTTGGTGGTATTTCTGCCACTTTATCACTAACCGCCAATGTCATGATGAGGGCCATAATTGTTTTTAATATATTTTGTGGAGTCGCCTACCCTTCATAACTAGTCACGTCGGAGGCGCGACTGTGGTATTTTTCATAGTCCTAAAACATATATATATATATATATGTTTTAGGACTATGAAAACAGTTTTATATATATATATATATATATATATATATATATATACATACATATATATATATATACACTCACATGTCATAGGTTTAGATTGCATAAAGACATTAATTTATAAAGTATTAAAAGAGACACACTTCCACAGAAATTTTCATTTTGAGGTGGTTTTAATACTTTTTCTGGAGTCGTGATGCATACGTGACCCCTGCCCCAATGTATTTCCGGAGTTGCGGTGGAGACGCGACTCTATTGTATTTTTTGCACTATCAAATTGTATATAAAGAGAGTTTTAGATTTTAATTTGAATTAAAAGCTTTGTAATACAATACTAAAAGTAGTATAAATGCAGACAAATAGGTTTTAAGCGTGTTTTTATTCAATTTAACAGAGACACAACACCATAGCAGTGTGAACACGATGGCGTCTTGTACCCCATGTGACACAGACAAAACAGGATCTGATTGATTGAACACCTTTCTAGAATTTTAACCATCCTTTTGATGTGTTTCACTGGGAACAGACTTGCGTTTGGCTACAGCAGTTTTGTTTTTTGTTTTTTAGTGTTCCACTATTGGAAAATCTACACCATGGCAGCTGCTTCAGAACAGAATGAAAATCATCAAAGTAATCCGTCTGATGAAGAGGAACCATCAAGAAAGAATAAGGGGAGTCTAGTGTGGACCTTTTTTGAAATCCTGAGGGACAAAAGAAGGTGAATGCATGTAAAGTAACTTGTACATTGTGCAATAAAGTACTGTCTCAGGGCTCCGAGTGAAAATATTCCTGTGGAACTTCATCCATGATGAAGCATCTTCAAACTCATTAGACAGGAACGCATACCGGAGGGTAGGTCCATCACTAAGGACCTCGGACTGAAGTTGTCCGTACTACTCCGGGGTCTGCGCTTCTCATGGAGCTACATCTCTAACTTGGGGATGGGCGACCTTTTTTCGTGACATTAGAAGTTGACTAAATGTAAGTGACTGTTTTGATAATTAATAACTGGAGAAGCTTTTTTGGTCCTGATGAAGCGTCGATGGATCCGGATGGACCGCTAGACGCGAAACATGTCGACCCCGTATTAAGAGGTACCACAAATTTTGTGGCCCTTTTGTTTTGCATTGAAAGTTGTTGAGCATTATACTCATTTGTTACTTTCCTTTTTGTTTTTAACCTTGGTCTTCATTTCTTCCATACTGATTAAATTGATTATGTGATTGAGAGATGAATAACCAATTTTTATATTTCTGCTGGCTCTCCCATTTGTATTGACGGTCATTAGAGTCCGCATCTATTAGTCACCATAAGAACAACACGGCTTAGAGCCCCCATTTGGGGAGCCCGTCAGGCATTGCAGTGCCGGCCTGGTGTGGAGACTTTTCCCAATAATTATGCTAGTCATCCATTGTGATGCATGAGGGCTTTTGCTCCTGAATTTTCAGGTTCCCTAGACTTTTTTCAGTCTATATTTGGAACAGTGTACCTTCGTTTTTGTCTATGACTTAGTTGGGAGACAGTACACTGGACCATTAACCTCCCGGTCCCTCCCTTCCTTTTTGTTTGGCATCTTCAAACTATCCACAGTGGACTTCCTGCCAGTGCACAGAGAGAAAGGGACCACTCCCTTGGAAGATAGAGAGAAGATGATTTGCAGCCAGGCACATCACTTGGCCCTGTGCAGTCTACAGATCCCCCAGCCACTGCTCCTGAATTTGCAGCTGTGGGACAACACGACCTAAAATGTAAGGCCATTTTGAGTGTTGGGGAGCAATCAATTCAGACCATCATCAGCACTATCAACACTCATACGTTTTAAAAGGTTCCTTTTAGAACCACCCATTCTGGTTAAAAAAGGAAATTATTATAAGCTATATGTTTGTTTGTAATAGTCTGAACATATGCTCTTTGTTTTGTATTAGTATGAATTTGTGTCTGAGTTATTCACTGAGTGTATGAGTGGTGTATGGGTAACTGAGTGAGTGCATAAGTGGTTTATGGGTGACTCACTGAGTATATGAGTGGTTGTATGTGTAAGTGAGTGCCTGAGTCCTGTATGGGTGATTGAGTGAGCACATACATGTTTCTATACCTAAATGAGTGTATGAGTGGTATATAAGTGAGTGAGTGAGTGCACTAATAGTATATGTATGAGCAAATTAGTGCAAGGGTACTGTATGGGTGATTGGGTGACTGTATGAGTGGTGTATGGCGACTGAGTGAATGTTTGAGTAGTTTGTGAGTGAATGAGTGCATAACTGGTGTATGGATGTGTGAGTGAGTGCATGCGTGGTTGTACCGGTGAGTGGTTGGGTACATAACTAGCTCTATGGGTGAGGCATAGGGTGTGTGAGTAGCTGTATAGGTGAGTGAGTGGGGCATGCGCGGCTGAATGAGTGAGAGATAGAGTGTGTGAGTAGCTGTGTAGGTGTATGGACGCGTGAGTGGTTGTATTGCTGCGTGAGAGGGTGTATGAGTGGTTATATTGGGTGAGTCATTGAGTGCATGAGTGGGTGTATGGGTGAGAGAATATGTGAGTGGCTGTATGGGTGAGTAAGGGGGTGCCTGAGTGGCTCAATTGGTGAGACAGAAGGTACATGAGTGGTTCTATGGGTGAGTGAGTGGGTTCATGACTGGATGTATGGGTGAGTGAGAGGGTGCTTGAGTGGTTCTATGGGTGAGTGAATGGGTGCATAAGTGGGTGTTTAAGTGATTGACAGTGCATAAATTGTGTATTGGTGTGCATGGTAGATGTATAGGTGAGTGACTGAGTGAATGAGTGGATGTATGGGTGAGTGAGAGAATGAGTGGCTGTGTGGGTGAGTGACTGAATGTATGACTAACTGTATGGGTGAGTGAAAGGGTGTGTTAGTGGCTGTATGGGTGAGTGAGTAGGTGTGTGAGTGATTGTATGTGTGAGGGAGAGGGCGTATTAGTGGTTGCATTGGTAAGTGAGTGGGTGCATGAGTGGGTCTATGGGTGAGTGAGAGAGTGCATGAGTGCTTGTATGTGTAAAACACTGGGTGCATGGGTGGGTGTATTGGTGAGTGGATGGATGAGTGCTTGTATGGGTGAGTGTCTGGGTGCATTACTAGCTGTATGGGTGAGTGATAGTGTGTGTGAGTAACTGTATGGGTGAGTGTGTGGGGCACAAGTGGCTGCATGAGTGAGTGATAGAGTTTGTGATTAACTGTATGGATGTCTGACTGGTAGCATGCATGGTCGTATGGGTGAGTTAGAGGGTATATGAGTAGTTATAATGGTGAGTCAGTGAGTGCATGAGTGGATACATGGGTGAGTGAGTGCTTGAGTGGCTGTATGGGTGAGTGAGTGGGTGTATGGGCGAGTGACTGGGTGCATGACTAACTGCATGGGTGAGTGATTGTGTGAATGACTAGCTGTATGGATGACTGATCGGGTGAATGAATAGCTGTATGGGTGAGTGAATGATTGGGTGTATGGGTGAGTGAGAGCATCAGTGACTATATGGGTGAGTGACTGGGTACATGACTAGCTGTATAGGTGAGTGATAGGGTGCATGAGTAGCTGTATGGGTGAGTGAACGGATGTATGAATGACTGTATGGGTGAGTGAGAGGGTGCATGAGTGGTTGTACGGGTAAGTGAGTGGGTGCATGAATGGCTCTGTGGGTGAGTGAGAGACTGCTTGAGTGCTTCTATGGGTGAGCCAGTGAATGCATGAGTGGGTGTATGGGTGACAGTGTAAGAGTGGCTGTATGGGTGAGTGAGAGGGTGCATGACTAGCTGTACGCATGGGTGATAAGGTGTGTGAGTAGCTGTATGAGAAAGTGAGAGGGTTTATAAGTGACTGTATGGTTGAATGATAGCGTGTGTGAGTAGCTGTATGGGTGAGTGAGCCAGGGTGTGAGTGATTGTATGGGTGAGTTAGAGGGTGCATGAGTGGTTGTAGGGGGAGTGGGTGCATGTGTGGGTCTATGGATGAGTGAGAGAGTGCATGAGTGCTTGTATGGGTGAGTCACTGGGTGCATGGGTGGGTGTATGCATGAGTGAGTGGATGAGGTTTTGTATGGGTGAGTGTCTGGGTGCATGACGAGCTGTATGGGTGACTGATAGGGTGTGTGAGTAGTTGAATGGGTGAGTGAGTGGGGCATGAGTGACTGTATGAGTGAGTGATAGAGTGTGTGATTAGCTGTATGGGTGCATGTATGGTTGTATGGGTGAGCGGGAGGGTATATTAGTGATTATAATGGTGAGTCAGTGAGAACATGAGTGGGTCTATGGGTGAGTGAGTGCTTGAGTGGCTGTATGGGTGAGTGAGTGGGTGCATGAGTGGGTGTATGGGTGAGTGAGAGAGTGCATGAGTAGTTCTGTGGGTGAGTGAGTAGGTGCATGAGTGACTGAGTGCCTAAGTGGTGTACAGGTATGTGTGTGAGTGCATCAGTGGTGTATGGATGAGTGCGTTAGTGCATGAGTAGTGTATGGGTGATTGAGTGCATGAGTGCTGTATGGGTGAGTGACAGCATGAGTGGCTGTATGAGTGAGTGACTGGGTGCATGACTAGCTATATGAGTGAGTGATAGGGTGTGTAAGTAGTTGCATGGGTGAGCGAGAGGGTGTCTGAGTGGTTTTATGGGTGAGTGAATGAGTGGTTGTATGAGTGAGTGAGTGGGTGTATGGGTGATTGTACGGGTGATAGAGAGCATGTATGATAAGTGGGTGCATGAGTGGGTGTATGGATGAGTGAGAGAGTGCATGAATGCTTGTATGGGTGAGTCACTGAGTGCATGGTGGGTGTATAGCTGAGAGTGTGCATGAGTGGTTGTGTGGGTGAGTGAGTGGGCGTGTGAGTGGCAGCATGGGTGAGTGATAGGGTGTGTTAGTAGCTGTATGGGCATGTAAATAAGTGTGTGCATGCTTGTATGGTTGAGTCAAAGGGTGTATGAATGGTTATGTGGGTGAGTCAGTGAGTGCATGAGTAGGTATATGGGTGAATGACAGCATGAGTGGCTGTATAGCAGAGTGACTGGCTGCATGACTACCTGTATGTCTGAGTAACTGGCTGTATGGGTGACTGATAGGGTGCATGAGTAGCTGTATGGGTGAGTGACTGGGTGGATGACTAACTGTATGGGTGAGTGATAGGTACATGAGTAGCTGTATTGGTGAGTGAGAGACTGTATGAGTGACTGTATGGGTGAGTGATAGGATGCTTTAGTGACTGTATGGGTGAGTGAGTTGCTGCATGAGTGATTGTATGGGTAAGTGAGAGAGTGCATGAGTGGTTGTATAGGTATGTGAGTGGGTGTATGAGTGGCTGTATGGATGAGTGATAGGGTGCATGAGTAGTTGTATGGCTGGGTGACTGGATGTATGAATGATTATATGAGTGAGTGAGAGGGTGTATGAGTGGTTATCTGGGTAAGCGAGTATATGCATGATTGTGTCTATGGGTGAGTGGGTGAGTGCATGAGTGGTGTATGGGTAAATGAGTGTACCAGTGGTGTATAGATGGGTTTATGACTGTATGAGTGATGTATGTGTGAGTCCGTGATAGTGTTAAAAGTTGAGGTCTCTAGTTGGCAGAGGTATGCAGCTTGTCCAAGTAGGGACCACAATCCTACTCAGGGTAAGTCACAACACAATCCAAATTATCCTGTATTCACCCTCTGGTAGCTTGGCACAGAGCAGGCAGGCTTAATTTAGAGGCCAATGTGTAAAGTATTTGTGCAATAACTCATATAGTACCACAGTAAAAACACCACAAAAAGTACTCAACACAAGTTTAGAAACATAGACAATATTTATCTAAATCAAATAAGATCAAAAAGGCAAAAATCCAATATGCACAAGTCAAGAGATCACTATTTAAAGGTTTAAATGAACCTCAATCCTTAAAAATCAGAGATTATATCCTTGTAACACACAGTACCTGGAATGCGTCAAAAATAACGACGCATGGGGGCTGCAGAGGAGGAGATGTGTTGAAAAATAGGGTGCTGCATCGGATTTTCCGGTGCCGCACAGACCATGAGCTGCAAGGTGATGTGCTAATGTCCAAGAGCGCAGCCTTGGTTTTTCACTGCAATGCAGGAATATTTTGACACCCAGGGACGATGCGTTAAAAATTCTTGACGTGTTGGTAGAAGGAGCAGGTGCTGCGTCGATCCGGTATACGATGCAGTGATGTTTCCACCTCGAGGTAGGCGCTGCATCGATTTCTGCAGGCATTACATTGATTTTCCGACACACAGGGATTTTCTTCTCGGGGTGAATTCTTTGTGGCCCTGAGAACAGGAGGCAAGCTCAATCCAAGCCCTTGGAGAGCACTTGTGGGGAAGGCAGCGTCTTCCAGCAGAGTCAGAGGCCAGCAGGCAACAGGGCAACAGGCAGGGCAGCAGCCCTTCTCAGCAAAGCAGTCCAGATGAGTCCTTTGGGCAGCCAGGCAGTCACCCTAACAGAGTCCAGGTGTCCATCCAGAAGTATCTGATTTGATGGGGACAGAGACCCAATATATATACCCAAAAGTGCCTTTGAAATGGGGGAAACTCCAAAGAGTGTTTTTTTAAGTGCACGTGTTCCCCTTTCAGCCCAGTCCTGTCTGCCAGGATCCTTGTGGGGGGTATCAGTCCTTTGTGTGAGGGAAGGCCACTGGCCTTTGAAGTGTGATAGAAAGCCACTCCACCCTTTCTGCCCAAGGAAACCCATTCAGTATACAGATGAATACAGATGTGACTAAATGTCCTGTGTTTATGACTGTCTGGATGGAATGCAACAGGAGAGCTCTCAATCAGCACAGACCAGACATGGATTGGAGACAGGCTGTAAGGCACAGTGGCAATTCTAAAATAGTAATATTAAATCCAACTTCACCAGTAAGCAGGATTTTATATTACCATTCTGGCCATAATAAATATGAAAGAGCTACTCCTTCCAGATCAGAATCTACCACTTAAACGTATATGAGGGAAGTTCTAATGCTGGTCTGTAAGAGTAGAAGGCCTCACAGTGGGGAAAATGAATTTGTGTGTTTTTCACTACCAGGATATGTAAAACACATAAGCACATGGCCTGCCTTTTACATACACAGTACCCTGCCCTATGGGTTACCTAGGGCTTACCTTAGGGGTGACACATGTGGAAAAAAGGGAGTTTAAGGCTTGGCAAGTAGTTTTAAATGCCAAGTCAAAGTGGCAGTGAAACTGCACACACAGGTCTTGCAATGGCAGGCCTGAGGCATGGGCAAGGGGCTACTTATGTGGGTTGCACAATCATTGCTGCAGACCCACTAGTAGCATTTAATTAACAGGCCCTGGGTACCTCTAGTACACTTTACTAAGGCCTTACAAATAAATCAAATATGCCAATTAGGCAGGAACCAATGTTACCATGTTTAGGGGAGAGAGCACATACACTTTAGCACTGGTCAGCAGTGGTAAAGTGTGCAGAGTCCTAAAACCAGAAAAAACAGGGTCAGACAAATGAAGGAAGGCAAGCGAAAAGTTGGGGGATGACCACCCTAAGGCTGTCAGGTCTATCAGAGCATATGTGTGTGAATGAGTGAGTGTACTGTATGGGTGAGTGGCAAGAAAACAAACTAGTAGCAGCACATATGAAATACTGTCTGTGGAAGAAGACTGTCTCCATAAGTATCTGAAAGAAATATTTGTCTGCCACTACAAGTATCTTCACAGATGTGATGACATGTCTCCAAACACTGTTGAAAAAGAAAAATAACATAAATATTGGTTAGTATTATGTTTATGTGAGCTTGGAAACACAATAGTATACATTACTTATCCTGTAACAGTATATAACATTTTAGTAAAACATTTTATTTCACCTCTTTCCTTTTCTCAGCCTTTATACTGGTACATGTAAATGGAGTACAGTACATGATCATCATTCAACAGTGGGGAAAACAATCATATACACTGTAGAAAAAAAAACATAACTCCAAGGAATTTCACTACTAATAAGTGATACTGTGAATTGCACTCACTACATTTGTAAAATTATTTAATTAAGCCACAATTACTACAGTAACGAAAAGACTGGATGCTAAATACATTTCAGTTATTGTTATACCTGGTACAAACGTATGAACACATATAATCCATACTGGAATTTCCCACATCACCCATGATAGGCCGAATGATGTCTGAATCAATGATAATGCACATAATGCGAAGACAAGATATATTAATTTTCTTCTAGAAATTATATGAAGATATTTCATCCACACTTCATTTTCGATAAGCCTTTTCAACATCACTAATGACAAGCAGAATGCTGTGTTAAATAGTGATGATCCAAGTAGAGAGAAGATCATATAGTCATTTTCTGCCAAAAATCCTCTGCAGATATTTCATTCACCCTTCATTTTTGGATATCCTTTTGTTGCCATCACACCTGATAGGCAGACTGATTTCCTAAACAGTGATTATCCATCTGGAGAGAAACCCTTACCAGAAATCCTTTGAACACATTTAATCCACCATTTTTTAAAACAGGACCACTGATAGACTGAAGATATGGAAGCAGTAATGATCCACATATACAGAAGACGGTATCTCATATCTGTTTCCAGAAACCCTTCTTAGAACCTTGGCTGCATAAATAATAGGTAAGAGTTAGGAGGTTTGAAAGGTAGTTTTTGTTTGACTTGCAGATTGCTGTCATTGCACTTCGTCCATCCAGTCTGACTCTTTAAATATACAGCATAATGTTGAGATGTAATTTTAAGGCCTTTATGGAAGATGATAGTCAAGGTACAGTATTTTATTCTAGAAATTCATATATGTCCAGCTTTAAAGTTTGTAACCTCAGTGTCCAATTTTGATCTATCTGCTCTGCATCATTGAAACTATGATGTATGTCCACTTCTCGGTATAAGCAGTGTGGACAATACATTTGAATTACAACTTGGACAGGTCATATTTTGGTCACTCTTTTTTATTAGTTTATCAAAAGACACCCTTTTAGAATCTCAGAGTTAAGTAGGTAAAATCGCTCAGATTGGATTTAAGTGCTAGATGAGAAATAGCAATCCTCACACTCATGGTTCCATATATAACTCAGTCCAAATATGTCATCAGTATTTACTTCTTCTTCTTCTAAAACTCCAAGAATCACCATAATAAATACCTGTGCATCTTGCTGAACATTTAGAGTAAATACTACAGAGCAACTATATTTTTGTCTACTAGTTCCTGAATGCCTGGAGCAGAATGTATTACATTTATGTCATGAGATAAGTGTTGAAGGCAATGAAATAGTGCCCTGCACCATGTGTTCCGTGTTTTTTTAAAATTACATTTAAAACATGTGGTAGATGGAAGAGAACATTGAGAACAACATTAGCATAGGGGTTTATATAATTAGTGTTATCCAACTGGAAACCTACAATACATCCATAATTTTTCAATTTTCCTTTCTTGACACCTTTTTGTTTAGCCTTGCCAATATTCGTTGGTACCACATTGGCATGCCATTAAATGATCAAGTTTTCGTCCTTTTCATGAAATTTGTCAACAAAATCTCCTGCAGAGTGCTTTTGAAGATGAACTCCTATTTTTAGAATGTGATTTACTGCATACGAAAGTCCAGACAAGTCACTCTCAAATAGAAGGTGAAATATGTATGGGATATACTGTCTGAATCTTGGATATTCTGAATATAATTCTGTTGATCGGTATTCAGTTGCCAGGAAACAACTGGGGAAAACAGCAAGCCTCTAAACTTTCTTCTTGTACACTCATGGGAGCTCCCCTTGCTTGTTTCATTTGAAACAGCTTAAGAGCATCACCAATGACTTCTTTTGAATGTATAGAATGGATGCTGTCATGCTCATTAATTGGTTCCGATCGGGATCAATCCACTTTTACTATTTGTCCACTTGCTGGCAAACTGCCATCCTCCACATTTCCTGCATCATGTTCAACATCAACATTTTTATAATAAACATTATTTTGCACCAGTCATAATGTTGCTTGTTTTACTTTATTAACATCAACTAACTCTTGCCAAATTGTTTTATTCTTAGTTGGCACACCATTTACTAGAAAAATATGTGGCTCATCAGTCTCTTTGTCTATCCCTACAGTTTCAATATTGTTTTTAAAGTCTAATGGCAAATGCACTACTCTTCCTTCAAAGCCTTTCTGTAACTCTGTTGAATGTAATTTACCTGTTTATGGTTCCAAACGGATAATTGCTTGAAATGGATATACAGATTATATAAGAATTGATTCATATACATTTAAGTCTCATTGTTGTTCTGGAAGTCACAAGTTCCACCCTGTTATGTACTGCTCTAGCTGATGTTTTCTAATCCTCTAACTTATCATAGCAGTACTTCCATATAACCTGCTTCATGGACAAGTCAAACTGCTCCTCTAAAAATAAATAGGCAGTAAAATCTTGCCACTTTTCTCTGTTTTCCCCTTCAGTTTTCAAAAATACATCTACATTTCATATTTGACTTTTGTATTGAATGCATCAACAACAAATACAAATAGTTTGGTTTTTCAGAACAAGCTTGTTCAAAATTCTCAGTAGTCATACTAGTACTCAGTTCCTCAATACCCGTAGCTACAAATTCCTCGTTCTCCTTAGAATCCTCTTCAGAACCAAAACTGCACATCCTCACAAACTTTTTTTTATCTCTCCTCCTGTGCTATGCATAAGTACTCTATTCATTTCTCCTAAACATAAGGCTGGAGACTTCACATACTAAAGTCTCCTAACTAAATTTCATCTTATTGAGTGGTGAACTGCCAACATTCTAAAGTGATGCAAGGTGCTTTTGTACACTTTCAATTGATAGACATGCCAATAAATGTCCTTGTAAATTTCTATGCATGGATCTAATCCTTATAAAATTGAATTATTTTGCGTCAGACTTCTGCATGCAAACACATACAAAAGTTTGTATTAAATCAATATGTTTCTGCAGAATACTACAAATACTGCTACAGTTCCATTTGTAAACAGGGCCCTGTCTATGCCTTCCCTGAACCTCTTCAGCTGTCACCTCTTCCACATTTCTAGGAACAATCCCTTATTTTTTTAACACAACTGCCATCCTTCATCTCATAACATCATCTAGTTGAATCAACTGCATGCAGTAATGTGTTCTCTTGAAAATAACCTTCTTTATTAAAGAAAGGTTCTGTCCTGGAGATAAGCTTCCATTTGCCACTAAGGAGTTTACAAAAATTACTTTTATTAACAAGTATTTTCCCTTGGCTGCATCTCTTCATACCCAGCACTGTCTTATCCAGTGTTCTGATTCTAGTGAGAATGAAAATAAAAAGCTTCCTCTTTAAGGCAAATGCCTTATCAACTACAGCCTACTACAGTGATACAAATGGTACGCATAAGACTCTGGGTATGATATAGGGCCAGCTCTCTTATTTTAAGAGGTGCCTTCGTTTGGACTGCTGGGTGTGATAAGAGTTGGTATACATAGGCTCTGGGTTTGATATAGGACCTACATCTCTACCTTATTAGGCTATTCTGGTTTTCTCCATGACACCTGTTTCTTAACACTGGTGACATTTGAAAAAAGTGAGAGGTTTGCTTGGCTTGGACCGATGGGCGTGACACAGATGGTGCGCATGACCCCTGGGTATCACATACCGGGAATTCAGACGTTAAGGTAATAGAAGGATTAGGATCCAGGAGATTGGGCATAGGTGTGTTTTACCAAGAAGGGTCTAAGGTCAATGAAGTATGTACCTTCTTTCTCCACATAAATTGGTGCAATAATTTCCCGTAGGCTGGTATCAACAAGATTATTAGGCTCCCTTGGTCACAGAATAACATGCACTAGTAGTGGTCATGGCTAAGGTATTGCAGATGGGCCGTTCCCCTGTTTTTTTGGGGCCTAGTCAGCAGTTGAAATGGTGTTGTTTTGATATTATGATTGGTAGACCAGCTTGACTGTGTCTGTCTTAAGGTTGAATGTTGTGTTTTTGTCGCTGTGTAATGTATAACTGAAGATATTGCTGAGTCGCACAAATTGTTGTTTGATGCCAAAGATGCTTGCTATTTTGTCACCAAATTGCAGACTGCCGTAAACTAACAATTGCACTTTTCCTAGGGTTGTGAATCTTCATGCATTTTTTTGTTAAATGTTTATTTTGATGCATCTGTGGATAACATTGAGCTCATTAGATTTCAAGGTCCCCGTGTGTATATCCTCCCGCACCAGATAAGAGACAGTAAACCCCTTGTGTGTACATTTCCACTACCGGAGTGATCCAGTGATACCCATGTACATTTCTTCCCCTCACCCAAGTACAATTTAGAAATCTATAAAAACAGACAAGTTAGCAATTTAGAAAAGAAAATCCTACAAAAATAGAAAGTTAGAACGGGCATAACTTAAAATTTCCCTAAAAACCATGAACCTAGAAAAGTAACTATCCTCTAAAAAGACTACCCAACTTCCACCAGGAAGGATCTCCTTTAGAGTGCATGCAGAGTAAGTTCCCCGCTCAGGCCAAAAAGCTTAGCAAGCTCTGCCACAAGTTACAAATGCACACCAAGGCACACTCATTCCCCTGGCCAAAAGAGGGCACATCCAACACCATTGAGCACACAAGAACACACTTACAAATGAAAAACACAGAGCAAAAAAAGACAAAAGGGAAGCATTGCTATAACTGTGGCCTACCTTTGAGGAAGAACAGGCCAATAGCATTGACCCACAGGCGGCAAGCACGGCATCTGCACCTACCCCTCTATATGTAGGTATGTAGGTGCTCTCCTTGATGCCTGCTGTCCCCGCATTATGATACACTAACCCACCAGTCGAGTGAGCTCAAGGGGCCCCTACCAAACAACAGGCTGTTAGGTCTAGGCATAGTGAACCAACAGGCACATAGGCCCGACACTCCCTGTATCACCCCATCCAGCACCAGAGTGTCCCGAAGATCAACTCCCCCCGTTCATCGTGGTCAGCAGACCGAGCCTCAGCGGCAGGAGAAGCATGCTTCCCGCTGGTTCCCAGAGAGTGAACCAGAGGGAAGGGAATATTTATGGCTGTCTTGGATAGTAAGACAGCTACCGAGAGTCTAGCCATTGAGGAGTGAGCCACAGGAAATTCTCAGATAGCCGAGAAGACCACAGAGAGCAAGTATGAGAGCAGGTCCAGAATTAGGAGGACAGTGCATAGCTCCGAGTGAAGGAGACAATCTGGATGGGTGTCAGAGGAAAGGCATGAACTGAGGAGAGAAAGAGAGAGCTTGCACCCTGGAAGCCCAGCGAGAGATTAGAGTATTAGGCCCTCTACCTGAGGACAGTGGGAGTAGGTAAGTAGCAGCAGTCATGGAAGAATTTGAGTCAGAAGGGAAGCTTTTGATGGGGGTCCGTGCCTCAAGAGAGTGCCAGCAAAGGATAGGGACTGACCAGGAGATTAGGGACCAAGGCAGCCTGGTGCGGACCCTACTTCGACACAGGAGGACCAAGATGACACCATTGCATGCACACAGGAGAGCAGCAACGAGGACATGCGCTGCTGCCCCGGAACACAGAGTACAGGTAAACCAACCCTAAGGGACATAGTAGCTCAGAAGGAAGGCAAAGTCTTTGCCAGACCCTTTTGCCACCAGCTAGCCCGCTGGACCGGGAGAAGCGATCAATATGATAGGCCCTGGCTGGAGGAGGGATCCTTTGAACAAGAAGACATAGTGATTGCAGAAGATTGCATCTAGCACGGAGGGGGAGATCTCAAGTGGAACTTCCCTTACACGCAGGAATGTCTGAGGAGATGGGAACACTATGCAGAGACAAAACCAGTAGAGATGTTGAGAATAGGAATATGCTGTTACTACAGGAAGGCATGTAAGGGACCATTTATGTGCCATGGGTACAGATGGATAAGGAGGGACTGAGGCCCTCATTTGGACCTTGGTGGCATTTACTGTCTACTGCCATGGCGACGGCTGCCAATATACCGTCACCGTGGCTACCGACCATCCATGGCATTATGACCGTAGACAGAATACCGCAAGAAGGCTGGTGGTATTCCGTCGACGGTCATGGCGGCGGACGGCAGTAAGGTGGTAAGATATTCCATGATACGACCTGGCAGTGTTTTGCTGGCGTACGCTGCTGCTAGCAGCAGCGCTGCGTCCCGTCTCCTGCCGGAGGACCCCCTGCAAGCAGGCAAGTTGGGTTCTCCGACAGGAAAGGGGGTTGGGGGTGTTGTGTGCAGGAGTGGGGGTATGTGTGACTGTGTGTGAATGCGTGCATGCGTGTGTAATGTGTGTGTGCATGAGTGGGTGTGAGAGTACATGCATGTTGTGTCATGAGATTGTGTGTGTGCCTGGATGTATGTTCGTGAGCTGGATGTATGTTAATGACCCCCTAAGAGCCAAGCTGCCATCATTGTTGCATGGGGCCGGGAAATGGATCTCATGCTTTGAGAAGAACACTGCAGGGATTACTCCAGTGATAGGCAAGGTGAAGAGTCTGCTAATGAGCATTATCGGTGAGCAGACCAACACAGTGTTTGCACTTGCCTGCCTCCCAACGGTCATGTTGTTTGTTAGACTTGTCAGTTCTTGATGTGGTTTCCCCCCTCTTTTGGCTTCTGACCTCCTTTTTTGACCCTGTGCTGAATTCAGTTTTTGCTGACTTTAAGACTCTGGGCATTTTACCACTGCTGTCCAGTACTAAAGTGCAAGTGCTCTCTCTCTAAATTGTATGGGTGATTGGTTTACCCATGATTGGAATATTTGATTTACTAGGAAGTCCCTAGAATAGCGCATCATGTGTCCCCAGGGCCTGTAAATCAAATGGGATTAGTGGGCCGCAGCACTGATTGTGCCACCCACAGGAGTAACCGTGTAAACATGTCTCAGACCTGCCACTGCAGTGTCTGTAAGTGCAGTTGTGAACTTCCATTTGGACGTAGCAAGTGCACCCACTTACCAGGCCCACACCTTCCCTTTTACTACGTGTCATCCCCAAAGGTAGGTCAAAGGCAGCCCCATGGGCAGGCTGCAGTGTATTTGAAACATAGGACATGTACTGGTGTGGTTTGCATGTCCTGATAGTGAAATATTGCTAAATTAGTTTTGCACTATTGCAAGGCCTATGTCTTCCGTAGGGTTACACAGGATTCAATTAAAATATCTTTTAAGTGTAATTTCCCAATAAGAGTGGATAGAGATAGAGAATTTGTGGTCTCTGAACTCACAATTTAAAAATGTATCTTTTGGTGAAGTTGGCTTTTAAATTGTACGTTTGAAAATGCCACTTTTAGAAAGTGGACATTTTCTTGCTTAATCATCCTGTGCCTCTGCCTGGCTGTGGAATACATGTCTGGGTCAGGATGACATCTGAACCTTTTTTTGAATTCACTCTAGACAATCACACAAATGGAGCTGATGGGTCTCCCTAAGCTGGAGTGGTAGGAGGAACTGACACCTGCATCTGAAGAGGACTGTGCCTGTCCTTACACAAAGGAGTCTCCTATCCCCTGGACTGTGTCTGGGGCTAGGGCAGGAAAGGCAGGGCTTTGAGCACTACAAAGTCTTTTCTTTGAAGTTTGCCTACTTCAAAGACAAAAATGAGTATAAGTGCTGGACCTCTGACCCTACAAAGTTAGAACACTTCTAGACTGAGGACATTCTACCAGGAAGAAGAGCAGGATGCTATAGGAGGGACTGCCACCCTGCCTGTTGCTTTGTTGTCCTGGCCTGCTGCTTACTGCTTCTGTCTTGAGAGTGAAAGGAATGGACTTTGCTTTCCTCATCCTTCTTTCCAAAGTTCTCCAAGGGCTTGCGTTGAGCTTGCCTTCTGTTAAGAAGTCTCAGGGACATCCAATTCTTCATCTGCCAGCACCTGGGCTCCTCTGCTGAGAGCCCTGTCCTGCCAAGTTGTGCCAAATCCAGTCTGGGCCCTTGAGGAAGGTTTTTGGCACTACAAAGGCAAAATCCATGCATCAACACACTGCGTCGAACTGACACATCGTTGGAAGAATTTGGCGTATTGCGGCTGCCTGCACCAGAGTGTGGTCCCCGCTTGACCCAACAACCATGGATTTTAACCCAGGCCCCAGCTTTCTGTCACATTGCATCAGAAAAACCACCGCTGCATGAGTTTCAAGCACAGTATCACTGACGTCTGTGACGCACCGTCCTGATTCTGATGAAGCACCTGCTTCATCGCTGAGAGAACGATGCATCATACCTGGGTGCAATTTTCTTCATCAACACCGCACCACAGTAAGGAATCGACACTTTGCGCCACGAACAATGCATCACCTCCCCTGTGACAGTAAAGAACTAACGCATCATCTTGCCTGCCTAGAAGTAAGGAACCAACACATCATCACCCTTGCAACAGTAAGGAACAGACACATCTCTGGCTCTTTCAACGCATCACCTCCCCTGCAGCCGTCATCATCTTTGCTTTGATGCATCTCAGGAACTTTGCCTCCGTCAAGCGTTTCACTGGTTTCAAGGAACTACAATTGCATTTAACCTTTTAAAAGTGATATCTTTGCTTGTTTAAGTTGGATGTTTGACATTTTGGTCTTGTTTTACTCAGCTTAATATTGACTATTTTTCTAAACTGGTGTGTAGTACTTTTGTGGTGTTTTCACTGTGTTACTGTGTGTGGGTGTACAGATACTTTACACATTTCCTCTCAGATAAGCCTGACTGCTTGTACCAAGCTACCAAGGGGGTGAGCAGGGGTTATCTTAGCTGTGTGACTCCCTTACTCTGACTAGAGTGAGGGTCCCTAATTGGACAGGGTGCAAACCACTACCAACTAGCCAATTTCTAATATTGGTGATCAGGAGTGAGGATAGGACTTGTATTTGAACTTGACATACAGTGATTGGTGTACCCTACTTCCATATCCCAGACCATTACTCAACACATAAATTTTTGTTTCCTTTTGGCCTTTTCTTTTTCCCTTCTGGAGTTCTTGTGCAACCTCTGAGTTTCATCCACATTCATGTCTCAGTCTGGCGAGCCATCAGCTGTTATTGCAGATTTGGTGCTTAAGCAGGAGAGGCTGGAGACCTATACGGTGCCTCCTCTCAAAAAGTTCTGCAAGGAGTTCAGGTGTCCTTTTAAAGGCCTCACTAGAAAGAAGGAGCTAGTAAAGGCGCTGAGGAGCTGGTTGGCAGCCAGGGAGGCTGGTGAGCACGCAGAGGTGGATAGTGTGGATCTGGAGGAGCAGAGGCTACAGATTGATTTTGGTGCAATAGGATCTGCTTGGGGAAGGCACCCTCCAGGGCAGGCAGCAATGTCTTCCAAGGGTCTGACCCCAAGAGGAGCTGGAGGGCCTGCAGGAAGCTGGGAAGTAAACTTTGGAGCTTGAAAGGATCACATTGGAAATCGAGGCAAAGAAACTGGTCATAGAAGAAAGGAAAATAATCTTGGCTCACAAGCAGAGCTTAAAGGAGCTAAACTTGAAAGGCAAGGCCAGCACAGGTGGTGGCAGCATTTGATCAGTGCAGTCTGAGAGAAGGGTGCACTTACCCGAGAATCTAGGGAAAAAGTTCACTAAAGAGGGTGACATACACAGATGATTTCATGGGTATGAGGCAGCTCTTCTCATGCACGGGGTCCTTGAGAAGGTTTTTCTGGGCAGGTCTGTGGAACTACTTCACAGTGGAGGGGAGGAACACATTGTTGGCACTAGAGGCAGCAAGTAAGCTCACCTACTCTACCATGAAAGATGCCCTTGTAACTTGGTATGTCCTGACACCAGAGATGTACAGAAGGACATTTAGGTACAATAGAAAACTTGAATCACAGACCTGGCTTGAGTATGGGATTCCTTTTGCAGAGCACTGGTTGGCTGGGTGAAGGGCAGTGAGGTAACAGATTATCGGGGGCTGTACAGTTTGTTTGTATGGGAGAACATTTCTAGTCTGTGTTTTCCAGAGCTGTGGCAGCACTTGATTGACAGCAGGCTTGGAAGCTTGCTCAGGAAAAGGATTGCTGAATGAGTACCAGGGTCCACAAGAAGTTGTATGTGGGAAACTCAGAAAAGGATGAGCAGGGTCTCCAGCAGAAGAAGGGCGGGACAAAGATAAAAGTAAGGAGTTCTCAAAAGGGCCCCAAACTAGCTCCCATGGCAAGGATTCCCAACCCACTGATGAAAAGAAGGAAGGGCAATTCAGGGTCCCAAGCAGGAACATCCTTCACCGGTGGGCAGACACCATGGGTGGTGACTGTAGTGCTGGGGGAGGAGTTGGCCCCAGTAGTGAGGGGGACCTGGCTGAGTTACCACTAGTCTCCCTGGGTGAGGGTGAGGTGGTCTAGAGAACCCTCATGCCTGACAACACTAAAAAGTACAGGCAGTGGGTCACCATTAATGGGAAGCGGGTGGAGGCTCTGAGAGACACAGGAGCCAGTATGACAATATTCGCTGACATCTGGTATCTCAGGAGCAGATAATTCCTAAAGTGGTCTACCAGGTTGTAGCAGTAGACAACAGTGAGCAACAATGTTTGGTAGCTCACGTTCTCTTTAAATGGGGGCGGGGTCTCAGTTTCCTTGAGGGTAGTTGTGAGTCCATCCATGCCTGTTGACTGTCTGCTAGGGAATAACCTGTTGCATCCCACCTGGAAGGAGGTGGAGCTCAGGTTGCACTTGGAGATGTTAGGATTGCCAGAGGGGGCATGCATGACCACACAGTCCATGGCTGCCAGAGAGGGTGATCAGAAGGACCTGGAGCCTGAAACAGTGGCCCAAGTTCCTGCCAGGAGGAGGAGAGGCAAGGGGTGCTGGAAGCCCACTTCTGAGATTCCCACAGGCCGGGAGGAGGCTGACCCTGAGGGGGACACCCGGGAACCTACAGTGGAAGAAGTGTACGAATTGGGAGGCCTACTGGAAATGGCCAATTGGCAGCAGGAAGGAGGCCCCTCCAGTGAAGAGTTCTGCGCAGTGCAGAACACTTGCCCCACTCTTGAGGGACTTCGGAAGCAGGCCGAGACCCAGGCAGGCTGTGACACCTCTGGATCTCACCTGATTTACTGGGAGAATGATCTCTTGCATAGAGAGCCTAAGGTTGCTGAGCCTATGGAAGCCCATGTGCTGATGGTACCCCAGTGTTTCAGAGCCTTTCACTGGATCTAGCTCATGATGTGCCACCAGCAGGTTTTTTGGGGCAGGACAAGATCTTTGATAGGTTTGTCACCCACTTTTATTGGCCCCAAATCAGGAAAAACTCAGATGCATTCGGCAGAACCTGTCAAACCTGCTAGGTGAGTGGAAAATCTGGAAAGAGGTGCAAGGCCCCTTTCAACCATGTCCTGTCATGATCACCCCTTTTGAACGGAAGGGCATTGATATTGTGGTGCCCCTGGGTCCCAAGACAGCCATTGGCATCAGGTTTATCTTGGTCTTGGTGGACCATGCCACCTTGTACATGGAAATCTGGAAGCTATCCCTCTGAGGACAGTGACTGCAACCACTATGGCTAGGGCACTTATGGGGATCTTTACCCATGTGGGTTTCCCCAAAGAGGTGGTATCTGACCGAGGTACCAATTTCATCTCATTGTTCATAAAAGCCATGTGAAAGGTGTGTGGTGATGCCTACAAATTTAACACCACACACCCCCTCACTGGCTCTCTCCGTACAACGGAGCACGAGCGTGTATGCCCGTTCACACAACTCCAGCGCTTCAGAGGCGGAGCATGTGAGTCGGCTCGGTTGCTACGGCAACCGCGAGGCAAGAGAGCCTCGGAAGGCAGGGACTACGTTTCCCGGCACTCCGAGGACCTGTTAGATGCATCGCGTCTTTCAGCTATTTCCGGCCCCCCTGCCACACACGGCAACAGAACGCCCGTCCTGCGGGGCACCTGGAAACAATACTTGTTGTTACGAGCATGACTAATTTGCACCAATTAGGTCTATTTGCCTTAAATAACCGGCGCACCCGCGCTGCAGCACTCGAGCAGCTGAAACACGGACCATAGGTGCATCTACCGGTTACGTCCTTTGGAGTTGTAAGTTCTTTTATTCCCCCAGCGGGCCCCCTTTGACATTTCCACCCTAGAATGGCTTTCCCTGACCTGAGGTAAGCAACCTAATGCGTTTGTTTTCTGTTTTAGACTTGTAATATTTCAGCATAATACAAAGTGACCCTTTTCCTCTAATGACTTTGCATACATTTTCTCCCTATTTTACTAACTACTCTGCGAACCTGTAGTGGCTGACCCTTAGCTCTTTGCCCTTTTATGTTTTATGTTCAAAACCTCCATTTACCAACCATATGGACTCTGTCTCCGTCTTTCCCACAGAGTGTGACTATAAGGGGGAACCCCCCTCCGTAAAATTCCAGACCAGAGGCTAACTGCCTTTTTCTCGCAGGGTAAGTCCACACCTATAGGCCCTCCTGCCCCTAGATCCCCCAGTTTCTCCTGCATGTGTATGTGTGTATTATCCACAGCATGTCTCTGACACCTTTAGTGTCCTGTGGTTTGGATTGAAGTGGCACTATTACTTCACAACTATTTACCTTTTCTTTTTCCTCCTAGGCCTCCCATTAAAATATTCAGGTAGGCCCCATATATATAATTTTTTTGAGCACTTACCATATCATTGAGCATGTAATTTTGCTCTCTATCCTGTAGGGATCCCCGACCCTGATGAATGCCCCAGACCTTCCAGCTCTTAGTGCGGGCAGAAACATGTTGGTCCCCTATTTTTCGACCCTTTGAGTCATCATTCTCAACTGAGTCTCTACCCTTGTTTTTCTCCTTACCTACAAACACCTACATTAAAAAATCCCCAAACAAAACAGGTGATTTGTAAGGTAATTTTATTATTATTCACAAATCTTTATCTGGATCCCTTGTATTATCCAGCTAGATCAAATTTCGGCACTCTCTCTGCAGTTCTTTTAACAAGAAGGTTGAGTCCGCCCAGGTAGTATCATCTTACCTGGGTGGGGCTAGGTGGTCATATGATGAAGCATGACACTATAATGTGTGTGAGACCACCTAGTCCGTAAAGGGAACTCCCTCAAAGGTACAGCCACTCTTCACACTCATACCTTTCTTGTAGGTTACGCGCCCAACTAGAGCTTCCTGAACAGGGCCATAAAAGTCCAGTTCTCTCTATCAGCACCCCCACACCTTTTGTGTGTTTACAGTTGCCTACAAATTCACCAGGCCTTACCACCCCCAGGGCAATGGGTTGTTTGAAAGGTTTAACTGTACCCTTAAGGGCATTATTATGGGTCTCTCAGAACCTATGTGGTGCAAGTGGGATGACCTGTCACCATGCCTGTTGTTTGCCTACAGGGAGGTACATAAGAAGAGGGTTGGCTGAAGTTCCCTTGAACTTCTGCATGGGCACTCTGTGAGAGTGCCTCTCAGTTTGGTAAAGGAGGGCTGGGAGCAAGCTCCTAAGAAGCCACCAC
The DNA here is from genome assembly GCF_031143425.1 of Pleurodeles waltl. Taxonomy (NCBI): domain Eukaryota; kingdom Metazoa; phylum Chordata; class Amphibia; order Caudata; family Salamandridae; genus Pleurodeles; species Pleurodeles waltl. Next base: position 708,402,392 of record NC_090439.1, on the reverse strand, counting down.
AGGATGTATTGAGTTACTTGCTTGCCTTCAGGAACCAGACAGCCCGCTTCTGGAAACTCTCCTAGGAGAATCTCGAAGCCAGCCAGGAGGACGTGGAATGCTGGTATGACCAGAATACCACTCTGGTTGAGTTTCAGCCTGGCCAAAAAGTGTGGGTGATGGCCCCATTAGAGGACGTGCTCTCCAAGACCATTGGTCTGGGCATTTGAGGTGAAGGAGCGCAAGAGTATTGTTACCTACCTGGTAGACATGCAGACTCCTAAGAACCCTTTGAAGGTCGTGCACGTGAACCGCCGCAAGCCACACTTCAAGAGGTCTGAGTTGACCATGTTCATAGTCGTAGATGATGAGGTGGAAGAGGAGAGTGAAGCTCTCTCTGACCTCTAGTCTTCCAAAGAGCAGGATGGGTCAGTGGAGGTTGTGAACTTCTCCCGTACTCTAACCCTAGAACAGCAGCGGGACTGTCACCAATTACTGAGACAGTTCACCTCCCTGTTCTCACTCATCCCTGGAGTCACCCACTGGTTTACCCATGATAATGACAGTGAGGACAGCCTTCCTGTTAAGCACAAGTCTTACAGGCTGACTGAGAAAGTGAGGAAGAGCATCAAAGAGAAAGTCTTTAAGATGCTGGAATTAGGGGTAATTGAGCACTCCAACAGTCCTTAGGCTAGCCCAGTGGTTCCCAAGGCTACTCCACCCGGTGTCACAGCTAGACTGAGGTTATGTGGTGACTCCTGGGGGCTCAATGTCATCGCCAGGACTGATGTGCACCCCATCCCCCGAGCTGCTGAGCTCACCGACCGGTTAGGAGCTGCCAAGTACCTCAGCACGTTTGATCTAATGTCTGGGTACTGGCAGATTTCCTTGACTTAGGGGGCCAAGGAGAGGTCGGTATTCTCAACGCCAGAGGGGCATAACCAGTCCTGGGTTATGCCCTAATGGGGTTCACCAAATGCTGATTTGCTACTCCTACAACCTGAACTGGTCTTCCTGAAAGGGGCACAGCTGGGACTTCTGCAAATCTGACAGTGGAACGTGCTGCTCCTGTGTCAACCAGGAATGAAACATCATGACCCATAACACTTGCATTCATATAAGGACCACACTGATCTACTTCCAATGAGGCAGCTAACAGACATTCTTCTTCTTCTGAACTCTTGCTCATGCATTCTTCACTCGCTTCTTTATCACTGAACTCAATCAATGGACACTGAGTTATTAACTTATTCCCATTTGTGTTACTCTTTGTTTCATGTTCTGTTGAGGAACTGTCACCTGTTGCTGTGCCATCGGAGCTTGTGCTATCTGCATCTACTGGGGGACATGGTTTTCATGTTGGGGAAATTGTACTTGTTGCTGAGGAACTTGCATTTGGACTGCTCCATTAGGGACATTCATGCTTTGATTTTGGGGTCTTTGAACTTTCTGCTTTTGAAATTGACTGCTGTCAACCATCTGCGTAACACCACCACCTTGCACCAAATTGTTTACATTATTATAAGGGCACTCCCGCTTCTAATGTCCGACGCCACCACAGGCATGACAAGGCAGCATTTTCTTCATGATCTGAACATCAGCCACATTCGCATTCAGATCTACTCTAACTCCACTTCCTCCACCTCTGAGCTGAGGCACCATATTGCCCTGCTGTTGTATCCCTTTCATTCCTCCTCCATTCACCATACCCTGCGGTCTCTGTATTCCTTTTGCTTGGGCTGAGTTGATCTGCATCACCATTACTTTTTCCTTCCACCTCTTCTAGTTCATGTCAATCGTATCACAACAATGTTTAGCGCACTGTAACACTTCATCAATCTGCTTTCCTTGCCAGCAAATCAAATGACTCTTAATCATGTTACTAATTTCAGGCTTTAATCCTTGAACAAATTTGAACCCAAAATGAATCATTCTCTCAGCTCAATGATTTCTGTGCCACTGTATTGTCTGAATGATTTCAGCAGCCTCTCATAATATAAATGAACAGACTCCTTTGCTTCCTGAGATGTCCTGTCAATCCTCTGCCAATCAATATCTTTAAGGAAAACTCTAGTTTTCAGAAACTCAATCACCTTGTAATAAGTCTTCATCACCTCTTCAGATGATGCACCTGGTTCTAGATCTCTCTGCAGTTCACGTGTTAGCCAATCAACACTCCTTTTACACTCAACCCACAAACCTGCTGGAACCACAAACTCAAATAAGGTGTTCAAATCTTCCCACAAACACTTTGTAAGCTTGACAAACCTCTGTTTGCTGGTATCATCCCACTGGTTTCTCCCTCAAATTTAGGTAATCAATCGTAAATTACAGTATGTCACTTCTGCTCTAAGGGACATAAACAACAGTATGTCACTTCTGCTCTAAGGGACATAAACAAAAATTCCCTCCTGGAATATCTCTTATTGGCTTCATTTTTACAGCTCCCTCAGCCTGCTGTACATCAGTTGAAGATGCAGTTGACATTTTCCTCTGATCTCTTTTCTTTGCCCATCTTACTTCTCATTTATCTAATGCTCCCCAGGTTTGATTATTTAATTCTCAAATTAAAAGTTTCATAACTAGGATAAGCTAAGGTACCCTCCCACTCAATTTATTTGCACCATTGATTTACCCAAAGACGTGCTAAAACTCCTCTCTCTTCCATTACCTCGAATGCTTGTGTACCCTCAGATGGAATAGGCTCACCCTCCCTAACAGGAATAAAGACATCTCCTCTTACCACACTCCTTAAAGCTTTGAACATTTTAATTTTCACACATATCTAATTCACAAACACAAATATACGAAACCAGGAAGTAATTAGCACTCCCACAATCCTATTCACGAGCTGTTCTCAATCTATAGCAGAGCAGTCTTGTCCACCAATCTGTGTGAGCTTTTCTCACCAACTGTCCTATCTTAGCGTGGACCAAATGACATCACACTCACTCTGTTCAACAGCTGTGACTCGCTTCAGAGCTGTCTCATGCACCTCACACGCAAAACCTAAATACAAAACTTTGTTAGCACAAAACCAAAAAACTTGTCTGTTTACTACGGGTAGGACTCAAATACTTTGGTATATGCAGGAATTTTGACTGTGGCCTTTCACACAAACAGCTACTCTCCCGGCTGGGGCTCTCTCACAAAAGCAAGTAAGATTTGACCCGCAAGACTTGGGCCCAAATTTCAAGGTCTAGTGAAGCTTCTATATTCCAACCCGACTGCCAGAGTCCAAGTGAACGGTGTGGTCTCCGATCCGTTCCACATTGCCCGAGGAACACGACTGGGATGCCCACTATCCCCCCTGCTCTTTGCATTAATAATAGAACCCTTGGCAATACTGCTGAGAGGCGATCCACTAATCGAGGGCTGGTCCTGGCCTTCCGGCTCGGAGGACCGGGTTGCGCTATACGCGGATGATGTCCTCTTATATATTTCCAATCCAGCCAAAAGCGGCCCCCGAGTTTTAGAAATCCTGGGCCTCTTTGCAGAGGCCTCAGGACTGACTCTAAATCCCACCAAGTCTCTGCTGGTCCCATTACATCGCTCCCGAGACTGCATAGACTGGCAACGAAACATCCCTGTACGAAGAAACAGCTTTAAATATCTAGGGATACATATCTCACTTCTACCTGAGTTGACATGGGAACTCAACATTACACCACTAACTAGGAGGATTAGGGCTGATCTCCTGCGATGGAGGACTCTCCCCCTGAACTTGCTTGGTAGAATAGAGCTTTATAAGATGATGATCCTCCCCAGGCTCCTCTATCTTTTACAAAATTTTCCTTTTCCTATTCCCAAGAAATGGTTCCGAGAGATGGACTCTTTAGCCCGCCAATTTCTATGGAGCGGCGCCCGTTCGCGGCTGGCGCTCAAAACCTGCCAGAGAGATATACACGAAGGTGGCTTGGGCATGTCCAATATTCAATACTACCACCTAGCGATGCACTTACTGGTGATTAATGACTGGGTGGGAGGGGGGTGGTCAGACCCCGCATACCGATTGGAACTACAGACGATGGGCTACTCACGAATCTTTGATACTCTATATGGAAGCCCGATCTCCCGAGAGGTCCCAGACGTGACCAAATAGTTTTCCAGGGATGGCTGACAGCTCAAAGGTTAACGGGGTGGTGGGGACGTCTTACCCAGCAGACCCCACTGTGGCACAGGAGGCATTTGGTGGAGGTGGCAGGCCTGGAGGGTTTTCAGAATTGGGATAATATAGGCATTTCTACGCTGGGCGATGTCTGGAGTGGGTCACATATTCGGTCCTTTGAAGACCTTCAGACACACTTTTTATTACACAAGACACAGTTCCACCGATATCTCCAGCTCCGCCATGCCCTACTAGTGCATGTCCAGACATACAGCCCAATGGAAGCAAAGGCATTGATGGGCAGGGGGGGGTGTCCCAGATATACCGCACCCTAATTACCAACACCTCTGACTCCCTGGAGGGGCTCCGCCAAAGATGGGAGGGATGGGTAGGACCCATGGAGGGAACGGATTGGGCAGAGCCTCTGATGGCCCCTCGAGCCCTTACAATGTCCACTCGCTTCCGATTAATACAAACTTACTATCTTCACACAGCCTATCTCACACCCACCAAGCTACACAGAGCGGGCCTCCGCCCCACAGCGGAATGCCCCCGATGTAGGAATCCTCTACCTGACTTCTTCCACATGGTATGGACCTGCCCAGCCATGGTGAATTATTGGGAAGCTGTCTTACATGAAGTCTCCGGAGTCCTACTGGAGAATATAGAAAGGGTGCCTTTGCCCCTCCTCCTGGGAGTCATGGGAGACACGGGGCTGCGGAGAGCAGATCGAACTTTCCTGGGGGTGGCGTGTCTGGTGGCAAAAAGGGATATAGTGGCGGACTGGAAGGCCAAGGAGGCCCCAAAACTGACTAAATGGAGACGGGGAGTGGACTGGTGCGCGCAGCGTGAAAAACTTGTATATGAGCCTAGAGGATGCCCGAATAAATACAATAAGATTTGGGGGAAATGGGAAGCCGCAGCAGGCTTCTAAAATGCGTACAACTGTCATTTAAACTGTGGTGTTGGGGACGAGGGGTTAGACCATTTTTCAAGGCCTGTTAGCATTGTGTTGATTGTATGTATTGTTTTCTGCAAAATCAATAAAATTCTTTATAAAAAAAATAAAAAAGATTTGACCCGCAAACCTCACTCTGATTAGTACGGATCATCCATGTGCACCCAGGATTCACCTAATACCAACTAACAACACACACACTCAAGGGAAATAATACTGGTGTTTTCGACAGCACTCAATCGACCAACACCTTCACCTGAAGACAATAAATTAACCCAGTGTCTCCATCCACTTGAACATACTCTTGAGTCTTAGGCTACGCAGGACTTGTTAATAACAACAACCACTTGGGCATTTTTTTGCACAAAGCACCACATTCACTTGGAGTACGGCAACTCGCCTACTCTCAACCTTTAGAGTACGCAAACTCCCTGCTCAACTACCTTGAAGTACGCAAACTCCCCACTTCACTCATACATCACACTTCACTGCGATTTTCAAAAGCATTGCAAACTCAAACCCTACTCAAAACACATACTGTACAATTGTAACACAACACTGAAATTTCATCAACCCTTACACTACAATAAAAACAACTCACAATGTGGTAAATTCGGACCCTACACTTCATAAGAAATAACCATTCCTAACTCTACTCCTGATAAGACAAAACCATTAACTCTGCTACCAAACTTGTGGGGCGTTTTCACAGGTTAGAGATCATCATAAGTACTCAATCTCAGAGGTAGACTGAATCTTTGGACTTGATAACAAAGTCAGTAGTTAGGATCAAACAACCACAAATCAATAACATAAAAACCAATAAACAATATTAAACACCATAATAATTCAACACATAACCAAAACTCCAAAGAGAATAAAGTTTCAAAGCTTTATTTCAATCCCAAAATCAATGTTACGTAAATGGTGCACAAAACTAAATTATAAACATAGATGAAGATCATGGGCTGGCCTAAGCGTCTGAAAAGATTCAATCTACTAAACATCAATACTGTTAGACACTCCAAAAGAATATTATAGATTAACAACACAATATGCAAATTATTATCAGACTTCAAAGCAGATGATGGAGACATCAGTAAAACATCAAAATACAATTTTTGACAACCAATTTCAGATTTTAGGTTTCAGAGTTGGGCCATTCCTAACGCTGAGCAAAATCGTGACTTGCATGTGTGGGAACAAACTAACACATGCAGGCAAAAGCAAAAATTCAAGAAGGCAAAAATAATTTGGAAACCATCTAACTAGAGTAACATACTATACAAATATGCTGGTGTAAGTTAATAACTGAGAGGAAAGCAAGAAATCACATTTAGTTATACCTCTTCTCATAGGACAGCAAACAGTGCTGGTTCATCAGGCAGAATATCCACTACTTTCTGGCGTCTGTTTGCAGCATCAGCAGGACAGTGCAGAACACGAATGTCACATAGGACAGATAAGCAGTTCATAATTAGTTGGCCTCATTAGTACTGAACCACATATCAGAATAGGGCAGTTAAAACTATGATGAGAAATCTCATCAGCAATACTCAGAGAATAACACGATGTGAAAGAGCAGACTTCTGGACAGAATTGACGCAGCAGGAGAGCTGACCTCAAAAAAGTTCAGAGGGGTTCTGACTTCTGTTCCAAAGTTCTTCACTAAATAAAATCCATTTGATTGGTCTATTGGGTGGGCACACACTGGTCGTTGATTTCAGCATCTAATCAGTGTAGATGGCACTACCAAGTTGGCAACTTTTGAAATGTTCTCGGGAAAAATATGTTGTCATCTTCCCCTGTCACTTGGAACTGCCAAAATATTACATTTTCTAAAAATCTGTTACTAACACTTGCTAATCCGCACTGCTTAGAGTGTTTTTTCTTTTTTTTTCTTTCACCTTTTTGATTGTGTGTAGCTCTTTCTCCATTCGGATTAGACCTGGATAGATCCCTTTTAGCTTTGCTTGACGACTTTCTAGGATTTTGTGAGTAACATCCAGATCTTTATGTCTGTGTGTTAACTGACATTTGGTAAACTTTGTCTTTCAGTGTTTTTCTGCTCCTCGCATGCCTTACCTTCCTCCCTCTATACATTATGGATTCTTTAAAAACCTTTAGGATCTCTGAGGATCAATTTCTGACTCTGGTAGGTAAGGATTCAGATCCAGGTAGCAGAAGCAATGTGTTGAAAGAACATGACGAGGATGGATTGATTTTAGTAAACTTAAAAAAGAATGTGAAGCAAATTGAGGCACATGCTGACTTAATTCTGGAATACCAAAAGGCTGGAGTTACCCCTATTGGACTTAGGGTTAGAAAGTTTTATATGATGGAACAATGCATGCACTTACAAAGCATGCTTTTACAACGCAGTAAGAACAATGCATGGTCATTACCACGCATGCACTTAACACAAAATGTTGTTACAATGCATATGCTTGTACCACAAATGTCTTTACCATGAACATTTCATAGTAAAGGCATAGCTGGTAAAGACATATGCTTGGTAAAAACTAGAGGTAAGTATAACATACAATATTTTATATATGTATATATGTATGTATATGTATATATATATATGTATATATATATATATATATATACATTATATACATATACACATAAACACACCTTTTCACCCCAAAACACTACCGACCCTAAACCCTAAAAATTACCTTACCACCCCAAGACCCATGCCTACCCTAAAACCTAAACACCCCTTACCACCCCAAAACCTAAAAATGCCCTTACCACCCCAAAACCCATACCCACCCTTAAACCTAAACACCCTTTACCACACCAAACCCCATACTCACCATAAAACCTAAAAAAAAACCTTACCACTCCAAAACACGTACCCAACCTAAAACCTAAAAATGCCCTTACCACCCGAAAACCCACCCTAAAACCTAAAAATGCCCTCACCACCTCAAAACCCATACCCACCCTAAACCCTAAAAGTACCGTTACCACCCAAAAACCCATACCCACCCTAAAACCTAAAAATAACCTTACCACCCCAAAACCCATGCACACCCTAAAACCTAAAAATGACCTTACCACACCAAAACCCATACCCACCCTAAAAACTAAACACCCCTTACCACCCCAAAACCCATAACCACCCTAAAACCTAAACATGCCCTTACCACCCCAAAACCCATGCACGCCCTAAACCCTCAAAATGCCCATATCACCCAGAAACCCATACCCACCCTAAAACTTAAACACCCCTTACCACCCCAAACCTCATACCCACACTAAAACCTAAAAATATCCTTACCATCCCAAAACCCATGCCCACCCTAAAACCCAAAAGTGCCTTTACCACCCCAAAATCCATACCCACCCTAAAACCTTGACTCCCCTTACCACCTCAAACCCCATACCCACCCTAAAAACTAAACACCCCTTACCATCCCAAAACCTAGAAATGCCGTTACCACCCCAAAACCCAAACCCACCCTAAAACCTAAAATGCCCTTACCACCCCAAAACCCTTCCACACCCCAAAACCCAAAAGTGCCCTTACCACCCCAAAATCCACACCGACCCTAAAACCTTGACTCCCCTTACCACCTCAAACCCCATACCCACCCTAAAAACTAAACACCCCTTACCATCCCAAAACCTAGAAATGCCCTTACCACCCCAAAACCCTTACCTACCCTAAAACCTAAACACCCCTTACCACCCCAAACCTCACACCCACCCTAAAACCTAAAAATACCCTTACCACCCCAAACCCCATGCCCACCCTAAAACCTACAAAAGCCCATACCAACCCAAAACCCATACCCACCCAAAAACCTAAAAATCCCCATACCAACCCAAAACCCAAAGCCACCCTAAAACCTAAGAATGCCCTTACCATCCTAAAACCCTTACCCACCCCAAAACCCAAAAGAGCCCTTACCACCCCAAAATCGATACTCACCCTAAACCCTAAACACCCTTTACCACCCCAAACCCACCCTAAAAATAAAACATCCCTTACCACCCCAAAACCTAAAACTGCCCTTACCACCCAAAAACCCATACTCATCCTAAAACTTAAACACCCCTTACCACCCCAAAGCCCATCCTAAAACCTAAAAATGTCCTTACCACCCCAAAACCCAAACCCACCCTAAAACCTAAAAATGCCCTTACCACCCCAAAACCCTTCCACACCCCAAAACCCAAAAGTGCCCTTACCACCCCAAAATCCATACCCACCCTAAAACCTTAACACCTCTTACCACCTCACACCCCATTCCCACCCTAAAAACGAAACACCCCTTACCATCCCAAAACCTATAAATACCCTTACCACCCCAAAACCCATACCTACCCTAAAATCTGAACACCTCTTACCACCACAAACCTCATACCCAACCTAAAACCTAAAAATACCCTTACCACCCCAAAACCCATGCCCACCCTAAAACTTAAAAAAACCTTACCACCCAAAAACCCATACCCACCCTAAAGCCTAAAAATGCCCACACCACCTCAAAACCCAAACCCACTTTAAAACCTAAAAATGCCCTTACCACCGCTAAAAACTAAACATCCCCTACCACCCCAAAACCTAAAACTGCCCTTACCACCCCAAAATCCATACTCACCCTAAAATGTAAACACCCCTTACCACCCCAAAACCCATGCCCACCCTAAAACCCACAAAAGCCCTTACCACCCCAAAATTCATACCCACCCTAAAACCTAAAAATGCCCTTACCACCCCAAAACCCAAACCCACTCTAAAGCCTAAAAATGTCCTTACCACCCCAAAACCCTTACACACCCCAAAACCCCAAAGTACCCTTACCACCCAAAAATCCATACCCACCCTAAAACCTTAACACCCCTTACCACCTCAAACCCCATACCCACCCTAAAAACTAAACACCCCTTTACCACCCCAAAACCTAAAACTGCCCTTACCACCCCAAAACCCATACCTACCCTAAAACCTAAACACCCCTTACCACCCCAAACCTCATACCCACCCTACAATCTAAAAATACCCTTACCACCCCAAAACCCATGCCCACCCTAAAACCTAAAGAACCCCTTACCACCCCAAAACCCATACCCACCCTAAAACCTAAAAATGCCCATACCACCCCAAACCCACCCTAAAACCTAAGAATGCCCTTTTCACCCCAAAATCCATACCCACCCTAAACCCTTAACACCCCTTACCACCCCAAAACCTAAAACTGCCTTTACCACCCCAAAACCCATACTCACCCTAAAACCTAAACACCCCTTACCACCCCAAAACCCATACGCACCCTAAAACCTAAACACCCCCTTACCAACCCAAAACCCATACCCACCCTAAAACCTAAACACCCCCTTACCAACCCAAAACCCATGCCCACCCTAAAACCTAAAAATGCCCTTACCACCCCAAAACCCATACCCACCCTAAAAACTAAACACCCCTTACCACCCGAAAACCCATAACCACTCTAAAACCTAAAAATGCCCTTACCACCCCAAAACCCATGCGCACCCTATGCTCTAAAAATGCCCTTATCACCCCTAAGCACATACTCACCCTAAAACCAAAACACCCCTTACCACCTCAGACCCCAAACCCACCCTAAAACCTAAACACCCCTTACCACACCAAACCCCATACTCACTCTAAAACCTAAAAAAACCTTACCACCCCAAAACCCATACCCACCCTAAAACCTAACAAATGCCCTTACCACCTCAAAACCCCAACCCACCCTAAAACCTATAAATGCACATACCACCCCAAAACCCATACCCACCCTAAAACCTAAAAGTGCCCTTACCACCCCAAAACCCATACCCACCCTAAAACCTAAAAATGCCCTTACCACCCTAAAACCCGTACCCACCCTAAAACCTAAAAATAACCTTACCACCCCAAAACCCATGCACACCCTAGAACCGAAAAATGCCCTTACCACCCCAAAACCCATAACCACCCTAAAACCTAAACAGCCCTTACCACCTCAAACCCTATACCCACCCTAAAACCTAAAAATACCCTTACCACCCTAAAACCCATACCCACCCTAAAAACTAAACACCCCTTACCACCCGAAAACCCATAACCGCTCTAAAACCTAAAAATGCCCTTACCACCCCAAAACCCATGCGCACCCTATGCCCTAAAAATGCCCTTATCACCCCTAAGCACATACTCACCCTAAAACCAAAACACCCCTTACCACCTCAGACCCCAAACCCACCCTAAAACCTAAACACCCCTTACCACACCAAACCCCATACTCACTCTAAAACCTAAAAAAACCTTACCACCCCAAAACCCATACCCACCCTAAAACCTAACAAATGCCCTTACCACCTCAAAACCCCAACCCACCCTAAAACCTATAAATGCCCTTACCACCCCAAAACCCATACCCACCCTAAAACCTAAAAGTGCCCTTACCACCCCAAAACCCATACCCACCCTAAAACCTAAAAATGCCCTTACCACCCTAAAACCCGTACCCACCCTAAAACCTAAAAATAACCTTACCACCCCAAAACCCATGCACACCCTAAAACCGAAAAATGCCCTTACCACCCCAAAACCCATAACCACCCTGAAACCTAAAAATGCCCTTACCACCCCAAAACCCATACCCACCCTAAAACCTAAACAGCCCTTACCACCTCAAACCCTATACCCACCCTAAAACCTAAAAATACCCTTACCACCCCAAAACCCATACCCACCCTAAAACCTAACAAATGCCCTTACCACCTCAAAACCCCAACCCACCCTAAAACCTATAAATGCCCTTACCACCCCAAAACCCATACCCACCCTAAAACCTAAAAGTGCCCTTACCACCCCAAAACCCATACCCACCCTAAAACCTAAAAATGCCCTTACCACCCTAAAACCCGTACCCACCCTAAAACCTAAAAATAACCTTACCACCCCAAAACCCATGCACACCCTAAAACCGAAAAATGCCCTTACCACCCCAAAACCCATAACCACCCTGAAACCTAAAAATGCCCTTACCACCCCAAAACCCATACCCACCCTAAAACCTAAACAGCCCTTACCACCTCAAACCCTATACCCACCCTAAAACCTAAAAATACCCTTACCACCCTAAAACCTATGCCCACCCTAAAACCTAAAAAGACCTTACCACCCCAAAACCCATACCCACCCTAAAACCTAAAAATTCCCTTACCATCCCAAAACCCAAACCCACCCTAAAAGCTAAAAATGCCCTTACCACCCCAAAACCCCAAAGTACCCTTACCGCCCCAAAATCCATACCCACCCTAAAACCTAAAAATACCCTTACCTCCCCAAAACCCATAACCACCCTAAATTCTAAAAATGCCCTTACCACCCCAAAACCCATGCCCACCCTAAAATTTAAAACCCAAAAGTGCCTTTACCACCCCAAAATCCATACCCACCCTAAAACCTTGACTCCCCTTACCACCTCAAACCCCATACCCACCCTAAAAACTAAACACCCCTTACCATCCCAAAACCTAGAAATGCCCTTACCACCCCAAAACCCAAACCCACCCTAAAACCTAAAATGCCCTTATCACCCCAAAACCCTTCCACACCCCAAAGCCCAAAAGTGCCCTTACCACCCCAAAACCGACACCGACCCTAAAACCTTGACTCCCCTTACCACCTCAAACCCCATACCCACCCTAAAAACTAAACACCCCTTGCCATCCCAAAACCTAGAAATGCCCTTACCACCCCAAAACTCTTACCTACCCTAAAACCTAAACACCCCTTACCACCCCAAACCTCACACCCACCCTAAAACCTAAAAATCCCCTTACCACCCCAAACCCCATGCCCACCCTAAAACCTACAAAAGCCCTTACCAACCCAAAACCCATACCCACCCTAAAACCTAAAAATCCCCATACCAACCCAAAACCCAAAGCCACCCTAAAACCTAAGAATGCCCTTACCATCCTAAAACCCTTACCCACCCCAAAACCCAAAAGAGCCCTTACCACCCCAAAATCGATACTCACCCTAAACCCTAAACACCCCTTATCACCCCAAACCCACCCTAAAAACAAAACATCCCTTACCACCCCAAAACCTAAAACTGCCCTTACCACCCAAAAACCCATACTCACCCTAAAGCTTAAACACCCCGTACCACCCCAAAACCCATGCCCACCCTAAAACCTAAAAATGTCCTTACCACCTCAAAACCCAAACCCACCCTAAAACCTAAAAATGCCCTTACCACCCCAAAACCCTTCCACACCCCAAAACCCAAAAGTGCCCTTACCACCCCAAAATCCATACCCACCCTAAAACCTTAACACCTCTTACCACCTCACACCCCATTCCCACCCTAAAAACGAAACACCCCTTACCATCCCAAAACCTATAAATACCCTTACCACCCCAAAACCCATACCTACCCTAAAATCTGAACACCTCTTACCACCCCAAACCTTATACCCAACCTAAAACCTAAAAATACCCTTACCACCCCAAAACCCATGCCCACCCTAAAACCTAAAAAAAACCTTACCACCCAAAAACCCATACCCACCCTAAAGCCTAAAAATGCCCACACCACCTCAAAACCCAAACCCACTTTAAAACCTCAAAATGCCCTTACCACCGCTAAAAACTAAACATCCCTTACCACCCCAAAACCTAAAACTGCCCTTACCACCCCAAAACCCATACTCACCCTAAAACTTAAACACCCCTTACCACCCCAAAACCCATGCCCACCCTAAAACCTACAAAAGCCCTTACCACCCCAAAACTCATACCCACCCTAAAACCTAAAAATGCCCTTACCACCCCAAAACCCAAACCCACTCTAAAGCCTAAAAATGCCCTACCACCCCAAAACCCTTACACACCCCAAAACCCCAAAGTACCCTTACCACCCAAAAATCCATACCCACCCTAAAACCTTAACACCCCTTACCACCTCAAACCCCATACCCACCCTAAAAACTAAACACCCCTTTACCACCCCAAAACCTAAAACTGCCCTTACCACCCCAAAACCCATACCTACCCTAAAACCTAAACACCCCTTACCTCCCCAAACCTCATACCCACCCTACAATCTAAAAAGACCCTTACCACCCCAAAACCCATGCCCACCCTAAAACCTAAAGAAGCCCTTACCACCCCAAAACCCATACCCACCCTAAAACCTAAATATGCCCATACCACCCCAAACCCACCCTAAAACCTAAGAATGCCCTTTTCACCCCAAAATCCATACCCACCCTAAACCCTTAACACTCCTTACCACCCCAAAACCTAAAACTGCCTTTACCACCCCAAAACCCATACTCACCCTAAAACCTAAACACCCCTTACCACCCCAAAACCCATACCCACCCTAAAACCTAAACACCCCCTTACCAACCCAAAACCCATGCCCACCCTAAAACCTAAAAATGTCCTTACCACCCCAAAACCCATACCCACCCTAAAAACTAAACACCCCTTACCACCCGAAAACCCATAACTACTCTAAAACCTAAAAATGCCCTTACCACCCCAAAACCCATGCACACCCTATGCCCTAAAAATGCCCTTATCACCCCTAAGCACATACTCACCCTAAAACCAAAACACCCCTTACCACCTCAGACCCCAAACCCACCCTAAAACCTAAACACCCCTTACCACACCAAACCCCATACCCACCCTAAAACCTAACAAATGCCCTTACCACCTCAAAACCCCAACCCACCCTAAAACCTATAAATGCCCTTACCACCCCAAAACCCATACCCACCATAAAACCTAAAAGTGCCCCCTTACCACCCCAATACCCATACCCACCCTAAAACCTAAAAATGCCCTTACCACCCTAAAACCCGTGCCCACCCTAAAACCTAAAAATAACCTTACCACCCCAAAACCCATGCACACCCTAAAACCGAAAAATGCCCTTACCACCCCAAAACCCATAACCACCCTGAAACCTAAAAATGCCCTTACCACCCCAAAACCCATACCCACCCTAAAACCTAAACAGCCCTTACCACCTCAAACCCTATACCCACCCTAAAACCTAAAAATACCCTTACCACCCTAAAACCTATGCCCACCCTAAAACCTAAAAAGACCTTACCACCCCAAAACCCATACCCACCCTAAAACCTAAAAATTCCCTTACCATCCCAAAACCTAAACCCACCCTAAAAGCTAAAAATACCCTTACCACCCCAAAACCCCAAAGTACCCTTACCGCCCCAATATCCATACCCACCCTAAAACCTAAAAATACCCTTACCTCCCCAAAACCCATAACCACCCTAAATCCTAAAAATGCCCTTACCACCCCAAAACCCATGCCCACCCTAAAATTTAAAAATGAAAAAATGCCCATATATATATATATTTTTTTTTTTTTTTTCACCCACTTAATGCTTACCTGTACTTACCTGTAAAACCTTTGCCACGCATATACCTTTACCATTCATGCCTTTACAATGTAATTCATTGTAAAGGCATGCGTGATAAAGGTATATTCGTGGTTAGGCATGCATGGTAAAGCCATGCGTGTTAAACGCATATGCGTTGTAAATGCATTGTGGTAAATGCATTTAGTTGCATTCACTGCAATGTAAGTGATGTTTCCCGGTTAGAAATATCCCAGACCTGTTTGTGGAAGTTCAGAAATTCCTTGAAAAATGGTCGCTTATGGCTAATTGGTGCTGGAGGGACTGGATGATTCTGATCATAGAGACAGCCAGAGAAATGGTTAGTGTCCTTGAGAGTTAGATTATTGACCTTGAAACAAAAATTAAACAAAAGGGAACACTATAAGAAACGAAGAGAAAATTGGAGAAGATGGATGGAGCCATAGAAACATATCATGAGTATTTGATCAACAGGAAAACAGACAAACTCAAGAAAGATTTACGATTCTTTTCTCAAGACAGAGTTTACCCTATAATAGAGAAAACTTTTATTCAGATGAATCAACTAAAGGGTCCAATACCACCACTACCTCATATAAAAAACAAAGGGTTACGTTTTCTGATATCGCAGATTCAGATGGTGAGGGAGGATCCAATACACATGATCTTACAAATGATGACATATCAAGAAATAATGTTTTTTTAGACAACTGAGGCAGCTGGGACAGCCCCAGAGGGAGGCCACAGAATAGAAGGAGAGGGAGATTCCATCATCAAATGGATCAATTCCATCAGTTTCCACAAACAAGGAGACAACAATATTGGAAACCATAGACATTGTCAGAGATATCCCTATCTTCAATGTGACTCATTTTCATTTAGAGCAGGCCACTTTAGATCTTCCAGGCAAAGGACTCACATTTGTTTCTAGCCAAAGGGTGGACAAGTTTGAACTTATGAAAGACATACAAGCTTTTTTTTCGAAAAGTTAGAATCAACAAATTCTTTCAGAACAGGGAGATTTTTATGGAATGTAACATCTCGGAGTTTAGACCCCAGTCTACGTTTACTCCGAAACTAGACTAGGTGGGCCCAGAAGTAGGCATATTTGAGAAAATAGTCTCCAATAAAATCAAGCGGGCATTGAAATATGTCACAGCTCCCACCCCTAACCTCATTCAAGAACAAAGATCAGCCATGAGGGACCTTCAACAGAATAAAGGTATCACTGTGAAACCGTGTGGTAAAGGTGGGGGGATAGTTCTGTTGGATACTGAGATGTATAAATCTAAAATAAAAGCAATGCTTTCAGTTCTGGAACATTACCAAAATGGTTAGGAGCAATCCTAATAAACTTATCTGTTCCAAAATCCAGACCATCTGTGAATGGGGCATACAGAATGGCAGTATATCTAAGCCTGAGGCTGACATTTTGAGGGTGCAAAAACTGAGACTAGCAGTAATATATGGAATACTTAAGACATATAAGCAGATTAACAACCCTCCCCTTGGCCCTATCATATCCACTATAGGCTCAGCTACGGAACCATTGTCAAAATACATTGACTCATTCCTTAAACCTTTGATTACCAGGTTTCTTTCTTACATCAAGGATACAGGACAAATGATATTAAAAGTAGAGGGCCTCAAGTTCAATCCCAATTGGGAACTTTTAATAATGTTGAATATAGAGGCGCTACATACAAACATTCCCCAAAGAGAAGCGTATAATGTGGTACAACATCTACTGATGGAAGAGTCCACCGATGTCCCGGTCACCTTCATCTTGACATGTCTCAAAATAGTCTTAGAGGAAAATGTCTTTGAATTTGATGGAGACATATGTAAACAAATCGAAGGAGTAAGTATGGGAGCAGCTTGAACCCGTAGTGTGGCGAACATCTATATGGGCCTCTTTGAAAGGAAACACATATACAACGAAGAGGCTCCATATTTTGAAAATGTCAAACATTAGGGGTGCTAAATTGATGATATTTTTTCATCTGAGAGGGAGAGATTGAACACTTCCAAGAATTTGTGGAATGGCTTAATCTGTGTGAGAACAATCACAGATTCACCCCTAATTTGAATAATCAGAAGGTGGAATTTTGTGGATACCCTCATTTTTTAGTAGCAGGGATACTTACATGTGTCTCTGTACACAAAACCTACAGCTAGGAATAGGCTACTGCACTTTGAAATCTTCCATCCTAAATGTCAATGACAAAGCATTCCATTTAGTCAGTTTCTTAGAATTCGGGGGATCTGCAGTAGCATTACCGAATGCAACAGGAATGCTAAAGTTTTGAAGGACAAGTTCCTACTGAAGGGTTATCCCTATAGGATGATGCGGAAGCATACAAAAGGGCTAAATATTACAGTCGTGACTGACTATTTGAAACACACCAAAAGATCAAGGTTGGTGTGTGTTATTAGACACTCTAACATTAACAAAGTGGGGGGGATTATCAATACACATTGGAATATGTTGAAAAGCAATAAGGATGATGCTCCCCTCTCTATACTATGTTTGCCTTTAAGAGGAATTCCAATTTAAGGGACAAGTTGGTCCAAGCTAGATTCAATAAAAACAATGAATTTATCCAGAAAACCATAACAGGAAATAATCCTGTCGTAGATAATCATCGCTGCAGAGAATGCCATGCATGTGCACAGCCCGTGGTATGGGATATTTTACTAAATAACAAGAAAACAATCCGATTAAGTACCATGACTGATTGTCAAAGCTCTAATGTGGTGTACTGTATTGTGTGCCTTTGCCATCAAGGATATGTGGGGGAAACAGAAAGGCAATTTAGAACTCGATTTAGTAAACACAAATCAGCGATTAGAAATCAGAGACTTAAGGCCCCCTTTGTTGACCACTGTTGATAAACAAGTTCGCTGAAACAACTTAAGTTAGGATGTGATGTGTTTATTTAAGATGCATTTCTGTGTTTCAGCTGAAACACAGATGCCCTTAATGATATTTGGTCAAGAAATCTTACTTCAGTATTGTTCTTGTTTTGAACCTTCACAAGTCCACTGTGTTTCTAATTTAGTGAGGAAGAACTTCGCTACGAGGGAGAGTATAAAGGAATAGTGGATTCTTTGAGGGTCTTGAGCACTTCAGCCCCTTGTATATTTGTAAGAATCCCGGATGTTTTAGGTGTTTTATTAGTACCCGATGGGAATATAGGAGTTAAGCTTGCTCTAGGCACTTTTGTTAACTTTAAAACGCACAGAA
Source organism: Pleurodeles waltl (assembly GCF_031143425.1). Lineage (NCBI taxonomy): Eukaryota > Metazoa > Chordata > Amphibia > Caudata > Salamandridae > Pleurodeles > Pleurodeles waltl. The sequence continues at coordinate 708,383,696 of NC_090439.1, read as the reverse complement.
CTGGGTTTCCAGTTATATGCACAAAAGAGAGCCAGTTGGGAATGATCTGAATGCATGTATGTGCAGCAATAGGTAATATAAGCACTTGAATGAGAGGATGCATTAGTCAATAGACAATATATGTCCAGGTGCATGTAGATACACCACTGGAAATCTACTAACAAGGTGAAGGCTTTTTTGTGGACCACATTTGAGGATGGAGCTACCACAGACAGACTTTTTTTTTTTTTTCTTTCTTTTCTCTCCCTTTTTTTTCTTGTCAAGCCATTGGCCATAATGTAAATATTTTACATTGTAGGGACTGTGTTTATGAGGATTATAGCCTCTACTGGGGGGCCTTTATTTTTATATGTGCCATGTGCCCTGAAGAAGGTGGGTGACCCTTGACCCTGCACTAGCAGGCAGGTCGCTCCCCGCTCTGCCACCCAGCGCCACCACCTCACCGTTCCGTTCCTATTGTCTCTCCCTGCTCCATTCCACTTCCCCTCCCGCTGCGTCCCCTGCGTCCCCTCCCGCCTCCCTCCTCCACCTCACCGTTCCGTTCCTTTGTCTCTCCCTGCTCCATTCCACTTCCCCAGCCACTGCGTCCCCTGCGGCCCCTCCCGCCTCCCTCCTCCACCTCACCGTTCCGTTCCTTTATCTCTCCCTGCTCCATTCCACTTCCCCAGCCGCTGCGTCCCCTGCGGCCCCTCCCGCCTCCCTCCTCCACCTCACCGCTACGTTCCTTTGTCTCTCCCTGCTCCATTCCACTTCCCTAGCCGCTGCGTCCCCTGCGGCCCCTCCCGCCTCCCTCCTCCACCTCACCGTTACGTTCCTTTTTCTCTCCCTGCTCCATTCCACTTCCCCAGCCGCTGCGTACCCTGCATCCCCTGGTCCCCTCCCGCCTCCACCTCTCCTCCGTTTCTTTCTTTTTTCCCATCGCTGCCTTCCCCTGCGGCCCCACCCACCCAGCCTTCCCATTCGTCCAGCCCTCCCTCCTCCCAGCTGCCACTCCCTCCCTCCCCCCTTTTATGGAAGCCACGGCACGGTAACGAGGAGCAACCCTTGACCCTGCACTAGCAGGCAGTTTGCTCCCCGCTCCGCCGCCCAGCGCCACCACCTCACCGTTCCGTTCCTATTGTCTCTCCCTGCTCCATTCCACTTCCCCAGCCGCTGTGTCCCCTGCGTCCCCTCCCGCCTCCCTCCTCCACCTCACCGTTCCGTTCCTTTGTCTCTCCTTGCTCCATTCCACTTCCCCAGCCGCTGCGTCCCCTGCGGCCCCTCCCGCCTCCCTCCTCCACCTCACCATTACGTTCCTTTGTCTCTCCCTGCTCCATTCCACTTCCCCAGCAGCTGCGTCCCCTACGGCCCCTCCCGCCTCCCTCCTCCAACTCAGCGTTCCGTTCCTTTATCTCTCCCTGCTCCATTCCACTTCCCCAGCCGCTGCATCCCCTGCGGCCCCTCCCGCCTCCCTCCTCCACCTCACTGTTCCGTTCCTTTGTCTCTCCCTGCTCCATTCCACTTCCCCAGCCGCTGCGTCCCCTGCATCCCCTGCGTCCCCTCCCGCCTCCCTCCTCCACCTCTCCTCCGTTTCTTTCTTTTTTCCCGTCGCTGCCTTCCCCTGTGGCCCCACCCACCCAGCCTTCCCATTCGTCCAGCCCTCCCTCCTCCCAGCTGCCACTCCCTCCCTCCCCCCCCCTTTTATGGAAGCCGCGGCGCGGTAATGAGGAGCAACCCTTGACCCTGCACTAGCAGGCAGGTCGCTCCCCGCTCGCCGCCCAGCGCCACCACCTCACCGTTCCGTTCCTATTGTCTCTCCCTGCTCCATTCCACTTCCCCAGCTGCTGCGTCCCCTGCAGCCCCTCCCGCCTTCCTCCTCCACCTCACCGTTCCGTTCCGTTGTCTCTCCTTGCTCCATTCCACTTCACCAGCCACTGCGTCCCCTGTGGCCCCTCCCGCCTCCCTCCTCCACCTCACCGTTACGTTCCTTTGTCTCTCCTTGCTCCATTCCACTGCCCCAGCCGCTGCGTCACCTGAGGCCCCTCCCGCCTTCCTCCTCCACCTCTCCTCCTTTTCTTTCTTTTTTCCGCCGCTGCCTTCCCCTGCGGCCCCACCCCCCCAGCCTTCCCATTCGTCCAGCCCTCCCTCCTCCCAGCTGCCACTCCCTCCCCCCTTTTATGGAAGCTGCCAAGGGCGCGCCAAAGGCAAGCCCATCTGCGCCCGTCCGCGCCCGTCCGCGCCAAGACCGTGCCCAGCGCCAGTCCCCCTGGCCCTCGCAGAAAAGCCTACTCCCCCCTCATCCTCCACTCACTCAACCCAGGCCCTCGCCCCACCTGCACCCTTTCCAGCCCCACACACACTCACGGACCCTTCACTTGTCACACCTGTCATTTTTCCTGCTCCTCCTCCCTCACACCACACACCAACCACAGCGACCCACCCGACTACACACACAACACCCCCAACGCAACACACAGCGGCTCTGCCCCCACCCCCACCAACCAGCCCCGCAGTACACCACCCCACAACCAGAATACACCCTGCAACAACACCCTCATGCACCACACCAACACCACCCACCACAACCGCCTCACCTGCCTGCTCCTCAACACCCGCTCTCTTTACAAACATGCCATAGAACTCTGGGACCTCATCACATTACACTCACCCGACATCGCCTTCCTCACAGAAACCTGGACCAACCCCTCCTCGGAACCCGACATAGCCATCGCCACCCCCAAGGGATACAAACTCCAACGCAAAGACCGCCTCAACAGGCCAGGGGGTAGCATCGCCATCCTACACAGGGACACCATCAAAGTCACCACCAGCTCCCAGGACACTACTGACAACACAGAACACATGCACTTCCTAATCCACATTAACAACAACTCCACCCTCAGAGGTACACTAATCTACAGACCACCAGGACCACGCCCCGCCTTCTGCGACACCATCCCCGACACCATCAGCTTGCACGCCCTCACCTCCACAGACTACATCCTCCTCGGTGATTTCAACTTTCACTTGGAGAACCTACAAGACCACAACTCATCATCCCTCATAGACAACCTCACCAACCTCGGGCTCAAACAACTAGCCACCGCACCCACCCACTCAGCAGGACACACGCTCGACGCAATTTTCACCTCAAGCCAACACATAGCCTACACCCACACCACCAAACTCCTCTGGACTGACCACCACTGCGTCCACTTCTCCTTCGCCAAACCCCCCACACACCACCATCAACACACCACACCCTACCGCATGTGGGACAAGATCCCCAAGGAACGCCTGAACTCCCAACTGGCTCACAACCCCCCCCCACACCAACGACCCCAACACAGGAGCCCACAACCTCTCAAAATGGATCACCACCTGCGCAGACACACTAGCCCCCCTGAGAAAACACATCGCCACCCGCAACATCAAGAACGCCCCATGGTTCACCCCCGAACTCCAAGACACCAATCGCAAATGCTGTCAAGCAGAGAAAATATGGTGACAAGAACCCTCCACAACCAACTTCTCCACTCTCAAAGCCACCATTCGCACCCATCACCAACTCATACGCACCGCCAAAAGAGACCACTACAAGACACGCCTTGACAACAACTCTCAAAACAGCAAAGAACTCTTCACCATCATTAATGAACTAGCCAAACCCAAAGCCAGCGACATAGACCCTTCACACACACAGCCCCTATGTGACGCCCTCTCCAACCACTTCCACCACAAAATCCTGGGCATCCACAACAGCTTCATACCACACACACCCACCACACACACCCCTCAATCACCCAACTCAACCCCCACTCATGACCCCCCACCACACTCACCACCTGGGCCCCCACCACACACGAAGAAACCAAAAAAAACATGAACTCCATCCGCTCCGGATCCCCCTCCAACCCCTGCCCACATCACATCTACAACAAAGCCAGCCCAACCATCGCCCCCATACTCTGCGACATAATCAACTCCTCCTTCAACGAAGCCACCTACCCAGACCCCTGGAAGCACGCGGAAATCACTGCTCTCCTAAACAAATCCAAAGCCGACCCAGAGATCCCCTCCAACTATCGCCCCATCTCCCTCCTCCCCTTCCCCGCCAAGGTCGCAGAGAAACTAGTCAACACCCGCCTATCCCACTACCTCGAAGAAAACAACACTCTTGACCCCTCACAATCCGGGTTCCACAAGAACCACAGCACGGAAACTGCCCTCATCGCATGCACTAACGACATTGGGACCAAAGTCGACAAAGGTGAGACCGTCGCACTCATCCTTCTAGACCTCTCTGCAGCCTTTGACACTGTCTGCCACCACACACTCCGCACACCCCTCCCCAACATAGGAATTTGCCACAAAGCCTTAGACTGGCTCACCTCCTTCCTCACTGACCGGACCCAGAGAGTCCGCCTCCCACCTTTCCACTCCACCACCACCAAGATCATCTGCGGAGTCCCCCAAAGGTCCTCTCTCAGCCCCACACTCTCCAACATTTACATGATCCCCCTAGCCCCACACAGAATCACTATCCTCTCCTACGCAGATGACACCCAACTCATCCTCTCCCTCACCCACAACCCCACCACTGCCAAAACCAACCTACACGCAGCTCTCCTCGACACCTCCAACTGGATGACAACTAACCACCTAAAGTTTAACTCCAACAAAACCGCGATCATCATCTTTGGCCCCAACAAAACCATATGGGACGACTCCTGATGGCCCACCGCCCAAGGACCCGCACCCTCCCCCGCAAACCACGCACGCAACCTCGGCATCATCCTGGACCCCTCCCTCTCCATGACACAGCAAATCAATGCTCTTACCTCCTCACACTCCGCACTCTAAAAAAATCCTTCAAATGGATTCGCCCAGAGACCAGGAAGACAGTCACCCATGCACTCATCAGCAGCAGACTAGACTACGGTAACGCCCTCTACGCCGGCACCACACTCAAACTCACAGGCAAACTCCAGAGAATCCAGAACACAGCCGCGCGCCTCGTCCTTGGCCTCCTCCGCCATGAAAGAATCTCACCACACCTCAAAACCCTTCACTGGCTCCCCATAAACAAGAGAATCACATTCAAGATCCTCATCCACGCTCACAAATCCCTCCACAACACCGGCCCGACATACCTCAACGAAAGAGTGAACTTTCACATTTCCACCCGCAACCTCCGATCAGCCAACCTCGTCCTAGCCACAGTCCCCCGCATCCAATGCAACCACAGGAGGCAGGTCCTTCTCCTACCTCGCCCCCAAAACCTGGAACTCCCACCTCACCCACCTCCGCAAAACCAAAGACCTCCTGCTCTTCAGAAAAAACCTCAAAACATGGCTGTTCGAACAGTGACCCTCCTGCCCCCCCCCCACCAAGCGCCTTGAGACCCTCACAGGTGAGTAGCGCGCTATATACATTTTTTGATTGATTGATTGATTGACCCCTTGGGTCACTTGACACCGAAACACGTGTCAGCACCATTACTAAGGATAAGGATGGTTGATTGGACTCCACTCTCAATATCAGAATTTTGGATGTATGATTCTTGAATATTTTACCTTACTAGTGAACAATTAATGACCATGCTGTGAATGCATTCAATCATGACTATATAAATTCCAATAATTATGTTTTCTTTGGATGTTGGGGACTTCTGATCAAGTGATATTGTCGAATACACCCGGGGATTACTTAGGTCCTCTTGTTTGGAATTGTACTTGGTTTTTCTTTTCTGGGGGGATTTGAATATTTCAGAGAATGTTTCATTTGTGTTGTTCTTACTGTTTTTAATAATTAGGACTGAGATTGTGTGAATGATAGTTTTCTCTTTTGACCTTTCTTGGCCTTTTCCAGGTTGCATAGGACTATTTGTGCTATATATATGTATGCTGTATCAAAATAAATGCAGCTATATTTGTAAAATAAAATGATATACAGTACCCAGAAATGAACGTATGCTAAGGACCTTGGCTTGATGAGTTGGGTATTATCAAATTTAGGGATTCCGTTTTATTGGAACCATTAGTGAAGGTGGGTTACTTGTATTTTGTTGACTAACACTTCCTTTCCCATGGCACACAATAAACTAAGCTAATATTATTTCACATAAGCTTCATTAATCTTCCTGTGCAACTCAGCAGTTAGAACAAATATTGTCACATTAGCTAAACTTGAAACATGCTCTTCTCCTGGAATACAACAGAACATTCAACATCACATTTGCTGCCTAAGAAAAATAATTCAGGTTAAAGGACAATTTAACAGAAACCTTCCCGCTGCTGCTTGCAGAATTTAACTTTCAGGCCTAGTCATGTTAAAGAAGCCTAATGCACATTAATACAATTGATACATTAATAACTTATTGAGCACCTTTGAATTCAAATCAAATAAGAAAAGCAAATTATTTTATTAAACATTATTCATGTTATGTCAATGCAATTTTAAACTTTTTTGTATTTCTCTAAACACATAATTCATAATGAAACCAATTTGCTCATTCAAAATACATTTTATTTCTACAGTTTCTTCTTAAAATAATACTCTCATGTTAATATTCATTATTAAATCACACATTTATTAATTCAAAGGAGCTGATTTAAGAGCCCCTAGCACCACATTTGCATCATTTTTTTTACGCTAATGTGGCCCAACGAGGCCAAAAAATCGCTGTGCATACTTATAAAGTGGTTCAATGCATGCACTGTGCCACGTTGTAGCCCTTTGGGCTACATTATGCCTTAATGTATGCAAAGAGGGTGTTCCCCCTGTTAAGAGGGCCACAAAAATGGAGCATAGAAATGTAAGAGATTTCTTTGCATCAATATTTTCAACACTTTTAATGCCTGCTCAGAGCAGGCATTAAAAGGAGGCACACCAATATTTATAATGGTCCTAAATGGGTTTTCAGGATTAGTGTCAAAAAATGTTACGCTAATCCTGCAAAGCTCCAAACTAGCATCAAAAATGTTGACGCTAGTTCCCCTAGCTATTGCCATGGTGTGCCACACTTTTCTTGTGCCCTTTAGCGCCCCCGTAACACATGGTGGCATTAGGGTGATGCTACGGGGCACAAGAAAAGTGGTGCTGCACTGGGTCATAGATTAAAGATTAAGCTTCAATATAGCGCTTAGAAATACAAATGCTTCAAACTGGTTATATCACGGTGTTGTGAAGGCGATGTTCCCAATAATTCGACGTCAATGGTGCTGGTCACGGACTCGCACGGACCCCCAGGTAGAGTACCTTGTGAAAATCAGGAAACAAGCCAGTGCACTGAGTCGAGGATCAAGTTGTCGCTAGATCTGATGCACTGTTGGTTCCAATGTTGCAGAACGGTGGTGTTGGTGCAAGGCGTTTGGTCCTTCCTGCGGGGCTGTGAAGATGAGGCGGCATTGGTGTGAAGGGTCACTTCCTTACACTTCCGGCGGAGTCAGGAGTCATGGACGTCGGTGACACAGCACTTTAGGGCTCAAGGAGTCCTGGACTTCAGCGAGCCGGAGTCAGACCTGAGGGGTTGGTCAGGGTCGTCGCACTCCAGCGGGGACCATGGCTTCAGCTGCAGGTGGCATTGCAGGATCTAGCAGGGGCGTCAGTCAGGGCATCCTGCGAAGTCGGTGCACTTGGTTTTCTTGGTTTTTCACCAGCTTTGGGCCCAGAAACTGGAATAAGCACCACCTGGTGAGTTAGAGTCCACTGCAAGTGAACCCAGAGGCTGGTAGGTGAAGTCTTTGCTGTCCCTGAGACTTCTTAACAGGAGGCAAACTCAGACCAAACCCTTGGAGATACTTCACAAGCAGGATATACAGCAAAGTCCAGTCTTTGCCCTCTCTAAGGCAGAAGCAGCAACTGCAGACCAACCCAGCAAAGCACATACAGCTAAGGGGCAGTACTCCTCCTCCAGCTCTTCAGCTTTTCTACTTGGCAGAGGTTCCTCTTAATCCAGAAGTGTTCTAAAAATCTGGGGGGTTGGGTCCACTACATATACATCTTTCTGCCTTTGAAGTAGGCAAACTTTAAAGGGAAGTCTCTGTTGTTCACAAGATCTGGCCTTGCCCAGGCCTGGCTCCAGACACACCAAGGGGGTTGGGGACTGCATTGTGGAATGACAGGCACAGCCCATTCAGGGGTAAGTGTCAGCTCCTCCTGCCTAACTCTAGTCCAGGAGACTCATCAGGGTATGCAGGCTACACCTCAGCTCCCTTTGTGTTACTGTCTAGAGGGAATTCACAACAGCCCAACTGTGAGTCTGACCCAGACGTGGAATACAAAAGCATGCAGAGGCACAGAATGGTTAAGCAAGAAAATCCCCACTTTCTAAAAGTGGCATTTTCAAAATGACAATTTAAAAATCAACTGTACCAAAAGATATATTCTTAAATTGTGAGTTCAGAGACCCCAAACTCCAAATCTCTATCTGCTCCCAATGGGATATTAAAAGGCAGCCACTATGTTAACCTATGAGAGAGATAGAACATTCAACAGTGAAAACCGAAATTGGTGGTATTGCACTGCCAAGATATGTAAAGCACATCAGTACATGCCCTACCTTTCAACATACACTGCACCCTGCCTAAGGGGCTTCCTAGGGCCTACCTCAGGGGTGGCTTACATGTGCAAAAAGGGAAGTTTTGGTCCTGGCAAGTGGGCACTCTTGTCAGGTCGAATTGGCAGTTTAAAACTGAACACACAAAGCAGTGGAAGGTCTGAGCCATGCTTATAGGGCTACTCGTGTGGGTGGCACAATCAGTGCTGCAGGCTGACAAGTAGCATTTGATTTACAGGTCCTGGGTACTTCGAGTGCACTTTACTAGGGACTTACTAGTAAAGCTGATATGCCAATCATGGAAAAGCCAAATACACAAACAGTTTACACAGTAAGCACTTGCACTTTAGCACTGGTCAGCAGTGGTAAAGTGCCCAGAATACCAAAATCAGCAAAAACAGAGTCCAGCACACAGTCAAAAATACAGGAAGCAGATGCATAACTGGGGTCTTAATTTCAAACACAGAGTTTGGTGTGCAGTGAGGTTGTCTAGAATGGCATACAAGGCCACCATTGTGTGTCTGAACAATATGCGGGTTCTCCTCAAGAATGTCTTTACTTTTCTGTGGATGTGACATCCTACATGTCCATTGTCTTATTTAAACTGCCTCAGAAAATGGTAACTCTTTGGTGAACTGAATGAATACACATCTGATCTCTACCAGCCCAGTTTAAGCCTGCCTCAGTATTGTGAGCGCGTCTGACCTTATTTGGATTTATGATTTCTATTGATAAAGGGAAGCGTTAGAGGTCTGATGGACCTTTGAACTTTGTTAAGAGTGTTTTACCATGAACACCAAAACCCAACATAACCACAATAGAGAAACACATCAAATTCATGTATTCATTAAATCAACTTTGAGTGAGTAACTTGACACGCCATGTCCTATTTGGCCATGAATAACCACAACATTTAGTAAAGTTGAAATTTTTATTTCCCTAAATTAACAAAGCTAAAATCATGTATATCATTCTCAGAATTAGTTGATAAACATAAATGAACAACACAGGATGACCAAATCGACAGAAGAATCTCAATTTAGCTAGAGCATTTATCATTAACCATTCCAAAGCTACAGTACAGACCAAAAGCAATAGTAACTGAACAATTGAAATTTTGGACATTTAGGCTGTGAGATGAATGAGCTCACTCCTTTGTCAATAGCATCAAGTTAATAGAGGCACCCTTCTAACTAACCTCTATCTCGATGAGCATGTTGGGCTTCATACAAAAAGGAAAAAGCAGACAAAAATCTAATTTGGAAAACATCTGAGTTCTAAGAAAAATATTAGTGGTTGGTACCTAAAAAGGAAAAGAGAAAAATCTATAACAAAGACACAAGCATTTTTCATATACCTCTCCTAAATGGATCAGCAGAACAGAGTTGTCTTCATTAGCAGGGCACCTTCAGGTCTTCAGCAGTTGGGAATGTGAGGGGAATTGGTTTAGCCACAGTTGGGCATAAGACAGCTAACCCAATTAGCAAGGGCATAGGCTAAGTACAACAGCAACGGCATCCGATCAAACAAGTTCTGAGCTCTATTCTGAAGTATCAGTCTTGATATATTAAAACCCTAAGAGTCACTTGTATATTTTTGATTGGTCAGTTCCATGAGGTGATTACGTTAAACCAATAGGTTCAAATTTATCCATCAATGATAAAGTTTCTTGTACGTTTGTAATTGGGTCTTTTTCCCTCGTTTTCCAAGCCAGTTCCATCCGGTGTTAAAATTGCTGTGAACTATAGCTCAATTCAGTAGGCCCATTGTAATGTCCTAGGGACATCAACATCTCATGGTCAACGATAAATGAATCTGTAGCTAGTATGCTCTATTACAGCATATGAGTTTCACAGGAAGCTTGAAGAATAAAATACAATTTTACATGAGGCCTTTTTGGAGTGGGCCTTTATTACATAGCCTTTTAGTTCTTGTTATTTATTATAAATCATCAATTTTTATTATTATAAGCGAAATTTGCATTTATTTCTACAAGTGCATGTTAATTCTTATAAACGTTTATTTTCATTAGCACATTATACATGTCTTGGTTACCACCTATGGTGGGCATATTTTACCAATTTCCGACTTTTATTCGAACTGACTACTGTATGTTAATTCTTGCTTATTGAACATTGAAATACATTTTAGAATAGTTAATTTAAGCTCTCACAGTATCAGAGCTGCCATTTACAATCCCATGTTTGGCAGACAAAGAGCTTGCCTGATGTTGCCTGGAACTGACTAACGATGCCAGGAATTGGCCCTAAGAACACCTAGACCAAGGAGGTGCACTCTGGACTGATTAGTAGATTGTTGAGTGTTTAAATGTTCAAGAAAGCTTACCTCTCACTTGTCCCAAACATTCTGTCGTTGACTCTGTGGATGGATAAACACTGACTTGTCCTTGCAGTAGTTGCATTTTGTCGGGCTTCCATAAGACTCTGTGCATCAGTACAGAGAGATAGTTTATGGGGCCTGTCCTGCTGCTGCCCTCTTTCAGGCATTGACAGGGAAGGGAAAGGCCAAAGTAAGGTGGAGGAGGTTGATAGGAAGTGTAATGAGTGTAAGTCAAACCACAGAGAACATGGAGGGGCTACTTAGAGATATCAACCATGGACAGCAGGAATAAGAAGATAGTATGAGTCGCAAGGAGACAGAAGTCAGCTGCAGTGGGTAGTATTCCGTGACTCTCAGGGCCCATTGGGAAGGCCACTGATGAAGAATCTCCAGGCAGCGACATTAAACAGACAGGCACTAGGATGGGGCAGAAAAATGATGCGATTCCAGTGGTGGTAAAGGAGGTACATGATGCCGTGCATCATTAAAAATGTGAGTGGCATGCTATTGATAGCGCGTCCAGCCTTTATAAATTTCCCTATACCTGGAAACGTTGGAGGTCGGTGAACCTTTTAACCGAGTTGGGTTCTCCTCATCCTAGAATAGTCGGATCACTTACACTAATAATCAATGACTATTGTAATCGATAGCCAATAATCAATTAATAGATCAAAATAACACATTAGGAATCAATAACAGTTGGTATTTCGACGCACCATGACCTTTCAGTCATGAATAACCACACCAGTTTATTTAAAGTTAGTGAATTTATTTCCCTATATTAACAAAGCTAAAACGATATATATGAGTCTCAAAACCAAATGATATATGTATACGAACATTACTAGCTGTCCATAGCGGCGGAAGAAACGTAATCTACGCAAAATCTGAATTATAATACATTCAGTTATGGCAATGCAAATCACTAATATTAGTAATTGAACTTGACTAATTGCATACATCGGTCAGCATAACAAGATTTCAATTCAACATGGTGCATCAAGTGAATACCTTAACTATCCTCTAATTAGCATTGGCATGTGGGACTTCATGCGAAATGAATTTAGTCAACACAAATTTGGAAAACTTCTAGCTTGGGCCCTATAAAATAGCAGTTGGTACCTAAAAGGAAAAACACAATGCATAATACAGTTATCCTTTCATAATTACCAAATACAATCAGCATAAAAGGAAAGTCTTCGTCCTTCAGGTACCGGTTCGGTCAGCATGGGGCAGATCTCAAAGGGGCAGAATTAAGGGAAAGTTTCCTTGCAGCAGCAAGGAGAATGGGGCAAAGTTACTACATGGGCAAGACGGGGCAAATTAAAGTTAAAGTCTCTAGGGTGAGAATTCTTAAAGTCTCTTTCTCTGGAATAGAGAAAAGGGCATTAAGATGTCGTCTAAGATGGCGTCTGGCATTCGGCTTCAAAGATGGCATCAAGGAAAATGGCTGACTTCTCTTTGTCCGGTGGGTTTAAGTAAGAAACATTCCAAATTCTGCAGTCTTCCATTGGAGGGTTCATAGGGTGGCTTCAATTTGACCAATGAATAGTGTCTTTCTCCTAGTACTCTTTTATGCATACATTGTCCTTGGAGCCTTGGAACACAAGTTATAACAATTTTGCCAATTCATTTTATCACAGTGCTTTTATTGTCCGCACCTGCAGGAGTTGACCTCGCATCAAAAGGGATGCAACCATCCTAGCACGAAACCTTGAGATAAGGGTATTAGTCATTTCTACTGGAAAAATACAACCTTCAAATGAAATAATATGCTTTTGTTAGTGCAAGTGAAAACCACGCAGTTGAATTTGAGACCAGGCGACTAGGCCAAAGCCTCTACTAAATTTAAGCTAAGCATAAAACAGTTTCAATCAAGAAAATCATAAAACACATTTGCAATTATGACGGATTACTACATTTGTCAATTCTTCATGATTAATTAGGCTTGTTTATAATAATGGCGAACTACTCCGTGGGCACAATTTCCCACGTACATTATTTTTCTTTGCTAAAATCACACTACCTTATACGATTTTGTTACATGATATATGAATATATGTTAGTCCTTCTTTTTCTGCGTCATCAATCCCTCCTCTGATGACTAATTATGTCATCACATCAAATCTACCCACAAATTTTATTCCAATTAAAATTCTGTTTTAGTAATTCGGCACTTCGGTCAATTCCCTCTTTCTTTTGGTTCCCTTTGATTTTTCTCTGTATATTTCTACCATTTTGTTTTCTATTTTCTCTTCTCTTCTTCTTTTGTTTCTTGCTTTCAATATTTTAATAGCTTTCCATATTCCCCAAATGCCTAATAAACAAATTAATACTATTAATATTCCTTTTACGATTTTCAGTAATAATCCGTTCCAAATGTTGCCGAGCCAATTTCCCACGGAAGCAAATCCTTTTCCAACCTTCTCCCATACTCCTGGTTCTTTCAATTCTTTCAAGTCTGTACTTTCGTTAGTTAAGTTTGTAAGCATTTTTCTACCCACTGTTGTCCGGAATATAAGTACGTGTACCAAGCATTTTGCAAACGCCGCCATCCTTTGCTAAAAGAATGTCTAAGGCAAGCCGATTTTGAAGAGTCATAGCTCTTTCTGCAGCCAGTTCAGCATCCATCAGGTTATAGCTCCTGAGAATGTTGTCAGCATGTTATCCACAATAGTAGACAACTTTCATATTTTGATTGAATTCAATATGACTCCTACTGAAGGAATCACTGCTCCAAATATATCTCCTACCACACCAGAAGCTCTCTCTTTTCTGAACATGATGTGATTCAGACAGCTTTGGAAAATTCTTTAAGTCATCCAGTTGATAAACCTTTGGGAACACTATTCCCAAATAACATCTCCCATACCATCCTTTAGGAAGGCGATAATAGGCGTTAAGTCCACAAATATAATATACCCCTGGAATAACTGGGTCTTGTCCATTCAGCATGAACGTCCATTTAGGTTGAAACAAAAACGTATGCTTACATTCACTTGTTCCCACAAAAACTGTGTCATAATATGATTTATGTCTATGTACACAAAATCTCCCTACGTGTAACGTATCTAAAGCTATTTTCCCTTGCGTCTTTATCGCAGCAAAAGCATAGTTATCTACAGATGTCCTCTTGTGTGATTCCCTTTCTAATTTCTCCTTCACCTCTTTCCTCCTATCGTCAGTGCGATCTAAAAAGCTTATCTCCATTGGTGAAAGCAATCATGTAAGGTTTTCTCTGTGGGCGTGAGCTGTGTGAAAAGGTGACAAAGGCTCAAAGAAACCCCTCATCAATTTTATATAGTAATCCCTTGCTACTTTACTCAGGTACTCGATTATGCAAATGTAACATCCTGATTGGAATAAAAGTAGTGAATATACTCCTGGCCATAAAATCTGGTCATTATTAAACTACATGTAATTCCGTACGTAAGAGGCATGCTATGATATGTCACCCCTTCCACTACTGAGGTAGGTATTTGTGTGCATACATAACAATCTTTCGCATCCATTGTCTCAACATACTCACTCAACAAGCGATAGAAAACGTTGGACGAAAGTTCCTTCTTATCATGCAAATGTCTTTCGTCTTGTTCGAATTTTTTTAAAGGGGTTAGTTCAGTAATAGGTTTAGAAGTAGAGGCATCATTCGTCTCTCTCTCATTCTTTCCATGCATTCCAAGAACTATTGCTACAATGATTAGTACACATGCAGTTATTAGACTTATACACACGTAGTTACAACACTTCATCTTATGTCCCTGTGTAGTGTAGCCTGTCATGATCTATATAGAATCAGAAAGTTGAAGACACTCTTTCAAATTAGATTTGCAGATATATATAAAGCTGAACGAGTTCAATGTTCACACTGTTTTCTTTAGCAGCTTAGGGGGTCATTCTGACCCTGGCGGTAAAATCCGCCAGGGCCAACGACCGCGGGAGCACCGCCAACAGGCTGGCGGTGCTCCCTTGGGCATTCTGACCGCGGCGGTACAGCCGCGGTCAGAAACGGAAAACCGGCGGTGTACCGCCGGTTTTCCGCTGCCCTGGGGAATCCTCCATGGAGGATGCGCCGCCATGGGAATTCCGACCCCCATACCGCCATCCTGTTCCTGGCGGTTTTGGCCGCCAGGAAGAGAATGGCGGTATGGGGTGTCGTGGGGCCCCTGGGGGCCCCTGCAGTGCCCATGCCACTGGCATGGGCACTGCAGGGGCCCCCGTAACAGGGCCCCACCAAGATTTTCAGTGTCTGCCATGCAGGCACTGAAAATCGTGACGGGTGCAACTGCACCCGTCGCACCACTTCCACTACGCCGGCTCCATTCGGAGCCGGCATCCTCATGGAAGGGTGTTTCCCGCTGGGCTGGCGGGCGGCCTTCTGGCGGTCGCCCGCCAGCCCAGCGGGAAACCCAGAATACCCGCGGCGGTCTTTTGACCGCGCGGCGGTATTCTGCCGGCGGGACTTTGGCGGGCGGCCTCCGCCGCCCGCCAAAGTCAGAACGACCCCCTTAGTCTCTTATCAGTTAGCAGCTTTGTCTCAAAATCGGTTTCAAAGTCAATCAAGTTAGCAATGTCTTAGCCGGTTCAAAAGTCAATCAGATTGGTAATGTCTTATTCAGTAATGTTCATGGGATTTTGCTTCTCAAGTGCCAAAATGAAGTTCTGCTTCTTCGTTCTCAAGACTGAGAGACAGGAATTCGTCTGACCAATCGTTAGTGGCTATGTATGCCCACTCCGGACCAGAATATCTTCTGCTCGGTATTCTTTTCCTTTTCAATTTTGCATCTCGTTTTGATTCTCTCTCACTGGTACTTTCTTCCTTGGCCAGGTCTTTCTCTTCACTTGGTGTTGCTATTGCGACAGGCACCTCTTTTCTTTTCTCTTTCAACTTTGGCCCTTCACCTTCATTTGATAATTCTTTAGTCCTTAATTTCACTGGCGATATGCTTTGTCTCCATTTCGCACTGTTTTCTCCTGAGGGTCCTGCAACCGGTTCTGGATGAGGTTGAACGACTTCACCCTGTCCCGCCTCCTTTTCTTTCCCTAGGAGGTCAATCAGGTTTTCCTTTTCTTTTCCTGTAACGGCTGCTTCTGGGAAAGCCCTCCTATGATCAGGCTCTCCTGCTCCTTCACCTGTCGCAGGCTCTTCATTACCTTCAGGATCTTTGTCACTTTCTGAGGTTTCTCCTCTGATCTCCTCAAATGGGTCTGTTGTTTCTTCCTCAGAAAATATCTCTCCCTCCTCTATTTCTGCTTTTCGCCTCCAGGTTCTCTTTGTTCTGTCTCAGTGCCTTGTACTTTCTTGTCAGTCACTGGTGATTTCAGCGCTTCAACTTCCTCTTCTGTGGGGCACGTCACCCTTTTCGTGTGACTATCGTGAATCCAGTTGGGAACTCCCGCACACTTCACAGCGGTGGTAGTTGTCAGAATCACTTGGAAAGGTCCTTTCCAACGGGGGTTCCAGACACGACTTCCTCACGTGCTTCTTTATCACGACCCAGTCACCTGCTTTCAGGGCGTGTCCTGGACCTTGGATCGGTGGCAAGGTGGTTGCCTCCACCTGGTGAGAAAAAGAGCGTACCACATCAGCTAGACCTTTGCAATAGTCCAATACCATATCATCTGTAATATTCAAAAGAGCATTTGCAGGAACTGCTGGAAGCCTCATGGCTCTGCCCATGAGGATCTCGTGTGGGGACAGTCCAGTCTTTCTATCAGGGGTGTTTCTCATTGACATTAATGCCAAGGGCAATGCGTCAGGCCATTTCAAGTTTGTTGATGCACATATTTTTGCCATCCTCGATTTCAAAGTGCCATTCATTTGCTCCACTAGTCCTGATGCTTCAGGGCGGTAGCTACAATGCAATTTTTGCTCAATGTTCAGTGCTGCACACAGTAATTTTATTACTTCGTTATTGAAGTGACTTCCCCTATCCGATTCTAAGGAGATCGGGAATCCGAAACGTGGTATTAGTTCTCTCAAGAATAGTTTTGCAACTGTAAGGCTATCATTTCTACGTGTGGGGTATGCTTCAATCCAGTGACTAAAAATACACACAATCACCAACATATATTTCAAGCCTCCATGCACAGGTATCTCAATAAAATCAGTTTGCATCCTGCTGAAGGGACCTCCCGCTCTTCCAATGTGGCTCAAATTTACTACTGTTCCCTTCCCTGCGTTCATTTGCTGGCAAAGGACGCAACTATGGCAAACTGCTTCAGCAACTTGACGGAATTTGGGATTAAACCAATCAATTTTGAATAGTCTAACCATGGCATCCCTTCCAAGATGAGCTTGTCCATGGTACAATCTAGCCAACTGCGTCAAAAGACTGTTTGGTAAAACCAATCTCCCTTCACTTGAAACCCACAAATCATCTGATTTCTTTACGCATTGTAATTTGCTCCATGAGAGTTTCTCATCTTCACTGACGTCGTTCTGTAAGGATTTCAATTCATCAATTGTATCTTCAACCTTTAGATCAAAAGCTTCACTTGGTTCAAGTTCTGGCTCATTTATCAAGTTCAATCGTCTCTGAGCAATATACAGTTCAATGCGCAAAACCTTGCGACTTGATCTGCATATCCATTTCCCAAAGAAACATAGGGGGTCATTCTAACCCTGGCGGTCGGCGACCGCCGGGGCTAAAATGACGGAAGCACCGCCAACAGGCAGGCGGTGCTTCCTTGGCCATTCTGACCACGGCGGTAAAGCCGCGGTCAGAAAAGGGCAACCGGCGGTTTCCCGCCGGTTTACCCCTGGCCCAGGGAATCCTCCATGGTGGCGCTGCTTGCAGCGCCGCCATGGGGATTCCGACCCCCTTACCGCCATCCTGTTCCTGGCGGTTTTCACCGCCAGGAACAGGATGGCAGTAACGGGTGTCGTGGGGCCCCCTAACAGGGCCCCACTAAGATTTTCAGTGTCTGCAAAGCAGACACTGAAAATCGCGACGGGTGCCACTGCACCCGTCGCACCCCTTCGACTCCGCCGGCTCCATTCGGAGCCGGCATCCTCGTAGAAGGGGGTTTCCCACTGGGCCGGCGTGCGGCCTTCTGGCGGTCGCCCCCCGGTCCAGCGGGAAAGCCAGAATGGCCACCGCGGTCTTTTGACCGCGGTGCGGTCATTCGGCGGTTCCCGCTTGGCGGGCGGCGACCGCCGCCCGCCAATGTAGGAATGACCCCCATAGTCTTGTGATTTTGAATGTGCACTGCATTTTACCACTGCAACTTCTCCTGGTAACTGGATGGCATGTAACAGTTCCCTTATTCTTTCACCATTTTTCACTGGTGATCCTGAAGAGGTCATGAAACCTCTTTGTGACCACAATTGTCCAAAATCATGCACTATTCCAAATCCGTACTGTCAGTGTAAATGGTGACCTTCATTAATGCGGAAATTTGGCAAGCTCTAGTAAGTGCTACCAGTTCCGCTACTTGTGCAGAGTAAACTCCTTGAAGCCAATATGCTTCCAGAACACCTGCTATTGTACATACAGCATATCCTGCTTTCAATATTCCTAGTGCATCGCTTAAACATGAACCATCAACAAAAATAACTTGATCATTTTCTTCCAATCGGGTGTCTTTGATGTCAGGTATTGGTTTTGTGCAAAATTCAGTCACCTGAAGACAGTCGTGCTCGATGTCTTCAGCGTTCTCAATTTCGACATTTTCACTGGGAAACAAGGTTGCTGGATTCAACGTAGTGCACCTTTTCAGCTGCACGTTAGGTGAACCCAAAATTATTGTCTCGTACCTTGTAAGCCTAGCACCGGTCATGTGCTGTGTTCGGGAACATGTCAAAAGTATCTCGACTGAGTGAGGGACAATGACTGTCAGAGGATGTCCCATCACTATTCCTTCACTCTGATTTAGGCTGATACCAACTGCTGCTACAGCACCCAAGCACCCTGGCAGTGCTGCTGCGACCGGATCCAAAGTAGCTGAAAAATATGCTACTGGTCTGTTTACGCCACCATGGGCTTGAGTCAAGACAGACAAGGAACATGCATCACGTTCATCACAAAACAATGTAAAAGGCTTTGTGTAATCAGGCATACCTAAAGCTCGAGTCCTGCACATGCATTCCTTTAACCTCTTCGTTGCGGGCGTCGGCCACTGGCCGACGCCCACACACCCTCCCTGGTGCGGGTCACGACCAGTGGCCGACACCAGGAAGGGTATCAATAAATCCTCGGGTGCGTCGCACCGGAGGATTTTTTTTTTTTTTTAAACCCCCCCCCCCGGGAGACACGGAAGCTTCCGTGTCTCCCCCCGCCCCCCCACCCGCCCCTTTGTGACGTCAGCACGCCTCGCGGCGCGCTGACGTTGCAAAGGTGTTTTCCCCATCAAAGCAGGAAGCAGCCTTGCGGCCGCTTCCTGCTTTCATGGGGAAAACGGCCTTTCCCACGTTCGGGAAGGCCTCGTAAGAAAGGGGAGACACTCCCCTTTCTTACGAGGCCTTCCTGAAAGTGTTTCCTGCCCCCCGATCGCAGCACAGCTGCGATCGGGGGGCCAGGAAACACTTTGAAAAGGCCTCGTAAGAAAGGGGAGAGTCTCCCCTTTCTTACGAGGCCTTCTCAAAGTGTTTCCTGGCCCCCGATCGCAGCACAGCTGCGATCGGGGGCCAGGAAACACCACTAGACGCCAGGGATTTCACTTCGGGGGGGCGCCCCCCTCGGAAAACGGGCCGCCCCCCCCGGGGGCATAAATAATTTTAAAAAAAAAGGTAGGTGCCCCCTGGGTTTGATGCGGGGGACAGAGGCGAGAGAGAGGTCAGCTGTGCGGACGTTTCGTGTGGGGGTGTGGAAGGTGACTCTCGTTGAGGTAGGCAGGGCCTGTGTTGTGGAGTGATTTGTGTGCGAGGATGAGGATCTTGAAGGTGATCCTTTTGTCAATGGGGAGCCAGTGGAGGGATTTGAGGTGTGGAGAGATGTGTTCGTGTCGGCGGAGGTCGAGGATGAGTCGTGCTGCTGAGTTCTAGATGCGTGTAGTTTGCGCTTGAGTTTTAGAGTGGTGCCGGCGTAGAGGGCGTTTCCGTAATCAAGCCTGCTGCTGATGTGTGCGTGAGTGACGTTTTTTCTGGTCTCTGTAGGGATCCATTTGAATGTTTTTCAGTATACGGAGTGTGTTGAAGCATGAGGAGGTGAGAGCGTTGATTTGTTGGGTCATCGAGAGGGAGGAGTCTAGGATGATGCTGAGGTTGCGTGCGTGGTTGGCGGGGGTGGGTGCAGGGCCTAGCGTGGTGGGCCACCATGAGGGGTCCCAGGTGTTTTTATGTGGGCCAAAGAGGATTATTTCGGTTTTGCTTGAGTTGAGTTTCAGGTGATTGGCTGTCATATATATATCACTTTTGTCAATATGTGTGTGGTTTCCCTGGGGGGAAAAGGGTCCGACTTGTCTAGTGGCAGTTTTAGTGCCATAAAGAAGCGCAGAAGGTTTATATGCCTACTGCAAAGAGCAAATCTGTATTTTATGTAAATAGCTGAGTACATTAGCAAAGTCTATGGAGAGATGAAGGGCACTTTTGCTGGGTGGTAATGAGGGAATCCGAGGAGGAGGGAGTGGGAGCACCAATAATGATTGTTGGACTGGGCGCAGGAGGTGCTAAAGACTGTGACGAATGGTATGTGACAAGGTGTTTTTTGAGTGTCTTGAAAGTACGTGCTGATTGAGGGAAGAAGCGCAGGTAAGGTGGCCTCTACTGTTGCACGTATCTCACACACCATCGATTTTGTGACTGTCTACGTAGGCTAGTGTTTTAGAGCAACAGTTTAGCCAATAGCAGAGATGGCATCTTGATGGATGACTGCTGCCTGCACTCGGGTTATAGAGGACCGCTCTGACATAGGATCAGAGACTGAGACATCAGATACTGAGACAGCATCTGAGGGATAGGACAATGGCGCAGACTCTGGGAGTGATTTTTCAGTCAGAGGAGTCCCATTCGATAACTCCTCTTCCAGTACATTATGAGGGAGGTGATGAGGACAGTCCTGCTGTCCCTTCGCAAGCTGTTTGTGCAACTGGGTAATAGTGGGTTAGGCCAACCCAGAGAGCAGGTGAATGCGGCGGCAAGCAGAGAGAGAGTGCTCTCTTGGGAGCTCCCCAATTTAGTTCAGCCCCAAATTCCACCACCCAAATCATATTGTGGAGACATCAAAATTATCCAATGCAAAACAAACTGGTTTTGTAAGGCAGGCACCTGTGTTTTTGGTCCTGGATTCGGCGGCCATATAGAGAAACACACTAAACCCAAACATTTCTGGAAACTAGACATTCGGGGGAGTCCACAGAGGTGTGACTTGTGTGGCTTCCCCAAAGTTTTCTTACCCAGAATACCCTGCAAAGCTGAAATGTTGAAAAAAAACTCAATTTTTCTCGCATTTCTGTCACACAAACTACAGGAATATGCTGGGATCCACAATATTCCTACCACCCAGTGACTCCTCACCTGTCCTGATAAAAACACTACCCCACTTGAGTGCCTACACCTAGTGTCTGTGTCAGGAATGGATCACCCCAGGGTCAACAGCTGCCTCACGTAAGGACCAACATTGACCGTTGTGTGATCTATTCCTGTCGCAGGCACCAGGCCTAACCACACAAGTGAGGTATCATTTTTATCGGGAGGCTTGGGGGAACGCTGGGTGGAAGGAAATTTGTGGCTCCTCTCAGATTCCAGAACTTTCTGTCACCGAAATGTGAGGAAAACTTGTTTTTTTAGCCACTTTTTGAGGTTTGCAAAGGATTCTGGGTAACAGAACCTGATCAGAGCCCCGCGAGTCACCCCATCTTGGATTCCCCTAGGTCTCTAGTTTTCAAAAATGTACAGGTTTGGTAGGTTTCCCTAGGTGCCGGCTGAGCTAGAGGCCAAAATCTACAGGTAGGCACTTTGCAAAAAACAGCTCTGTTTTCTGTGATGTGTCCACGTTGTGTTTTGGGGCATTTCCTGTCGCGGGCACTAGGCCTACCCACACAAGTGAGGTATCATTTTTATCGGGAGACTTGGGGGGACGCTGGGTGGAAGGAAATTTGAGGCTCCTCTCCGATTCCAGAACTTTCTGTCACCGAAATGTGAGGAAAACTTGTTTTTTTAGCCACTTTTTGAGGTTTGCAAAGGATTCTGGGTAACAGAACCTGGTCAGAGCCCCGCGAGTCACCCCATCTTGGATTCCCCTAGGTCTCTAGTTTTCAAAAATGTACAGGTTTGGTAGGTTTCCCTAGGTGCCGGCTGAGCTAGAGGCCAAAATCTACAGGTAGGCATTTTGCAAAAAACAGCTCTGTTTTCTGTGATGTGTCCACGTTGTGTTTTGGGGCATTTCCTGTCGCGGGCGCTAGGCCTACCCACACAAGTGAGGTATCATTTTTATCGGGAGACTTGGGGGGACGCTGGGTGGAAGGAAATTTGAGGCTCCTCTCCGATTCCAGAACATTCTGTCACCGAAATGTGAGGAAAACTTGTTTTTTTAGCCACTTTTTGAGGTTTGCAAAGGATTCTGGGTAACAGAACCTGGTCAGAGCCCCGCGAGTCACCCCATCTTGGATTCCCCTAGGTCTCTAGTTTTCAAAAATGTACAGGTTTGGTAGGTTTCCCTAGGTGCCGGCTGAGCTAGAGGCCAAAATCTACAGGTAGGCACTTTGCAAAAAACAGCTCTGTTTTCTGTGATGTGTCCACGTTGTGTTTTGGGGCATTTCCTGTCGCGGGCGCTAGGCCTACCCACACAAGTGAGGTATCATTTTTATCGGGAGACTTGGGGGGACGCTGGGTGGAAGGAAATTTGAGGCTCCTCTCAGATTCCAGAACTTTCTGTCACCGAAATGTGAGGAAAACTTGTTTTTTTAGCCACTTTTTGAGGTTTGCAAAGGATTCTGGGTAACAGAACCTGGTCAGAGCCCCGCGAGTCACCCCATCTTGGATTCCCCTAGGTCTCTAGTTTTCAAAAATGTACAGGTTTGGTAGGTTTCCCTAGGTGCCGGCTGAGCTAGAGGCCAAAATCTACAGGTAGGCACTTTGCAAAAAACAGCTCTGTTTTCTGTGATGTGTCCACGTTGGGTTTTGGGGCATTTCCTGTCGCGGGCGCTAGGCCTACCCACACAAGTGAGGTATCATTTTTATCGGGAGACTTGGGGGGACGCTGGGTGGAAGGAAATTTGAGGCTCCTCTCCGATTCCAGAACTTTCTGTCACCGAAATGTGAGGAAAACTTGTTTTTTTAGCCACTTTTTGAGGTTTGCAAAGGATTCTGGGTAACAGAACCTGGTCAGAGCCCCGCGAGTCACCCCATCTTGGATTCCCCTAGGTCTCTAGTTTTCAAAAATGTACAGGTTTGGTAGGTTTCCCTAGGTGCCGGCTGAGCTAGAGGCCAAAATCTACAGGTAGGCACTTTGCAAAAAACAGCTCTGTTTTCTGTGATGTGTCCACGTTGTGTTTTGGGGCATTTCCTGTCGCGGGCGCTAGGCCTACCCACACAAGTGAGGTATCATTTTTATCGGGAGACTTGGGGGGACGCTGGGTGGAAGGAAATTTGAGGCTCCTCTCCGATTCCAGAACTTTCTGTCACCGAAATGTGAGGAAAACTTGTTTTTTTAGCCACTTTTTGAGGTTTGCAAAGGATTCTGGGTAACAGAACCTGGTCAGAGCCCCGCGAGTCACACCATCTTGGATTCCCCTAGGTCTCTAGTTTTCAAAAATGTACAGGTTTGGTAGGTTTCCCTATGTGCCGGCTGAGCTAGAGGCCATAATCTACAGGTAGGCACTTTGCAAAAAAACAGCTCTGTATTTTGTGAAAAAATGGGATGTGTCCACGTTGTGTTTTGGGGCATTTCCTGTCGCGGGCGCTAGGCCTACCCACACAAGTGAGGTATCATTTTTATCGGGAGACTTGGAGGAACATAGAATAGCAAAACAAGTGTTATTGCCCCTTATCTTCCTCTACATTTTTTCCTTCCAAATATAAGAGAGTGTGTAAAAAAGACGTCTATTTGAGAAATGCCCTGCAATTCACATGCTAGTATGGGCACCTCGGAATTCAAAGATGTGCAAATAACCACTGCTCCTCAAAACCTTATCTTGATCCCATTTTGGAAATGCAAAGGTTTTCTTGATACCTCTTTTTCACTCCTCATATTTCAGCAAATGAATTGCTGTATACCCAGTATAGAATGAAAACCAACTGCAGGGTGCACCTCATTTATTGGCTCTGGGTACCTAGGGTTCTTGATGAACCTATAAGCCCTTTATATCCCCGCAACCAGAAGAGTCCAGCAGACAAAACGGTATATTGCTTTCAGAAATCTGACATCGCAGGAAAAAGTTACAGAGTAAAACATAAAGAAAAATGGCTGTTGTTTTCAGCTCAATTTCAATATTTTTTTATTTCAGCTGTTATTTTCTGTAGGAAAACCTTGTAGGATCTACACAAATGACCCCTTGCTGAATTCAGAATTTTGTCTAGTTTTCAGAAATGTTTAGCTTTCCGGGATCCAGCATTGGTTTCACACCCATTCCTGTCACTAACTGGAAGGAGGTTGAAAGCACCAAAAATAGTAAAAATGGGGTATGTCCCAGTAAAATGCCAAATTTGTGTTGGAAAATGTGGTTTTCTGATTCAAAGCCTGCCCGTTCCTGAAAGGTGGGAAGATAGTGATTTCAGCACCAGAAACCCTTTGTTGATGGCATTTTCAGGGAAAAAACCACAAGCCTTCTTCCGCGGCCCTTTTTTCCCATTTTTTTGGAAAAAACTAAATTTTCACTGTATTTTGGCTATTTTCTTGGTCTCCTCCAGGGTAAACCACAAACTCTGGGTACCATTAGAATCCCTAGGATGTTGGAAAAAAAGGACGCAAATTTGGCGTGGTTAGCTTATGTGGACAAAAAGTTATGAAGCCCTAAGCGCGAACTACCCCAAATAGCCAAAAAAGGGCTCAGCACTGGGGGGGAAAAGGCCCAGCAGCTAAGAGGTTAATTCAATAAAAGCATCCATCTCATCTCTTTTCAGCACTATTTCATCCAGCGCATCTTTCTGGGTCAGTTTCAGCAAAGGTTTTGCTAGAGTTGAGAAATTGGGAATCCATTGGCGACAATAGCTCACCATTCCCAAAAACTTTCTCACCTCTCTTCTTGTCTTCGGTGGACTCATTTGAAGTACACTTGTTATTCTCTCTTTCATAATTCTTCTCGACCCTTTCTCTATTTGGTGACCCAAATATTTCACTTTCTTCTGACAGAACTGTAATTTCGAAGGGGACACTTTGTGTCCGTTCCTTCCCAAATGATTCAATAAGGCAATGGTGTCTGCTGTACAGTCACTTTCTGTCTTGGATGCGATCAGCAAATCGTCAATATAGTGTACCAAGGTTGATTCAAATGGTAATTCCAATTATTCCAAATCTTTCTTTAGAATTGATGGTGACTCCGAAAACCCTTGAGGAATTCGACACCAACTGTAGACTCTGTCTAGGAATTTGAAACAAAAGAGAAATTGGCTGTCCTCATGAAGAGGCACAGAAAAGAATGCTTGTGATAAGTCGATGACTGAGAACCATTCAGCATCACAGGGAACTTGAAACATTATCACAGCTGGATTTGGTACTACAGGACAACACTTGACTATTATGTCATTTATTTTCCTCAAATCCTGAACAATCCGGACCTTTCCACTCGGTTTTATTAGTCCCATGATTGGTGAATTACATGGACTACTTAACACTTCTTTCAGTACTCCCTGTTTCACAAACTCGTCAATGAGTTGGGCGACTTTCATGAGGGTGTCTTGTGCCATATGGTATTGTGGGGTCTGGGGAAAATTTACATTGGGTTTTACTGTCACTTTCACTGGTTCTACTCCTTTGACCAATCCTACTTCCTTTCCTGTCATATCCCACACTTCCTTTACAACTGTTTCCTGTAACTCAGCAGGAATATCTGCTTCAGTGAGCATTGGGTAAAGAGTAATCAGGGGATACTCTTCGTAGACAGTTTCCACTACGTCTCCTCCTAAACTGTCCTCTTCTTCCTCATCACTGTTTGTCTGAATTTTAATTCCATCATTTGAACACATAATCGAGCATCCCAATTTACACAATAAATCTCTCCCTAATAGTGATATCGGGCTTGAGTCACACACCACAAATTTGTGTGACCCTTGATAGTTACCAATTCTGACTTGCACTGGATCTGTGATTGGGTTTGTCAGGTACCTATTTGCCACTCCCACTACTTGAACTGTTCTCCCTGAAAGTGGCTAGTTTGGTACTTCGATTCTTCTAACTGTAGAGAGTGTAGCTCCTGTGTCAACCAAGAATGAAACGCGGTGACCCATAACTCTTCCTTCCACATACGGACCCTTTTGATCAACTTCCAAGGATGCTGCAAGCATACAATTTCCCTCCTCTTCTGAACTTTCACTCTCCCATACATCATTTATTCCGTGCTCACTGTGTAATGGGAATTGGTGTACTGTGTCATTTTGATTCATTCCTTGACCCGTGACCTGTTGAGGAAGCATTACTTGTTGCTGATTCATTGGTGCTAAGGGTATTTGCATTTGCTGATTAGGTACCATAGGAAACTGCTGTTGCATTGGCTGCAGCTGTGCCATTTGTGCACAGGGCATTTGCACCTGCTGCGGTTGTATGGGTTGTAAACCCTGCATTTGATTTATATTATTTTGAAAATTTGGATTTGGACCTCTCAATTTCGGTCCTCTCATATTCTGAAATGCATTGACATCATTGTTTTGCTGACCTACACCTTCCTGCACCAACATTGGGCACTCCCGTTTCCAATGCCCGACGATTCCGCACGTGTGACATGGCATCACCTTCTTCATTGCCTGTATACCATTCGGAATCATAACAGTATTTATATCAGGACCATTATTCACAAAACCTCCTCGGCCTCTGCCTCTCATTTGTGGCTGAAACATAGCATTTCCCTGCTGCTGCTGCTGCGGCAACTGCTGTTGAAAACCTTGTAAACCTTGCAAACCTGTCTGAGCTGCTCTAAGCTGCATCACCATCACCTTTTCTTTCAACCTTTTCTGTTTCGTCTCAATCTCATCACTACAGTATTTTGCATAGTTCAACACTTCGTCGATCGATTTTGACTGCCAACAAATCAGATGCATTTTAATCATCTGGCTGATTTCGGGTCTCAATACTTCCATAAATCTGAACACAAAATGGAGCATGTCCTTTGGCTCAATCGTTTCCGTGCCGCTGTAATTTTTAAATGCTTTCAACAATCTCTCATAATACGCATGTATCGACTCTTTAACCTCTTGTGCCGTTCTGTCAATCCTCTGCCAATCCACATTTTTCGACGCAACCTTTGTTTTCAAGTGCTCAATCACCTTATGGTATAAACTCATTACCGTAGGTGATGTTGCACCTGTGTCCCTGTCCCTTTCTGGTTCACTTGTCGGCCAACCTACAGCCCTCTTACAATCTTCCCACAAATCTGCCGGAACCACAATCTCAAATAAAGTATTCAGGTCTTCCCAAAGACATTTCGCGAGTTTTACGAATCTATCTGTTTGTTGATACCATTCAATTGGTTTCTCTCTTAATTTAGGGAAGTCATCCGTAAAGGATTGAATATCGCACCTGTGCCACGGTACATGTACAAGTTTTCCCCCTGCTGTTTCTCTCATTGGCAACATGGTTATCAGGTCGTCATTCTGTTGTGCTTTTTCATTCCGACCTCGGGTACTTTCCTTCTTTTTGTCCTTTTTCTTAACCCATCTACATTCCCACTTGTCTAAGCATCTCCAGACCTGCGCGCTCTGCAGTATCTCCTTAAGGTGTGTTTTCATCCCTGCAGATCTCATGTGTTCAAAGTCTATATCGATCCCGTTTCTGTCTGTAATCTCTTGTAGCTTCTTATGTATGTTGCTCACTTCTCTTGTAATCCTAGGCACATGTACCTCAGCTCTTCTTCTGTGTATGATTCTAACCTGTTTAGACCCATCGTTCCCTCTACTAGTACATCTGCTTCCATGCCCAATCTTATTTTATTCAGGTATTCTTCTCCCTTCCCGCTGGATGTACTCTGTGGGGAGTTCAAACTGTTGAACCATTGTGTTAGCTGTTGTGCGTTCAGTCCCATCAATGTAGCACTTACATCAACTGCTACTGATGGTTGCGGCAACGTTTCAGTTTTTGAAGTTAGCAGTACTATTAGTGGTGGATTCGATCTTACCACAGTTGACGGAGCACAAATTGGAATTGGACTAAATTCCGACAAAGACCCAGATCTATTTGTCAGTGCTCCTACCGGGGTTGTTTCTGGAGTGTTTTCTATGCACCTCCTCCCTGTCTCATTTCTTATCATTACCCCTTGGTCGCATGCATTCATCTTTGCCTGTATATACAATGGTACTGGCGGACCTACAGTGATAGGCAGAGATATTGCGTCTGGATTCTGTCCGTTGCCCGAATTCTGTGGCATGTTAATTCCCATATTATGGTTCATCATTATTGGCATGTCTAACCGGTTCTCTGCTATTTGTGTGTACCTCGGCACCTCTTGCATCTGCTTCTGAGGCATCACAATTTGTGTTGATTCAGCTTGAATCAATGTCGGTCTTTGATCATTCTGTCCTCCCTGCGTCATTAAATCAGAAGTCATTCCCAGATTATGCTCATCACAGCAGCGCCTTTGAACCTGCGGCTGATAATTATCGACAGGATTCAATTTAGGCACGTCAGGATATATCCTCTGAATTTGTGGTATTTGTGGTGAAAAGGACATATCGGAACTGCTCTGCCTCTGTGATATTCTCGAATTCGGTGTCACATTACCTTGTATTGGTTCTGGAGGGGCAGTGCTAATGCTTGAGCCTTTTTTGCTTTCCACATATGGTGGCGGGCGATCATTTAACAATTGTATAATGAACTCCTCATCGTCTGACTCGTCTGATCTTTTTGAATTTCTGTTGTTTTATCTATCTCTGGACTGACTCCTATTTGTTTTATAGGTAGCTTTCCTTCCTTCCGTTTCTGCTTCATCAGTAATTGCGGGAAACAATTTAATTCCCTGCAGTACGTCTGATCTCCAAACCTTTTGTGTGGTATCCCATCTAGCATCCGCTAGTGTCTTTTCTACTTTTCTTATTCTTGTCTCAAATTTCTTTTGTTGTTGGTTTCTAGCTATTAGTTCCCAAATTGCTAATGCCTCAAACTGTGCTGGTCTTGGAGGTATTTTCATGTCGTATAACGCGAATCTTAGATTCTCCAAAACTCTTAGATTAAACGACCCATGGATAGGGAATGCTACACTTCCATGCTTTTCTGTTAATTTGCACCATTGCTTTAGCCAAAGACATGGTGCGACACCCTTCTCTTCAATCACGATGTAAGCTGGTGTACCCTCAAGCGGTGTTTCTTCTCCTACATTTGCTTTTATATTCACATCTCCCCTCAATGCACTCTTAAATGCTTTGAAAAATGTCATCTTTCTGTCTTTTATTTTTCTAAAATGTGTAATCAATAAGTGACATTAATTCCCGGAATACTCTTCGCTTGCCTTTCCTCACCAATTGCGCTTCACAGACTGCGTCCAATCCGTGCGCGACCCTTCTCACCAACCAACCTATCCCAGCGCGGCTCCTAGTGACGTCACACTCACACACTGTGGCTGACAAAGTCCAGCGGCCTGTCCTCCTTCATTCAACTTCACTCAAAACTAATTTCTGCAATATATCGCGAGCACTAACCAAAAAGGAGAAAACAAATCTGTCGGTTTACTACAGGAAGGGGTAATACAATCGCTTCAGAAACCTTAGGGATTTTTCACTAGCCTCGGCAGTTATTCCATCTTTCTCGGTTTCCCGCTCTCGCAAGCAAAATTTGACCCGCAAACTTTACTCTCAACTGATCAATGAACTATTCTAGTGCACCTTAGAATTCGTCAAATCTCAAAGTCGAAAATTTTCTTTCATTCCTCAATATTTATACTGACTCGTTGACCACGCCCGATCAACCTATTAAACCGAACAGATTACAACATCAATCAAGTGTCTCATACACTTTTCAACATACTCCGGAGTCTCTTGACCTCGCAGGGCCCGTCTCAACATCAACAACCACGTGGACAATTTTCCTGCACAAAGCGCTACACACATGTGAAGTTCGACGACTTCCCTACTCTCACACTTTGGAGTAAAACTCCTCTAAAATCTTTTAATTGGAGTTCATAACCCCCTAGAATCCTCACAAACTTCTCAATTAATCTGCGGCAATAAGCTGTGCAAGCGCAAAACCCTAACTTCTCTCACACCGTCACTAGAAACGCCGGAAACATTTTCACACCTCCATTTCCTCCATTCGCAAGCTCCGAGATTCCGGGAAAGTCATTGGGGATTTAGGGCATCATCATCTCTCCAACTTGTTTTATCAAAGAAAATTCTAACTTGACTCCGTCTATTGTTCGGATGGGGTCCCAAAGGGCGTAACCATCAATCTCTGCTATCATCTACTGATAACGCGTCCAGCCTTTATAAATTTCCCTATACCTGGACACGTTGGAGGTCGGTGAA
Source organism: Pleurodeles waltl (assembly GCF_031143425.1). Lineage (NCBI taxonomy): Eukaryota > Metazoa > Chordata > Amphibia > Caudata > Salamandridae > Pleurodeles > Pleurodeles waltl. The sequence continues at coordinate 708,353,274 of NC_090439.1, read as the reverse complement.
CCTTTTAACCGAGTTGGGTTCTCCTCATCCTAGAATAGTCGGATCACTTAAACTAATAATCAATGACTATTGTAATCGATAGCCAATACTCAATTAATAGATCAAAATAATACATTAGGAATCAATAACAGTTGGTATTTCGACACACCATGACCTTTCAGTCATGAATAACCACACCAGTTTATTTAAAGTAAGTGAATTTATTTCCCTATATTAACAAAGCTAAAACGATATATATGAGTCTCAAAACCAAATGATATATGTATACGAACATTACTAGCTGTCCATAGCGGCGGAAGAAACGTAATCTACGCAAAATCTGAATTATAATACATTCAGTATGGCAATGCAAATCACTAATATTAGTAATTGAACTTGACTAACTGCATACATCGGTCAGCATAACAAGATTTCAATTCAACATGGTGCATCAAGTGAATACCTTAACTATACTCTAATTAGCATTGGCATGTGGGACTTCATGCGAAATGAATTTAGTCAACACAAATTTGGAAAACTTCTAGCTTGGGCCCTATAAAATAGCAGTTGGTACCTAAAAGGAAAAACACAATGCATAATACAGTTATCCTTTCATAATTACCAAATACAATCAGCATACAAGGAAAGTCTTCGTCCTTCAGGTACCGGTTCGGTCAGCATGGGGCAGATCTCAAAGGGGCAGAATTAAGGGAAAGTTTCCTTGCAGCAGCAAGGAGAATGGGGCAAAGTTACTGCATGGGCAAGACGGGGCAAATTAAAGTTAAAGTCTCTAGGGTGAGAATTCTTAAAGTCTCTTTCTCTGGAATAGAGAAAAGGGCATCAAGATGTCATCTAAGATGGCGTCTGGCATTCGGCTTCAAAGATGGCATCAAGGAAAATGGATGACTTCTCTTTGTCCGGTAGGTTTAAGTAAGAAACATTCCAAATTCTGCAGAGTCTGCCATTGGAGGGTTCATAGGGTGGCTTCAATTTGACCAATGAATAGTGTCTTTCTCCTAGTACTCTTTTATGCATACATTGTCCTTGGAGCCTTGGAACACAAGTTACAACAATTTTACCAATTAATTTTATCACAGTGCTTTTATTGTCCGCACCTGCAGGAGTTGACCTCGCATCAAAAGGGATGCAACCATCCTAGCACGAAACCTTGAGATAAGGGTATTAGTCATTTCTACTGGAAAAATACAACCTTTAAATGAAATAATATGCTTTTTTTAGTGCAAGTGAAAACCACGCAGTTGAATTTGAGACCAGGCGACTAGGCCAAAACCTCTACTAAATTTAAGCTAAGCAAAAAACAGTTTAAATCAAGAAACTCATAAAACACATTTGCAATTATGTCGGATTACTGCATTTGTCAATTCTTCATGATTAATTAGGCTTGTTTATAATAATGGCGAACTACTCCGTGGGCACAATTTCCCACGTACATTATTTTTCTTTGCTAAAATCACACTACCTTATACGATTTTGTTACATGATATATGAATATATGTTAGTCCTTCTTTTTCTGCGTCATCAATCCCTCCTCTGATGACTAATTATGTCATCACATCAAATCTACCCACAAATTTTATTCCAGTTAAAATTCTGTTTTAGTAATTTGGTACTTCGGTCAATTCCCTCTTTCTTTTGGTTCCCTTTGATTTTTCTCTGTATATTTCTACCATTTTGTTTTCTATTTTCTCTTCTCTTCTTCTTTTGTTTCTTGCTTTCAATATTTTAATAGCTTTCCATATTCCCCAAATGCCTAATAAACAAATTAATACTATTAATATTCCTTTTACGATTTTCAGTAATAATCCGTTCCAAATGTTGCTGAGCCAATTTCCCACGGAAGCAAATCCTTTTCCAACCTTCTCCCATACTCCTGGTTCTTTCAATTCTTTCAAGTCTCTACTTTCGTTAGTTAAGTTTGTAAGCATTTTTCTAATTTGCCCACTGTTGTCCGGAATATAAGTACAACAGTGACGTGTACCAAGCATTTTGCAAACGCCGCCATCCTTTGCTAAAAGAATGTCTAAGGCAAGCCGATTTTGAAGAGTCATAGCTCTTTCTGCAGCCAGTACAGCATCCATCAGGATTATAGCTCCTGAGAATTTTGTCAGCATGTTATCCACAATAGTAGACAACTTTCGTATTTTGATTGAATTCAATATGACTTCTACTGAAGGAATCACTGCTCCAAATATATCTCCTACCACACCAGAAGCTGTCTCTCTTTTCTGAACGTGATGTGATTCAGACAGCTTTGGAAAATTCTTTAAGTCATCCAGTTGATAAACCTTTGGGAACACTATTCCCAAATAACATCTCTCATACCATCCTTTAGGAAGGCGATAATAGGTGTTAAGTCCACAAATAATATACCCCTGGAATAACTGGGTCTTGTCCATTCAGCATGAACGTCCATTTAGGTTGAAACAAAAACGTATGCTTACATTCACTCGTTCCCACAAAAACTGTGTCATAATATGATTTATGTCTATGTACACAAAATCTCCCTACGTGTAACGTATCTAAAGCTATTTTCCATTACGTCTTTATCGCGGCAAAAGCATAGTTATCTACAGATGTCCTCTTGTGTAATTCCCTTTCTAATTTCTCCTTCACCTCTTTCCTCCTATCGTCAGTGCGATCTAAAAAGCTTATCTCCATTGGTGAAAGCAAGCATGTAAGGTTTTCTCTGTGGGCGTGAGCTGTGTGGAAAGGTGACAAAGGCTCAAAGAAACCCCTCATCAATTTTATATAGTAATCCCTTGCTACTTTACTCAGGTACTCGATTATGGGGATGTATGCAAATGTAACATCCTGATTGGAATAAAAGTAGTGAATATACTCCTGGCCATAAAATCTGGTCATTATTAAACTACATGTAATTCCGTATGTAAGAGGCATGCTATGATATGTCACCCCTTCCACTACTGAGGTAGGTATTTGTGTGCATACATAACAATCTTTCGCATCCATTGTCTCAACATACTCACTCAACAAGCGATAGAAAACGTTGGACGAAAATTCCTTCTTATCATGCAAATGTCTTTCGTCTTGTTCGAGTTTCTTTAAAGGGGTTAGTTCAGTAATAGGTTTAGAAGTAGAGGCATCATTCGTCTCTCTCTCATTCTTTCCATGCATTCCAAGAATTATTGCTACAATGATTAGTACACATGCAGTTATTAGACTTATACACACGTATTTACAACACTTCATCTTATGTCCCTGTGTAGTGTAGCCTGTCATGATCTATATAGAATCAGAAAGTTGAAGACACTCTTTCAAATCAGATTTGCAGATATATATAAAGCTGAACGAGTTCAATGTTCACACTGTTTTCTTTAGCAGCTTAGGGCCAGATGTAGGAAACGTTTGCGACTCGCAAACGGGCCGATTCGCAATTTGCGACAGTGCAAAATCGGAAATGGGATGCAAAAAGCCCATTTCCGACTCGCAAAAAGCGATGGGACCCGTTTGCGAGTCGCATCCGTTGCGACCCCATTTTGCGACCCGCAAATTGCAAGTCGCAATTTGCGAGTCGCAAACCTTATGCAATTGCAACTCGCAAATTGCAACTAGTCGCAAAAAGCCCAGTTTGCATGTCCCATTTACCACTAACTCAGAGCAGGTGGTAACCATTACCAAAGTATAAAAGGGGACCCAGAAGGCATCTGGGTTACTCAAGATGGCGGAGATATACCTGATAGCAGTGAGGAGGAGAGTCTACGCAGCCCAGCAGAGGAGGAGGAGGGGCCACAGACAGGAGAAGATATATAGAACCAGGCAGACTCTTTTTCAGCAAACTGAAGAGGAGATCTATGACAAATACCGCCTTAGCAGCGCAGCCATTCTAGAATTAATAGATTTACTCAAACCACAGCTAGAACACAAGACTCTGTGTGGCTGCGCCATCCCTACGCATGTGCAAGTACTATGCGCACTGCACCTCTTGGCCTCAGGGAGCTATCAGGGGGTCATTGCCGTGGCAGGTGGGGTATCCCAAAGTGCAGTGTCAAGGTTCCTTAGGGCATTCCTAGATGCCTTAGTCACGCACATGTCTCACTTCATATACTTACCAAGGAATGAGGCAGAAATTAACAGCACCAAGCTGGACTTTTACCGCATTGTCCACTTTCCTCATGTCATAGGGTGTGTAGATGGGACACACATTCAAATATGCCCCCCTGCTAATCTGGAACACATTTTCCGCAACAGGAAGTGTACCCACTCACTCAACATACAGGTTGTTTGTGATGCCCATTATGTCATCACGGACATCGTAGCTAAGTTTCCTGGCAGTACCCATGACTCATACATTTTTAGGCATAGTGGGATACATCAACGCCTGGAACGTGGGGAATTTGGAGACGGTTACCTCCTAGGTAGAGCCACAGACACTTGCAGACATACACACAGGTCACTGTGCACGACAATCTGGACTTCCTAACCGTGTACTTTTGTGCCCAACAGGTGACAGTGCATATGCTCTCAGGCCTTGGATCATGACTCCGTTTTTAACACCCAGAACTGAATCAGAGAGGCAATACAAAAGTGCGCATAAGAGGACCAGGAACCTGATCGAGCGCACCTTCGGACTGCTGAAGGCAAGATTCAGATGCCTCCACCGCAGTGGAGGCTCCCTCCAATACACCCCCATTACCGCTTTCAAAATTGTAGTCGCATGCGCCATCCTCCACAACATAGCCACCCGACGTGGGCTACCTCTCACCCCTGCAGACCCAGATCCTGATGATGAAGAGCAAGAACAACCACATCGCCATCATGGGGATAGGAGTCTAGCTAATCAAGGTAGACTGAGACGGGACCACATTGCAACGCAATATTTTGGACGGTACGTGTCAACTCCCACCATACTCACCTATTAACCATTTGTTAAGTGGAACAAAAATAACTGTTTTATTAATGTCATGAAGAAACTATATACAAGTTGAAATTGTCCATGGGCAGGAAAATGCCAACCAGTCATGTGGCACATTAACGCCATGTGCCACATTAATCTGTCCTGGCTGTTATCTATGATCTCCTGCCCCTCCTGCCAGCCTGGCTGGTCCCTGCTGCGTCCATGGTGCTGTGCCTACCACTCCTCAGCACCCTACTGTGAGTGGCAGAGACACTGCTCACTGTTGAGCCCTCCTCCCAGGTGTATTTGTTAACTTCCTGGCTGTGATGCCATCATCATGTGCCAGGAAGTGTTTCAAGAGTGTTCTGGTATGCTTTCTGGAGTGTTCTGCTGCATCTGCAAGCAATTTTGAAGGTATTCGCAATTTGCGACACCCACTCGCTAATTGCGAGTTCGTTTTTGCACACTCGCAAACAGCGACCTCGCAAAATGCGGACTCACACACAGCGTTGCGAGTCCGGCTGCGAGTCGCAAAATCGGATCGCTTTTTTTTCTGGCATTCCAATTTGCGACTCGCATTTTGCGAGTCGCATCAACTCGCAAAATGCGAGTCGCAATTTTTATTTTTGCTACATCTGGCCCTTAGTCTCTTATCGGTTAGCAGCTTTGTCTCAAAATCGGTTTCAAAGTCAATCAAGTTAGCAATGTCTTAGCCGGTTCAAAAGTCAATCAGATTGTTAATGTCTTATTCAGTAATGTTCATGGGATTTCGCTTCTCAAGTGCCAAAATGAAGTTCTGCTTCTTCGTTCTCAAGACTGAGAGATAGGAATTCGTCTGACCAATCGTTAGTGGCTATGTATGCCCACTCCGGACCAGAATATCTTCTGCTCGGTATTCTTTTCCTTTTCAATTTTGCATCTCGTTTTGATTCTCTCTCACTGGTACTTTCTTCCTTGGCCAGGTCTTTCTCTTCAGTTGGTGTTGCTATTGCGACAAGCACCTCTTTTCTTTTCTCTTTCAACTTTGGCCCTTCACCTTCATTTGATAATTCTTTAGTCCTTATTTCACTGGCGATATGCTTTGTCTCCGTTTTGCACTGTTTTCTCCTGAGGGCCCTGCAACCGGTTCTGGATGAGGTTGAACGACTTCACCCTGTCCCACCTCCTTTTCTTTCCCTAGGAGGTCAATCAGGTTTTCCTTTTCTTTTCCTGGATCGGCTGCTTCTGGGAAAGCCCTCCTCTGATCAGGCTCTCCTGCTCCTTCACCTGTCGCAGGCTCTTCGTTACCTTCAGGATCTTTGTCACTTTCTGAGGTTTCTCCTCCGATCTCCTCAAATGGGTCTGTTGTTTCTTCCTCAGAAAATATCTCTCCCTCCTCTATTTCTGCTTGTTCGCCTCCAGGTTCTCTTTGTTCTGTCTCAGTGCCTGGTACTTTCTTGTCAGTCACTGGCGATTTCAGCGGTTCAACTTCCTCTTCTGTGGGGCACGTCACCCTTTTCGTGTGACTGGCGTGAATCCAGTTGGGAACTCCTGCACACTTCACAGCGGTGGTAGTTGTCAGAATCACTTGGAAAGGTTCTTTCCAACGGGGTTCCAGACACAACTTCCTCACGTGCTTCTTTATCACGACCCAGTCACCTGCTTTCAGGGCGTGTCCTGGACCTTGGATCGGTGGCAAGGTGGTTGCCTCCACCTGGTGAGAAAAAGAGCGTACCACATCAGCTAGACCTTTGCAATAGTCCAACACCATATCATCTGTAATATTCAAAAGAGCATTTGCAGGAACTGCTGGAAGCCTCATGGCTCTGCCCATGAGGATCTCGTGTGGGGACAGTCCAGTCTTTCTATCAGGGGTGACAAGGGCAATGCATCAGGCCATTTCAAGTTTGTTGATGCACATATTTTTGCCATCCTCGATTTCAAAGTGCCATTCATTTGCTCCACTAGTCCTGATGCTTCAGGGCGGTAGCTACAATGCAATTTTTGCTCAATGTTCAGTGTTGCACACAGTAATTTTATTACTTCGTTATTGAAGTGACTTCCCCTATCTGATTCTAAGGAGATCGGGAATCCGAAACGTGGTATTAGTTCTCTCAAGAGTAGTTTTGCAACTGTAAGGCTATCATTTCTACGTTTGGGGTATGCTTCAATCCAGTGACTAAAAATACACACAATCACCAACACATATTTCAAGCCTCCATGCACAGGCATCTCAATAAAATCCGTTTGCATCCTGCTGAAGGGACCTCCAGCTCTTCCCATGTGGCTCAAATTTACTACTGTTCCCTTCCCTGCGTTCATTTGCTGGCAAACGACGCAACAATGGCAAACTGCTTCAGCAACTTGACGGAATTTGGGATTAAACCAATCAATTTTGAATAGACTAACCATGGCATCCCTTCCAAGATGAGCTTGTCCATGGTACAATCTAGCCAACTGCATCAAAAGACTGTTTGGTAAAACCAATCTCCCTTCACTTGAAACCCACAAATCATCTGGTTTATTTACGCATTGTATTTGCTCCATGAGAGTTTCTCATCTTCACTGACGTCGTTCTGTAAGGATTTCAATTCATCAATTGTATCTACAACCTTTAGAGCAAAAGCTTCACTTGGTTCAAGTTCTGGCTCATTTATCAAGTTCCATTTGTCTCTGAGCAATATGCAGTTCAATGCGCAAAACCTTGCGACTTGATCTGCATATCCATTTCCCAAAGAAACATAGGGGGTCATTCTGACCCTGGCGGTCCGAGACCGCAAGGGCTATAATGACTGAAAGCACCGCCAGCTCCCTATTCTGACCGCAGCGGTAAAGCCGTGGTCGCACCGCCGGGGCCGGCGATTTTCCGCCGTTTCTGCCCCAGCGGTGATAATCCGCCGGGGCAGCGCTGCAAGCAGCGCTGCCCTGGAGATTATGACCCCCTTACCGCCAGCCTGTTTCTGGTGGTTTTCACCGCCAGGAAGAGGCTGGCGGTAAGGGGTGTCCTGGGGCCCCTGGGGCCCCTGCACTACCCATGCCATTGGCATGGGCAGTGCAGGGGCCCCCTAACAGGGCCCCGGCAAGCTTTTCTCTGTCTGCATAGCAGACAGTGAAAAGCGCGACGGGTGCAACTGCACCCGTCGCACGGCCGCAACACCGCCGGCTCCATTCGGAGCCGGCTCCTGTGTTGCGGCCTCATTCCCACTGGGCCTGCGGGCGCAAACTTGGTTTGCGCCCGCCGGCCCAGCGGGAATGTCGGAATGGGGGCCGCGTGAGTGCGGACGCATTGGCGGCCGCATGGCGGTTTCCGCCTGGCGGGCGGCGGTAGCCGCCCACCAAGGTCAGAATGACCCCCATAGTCTTGTGATTTTGAATGTGCACTGCATTTTACCACTGCAACTTCTCCTGGTAACTGGATGGCATGTAACAGTTCCCTTATTCTTTCACCATTTTTCACTGGTGATCCTGAAGAGGTCATGAAACCTCTTTGTGACCACAATTGTCCAAAATCATGCACTATTCCAAATCCGTACTGACTGTCAGTGTAAATGGTGACCTTCATTAATGCGGAAAGTTGGCAAGCTCTAGTAAGTGCTACCAGTTCCGCTACTTGTGCAGAGTAAACTCCTTGAAGCCAAGATGCTTCCAGAACACCTGTTATTGTACATACAGCATATCCTGCTTTCAATATTCCTAGTGCATCTCTTAAACATGAACCATCAACAAAAATAACTTGATCATTTTCTTCCAATCGGGTGTCTTTGATGTCAGGTCTTGGTTTGGTGCAAAATTCAGTCACCTGAAGACAGTCGTGCTCGATATCTTCAGCATTCTCAATTTCGACATTTTCACTGGGAAACAAGGTTGCTGGATTCACCGTAGTGCACCTTTTCAGCTGCACGTTAGGTGAACCCAAAATTATTGTCTCGTACCTTGTAAGCCTAGCACCGGTCATGTGCTGTGTTCGGGAACGTGTCAAAAGTATCTCGACTGAGTGAGGGACAATGACTGTCAAAGGATGTCCCATCACTATTCCTTCACTCTGATTTAGGCTGATACCAACTGCTGCTACGGCACCCAAGCACCCTGGCAGTGCTGCTGCGACCGGATCCAAAGTAGCTGAAAAATATGCTACTGGTCTGTTTACGCCACCATGGGCTTGAGTCAAGACAGACAAGGAACATGCATCACGTTCATCACAAAACAATGTAAAAGGCTTTGTGTAATCAGGCCTACCTAAAGCTCGAGTCCTGCACATGCATTCCTTTAATTCAATAAAAGCATCCATCTCATCTCTTTTCAGCACTATTTCATCCAGCGCATCTTTCTGGTTCAGTTTCAGCAAAGGTTTTGCTAGAGTTGAGAAATTGGGAATCCATTGGCGACAATAGCTCACCATTCCCAAAAACTTTCTCACCTCTCTTCTCGTCTTCGGTGGACTCATTTGAAGTACACTTGTTATTCTCACTTTCATAATTCTTCTCGACCCTTTCTCTATTTGGTGACCCAAATATTTCACTTTCTTCTGACAGAACTGTAATTTCGAAGGGGACACTTTGTATCCGTTCCTTCCCAAATGATTCAATAAGGCAATGGTGTCAGCTGTACAGTCACTTTCTGTCTTGGACGCGATCAGCAAATAGTCAATATAGTGTACCAAGGTTGATTCAAATGGTAATTCCAATGATTCCAAATCTTTCTTTAGAATCTGATTGAAAATTGATGGTGACTCCGAAAACCCTTGAGGAATTCGACACCAACTGTAGACTCTGTCTAGGAATTTGAAACAAAAGAGAAATTGGCTGTCCTCATGAAGAGGCACAGAAAAGAATGCTTGTGATAAGTCGATGACTGAGAACCATTCAGCATCACAGAGAACTTGAAACATTATCACAGCTGGATTTGGTACTACAGGACAACACTTGACTATTATGTCATTTATTTTCCTCAAATCCTGAACAATCCGGACCTTTCCACTCGGTTTTATTAGTCCCATGATTGGTGAATTACATGGACTACTTAACACTTCTTTCAGTACTCCCTGTTTCACAAACTCGTCAATGAGTTGGGCGACTTTCATGAGGGTGTCTTGTGCCATATGGTATTGTGGGGTCTGGGGAAAATTTACATTGGGTTTTACTGTCACTTTCACTGGTTCTACTCCTTTGACCAATCCTACTTCCTTTCCTGTCATATCCCACACTTCCTTTCCAACTGTTTCCTCTAACTCAGCAGGAATATCTGCTTCAGTGAGCATTGGGTAAAGAGTAATCAGGGGATACTGTTTGTAGACAGTTTCCACTACGTCTCCTCCTAAACTGTCCTCTTCTTCCTCATCACCGTTTGTCTGAATTTTAATTCCATCATTTGAAAACATAATCAAGCATCCCAATTTACACAATAAATCTCTCCCTAATAGTGATATCGGGCTTGAGTCACACACCACAAATTTATGTGACCCTTGATAGTTACCAATTCTGACTTGCACTGGATCTGTGATTGGGTTTGTCAGGTACCTATTTGCCATTCCCACTACTTGAACTGTTCTCCCTGAAAGTGGCAAGTTTGGTACTTTGATGCTCCTAACTGTAGAGCGTGTAGCTCCTGTGTCAACCAAGAATGAAACGCGGTGACCCATAACTCTTCCTTCCACATACGGACCCTTTTGATCAACTTCCAAGGATGCTGCAAGCATACAATTTCCCTCCTCTTCTGAACTTTCACTCTCCCATACATCGTTTATTCCGTGCTCACTGTGTAATGGGAATTGGTGTACTGTGTCATTTTGATTCATTCCTTGACCCGTGACCTGTTGAGGAAGCATTACTTGTTGCTGATTCATTGGTGCTAAGGGTATTTGCATTTGCTGATTAGGTACCATAGGAAACTGCTGTTGCATTGGCTGCAGCTGTGCCATTTGTGCACGGGGCATTTGCACCTGCTGCGGTTGTATGGGTTGTAAACCCTGCATTTGATTTATATTATTTTTAAAATTTGGATTTGGACCTCTCAATTTCAGTCCTCTCATATTCTGAAATGCATTGACATCATTGTTTTTCTGACCTACACCTTCCTGCACCAACATTGGGCACTCCCGTTTCCAACACCCGACTATTCCGCACGTGTGACGTGGCATCACCTTCTTCATTGCCTGTATACCATTCGGAATCATAACAGTATTTATATCAGGACCATTATTCACAAAACCTCCTCGGCCTCTGCCTCTCATTTGTGGCTGAAACATAGCATTTCCCTGCTGCTGCTGCGGCAACTGCTGTTGAAAACCTTGTAAACCTTGCAAACCTGTCTGAGCTGCTCTAAGCTGCATCACCATCACCTTTTCTTTCAACCTTTTCTGTTTCGTCTCAATCTCATCACTACAGTATTTTGCATAGCTCAACACTTCGTCGATCGATTTTGACTGCCAACAAATCAGATGCATTTTAATCATCTGGCTGATTTCGGGTCTCAATCCTTCCACAAATCTGATCACAAAATGGAGCATGTCCTTTGGCTCAATCGTTCCCGTGCCGCTGTAATTTTTAAATGCTTTCAACAATCTCTCATAATACGCATGTATCGACTCTTTAACATCTTGTGCCGTTCTGTCAATCCTCTGCCAATCCACATTTTTCGACGCGACCTTTGTTTTCAAGTGCTCAATCACCTTATGGTATAAACTCATTACCGTAGGTGATGGTGCACCTGTGTCCCTGTCCCTTTCTGGTTCACTTGTCGGCCAACCTACAGCCCCCTTACAATCTTCCCACAAATCTGCCGAAACCACAATCTCAAATAAAGTATTCAGGTCTTCCCAAAGACATTTCGCGAGTTTTACGAATCTATCCGTTTGTTGATACCATTCAATTGGTTTCTCTCTTAATTTAGGGAAATCATCCATAAAGGATTGAATATCGCACCTGTGCCACGGTACATGTACAAGTTTTCCCCCTGCTGTTTCTCTCATTGGCAACATGGTTATCAGGTCGTCATTCTGTTGTGCTTTTTCATTCCGACCTTGGGTACTTTCCTTCTTTTTGTCCTTTTTCTTAACCCATCTACTTTACCACTTGTCTAAGCATCTCCAGACCTGCGCGCTCTGCAGTATCTCCTTAAGGTGTGTTTTCATCCCTGCAGATCTCATGTGTTCAAAGTCTTTTGTCTCAAAGTCTAGCCTGTAACTTCTGCTCAAGTGTTTAGTCTTACCTATATCGATCCCGTTTCTGTCTGCAATCTCTTGTAGCTTCTTATGTATGTTGCTCACTTCTCTTGTAATCCTAGGGCACATGTACCTCAGCTCTTCTTCTGTATATGATTCTAACCTGTTTAGACCCATCGTTCCCTCTACTAGTTCATCTGCTTCCATGCCCAATCTTATTTTATTCAGGTATTCTTCTCCCTTCCCGCTGGATGTACTCTGTGGGGAGTTCAAACTGTTGAACCATTGTGTTAGCTGTTGTGCGTTCAGTCCCATCAATGTAGCACTTACATCAACTGCTACTGATGGTTGCGGCAACGTTTCAGTTTTTGATGTTAGTGGTACTATTAGTGGTGGATTCGATCTTACCACAGTTGACGGAGCACAAATTGGAATTGGACTAAATTCCGACAAAGACCCAGATCTATTTGGCAGTGTTCCTACCGGGGTTGTTTCTGGAGTGTTTTCTATGCATCTCCTCCCTGTCTCATTTCGTATCATTACCCCGTGGTCGCATGCATTCGGCTTTGCCTGTATATACAATGGTACTGGCGGACTTACAGTGATAGGCAGAGATATTGCGTCTGGATTCTGTCTGTTCCCCGAATTCTGTGGCATGTTAATTCCCACATTATGGTTCATCATTATTGGCATGTCTAACCGGTTCTCTGCTATTTGTGTGTACCTCGGCACCTCTTGCATCTGCTTCTGAGGCATCACAATTTGTGTTGATTCAGCTTGAATCAATGTCGGTCTTTGATAATTCTGTCCTCCCTGCGCCATTAAATCAGAAGTCATTCCCAGATTATGCTCATCACAGCAGCGCCTTTGAACCTGCGGCTGATAATTATCGACAGGATTCAATTTAGGCACGTCAGGATATATCCTCTGAATTTGTGGTATTTGTGGTGAAAAGGGCATATCGGAACTGCTCTGCCTCTGTGATATTCTCGAATTCGGTGTCACATTACCTTGTATTGGTTCTGGAGGGGCAGTGCTAATGCTTGAGCCTTTTTCGCTTTCCACATATGGTGGCAGGCGATCATTTAACAATTGTTTAATGAACTCCTCATCGTCTGACTCGTCTGATCTTTTCGAATTTCTGTTGTTTTCTCTATCTCTGGACTGACTCCTATTTGTTTTATAGGTAGCTTTCCTTCCTTCCATTTCTGCTTCATCAGTAATTGCGGGAAACAATTTAATTCCCTGCAGTACGTCTGATCTCCAAACCTTTTGTGTGGTATCCCATCTAGCATCCGCTAGTGTCTTTTCTACTTTTCTACTTTTCTTATTCTTGTCTCAAATTTCTTTTGTTGTTGGTTTCTAGCTATTAGTTCCCAAATTGCTAATGCCTCAAACTGTGCTGGTCTTGGAGGTATTTTCATGTCGTATAGCGTGAATCTTAGATTCTCCAAAACTCTTAGATTAAACGACCCATGGATAGGGAACGCTACACTTCCATGCTTTTCTGTTAATTTGCACCATTGCTTTAGCCAAAGACATGGTGCGACACCCTTCTCTTCAATCACGATGTAAGCTGGTGTACCCTCAGGCGGTGTTTCTTCTCCTACATTTGATTTTATATACACATCTCCCCTCAATGCACTCTTAAATGCTTTGAAAAATTTCATCTTTCCGTCTTTTATTTTTCTAAAATGTGTAATCAATAAGTGACTTTAATTCCCGGAATACTCTTCGCTTGCCTTTCCCCACCAATTGCGCTTCACGGGCTGCGTCCAATCCGTGCGCGACCCTTCTCACCAACCAACCTATCCCAGCGCGGCTCCTAGTGACGTCACACTCACACACTGCGGCTGACAAAGTCCCGCGGCTTGTCCTCCTTCATTCAACTTCACTCAAAACTAATTTCTGCAATATATCGCGAGCACTAACCAAAAAGAAGAAAACAAATCTGTCGGTTTACTACAGGAAGGGGTAATACAATCGCTTCAGAAACCTTAGGGATTTTTCACTAGCCTCTGCAGTTATTCCATCTCTCTCGGTTTCCCGCTCTCGCAAGCAGAATTTGACCCGCAAACTTTACTCTTAACTGATCAATGAACTATTCTAGTGCACCTTAGAATTTGTCAAATCTCAAAGTCGAAAATTTTCTTTCATTCCTCAATATTCATACTGACTCGTTGACCACACCCGATCAACCTATTAAACCGAACAGATTACAACATCAATCAAGTGTCTCATACACTTTTCAACATACTCCGGAGTCTCTTGACCTCGCAGGGCCCGTCTCAACATCAACAACCACGTGGACAATTTTCCTGCACAAAGCGCTACACACATGTGAAGTTCGACGACTTCCCTACTCTCACACTTTGGAGTAACACTCCTCTAAAATCTTTTAATTGGAGTTCATAACCCCCTAGAATCCTCACAAACTTCTCAATTAATCTGCGGCAATAAGCTGTGCAAGCGCAAAACCCTAACTTCTCTCACACCGTCACTAGAAACGCCGGAAACATTTTCACACCTCCATTTCCTCCATTCGCAAGCTCCGAGATTCCGGGAAAGTCATTGGGGATTTAGGGCATCATCATCTCTCCAACTTGTTTTATCAAAGAAAATTCTAACTTGACTCCGTCTATTGTTCGGATGGGGTCCCAAAGGGCGTAACCATCAATTTCTGCTACCATCTACTGATAACGCGTCCAGCCTTTATAAATTTCCCTATACCTGGACACGTTGGAGGTCGGTGAACCTTTTAACCGAGTTAGGTTCTCCTCATCCTAGAATAGTCGGATCACTTAAACTAATAATCAATGACTATTGTAATCGATAGCCAATACTCAATTAATAGATCCAAATAACACATTAGGAATCAATAACAGTTGGTATTTCGACGCACCATGACCTTTCAGTCATGAATAACCACACCAGTTTATTTAAAGTTAGTGAATTTATTTCCCTATATTAACAAAGCTAAAACGATATATATGAGTCTCAAAACCAAATGATATATGTATACGAACATTACTAGCTGTCCATAGCGGCGGAAGAAACGTAATCTACGCAAAATCTGAATTATAATACATTCAGTATGGCAATGCAAATCACTAATATTAGTAATTGAACTTGACTAACTGCATACATCGGTCAGCATAACAAGATTTCAATTCAACATGGTCCATCAAGTGAATACCTTAACTATACTCTAATTAGCATTGGCATGTGGGACTTCATGCGAAATGAATTTAGTCAACACAAATTTGGAAAACTTCTAGCTTGGGCCCTATAAAATAGCAGTTGGTACCTAAAAGGAAAAACACAGTGCATAATACAGTTATCCTTTCATAATTACCAAATACAATCGGCATACAAGGAAAGTCTTCGTCCTTCAGGTACCGGTTCGGTCAGCATGGGGCAGATCTCAAAGGGGCAGAATTAAGGGCAAGTTTCCTTGCAGCAGCAAGGAGAATGGGGCAAAGTTACTGCATGGGCAAGACGGGGTAAATTAAAGTTAAAGTCTCTAGGGTGAGAATTCTTAAAGTCTCTTTCTCTGGAATAGAGAAAAGGGCATCAAGATGTCGTCTAAGATGGCGTCTGGCATTCGGCTTCAAAGATGGCATCAAGGAAAATGGCTGACTTCTCTTTGTCCGGTGGGTTTAAGTAAGAAACATTCCAAATTCTGCAAAGTCTTCCATTGGAGGGTTCATAGGGTGGCTTCAATTTGACCAATGAATAGTGTCTTCCTCCTAGTACTCTTTTATGCATACATTGTCCTTGGAGCCTTGGAACACAAGTTACAACAATTTTGCCAATTAATTTTATCACAGTGCTTTTATTGTCCACACCTGCAGGATTTGACCTCGCATCAAAAGGGATGCAACCATCCTAGCACGAAACCTTGAGATAAGGGTATTAATCATTTCTACTGGAAAAATACAACCTTTAAATGAAATAATATGCTTTTGTTAGTGCAAGTGAAAACCACGCAGTTGAATTTGAGACCAGGCGACTAGGCCAAAGCCTCTACTAAATTTAAGCTAAGCATAAAACAGTTTCAATCAAGAAAATCATGAAACACATTTGCAATTATGACGGATTACTACATTTGTCAATTCTTCATGATTAATTGGGCTTGTTTATAATAATGGCGAACTACTCCGTGGGCACAATTTCCCAAGTACATTATTTTTCTTTGCTAAAATCACACTACCCTATACGATTTTGTTGCATGATATATGAATATATATATGTTAGTCCTTCTTTTTCTGCGTCATCACTATGTAGCAGCCGGTCTGTGGTCCGAGGCCCATGGGGGTCTGTGAGGCCTACTCGGGGGGTCGACGACTTTTTTACAAAAATAAATAATATTAAAATGAGTAGATTAAAAGGAACACGGTTTATACAAATAAAGAAGCAACACTGAAAATGTATTTTGACTAGCTGATGAAGGGCTACATACGACTGCCCATAGCACCTTTGCTTGGGACACATGCAAAAGTTAATTTTCTTGTTGCATGCTATGTGATGTCTTATCACATCTAGAAGTGTTTTTTTTTTATAATCACATTTCTCGTTGGCGAATTCGTTGGAGGCATTTCTAGTCCGTGAACTCGTGCACGGTCGTCTTTAGTGCAATATTCTTTGTGTCCAATATTCTTCTTGTCTGTGTTTGTTTCAGTTTTCTGTTGCTGCAAAAGAACGTATGTACCAAGACTGTTAAATAGCATCCTCTTCTCAGATGGCATCACTGTCACTGTGTTTCATTGTGATGTGGTACAATATTTTACGGAACTGTGAATAGTTCACGGACTTTAGGGTAGTATGCATGGTTTGGTGTGCTGGCACACGTGTATGTGGTTTGCTTTCTGTATTGGTGAGGCTGGATAGTCCATAGGCCTAGGCATGGCCATGAAACTGTGGTGAACTTCCAGTTGCATTATTGTACAATTGTTTCTTCATGACATGTTTTTGAAAGCGGTTTTCACCTCAAATCTACATTTTCCCTGCCTTTCCCCCACTAAGCCCACTTATGGGATATGTCAATACTTCTTTCTTTGCCAATAAATCCTTTGCTGAATCAGATCCACTTGCTACATTACCATAATCCGAAAACAACTTTGGATGCCAATGACACACTACAGAAAATAATAAAATAATACAATGACAAGAAATGTCGCTTGCTTACTGCTATGATTTGAGCGAATGGAAATTGTGACGGAAACGGTGGAGAGGCTTCTTAGAATAATCAGCCATGGACAGCAGGAATAAGAAGATAATATGAGTTCGAAGGGGACAGAATGCAGCAGCTCCGGCTAGTGGTAAATCCGGCTTTGCGCACCTCAATCTGTGAAAAAGTGTGCAATTACCACATAATGTCATTTAGAGTTCTGAAACTCGGAATGGCGTGCTGATACCGCAACCTAAAAATACCACAGCCTGCAATATCACAGTTTTCAGGGAAGGTATTAGCGCACAGGTATAAGCACGACGGTCAGAATGACCACTTTAATCAAGAAACTCTGATAATAAGAGAAAGACATATTTTGAAGTACAGATATACATAAAAAAAGAGTCCATCCCTCTACACAGAGCTATGTATTGTCATTCCATATCTAGGAACAGATGGTATCGTATGTGTTAGACCCGGCATCCTTGGAGTAGTTTCCCCTGACTTTTTGCCTTCAGACCTCCTGTTTTTGCTTACTTCGTTTTTGCTGGCTGTGGGATTCTGCACACTTCACCACTGCTTACTAATGCTAAAGTGATTGTGCTCTTTCTGTAAAACATGGTAACAGTGGCTTATACCCAATCAACATATTTACCTATAAGTCCCTAGTAAATTGCACCATCTGTGGCCAGGACCTGTAAATTGAGTGCTACTAGTGGGCCTGCAGCACTGATTATGCCACATGCATGAAAGTCACTCCTAGGGTAGGCTCTGGACATCCCAGAGGCCATGATACAATATATGTAAAAGGTAGAACATGTATTTTTAAGTTTTACATATCCTAGTAGTGACAATTCCCAAAGTTGTTTCTCAATACTGCAAGGCCTATCTCTCCCCTAGGATAACATTGGGATTGCCTTATTTCATTTCATAAGTGTAATTCACAATTTGAAAGAGATAGACTTTTCGAGTTTGGTGGATATGGAATCTCGATTTAATATCACACATTATGGTGAAGTTGAACTTTAAATTGTAATTCTGAAAATGCCACTTTTAGAAAGTTGGCATTTTCTTACTTTAGCCAGTTGGTGCCTGCTGCCTGTCTCTGATCACATGTCTGGGGTGGGTGACAGCTTTGTTTAGTCCACCTACAGACACATACAATGGTAGCTTAGGTATGACTTGATGGGACATCCAGGCAGGATGGGAGAGAGGAGCTGGACTCAGCCTCACTTACACATGAATAGGCTGTGTTCTGTTCCCAAACAAAGGGCTGCTTACCCCGTCTATTGAGTCTGCAGCCAGGGCAGGAAGGGCAGTGACTTTGTGCACTTTAAAGGCATGTCTTTGAAGTCTCTCCCATTTCAAAGACACAATTGGGTATAAGTACTGGACCTGACACCACAACTCCAGTACACTTCTGAAGATGTGAAGATTCTGCCAGGAAGAACTATTGTGTTGCTGAAGGACTGCTACTCTGCTGAACTACTGCTTTGCTGAACTCCTGCTTTGATGTGCTGCCCTCATGTATGCCTCTCTCCTGCCTGGGTGAGAAGAACTGGACCTGCACCAGTTGAACCTAGAGTGACTCCAGGGGCCAGCTGGCTGGCCTACTGATATGGAAAATAAAAGACTTCCAACCACCCTGCTTCTGCGCTTGTACTCTGCCATCTGTGAGTCTCACGTGCCAAGTGGTGCCACCCCAGTCCTGGGCCCTTTGAAGTGGACCTAAGGTGTTTGCTCCAGCAGAACCAATGCATCCTTTGCATAACCGACACCTCACTGCTACTGCATGGATTGGAGAAGGCTCAACAAACTCGCATTGCCACTGCACCCCACATCTTGAGACCGATGCATCACATTTGGAACCACTTCAGTGCAACGCTTTTCCCAGATCAAGGCCCTCGCATCCCCATCAGCAGCAGCCTCGAAGACAACAATGAAACTCCACATCTCAGCTGCTTCACTTATCAGAACCGACTCATCGTCTCAACTGCACTATACATCCTTGACTCTGGTCTTTTCATCGCAAACCCCATCACCTGGCTCCTCAACATCAATGAATCAGGATCTCGCATTGCAGCCTCACCACAACTCGAAACCGGTGCATCGTCTCTGCTGCACAACACATCTTTTCCCCAAATCCACACAACACTCTGCAACCTCAGATTCTAGTACTTTTGTTCTGCGGGCCTGAGTGAGTCCCAGTAGCTGGCCCACGCTCCATCATCTTTGAACTTTTAATTCGGTCCAGGTCCGGTGCGACCAGATAATCCATTTTAGAGCTTTATGATTCTTAGTGCTATTTTTATTTAAAACCTTTAAAAATCAATATCTCAAGATCTACGTATGGGATTTTTGTTGTTTTGGTCTCATTTTATTTACTAAAGCCAGATCTATTTTTCTAACTTGGTGGGCTATCTTTAAGTGTGGTGTATTCACTGTTTTACTGTTTATAGTGTTACACAAATACTTTTCACACCGCCTCTAAGTTAAGCCTGACTGTTCTGTGCCACGCTACCAAAAGATGAGCTAATGTTAATTTAGGGTTTGCCTGACACTTAACCTGACTAGGATTGTGGTTGCTGTTTGAATAAGGTTCACAGCCCACTCAACCTACAACCCAATTTCTAACAGTATGACTTTGCAAATCTGTACCACCCTGCCCTACTCTATCTTGAAACCTACCCTGCATTTTTCCCCCAATGGGCATCAGAATCATGTTTTTGTGAGTGACATTTAACAGTAGGGCATATGCCCAGCAGTTTAGGATAGCTACAGCTCATGGAGACCAGGTTTTAGAGAGATGCATGGTTGGTGGTGGCTGCATTCTAGCATCAGTGACACTGCCCTTTTTTCCTGTCTCCTGTAGGGGATAGGGAATATCAATCTCTCCGCTAAAATATGTGAATGTCTTAGAACTGAGGTCATGCATCCACTTACGTGTCTTGTGTTTGTTTGATGTGTTACTTTGAGGCTTCTGTGCAAGCAGAGGCCAGAGGAATAGTGTCCATGATGAAAAAGAGTATACCTACCTAAAGTGAAGATTCTTCTCCATTGTCAGTTCATCCTTCTGTAGACTTGCTATCCCACATGTCCATATGTCCTTAACCTGAAAACCTATCGCTTTCTGTAGTGCTGACTAAATTTATATCTGCCTCCGGACATCTAGTTTTGTCTTACAATTGTTCCTAAGCCCCTTTCCCTTTTTCCAGTGTTGTGCTAGGCCAACCCTACTAAAAAGTCAGACTTGGCCAAGGTTGTCCATGTGCTAAGTACCTTTCCAGGGCTGAGTTGGATAAAGTCATCATCTGCATTCTAGAAAAGCCTAGTAAGAAGGTGGAAAAGTCAATGAGATGCATTCCATCCTGACTGTTGGAGTGGTTGTATTTATAAAGGAAGCATGCATTCTGACCTACCATCATTGCACCTCATGCAGGATAAACTGGCCCCATCCAGCCATAGTTGTTTTTTATCGGATCCTCTTGTTGCCGCTGACCTTCTTTAAAGTTTAGAACAACATTGTTAATTCAAAAAGAGACCTTTTGTTGTGACATGGAAGTCGGGTGGGAGGGGGTTGTACTGGTCAGTTAGATAAGAGGGCCTGACCCACTGACCTAGAACACAGCAAGGCCGAAGTAAATGAAGACTGCCTTTAAGTTGCTTGGAGAATCTGTACATGGTCAGGAGCCACAAGACCCTTGAACGCATCTTGCCAGACTGGCTTCAAGAGTCAACTTGTGGACCAATGGGGTGAGAATCTGCAGATCTTCTTGTACAACTACAGATGAGGTGATCTTGCATCTTTCTAACCCTCTCCATTATTGTCCTTGATTCCAGCAACCAACTATGATTTGTCTTAGTGCACCATTGGCTGTGAGACATTGTCCTGGCTCCAGTACCATTTGCATGATCTGTGTAGTCCTTATTATTCTATAGTTAAAAGTGATTCATGTTATGGGTGCTTCCTAACCCAAAGTCTCAGTTATTAATCCCTATTGTTCATCTGTACACCTCAGACCCATTCATGCCCTTGTCAACCAGAAATCTAGATTCTAAGACGCGGGCCCCTGGACCTTTGTACCACAGGGTGACGTGGTGGTGGGCACCATTTCCATCCAGCATCCAATCACTATTCTGTCCCTGAAAGACTGGTTGGATCATCAACTGGTCTGTTCTTGTGATAGTGCCCAATGCAGCTGGCTTTTACTACGGTTCTTTAGCAGCCCAGTTAACTGAACACTGCCCTAGGACACCTTGGGCATAAGGCCTATGTTTATTTTGTGTTGTGCCTTACAATGAAAAAACAAGAATTATGTCTGGGATAAGATGTCACACCCAGAGAATACTAACACATTTGAAATTGTGTTTATAATTTTAACTTCCCTATTTTCCTCATAACCATTACCAACTCACACTATACAACTTGGTTGTTAGACTTCGATACCTGTAGAGAACTAAGCACTTAGCAGGGGTAGCTTTCTTATCCAAGAAAAGTGTAATATGTCCTCAGATACCACAGGAAAAATGGTATCAACCATTAAAGCTGCCCAGTACTCACTAACTGGCCTGAGAATAGGAAAATGGCCTCGTGGCAGTGCTGAAGGGGCACTCATGGAATATTCCAGTGCTTCATTGTCCCAGAGTGAGACTGACTCTACTCTGTGGGTTTTGAGTAGATCTGTGCAATTTGGCACAGCCTCGTATTATTTTTCAAGAAGTAAAAAAGCACTTTCTTTTACTTTTACCTTTGACTTTCATTCATTTAACATTTATAAAAAATCATGAAGGGGCTCTATATGACTCATAAAAAATACAACTAAGGTATTAGGAAAACTACTACAAAAACATAATTATGTAACCCAACTCACTATGAATTATGCCCATGTCATACCGGGAAACGTGTACACCATCTCCATGAAAAAATTACATGTTTTTGTTCTTCAAATCCATATGTTCACTCTTACCAAAACCTGCAGTCCTACAAAAAGTTCTCATTTTTCTTTTAACCTTCCTCTAGGCCTTGTCAATGGATAGGGCTTGTATGCGGCCCACCAAACCAGCCTGCAAATGAACTTTGTCCAGATGGCGAAACAAACCGACCGCTGCTGCTTAATCTTTCTCAGATCTTTCTTTATGGACTGCAACAAGGCCAAACCTTTGTTGACCACCACGTCATTCTCACCTAAAAGGATAGCCAGCACATTTGGGCAGCTCCTACTCTTTATAGGCCTGTTCAAACTGGGTAGCAATTCTCTCTATAGCAAAGCACCTTTTCATTGACATGTAGCAGTGAACAACCATGGGTGGAAACCTAAATTGACTCTGTGGCCCCTCTGAGCTACTTGTCTCCCCGTACATTTTACAAACAAGTGGCCCCCACTCAATATGTATAGGACTTTAAATCCCAGTCCCTGAACAAGAACCTGCAACAAAAAACCAACAGCCAATACCGTTGACCAGGAAAAAAACAGACTTATACTTCCTTCCCTGCATTCCACACATACCTCCTGTAACAATCCGTTGACCACCGCCCCAACGACATGATGTCCACCCAGCTCCAACCTATCCTCCCCGCTTCTGTAGGTGCCCCAATTCAGAGTGTATGTGTCCCCGTAGTCCTTCACTGCCTCCTCCAATCGTCTCAGTGCTTTCCTCAGAACCACTTGTAGCTGAAAATCTGTCACTTAGAACATCTTTGTGCAAAAATACATCCCCTAGTACTCTCCCCTGTAATGGCTCGCAGCAAGTCTCCCCAGTAAACTGGGCAGAAAGATTTCAGAGGATAAGCCAGCAACATCACCCTCATACTCAAAGCCCTCTAATCCGTCTTAAACTTACGCAACACACCAATTCACTTTGCTTCTCGTAACATCGGCCAGTGCTCTCCATGACACTCCCCTCACCAAACAATTCTGACACCCAAAAGGCCCCAAAGAACATTCATACCATCAGTGTGGTAAATAAATCTGGCTCATAGGTAACCCTGTAAACCTCTGTGAGAATACAAATCACCCTGCCAAACAGCAGCCACATCCACCATTTCCTACTATGCATTATGCCCACTTCCCTGACTCAGCCTTCAAAGATCTGCTTACCCAGCTCTCCTGCAGAAGGGGTACAGCCTCATAGCAATTTACTAATAAACGCTATGCCTGCCAGGTTTCCTGCAATGGCAACCCTCAATAGCTTTTTGCCATCAAAGCCATTATAAACTGTACCACATCCTCTGTTCTCTGCCACCCAGGTGCTGTACCCGAGCCACCGAATACAAGCACCCCCCCGAGCCTGTGTATAAGTCCTTCTTGTCAACTCCACCAACGAACCTACCACTCGTTGTAACATCTTCTGTTGCCTATGGTCCAAAACTTCTCTGGCATTGGTATTTTGTGTCTGTCTGCCTCCTTAGCCAGACCATGGAATCTTTCCAACTGTGAATCAAACAAAGCATCTGTGTTGTTATTGTCCACTCCCAAATGTGCTTTAAACAATATATCATGCCTCAAGCAGCCCAACACAAAAGATTGTGACAACTTAAGCTCTTGAGAATCCCTGGCCGATTGCCTGTTCACACTTCGCACCACTGCAATATGGTCAATGTGAAACAGCTCCTTTAATGTGAGCCGGTTGAGCATCCCATAGGTTGATCATCATCACCAATGGAACAAATTCCATAAATGCAATACTCCTACCCCCATGTCCAGTCCGCTGAACCCTCTTGCACACACCTCTGTCCACTCCAGTGCAAACCAAAACATATGTCTCTTGCAACATCCGATAAAATTTGCACTTCCTCCTCCATCTCATTAAGACCAAGCAATGGCATGCCATTGTAAGATTCCATAGAAATTCATCACATCGTCAAGTCCTCTTTTACCCCTGCAGACAAGCATAAGTGATGATGAGCCTCCTACAAAATGTCATACCTGCCTGCCCCATTCTACAAGCAAAATTCAAATTACCTAGTAGCATTTGCACTTCCTTTATCTGTACTTTTTGGTTCATCAGCATGGCATCCAACAGCAACTGCATTGTCAACTTTTTGTCTGCTGGTAGCCGTGCTTGCATGCTTCTGGAGACCATCTGCTTGTCCTCCATGCCCTGCCACACATTAGGCACAGAAAGGCTATCCAACGTCTGCTTTCCCCCTTTGGCCCCATGCCCCATCATGGGCCCCACCAGGCGCCCCCTATCAGGCATTACCTGACCGCCAGAGGTCACGCCAGCTCTTCTGCTGCCCTTCCCACCCATAAATACTGTCAGGACCACTCACTGAACTTGTTAATAGGTCACGCCTATGTAAGAGCTATTGGCTTTATCAATGTGCTTTAGCCATGATGTACACCAGCGTGGCTGCTGTTCAGCATGGATAAAAGTTAGTGGCATGGAGGAGACTGGCGTGGACTGTCATAGAGTGAAATGGCAAAGAGTGGAGTAGAGCAGTGGTTCCCAACCTTTGAACTTCTGTGGACCCCCACTTTATTATTACTGGAACCCGGGGACCCCCACTGAATCCTTTTTTAAATCCGGGGACCCCCCCAATGAGTCATTACTGAAAGTTGGGGATGTAATCTGTTAATATTATTTCATTTTCTAAGCAGTCGCGGACTCCCTAAAGAGGCTTCACGGATACCCAGTGGTCCCCGGACCACAGGTTGGGAACCTCTGGAGTAGAGTGTTGTAGAGTGGTGGGGCAGAGTGTTGTGTATTGGAGTGGCATAGTTTGGAGTCGCATACAGTGGCATAAACTGGAGTAGCGTAGAGTGGACTAGGGTAGAGTGCATTGGCATAGAGTGTTGCAGACTATAGTGGCATAGAGTTCAGCGGTGTAAAAATCAAACATGGCAGAATGCACTGGTGTAGATTAGAGTGGTACATAGTAGAATGCAGTGGTGCAGAGTTAAGTGGCGCCGAGTGGAGTGGCACAGAGCGGAGAGGTGCAAAGAAGAGTGCGGTGGTGGAGAGGGCAGTGGCGTTTAGTGCAGTGGCATAGAGAAGAGTGGTATAGAGTAAAGTGGAGTAGAGTAGACAGGGGTGTAGGAGACACTAAATTTCTAGTGGGGACACGGACAGCCTTGCAGACTTTTCATTGACCCTATAGAAAGTGCCCATAGTCTGAGAGCCGCATGCTTCGATAAATGCATACAGTCACATATTTTTTAAGTGAAATAGCAAGAAAGGATGGCATGTTGTCACAGACTGTAATTATGCTTTACTGTTAATTACATTCTGGAAAGCAATTAGAAAATATGTGAAAAACATGAAGCTTGCATCTTCATGCACCAGGCAAACAAGAGTGGTAAAGCGCTTATACTCTCTCCTTTAAGTATGATAAAACTGGCTTACATCAAATCGGCACATTTAGTTTATTTATCTGTCCCTAGAAAAGTGGTACTAAATTTCCCCAGGGCCTGTAAATTAAATGCTATTATTGGGCCTACAGCACTTACTGTGTCATCCGCTTAAGCAGCCTTTTAAAACATGCCTCATGCCTGCCATACATGTCTGCAGGGCAGTTTTAAACTGCCATTTCAGTCTGGTTAAATAAACCTTTTGCCAGGCCTAAACCTTCATTCATAATGCTGTGTAGGCGCTAAATGGCCACTAGAGCAGGATGCAGTGAATTTAAAAAGTTGGCTATGTGATTTCAAGTTTTAAATTAAAGTACTGCAAGGCCTGCCTCTCCCATAGTGTAACATTGGGTTACCTTCTTACATTTACTAAGTGATAACTTTCAATTGGGAACAGGTAGGAAGGTCAAGTTTGGTGTCTAAAGAATTGTACTTTAAACCCCTCTTTAATCGTGAAGTTGGATTTTAAGTCACAATTCTGAAAATGCCACTTTTAGAACGTTGGCATATTCTTGTCCTAACCATTTGGTGCCTACAGCCTGTGTCCTGGGTCACAGGGCTGGGTGTTGTTGGCAGTTGGCCTTTGTGTATTTCCCTTAGACTGTGAAACAAAGGTGGATTAGATGTTGGCAGGGTTGAAGGAGCAGAGCTGTTTCCCTGCTCAATTACATTTCAAAGGGGCTGTCACAACACATTCACAAAGAACTTGACGCCAGTTTATTGTGACCCCAGATCCCCTTGGAGTCTGGGTAGGGGAGGGAGGAAATGTCAGAAGCGGGGAAGTCTAGTGATTTCTCCCACTTTAAAGGCTGGCACTGGGTATAAATATTGTACCCTCAGACCTGCTCTTCAGTACACTCCTGGACCTGTGGAAGACTACAGAAGGACTACCTTGTACTTCAGTGGACTGCCCTGCTGCTTGAGGCTCGCCTTGTTTCTCAGAGGACTATCCTGCGGCTTCAGATTTGTTTTGTTTCTTGGAGGAATGCCCTGCTGCTACTGAAGACTGATCTGTTTCTTGAGGCCTGCCTTTTTCTGCAGAGGATGGCCCTGTTCCTTGAGGCCTGCCTTGTTCTTTGGAGGACTGCCCGCTTCTGGAGGCCTACCATTCTGCTTGAAAGAGAGAGGACTATCTCCTTGAACCCAGGACTACCTGAGTGGCACTAATGGTCAGGTAGCTGACCTTTTGTTCTGAGCTACAGAGACACAACTAGCTTTGGGGACCTCCCAGCAACTGTCCAGTTGACCTGCTGCAATTGGCCTTGCCTGGAGCTGCAACTGGACATGTCTGGACATGCAACTGGACCTGCCTGAGGCCTGCTGGCCAATGCTGGAGTGAGCTCCTGGTCTCCAAGTGGTGCCGCCCCAGGTTCTGGACCCGTGGTTGCCATTAGTTGACCTCCCCCAGTGAAATCCTGAGCTCTGAACTCTGTGCGCAGAACTTTGAGAAGGTAACCTTTTCAGCTGGACTAACCTAGTCCCTGTATCTGGCCTGTATTCCATTGTGGCCAGCCTAAACTTGTTACTTTGTCCTGGTCTAGTGACCAGGTGCCCACAGTTAAGAGCTTTCTATGTCTTGGCACTATTTTTACTTAAACCTCTAAAATACCATATCTTTCATTCTACTGATTGGAGGTTTGTCATTGTAGTCTCATTTTATTTATTAAAGATTACTCTATTTTCTTTCTTAGTGTGGGGTGTTTTCTTGTGTTGAGTTTTCTCTTTATTACTGTTTGTGCGCTGCATAAATACTTAACACAGTGCCTCTAAGTTAATCCTGGCTGCATTTATGCCAGACCATTAAAAGGTTAAGCACAGGTTAATTTAGTAACTTTTGTGATTCACCCTGACCAGGATTGTGCTTGTTGCTTGAAGCGGGTTTTCACTACACTCAATCAAAAACTCAATTTTTTACAGTGTCAGTCATTCAGTAATGCCCCAGGTCTCTAGGAGAGGCTTAATAATCTGCTTGTCAAGAATGATACAGCTTAGAAACAATGCTGTTAAAAAAAACCTTCATCAGACCTTTATTCACTGGTTTAACAGACAGCACCACTCTTCTAAATGTGGTCCTGTGTGTAAGTTTTAGTCAAATAACTATTGGATTTCTAAGCCCAGCTTGTTCTTTTCAACAAAAGTATGATGTAATAACCACTTCGTTAAAATCTGTACAGGACTCCCAACAGTGCCATTTGTCCATGAAGGCAATCTCTGGGAATTTTTATCAGAACCCACCCCACCATACCTGCAGTGCTGTGGACAATGTGGGACCAGGAAACATGATTATTATTCACAGCTTTCCTGTTGGAAAACTGTGAGCCCGTGGTCAATTATATTTTCTTAATATCACTCTGCTTCCATTCACTTTAGCATTGCACAGGGCAGGGAGGGGTGTTGGGAATATTACTACATACAGTTAAAGTGTACTGCTTGCTCTCCTGTGGCTGGAAGGTGGACATAGAGGCACTGTATGCCCACACAAAATATATAACACATTAAAAAAGCTTTAAACTTTTGCTGTCTAATCTGCAGGAAGAACTAGTGCAGATGGATGCCATGAATGTAGAGTGCACACAAAACAAATAGCTGGCGATGCAGACAAACATGACATGAAACATGCCTTGTGTATGGATGCTCACAAAATGTAATGCTTAGTGTGTGTTTTGGAGACAGATGCTTTACAAATGTGAAAAGCCTGATGGGGAAGAAACAGATAAATAAAGCATAGTATGTGAGATGTTTGCAAACAAGATGTTGCATGTGTGTTTGTGGGTGTTGTATGTGTAACATTCGCCAACACAAGATGCAGAGTGTGTTTGACAAGACATACAAATGCATAAAGCTTGATGTGTGAGACAAAGAGTAGCCTACGTCATAAGATGCTGTAAACAATTAGAAATGTGGTACCAGCTTCCAAGATGCTCACAGAAATGTAGTCTAGTGAAATAACCAGAATGAGATGAGTGTGGGTGATGCTTAGTTAATAAGCAATTCTAAGGTCTTTTATGGAGGCCGGCTTTAATTCACACAATCATTTGAAGCTTTCTAGTGTTAGGTATTCTTTCTTTGAAAAGCACTCTAAGGTTGTTAACAATCCTGGAAAGGTTTGCACTAGGTACAGTCTGAATGTGTTGTACTAAAAAATATATTTTTGAAAGCACTGTAAGAATTTAAACATTGAGGGGCAAAGTTGTAACTTTAGATGCAATATAGCACAGTAACTAAAGATGCTTTCCCACATCAATAGGAGAGAGTAGACCATATCTACTAAGGTATGACACGTCGTGTCTTTCTCTGCACGTTCCACATTTGGCAGACTTGTGTCAATGCACACAGCCACACACTTATGTGTGTGTGTGTGTGTGTGATGTCAAGCAAAGATTTTTGGAGAGGAAGGGTACCGTTCTGTACAAAATCTATGCTTTAATAATTTAATATTTTTATCACTGTATATATGTTTTAAAGTGCTGTACATGTGTATAGTTTACAAAGTTTAGAGAGAAGAAAACTTTACTCATTCCTTATGCCTGTCTCAAGGACGTGTACATTTTGGCACAAAATCCGATCTTCCTTTTTTAAGTAAATAGGGCTTCGCCCCAAAAACTATGAATGGTTACATGGGAAAGCAACTACATGGAAAGTAACCTTTCTGCAAAGTAGTCCTTAGCTCTACTTTACGTTATGA
Organism: Pleurodeles waltl; assembly: GCF_031143425.1. Taxonomy (NCBI): domain Eukaryota; kingdom Metazoa; phylum Chordata; class Amphibia; order Caudata; family Salamandridae; genus Pleurodeles; species Pleurodeles waltl. The sequence goes on along the minus strand of NC_090439.1, from coordinate 708,324,075 downwards.
TAGGCACCTGAACACCTAGCCTGCCACTTGCTTGTGACTTCCAGTTCCTGCTTGTGCTTATACTGATCCAGTAACACTGCAGCTGACTGGGTTTTCCTGACTGGGTTTTCCCACTTACCATTCTTCCTGACAACAGAAGCCCTGTCACCCCAGATCTACATTATACAGGCCGCAGTGCAACCACATCAGTAGGCACCTGGACACCTAGACTGCCACTTGACTGTGGCTTCCAGTTCCTGCTTGTTTCAGGCTGATCCAGTGATGCCATAGCTGCCTGGGATTTCCCGCTGGTGTTTTCCTGACCGTTCTTCCTGGCAACAGAAGCCCCACCCACCCCAAGACCTACTTAATGCAGGCCGCAACACATTCACATCAGTAGGCACCTAGACAAAATCTCAGAGACCATCTGGGCGGACACCTTCAATACCTCCAACACCGCTACAGCTACCAACTTCGAACAGGGAGTGAAAAACTTCAACACCTACATCACCAATTGCACCAACAGCATTGTCCCCATCAAGAGCAACATCCAGAGAAAATCCTCCAAAAAGGCCAGCTAGTACAACCAGGAACTCAGAACAGAGAAACAAGACAGCAACAAGCTGAAGAGGAGGTAGCGCGCCAGCAAGGACACCCCCATCAGAGCACAGCCTTGAAGACCTCCCTCAACATCAACCACCCCTTGCTGAGGGCAATAAAGAAGACAGCCCGTGCCACATGCATCAAAACAGCGCCAACAATACCAAGGAACTTTTCAACATCGTTAAGGAATTCTCTAACCCAGATGCCAGCGAAAGCATAACACCCTCACAGGAGCTGTGCGACAACCTCACCCACTTCTTCCATGACAAGATCGCAACCATATACAGTAACTTTGAATCCCAAACCACACTTATGGACTTCCTTGACAGATATGCCACCACCGTAACTGACACAAACCACACAGACCACCTAGAACATACTCTCCATCCAGGACATCACCTACACTATGAAATGCATCCACTCTGGAGCTCCCACGGACCCATGCCCGCACCACATCTTCAACTTTTGGAAACCAAAGGATCCGGCCAGGAACTCACCACCCTGCTCAGCACCTCTATCACCACCTCAACAACTCCTGAAACCTGGAAACACGCCGAAGTGAGACCATTACTCAAAAAACCCCACAACCTCAGAAATCCCCAAAACTACCGGCCAATCTCCCTGCTTTCATTCCCAGGAAAGGTACTGGAAAAGATCATCAACAAGGAACTCATGACATACCTGGAGCAGGACCAGCTATTCTATGCCTCCCAATATGGCACAGCACCGTAACTGCCCTTATTGCAGCCACCGATGACAAACCAAACCATCCTTGGCTGAGAAGAAGCAGCAGCTTTGATCCTTCTTGACCTCTAAGCAGTCTTTGACACCGTATCCCACCACATGCTGATTGAAAGACTTCCCCACATCAGCATCCAATGCCCTCAGATGGATCACATCCTTTCTCACTGGAAGAACCGAGAAGATCCACCTCCCATTTTTCACCTATGAACCCAATGAGATCACCTTCAGTGTCCCCCAGCACCATGCTCTTCAACACATGTATGACCCCACTGGCCAACATCGTCAGATCCCATGGTATCAATATAATTTCCTATGCATGCAACACCCAGCTCATCCTCTCACTCACCGACGACCCCTCCACAGCCAGAACTAACCTCCACAGATTCATGACAAGCGTCGCTGTCTGGATCAAGAACAACTGTCTGCAGCTGAACACAGACAGCAGCAACACATGGAACGACTCCTGGTGGCCATCAGACCTAGGACCCGCACCCATTCCCTCTGACCACACCAGAAACCTTGGAATCATCATTGACAACAACCTCACAGTGAAATCACAGATCAATGCCATCTCCTCCGCCTGTTTCCTCGCTTTGCGCATGCTATCTAACACTCTCAAGTGGCTACCCCTACACACAAGATGCAACGTGACACAGGCCCTCATCACCAGCCGAATGGACTACGACAATGCCCTCTTTGTAGGAATCGTTGCACACCTCCTAGAGAACATAAAGAACGCCACAGCCAGACTCATCCTCAGCATTCCCCGATGAACCCACATCACATCCCACTCCATGCAACTCCACTGGGTCCTCGTACAGAAGAAATGCAAATACAAGCTGGTGAACCACGTACACAAGGCTCTACACAACCAAAGACCTGCGTACATTAACCACTGTCTGAACTTCTGTCAACCGTTAAGAAGACTTACACTCTGCCTCCCTTTCACTTGCCCATACTCCCCACATCTACCAAAGCATAGCTGGAGGACGCTCCTATCACATCGCAACAAAAACCTGGAACGTCCTCCCCACACATCTCTAGACCATCACCTCAGTTCCGGAACTCCGAATGACCCTCAAGACCTGGCTGTTCGAATAAGCCTCTTAGGGCCTAGATACCCTAACAGGTGATTAGCTGTGCTTTGTAAATCCTGACTGATTGATTGATTGATTGATTAGGTAACTTTGCATTGCAAATCAGGGTGCATCTTGGAAAGTAAATTCCAGCATTACACTTGGTTTGTGTCACTTTTCTTGTGGCACAAACCTAGCGAAAAAGTTTAGTAAATCTCCCCTTGAGTCTTTCTTCATACTTTCAGTCTATATTATACTGTGTACAGTCAGTAATACATTTTGAAATTATCCTACATATATTGCTTTCACTTCTAGGCTTGGACCTCATAGGTCTCTAAACACACAGGCCACTAGTCCCCAGTGCACCAACTGGTTATGCATACAGATATCTGTAGTAATCATATTAACCTAGAGGTGTAGAAGTGGACCAGCCACTGATAGCTCAAGCAAGCTTGAGCCTGAAGCCTGGCTCAGATCAGGTTCCAGTTGGAATCCTGAGCCCATAACAAGACGAGCTTTCATGTGGCTTCTGCCTGCCACCGTCACTCTACCCTCATGCACAGAAGGTAATAAGAAAACATTAACATTTGAGGTCAAAAAGAGACAAATACCAATTTAGAGTTGATTTGTACAAAGTGAAACTAGAAAATCTGGATTAATCATGGCTTCCCCACTAAACCAAATTGTGTGATCTTAGACTCTAGTTTTATTTTACCCATCTTCCTTTTCTTCAGTATTGCTATGAAAGGACCTTCAGATACATGAGTTAAGAGTACCAGCTGTACAAAAGCTATTGTGCTTCATTTAATAGACGTAATGTTGCTCTATTTATAAGAATGTGGATTTCATAAAGGATTCACATTACAGGACACCTGTCAGGACTGGAATGGTTCTAAGATCATGTTTGAAAACTATCACTTTTAATAAATACTTCTCAGTGCAGTGTTATAACATGACATATTGATGTAAAAACTTCCACAGGTTCATGAAATAAAATGTTTGATTTTTTAAGAGAATGTATCATATTTTAAGTGATGTTTGGTGTGATTCCCATGGCAAACATTTTCAGGGCTCAGCTTGTGCACAAGCTCTAAGAGCCAAGCCTGGGCTCAGCTCTGACTCTGCTTGCCCTGGTAATTTGTTGGCTCTCCCCCATATTCATGTTAACCAACTGAGCTTTACACTCAGTGCAAAGCATTTTTCACAGATTAGTTTATCTTGCATATGTTTTTCCTTTAAGGTGTCTGCAATTATATTTTACATGCCGGTATTGCCATAGTCAGGGCCACTCGGAATATGTTACCGAACAACACTGATCCATCTGGTGACAATTATTTTCATTAGTCAAACAATTTCAAATAACAAAACAGTCATTTTTCAAAGAAATTATATATACAGCATAGATGTGAAGCAAATTCACAATAACTTCTTTATTATTACTTATATAAAATTATTTTCTAAACATTACTCAGTATTACTAAAAAATCCTACCCTCATACATACAAAAACAGAAGGACAAAGAAGTGCCAAAGAAAAAGTGCTTGTGATTTAGGACCACAGAAACCAAGGATAAATCATCCACATATCCATTAACATCCACAATTGAAAAGAAGCCTGTTGGTTAACCATTGTTGTCAGTGAATCACCACTTATTTACATCTGGGTACATCTCCCCATTTTAGTCCTTCACTCCATTTCAAATAAAGTCAAAGACAAAACCAATCCAGGCCATAAGTATCTCGTAGACGTCACTTTGTAAATATGGCTTGGCATTTTTGGCCTTCCAATGCCACATTAGTGTCAGAAGAATGACCCTAATGTGGCGTTGTAATGGCGCTAGGCCCTCTTAAATCTGGGCCCTAGTGCTTCAAGCAGATAAAAGGCCTTTACATTCACCCCCAATCATCTTCAGTAAAAGGAAAATGCAGCATGTACTTCACAGTGCAACGGGGCCTGTAGGACCCACAGTACACTTTGCTAAAGGCAACAATTCACTGGAATGAGAAGAGAGGATAAACTTGGAGGGCTGGGCCATTAAATAAAATCATTTACAGAAATCGATGACAAAATATAACTTTTCATTAAAGATTCTGTTTAAATGACTTATGTAATAAATGGCTTCAAGGCACTAAAAAAAAATAAAAAAAATATTAACATTGGTATTCTTTCATGAATATTTTGTAACAGTTCCTTGGAATTCACAAGAGTTAGCAAAGCCTTATTGAAATGCCCATATAATAGAATGTAACACGCTTGCTCATTTATATTTAAAGGAAACTTGCACAACCTTTCCTTTGTAGTAGTATAATGTGTGACAAGGTGCTACTGCAGTGTATTTGTCAATGGGTGAAAGATATGCTAATGGAGCCAGTTACCCCTTTTTATCTGTCCACATTGGAAGTGGGCTGGAGAGAGACGGAGACCTGCAGATGGCACAAGAAGCAATTAAATAAAAACACAAAGACTCTTCTCCTTTTAAAGGCCTTTGAATGACCTGTGAAGTACTAGAATCCAGTACACGGATCGGATAAGGATCCTATGTGTAATGGAAGCTACAGCAGCCAGCGCTACAGCACAGCAGGCTGGTGGGACAGGGGACCTGAGCACTTGTAGAGCAATAGGCGTTGCGGGCTTGGATTCGGGAAAAGAGCAGTACAGTATTTAAGTCAGTAGCCCATTTAAACTTCATTCGTTTTTTTTAGTTTCAATGCTTTTAATACACTGACAAATGAATGGAGTTTAAACAGGAACTGCAGTGCTGTCTCTTTTTTAATTTTAGGGGTGTTTGTCCCCCTCGTCCCCCCCACCTTTGTCCCCTGAGCCCCCCCACCTCCAAAATCTGGGGGGGATAAATCCCCTGCATCCTCCACACTTCCTACACCCATAATAGTAGAGTGGCATAGAGTAGCATGGCGTAGAGTGGTGCAGAGTGGAGTGGCGTAGACATCAGTGATGCAGAAGGTAGTGGTGCAGAGTCGAGCCAAGTGGCATAGAGTGCAGTGGGATAGAGTGCAGAGTAGAGTTGAGCGGCATAGAGTGCAGTGGCTTAGAGGGGTGCAGAGCCGCATAGGGTGGTGCAGAGTAGAATATAGGGCCATAGACTGCAGTGATATACAGTGCAGTAGCATAGAGTGGAGTAGTGTGGAGTAGAGTGGAGTAGAGTTCAGTGGTGGAAAGTGCAGTGTTGCTAAGTAGTGTGCAGTGCTGTAGAGTGGAGTGGAATGGTGTAGAGAGCAGTGGCATAAAGTACAGTAATGCAGAGTAGAGTACAGTGGTGTAGAGTGCAGTGACATAGAGTGCAGTTGTGTAGAGGGCTTTGGCATAGAGTGCAGTGGTAAAGAGTAGAGTGGCATAGAGTGCAGTGACATAGAGTGGAGTAGAACGGAGTAGAGTGGCATAGGGTGCAGTGCCATAGAGTGCAGTGTTATAGAGTGGCATAGAGTACAGTGGTGTAGAGTAGAGTTGTGCAGAGTAGATTGGTGTGGTCTAGACTGGAGTGGTGTAGAGAGCAGTGGTGAAGATTGCAGTGGTATAGAGTAGAGTGGCACAAAGTGCATTGGCATAGAGTAGAGTGGTACAGGGTAGAGTAGAGAGGCTTAGCATGAAGTGGCATAGAATGCAGTGTCATAGTGTGGAGTGGTGCAGAGTGAAGTGGCATGGAGTGGTATAAAGTGGAAGGGTGCAGAGTAGAATGGGGTGGCATAGAGTGGAGTATTCATGATGCAGTAGCACACTGCCATTACACAGAACACATTTTCAATTGAAATAACCATTACTATTGCACAGACATACTGTTTTACTAATAAAATTGTACAGTGCACAGGGGAAAATGTGTGAAAATTACATCACTTGTGTAATGATTTGTTTTGATCATATTAAAGTATTTGTTTCCAACACACAACAGAAATAACAAAAAAGTGCTTCATTTGTGTTCCTCATTCTAATATATTCTTATATTCCAACACAGTTCATTTAAATGCTGTTGTGTGCTAGAAAAAACTCTTTTATAACCCAAGTATCCAGCAAGATTGTCACATTAATCCTCTCACTTTAAAGTCAGAGAAAGAAAAGTAAACAAGCGCCCTTTGAAGTCAGCACCTGACATTTGACCACGATCTATGAATGTACAGCAATTGTTACGAGATCAAAACAAGGTTTACAGACCTGTTTTGGAAAGTGAGCACTCAGAAGGATACTGTAAAATTGGTATGAGCAAGAGAAGGTACGGACTCAAGCTGGATGGCCTAAAACAAATAAAGCCAGCAAATAGAATGCAAGGAAATGTGAGTTACAAAACATATAGCCAATGGCAAGCAACAGGAAGAAATCATTCCTAGGTCAGCTTTCTGAATTTTCCCAAGATGTCTTGAGCAAAGCAGACAACTGCGCTGTCTGGTAGGCTGCGACCTAAAATTGGCTGCGTGTAGCCCATACCCCCAGGGTTAAACCCATGCTACAGCCCAACTGTAGCCCAAAACCTGCACAGTCGCCTGGACTGAACCACTCCCCAAAAATTCCAAAGGGGCATACTTCTCCCTGGTCAGCTGCCCGCCAAAACCCTACTCACAAATTGCAAGGCAAGCTATGTTTGGTTAAAATTGTTGGGAATTAGCTTGTTCAATTGGGAGATAGTTTCCGACGAGGCTCGACCCCCGAAACCGTGTTTTTTAATATAGTGGTCTTCTTTTTCCGAAACAGTGCTAATAAAGTTTCATTATTTTGAAATTCTTCCACCCTAAAATATCAGCCTGAGATATGGTCACTCGATGCTAGATCATAGACAGGTTCTCTTTTTTCTAGATTTCAAGAGGGGGAAACTGCTGTGTTAAGAGCACTGGAAGAAGCCCAAACAAAAGTATCCGCCGAATTTCCCCCACAAACAGTTTGCTTTCGTTTGACCATTTCCCACGATTTACTGAAAGGGCGAGATGTATTTCCAGTAGGGCCTGTCTCATTTTTTGATCATATTAAAGTATTAAAAGTAGTAGTGAAAACAGTTTGATGATACCCTATTAGTAATAATGAATGTTTTTATTGCTTTCTTTTGACCATTTCCCACCATTTACTGAAAGGGCGAGATGTATTTCCAATAGGACCTGTCTCATTTTTTTAAGATGTATCTGGTCTACGTGACGACAGTGCCCTCTGGTGTTATATGTTGTTTAAGCAAGTTTCTAAATGGCACCGTTTAAATTCTCCGAGTTATGCTAAAAGTAGGAATGTAGTAATCCGCGCGTGCAAGTTTAAAGTATAAATCCTAATGCGCCTTGTAAGAAAATTTATTTACATTTTTTTTATTTTTAATGGATTTAAGTTAGATCCATTTGTCAAGAACTTACAACTCTGAAGATGGTGACTTTTGCAGTAGGTTAACCGTATCAATTAACAAAATTCTACTCTACAACCTAAATACAATGCTTACCTCAATAGTGCAATTTTATTTTCTTACGCACCAACGTAATCACAAAAGTGGGGATGGGAAAAACCTTTCGAACAAGTGCAAAAAGTTGGAATCCAAATGATTTATACGTCCATCCTCTTCAGGAAGCATTGCCCTCCACTCATTGGAGCCCCTCACGGGTCAGCAGCTGTTAGACGTGTTGCACCTACTTTACACAAGTGCGGCATATACAACAAGGCTAAACCTTAAGGTAAGCGTGGGAAATGGCGCCAGCGGACGGGTTTTCCTTTGTAATGTCTTCTCAGACATGATCAGCCAATGCTACACACAGTTATAAACCCATGCAGGGTCTCATTGTTCGGGATGGTAAAAATCTTTTTAGCATGCCACTTTTGTTTCTTAGAGAAACATTAATGTTAGACCATCGACAGTAGGATGCTCAAATCAGCACCTGAAAGTCCACCTTTGATTATTTAACTGTTGAATATAGAAAACCACAAATTGAATGTTATTTTTCTTTCCTCGAGGCAGCCAAGTGAATGTATGGCCTGGGATACCATTAGTCAGTTGTGGCTTTTCAACCAAAAGCATTTTTCATTTTGGGGCTTGTAGTTTTTCTTTTCGGCACCATCATTATGGGCTCAAAAAGGCCAACGTGCAAAGTGATATTGACTAAAAAGCCAGAATGGTCTGAAGGTGTCACACGTGACATACTTGGCATGTGCGTTTTACATTTTACAAAGTGGTCTAGTCCATTTTGAAAGCTATACCTGTTTCACATGCAAAACCACAACAGGGTTTTGCTCACATATTTCGTGAGGGTTCACTCTTTCAATCATATCTTGTAACAAGTATTAATAATACTCACCATTTCAGCGTTTTTATTGCATCGTGGTTTACACCAAGATTCTCTTCCACAAAACAGAGATACAAAATGGGCAGACGTAGTACAACCTTCTCTGACACAGAGAATAAGTCCATGACAGATGGCAGCCGCAGGAGAATTAGCATCAAATTGTCACACCCACTGAACATGTTCTACACCTGCATGTAGCAGCAGTGATAACGCGTCCAGCCCTTATAAATTACCTGTACCTGGACACGTTGGAGGTCGGTGAAATCTTTTAACTGAGTCGGGCTCTCCTCATCCTCAATAGTCGAGTCACTCAAATCAATAATCAATAACCGTTGTAATCGATAATCAATACTCAATTAATAGATCAATATAATACATCAGAAATCAATAACAGTTGATATTTCTGCGCACCATGACCTTTCAGTCATGAATAACCACACCAGTTTATTAAAAGTTAGTGAATTTATTTCCCTATATTAACAAAGCTAGCACGATATATATGTGTCTCAAAACCAATTGATATATGTATATGAACATTACTAGCTGTCCATAACGGCGGAAGAAACGCAATCTACGTAAAATCTGAATAATGATACACTCTGTTATAGCAATGCAAATCACCAATGTGACTAACTGTATTTGACTAATTGCATACATTCGGTCAGCATAACAAGATTTCAATTCTTCATGATACATTGAATGAATACCTCGACTAACCTCTAATTAGCATTGGCATGTGGGACTTCATGCAAAACGAATTTAGTCAACACAAATTTGGAAAAGTTCTAGCTAGGATCCTATCAAAATAGCTGTTAGTACCTAAAAGGAAAAAAAACACAATGCATAATACATTTATCCTTTCATATTTACCAAATACAATCAGCATTCAAGAAAAGTCTTTGTCCTTCAGGTACCGGTTGATCAGCATGGGGCAAATTTCAAAGGGGCAAAGTTAAGGGCAAGCTTCCTTGCAACGGCAAGGAGAATAGGGCAAAGTTACTGCATGGGACAAGGCAGGGCAAATCAAAGTTAAAGTCTCTAGGGTGAGAATTCTTAAAGTCTCTTTCTCTCAGATAGAGAAAAGGGCATCAGGGTGTCATCCAAAATGGAGTCTGGCATCAGGCTTCAAACTGGCATCGAGGAAAATGGCTGACTTCTCTTTGTCCGGTGGGTTTAAGTAAGAAACATTCCAAATTCTGTAGGGTCTTCCATTGGAGGGTTCATAGGTTGGCTTCAAATTGTCCAATCAAAAATTGTCTTTTACTAGCGCCCATTTATGCATACACTGTCCTTGGCGCCTTGGAACACAAATTGTATCATGGTTTGCCAATTATTTTACTATCTGTACCTTCATTGTCCGCACCTGCAGAGACTGACCTTGTATCAAAGGGGATGTAACCGGCCTAGCACGAAACCTTGGAGATAAGTGTACCAGCCAGTTTCTACTGGAAAAATACAACTTCAAGCAAGAATATATTTCATTAATTCAAGGAAAAAAAGAATCACGCAGTTAGAATTTGAAACCAAGCAACTAGGCCAAAGCCTGTACTAAATTTAAGCTAAGCAAAACAGTTTTCAAACAAGAAATCATGGCATACATTTGCGATTATTACGGATTAATACATTTTTAATACTTCATGATTAATAAAGCTCGTTTATAATGATGGCGAACTGCCCCGAGGGCACAATTTCCCTTGTACTTTATTTCTTTTACTTAAAATCACACTTCAATATATATGTCGGTTACACAGTATACATGAATATATATCGAACCCTCTTTTTCTGCGTCATCAATCCCTCCTCTGATGACTAATTATGTCATCACATCAAATCTACCCACAAATTTTATTCCATTAAAATTCTGTATAGTAATTTGGCACTTCAGTCAATTCCCTTTTTCTTTTAGTCCCTTTTGACTTCTCCCTATAAATTTCCACCATTTTGTTCTCTATTTTTTCTTCTCTTTTTCTTTTGTTCCTTGCTTTTAACATTTTGAAAGCTTTCCATATTCCCCAAGAACCTAATAGACAAATTAATATTATTAATATTCCCTTTACTATTTTTAGTAACAATCCGTTCCAAACGTTGCTGAGCCAATTTCCCACAGAAGCAAATCCTTTTCCAATTTTCTCCCAAACTCCGGGTTCTTTCAATTCCTTTAAATCTACACTTTCTCTAGTTAAATTTGTAAGCATTGTTCTAATTTTTCCACTGTTGTCGGGTATATAGGTACAACAGTGACGCGTACCAAGCATTTTGCAAACGCCGCCATCCTTTGCTAAAAGAATGTCTAAGGCAAGCCGATTTTGAAGAGTCATAGCTCTTTCTGCAGCGAGTTCAGCATCCATCAGGATTATAGCTCCCGAAAACTTTGTCAACATGTTATCCACAATAGTAGACAACTTTCGTATTTTGATTGAATTCAATATGACTCCTTCTGAAGGAATCATAGCTCCAAATATATCTCCTACCACACCAGCAGCTGTCTCCCTTTTCTGAACATGATGTGATTCAGACAGCCTTGGAAATTTCTTTAAGTCATCTAACTGGTAAACCTTTGGGAACAATATTCACAAATAACACCTCCCATACCATCCTTTAGGAAGACGATAATAGGCGTTGAGTCCACAAATATAATATACTCCAGGAATAACTGGGTCTTGTCCATTCAGCATGAACGTCCACTTTTGTTGAAATGCGTATGTGTGTTTACATTCACTCGTTCCCACAAAAACTGTGTCATAATATGATGGAAATCTATGTATACAAAATCTTCCCACATGCAATGTATCTAAGGCTATTTTCCCTTGTGTCTTTATTGCGGCGAAAGCATAATTATCTACAGACGTCCTTTCGTGCAACTCCTTCTCTAATTTCTCCTTCATTTCGTTCTTTCTGTCGTCAGTGCGGTCTAAAAATTCTATTTCTATTGGTGAAAGCAAGCATGTAAGGTTCTCCCTATGTGCGTGAGCTGTGTGGAAAGGGGACATTGGTTCGAAAAATTCCCTCATTAATTTGGCAGACCAATCTCTAGCTATCTTACTTAGGTGCCCTATTATGGGGACATATGCAAATGTAACATCGTAATTAGTATAGAAATAATGAATGTCCTTTTGAGCATAAAATCTGGAAGCTACTATACTACATGTAATTCCATACGTAAGAGGCATGCTGTGATACGTTACCCCCTCCACTACTGAGGTAGGTATTTGTGTACACACATAACAATCTTTCGCATCCATGGTCTCAACATACTCACTCAGTAAGCGATAGAAAACGTTAGATGAAAGTTCCTTCTTATCATGCAAGTGTCTCTCGTCTTGCTCGAGTCTCTTCAGAGCTGTTAGTTCAGTAACGATAACAGGTTTAGAAGTAGAAGCATCATTCGTCTCACTCTCGCCTTTACCATGCATTCCAAGAACTATTGCTACAATTATTAGTACGCATGCGATCAGTAAGCCTATACACATGTATTTACAACACTTCATTTTACGCCCCTGTATAGTGAAGCTAGTCATGATCTGTATAGAATCAGAAAGCTGAAGACACTTTATCAAAGCGTATTTGCAGTTTTTTTTTTTTTTTTTTTTTTTTTCTAAGTTGCAGGTATTTACAAAGCTGAACGAGTTCAATGTTCACACAGTTTCTTTAGCAGCTTAGTCTCTTATCGGTTAGCAGCGTTGTCTCAAAATCGGTTGAAAAGTCAATCAGGTTAGCAATGTCTTAGCCGGTTGAAAAGTCAATCAGGTTAGCAATGTCAAGTTAGCAATGTCTTAGCCGGTAAAAGAAAATCAATCAAGTGATCAATGGTTTCAATCAACAGAGTCCATAAAGTTTTTATTTCCAAAATGAAGTTCTGCCTCTTCGTTCTCAAGGCTGAGGGATACAAATTCGTCTGACCAATCGTTATTGGCTACGTATGCCCACTCCGGACCGGAATACCTCCTGCTCGGTATCCTTTTTCTTTTCAGTTTTGCATCTCTCTTTGATTCTGTCTCACTGGTACTTTCCTCTTTGGCCAAGTCCTTTTCTTCACTTGATGTTGGTACCACGACAGACACTTCCTTTCTTTTCTCTTTCACTCTTGGCCCTTCACTGTCGTTCAACGTTTCTCTAGTTCTCAGTTTCACTGGTGATATACTTGGTCTTCTTTTTGCACTAGGCCCACTTGATGGGCCTGCGATCTCTTCTGAAGAGGTTTGAGCAGTTTCGTTCTGTTCTGCCTTGTCCTCTCCTTCTGGGGAGTCAGTCAGGTTTTCCTTTTCTTTTTCTGTACCGTCTGATTCTGGGAAAGCCCTCCTCTGATCAGGCTCTCCTGCTTCTTCACCTCTTTCGAGCCCTTTGTCACCGTTGCTTTCTTCAGGCTCTTTGTCACTTTCAGCTGCTTCAGGCTCTTTGTTACCTTCAGCTGCTTCGTCGCTGTCTGAGGCTCCTCCTTGGTCTTCCCCAAGTGAATCGGTTGCTTCGTCCTCAGAGAATATTTCTCCCTCCTCTATTTCTGCCTGTTCGCTTCTAGTCCTGTTTTGCTCTGCCTCAGCGCTCTGCACTTTGTTATCAGGTACTGGCAGTTTCAGCGCTTCAACTTCCTCATCTGTGGGACACAACACCCTCTTTGTGTGACTGGCGTGAATCCAGTTGGGAACTCCCGCACACTTCACAGCGGTGGTAGTCGTCAAAATCACTTGGAAAGGTCCTTTCCAACGGGGTTCCAAACACAACTTCCTCACGTGCTTCTTTATCACGACCCAGTCACCTGCTTTCAGAGTGTGTCCTGGACCTTGGATCGGTGGCAAGGTGGTTGCCTCCACCTGGTGAGAGAAAGATCGAACCACATCAGCTAGACCTTTGCAGTAGTCTAACACCATATCATCTGTAATATTCAAAAGCGCATTTGCAGGAACTGCTGGAAGTCTCATAGCTCTGCCCATGAGAATCTCGTGTGGGGACAATCCAGTCTTTCTGTCAGGGGTGTTTCTCATTGACATTAGTACCAAAGGCAATGCGTCAGGCCATTTCAAATTTGTCGATGCACATATTTTTGCCATTCTTGATTTCAATGTGCCATTCATTTGCTCCACTAGACCTGATGCTTCAGGGCGGTAGCTACAATGCAGCTTTTGCTCAATGTTCAGTGCTGCACAAAGCAATTTTATTACTTCATTATTGAAGTGACTTCCCCTATCTGATTCTAAAGAGATCGGGAATCCGAAACGTGGTATTAACTCTCTCAAGAGTAGTTTTGCAACTGTGAGACTGTCATTTCTGCGTGTAGGGTATGCTTCAATCCAGTGACTAAAAATGCACACAATCACCAACACATACTTCAAGCCTCCATGCACAGGCATCTCAATGAAGTCCATTTGCATCCTGCTGAATGGACCCCCTGCTCTTCCAATGTGGCTCAAATTTACTACTGTTCCCTTCCCTGCGTTCATCTGTTGGCAAATGACGCAGCGGTGGCAAACTGCTTCAGCAACTTGACGGAATTTGGGGTTAAACCAATCAGTTTTAAATAACCTAATCATGGCATCCCTCCCAAGATGAGCTTGTCCATGGTAAAATCTGGCTATCTGTGTCAAAAGGCTATTTGGAAGAACGAATTTCCCTTCACTTGAAACCCATAATTCATCTAGTCTCTTTACACATTGTGATTTAGTCCACGAGAGTTTTTCATCCTCACTGACACCATTCTGTAGGGATTTCAATTCGTCCATTGTATCTATAACTTTTAGGGCAAATATTTCGCTTTGTTCAAGTTCTGGTTCACTTATCAAATTCCATTCATCCCTGAGCAATATACAGTTCAATGCGCAAAACCTTGCGACTTGATCCGCATATCCATTTCCTAGGGAAACATAGTCTTGTCCCTTCGAGTGTGCACTGCACTTCACCACTGCTACTTCCCCTGGTAACTGAATGGCATGTAACAATTCTCTTATTCTTTCACCATTTTTCACTGGTGATCCTGAAGAGGTCATGAAGCCTCTCTGTGACCACAATTGTCCAAAATCATGCACTATTCCAAACCCGTATTGGCTGTCAGTGTAAATGGTAACTTTCATTAGTGCAGAAAGTTGGCATGCTCTAGTAAGAGCTACCAATTCTGCTACTTGTGCAGAATAAACCCCTTGAAGCCAAGAGGCTTCCAAAACACCTGTTACAGTACATACAGCATACCCTGCTTTCAATACACCCAGTGCATCTCTTAAACATGAACCATCAACAAAAATGATTTGATCATTTTCTTCTAATTTGGTATCTTTGATATCAGGCCTTGGTTTGGTGCAAAATTCAGTCACCTGAAGACAGTCGTGCTCGATGTCTTCAGCGTTCTCAATTTCAGCATTTTCACTGGGAAACAAGGTTGCTGGATTCAACGTAGTGCACCTTTTCAGCTGCACATTAGGTGATCCCAGAATTATTGTTTCGTACCTTGTGAGTCTAGCACCAGTCATGTGCTGTGTTCGGGAACGTGTCAAAAGTATCTCGACTGAGTGAGGGACCATGACTGTTAATGGGTGTCCCATCACTATTCCTTCACTCTGAGTGAGGCTGATACCAACTGCTGCTACGGCGCGCAAACACCCTGGCAGTGCTGCTGCGACCGGATCCAAAGTAGCTGAAAAATACGCTACTGGTCTGTTTATGCCACCATGGGCTTGGGTCAAGACAGACAAGGAACATGCATCACGTTCATGACAAAACAATGTGAAAGGCTTTGTGTAATCAGGCATACATAAAGCTGGAGCCCTGCACATGCATTCTTTCAATTCAATAAAAGCATCCATCTCATCTCCTTTCAGCTCAATTTCATCCAATGCATCCTTCTGGGTCAGTTTCAGTAAAGGTTTTGCTAGAGTTGAGAAGTTGGGAATCATTGGCGACAGTAGCTCACCATCCCCAAAAACTTCCTCACCTCCCTCCTCGTCTTTGGTGGACTCATTTGAAGTACACTTGTTATTCTTTCCTTCATTATTCTCCATGACCCTTTCTCTATTTGATGACCCAAATATTTCACTTTCTTCTGACAGAACTGCAATTTTGAAGGAGACACCTTGTGTCCATTCCTTCCCAAATGGTTCAATAGGGCAATGGTGTCGGCTGTGCAGTCACTTTCTGTCTTGGATGCAATCAGTAAGTCATCAATGTACTGTACTAGGGTTGACTCGAATGGCAATTCTAATGCTTCCAAGTCTTTCTTTAGAATCTGATTGAAAATTGACGGTGACTCCGAAAACCCTTGAGGAATTCGACACCAACTGTAAACTCTGTCTAAGAATTTGAAACAAAAGAGAAATTGGCTGTCCTCATGAAGAGGCACCAAAAAGAATGCTTGTGACAAGTCGATGACTGAGAACCACTCGGCATCGCAAGGGACTTGAAACATTATCACAGCTGGATTTGGTACTACAGGGCAGCATTTAATTATGATGTCATTTATTTTCCTCAAGTCCTGCACAATTCGGACCTTTCCACTTGGCTTTATTAGTCCACTTGGCTTTATTAGTCCCATTAATGGTGAATTACAGGACTGCTTAACACTTCTTTCAGTACTCCCTGTTTTACAAACTCGTCAATGAGTTGGGCGACTTTCATGAGGGTGTCTTGTGCCATATGGTACTGTGGGGTCTGGGGAAAGGTTACATTGTGTTTTACGGTCACTTTCACTGGTTCCACTCCTTTCACCAATCCCACCTCTTTTCCTGTCATATCCCACACTTCTTTTCCGACTGTTTCCCGTAACTCAGCTGGAATATCTGCTTCAGTGACCATCGGAGAAAGGGTAATCAGAGGATACTCTTCATCGATAGTCTCCATCTCATCCCCTTCTACACTGTCCTCTTCTTCCCCATCACTGCTCGTCTGAATTCTAATTCCATCGTTCGAACACATAATCGAACATCCCAATTTGCACAATAGGTCTCTCCCTAACAGTGATATCGGGCTTGAGTCACATACCACAAAATTATGCGACCCTTGATAGTTACCAATTCTGACTTGTACTGGATCTGTGATTGGGTTCGTCAGGTACCTATTTGCTACTCCCACTACTTGAACTGTTCTCCCTGAAAGTGGCAAATTTGGTACTTCAATGCTCCTAACAGTGGAACGTGTAGCTCCTGTGTCAACCAAGAATGAAACACGATGGCCCATAACTCTTCCCTCCACATACGGGCCCTTTTGATCAACTTCCAAGGATGCTGCAAGCACACAATTTCCCTCCTCATCTGAACTTTCACTCTCCCATGCATCGTTTATTCCATTCTCACTGTGTAACGGGAACTGATGTACTGTGTCATTTTGATTCATTCCTTGACCTGTGACCTGTTGAGGAAGCATTGCTTGCTGCTGATTCATTGGTGCTAAGGGTATTTGCATTTGCTGATTAGGTACCATAGGAAACTGCTGTTGCATTGGCTGCAATTGTGTCATTTGCACACGAGGCATTTGCACCTGTTGCGGTCGCATGGGTTGTAGACCCTGCATCTGGTTCATATTGTTTAGAAAATTTGGGTTCGGACCTCTCAGTTTCGGTCCTCTCATAGTCTGAAATGCATTGACATCATTGTTTTGCTGACCTACACCTTCCTGCACCATCATTGGGCACTCCCGTTTCCAATGCCCGACAATTCCGCACGTGTGACATGGCATCACCTTCTTCATTGCCTGTATACCATTTGGAATCATAACGGTATTCAAATCTGGACCATTATTCACAAAACCTCCTCGACCTCTGCCTCTCATCTGTGGCTGAAACATAACATTTCCCTGTTGCTGCTGCTGCGGCATCTGTTGTTGAAACCCTTGCAAACCTTGCAAACCTTGTAAACCTGTCTGAGCTGCTCTGAGCTGCATCACCATCACCTTTTCCTTCAATCTTTTCTGCTTTGTCTCAATCTCATCACTGCAGTACTTTGCATAATTCAACACTTCATCGATCGACTTTGACTGCCAACAAATCAAATGCGATTTAATCATCTGGCTAATTTCGGGTCTCAGCCCTTCCACAAACCTGAACACAAAATGGAGCCTGTCTTTTGGTTCAATCGTTTCCGTGCCACTGTAATTTTTAAACGCTTTCAACAACCTCTCATAATACGCGTGTATAGATTCTTTAACCTCTTGAGCGGTCCTGTCAATCCTTTGCCAATCCACATTTTTCGACGCAACCTTGGTTTTCAAGTGCTCGATCACCTTGTGGTACAAACTCATTACCATAGGTGATGGCGCACCTGTGTCCCTATCTCTCTCTGGTTCACTCGTCGGCCAACCTACAGCCCTTTTGCAATCTTCCCACAAATCAGCCGGAACCACAATTTCAAATAAGGTATTCAGGTCTTCCCAGAGACACTTCGCGAGCTTCACAAATCTATCCGTTTGTTGATACCACTCAATCGGCTTCTCTCTCAATTTGGGAAAGTCATCCGTAAAGGATTGAATATCGCACCTGTGCCATGGTACATGCACAAGTTTTCCCCCTGCTGTCTCTCTCATTGGTAACATGGTTATCAGATCGTCATTCTGTTGTTTTTTCTCACTTCGTTCTGAAGTGTTTTCCTTCTTTTTATCCTTTTTCTTGACCCACCTGCTTTCCCACTTGTCTAAACATCTCCAAACCTGTGCACTCTGCAGTATCTCTTTAAGGTGTGTTTTCATCCCTGCGGATCTCATGTGTTCAAAATCTTTTGTCTCGAAGTCTAACCTGTAACTTCTGCTCAGGTGTTTGGTCTTACCTATATCGATCTCGTTTCTGTCTGCAATTTCTTGTAACTTCTTATGTATGTTGCTCACTTCTCTTGTAATCCTAGGGCACATGTATCTTAGTTCTTCCTCTGTGTATGATTCTAATCTGTTCAAACCCATTGTTCCTTCTACCAGTTCATCTGCCTCCATCCCCAACCTTTTTTTATTCAGGTATTCTTCTCCCTTCCCGCTTGATGTACTCTGTGGGGAGTTCAGGCTGTTGAACCATTGTGTCAACTGTTGCGCGTTCAGTCCCATCAATGTAGCAGTTACATCAACTGCCATCGACGGTTTCTGTAATGTTTCAGTCTGCGCGGTTAACGGTACTAATAGTGGTGGATGTGACCTTACCACGGTTGACGGAGCACAAATTGGAATTGGACTAAACTCCGACAAGGACCCAGATCCATTTGGCAGTGCCGCTATCGGAGTTGTCTCTGGAGTGGTTTCTATGCATCTTCTCCCTGTCCCATTCTGTATCATTAACCCTTGGTCGCTGGTGCTTGAATTTGCCTGTATGTACAGTGGTACTGGTGGACCTACAGTGATAGGTAGAGATATTGCATCTGGATTCTGTCTGTTCCCCGAATTCTGTGGCATGTTAATCCCCACATTGTGGTTCATCATTGCTGGCATACCTAACTGGCTTTCTACCACTCGCACTTCTGGTGTCTGCTTTTGGGGCATCGAGAACTGTGTTGATTCAGCTTGAATCAATGTCGGTCTCTGATAGTTTTGTCCTCCCTGCGCCATTGAATCGGAAGTCATTCCCACATTATGCTCATCGCAATAGTGCCTTTGGACCTGTGGCTGATAGTTATCAGCAGGTTTCAATGTTGGCACGTCTGGGTACATCCTCTGAACCCGTGGTATTCGTGGTGAGAAAGGCATGTCAGAACTGCTCGGCCTCTGAGATCTTCTCAAATTTGGCGTCACATTACCCTGTATTGGTTCTGGAGGGGCAGTACTAATGCTTGAGCCTTTTTCGCTTTCCACATATGGTGGTGGGCGATCATTCAGTAATTGTATAATGAACTCCTCATCATCTGACTCGTCTCCCCTTTTCGAGTTTCTATTGCTCTCTCTTTCCCTGGACTGACTCCTGTTTGTCTTACAGGTGGCTTTCCTTCCTTCCATCTCCTCTTCCTCGGCAATCGCTGGAAACAATTTAATTCCCTGCAATACGTCTGATCTCCAAACCTTTTGTGTGCTGTCCCATCTAGCATCTGCTAGGATCTTTTCTACTTTCCTTATTCTTGTCTCAAATTTCTTTTGTTGTTGATTTCTAGCTATTAGCTCCCAAATTGCCAATGCCTCAAACTGTGCTGGCCTTGGGGGTACTTTCATGTCGTAGAGCGCAAACCTCAGATTTTCTAAAACCCTTAGGTTAAACGACCCGTGGATAGGGAACGCTACACTTCCATGTTTTTCTGTTAATTTGCACCATTGCTTTAGCCAAAGACACGGCGCTACACCCTTCTCTTCAATGACGATGTAAGCTGGTGTACCCTCAGGCGGTGTTTCTTCTCCTACATTTGCTTTAATATAAACATCTCCCCTCATGGCACTCTTAAATGCTTTGAAAAATTTAATCCTTCCGTCCTGTTTTTCTGACAATATGTAATCAATAAGTGACTTTAATTCCCGGAATACTCTTCGCTTGCCTTTCCCCTTCCAATTGCGCTTCACGGACTGCGTCCAATCCGTGCGCGACCCTTCTCACCAACCGACCTATCCCAGCGCGGCTCCTAGTGACGTCACACTCACACACTGCGGCTGACAAAGTCCTGCGGCTTGTCCTCTTTTCATTCGGCTTCACTCATAAACTAATTTCTGCAATATAACGCGAGCACTTAACCAAAAGAATAAAACAGATATGTCGGTTTACTACAGGAAGGGTAACACAACCGCTTCAGAAACCTTAGGGATTTTTCACTAGCCTCAGCAGTTATTCCATCTTTCTCGGTTTCCCACTTTCGCAAGCAAAATTTGACCCGCAAACTTTACTCTCAACTGATCAATGAACTATTCTAGTGCACTTTAGAATTCGTCAAATCTCAAAGTCGAAGTTTTCTTTCACTCTGCAACATTCATACCGACTTGTTGACCACGCCCGATCAACCTATTAAACCGACCAGATCACAACATCAAACAAGTGTCACATACACTTTTCAACATACTCCGGAGTCTCTTGACCTCGCAGGGCCCGTCTCAACATCAACAACCAAGTGGACAATTTTTCTGCTCAAAGCGCCACACACATGTGAAGTTCGACGACTTCCCTACTCTCACACCTTTTGGAGTAACACTCCTCTAATATCTTTTAACCCCCCTTAAAATCCTCACAAACTTCTCAATTAATCTGCGGCGATAAGCTGTGCAAGCGCGAAACCCTAACTTCACTCATACCGTCACTAGAAACGCTGAGACCGTTCTCATACCTGCATGTTCCTCATTCGCAAGCTCCGAGATCCCGGGAAAGTCATCAGGGACTTAGGGCATCATCATCTCTCCAACTTGTTTTATCAAAGAAAATTCTAACCTGACTCTGTCTATTGTTCGGATGGGATCCCAAAGGGCTAAACCATCAATCTCTGCTACCATCTACTGATAACGCGTCCAGCCCTTATAAATTACCTGTACCTGGACACGTTGGAGGTCGGTGAAATCTTTTAACCGAGTCGGGCTCTCCTCATCCTCAATAGTCGAGTCACTCAAATCAATAATCAATAACCGTTGTAATCGATAATCAATACTCAATTAATAGATCAATATAATACATCAGAAATCAATAACAGTTGATATTTCTGCGCACCATGACCTTTCAGTCATGAATAACCACACCAGTTTATTAAAAGTTAGTGAATTTATTTCCCTATATTAACAAAGCTAGCACGATATATATGTGTCTCAAAACCAATTGATATATGTATATGAACATTACTAGCTGTCCATAACGGCGGAAGAAACGCAATCTACGTAAAATCTGAATAATGATACACTCTGTTATAGCAATGCAAATCACCAATGTGACTAACTGTATTTGACTAATTGCATACATTCGGTCAGCATAACAAGATTTCAATTCTTCATGATACATTGAATGAATACCTCGACTAACCTCTAATTAGCATTGGCATGTGGGACTTCATGCAAAACGAATTTAGTCAACACAAATTTGGAAAAGTTCTAGCTAGGATCCTATCAAAATAGCAGTTGGTACCTAAAAGGAAAAAAAACACAATGCATAATGCATTTATCCTTTCATATTTACCAAATACAATCAGCATTCAAGAAAAGTCTTTGTCCTTCAGGTACCGGTTGATCAGCATGGGGCAAATTTCAAAGGGGCAAAGTTAAGGGCAAGCTTCCTTGCAACGGCAAGGAGAATAGGGCAAAGTTACTGCATGGGCAAGGCAGGGCAAATCAAAGTTAAAGTCTCTAGGGTGAGAATTCTTAAAGTCTCTTTCTCTCAGATAGAGAAAAGGGCATCAGGGTGTCGTCCAAAATGGAGTCTGGCATCAGGCTTCAAACTGGCATCGAGGAAAATGGCTGACTTCTCTTTGTCCGGTGGGTTTAAGTAAGAAACATTCCAAATTCTGTAGGGTCTTCCATTGGAGGGTTCATAGGTTGGCTTCAAATTGTCCAATCAAAAATTGTCTTTTACTAGCGCCCATTTATGCATACACTGTCCTTGGCGCCTTGGAACACAAATTGTATCATGGTTTGCCAATTATTTTACTATCTGTACCTTCATTGTCCGCACCTGCAGAGACTGACCTTGTATCAAAGGGGATGTAACCGGCCTAGCACGAAACCTTGGAGATAAGTGTACCAGCCAGTTTCTACTGGAAAAATACAACTTCAAGCAAGAATATATTTCATTAATTCAAGGAAAAAAAAGAATCACGCAGTTAGAATTTGAAACCAAGCAACTAGGCCAAAGCCTGTACTAAATTTAAGCTACGCAAAACAGTTTTCAAACAAGAAATCATGGCATACATTTGCGATTATGACGGATTAATACATTTTTAATACTTCATGATTAATAAAGCTCGTTTATAATGATGGCGAACTGCCCCGAGGGCACAATTTCCCTTGTACTTTATTTCTTTTACTTAAAATCACACTTCAATATATATGTCGGTTACACAGTATACATAAATATATATCGAACCCTCTTTTTCTGCATCATCAGCAGTGCAAAATGCACAGGACGGTATAAGTAGTGAAGCAACAATGCATGCTTGTAATATAAGCTATCTTCTCTACGGAACAGATGGAGCATGGTAGCAGTAAAACATTTTTCCTTCAGTCACAGAAGACACACTGAGTGTAAGCTTCACTCCCCTGCAGATTCTGCAAAGCATCAGTAGTGTAAGTTTAAATCGCTGCAGCACATGTAAGATCAACACATCAATTGAATGTAGGTTCCACCCAGATCTCTACAGCATGTGCTTAGACTAACGAGGTGAGTGCAGAAGTGGATGAGTAAGTGACTGTGACTAGCTGATCACTACCACTGCTCTCACTCAGGTGACATTCCAAAGCAGCACAATCTTTACCACTCTTTTTCACGCCTATTGCATTTACCCGTAGAGCTGCCAATGACATTCCTTTTCCTTTCAAATCCCACAAGTTCTGTTGTGGTTCAAGTTCGCATGTCACTACTGTACCTCCTGTTGTCATGTCATATCCTCTTGCTGTTACCCTCCTTTAGATCCAGCTACTGCTATTTACATGCATATTCGTCAATCAACCTATCAGATGCCGAATCCTTCCTGCACCTCCACAGAGAGCCTTCTGTACTCGTAGTATGAAAGGGGTGGGGGGAGAGGGCAGTGCCCAGAAGGGCAATTTAAAGATAAAAGTGCAAAAAACGCTCTTCTCTTCAGCTCTTATTCCCCCCCGCTCCATTGCCACTTCAAGCTTATATTCTGCATCTTACTCTCAGATATTCACACCCTCTCTCACTATCTCTCTATCCATTCTCTACCGTCTCTCCCACCTTACCCGTGCACATACTTTCCGTCACACCTCTCTATTTTTCTCTCATTTCCTCCATCGCGCACCTACCGCCTCTCCTACTTCCTCCTATCACATATTTCTGTTTCATTCTCACTACATATGGTTAGTTAAATAATTTTCGACTTCCTGGGTGAAGGCACATTTTTTCTGTATCACCCACTGTATCACCCACTCTGACAATGGTGCTACATTTGCTGTTGGTGCTGGCACAATAGCATCCTCTGCAGGTGAGCGCCTAGGCACCCTCTTAGTATCGTCTACCCCAAATGTTGCCCTTGCCTTTTTGTCTGATCCGCATCCCATTCCCTCTTTCTCACATCGCCACTTAGTCCTCTGACATCCTCCTCTCTCTTCCACCCTTTCATTTTTCTTTAGCTCCCCTCATATCGTATCCCACCCTCCGTCATACATTTTTAAAAAAAATCTCCTGTCACATATGTCCTAGCTTATCTTTTTGTCACACTTTCCGTGTACAGTACCACACATTCGCCTTACCATCCCATTCTCGCTGACACTCTTCCCTCAGTGACAGACACACATCCCACACAGAGCTTTATCTCTCTCCCCAAACATCCTTTCACCTGCAAGCCCTTTTACTTGCCCTTCTCTCTTACCCTCTAGTTATCCCACATACCTTAACCTCACTTCCACTCTGACCTCTTTTATTCATGCTATATACTTTCACCTTTTCCTCTCTCACATAAACGGACCCATACAATTAAAAAATGGCCAAGTTATTACTCTTTATATCAGCACTGCAAATGATGAATGCATGTTTTTGAAACTTATTCTGGTGAAAAACATAGCTCTGGTCCACATTTAGGGATTATTAACTAGAAGCTGTTGTTGATGAAGAGAAGTCGAATCATATACAAGATTACAAATGTAAGAAAATCAATGCGGTGATAATTTCAAAATGGAACCTGGACAGTGAGTTGAGAAGTTGGTCGATGTGATCTGAGGTTCAGGTGTCAGGGGTGTCCTTTAATTCCTAGATTTAGGGAAGTTAGGGGTGTGGAGGCTAGTGGCCAATGGGCAGCTAGCTCCTACGGGTAATCCACCCCTGAGGTGACCACATCTGGTAGGACAGGTCACCTTTAGCTATCTAGAACCCTTTATTCTGCCACTGCTAAGATGACAGAAATCAAAATTTAGTGCACAGACTGGGCTTCTCACCCTAGAAGTGTGGTTATCCTGCTAGGAGTGCGCACAGTCCTGCATACCTAATATCCCACCTGACTACGAGCAAATGTGCCTTGGGGAAAGGAAGGGCTGTTTCCTTGCTCTAGGCCATCGCTGATGTCTATAAGGGGTAGGGAAGTCTTTTAAGGTCACCACCCTGTTGGCTCTATGCGCTAGCCCAGCTAAGGGGAGGGAAGTGTAATCTCCTTCCTGCCTCAGCCCTTTGTTCTGACTCCTGGGAGTTTCCAGGCTGCCTGGCAGGAGGTCAGAAACCTGTCTTGGTGGCAACAAGTGTGGGAAGAAGCTTGGGCTGCTCGCCAGAGCACAAAGAAGGTTGGGAAACAAAGGCCCCAGCACAAGTGTGTCACCTGGGTGAATGACAGCCATCCCTCAACACGAGAATAGTGTTGGGGGAGAGAAGCTGGTTGTTTGATACCAAACTCGACATACCTATTTGCCACAATCATGGAGTTAGCAGCCCTGGTAAACCAGAGTTCCAGTCTAATGTTATCCCATGGAGTGGGCTGTACTTATAGTGTACCTTAGTGGAAAGGATGCTATAGAGACATGGAAGCTCGAGCTTGCATGTCTGCACCTTAAATATAATGCACCCTGCCTATTAGGTTGCAGAGGCCTACCTTAGGAGTGTCTGACATACACATAAGAAAGTGCATAAAGCAGTGCATGGGATTGTGTCACTCTTGGTGAGGGCACAGTCGAACTCGAGCAGTTAGCACCACTCTGGCAGTCTGCAATGGCAGGCCTGCCATCAGTACTTTGGGAAGGTCACCTAGGGTGGCACAAACTTGTGCTGCAGCCCTTGGAACCTCTTCACCACCTATGCACCGGTGTCCCTGGGTACCATCTACTAGGGCCTTGCAGAGGGGTAAAGTTTTGTCAATCAGGTAATTGCCAGGTTGACATAACAATTTACAGAGCGCATAGTTACTGGGGCCTGTTTATCAGTATTACGGTACACTAACAGAGTCCTACACCTCAGCATTGGGGGCAAACGGTAGGGGTCACCATACACAAGAGGCACTTTCCTACAAATGGGGTTTCTTTTAAGTTATGTTTTGACTATTTTGGTGCAAATCATTCAAGCATTGACAAACCCATTTGTTTTAGCCGTTGGGTCTAGCATTATTTTTTAGTGTTGCAACAAAATATTTTATAAGGAATGTAGGGTCAAGCCAGCCTGTTCATCACAATTGAGGAAAGGGAAGATGGGGTGACTTGGTATAGCTAATGAAGGCATTCAGACTAGTAAGCAAGCGCTGACAGTTAATTGGTCTGACATAATTTTGACATGCCCACAGGCATACACCTCACACACACATTGAGATAAATAATGCATTCACTGCAAAGCACCCATGCACACAGGTAATATACCAACAGACACCTATGTACACATCCTACAGGCACAATGTATATGGACCACCACCAGACATGAAGTCACTCATACACTCAGGCCAAATTATATGTCATGTTATCTTGTTGATTTTATGTACTTTATGCCACTTCAAACAGCTAGATGTGACAAGAGAGCAAAACAAAGGATATAGAAGGGCATTGAAAAAAGAGGGAAGGTTAGTGACCAGTAGAGGGAAAGAGGGATCTGCAGAGGATGTCAGTAGAAAGCAAAAAGTGGGAGCAAGAATGTGAGCAATCAGGGCCTACTAGGGTGTTACTAATCATGGTAGAACTTTAGAGAAATTCCATGACAGGTAGCTATGGACTTTTGAAAATAGGAAAACGTTCAGAGGTTGACACACGCAGGCAACAAACATGTAGTCATAAAGCAACACAGACAGAGGTAGACAGCACACAAGATGGACAGAGGGTGAACAAAGGAAAGGTTGGACGGAATGATGGATGCATAGTCAAAGTGATGTAAACTAAGTATCCTCTTAATCTTAACCCTTTTGCTGGCAAAAACCAATCTTAACTAAGAGGTAAGACTAATAGCAACACCTATTCAGTACAAAACCTTTTTAGCCTATGACTTCTGCTTGGTGGCCAAATACTTCAGTCTCCGTTCCAACTTTGAAAGAATCACCTGTATGTAACACTGCAGAGCTGTTAGGTAACTTCAGTTCTTTAATACTAATGTGACACAGACTCGTCTATGTACATGAAAGGCTATGTATCGAAGCCTTAACCATCTCCTTCTAAACGATTATCAGGTGAACTATCTCCATTTAAATCAATTAATACTATAGTTCCCACAAAGCACTCTTTTGCTAAATTTTAATATATTGCAAATAAAACAATGACTAACTTACATGTAGCAAGCAAACAATCTGCTGACATTTTTTCATGCTCATTTAAAAAAAAATGTGCCCTGGCATTTGGCAAGAACATGACAAACAACATACCTTCGTCTTCATTTGTTTACCTGTGCTAAACACACGTATATGTTGCCAATATGTGCCATTTTGATATTCCCACATTTAAAATAAATTAGTTATGATTCGTTTACAGTGCTCGGCTATTAGGATTTGTGTTTTTTAATTACTAAAAATGTATGTGTGCTACATAGCAGGACGGGTATGACGCACAGAGTCCTGCTTCGAAAGAAATGTGTGTCAGAATATTGTGGGGGTCATTCTGACCCCGGCGGGCGGCGGTTGCCGCCCGCCTGGCGGGAACCGCCATTTGGCCACACCGCGGTCAAAAGACCGCTGGTGCAATTCCGACCTTCCCGCTGGGCCGGCTGGCGCTAACAATGTTAGCGCACGCCGGCCCAGCGGGAAGGGGGCCTGCACCACTGAAGCCGGCTCCGAATGGAGCCGACGGTGTTGCAGGTGTGCAACGGGTGCAGTTGCACCCGTCTCGCTTTTCACTGTCTGCTAGGCAGACAGTGAAAAGCAGGCTGGGGCCCCCAGGGGCCCCAGGACACCCGTTCCTGCCATCCTGTTCCTGGCGGTAAAAACCGCCAGAAACAGGCTGGCGGGAAGGGGGTAAGAATCCCCATGGCGGCGCTGCTTGCAGCACTGCCATGGCGGATTCGCCCAGCCGGGGGAAATCCGTCGGGAAACCGCCGGACCCGGTTTTCTGACCACGGCTTTACCGCCACGGTCAGAATGGGCAGGGAAGCACCGCCAGCCTGTTGGCGGTGCTTCCGTCACCCGCGGCCCGAATGAGGGCCTGTGTATGTTACAAAAGTATTAGTATATAT
Organism: Pleurodeles waltl; assembly: GCF_031143425.1. NCBI lineage: Eukaryota > Metazoa > Chordata > Amphibia > Caudata > Salamandridae > Pleurodeles > Pleurodeles waltl. Next base: position 708,296,281 of record NC_090439.1, on the reverse strand, counting down.
ACCTTAGTATTTACTATTTTAACTCTATATCTATGTTCCTTAAAGCTATATATATAAATCATCAAGTTGCAATTAGGAATAGTAACTCAATAACTATACCCGGGGTCGGACTGGCCTAAAGGGCAATCAGGCAGTGCTCGATGGGCTACACTGATAGGTCTGTGTGTGGGCATTTTCTTTGGCTGTTTGTGGGTCTGTTTTAGGGTCTGCTGGGCCGGTTTATACTGATACATTTCCATGATATTGATTGAAACAAACATACCCTGCAGCAAGGTCAAATACATGCAGTCTTCTATGCTGTCTGGATAAATATCAAGTTTTAAATATCAAGATACAGAAATGTCAGAAAAAAATATGGTGATACAAAAATATTGTGATACAGCAATAATGTTGACAAGAATAATGATTTTTTTAAGGTAAATCATATCATTTTCAAGACTGTGCTGTTAATATTGTTTTCAATAATATAGTTGTAAAAAACATTATTTGTAATTTATCTTTATGTGTTTTAGTTCATGTATTAATTTTAGATATTAAATATTGTTCGTAAAATTGTTGAAAATATTTTTAAATATAGTTTGTAATTTAAGTGATTTATACTTGTTAATTTAATTGCTCATGGTGATTTATAGTGTCATAGAGGGTTGTGAGGTCTGTAGGGGTAGAGGGTGGTAAGTTAATTAAGTGTACTTGATTAATAATGAAATTTTCATGTATGATTAATTATCTAATTGATTATTAAGTTTGCAAATTGAGTAGTTATATTTTTTTGTTATATATTAGGTGCAGGTTGTAGGGCTTGCAGGGGTATGGTGTGGGAAGTTAACTAAGTAATAGTTGATTAATAATTAATTATTAACATGTTAATTGGTTGTTAATTATGTAAATCATGTAATAATTATATTTTTTAAATTATGTATGAGGTGTTGGTTTGTTTAGTTTTTAATTTTATATATATAATTTTCCTAACAAGAGTTTTATATTTCTGGTCAACTAATAGGTTTATTAAAATATGTTATGTGTTTGAAATAAAGCATTTCCCCTGCTGTTGACTAGAGTTGGAGTAGTAAATTGTACCCCTTCGAAGTCAATGCTTTCCCTACTGTAGAACGAACTGGAGTGGGAATAGTATATTTAACATCTCCGAAGTCTAATGCTTTCCCTACTGTTTTACAGACTGAAGTGTGAATAGTAAATGTTACCCCTCCAAAGTCCAATGCTTTCCCTACTGTTGCACAAACTGGAGTGGGAATAGCACAATTTTACCCCTTTAAAGTCCAATGCTTTGTCTACTGTTACACAGATTGACGTGAGTGGGAATGGTATGTCCATTATTTCCAAACTATAATGTTTTTTTGTTTTAATATTGTTTAAATGTATGTAATACTATTATTTGTTTAATGTTATATTATTTATATATATATATATATATATATATATATATACATACATATATATATATATATATATATATATATATATATATATATATATATATATATATACTAAAAAAACAAAGGTTAAATGAATGTTATATTTAGGAAATAGAATTAAAAAACATAAAAATTCATTGAAAAAAACAAAGGTTGCAGAGATGTCATAGTTGCATTCTGAATTTACTTGTACAAAACCTTCAGCAGTTATAGTTAAAGGTATTTCAAGTAACTATAACTCATGCCCTAAGGTAACTATAACTTGCACCCCAGCCATGCACAGTTTTTTTCTTTGTTAATTTGACTGCTAATGCTTCATTTATAGTTTTAGTAGCGTTATAGAAGTTGTCATGAGTGCTGTAATATCTATGGTAATTGGCATTACGTGACGAGGGCAAGAGTTATAGTTACCTCAGGGCGCAAAAATCTGTGAAACAACGCCAAAGATATGGAGACATGGGCCTAACTAAAACTACCTACTGGCAGTGGGTAGTTATGTATATATATATATATATATTTATATATATGTATCAGGGATGTGGAATTCCTATAGCCCCACCCTGAGAAATATTGTTTGAGACCAAGGACAACAAGTTTTCATGTTTATTTTGTCCTTGGTAAAAGTAAGCACTCCCACCTAAAAAACAAACCCTTTGGCTGCTAGTTTATAGGGATCAGGAAAGAACATTGTCCACAATTAATGTAATATTTGTGTCCACATGTTAATGATGTTCAGACTTGTATTTAAGGTTCATTAATGCAAGGTCTTTATTATTAGGGTGAGCACTCTAAGAAAATGTTGTAAGCTCGGACTGCACTAGTGACAGTGGTTCCAGTATAAAAGTGTGTATACGCAAATGCAAAGTTTGATAATATGGGAGTACACACCAGAAGCCTAAGCTTATCTGTGTTGGCATGTGTCCCAGTTTGAATGTTGTACAGCTTGCAGAGTTTCCTTAACTGGTCATAACTAAATGCCTGGTAAGTCATGCTCCTGGCTCTGGTTCTCTGCATCTGACATGTTGACATTACTAAAGCTGGGATCATTTTTTATAAATTTGGAACCCCTTTTTTGGATAAGGCCAACTAAAATAATGAATATTAAACTTTTGCTACTGTTGTAGGGACCTAACCAATTATTTTAGAAATGTGTAAAAAAATTCTAACCAATTGGAAAACAAAAGCTAAAGGTAATTTAGGAAGTTATTTGTGTGCTTAAAAAGTTGGCAGAATGGTATCAGCAAATGCAAAGTTTTTATCCCACCGCTGATACACCAAATGTAGGAGGCTGGCACTCTATGTAGTATGCAAAGCTAGGTACACTATGCAGGGGGTCCAGGCAACCACACATTGGTTTACAGAGGTAAAAACTAGACTGCCTAATGCTCTAATTTTTATGGTAGCTTGGTCGAGCAGTTAGGCCAATCTTGGAGAAGTGCAAAGCATTTGTTGTACTCAGAGTATCAATAAATCAAGGCACACACTCAAAAGAATAACTCGAGACCAATGTACAAAATTACTTCAGATTTTTATAAATTTTTTAAGACCGAGATGAAAAAATTCGGTAAGTACTTTTTAAGTTATGAATTTATAAGGTTTTAATAAAGTTAGGCCCGTACTTATGAAAAATGGCACACAACTGCGCTAATGTAGTTGTGCGTCATTTTTTTTAACGTCAGCTAACGCCATCCGTGTGCCATATTTATAAAATGACACACGATGGCACTGAGGAATGGCTATAGTCTCAAAAAAAGACACTAGCCAGTGAGGGATGGCGTTATGGGAAATGGCGCTAGTGGGTCAGGAATTACGTTAGGCTTGTTAGCAGCAAAATATCTGCCCTAGTCAGCCTAGCATAATTTTTTGATGCACAAGCAGCCAGAAAATGACTCCTGTCAAGTATAGACAGGAATCATTAACCCCAGACCAATGTCCACCACAGGGGGCCAGTGTCCCCTGGGCCAGCCCTACATGCCCGGTGCCAGGCAGTGGGTCACATGTAAGGGGCCCCCAATGGCACATCACACACCTACACATACACAAACATTTCTCTGCAGCTTACCTGGGATGGGCCCCCTCCTCCTGTAGTGTTCCTGTGGTGTCGGTGGTGGTGTTGCTGGGGCTAGGGGTGGGCATCTTTGTGCCCATTCCATGGTGTTTAGCCATGGAAATGGGCCTACCTGCACTTTAACGCCTGCTCTGACCAGCTGTTAAATAACAAGGCTAAATGGGCTTAGCGCCATTATTTAGGCCTGCCTCCCAGTTGTGTGTTGTTTCTGCATCAAAAGTTAGATATGGCGCTGAGGGGCTAGCATCAGTTTTAGAATGGGAATGTCTACCTTGCGTCTCATTAGCGCAAGGTGGGTTGGCGCATCCCAAAAAATGGCGCTAACTCTAAAACTGTGATGCTAAATGGGTCTAGCGTCAAAGTATAAATATGGAATTAGGTCAGCGCCACTTTAGCTCCAAAATAAATGGTGCTAAGTTGATGCTCCACAGCACCATAATGGCTTCACTGAATACTGGGAAGTTTGGTATCAAACTTCTCAGCACAATAAACCCACACTGATGCCAGTGTGAGATTTATTGAAAAATGCACACAGAGGGCATCTTACAGATGCCCCCGTATGTTAGCCCAACTTCTAGTGTAGGACTGACTGGTCTGTCACTTTCAGACAAGTTTCTGACCACATGGGGTGAGTGCCTTTGTGCACTCGGTGGTCAGAAACAAAGCCTGTCCTGGGTGGAGGTGCTTCACACCTCCTCCTGCAGGAATTGTAACACCTGGCGGTGAGCATCAAAGGCTAGTGGAGATACCCGCCCCTCGGACAAAGCCCCACTTTTGGCAGCAAGTCTGGTGGGAAAATTAGGGAAAGCAGGGAGGAGTGACCACCCTAGCCAGGACCACCCCGAAGGTGTCCAGAGCTGAGGTGAACCCCTCCCTGCAGAATCCCCCATCTTGGTTTGGTGGACAGGGACCAATAGGAATAGTAATGTGCCCCTCTCCCCAAAGGGAGTGGGCACAAGGAGGATGTAGCCACCCTCCGGGACAGTAGCCATTGGCTACTGCCCTCTGACCCCTAACACCCTCCCAAATCTAGGATTTAAGGGCCTCCCTGAACCCAGCTCACCAAATTCCTGATGACCTACAAGAAGAAGAAGGACTGCTAAGTTGAAACCCCCAGCAGAGAAGAAAAAAGATGACAACTGCTTTGGACCCAGCCCTACCAGTCTGTCTCCTACTGCAGAAAGACCAGCGACGTGTCCAGCAGGCCCAGTGACCTCTGCCAACTTCAGTGGATTGCGCTGCACCCAAGAGGACCAAGAACTCCCGAGCACAGCGGCTCTGTCTGAAGAAACTTACAACTAAAGACTCCCACCTCACTCCGCATACGTGAGTCCTGACCCCTGTTCACCCGACGTCCACGTCCCGTGTTCAGGTGGTTCACCCAGAAAGAGAGGGTCCCCAGGCAATTGCGAGCATGTGCCCACCCTGGGTTGACCTCTCCACCCCTCCACGACGAAGCCTACAGAAGGAATCCCGAGGATCCCCCTTACCGCGAGCTCTGGACGAAGATATCCAACGCTGAAAGAACACACTGCACCCGCAGCCCCCAGGTCTTGGAGAAACCGACCCCCAGTGCTTCATCGTTCAGCAGGTGCCCCTCATTCCTGTCCGGCCAGTGGTGTGCCCCAGACACCCACCAGAACTCTCCTGCAGCCTCTGAATGACCCCCGGGGTTTCCTCATATACCAGCATTGAAAACCCTGTTTACACCCTGCACCTGACCTCCCCTGTGCTGCAGAGGGTGTGTTTAGTGCCTACTTGTGGCCCCTCCAGTGCTCCTCTAATCCTACCCTGGTCTGCCCTCCGAGTCGCAGATACTTACCTGCTGGCTGACTGGATTCCAAGTAACCCCTGTCTCCATAGGAGCCTCAACTTTGACCTCTGCAGCCGGCCGGCCCCGTGTTGCTGGTGGTCGGTGTTTGAGGTTAACTTGAACCCCAACCAGTGGACTTCCTAAAACCCAGGGACTGAGACTGTAAGTGTTGTAATTATCTGCAAACAGAGCTAACTTTTTTCCCCCAGGAACTGTTTAAAAACTGCAGTGTCCATTTTTAAAATAGCTTTTTGCCAATAATTCCAAAACTGTATTACTCACCTATTTCAAACAAAGTACAGTTGATACCGGTGTGAAATACGAAACTTTTAAGGTACTTACCTGCAACTTGAATCTTGTGGTTCTAAAAATAAAGTAGGAAAATATATTTTTGCATTATAAAAACCATTGGTCTGGAGTTAAGTCATTGAGTGTGTGTTTCTTCTATTTTCTGTGTGTGAACAACAAATGCTTTGCACTACCCTCTGATAAGCCTAACTGCTCGACCACACTACCACAAAGAGAGCTTTAGTATTATCTACTTTAGCCTCTGTTAAGCCTCTGGGGAACCCCTGGACTCTGTGCACACTATACCCCTCATTATGACATTGGCGGTAAATCCCACTTACCGCCACTCCGACTGCCGCCAACTTACCGCCGCTGCCGCCGATATCCGTTCACCATATTATGACACACACACACCAATGCATCAGTATTCAGCCACAGACACAAATCCACCACATCAAAGGTCAGTAATAAACTGTTGGTATCCAAACCCACACTGTTACGCAAACAGAACAACGGCCATCACATTATGACCCACGAATCACTATGGCGGACACTCAATGGCGGTAAACCATTGGCAGTTTATACCACCACGCTCAAAATGGTCACACACAAACAAAACAACACCACATTGGACAATTCAAACAACACACACCTGACACCCATACACACACACCACACCCACACAACAACATCACTATAAAAAACACACCCACATTACCCACAACCCTTTAAAAACAACAATTACTGCTAGGAGATTGACACTGAAACCACTGACACAACCAGAGCCACACACTATACACACCTATATACCACTCATGCATCCCACATCACACACCTGAACACATTACCAAACACACCCTCACCTACACACATCACACAACACCCATGGCACAACAAAGACACCCCCGCTTCACATAGCAGAAGCTAAGGGTCATAGTGGAGGAAATCATCAGAGTAGAGCCACAGCTATTTGGAGCACAGGTGTAGCAGATATCGATAGCTAGGAAGATGGAGCTATGGTGTAGAATCGTGGACAGGGTCAATGCCGTGGGCCAGCACCCAAGGACAAGGGATGACATCAGGAAGAGGTGGAACGACCTACGGGGGAAGGTACATTCCATTGCAGCAAGACACCAGCTTGCTGTACAGAGTACTGGCGGTGGACTCCCACCTCCTCCCCCACAACTAACAGCATGGGAGTAGCAAGTCTTGGCAATCCTGAGGGCCTGGCCATAGTAGGAGGGGGACTGGACTCTGGTAAGTCAACTCTCTACTACTACTACCCCCCTACTTGCATGCCATCACATGCCCCCACCCTCACCCTCACTCCCATCACTCTACAACTTCCCACACACCCCACCAATCACATCTCACTCATCCCAATGCCAAGCCCTGCATGCTCTACCAATGCATGAACACCACTCACAGCCCTGCATGGGCACTCATCATTAAAGCATGCATACTATAGAGCACTAACTATCCCACCATACACCAACGTACACAAGTGAAAGATGACAGGGCAAATACAACCAAAGAGGGCAAGCCACGGATGCACAATATGTCAGACACAGAAACCATAACACATCATTTACATCCCCACAGGAATCCCAGCCAATGTCAGCGGAGAGGAGGTGCCAGCAATATCCAGTCCCCCAACTGAAGTGGCCCACAGTGATGACAGCAACTCTGGTCTTCAGGATCTGGATGATCAACCTGGCCCATCAGGGACCTCTGAACAGCCGGTCACCCAGGCCCAGTCACACACCACCACAGAGCCTCCCCCATCAGGAAATACCAACACAGCACCCACCCAGCGTACCCACACCTCTGTCCCCAGGACATGTCAAACAGCAGTGTGTGTCCCTCTACAGGGACCCAAGGCCACACCTCATACCCAAGACAATCAGGGACCTGGGGTCAGTGGCAGTGGGCACACTGTTCAGGGGACAGAGGCACAGGTCACCAGGGACACTGGGAGGACTGCTGTGTGCTAGGGGGAGGACAGGCCCAGGGAACTGACTCTCCAGGAGGCCCTTGCAGAGATCCTGGGAGCCTATAAACATTCCCAGGGCACAATGGGCCAGATCCTGGACAATGTGCAGGAGAACAGGTGTCTACAGGAGGGACAGTACCAGGGGATCAGGGAGGACTTGCAGGACATAAACAACACCCTGATCTCCATAGCAGGGGTGCTGGGATATATGGCCAACATTATGAGGGAGGCAGTCACACAACAGCCGGCTGCTGCCACTAGCCAGACATCTAAACAGCCTTCTACCTCTGCTGCCGCTAGTGGCCAGGAGGCCCCACCACAGGACTCAGAGGCCACCAGCACCCCTCCCCCTGCAGAAGAAGAACCATCCCGCAAACGTTCCCTGCGATCCAGACAGAAGCCAGTGACACTTGCCAAGACCCCAGCCAGGAAATTAGACTCTCCTGATTGTCACCCTTGTGTCCCACTCAGTCACCCTGTCCACCTTAAACTGCCATTGATCCCCTTCTTATGTCCCGTTGGACAATGCACCTGTGCTACATACAAACTGGAACAATAGCCTGGACTTTTCTCCATCATCATCCCATCCCCTTGTACTTGCCCCTCAATATTTTTTAGCACTTCAATAAACACCCCTTTAAAAAAAAAAGTTTGGAGTATGTCATGTTTTTCAATGATATATACATTGAAACAGGTACGAAGATTGCAATTCAACTGTGCAGAAAATGAGCATAGATTAATGACCTGTAGCTGGCGGCAGTGATCACACCAGGAGTATATGTGAGGCCACCAATATCTGCAAAATGAATTGCCAGCGGGAACAGCAAGTGGGCATAGAAGTGGGAAATATCAGCATGCCAGTGCCACAGAAATTCAAACACGTCATTGAAATGTGAAGTAACACTGTCGTACCTGTGTGTCATTGGAAGTATTGTCTGATCACTGATGTTCTGTTGTCCTCATCCTCATTCTCTGCCTCCTCATCTTCACTTTCCACAGGGTCCACTGCTGGCACACGGGCATCCCCAGCCTCCTCCTCCGGCAGGAATGGGACATGGCATCTGAGGGCAAGGTTATGCAACATGCAGCATGCCACCACTATCTGGCAGACCTTCTTAAGTGAGTAGCACAGGGATTCACCTGTCAGATGGAGGCACCGGAACCTGGCCTTCAGGAGGCCAAAGGTCCTTTCAATTATCCTTCTGGTTTCGCCCATGTGCCTCATTATAACGTTCTTCTCCTGTTGTCCTGCATTCCTCACACGGGTCAGCAGCCATGATAGGTTGGGGTAACCAGAGTCACTGGAAATATTGAGGGACAAGATTTAGCCACACACTATCCCATATGACTCACACCATACCCATACACCAACATATAATGTGTGGGAACCAGGGCTCACCTATTAGCCACACCTTGGGTGTCTGTAGTTGGCCCATCACATTTAGGATGCTGCTATTCCTCAGGACAAAGGCATCATGCACCGACCCAGGATACTTAGCATTGACGTGGGAGATGTACTGGCCCACCAAGCACACCATCTGTACATTCATAGAGTGGAAACTCTTCGGTTTCTGAACACCTGTTCATTCTGACGGGGGGCACAAATGCAATATGTGTTCCATCAATCGCCCCAATTATGTTGGGGATATGTCCCATTGCATAGAACTCGGCCTTCACTGTGGCCAAATCTTCAACTTGGGGAAATACAATGTAGCTGCACATGTGTTTAATCAGGGCAGACAACACTCTTGTCAGCGCTATTGAGAACATTGGCTGTGACATTCCTGCTGCCAAGCCCACCGTCACTTGGAAAGAACCAGTTGCCAGGAAATGAACCACTGATAGAACTTGCACAAGAGGGGGGATCCCAGTAGGGTGACTGACAGCAGATATCAGGTCAGGCTCCAATTGGGCACACAGCTCTGTGATTGTGGCCCTGTCAAGTCTATAGGTGAGTATTATGTGCCAAGTCCACCAGGGGTCTGTACACGGGGTATGTCTCCATTTCCTATTCATCCACAGCGGTAGGAATCTATGGGACAAAAGAGTGTGGAGCCGGTCACAAACTGAACAATGGAGCTACAACAGAACTTTGCATGCTGTTAACTTGTAATAGGACAGCAATTTTCCAAGGCCTGCCCCCCCTGAAATGGCATCCGCCAGTCCTGAGTGGAGGGACAGGTGGAAGTGAGGTAATTCCGCTGACGTTGTGCGCCGTTGTGGGAGGCGGTCGTGAACCGCTGTGCAATTCCTCAATCGTTTACATTGGGCCCTATGGTTTACAGTGGCCAATGGTGATCTATGCAGGCGGTGACGGTGTGCACCGCCGTGGACGTGACCACCATTTTCTATCTGATCCCTCACTTGCTACCTGATCTTCCACAGGTGAGGGCCTACACTGCATGTACTGCTGTGACCTGTGTCTGGAACATACCATGGCCCGTGTGACTGGGTTAATGGTCCTGCACTTCACTTCGGAGGAGTTGGAGAGACTGGTGTATGGGGTCCTACCCCAGTACGGACTGCTGCATGGGCCGCCAGACCAACAGGTGAGTACACTGTGGGCACGATGCATGTGGCAGGAATGCATGGAGTAGTGTGTGTTAAGGCCTCGTGTAAGGGGGGGAGGGTGGATGTCCTCTGGGCGGCATATAGGTTGTGTGCTGGGCCATGTGTATAAATGGTGATGTGAAGGGGTATGGTGGGTCATAAGAGTAACAGGCAGGACTGTTTGTCTAATTCTATTTTCCTGTGTGTATTGCCTCTGCAGGTCAGCGCCCATCAAAAGAAGGGTATATAGCGTGCCATCGTCAAGGAGGTGTGGATCCTGGGGGTTTATGGCAGGCGGAGCACCCACTGTCAGAAACGGTAGGAGGACATGAGATGCTGAGCACAGCTGGGGATGGCCTCCCAACAAGGAAGGGGTGCCTGTCGAACCCTGACCCCCCCCTGATGGCCCACATACTGGCAGTGGCCTATCCAGAGCTGGATGGGCGCTTGAGGGCATCACAGCAGCCACAAGGGGATGAGTACAGTGCCCATCATTACAACTTACACATGGTAGGGTGGTATCCGGGTGGGGGATGTGTGTCAGTGGGTGACCCTAGGCTAGGCCTGACATTGCAGCGTAGGTCCCCTGGTGGCTAGTGTTCTGAAAGGATAATCCTACTACCTAGCTCATAGGCATCCGCTACCGGTCAGAGCTGCTAGTGTTATGGCATATTGAATAAGCCTGTGTGTGTGAGGGTGCTGTGTACGCCAACAGTGGTGTTAGTGCAGCCACTGACCCAGTGTATCCTTTGTCACTCCCCCCCTTTTTATTTTGTCATCCTGTCCTTATGTGCATTAGCCTCAACTGGCGCAGGAGCAGAGGCACCAGCAACGGAGGAGCTGCATCCCACAGGACCCAGGAGGCAGAGTCCACCAACGCTGAGGGAATCAGTGGGATGGAGGGTGAGAGGAGCACCACGTGGAGACTGGAGAGGACAGTTCTGACACAGATACCTCCTCTGATGGCAGCTCACTGGTGGTGGCAGATAATTCTGTGAGCACCCCAGCTACAGGTACATCCGCCACCCCCCATACCAGCACCACCCTCCCAGTAGCCCCTCAGCGAGTTGCCCGTGTCTGCTCACCCAGGAGGGTGGGCATCTCCTTCGCCCCAGGCACCTCAGTCCCTGCCCCAGTGAGCCCTGCTGCCCTGTGTGAGGAGGCTATTGACCTCCTGAGATCCATCTCTGTAGGGCAGTCAACCATTGTGAATGCCATCCAGTGGCTGGCAGCCCAAATGCAACAGACTAATGCATTCCTGGAGGGCATTCACACTGGATTGGCGGCGCAACAGAGATCGACCCAGGCTCTGGCCTCCTCTCTGATGGCAGCAATTGTCCCTGTTTCTACCCTCTCCTTCCAACCTCCTCTTCCCAGTCCCATTCTCCTCAACCCAAACCCATCCCAAGCACACAGCCAGACGAGCATGCACACAAGACAACACACAAGAGTGGTACAGGCAAACACAAGCACCACACTTCATCCCACAGGCACTCACACAAACACCATCCAGATGCAGACACACCAACATCCACTATTTCCACAGTCTCCCCCTCCTCCTCCCTCCCAGTTCCTTCTACACTCACACCTGCGTGCACTACATCATCATCCACTACCAGCATCATCACCACACCAAGCAGAACACACACCTCACTGGCAGACACCTCCACAACAGCCATGCACACGTCCCCTGTATTCTCTTCCACATGTCTGTCCCCCCTCCAAAGGTACACAAATGCAAGCACTCAGACACCCAACAGCCATCCACCTCACAACAGCATACAGGCCATGCACCTGCACCCAAAAGCAGCAGACAGACACCTCCAACAACCACTCCCTCTTCCTCCACTCCCATTCCTTCTCCCTCTTCCTGCCCCGATGTCCCTAAAAAACTGTTCCTATCCAGCATTGACCTCTTCCCTACCCCTCCCCCGTCCTGCACGTATGGGCAGGTTTGGAAGAACCGAACCAAGCACCTCAGCCACCCAGTCCACGGGCCCAGTCATCACCACACCCACTTGTGGTGGAAAAGGATCCAGGCCACATGTCCTGAAGGTGAAGGAGCCTCCACCAGGCAGTCTCAGGGGAAAGGAGCCTGCCCCAGCTGCCAGAAAGACCAAGGAGCCTGTTCCAGCAGGCAAGAAGGGAAAGGAGCCTGCCCCAGCCGCCAGGAAGAGCATCGAGCCAGCACCAGCAGGCAGGAAGACCAAGTGGCCTGGGGCAGGAACTGTGTCGGAGCCCCCACCACCAACCATGGTTGTGCAGCCGTCCGAGGTTCCAGGGGATGGGCAGGAGCCTCCCCCCAGCAGCATCACCACCTCCACTGAGCAGCCATCCGAGGTTGCCGGGGATGGGCAGGAGGCTCCGCCCACCAGCAGCACCACCACCTCAACTGAGCAGCCGTCCGAGGTATGTAATCCAGCCTCCATTGACTGCTGTGCAGCCTGCCCAATGCAACTCCAGTGGGTATGACACCCACCTGAGGGACTGTGACCTTGCACTCCCCAGGATCAAAGAGCACAGGGCATGAGGCCCCTCCAGAACCAGTGGGTATGACACCCACATGTCCAACATTCCCCAGGACCAAGCACAGGGCATGTTGCCCCCTCCAGAACCACTGTGCAGGTCACCTACTCGAGAGACTGTGGCCTATCACTCCCAAGGACCAAGCACAGGGCATGTTCCCCCCTCCAGAACCAGTGGGCAAGTCACCCACTCGAGAGACTGTGGCCTTGCAGCACAGGGCATGTTGCCCCCTCCAGAACCAGTGGTCTTGTTCCACCGCATGGCTGAGGTGCCCCCATCCCCCGTCCCCCTGAGGTGACTGCCTATTTACCAAATGATGCCCCTGCAGTGTTCGCTCCGTGTTGAAGCAGGTGACAAGTGTGGCCTTGAACTTTGGCCTGTGGCCATGTGGCCTATGAACATTGTGGACTGGGCTGTGTCCCTTTTTCTGTATATATGTATATATCTGTTATCTTGCCTAACTTATTTTTCATGCTGTGTTGATCTCATTACATTCACTTTTTCGAAATCGTTTTGTCCTTGCATTATTCATCTGAGTTACAGGGTAAAATTGTTTTTGTAATAAAGCTGGTTGTATGTATTGTGTTGGAGGGGGGGTGTGGTGCGTGTGTGTGTCACTGTAATTTTCCTTCCCCCCTCCCTTATGTGCTATGTGGCTGTACTCACCATCATCGTCTTCGCCGTCGTTGGTGTTCGTGGTGGAGCACAACGTAGAAGATCATGGAGAAGACATGCAGTTCAGGTTCCATGGCGGCGTGGTTCTTCCCTGTGTCTCCAGTGGTGAGTCCTTTCACTTCTAAGGTCTGTTTTCGCCAGGCATTTGATGTTGTTGGTACCGCCCCGGAAAAGGTGGCGGTTTGCAGTGTCTTAATATGGTGGGTGGAACATTGACTTCCGTCTGGCTGTAGGTAGCTACCGCCGTGGTGGCTGTTGTTTCCGCCCTGGCGGTCGGTGTGGTACATTGGCTTTCTTTCAGAGATCTTTCCGCCATGGTCATAATTTGGTGGTAGTTATCGCCAGCCTGGTGGCGGAATTACCAGCACTTTCACACCAACCACCAAGATTGCAATGAGGGCCTATATCTCACTTTGATATAGTATTTACAGAGCCAGCTTCCTACAAATATAATTTGAGCAGGTGTCAGGAAAGCTCTAAATAAAGCTTCATTTCCCTGTATTTGCAATTTTTAGTTACCCACACACTCTTTTAGTTGATTGTCTTCAGCCAGTATTCATAGTCTTCCATAGCCAACTGGGAAACAAAGGAATCAGAATAAATTAATTTTGTGTCCCTTAACAAAAACTTGTGATTTTCCATTTTAGGCAAATTAAAATAATATGACTGCATTTTTAACATTGTGCCCAGAAAAATGTACAAACTTTTCAGAGTATGTTTTTGAACTCCCCACTGGCGGAGTCAGAAATTGTTCCCATAGTGTGTAATTAAAAACAGTCTTTGGGGTGCTTGCTCTGTGAATAAAATGGTGTCCATAATAATTGAAACAGAAAATATCTCCATGAATTTCTTGTGATTCATACACCTCCTCACTTTCAAAACTTCACTACAACAGCTGCCACATTATGGCGCTGTTTGTGTAATATAATGATAAGCAGAACAACAGTGGATCATTATTTCCATATAGATTTAAAACAACTAATAACTGTTGCCATGCCATTTTTACAGCTTTGGAGGCTGCGAACAGTCTGAATTGTCAAACTTGTAGCAGTGAGATGGCTAGTAGTTGTGTCGATATGGCATTGGCAATGGGTGCTGCAAGCTGCGGTGGCCTCCTAAGGAGAGCCCTAGCACTTATTTTTTTTATTTTTTTTTACAAATTAAGCACTGGCTATAAGAGCCTCAGGACACCTTTGTTATCAAAATAAGAGTGGGTCGCCCTCGACAACGCTCACTCTTACCAATCAATCTTTAGCTATATCTGGATACTTTAAAAACAACTTTGGCATTGAAATGCAAATGCACAGGGATATGAAAAGGCTGTCAGGGCTTCGTTGATGGTTTTCTCACTTTTTTTTCAACCAAAAGCTGCTTGTGAACGCTCATCTGGTTCCACGTTTACCCGGTCAGGGGAGGCCCGATGCTGGTGGTAATGGAAAGAGGTGCATAGCCTTGAAACCCACTCGTGTATCAGAAATGGAATTCAGATGTTGGAGCCGCTTTAAATCCTCTGAAACACATCTTGTTTTCACAAATGGAAACGGACAGACAGGGAGACAGCAGTGTTCACTGTTACTAGTGATTCTGAAAGGACAAACATGAGAGAGCGTTGGGTGAGCCGACCAGGGGGCAAAAAATAGGATTAACATTCTTTTGCATTCACAAAACGAAAAGCACGCAGACCCGTGTTACAAGGAGACTACTCGAGCTATTGCAGCGTTTGTAAACACTGATAAAGATAGCGCCTGTTGGTTGGCTCACCTTTGAAGCCAGCTACGAGCCCTACAGGTTTGTAAATACAACACCTCTTATCCGTAGATCAGTGAAGGACAAGGGAAGGAGAGTGTTGCACAAGTCACTATATCTCACATTTCTGTCTTCCACAATTATCGTCTGTAGTGGGTTATTCAGTAAAGAGGCTCTGAAGTGTTTATTTTATGTTCTCCAAGAATGTCATTATTACGGTTAGCACATTTCCTGGCTCTGCTCCAGCCAGGCTCCACTCTTCAGGGAGAAAAAAGGAAGGAGTTGCTAGAACAAAGTTAGAGTGGTGTTTTTGGAGGGCCTGTCTTTAGCTATCAGTTCAATTAAGGTGAAACAAATGAGGTTTTCACTTAAAAAAACACGTCGGGCCTGATTCACACATGTAAACTCAGACCAACAATCCAAGTTTAGACTTAGACCAAAAGTAAAGTTAGACTTTAGGTCTAAACTTAGACTTTTGGTCTAAGTTTGCCTTTGTGAATCGGGCCCCTGTATTCAGGAGCTCATTTTGCTGCTCTTGTAGCTAAGGAATGTTTTGATTGTCCTCAAAATGTTAAACTTTGATGCATTAGAGATCATTTAAACACACAAATCATGAAATATTTAGGACCTCATTTACAAGGCCCTTGCGCCGCCATAGTGTAAATTTTTTATGCTGCGGTGGCGCTAAAACAACTCCAAATCTACAAAGCAACGATAGAGGCCTCTAGTGTCATTTTTCACCCCAGGGCACCAGCTATCGCCAATGATATGCAAGGTAGGCGTTCCAAGGCAAAAAGCAATGCAGAACTGACTCTGAAATTTACAACATTTCACTGCGTCATTCTGCGCCTCCACAGCATCACAATTATACCACCTGCTCAGAGCAGGCGGTAAAAGTGTTGCAAGGTTTTACCTATGGGGACCTCCTCACATTACTGGAGTAGTGTAATTTTTTTTACCCTAGTCAAGCAATGTGTGATTTTAGCGCCACAGATGCGTCAGAATCTCTGACGCATCTGTAAAAACCTGAGCGATGGAGATCTGCGTTGTTAATAAAGCCCATCCATGGTGTTGCTAGAGGGTCACAGTGCAGCACAAAAATCTGATGCTTAGGAGCCGATGACCCAGATTCTTGTAAATGAGGTGCTTAATATGCGTTAAAAAACGTGTTCTGCCAATGTGAGAGGGGAAAAACAACCGCCACTAAAACAGTAACCAAAAACACAAACATAAAAGGCCAGAGGCAAACATACAACTAGTGAGCAACTGTAGCATGGTAAACCAAACAGGGGGTTACTGTGCCCACTCAACTACTCTTGTGGGCCCTTATTTCAGGGGGGCCTAAACATCCAGGGGGGCCTTGACCCTTCAATGGGGGTCTCATTCACCTCAGCGTCAATGAATATCTGTTACTCAGGGTTCCTGACATACCCTGCATTTATGAGAGCCTGGACTCCAAATACTGAAACTTTGACGCACACACATAAACAAACACTGAGGGTACCAAGCATGGAGATGTCCCCTTTTTAAGCTGAATACTTCCAAGATCATCTGGTCAGTTAATAACTGAACTCAATTTGTTGTGTCCCTGTGTTTAGATTCACATGCCCTAGGGTCTGCAGGGGGCAGTATTATATCCCTGCATACATGGTCTCACTGAAAGTATTCAGGGGTTTGTGTGGTCGCTGGCGGGTTTGGAGCAATGTAAACATTTCCCAATCAGTGTACATCTCTGAAACAAAATAGAGCTCACCTCAAAGAGAGCATTGCACCATTATCATCATAATGTACAAAGCTAGAAAATGTCATACGTAGCAGGTTCAAATTTAGTAAAAGTTTGCTCATGTGTTGCATGGCAGCACATATGCCACTGACAGTCAAATTTTGGGTAGAATGCTTACCTGTTTATTGGTCCCAGTGGCAAACCTGCAGCAGTTGCTAGATTAGGTGGTTGTTGAAGCCACTGACTAAGACAACCACACCCTGGTGAGCCAGAGGGATCGGGGAAACAAGGATCTGAGTATCTAATATAACCAGGGTGAGGAGGACTATGAAGGCCAGGACAAGTGGGTCTGAAAAATCAGTGCATGAAGGTCTAGAATGAAGGGAACCAAGTCCAGGCATTCCAAGAGAATATAGACCAAGAGGATGATCAGGACCTGGATTTCCAGAACCAAGAGGATCCGGAGTACCAGGACTAAGAAGACCAGAGGTATTAGAAGCTGTAGGATCCAGACCTCAAGGAATAGGGAGGGAAGAACCAGATCAGTATTGGGCTTAGATGAGGACCAGAACTAAGAGAAGGAGGAGGAAAGAAAAAGACCTGGAAGTTGCACAGTAGGACCAGTAGCCATATCAGAAGGAGGAGGGGAGGACCAGGAAGCAGCTGGGGAGGGTGAAGAGGACACGGACCTAGAGGAGAATATGGATGAAGAGCCAGGTCAGGAGACGGAGAGTCCAAAACAGCCAGGATCAGGGTGTTGGTGGCCTTTAGCAAAATGATCAGAAAGACCAGGGACGCCAAGGAGACGAGAAGGGTCAACATTAGGACATTTAGGATGAGGACTAAAGTGTAGAAAGAACCAGGCATATGAGGATGGACAGGAGGTAAAGCACCTGGTCCAACATGAGAAAAAATGAGAGGAGGAGGATCAGCAGAAAGAGAATGAAGAAGAAGAACCAAGAGGGGAAAGAATAACAGGAGAATGAAAATGAGGATAAGCGAAAGGATTATGAGGAGGAGAATAAGGACCAGGAGGAGGAGAAGGCCAATGTGATTCCAGGCCAAATGTACCAGGACATATGCTTAGTTACTATATATACTTATATAGAGATCATATTTTTTATAAATGATTCTTAGTTACTCTTCTTCTCCTACAGACACTTTTATACCCCCCATCTTGCACCTACCTACTTAAAGCACTGCTTCACTACTATTGCTATCTTAAAATGCAGTCTGTTTGTGACAATTATGTAAATCAGAAAAGCTTTAGCAAAACATCCTTCCTTGTTGCGAATTTCCTTTGGATCTAAATTTGTCAAAAACAGTGCATATGCTGATCGTCATTAGCTCAGCTACACATGACACCACCTCACATAATTCGTGCCTCATACCAGCACCCCTTTTTGCTACACTAAGGCCCATATTTATACTTTTTTAGCACTGCATTTGCGTACAATTGTATTTTGTAAGTTTGCGCTGCTAAAAAAGTATAAATATGGGCCTAAATTTTGTTATCCCAGAGTAAACATCTCATTATCTACCCTACTAGCAAAATTGTACCCACTCTTCCTTTCATACCTTATCATCGTAGCTCCATTTACCTCTTGCCAAAAGCATTATACTGAAAGACGTCTAACTACAAATCCCCAAATATGAGATAACTGTGCACATAAAATCCAGGTCTTGATTCAGAATGACAGGCTGTGAGGTCTCTTATGCCTTTTAAAAAGCTGTAGATGTCTAGTCTACTACACAATCAGTGTAAAACTCAATGTTACCTGAAGAGTGCCATGAAAGTAGGAAATGATCATCCTGTTGCTATTGGTGAACCTGTAAAGTGATCTGTAGCAAACAGCCACTTTATATTGCCTTACAATTGCACACATGCATAATAGCTCTGCCCTCAACTCCCTTTCACTTGCAACATCTTGGCCACTGTTCATGGCTTTGCTGTTCTTTCTGTGGACAGAGAAGCACACAGCTTCATTGGGGGTATCCCTAAGGATCACTGTGTTCAAAGATGGAGGCAGTGGGCTAACTATCACAGAGATGCACAGACTCCATTAAGGGATGAGCTTCACTTATCATCAGGTTGAGGGGGTGAAAGCTTCTCTAATACCACCCTCTGTGGACTTGCGTCTACGGATAAATCAGGAAACAAGTTTAGCCACCTATGTCCGAGGTTACAGAAAGGATCATACTGACAAAATTCAGAGGGCAACTTAAAACTTTTACAAAATCTACAGTTTTAGTTCAGTTAAATTTCACAGAAATGGAAAAATCAAAGCTCTACTTCCTTTATAGTCTTGGGTATGGCCAGTCGTGAATCATTTTTTTTTTTTGAGTGGAACAGACTGCATTCCATCGTTTGCTGTGCAGTGCACCCCTCACATTCTTTGCCAACAGGTAACTTTTTTCTATTAAAAAATATTTATATGTGACATTGGAGAAACACATCATTATGGGTGCTTTTCTGTGAGCACATTAAAACTGACTGCATGCCTTTCTCTTTAGCTGGCCATGTGAAGAAGGGAAGTCCAGCCTTTTGAAGCATCCAATTTTCAAGCACAACAATTTCTACAGTTTGGTGAGGTAAAGGAAAGCCACATGAGGGCACATGGAAGGTATGGTGGAATCCTCGTTTGGCCTTTTGGGGGTTCTTCATGCAGTTGGTCACATAAAAGAAAGCAAGAGGAGTTGGGGTCTGTTGCCGGCTCAAGGTGCCTAATATTTTTGTTTAGTTTTTAGTTCATTATACTAAAACAGAAATGGAAATTCAATCTACAAAAAATAATTGAGATTACTGGGAGTCTTGATTGCCATTGAGTAAAATAAAACTCAGTGAGCCTGATTCTCAAACTGCACTTTGTAGTACTACGAAACATACCACAAATGCAAGTTTTGCCCATATTTATGTGTGCAGAGTTCTTTGCCCCAGCTGCGGAGTCTTCACACATGTAAGTATAGATTTTGGTGGTAAACATGGGAGGGACTTGGGAGTGGCTGTGAAATGGGGCAGAATTGCAACTAAAGGGGATGGGACTAGGGAGGATTAAGAGGGGTTTAAGGAATGTCAGGGAGGGATTTAGGCAGGGACGACACCTACCCATACAAGAGCAAGCCAATTGTTTTACTCTGGTGGTGGAGACATGTACCTTATACATTTGTAGCAAATTTACACTCAAAGTTTGTGCATACCAAAAGTAGTACATTTACTACAAAGTGTAAAATTGTTCAAAAGTGTAATTTATTGTGAATCAGGTCAAATATGTATAAATTACTGGCCTCTTCACAGGCATGTGCTTCAGTGCCAAAATGAGACTAGTGGAATTGACAATTGACTTCAATTGTTTTGAATCCTGAAACCAGACCTTAAACTGGCTTGTTTTTCTTCAGGATTTTGTGATCAAGGAGAGGAATCTAGCTAAACCTTGAGAGCTAGATTTTATTGGGATTTTCATGTTTTTTCATGAAGTCTGCTGAAAGACTCAAGGAATTTTAAAAAATACTCCAATTAAACAGAGTAGGGGCTCAGCAAAATATTATCTTGAACTCTATCTTTCTGGTTCATTGCCGTGGAATGCTAAAAAATTGTTAAATGGTTGAAAATCTTCAAAGTGCTCAGTGGTACATATTATGTTCTGTTGAGGTAAGGATGGGTTTTCGCAGAGATGTAGTTATACAGTTTCATTTTTTTCATTTTTTCTTCCTTTATCAAACTTGGTTGGTCTCATCAAATAGATTGCGTACATCACATTCAAAACGGATGGTGGGGATGTGGGATATGTGTTTAGCTTACAATGTGTTCCCTGATTTCATAAATGTAATTGGTATTCACCCAATAGGGCTCTAAATAAATCTGTCTTTCCTCACAATTTTCTATGATTAGATATGCTTTTAAATTTGGGATAACCAGTCTTTTATTACCATTTTTGGTGCATAAGTGACAAGGAACAAGTAGCTTTATATCCCAAACTACACTTATTTTCTTTAATCACCCTCTTCAAACTTACATATATCCCATATACTATTAGTTTGTTTTGATAGTCCAACATTACCTGCTGACTTACAACATTTCAATAGCTCTCCTTTCACTCCAAACATGGTGCTGGTTACACTTAAAGACAGCACCATGTGGGATTGCACTCAATTTGTTCCCCACTTTTGGCATGTAGCGACTGTTGGTGGATGGTGGCGACAGTTATTGGTTAATCAACTTTTTTCTTGGATTCTAAATCACTATTTCTAATATTACTCATATATTAAAATTTTGTTTGTACTGATGTCACATCATTATTTCAACATTAAGTTTCTGATAGCACTCTTTCTACCTCAAATATGACACCCCTCATAGTACGTGACTCCAGACGCCCACAATTTTCCTATGTCTTTTTTAACAGATGTAAATATTATGGCAAGATGGCTCCAATGCAGAATGCCAAAATCACAAGTGACAAGACGCTCCGAACATTACATGAGAAACCCTTCCTCATTGGTAAGCCTCATTCCTTTTGAGTTAAACGTTCAATATGGTCATACCAACATATCTATTTTAATCTCCGCAGTTCTCAGCATACTTTACTGGTGCTCATGTTTTAAGCTCAGATAACATTTCTGTTTCCAGTTCTTGCATTCTGCATTATTGTGAGCTCCACGTTCAGTATTAGCTAAGTATTCACTCCGAACTATATCCTAAGGTCCAGATTTACAACAAACTGGCACAGCACATTGCTGCACCAAAATCAGTAGCACCGCACTGCACCAGTATTGAAATGCAGGGATGTGCCATATTTATTAAAATACAGCGCACCTCTGTGTTTCACCCTGTGCCGGCGCTAAATTTAGCTGCTGAGCACCAATGCAGGCATCCTTGCACCATAGTGCAAGGGTGTCTGCATTGAGGGGATAGATTGTCTATGTGCAAGAAGATGTCCCTTCCTGTACATAAACAACCTACAATGGTGATTTGGCACTTCTATATGTGCTGTATAATGCAGCACACATAGAAGTACCAAACGTCATTTTTGAATGATTGTTGATGTACAGGAAGGGACACCTTTCTGCACATATCATGGCAGTTTTGCTCTTTCTATGTGTGCTGCAGAATGAAAGCATTTCTCCTCGTTGCGCCATGCTTTCGCCACCCTTGGGGTGGCGTTAGATTTTGGAGTTGTCACAGATTTACAGATTCTTGTAAATCTGGGGCAGTGTCAAAAGCAATGGGTGTTGCGGTGGAACACCCACAGCAACACCCAGTGCATGCCTCTCTGTCGCAGAAAACTGCGTCGGGCGGCATATTTACAAGGTGGCGTAAATCTACAAAAAGTAGCGTAGTGCCATCTTGTAAATATGCAAAATGCACAGCACCACCGAAGAGTCACAAAAAGTGACATACCGGTGGCACTGTGGGGCTTGTAAATATGCCCCTAAGGGCCAGATTTGTAAGGAGTTAGTTCCACATTTGCACCACAAATTTGGTGCAACTGTGCCAAAAAATTAACGCCCTATTTACAAAATAGCGGTAGACCTGTTTAGAGCCACTCTTCGGGACTTTGAGCCATTTTTTAGTAGCACCGCCTAACCCTGCGTGTTTTGCGAAAATGATATGTAGGGAAGGTGTTCCCTACTAAAAAATGGCACAAGCCAGCTAACTCCATATTTACAAGCTCTAGTACCCATTAGCGCCAAAAATATAACACCTGGTCAGACCATGCGTTAAAATTGTGGAAATCACAGGTATAAAAGAAAACACACATTAGGCACTCTGGCAACCACCAGAGAAACATGGACCTGTTTATGCTCCAGCTAGGTACGAGGAGAAGACAGCGACAACACCAAGCACTGCCAGTCTCACCGCAGGACCCTCCATCACTAGAACACCAACCACAAAGGCAGTGCAGGAGGAGAGAGTGCATCTATCGACAACGGATATCCATCCTTGGCCAATGAGAGGAAACTGTCCTCAGGTACTACTGGCTGAAGCCAGGGTTCATTGTGCAGCTGCTTCATGACAATAGCACCATCAATCACACCAAGGTTGCATAGGTCAACCAATATACCACCCATGACCAAGTTCCTGGCTGTGCTGCACATTCTGGCCTCTGGCTCATTCCAGACAACTGTGGCAGAAATGGGTGGATTATCCCAGCCCTCCATTTCAACCCTACTGCCAAGTATGTTGGATGCCATCATCTGCCTAACTCCTCACCATATCCTTTTCCCCAACACTCAGCAACTGCAGCAGGAAACCAAACAGGGATTTTATGTAGTTGCTGGGTTCCCACATGTGCTGGGTGCCATGGATTGCACGCATGTGCTACTTGCCCCTACTGTTGAAACCGAATACCTGTGCAGGAACAGAAAGCACATGCATTCAATCAATGTGCGGGTCATTGTGGATCACTAAGAGACTATTCACCAATGTGCTGGCCAAGTAACCTGGAAGTGTGCATGAGACCTACATGCAAACTATACACACACACAACACACACCACACATGGATAGGGACACACAAATCAACAATCAGCAACACACATGCTACATGCATCACAGCAAACTTACAATACACATCCTTAAAACATAAGGACCACTGTATTAGCCTCTACTGCCATTTGAGTGGCATTCACAATGATGCTCCTGTAAAATATTGCTAGCTCTGCATTCACAAGGTGTTCAACACCTCTATTGGCTCTTCAAGCAGCTGTGTCAATATAGATGTATCGAATCCACCCCTGAGTGTGGAAGGGCTTTACATTGGGTCATGATGTGATACTGCCACCACATGATATATTGCATTGGCACACATATATAGGAATATGTACACCTGAAGAAACAACACACATTAAGCCCACCATAGAGGTAGAAATAGTATTGTGCAAAAAAGACAAACAATTTGCTCTGTAAATTATTTACACCTCCCACTGCGTACACCAGTCTATAGCACACATAGAATTAGCCAATTGTGTACATTTTTATGTCATGTGCAGAAAAGGTGACAGTCTTGAACACAAACAACCACATCTGCAATGCAGGCATCATGGTATCTAGGTATCAGGGTGCCTGTATTGTAACTTGGCAGCTGAACAAATGTCAGCAGGGCATTTGTTCATGCCTCTGCCTAAGGACACCAGCGATTTCGGCCAGGGACTGCTTCAGTCCACGCAGTGGGGAGTGGGTGCCTCTGATGGCAGCTGAGTTGTACCTCTTGGGACTAAGGCATCTCTGTCCTTCAGCTAAGCTGCCTGCCATGGTGTCCATCCCCACCCGCACATTTTGTGCCAGCTCCCACTGGACTCCTTCTGCTTGATTCTGGAAAACTATGTCAAGGTCCTGGGAGCCTACGGCTATGTGTGAGCTGGCAGGTGGTGTGGGTGCTCCGTTGGGTGAGTAATGTGGAAACTGTGCAACGCTGTGTGTCCTCCTTGCAACCAGAAATGGTGACCGGATGAAACCCAGGATCTGCTGGATGGTGTCCAGATTGATGGTAGCTAGGTGGACATCAAGATCATCTTGGAAGTCCAGGACAGGCAGCTAGCCAGGAGGGATTTTGTCTGTCTCTGCAACGAGATGGAGATATGCCACTGATGTCCTGTACTAGCTATTATATTTTGTCCTAAATAGAAATGTTCCTTTTGCCTAATTTAGTCAGCACTGAGCCACACATCACATCCCCAATTCACAGGCCCCTGGGTGCACACAGTGCCACCAGGACATGTATTTGGATAATCCTTTGTTGGCACATTGTTCATACCCACATGTTCTAGTCCTGTCATCTCTCAGTTAAGCAGCTTTTCATTTGCAGCTGAATGTGATCATGTTCTTGCTGTACATTGCATGGCATTTGGATGCCATGGGTGTTGTTTGTGGTGTACCCATGCAGGACCCATGGAACCAGGGAGAATCAGGTGCATTGCCAGATCTGCATTTTTGGGAGTGTGTCTGGTCCCTATGCCAACCCCTTTTGTTTGTAGAGGTGATGCAAGGGGGCTCATTGTCAAAGTGCATCCTCCATGTGATCTCTTACTTTCTGTGCATTATTCTGCATCAACCATAGTAAGATGCACCCACCTTGTGTGTCTGTGTCCATACAAGGAGGTGTCCCTTCATGTAAAAAAGACACAGGTCCCCTTGCAGTATGTTGCTGATGTGTCTGCATAGGCACATGGCAGCAAAATGGGCAGCAGCCCAAGGATGGGGACAGTGGAGCCCCATCAGTTTTGTGCAAATTATGTTGGTGTTCTTTCCCAGTTGTATGGGCAGGCATTTCCTAAACCTTGGTTCCCCCCCGCACAACATGCCTGGTCTGTGTTGTCCATTGTGAGTCACAAATGGCTAGGTGGTACAGTTGACACAGTGAAGGTAGTGAAGTGACAGTAGTGAAGTGGTCTGTGCACATAGGGAGGGGAAGGGTGGTCAGTGGACATTACATGCATTGGATGTTTAGCCATTAGTGTGTCCCCATGCAACCCATAAGGCTGCATACTGTGACTCCAAAGCGCCTCCCACCTTATGTAATTTGTGGGTTACAACACTGCCCCCACTGCTCCTTACCCTGTGTTTGTTGTGCCTTCTGGATTGGTGCAGTAGCCTGTCCCTGGATTCCTTCCACCACCTCATCTGGAATGAACGCTGCCACTATCTCCTCCAACTCATCCTACTGCTCCTGGGTTGCAGGGCTTCCACCGCCGGTCTGCAGTGCTGCCTTTCTGTTACTGGCCAGTTTCTCTTTGGTTCTGCGCTTGCAATTGTGCCAATCAATCAATATATCAATCAGGAACTTGTAAAGTGCACTACTCACCCGTGAGGGTCTCAAGGCACTGAGGCGGGAGGGGCGAGAAAGGAAGGGGGAAGTGCTGCTACTGCTTGAACAGCCAGGTCTTGAGAAGTTTCCTGAAGGATAAGGAGGTCTTTGGTCTGGCGCAGGTGGGTAGGATGAGTGTTCCACGTTTTGGCGGCGGAGCATGGGTGAGGAGTTTGAATGTGATTCTCTTGTTGACTGGGAGCCAGTGCAGGTTTCTCAGGTGGTCTGTGATGTGGCAGTGGTGGGGGATGTCCAGGATGAGGCGTGTGGAGGCATTCTGGATGCGTTGCAGCCTCTTCTGGAGTTTGGCTGTGGTTCCTGCGTAGAGGGCATTACCGTAGTCCAGTTTGCTGCTTACGAGGGTGGTAATGCGTCCTTTTATGATATTTTATTACACATCAGGACTCGTTTTAGGCCAATGAATCTTTTGACCCAGTTGAGAGACACTGTAGGATGAGATAGCTAATCAATATATCAATCAATACATCAATAATGTCATCAATATTTATCACGACAATGCATTTCACTTTAGTCAAAATCATTGATCAATTAAAAAGATGCTACCATGACCTTGCAGCCATGAATAACCACACCAGTTTAGTAGAATTTTATGAGTTTTATTCCCTATTAGTTACAATCTAAGAGCAAATGCGTTAATCTCAACACCAACAAACATAATAGCATGGTCACGATGTGGCAACTTTGGTAAGCTTTCATTAAAGCAAGAATCACAAACATCAGAATATAACACGGCGTGAACATATATCAAGTTTAGCAGAGTGTCTATTTCACGTCAGTTCAACATAGCATAATGTCAGTCGTTTGTCTATTTGCGTCAGTTTTAGGGAACACCTGTCCTAACCTCTAATTAGCATTAGCATGTTGGGCTTCATGCAAAACAATTTTGAACACCAATTTGGAAAACATCTACCTAAGATCTCTGTCAAAAATAAGCAGTTGGTGCCTAGAAAGGAAAAGCAAACAGACAAATTACAAATGCATTGTCATAATTACCCTCCAAGGATTAGGTCAGCGCACAGGTTCAGTCTTCGTCTTCAGGACATCAGTCAAATCACCATCAGTCAGAACTCAGCTTCTGGGGGAAAAGGGCACTTCCTTCATAAGGAGGTAAAGTGTAAATGGACAAACTAAGGGCAAGGATGGTTTTAATAAAATCTCAAGTCACCAGAGTGACAGTGTTTCTGGATAAAATCAATAGCATTCCCTACCTAATTCCAAATGACTTCCTGTGACATGGGTTTTTATCCTTTTTTTGTAGTACATTCCCCCAAAATTCTATTGGACATTTGCTATACCCCACTATCTTTAACCTATCGTATACCACATTAGGTCATCCTAATCTTCACCCCATATTGTTTTACAAGTTTTTGATTGGTCTTTGTAATTGACGTCTTCAGAGGTGGCACGTCCCGTGTGACTTCATCCCTTGGTAATTCTTTGCACATCTTTTGGTCAGCAGTTCCATTATCTTCACCAGTTTGAATGACCTTGTACATTACATTAATCTACACTGTTTCAATTTATTTTAACATTTATTCCATGGGCATAGAAAATATGCTTGAGAACGGATCTAACATGGTTAGATTCATCTTCCAAGTCGAAGAAAAGAATAAACAGGGTCATGGCCCCTTGTGAGTCAGCACACTGGAAAATAGAAAAGTGCATTTAATATGAGAGCCAAGCAGCTAAACTTCGGCTCATGCTAACTTAAGACCTATAAGGTTTTCAATACAGATTTAATAACGCAAATGTTAGTATAAGCTCATTTGAACGTAACATAAACATTTTGATTATCATTATTAGTTTGCGTATACATTGGTGGCCACTCATCGTGGTCACAATTCAAGCACACGTCTAAGCAAAATTGCTATTACTATACTTTCTATGCGGCATCATCACATCTTAAGTCATAAACATTTCATGTTAATATAGATTATATAAGCTACGCTCTCTCAGTCCCTCCTCTGATGACGTTCGTCATCACACAAACCTTTCCCTTTGACCTTTCACTTTAATTTTTCACCTTACGCATAATGCGCATTTCAACATCTTGTCCCTTATGTGAACTTTCCCAAATTTCGTTGAACATTTTCTCCCTTTCACTTTCTTCATTCTTCCTGGTTCTCTTTGTCCAATTTCTTTTAATTTTATCATAAATTTTGCATGCTCCCCATAATCCTAATAGACAGGCCAGAACAATTAATAGACCCCCTAATATTTTTGCAAGTACCCCATTCCAAATATTTCTAAACCAGCTCCCTACTCTGGCAATTCCTTTTCAAAATTTTTCCCAAACTCCGGGTTCCTTCAAATCTTTCAAATCTGCACTATCTCTAGTTAGGTTAGTAAGCATACCTCTAATCTTTTTACTATTATCTGGTATAAATGAGCAACAATGACGCTCGTTGAGCATCTTGCAGACTCCGCCACTCTTTGCTAAAAGAATGTCTAAAGCAAGCCGATTTTGAAGAGTCATAGCCCTTTCCGCAGCAAGTTCAGTATCCATCAGGAGTATAGCCCCTGTAAAATTTGTCAGCATGTTATCCACAATAGTAGACAACTTTAGAATCTTTATGGAGTTTAAGATAACTCCTACTGTATGGAATTATGGCTCCAAATATGTCTCCAATGACAGCAGCCGCCATCTCTCGTTTTTGTCTAACATGTTGTAATTCAGATGTTTTAGGTATTTGCTTTAAGTCATCAATCTGGTAAATCTTTGGGAAAACTATTCCCAAATAACATGTCCCATACCATCCCTTAGGAAGACGGTAATAAGCATTAAGTCCACAGATATAATAGATCCCAGGGATCGCTGGAACCTGTCCATTGAACATGAATGTCCATTTACTCTGAAACAAAAACACGTGTCTGCATTCAGTCGTTCCCACAAATAAAGGGGGTTATTCTAACTTTGGAGGAGGTGTTAATCCGTCCCAAAAGTGACGGAAAAGAGACGGATTTACCACCAGCCGTATTACGAGTCCATTATATCCTATGGAACTCGTAATACGGCTGGTGGTATATCCGTCACTTTACCGTCACTTTTGGGATGGATTAACACTCCTCCAAAGTTAGAATAACCCCCAAAGTGTCTTGCTCAGATTTTGGCCTATATATACAAAGCCTCCCTAAATGTAGTGCATCTATAGCTAGTTTGCCTTGTGTCTTTATTGCAGTGTAAGCATAATCATTTGCATATGTGCGTTTTTCTAATACCTTTTCTAATCTTTCCTTCAATGCTTTGCGTCTATCATCGGTGTGATCTAAGAAGCTTTTCTCTACAGGTGTCAATAGACAGGTCAGATTGTTGCGGTGTGCATGAGCTGTCCCAAATGTAAGCGTCTGTTCAAAGAAGCTTCTAACTAATTTTATACTATGCTCTTTAGCTAGTCTGTTCAGAAACTCAATCACAGGTACAAAAGAAAACACAACATCCAGATGTGAATAAAAGTATTGCACATGCTCTTGGTTATAGAATCTTGTTAATAGCAAGCTACAGCTTATTCCATAAGTTAACGGTAAGCTATGATAGGTGACCCCTTCTTGCACTGATGAAGGAATCTTTGTACATACATAACAGTTTTTCGCATCCATGGTCTCAACGTACTCATTCAGCAAGCGATAGAAAACATTAGTAGAAAGTTCCCCCTTTGAATTAGTTCCCTCATGCAAGTGCTTCGCATCCTGCTCAAACTTTTCCCACGGTGGTAATGTTGTAGTCTCAGGTTTTGAAGCAGTGTTAATTGCTTTCTTATCCATCCACGGCATTCCCACAATCACTCCCACAATTATTATTGCACACACAATACCTAATATAAGACTCAACCAACCACACACCTTACCCTTCTTGTTACTACCTCTATTATAAGCCATGTCTGTAAAGAATCAGATAGCAGAATAACAATCAACTTAAGGACGATATAAAACTCTTTTCTTTTTTTTTTTTTCTTTGATGCAAAAAGTCTCTTTTTCTCAGCGTATATTTACAGCGTTTCACTCACTCCAGGACCCCTTTGTCAAATCAGGTTAGCAGCTTGTCATAATCAGGTTTCTCAAGTCAAATCAGGTTATCAGTGTCTCATCTGGTAATTTGTAAGTCTCTTTTCTTTAGTTTTTCAGTTTTTGATTTTAACAAAGTCTTTTTCTTTGAGTTACTTCAGGTACCGTAATATTGGCCTGGCACTTCTCGATCAAAACAGAACGCTAAGAATTCTTGTTGCCATTCAGATGTTGTTGCATATGCCCATTCAGGACCTGCGTACCTTCTATTTGCGGTTCTCTTTCTTTTCAGTCTGCGTTCACCTTGCAATTCTCCTTCACTCAGATCTTCTATTCGGGATGTATCAGTCTCTTCTGTTATTGTTTCACCTGGTACACTTCTTGCTTTTGCAGCCTGTTTCTCTGGCCAGTTATCTCCCTTATGCATCTTCTTCCGATCTGTTCTTTCAGGACGTTGAACAGCACCCTCCTCTTGTACTATAGTGTTTTCTCTTGATGGACCTGCAACTGGCTCAGGGGATGCCGGAGTACTTTAGTCTTTTTCTATTATTTCCCCTTCTTCTTCTTCTTCTTCTGGATCTGTAACGGGTTCAAGTTCTAACCTGTATCCGTCTATTTATGGGAGAACCTCTCCTTGATTTAGTTCTCCTGCTGCCTCTACTGAGATAGGCACACTGTCACCTCTCTCGAACTCATTCACTGTTTGAGGGACTAGGCTGTTCTCAGTGGGCTCTCCTGCAGTCTCAGTTCCCTCTTGGCTGTTTTCTGGCCCTGAGATTCCCCTCTCTGGGATTGTTGTGTCGGAAACTTCAAGTTCCTCATCAGTTGGACACGTTACCTTTTTCGTGTGACTGGCATGTATCCAGTTTGGAACTCCTGCACATTTCACAGCAGTGGTTGTTGTCAAGATTACTTGATATGGCCCCTTCCAGCGCGGCTCCAAACACAACTTTCTCACGTGCTTCTTGACAACCACCCAGTCACCGGCTTGTAAAGTGTGACCTGGATCATCGATCGGTGGCAATGTGTTAGCTTCTACCTGGTGAGAGAAAGAGCGAATCACATCAGCCAAGCCTTTGCAGCAGTCCAACACCATATCATCCGTGATATTCACTAGAGCATTTGCAGGTACTGCGGGTAACCTCATAGCTCTGCCCATGAGAATCTCATGGGGTGATAGTCCTGTCTTCTTATCAGGGGTGTTCCTCATTGACATCAGCACTAAGGGTAATGCATCTGGCCATTTCATATTGGTAGCTGCGCACATCTTTGCCATTCTTGATTTCAAAGTACCATTCATTTGCTCTACTAATCCTGATGCTTCAGGGCAGTAGTTACAGTGCAGCTTCTGTTCAATGTCTAATGTGGCACACAAGAGTTTAATCACCTCATTGTCAAAGTGTCTGCCCCTATCTGATTCTATAGAGACCGGAAACCCGAACCTGGGTATTAGTTCCCTAAGCAGCAGCTTTGTAACTGTGAGACTGTCATTTCTACGTGTGGGGTAAGCTTCAATCCAGTGACTGAAAACACACACAATCACCAACACGTACTTCAATCCTCCGCAAACAGGCATTTCAATGAAATCCATTTGCATCTTGCTAAATGGACCACCAGCTCTCCCTATGTGGCTTAGTGTTACCACAGTCCCTTTTCCGGCATTCATCTGTTGGCAGATGATGCACCTGTGACAGGTAACTTCTGCGGCATGTCTGAACTTTGGGTTAAACCAATCGATTTTGAATGACCTGATCATTGCATCTCTCCCGAGGAGAGCCTGTCCATGGTAGAGCCTAGCGAATTGTGACAGAAGACTGTTTGGCAAAACCAATTTCCCCTCCTCTGAGACCCATAAGTCGTCAGCCCTCTGTACACATTGCATTCTTTGCCAGGAGCGTTTTTCCTCTTTGCTAGCACAACCCTGTAGTGTCTTTAGCTCATCTAGGGTATCAACCACCCTTAATGCAAGGTTTAAGCATGTGTCATTTTCAGTATGCAGCATCAATTCCCACTGGTCCTTAAACGATATACAGTTCAATGTGCAAAATCTTGCCACTTGATCTGCATAGCCGTTTCCCATGGACACAAAGGGGGTGATTCCAAGCTTGGCGGGCGGCGGGAGCCGCCCGCCAAGCGGGAACCGCCAGAAGACCCGCGGCGGTCATTCTGGGTTTCCCACTGGGCTGGCGGGCGACCGCCAAAAGGCCGCCCACCAGCCCAGCGGGAAACACCCTTCCACGAGGAAGCCGGCTCCGAATGGAGCCGGCGGAGTGGAAGGGGTGCAACGGGTGCAGTAGCACCCGTCGCGAATTTCAGTGTCTGCTAAGCAGACACTGAAATTCTAAGTGGGGCCCTCTTACGGGGGCCCCACGACACCCCATACCGCCATCCTGTTCCTGGCGGCCGAAACCGCCAGGAGCAGGATGGCGGTATGGGGGTCGGAATCCCCATGGCGGCGCAGCAAGCTGCGCCGCCATGGAGGATTCCCCTGGGCAGCGGAAAGCCGGCGATACACCGCCGACTTTCCGTTTCTGGCCGCGGCTGTACCGCCGCGGTCAGAATGCCCAAAGGAGCACCACCAGCCTGTTAGCGGTGCTCCCGCGGACCACGGCCCTGGCGGTTTTTACCGCCAGGGTCGTAATCAGGCCCAAAGTCTTGTGACTTAACGTGAGCATTGCATTTCACCACGGCAATTTCAAGAGGTAACTGAATCGCATGTAACAGATCCTTAATTTGTTCACCATTTTTCACAGGAAAACCAGAAGAGGTCATGAAACCTCTCTGCGACCACAGTTGGCCCAAATCATGTACAATTCCAAATCCGTACCTGCTGTCTGTATAGATAGTGACTCTCAGATTTTCAGCTGCGTGGCATGCCTTAGTAAGGGCAATTAGCTCTGCCACTTATGCGGAATATATTCTCTCAAGCCAGGAAGCTTTGATGATACCAGCTATGGTACATACAGCGTAACCAGCTCTCAGCATTCCGACTGAGTCTCTCAAACAGGATATATCAACAAACATAATACAGTCATTTTCTTTTAACTGTGTATCTTGAATATTAGGTCGTGGCTTGGTACATAGTTCTGTTACCTCAAGACAATCATGCTCAACTTCCTCTTCATTATTAACTTCAGTATTCTCAGCAGGAAGTAGAGTTGCTGGGTTCAACACAGTACATCATTTCAGCGAAACATTAGGTGACCCCAGTATAATTGTCTCATATCTGGTGAGACGAGCATTTGTCATGTGCTTAGTTTTTGTTCGAGTCAACAAAATTTCAACTGAATGCGGAACCATTACTGTTAGGGGATATCCCATTGCTATGCCTTCACACTGCGTGAGGCTCTGACCAACTGCTGCAACTGCACGCAAACAACCCGGTAAGGCTGCTGTGACGGGGTCCAGGGTAGCTGAAAAATATGCTACAGGGCGATTTGCACCTCCATGAACCTGTGTCAAGACAGACAAAGAACAAGCATCACGTTCATGACAAAACAGAAGAAAAGGCTTTGTGCCCTGCACATGCACATGCACTCTCTTAATTTCATGAATGACTCAAGCTCTTCCTTGGACAAAGCTATGGTATACGGCTCATCCTTGATCTCTTTGCCTGTCAGCTTTATCAATGGTTTTGAGATAATCGAGAAGTTGGGTATCCACTGGCGAAAGTAGCCCACCATTCCCAAAAACATCCGGACATCTCTCTTTGTTGTTGGGGGGTTCATTTGCAAAATGGCGGTTATTCTTTCTTTCGATATTCTCCTGGACCCTCTTTCAATTAAGTGTCCTAAGTACTTCACTTCTTTCTGGCAGTACTGCAGCTTCTTGGGTGACACATCATGTCTGATTCAGTAAAGCAATTGTGTCATACCTACAATCATCCCTTGTCCTGGATGCAATCAGCAAGTCATCAATGTACTGCACTAAAGTCGAGTTAAAAGGCAATACTAAGGATTCTAAGTCCTTTTTCAATATCTGATTGAAGATGGACGGTGACTCAGAAAACCCTTGAGGAATTCTGCACCAACTGTACACCTTATCCAGGAATTTGAAACTGAATAAAAACTGGCTGTCCTCGTGAAGAGATATCGAAAAGAAAGCTTGTGACAGGTCTACAACGGTGAACCATTCAGCATCACACGGGACTTGAAACATAATCACTGCTGGATTGGGCACTATGGGGCAACATTTGACCACAATCTTGTTTATTTTTCTTAAGTCCTGCACAATTCGAACCTTCCCACAAGGCTTTTTCAGACCCATTATCGGTGAATTACATGGACTGCTCAACACTTCCTTCAGGACTCCCTGTTTCACAAAGTCTGCAATTATTTGTGACACTTGAATAAGAACATCTTGTGCCATGTGATATTGCGGCACCTGGGGAAACACTGCATTTGGTTTCACCTGTACTTTAACTGGTTCTACTCCTTTTATCAGTCCCACTTCTTTTCCTGTCAAATCCCACACTTTCTCTGTCACTGTCCCTTGTAATTCAGCAGGTAAGTCGATCACTGTAAGCATCGGGAATAATGTAATCAAAGGGTAATCTTAATTTGCAGTTCCTGTCTCTAACTCTGAGAACTGACCACCATCCCCTTCATCATCACTGTTTGTCTGCACTTCGATTCCATCATTGGAACAGGTAATCGAACATTTTGTCTTGCACAGTAAGTCTCTTCCCAGTAGGGATACCGGACTCGAATCGCAGACTACAAACTTATGCAGTCCCTGGAAGTTGCCGATCTCAACCTGCACTGGATCTGTAATCGGATTTGTTAAGTACTGGTTTGCTACTCCGACCACCCTTATGGTACGCCCCAAAAGGGGTAATTTTGTAACCTCTGCACTTCTGACTGTAGAGTGTGTAGCTCCAGTATCAACCAGGAATGAAACTTTGTGACCCATTACCTTTCCCTCTACATAGGGTCCCCTCTGATCTACCTCTAGGGACGCTGCAAGCCTGCACTCTTTGCTACCTGAGCTGTCATCCAACCACTCCTCATTCATTCCATCTTCACCACGCAATGGGAATTGCTGTACTGTATTATTGTGACTCATCACCTGACCTGTGACCTGCTGAGGAAGCATCACCTGTTGCTGTCCCATCGGAGCCATTGGTAATTGCATTTGCTGTCTAGGTACCATGGGAACCTGCTGTTGTACTTGCTGCATTTGCGCCGGTTGAACGCGCAGCATTTGCATTTGCTGCATGGGCTGTAACCCTTGCATCTGAATCATGTTATTTTGGAAGTTCGGGTTTTGATTTCTCAGTTTTGGACCTTTCATATTTTGCAATGTACCGACATTAGTGCTTTGTTGAACGACACCATCCTGCACCACATTCGGGCATTCCCGCTTCCAATGCCCCAGGCCCCCGCACGTGTGACATGGTGACATCCTTTTTATTCCTTGCACATTCTTTGGGACCACAACAGTATTTAAGTCTGGACCGCGATTCACAAAACCTCGACCTCTCGGTTGTGCCTGAAACACACCATTCACTTGCGGTTGCTGCTGTAACCCTGTATTTCTGCCTGTGCAGCCCTTATCTGCATCACCATCACTTTTTCCTTCAACTTTTTCTGCTTCAGCTCAATTTCGTCACTACAGTATTTCGCATACTGCAACACCTCATCAATCGGCTTTGCTTGCCAACAAATCAAATGATTCTTAATCATCTGGCTAACCTCTGGTCTCAGCCCTTCAACAAATCTGAACACGAGATGGTTCATGTCTTTCGGCTCAATAGTCTCAGTACCACTGTAATGTTTAAATGCCTTTAACAATCTCTCATAATAAGCATGAATTGATTCTTTAACTTCCTGTGAGGTCCGGTCGATTTTCTGCCAGTCAGTCACCTTCGGTGACACTTTCTGCTTCAAAAATTCAATCACTTTATGATAATGCTTCATCACCTCCTCAGAGGGAGCTCCGGTCACCTTATCCCTTGCCGGCTCCTTCGTCGGCCAGTCTACCCCTCTCTTGCACTCGAGCCACAAATCAGGTGGAACAATGATCTCAAACAGTGTATTCAAGTCTTCCCAGAGACACTTTGCAAGTTTCACAAACCTATCTGTTTGTTGGTACCACTCAATCGGTTTTTCCCTCAACCTGGAATAATCATTTGTAAAAGATAGGATATCTCCTCTGGACCACGGCACATGAATTAAAACTCCACCAGCTGTTTCTCTCATGGGTAGTATTTTCACCGATTCCGTATCGGGTGAAGCTTTAGCCTGACTTGACACTGGACTGTCACCTTTCTCCTTATCTCTTTTCTTTGCCCATCTGCCTTCCCACTTTTGTAACGCTCCCCAGATCTGTGCACTTTGCAGTATTTCTTTTAAATGTTCTTTCATTCCAGCAGACCTCATATGCTCAAAGTCTTTTGAATCAAAGTCTAACCTGTAACTTCTTTTCAAATGTTTAGTGTTCTCAATATCAATGTTATACTTGTCTGCTAGGTTCGCTAGTCTCTGATGTACCTTGCCTACCTCTTTAGTAATCTTAGGACACAGATATCTCAGTTCTGCTTCTGTGTATGATTCTAATCTGTTTACCCCCATTGTTCCGTCCACTAGTTCAGCAGCTTCCACCCCCAGTCTCACAAAATTCAGGTACTCATCTCTCCCTATCCTTTCCGGTTCTACTGCAGTCACTGTAGTCTTCTGTGAAGCATAGGTCTTCTCCAACCACTCATTCAACTGTTGTACTGTAAAACCTTGCAGTGAAATGTTCCATGCATGCATCATTGGCGATTGTGAAGCATTCATACTTATTGTCTGTGGGGTTAACACCCCTAGCCCTGCCTGTCTCATTGCTTCCAATGGTGCTTCAACTGGGCTAAGGTCTATCAAAGACCTTGGTTTTTCAATCACTTGCTCTCCTGGGGCCATTAACTGAGGGGTTCCTATGGACCCTCCTCTTAGCACATCTTGTGCCATTACTCCCTAATCACGTACACCAGGCTTACCTGGTGCATACAATGGCACCGGTGGACCAACAGTAATTGGCAACGATATTGCGGCAGGTGTCTGGCCTGGTCCCAAACTTCTTGGAGCTGCTTCTCCAAAATGATCCTCTGAAGCCGGGGCAGGTATTAATGGAGGACCTGCTGCCGGGTTATTTCCTGGTATCAATGTGGTTGCAGCTGGGGCAGCAATTGTGGAGTTGACTCAATCTGCAATAACCTCGATTTTGTATATATCGGGTCTGGCGGCACTATCAGATTTGTAGTAGTCTCCAGTACCGGGACGTCTGGATAGATGCTCTGTATCTGCAGTGGAGGTTGCAACTGTATCTGCATGTCTGGCGCAGTGGGTACACTGACACCATTCTGTATCGAAACCGTATCACTAGTCTATACTGTATCAGTAACTCCCTTCTCCTGCGTCTGGTTCTCAGGACCCGTACTAGTGCTCGGGACATTGTCGCTCGCTGCATAAGGTGGCGGGCGATCATGTAATAACCGATCCATGAATTCTTCATCGTCTGAATCGTCTTCCTCTTCCCAAGGTCTCTTAGTTTCTTTAGGCTTACTAGAGTCTTTGTCTGTTTTACAGGTGGCTTTCTTCCCCTGCGTCTCTCCTCCCTGTGTTATTGCTGGGAACAATTTCAACCCATCAACTATTCCCTGTCTCCACATCTTGCTCTCATTATCCCACCTAGCTTCTGCATAAGTCTTTTCTACCCTTTTTATTCTTCTTTGGAATTTTTCTTGTCTCTGTTTAAGAGCCATTAAATCCCAAATCGCTAAAGCCTCATACTGAGCCGGCCTCGGAGGTGGTTTCTGTACGCTTAACATCCACCTCAAATTCTCTAGCACCCTTGTATTGAACGTCCCATGTTCTGGGAATGCCAAACATCCTTCTTTCTCTGTTAATTTGCGCCACTGTTTCATCCATAAACAAGGCGCAACACCTTTTTCCTCCATAACTATGTAAGCTGGAGTACCCTCAGGCGGTGTAGGCTCCCCTTCACTTGCCATAATGTATGCATCTCCTTTCAGAGCACTTTTTAAAGCTTTGACAAAATTCATTTTTACGTTTTTCTCTTATTTGTATTTAATCAGAAAATGACTTTAACTCCCAGGACACTCTTCACCCACCTTTCTCAACCTATTGCCCCTCACGGACGGCAGCCAATCCGTGCGCGACCCCTCTCGACAACTGACCTATCTCAGCGCGGCACCACTGACATCACACTCACACACTGCAGCTGACAAAGTCTTGCGGCTCGTCCGCCCCTCACTGGATTCACCCCAAACTAATGCAAAGTTTTACTGCGAGCTCCTTAACAACAACACAAATCTGCCAGTTTACTACAGGAAGGGTAACACATCCGCTTCAGAACTTTACAGAGATTTCACTTGAAGCCTCGGCCGCTACTCTCTCTTTCTCAGTTCCCGCATACGCAAGCAGAATTCAACCCGCAAATCCTGCTCTCGACTTGTCAATGGTTCGTCCTAGTGCACTTTAAAACTCGCCAAATCTCCATCGAAGGTTTCACACATACAATTTGACTCAAACTCGACTTGTCAACCACGCCCGATTGACCTATTAAACCGCACAAATTACAACATGAACCCAAGTGTCTCCTACACTTGTCAATATACTCCGGAGTCTTAGACCACGACGGGTCCGTACATGAACAATCAACCACGTGGATAATTTTGAGCACAAAGCCCCACACTCATATGAAGTACGCCTACTTCCCTACTCTCATACTGTGGAGTACGCCCACTCCTACTAAAACAACATTTACCTGGCCTAAGTACACACAAATTACACAATCACCTGCAAAAAAAAGGCATACGCTGAGCAAGCGCAAAACCCTATACCACACATGCTATGACGCCAAGAACATTCCCAACTCACTTAGGCAGGCTCCAAGATCCCGGGAAAGTCATGGTGAACTTAGAAACACATCATACCTCCAATTTGCATTATCTCAGAAAAACAATTTAAACAATGATTCTCCGTCCTAGGGCCCCAAAGGGCCAAACCGTCGCTCTGCTACCAGAACTGATAACGCGTCCTTTTATGATATTTTATTACACAGCAGGACTCGTTTTAGGCCAATGAATCTTTTGACCCACTTGAGAGACACCGTAGGACGAGATAGCTAATCAATATATCAATCAATACATCAATAATGTCATCAATATTTATCACGACAATACATTTCACTTCAGTCAAAATCATTAATCAATTCAAAAGATGCTACCATGACCTTGCAGCCATGAATAACCACACCAGTTTAGTCGAATTTTATGAGTTTTATTCCCTATTAGTTACAATCTAAGAGCAAATGCGTTAATCTCAACACCAAAAAACATAATAGCATGGTCACGATATGGCAACTTTGGTAAGCTTTCATTAAAGCAAGAATCACAAACATCAGAATATAACACGGCGTGAACATATATCAAGTTTAGCAGAGTGTCTATATCACGTCAGTTCAACATAGCATAATGTCAGTCGTTTGTCTATTTGCGTCAGTGTTAGGGAACACCTGTCCTAACCACTAATTAGCATTAGCATGTTGGGCTTCATGCTAAACAATTTTGAACACCAATTTGGAAAACATCTAGCTAAAATCTCTGTCAAAAGTAAGCAGTTGGTACCTAGAAAGGAAAAGCAAA
Source organism: Pleurodeles waltl (assembly GCF_031143425.1). Taxonomy (NCBI): domain Eukaryota; kingdom Metazoa; phylum Chordata; class Amphibia; order Caudata; family Salamandridae; genus Pleurodeles; species Pleurodeles waltl. The sequence goes on along the minus strand of NC_090439.1, from coordinate 708,256,994 downwards.
CAGACAAATTACAAATGCATTGTCATAATTACCCTCCAAGGATTAGGTCAGCGCACAGGTTCAGTCTTCGTCTTCAGGACATCAGTCAAATCGCCATCAGTCAGAACTCAGCTTCTGGGGAAAAAGGGCACTTCCCTCATAAGGAGGTAAAGTGTAAATGGACAAACTAAGGGCAAGGATGGTTTTAATAAAATCTCAAGTCACCAAACAGAGTGACAGAGTTTCTGGATAAAATCAATAGCATTCCCTACCTAATTCCAAATGACTTCCTGTGACATGGGTTTTTATCCTTTTTTTGTAGTACATTCCCCCAAAATTCTATTGGACATTTGCTATACCCCACTATCTTTAACCTATCGTATACCACATTTGGTAATCCTAATCTTCACCCCATATTGTTTTACAAGTTTTTGATCGGTCTTTGTAATTGATGTCTTCAGAGGTGGCACATCCGGTGTGACTTCATCCCTTGGTAATTCTTTGCACATCTTTTGGTCAGCAGTTCCATTATCTTCACCAGTTTGAATGACCTTGTACATTACATTAATCTACACTGTTTCAATTTATTTTAACATTTATTCCATGGGCATAGAAAATATGCTTGAGAACGGATCTACCATGGTTACATTCATCTTCCAAGTCGAAGAAAAGAATAAACAGGGTTATGGCCCCTTGTGAGTCAGCACACTGGAAAATAGAAAAGTGCACTTAATATGAGAGCCAAGCAGCTAAACTTCGGCTCATGCTAACTTAAGACCTATGAGGTTTTCAATACAGATTTAATAACGCAAATGTTAGTATAAGCTAATTTGAACGTAACATAAACATTTTGATTATCATTATTAGTTTGCGTATACATTGGTGGCCACTCATCGTGGTCACAATTCAAGCACACGTCTAAGCAAAATTGCTATTACTATAGTTTCTATGCGGCATCATCACATCCTAAGTCATAAACATTTCATGTTAATATAGATTATATAAGCTACGCTCTCTCAAGGGCTTGGGTGACTGTTCTTCTGGCTTCAGTGGTTATCCATTTGTAGATTTTATAGAGCATGCAGAGGGTGTTGAAGCAGGAGGAGGAGATGGTGTTGACTTGCTGGGTCATGGATAATGAGGAGTCCAAGATGAATCCTAGGTTGCGTGCGTGGACAGTCGGAGAGGCTCAGAGAGTGGCAGGCCACCAGGAGTCATCCCATGCGGAGGGGGTGGAGCTGAAGATGAGGACTTCCATCTTTTTTTTTTTTTTTGTCCTCATTTCGTCACCCACGCTTTGGTTAAGAGGGAAAAGCACAGGTCACGGCGAACAGTAGCATGCCTCCTGGTATATGATCCATACCTCTGTTGAGCCGTCCCACCTGTTCTACTTATTGTTCTGTTCCCAATCGTAAGCCATCGACCAAGTATTATTATTATCTTTGAGACCTGATCATAACCAAAGCAGCACCCAAAAGGGTAAGGGGAGTTCTAATCATTGGACTTAAGATTTCAAGAGAAGGAGACCAAACAAAAAACCTATAAAACACAAATTAATACACTATTGATAAAAATTTTCCCAGTACATCCAAAAATTGTCTCTTCTAGAAAGGGGACCTCTTTGTTCCATTTTACACATTCGATTTACAGATGTTTGCCAGTCCAAAGCACGGGGAGGAAGAAGTTCAACCCATTTACGACATATTTCTCGTCTGGCTAAAAGCATTAATATGAACAGCAAATGCTCCTGATGTACTGACAATCTCTGGTAATTTATACCCTGTTCACAAACCCCAAACACCACCATAGAAAGATTTAATTTTAAGTTAACGTTAAAGATTACCTTTAGGATGTTTCCTATATCCCCCCAATAATTCAACAACCTTGAACATTGCCAAAACATGTGAATATCATCTGCCTTGTCTTCCCCACACCTTGGACAGTTTTTCTGAATTTTCCCAATAGCTGTTAATCTAGCCGGTGTCCAATAAACCCTGTGGAGTGTGAACAGATGGTTTTTCTTCAACCCTGCCGGTTTAATGGTAAGCCACAGTTCTGAACAGGACCTTTGCCACAATGCTATAACATCTAGGGTTGGAAAAATCCCCCCCCACTTCAACAAGGGAAGGGATGCACCATCCTCTGCTGTTTCCAACAAAGCATGATACCACAATGCAACTTCTTTATTAATGATTTTCTGGTTTAATTTCCCTTCCCATACGCTCCTCCCTATTTCTCCTGTTCGTCGAGATTTCACCCAACTAGATATCTGAAAATACTTAAATCTGGAACCTGTCCCTCCAGTACCTTCCTGGAATGCAGACCAGCTTAACAGTTCCGATGCTTCTATTATCTGACCCCATCTTACCATCCCACTCTCTCTCAAGGGAATTGATAATTTGTCAATAAGGCATTCAGTAGTACCAGGTGAGTCCCAAATGGGAGCAGAACTACAAAAATAAGGTATCTCTAACGCCCTCCGAAAATGCATCCAAACATTACATGCATGTCTGGGGAGCTTCAAACGTACCTTCTTAAAGTATTTAGGATGTCCAAATTTATGTAAGAAATGGTCTACTCCTTCCTCAAGATGTGCCGTTAAAGCTCTCCAGACTAAATCATATTCTGACTTCTTATTCAATAAAATTCTAATATGTTTTAGTTGAAAAGCCAAATAATACCTAAACAAGTCCGGAGACGCAATACCCCCCAACTCTTTTTTTCTACTCATCTTTTTCCACGAAATCCTTACTCCCTTGGAGGCCCATACAAATGAGGATAGATCCCCCTGTAATTTTTTAAACCAGCTCTTCTTAAACTCTAGTGGAATAGTATTAAATAAAAAGGTGAATTTTGGGAGAATGCACATCTTCAAAATATTAGATCTTCCGATTATCGAAAGAGGAAGAACGGCCCACGCCTTTAGCAGTTTTTTGGTTTCCCTATACGTTATGTCAAAATTTAATTTAGCTACCTCATTAAGATCAGTTGTTAATCGAATACCCAAGTATATAATCTCATGTTTGACTAAGGGAGAAGCATAAGTCAAATTCCAACACATTATTTCAGTCTTTTCTGTGTTTATACTGTAACCGGAAAATCTACCAAATTGTTTCATCAAGGTATTGACCCTAGGTAAAGTAGACCTGACATCACTCGTGTATATCATAAGATCGTCTGCATATAACGCTACTTTTTTTTCCCAACCCCCAATTCTAAATGGGGTAATGTCCTTACAAGACCGAAGTAAAATTGCCAAGGGTTCAATGTATAAATTGAAAAGCAAGGGAGATAAGGGGCAACCCTGTCGCGTACCCCGCCAAATCCTGAATTCCTGAGATAATTCGCCATTGACCAGGACTCCCGCTGAGGGGCATCTATACAATTCCCCTACCGCCCTAACAAAAGGAATTCCCAAGCCCCCTTTTTCCAACACGGCCCTTAAGAAAGACCAATTAACACGATCAAAGGCCTTTGCTGCATCAAAAGTCAAGATCGCCAATGGAGCCTTTTCTTGATCCGCCAGGTCTACTGCAGCAAATAATTTAACACAATGTGAGGCCCCCTGTCAGTATAATAAATCAACAACTTTTCTTCAAGAAATTCAAAAATCAAGTGAATGATGTTATGACACAAGTAGGTCAAATTCAAGTGAGTTAAATTCAAAGGAATGCAGTCAAAAGAGTTTCACATAAGTCATTTCACAGTCCATTCTAATCCAGAGATTTATTAGAAATGCGTGACAGGCAACATGTATTAAATGTAAACAAGTTGATGTACTCTGCCTCTGACCTGTTGTATCGGGCACCAACCAGAAATGAATACCCCGTTTCTCCTAAGGAGGAAGATAGTTGTTGCAGCTCCTCGCTCTGTTCATAGGATTTCCTTGCAGACGACTCTGACGGCGCCCGAGCGCCAGTCGAGAGCTCCGGCTCACAGACCCGGCGCGCAATGCTAATTACTCGGGGATGGCGTGCAGGGCAGGTGACTCCAACTTTCCCAAGCGTCTCTCTAACTTCAACCCCCCCCAAGGGGGCTCCTCCGCCGAAAGCGGAACCACAGCAGCAACTGTCTTGAGCGCCGGCCGGAGAGTTCTGCCTCTGACTCTCGGGCTCGACGCGAGTCACGTGTCGTTGGCGTCTCTCGTCTCCGCAGGACTTCCATCTTGTCGAATTGAGTTTGAGGCGCTTCTTTCAAACCGCCACAGTTCTTCTGACCTCTGCCACACTATTCACTTTATCAACTATGGTCTGCCAAATGGCCTCCTTCCTACCTATTGGCAATTTAGAGGTGACAAAGAGCTGGTGTTGTTGTTCTGTCACCTCTGTGATCAGTATTTTATTCTCCCCCCTAACTGAACCTGCACATTTACACCGAGTGAAGCAAAAAAGTACATTTACACCGAGTGAAGCAAAAAAGTATATTTAAGGACACTCATTTTTGTTATCTAGGACTGGTGTGCAAGCATGTGTATTTACCATTCAGCTATTTTTGTAGATTCAGTTTGTAGCTTTAAGAATGGAGGCAGAGGCACCATTTCAGAGGGCATTTCACAATGGCTTTAATGAGTACTTGAAGTACTACTCCTGTAGTATTTCTGCAAGTACACATAAATACCTTTGTTAATTGGCTCCATACTGTATATTCATATATAATTAGTACAAATAACAAGCACTGGCAAAGCCAATAGGCCTTGTATATGCAAGAGCTATTGACTTTGTTTTAGCCATGTTGTGCACCAGCGTGGCTGCTGTTCAGCATGGTTAAATGTTAGTAAGGTAAAGGAGACTGGCACAGAGTGGAGTGTCATAAAGTGGAGTAGAGTGGAGTGTTATGGAGTGCAGTGGAGTGGTGTTGAGTGGTGTAGGGTAGAGTTGAGTGGAGTGAAGTACATTGTCATGGAGTGGCATGGAGTGTTGTAGAGTGTTGCAGAGCAGAGTTGAATGGCATAGAGGGGATTGCGTAGAGTGTTCTAGAGTGTTGTAGAGCAGAGTAGCATAGAGCAGCATAAATTGTCGTAAAGTGTAGAGGCAGCATAGAGTGGAGTATTATGGGAAAGAGGAATTGCATGTAGTAAAGTAGAGTGTTGTAGAGTCGAGTGGAGTAGAGTAGAGTGGAGTGGCATAGAGTGTCATAGAGTGGAGTGGCATGAAGTGGAGTAGAGTGGAGTGGCATGAAGTGGTGGAGAGGAGTAGAGTGGAGTTGTGTGTCAGATTTTCATGGAGTGGAATAGAGAGAGTTTTGTAGAGTGTCGTAGAGTGGAGTAGTGTTGTAGAGTGGCATAGAGTGCAGTAGAGTGTTGTAGAGGAGAGTGTCAGAGTGGAGAAGAGTGCAGAGCTGTAAAGTAGGGTGCATAGAGTGCAGCAGCATAATGTAGAATGGTGTAAAGTGCAGTGGCAAGGAATGCAGTGGTGAAGTATAGATTAGAGTGGTGTGCAGTGAGACAGTGTGTAGTGGTGTAGAATGCATTATCTTAGAGTGCAGCAGAGTGGTTCATAGCTGAGTGGTGCAGAGTAGAGTGCAGAGGCGTAGAGTGTATTGATGCAAAGTATAGTGGTACAGAGTGCAGTGGCATAGAGTACAGTGGTGCAGAGTGGAATAGAGTAGTGTACAGTGCAGTGGAGTGGAGGGCAATAGCATTTAGTTGTGTGGTGTGCAATGGCATAGAGTGCAGTGGTGCAGAGGAGAATGCTGTTGAGTTCAGTTGCGCAGAGTTCAGTCTTGCAAAGTAGAGTGTCATAGCATAGAGTGGCATAGAGTGCAGAGAGACAGAGTGCAGTATCATACAGTGCAGTGGAATAGAGTGCAGTGGTGTACAGTAGAGTGGCGTAGCATAGACTGGTTCAGAGTAGAGTAGTGCAGAAAGCAGTGGTGTAGAGTACAGTGGTACAGAGTAAAATATAGAGGCATGGAATACAGTCACAAAGAGCAAAATGGCATAGAGTGGTGTAGGGTACAGTGGCGTACAGTGCAATAGTGCAGAGTAGAGTGGCATTGAGATCAGTGGATAGTGCAGTCTTGCAGAGTGGAGTGTCATAGAGTGCGGTGGCATAGAGTACAGTGGCACAGAGTAAAGTGCCACAGAGTAGGGAGGCGCACAGTAGAGAGCAATTTTGCAGAGTAGAGTGGCATAGAGTGCAGTGTTGCAGAGTAGAGTGGCATAGAGTGGAGTGGTGCAGAGTAGAGTGGAGTGGCCTATACTGGAGTAGTGTAGAGTGCAGTGGCAAAAAGTGCAGTGGTGCATAATAGAGTGGGGTAGAGTGAACTGGTACAGAGTACAGTGGTTCAGAGTAGAGAGGCACACAGTGAAGTGGCTTAGAGTGCAGTGTTTTAGAGTGCAGTGGCGCATAGTAGATTAGAGTGGTGTAGATTGTAATGGCATAGAGTTTACTACCATACAGTGCATTGGCATAAACTGCAGTAGAGTGGTGCAGAGTAGAGTGACAGAGAGTTCAGTGGCAGAGAGTGTAGTGTTGCAGAGTAGAGTGTTGTAGAGTTAAGTGGCACTGAGAGTAGTGGTGTAGAATGCAGTGGCATAGAATAGAGTGGTGTGGAGAGGAGTGGCAGTAGGTAGATTGCAGTGGCATAGAGTGGAGTGGCATAAAATGGAAAAATGGAATGGCACAGAGTGGAATAGCGTGGTGTTGAGTGCAGTGGCATAATGTAGATTGTTTCAGAGTAGAGTGCAATGTCTCACAGTGCAGTGGTGCAGAGCAGCATAGATTGGCTTAGAGTGGATTGTCATAAAGTGCAATGGCATATTGTGGAGTGGTGCAGAGTAGAGTGGCATAGAGTGCATTGGCATAGAGTGCAGTAGACTGGCATAGAGTAGAGTGCAGTGGCATAGAGAGCAATGGTGCAAAGAAGAGTGGTGTAGAGTTCAGTGGCAGAGAATGCAGTGTTGAAGAATAGAGTGGGCTAGACTGCAGTGGCATAGAGTGAAGTGGTGCAAACTAGAGTGGAGTGATGCAGGGTAAAGTTCAGTGGCATAAAGTGGAGTGGCGTACAGTGCATTGGTTTTGATTAAAGTAGTCTAGCGTGCACTGGCATAGAATGCAGTGATCCCCCTTGACCTTTTGGCGTCTTTCCACGCTGTCTTCCAACACATCCTGGTCAAGGGGCTCCATCAGATCAGCATTCAAGATGACGTCCTCCACCTCCCTCCCTTCACCTTGGAGCCCAAGCATATCATCTGCAACGTCCCTCAAGGCTCTTCACTCAGCACCACCCTTTTCAACACCTATATGACACCCCTGGCCGGCATCATCAGAAACCATGGACTTAGCATCATCTTCTACACAGACACCCAGCTCATCCTCTTGCTTTCCGAAGACCACCTCACCACAAAGGCCAGCTTCCACTTCTGTATGCCCAGCATCACCAACTGGATGCAAGACAACTGCCTCAGGTTCAACACAGACAAGACAGAAGTTCTGATCTTTGGGGGCACTGCCTTGCAGTGGGACAACTCCTGGTGTTTCGCTGACCTAGGACCCCTCCATTTCCATGGACCAATCCAGGACCCTCAGCACCATCCTGGACTGCAAACTCACCATGAAGAACCAGATCAACACCGTCTCCTTTGCCTGCTTCCTCACCCTCTTCATGCTCTGTAAGATCTCCAAATGGCTCTCTGTATCCATCAGAAGTTCCGTCACTCAAGCCGTCGTCACCAACCGCCTGGACTAGGGCAACGCTCCTTACGCCGGAATCACATCACACCTCCTAAAAAACGTAAGACCATCCAGAGCCCAGAGTTCAGACTCATTTTTAACCTCCCCAGATGGACCCACATCAGCCCCACTTGAAAATCTCCACTGCCAGCCTGTACACAAGAGATTCCAATTCAAGATTCAGACGTGTGCCTACAAAGCCCTTTACAACCAAGGACCAGCGTACCTCAACCACCGCTTGAGCTTCCATAGACCCTCGAGACTCCTGCACTTCACCTCCATCTTCCTCGCTCACAACCCCCATATCCGCCACAAGAACAGTGGAGGTCGTTCCTTCTCCTACCTCACTGAGAAATCCTGGAACAGTCTCCCCATCCACCTGAGGACGTCTCCCTCCCTCCAGGAATTTAAAAGGGGACTCAAGACCTGGCTCTTCAACTCAGACCCCCCAAGATACCCCGACCTAGCACCTGGATACCCTCACGGGTGATTAGCGTGCTCTACAAATCCTGAATGATTGATTGATAGAGTAGAGTGGCATAGAGGAGTGCAGTGATGTAGAGTGCAGTGGCATAGAGTAAGTGGTTTCAGAGTACAGTGTAGTGGCATAGAGTGTACAGGCATAGAGTGGTGTAGAGTCGAGTGGTGCAGAGTAGATTGCAGTGGCATAGAGTGCAGTGACAGAGAGTTCAGTGGTGTAAAGTTTAGTGGCAGAGAGTGCAGTGTTGCAGAGTAGACTGTCGTAGAATGCAGTGGTGTATAGTTGAGTTGTGTAGAGTACACTGGCATGGAATGCAGTGACATAGAGTTGTGCAGATTAGAGTTGCATAGAGAGCAGTGGCATAGACAGCAGTGGTGCAGAGAAGAATAAAATGGTGTCAAGTGTGGTGACGTAGAGTGAATTGGCATGAAGTGTTGCAGAGCAGAGTACAGTGGTGTAGAGTACAGTGGTGCAGAGTGGATTGGCATAGAGTGCAGTGAGGTAGAGTGCATTGGTTTTGAGTAAAGTGGTGTAGAGTGCATTGACATAGAGTGCAGTGAAGTAGAGTCGAGTGCAATAGTGCAGGCTAGAGTGCAATGGCACACAGTTCAGTGGTGTAGAGTAGATTGCTTTAGAGTAGAGTGGAGTGGTGCACTGTAAAGTACAGTGCCATAGAGAGATGTAGAGTGCAGAGTAGATTAGAGTGGTGCAGAGTGCACTGGTGTAGAGTGGAGTGGTGCAGAATAGAGAGCATTGGTGTGGAGTGCAGTGCTGCAGAGTAGAGTGGCACAGACTGGAGTGGTGTAGTGTTGTTCTGCACAGTAGAGTAGTGTGGGGCAGAGAGCATTGGCATAGAGTAGAGTGGTGTAGAGTAGAGAGGTGAAGAGTGAAGTGGTGTAGAGTGGAGTGGTGCAGAGTAGAGTGCAGTGACGCAGTGTGGAGTGGCATGGAATGGAGTGGTATAGTGTGAAGAGGTGCAGAGTAAAGTGGAGTGGGATAAGGTGGAGTATGCACAGTGTGAACACATCTTCAATTCAAATGGCCATTACATTTGCACAGACATACAGTTTTACTGCACACAAACGATAATGTGTGGAACCGTCATCACCTAGTATATTGAACTTTCTTGATCGCATTAAAATATTTGTTCCTCCACACTTCAGAATTACCACAAAATGTGCTTCATTTCTACTTCCCTAATTCTGATATGTCCTGAAATATCTGCAGAGTTCAATTACAGACAACATTTTGTTGTGTGTTAGAAAAAAATTACATTTGACAGCCTTCTATGAAACACACCCCCAGAAGCCAGCATGATTGTCACATAAATCATCTTACTTAAAAGTCAGAGAAAGAAAAGTAAATACCAAGCTCCCTGGAAAACGGAGCGTGACATTTTACCTCTGTCTTTGAATGCCCAGCAAAAGTGACAAGGTAAGACTAAGATTGAAAGGTCTGTTTACAGAAATCAAGCACTAGTGGAAGAATACAGTAAATAGAGTTTGGGCAACAGAAGGGATAAACTCAATCTGGACAGCCTAAAGCAAATAGAGGCAGCAAACAACAAACAAGCACATGTGTTACAAACCGCAAAGCCAATGGTAAGCAATGGTCAGAATGCATTCCCAGGGAAGGTTTGCAAATGTCCCCAAGATGTTATGTGTCATTAGGTAGCCTGCAAACTAAAAAGAACTGGGCCATTTTTTTGCACTTTTACTAACAGGGAGTTATACATTTCATGACAAATTCACAAAGGCATATGAGTATGTAAAGTAGTACTCATGTAGTAGCACTTCACATTGGCTCCCTTTATGGGAAAGATTATCTTTAAAGTACCCTTTGTGACGTATTAAATGGTTATACACCGTGGCACAGTTAGCAGACCTCTAAAATTGGCTCTCACAGAGGTTCCATAGGGCATTAAATTTTTTCGGCTTCCCATCAAACCAATCTAAAAAAACAAGCACTGTTTTTCAGTTCAGGTTGCGTTGATTTGGAACAATGTGCCAATAGCCCATCATTCCTGCTCTTATGACAAACATCAAGCACCCCCTCAAGGCACACTTTTTTCTAATTGTTGCTGTGGCTTACTCCTCTCACTTAGAAATTCACAGATGGCATTAGCACATAGTATAAATGTTCTGAGCCAGCCAGTCACTCAAATTCATAGGATATGGATTCTACAACAAAATCGAGTTTGGAATTTTGTAAATATTTTCGAAGGTGTACGCCAATGAGAATTTTAAGGAAGCAAACTCCATGGCTAGTTTAGGAATTCACTCGAACTCTCACTGAGTGAGAGAAACGTGGACTAGAAAGCTAAACTATTTTGTATGTTTGAATGGGTTCCTCTCTTTTCTCGAGTCGCAGAGTAAGTCAGAGCTAGCTGTTTTAAATTCACAGCTATCCACATTTAAATTTCCTTTTCGCAGACTCCCTAGCAGGTAGTATAAACCGAACATTTACCCTTTGCTCTAGTAGATGCCTTGTATTCTCCCAGTCACTTCGAATTTATGAACATGTTATGTGGCGATGTCCTGGATCGCCATTGAGCTGTAGTGTTCGCCAATTATCTTGAGCAGAGTGTGTTCTTGTCATTCTTAAGGTGCAGAGTGTCGTTAAAATAAAGAACAACATATCCATTAAGGTTACTTTCTATATCTTCAGGGATCCGTTTAGTATGAGTATTGCTAGGTTTGATGAGAGCGATTATTAGATTTATGATGTTACTTATTTTATTCTCCACTGATGGCTCATTTATTGATTTCCATCACCCTCAGGATTTACCACCTTAAAAAAACATTTTTAATGCACGAACTATGTTGATCAGCAGATTGCTGGGATTTCAGTTATTGAACTTCATGATCAATTAATAACCATCAATATTGTCTAAAGTGAAATGAAAATTAGTTTGATGGATTTTACATATGAAGTTGTGCACGGTAAGAACTATTTTCCACTGCAATAAAAAATTCATTTTTTTCTGTCAAAGAAAATAAAAATAAGTAATTGTTCTTTAAGAAAATCTACAAGTGTACTACCAGGCACAGACTGGTGAAATATTCCTTAACGGCCAAGGTCGAGCACATAGCCACATAAGATAAGTTTTGTAATTTCATTAAATATTTTAAGGCCATATTAAAATAAAAACACACATATGTCCATTTATCATCCTAAAACTTTAAATCAATAAAAAACAATACTTTCTTATTATTAATCAGTGGATACAGTCTTGTTTCTTTCCAAATGCAATTGTCTAACAGTATCATTCTCATCCCCACACAATCAATACTTCTGTAGTTCTTTAGTGATTTCCATGCATGCTCCAGAAATATCCGAAAATGAAACCTGCCTCAAGGAGGAACAACAAAAGCCTTATGAAGGGGTTGGTGCCGAGGACTTACTGCATTATAGCCCTACACAAGAAACAACCCCTCTTTTCCTGTGTAGAACAGGCAGTAAATCTAAATTAGGGCATTGGCAGCCTATTTTGATACATTGTGTTTCGCCCAAAATATGAAAGAAGCCTATAAGGAACTATGGCTGAAATCTATGTTAAGTTAAGCAAAGCATTGAAGTACACAGGGGCAGAAGCGCTATGATTTTTAGGGCACTGAGGCAGAGAGATGCTCCTGCCCTATTAATATCGAATACGCTAGATAAAGCCCAGCATTGTAAAACCCCCAACATGATGATATGTCCCATAGACCCTAATAGCTGATGGAACAAGTTACTCCTTCCTTTACCGTAGTTGCTAAAACAAAGAGTGATCCTGAAATAGCAAAGGGGCTTCTAGAAATCAAAGATGGCTCTCGATAATGACAATTGGCCCTAGGATGAGGGTAGTCAGGATAGAGAGTGACTGGAAAAAGACTAACTCCCTTTGTAGTCTTGGAAAACAAATGCCTACTGGGTTCTTTAGAACTGGGTACTTTAGACTGTATGATATTAATAGTGATATGTCAGAACTATGAGGTCCGGCCCAAAACTCCCCCCACCCTCTAGCCCCTAATAGTATGACCAAGATATTAGACAGCACACTGTATATCTAATACCAACAAAGAGCCATCTGTCATTTGATTAATGTACTTTGATAGAGCAAAGGGGGTTCCAACAATACAAGGCAAACAAAGAGGGAAGTCTGGACCAGCAAGAAGGCTGAATGAAGACATTTCTTCATCTCTATGGTGTGGAGTCCCTAATTTGTCTTCTAAAGGGAACCCAGTGCGAGGCTTACGGTTGGTGCTTGTTATCCACAAAATCATAACACAGACCATGAGGACTTAATTTTGAATAATTTAAATGTAACGAGTCAGCAAATTGCGAGTATCTAGAGAATGCAAGTGGGTCCATATACCATACAAATTGGATTAAATAAGTATAGTAATTTTGACGTATCTATGGAGGGAAATGCGTCAAATGCAACTGTACTAAGCCTGATAAAAAAGAATGAAGAATTAACCCATATGGGTGCAACTACGAAAAATGAAGATGGAACGTGTAGTTGTTATTCTCAGTCCTTCCTTCTGGTGCTGAAGCTTTGACTGCTACTAAAGAGGCCCCCCACAGGATCTATAATGTCAGGTTCTCAAACACAGACAAGTCCCCAAGCTACACATTTAACAGGATAGAACTTATAGCAGAGGTTGATTGAGGCCCATATGGCAGAGGACATGGACCCACTGAGGCTCTACCTGTAGCAAAACAAGACTGTTATGTCACAGGCCGGGCCACAACCTGCAGCACTAACATCTTTACTGTTGCGGACTGCAGCGGCACCCGCAATGCCTTATTCTTCTCTCCCAGCATGCCGCAGTTCGGTGCCCGACATGTTGTGGATGTTTTGGCATCGCAAGTGCCTTTCACGACACATGCTTCCTTTTTGTGTCAGGCACGCCATGGATTTCCGCAGCAGCCCGTTGTTGCAAATATTTGCGGGTCAGACGCATTTTCAGTCCTGGAACCAGTTTCCCAAACATTTAATTGCTGGATCCTGACTTATTTGCCTAGGGCCATTCTTGTGCCTGGGGGCCAGTTTCCAGCAGGTCTTCTTCCCATGGGGCAAGTCCTGTTCCAAGAAGGCTTAGGGTAGGGTTTTTATCATACCAATCCAATATGGCAACCTTCTCTATCTCTTTTATTATTGTGTCCCTATTCAAGATGGAGGTCCTTTTCTTCCTGTTGCATCACTTCCTATCTTTGGGTATATAAGGGGCTGAATCTTTCATTTCATTGTGTTGCAACACTTCATGCTCCTGCTGTGGTGTCTTTCCTTCTGTTGGGGAATCCTGCTCCTGTTTGGTGTTCCTTGCTGTTGCTTCCTGATCCTTTATTTCTTTGGAGTCCTTGGAGATTCCTACTCTTATTGGAGTTTCTTTTTTACTGGTCTGGGCTTTTCCTGGCCCTTTTCGCCTTTTTTTCTTTATTGGAGTTCTACTTGCAGAAAGAGGTTTTTTCCCTTCAAGGTTTTTCCCTCTCTGGTACTCCTTCTGGAATGCACAGTCTGCTTTGGCGTTACAGTGTCGGAAGCACTGTGGCTACCAGAAAGGGTCAGCCTTACCTCAGACAAACCAGGACTTTCAAGAATCGAAGTGGGACTTCATCCCAGCCATCCAGAGTTAGTAAGAGAGGTTCCAATCATGACAAAGACCACCAGCAGAAACCTATATAACTGGACTAACAAAACAGAGGGAATAAACTGCGTAAGAGCAATAGCAATAGCTGGAAACAACCTCAATAAAAAGCTTGTACTTTGGCTGCAGCAGGGGTGATGGAAGAGCAGGACTCACAGATCTCATGCTCTAACTGATACAGCCCACTAGCAGCTATCAAGTAAACTCCAGAGCTCTGTGGTCAAATATGAATACAAAAATTGCATACTAAAGAACTAGCTTTCCTTGTATCAAAACCCACAGTAGCACAGATACCAAAGAGCAAGTGGAGTCATGTAGATCCCAGAACTCGCAATCATCTATCTACTGTACCAAAGCCATGTTTTGGAACATACTTCAGAAAATGTAAAATGGCAAAATGGAACACAGGCCTAGGTTGGAATCCTTATGCAAAACAGTTGATGCTTGGATGAGAGATTCGGACTTTTATGTTTGCTCAATAGCCCACAGAGAAGTGGAAAGAACAAGATTAAATCCACTCGAAGCCAACTGAGTTCAAACATACTACATTGATCAAAGCTTGAGTATGGGACTGTGAAGGCCTACAAAACTGGTTGCAAGGTTCAACTTTACAGATTACTAGAGTCCCAGACAGACTCAGACAGCCACAAATGATATAATTACTTTTGTCAGCAACATATTGAAAGAAACCAAAGGGAAGAAAAGTTCAGTTTTATGACCATCTGTAAACGTTTCTGTTGCCAGGGCACACAGAGTTCCAGCTGCCACCCAAACTCCGAAGCTAAACGCTAGGTCGAGGATGATCATTGCTTACTTTAAGATTATAAAATTAAGGAACAAATTCTCACAATTGCCAGGCAAAAATGATGATTTTCACAATCAGACCATGCTTTGTCAATATTTCTGGACTAGGATACCATAAGTGTGAAATGTGAGATTTGTTTCTCAAATTTTGATTATTGTCTAGGCCTGTGGCATAATGGCACTGAAAATAAACTGGCAGGGTTCTTGTGTGTTTTTTTGCCAGGAGTATCCAGCAGTTATTTTGTTTCTATTTATAAGTAATTAGATGTGTTGTGGGGGGTGCATTAGCAAAAGCTGCCAATGTTTTCGGGATATCATACATTTTCTTGACTTACCCAGAATACAGCCTGAGCTGCCCTCCCCCCTTCCCCCCTAGATCCTGTGGTGTCAAGGACTTAGTCAGTGTTCCGACTCTGAGCCAGAGATCCTACTTAACTATAACCCCACGAGTCCCTTGCACACGACTTTGAGAATGCGCATTCCGGGTAACAATCAGTCCTGTGAGATTCACCTGAGAACTTGCTGGTAGTAGTTTCCAAAACCTCTTTCACCATAAATAGACACACTCAAGAATATACACTACGGATATATCTTTATATTTCTTATTTAGAATAACAAGATTACATTTCTAGCCTCGTGCATAAAATATGCTTAGCAGTAACTATAAGAACAAACAACATAGTGGGAATACCAGTGTTTCTTAGGCTAAATAAAATAAAAAACTGCAGCAACACAACAGTAAGTCAGCATGCCACTGATGTGTCATCCAGCCCCTCCCATCCTGCCTCTAACTAAACACTTTAGTACCAAAAGGAGACAGTAGGAGTTATTAGATGGCCTCACACATGCATACCCATCAGTAATAGAAAAATGAAGATATTGTGTTGCACAAATGGAGTTACGGTCTCACATCTGACTCCCAGCAATTATGGCCCTTGAGCCAATCTGTTAAGGCTCTCTGACTCTCTCAAGGTTACAACAATCTCCTTGTCTTCGAAGTAGAAGATGTGTAGGTACTCTGCACCAAACCATGATCTGTCAGCCCATTGAAGTTTCTCTGTCTCTTGTGTGCATAATGTACAAATACAGGTATATAAACTTTTCATGGCTCTTCTATTGAATGGTATTAAGAATAACAATCAGCATGCTTACTCTTATTGAATGTTACTGAGAACAACAATCAACACAACCTCTCACCTCTGCAACACATTGTTCTCTATTAAAATTGTAGACATGAAAAGTAGCACTAATCAACGTTGAACAATATGAAGCCACGGTGAGCACTTCAGCCGAACATAGCAAGTAATAGCTGAACTATCAAATCATTCTGAAATAAACATAAAACATATTTGTTCAAATCAAATGAAGTCAAATGTAACATGCGTTTATAGTTGTAAAATATACAACTGAATAAAACAAATATATAACATGCAATGGGGAGTTTTAAAGCAGAAAAAGATGAAGATTGTATCATATGCATACCTTTGCATCCACGAGGAAAGGACAGTATAAGATTCACCCACCGGGAGGGTGGAGCTTTCAGTAAGATAAGGTGAGTGTAAATTCATGGGTGGGATAGAGATATGGGGAAAATCCTTTTAAATGATAAAGTTAGATTCTGAGTCACAATTCTAAAAGTGACACTTCTAGAAAGTTGGATTTTTCTTGTCCTAAACATTTGGTGTCTGCAGCCTGTTCCTGGGCCACATGACGAGGTGTAGTTGGCAATTGACCTTTGTATATTCCTCCTATACAGCATCACTATAGAGAGTCTGTTTTGTTGGTAGGATAGGCCACTTGACTTGACAGGGGATCGAGCTGTCACCCAGTGCTTAATTTGAGCTGGTGGTTTCTGGTGCTCAGCACCAGCACTTAATTTTCAGCATCGGCTCTATTCCACCACATTGTGGTGCTGTCTAATTTTGAGATAATTGCAAATGGAACAGATAATTAATGGGATGCTGAACAATGTCAGATATTAACAATATTCACTCCAGCCAGAGATCTGGGCTTAAATCCATCGTTATTGATGCCATTCTAGTTTGAACCCAGCCATATGCAAACCAGTCCTGACCCTGCTACCCATGGGAACAGTCGACCTTGAACTGCCAGGCCAGATCCTCCCTGGACAAGAAACAAGCATCCTGGAACCAATTTCAGGGTATTACCCCTCATCAGCCAGGCTAGTTTGAATCCGGTGACATAGCAGTCACAAGATCCACGTCTGGGCATACCCTTCTCACTTAGGGCGACAATTGCAAAAGGAACAGAGGATGGACGGGCTGCTGAACAATGTCAAACATTCACAGATCTGGGCTTAAATCCATAAATTTTTGTTGATTTGTTCCAGTTTGGACCTAGCCATTTGCAAATCAGTCTTGACCCTCCTCCGAAAAGGAACAGTCTAGCCTGTGATTCATCATAGTGGGCAGAAAGATAGCTTTGTGTGTGCTATATGGAATAAATGATGACAACCCAGAACGTTAAATAGCAATTAGAGAAGAAACCAGGTATTTCCAGATAATGTTACAATTGCTGGGGATTTTTAATTGTATACTTTGCCCTATTAAAGATTACACTAATAGAGATGATGACCTATGATGCCCCATGTTTGCTGCACTATTTTTTCTTTAATATTAACACTGATTGATCCATGGTGATGGAGGAATCCAGAAGGCAGAGCCTTTCCTTTTTATCACTACTTCACTTGTATTATTCCAGAATCAGCTATATTCTAGTCAGTTTGATGCTGGCCAGTAGTGCAACTGTAAACTTTCATCCAACTTGGGTATCCAACCATGCACCCCTATCATTGGAGCTAGAACTAGGATACTATACTCAACATAATAATATTTGGATTTTTCCCAAAATACTATTTTGAGACAAGAGATATAATTAAGAACTAAGACCCTATGATAAAAAAAACTTCTATTTATTAATCAAGCCATGGATGTTAGTAGGATAGTCTGGGAATCATCAAAGCGCATATTTGTGGTTTTACCTAGGAATATGTAATTAAGAAATGCAAACTCTCTAAGACTGAGGAATAGCAGATGAGGGAGAGCCTTGTAGAAATAGAAATAAAGCACGCCAATTCATTAAGCACTAACAAACCCCAAACAAATTAATGTTTTGAAAATCAAATCTTACTCATTTGAGCACAAACTAAAGCAATATGTGTTAAAGCTACAGCTCAACATAATCACAGCGTGGAGAGAAAGTAGGGCAGCTTTTGGCAGCTCAATCATGAGAAGGCACAACAAGCCAAACTATTTTTGCAATATGTGGAAGAAATTATACTGCTAAAAAAATATGGCCATTTCTTTCACAAAATAAGATCACAAGGTAAACTTAACTTCTATGCAGAGTTTTACTATCAAACTCCAGATAATTTTTTTTACTAGTGTTTTTTTAACATAATAAACTTTATAACTTTTTCCTATACTTTACCTTAGTCAGGGAGGAAATCTACCAATGGTAAAGCATATGGAATTTTTTTTAAGTTTCTTAAATAGTATTGTATATTCATTTGATACACTTATTTTAAATGTAGAACAAATGAAAAATGCTACAGCACCAGCACCATTAAATTATTTTGGAAGTAGAACTTAAATGAGTTTTTATATGTTAAATGAAAGAAATATTACTTTGATGATGTTTAAATTACAAAATAATCCCATCTAAAGTAAAAGAAGAATTGTTATACTTTAATATTTATTAAACCGACATACAAAATTAGTTATAATTAATGTAATTATGTTTTACTAAAATGCAATCTGATATTGAATTGTAAAGTAAAAAAGGTAGTTAAAATATTTTTGAATTAGATAGTAAATAAATACGTATTGCTTTTAGACATTGTTTTTAATGTTAAATGATGTTCATTTATATTGTAAACCATTTCAAATAACTTTATCTAATTTAATTTAAAATTCTTTTCTATACGTTTTTATTATAAATCCCTAGCTTAATTGATTTCTATTGAGGGTGTTGCAGGACCAGTGGTTGGCCATATGTGGTGCTGGATTTACTACTGTTTTTTTTCTGGCAGTAGTAACCTACACTCATAGTTTTGGCTCCACCCCCTTTTTCAGGGTGTGAAGATGTGTAAGCCTACAGTTTTGAGTAATTTTACACTCAGGTTTTATGAATAGCCAAAAGAAGTAAAGTCACTCAAATGTTTAAGAGTAAATTATACATCTAAATCACTCACAAATGTAAGTTACCTTTGTGAATATCTCCAACAGTTTATATTGTGATCCCTTCTCTATGGTTTAATTGCTATATTTCTAAACCTTTAAAATTACACCTGGCTCTCAACAAGACCACCCTCTTTCTCCATGTTCCTATGCTATATACTTGAAATCTTCTCAGAATTGATTTTAAGCATCAAAATATTCCACGTGTACTACTGCTATTAAAAGATGTTAAGGTGTTAGTTTATGCAAATGATGTCACTACTGACTCTTGAGTGATATTGCAGACCAGAGAAGATGCTGCTATCTTATTTGTATCCTTCTCAGTATATAAATTAAATAAGGACAAAACCAAGATATTAAATCCAGGGCTAGTACCTCCCACCAATTTTATGCAGTATCAAAATGAAAGTATTTAGGAGACTGGCTAATGCCAAGGTATGACATACTGGAACTTGCTAATTACCGTCTATTGTTCAAAGAAGTTTCTAATTTCTGTCACAGACTGCACAATGCTTCTCACTTTTTGACTGAAGGGTTTGAAAGAGCACCCGGTCTTCTACTGGTTCTGGATAGACCAAGATAGGGGGGACCCTTTCTAGCAGCCATGATGCTGCTTGACAGGAAAACACCAAAGCAGACCGTACTCTCCAGAAGGAGTCCCAGAGGGAAAAAAAACAAAATGGGAAAAACCTCAAAAACAGGAACTCCTAAAAAAGATGAAAAAACAGGAATGAAAACTGGAAAAAAAATAGGAAAAATTAATAATCAGAGGAACAGGAACTGGAAAATAAACGACGAGCAGGAGCGAAGATCACCACTAAGAGTAAGTGTTTGCAACGCAGGGCAGATCAAGACTGAGTCACTTATATACTGGAAAACAGGAAGTGACAACACAGGAAAAAGAAACAACACCATCTTGGATAGGGAAAAGGCCCATAGAAGAGAATTGGAGAAAAGTAGCAGTATAAGAGAAAAAGGGCATGCTGGGAAAAAGGAACAGAAGAAGACAACATGGAAACCTGCAAGAAGACAGCATGGAGACCAGAAAGAAGAAAAAGACAAGAGCATAGAAAATCAGAAGAAAAGAAGAAAAAGAAAAAAGGAAAGGAGTCCACCACCGACAGAATAAAAAATATCACAAAGACAGGTAAGGACGACGCGACCAGGAGCATGAAAAATGCTTCCTGGCACGCATCGCAAGAACTGGGCAAAAATGTGTAGAACGGCGCTCCGATAATCGTGGTCCGACCGCGGTTGTACAAAGAGATGCTGCAGTTAAGCGTGGCGTCACAGTAGGTCCCCTCCCCAAGGCCCCAGGCTTGTCAGGGTAACGGGAATTAAAAAGGCGAACCAACTGGGGGGCATAAACGGAGGAGGAATCCTGCCAAGAGCAGTCACTGAGTGGATAACCCTTCCAGTGGATCAAAAACTGCAGTTTGTTCCGAGAATATCGAGAATCACAGATTTCCTGTACTTCATATTCAGGATGGCCGTCCACAGAAAGAGGAGGAGGTCGTTGAAAATGTATGTTATATGGATCAAAAATGAAATGTTTTAACTTGGATACGTGAAAAACAGGATAAACTCTCCAGGTATGAGGCAACCTTAGTTAAACAGCGACAGGATTCAATACTTGCAGGATCTGAAAGGGTCCATAAAAATGAGGTTTGAATTTGTTTAGGGAAAATGTGAGAGAGATAGAAGATATGGTGTTCTAATCCATCATCGTCTTGTTTTTGAAGCAGAGCCACTCCTATGGCTCTTTCATACACATCAGTCACTACTATAAATTTCTTAGTAGTATCAGGATGTCGCAAAATGGGTGCTTGGGTAAAGGACTTCTTTAGCTCCTGAAAGGCCCGCTCAGCACCTTTGGTCCAGACAGACCCCTTCTTCAGATTTTCTTTTTTAATAGTCTGTGTGATGAAACTTTGTTGGTGGGAAAAATCCTGAATGAATTGTCGGTAGAAGTTCGAAAGCCCAAGAAAACATTGAGTTTCCTTTATAGAAGAGGGAGAAGGGCAGTCAAGGATGGCTCTTACTTTGTCTGGGTCCATGGATATTCCTGTTTGATTAATACTGAACCCCAAATACTTCACTTCGGTTTTGTGGAATTCACATTTCTCTGGTTTGCAGTATAATTGCTTCTTTTTGAGTCTTTCCAAAATCTGTAGTACATGTTTAGTATGTTGCTCAGGATTACGGGAGTAAATCAATATGTCATTCAGAGAGATTACTACATTGTGGTTTAACAGGTCAGAAAACACAGAATCCATGAATCATTGGAAAAGAGAAGGTGCATTGGTTATTCCAAAAGGCATAACACGATATTCATAGTGTCCGAATGGAGTACGGAAGGCTTTCTTCCATTCATCTCCTTCCTTGATACGCAAAAGATGTTAGGCACCTCTTAAATCCAATTTAGTGAACATCTAGGCTCCTTGTATGGCATCCAGTATATCCCAAATTGAAGGCAAGGGATAACGGTCTTTGATTGTTATTTTATTGAGTAAGCGAAAGTCGACACATGGACGCAGATCTTTCGTCTTCTTGGGAACGAAGAAAAGAGGAGCTCCAGCAGGAGATGAAGAAGGAGTAATTAACCCATTCTTTAAGTTGTCATCCAGGTATTCTTTGAGTACCTTTTTTTCTTGATATGTCAAAGAATACATTCGACCAAATGGAACTATCTCGTTTGAAAACAAAGGAATAGCACAGTCATAAATTCGATGAGGAGGTAAGATGGGATGACTAGGTTTCTGAAAGATGTCAAAACATTCCTGGTAGCAATCTGGTACTACTTGAATCATATTTATAGTGTTATCGGAATGGGAGACCAATATGAGTTGGTAGAATAGCAATTTTGCTGACAAAACTGAGAGGTTAAGTATATTGTTCTTGTTTCCAAATTGATATAGGGGTTGTGCCGGGTTAAACAAGGTATTCCTAAAATCATTGTGTGATTAGGCGAGGATATAAGATCAAAAGCAACATGTTCTTGGTGCCTTCCAAAATTCAAACAGAGTGTAGGAGTAGAAGCGACCACAGGCCCAGAGGTTAAAGGGGAGCCACCTACTGTGTGTACTTCCTCCGGGGTTTCCTTAGGAATACGTGGAACCCCCTTATTCTTAGCCCAGGTCTCGTCTAAATAGATATCACTAGCTCCACAGTCTACAAGAGCAAAGAGTTGTTCTTCCTGACCTTTTGAACATTGTAATGTGACCGAAAGAATAAACAAGGTAGACATGCTTTCTCTGGAGGAACATATTGATGGTACTTCAGCTCCTCCTGTCTCCTTCCTCCTTACAGGGGACAGGAGTTGACGTTTCCCGAAGGTCTGGAAGGGTGAACAGGGCAACAACAAATCAGATGGCCAGCCTTGCAACAGGAAAGGCAAAGAACCTTTCGTCTTTTATCCTCCTTTTCAGACTCAGATAACGGACCACGGATGAGATCAATCTGCATGGGTTCTTCTGTAGAGGATGGAGAAGCTTCAGAATGGACTTCATCAGTTCGCCGACTGATGGTATGGTTAACTCCAGGCTGATATGGTACTCACATTCTTCTTCTTTCCATCTTACGCTCTTGTAATCTATATTCAATGTTCATGGCTTGGTCCACTAATTCCTTTAAGGAACGTGTTGGAGTAGAATGTACTAATTAATTCTTGATTTCTTCACGCAGTCCTCAGCGGAAGATACAAAGATGCGTTCCACCCAGGAACCAGCTGCCAACTGTTTAAAGTGGATTATATACTGCAAAACGTCCTGATTGCCTTGCTGTATATCACATAAGGCCTCCTCTGCCGCTGCTTTTAACCCAGGCCTTTCAAACATCTGCTTGAAAAGTTTCAAGAAGGCAGGCTAATTATTCAGGATGGGTTGTTCCACTAAAACCAAGGGAGTTGCCCAGGCTAGTGCAGGGCCAGACAAGGCACTGACCATATAACCCACCTTAGCCTTATCGGAAGAACATTGTAGCAGACGGAAAGCAAAGAAAACCGTTAGGGCATCCAGAAACTCCTTTATCTTCTGAGGATTCCCAGAATATCC
The DNA here is from genome assembly GCF_031143425.1 of Pleurodeles waltl. Lineage (NCBI taxonomy): Eukaryota > Metazoa > Chordata > Amphibia > Caudata > Salamandridae > Pleurodeles > Pleurodeles waltl. Next base: position 708,234,173 of record NC_090439.1, on the reverse strand, counting down.
AGGAGTAACAGCAGATACGGGTGCCACATCCATTGACTAGGAGGGCAGAACTTGTGTTAGTGCAGTATTTTCAGCCCGCAATTGCAGTAACTCTTGAGCTTGTTGTTGGACGGTCTGCAGCATGGCTTGTGCATTTTCTACTACGTCTCCCTATGGTCCTTCTATGGTCTCGCAACGCGGATACTTTGGGTGTTGCAATCTGTCATGGTCTGCACGATGCTTCACACCTTTTGACTGAAGGGTTTGAAAGAGCACTTGGTCTTCAACTGGTTCTGGATAGACCAAGATAGGAGCGACCCTTTCTGGTAGCCATGATGCTGCTTGACAGGAAAACGCCAAAGCAGACCGTACTCTCCAGAAGGAGTCCCAGAGGAAAAGAAACCCAAAATGGGAAAAACCTCAAAAACAGGAACCCCTGAAAAAGAGGAAAAAACAGGAATGAAAACTGGAAAAATAAGAGGCAAAATTCACGATCAGAGGAACAGGAACTGGAGAATAAACGACGAACAGGAGCGAAGATCACCACCAAGAGGAAGTGTTTGCAACGCAAGGCAGATCAAGACTGAGTCACTTATATATTGGAAAACAGGAAGTGACAACACAGGAAAAAGAAACAACACCATCTTGGATTGGGAAAAAAGAAGCAGTATAAGAGAAAAAGGGCATGCTGGGAAAAAGGAACAGAAGAAGACAACACGGAGAACAGAAAGAAGAAAAAGACAAGAGCACAGAAAAACAGAAGAAAAGAAGAAAAGAAAAAAGGAAAGGAGTCCACCACCGACAGAAAATAAAAAATATCACAAAGACAGGTAAGGACGACGTGACCGGGAGCATGAAAAATGCTTCCTGGCATGCGTCACAAGAACTGCACATAACACAGAGGACGGCGCTCCAATAATCGGAGTCACGGTCCGACCGCGGTTGTACACAGAGACGACGCGGTTAAGCGCGGCATCACAATTGCTTGAATAAATGGGAATGTCTGCTATAAGGCCACGTAGTTTGTGATAGTTTAATCCAAATTACACTACTGCCTAGGCTACTATATTTTTTCAAGTCCTACCTGTTCATTTGCCCCTATCATTTTTTAAATTTTATATTTACACATACCAGTTGAAGGGAGTGGATAGGCTCTTCGTAATTTTCAGTTCTATTTTTGGGCAGCTTTGGGTGATAGATTTATGAAACTGATCAAATAGATGACCAATTCTCCACCATACTATAAAGTTCTATTTAATGCACAACCTCCAGTTCTATTACTTCAATACTCTGGGCCTAAACGCCGTCTCAAATAAGTAAAATGTAAGAAAATACTAGTTCTAGATAAACTTTGGCAGAATATTATCCAAAAATGTAATATACACATATTTCATGGACATCCTCCAGAGTGGGATAGCCCCCATTGCAGGCCAAAGTGCATGTGGCACATCACTGACATTTGTTTGTGTCATACCTACAGACACAGAAGCACTGGATTGTAATGGCCCTCTGATCAGGAACTGTTGTACTGCCATCTGTCTGAATCTTGCATTATGTGATGTTGGATTCCTTTTGTGAGGTATGCGATATGGCTCCAGCTGATGACATCAACCAAGTTTATTTTTGCCTATTCCCTATATTCCTTCCTTCCATGTTCTGGAGCTCTGTACCTGTAATTTGATCACTTATACAGTACAATTCAATCATGTTTGTTTTTCTCTATTTCCAATATCTTGACAGCCTATGATTTGAACAATGTAATAACAATTGTCTTTGACAAGACACTTGCATGTATGTGTTGGTGTGGCATGGTTGCGATCCTGAGCTAAAGATTGTGTACAGGCAACATATCAATATTTACACTGGTAGTTTGTTTTGTCAGTGTATAGTTCACATGGTCTTACATATCTACATTGCTAAATGTGAAATTGACTACAGCAGACTATAAATTTTTGACTTATGGATTTATTAAGGTATTAAAGGTGAAAACAGTCATGGTGAATGAAACTATAGATGTAGATGCCAAATCATCTGAATTCCAAAGTCCAGATTACTCCTCCCCTTATGAATGGAAAAGTGTCCAGAATTAGTCCACAGATTGAACGTGTGACACACAAAAGGAGGACATTAAGGTTGCGATTTCTTGCTGGCAGGGGAGTGTTTCTTGCGTGTACCTCCTGGATGATTGCATGGGCGCCCCGCTTACGAGGGCGGGTGGTTCAGCAGCTGCAAAGGCAGGGGTGTCTGTGTTTCTTCCTCTGACAGGGCCTCCTTTCCTGTGTCTGCCACAGATGTAGATAGCCTTGATGTAGTTGCACCACAGGAAGAGTTAGATGGTGGTGGAAATGCCCTGCTCAGAGTTGTATGGATGTCCATCAGCACCCCTGTTTGGGTGTCCATGTTGGACTTATAGGCCTCCATCTGTTGATACATGTCCATCTGCAGCTGCTTGATTTCCCAGAGTTTGGTTACTTGCTGGCCCATCTCACCTTGGGACTCTTGATAGACCCCCAAGACTTGGATGATGGTGTCCTGGTCGTGAGGGGCCCCAGTGACCTCACTCTTCTGGCCTACAGCATCCCTCCCACAGACCCTACCCCCACAAGTCGGTGACCTTGGCCCAGGGTGCCCTGTCCAACTGGGTCCTGGTCCCTCTGTGTCAGGGGTGGTGATTTGCACTTCAGGATCCAGGATTGGGGGGGTACAGGATTGTGCTAATGCTCATAGGTACACAGGTGGAGGGGTATGTTTCTGGCTGAGACGTTGTAGCAGCTGGGGTGGGAGGTATTGATGTGGGCACAGTGAAACTCACTGTTGCCATCTGACCAGGCTGACCAGATGTGCCTAGTCCATGATCCACGTTCACATGTCCAGGAGTGTTGTCATCCCTGAGGGCTTCATCCAGGGGTGGGGTGGGAGTCTGTGCCAGTTTGACCTGTGGAGAAATAGAGTACATTGTTATTGGTGGGAGTGTGGAATCTACATTAAAATGTTTAGTGTCACAGTAAGTAGAGATCAAGAAAAATGTTAAAAGGTAAGGTTTCTTATTGTGATACATTTCAATGGTATTGTAGTTGTTGACAAGACATTTGTGGAGGTTGCAAAAACTATTAGGATTGAGCAGCTTGTTAGATGTGTTGATAAGTGCATTTTGGATTTATAAATGAACATGACATCTAACAAACAGTTAAGCCAACACAGTGGACAAGTAACATGTGTATTTGACCATTCCAAGGCCTAGTTGTGTGAGATACAGACAAACACACAACTTGGTTTTATATGTAGCAGTAGACATCATGTGAGCAGTGACGAGTCAATTAGTTACCTGCTACTTCCAATCAGCTGAAGCAGCTTAATACCTTACAATTACTTGATGTAGACACTTGGTAAGGTGTCATTCATTGCATCAATCATGTAATTTGGGGTTACTAGGAGAACATCAAGCTAGGTAGGCATACATGTTTCAGAGTTAAGCATGATATGTAGATTGTTCCATCCATGCTGAGTAAACATCAGTTGTGACATGGCTAACAAGAGTTTTTGTGCAAGAGCACTATGCCCTCTTGTTTTGAGTTACAAAAAGAGGGCCTCATGGTAGTTGTAGTCTTGTAACTTTCTAACTCCCAACACTTGACAAATGGTAAACTCCATGATGAGTGGACATCAGTTGTGACATGGCTAACAAGTGTCTTTGCACAAGTGCACAATGGCCTCTTGTTTTGAGTTACAGAAAGAAGGCCTCATGTTAGTTGTTGTCATGTCACTCGCTCTACTTCCCAACACTTGACAAATGTTTAGTCTGACATACCTGTTGACACACTGCAGTGAGGTTGGGCTATACATTGACAAGTTAACACATACTATGGGTCCTGGGATGATCTTTTGATATTAAAACACTTACAGACCCCATTGACAATCTACCGTCTCTGATACTTTGGGTATTGCAGGTTATGAAAGTAGATGAACAACACAAGGGCAAAAGCTGAGATGTGAGCATACAGGACATTGACGTTTTGCAACAGTTTTTATGGCGTGACTTACCAAACTACGCTCCAGCTATTCCTGTCAAGCTGTCAGGGTGCAGCATGGCCAAGACCTTCTCCTCCCAGGGAAAGAGTTGTAATGGAGTGCTGGAAGGACCACCACCAGTCTTCTGGGGCTCCATGTGTTGCATGGATGCCAGGGAATGCACCTTACCCCTCGGTTCATTCCGCCCCGTTCTCATATTCTCTTTTGTGTGCAAGGGGATGATGCCTACAGTATTCACTCTGTCGACTATCCTTTACCACATTTTCATTTTCCCACTGAGAGGGGTATGTTGGACTTGGGATCCAAACAACTGTGGCTATACTCTTATGATTTCATCCACCATGACTCTCAACTCATCCTCTGAAAAATGTGGGTTTTTGGGCCAGAACCTGACTGAAAATTAAAGTGGATGACAGTGACTAACTAAACAAGACAAGTGATATTGGGGAAAAAAGTATAAGAAGCATGTGAAAAGTGCAAAATGGGATTGGAAAAAAGGGCTGCAAACTGTGTGGTCTGCTGTGCTGCAGTGGAGAGGCAAAGGATTATGGTCTGGGATGGGATGTGTTTTATAGTGAGATTTGCAGGTGTGGCTACTTGGCCAGTAGGTGTCAGCTGTGTTGTTTTTGAATCCATCCAAAGGCCACTTTTCTGGTGCTTTGCTTTCAGCCTACCCTGACAGCCACCCGCCGTCAGCTAAGCGTTGCAATGGAGCCGCCATGTGAACTATGTTTTTGTAATATGCTCCGTGGTTGGCTGCAGCCATGATGGCAAAAGAGTATGCACCACCAACATTACAGCCTGCCGGGCCATTGGCAGGCAACAAGATATTGACGTGGTTGCTAGTTCAACCTGCATGTATAGTAATACAGTGCCCGGCAGACCATCGGCGCAGCGATCTTCTTGGGACCGCCACCACAGTGGTCTGGCGGTCTGACTTTAAAAACTCATATCTTGACTTCTACTGATTGGATTTTTGTTATTGTGGTCTTGTTTTACTTAGATAAATATGCTCTATTTCACTAAACCTGTGTAAAGTCTTTTTGTTGTGTTTTCATTGTGTTACTGTGTGTGCATTTGTTGCACAAGTACTTTACACATTGCCTTTTAAGTTGAGCCTGCATGGTCTGTGCCAAGCTACCAGAGAGTGGCCACGGGTTAATTTAAAGTGTGCATCTGACTCACCCTGACCAGGATTGTGGTCCCTACCTGGCCAGGGTGCATACCTCTGCCAAGTAGAGACCCAATTTCTAACACACATTAACAATCATTTTAAATGTACTGCCATCTTGTATTTCAGTGGTGTACACTGCACATCCAGCCAGGTAGCTCGAGAAAGCATAGCCACATTTTTGAAGTTGGCATAGACAAGGGAGAAGTGCAGATTTAGTGAGGTCAGCTTTCTACCATACTCTACTGTATCTCAATCACATGGTCTTTTTTCACATTCTTCCCAACCGAAGTACTAGGCATCTGCTTATTTGCTGATACTTTAAATTTCAGTTCAGACCACATGTTCTATTGTCTGCTGTGGTATTATAGAAAATGTATTAAAGAAAATCACGAATGAAGTGAATTTAGCATGGTATGAACCAACAGCTCAGATGGCGAAGGTCGGCTCCGCTGAAATTGTGAATTCCCCCTTAGAATATTTTTGCTGCTTGCCATATTATTGCAGAACACACGTAGGATTCTCCTAGTGTATTTTTACTTCAACTATGTACCCCATGAATGCCGCTCAAATTTGACAAGCAGCATTTTTGATTGTTTGAAGTTCTGCCCATGCTTTCTGTTACCTTGCTTCAATTCAGTTGTTTGATGGCAAAAGGTGACTGCAAACTAATAACTGTCTGCCAATTCTGACTTATACCTGAGGAGAATCCAGCATTTTTGCAGAGGGTAAAGTAGGAGATTAGAAAATGTATTAAAAAGAAAATAAGTACACAGATGTTCTTTATGATTCTAAGGCATTGACACGTTTCTTTTTTCATTAAAATGCATTTGTTAAAGCCTCCCAAGGATTTCCCAAGCCACAGGAGAAGCAAACAATTTAATAAGGCCCCTAAAATATGTGCTTTAAGTTAATTAAGCTAAAGAAAGACAGCATTATAATGTTTTTAGGCATTGTGCCTCATATAAACATGTTGAAAGCCTAGCACACAGACAGATAAGAAGATGAATATGTATGATAACAATACCACATTTTATAAAGAATACCTACAAAATAGATTTGTGTTCCTCTATCAGCTGCAGAGATGGCTCCCCATAGTGTGGGAAATGTTTTCCCTAATTCTCACCTTTACATTCAGTATTTGATTTAACCCTCTTCCTGTCTGATTACTAGGGTAGTTACACAGACAATTCTTTTCTAGCAGCAACTGATCTTTTTCTATCATCAACAGAGTTGCGAGGGCATTTGGATATGTAATGCTAGCTCTAAAGATTGATGTGTGTATAAATAATCAATAATACTTACAGTATTTTATTATATGTAACAAAATAATATTAATTTTTGAGTGAAACCAAGTAAAAGCTGTTACTCTACAGCACAAGAAAAGATATTGTGAAAGCAAAAAAGAAAGCCTAAAAGAACCTGAAGTCATCGACATTTAATTGAACAAAAAGGATAGTACAAGAACACAAGATAAATTACAGCAGCATTTCCCCGTTGTCCTCTAACTTCCATACTATTTCGTCCCCATACTCTAACACCTAAATACTAGACTCACTCCAGGGTATTTAAAATCATTGTGGTTCTGTTGTATTTGCTCTTCGTTCTGTTAGACCTGTTAGCCATAGGGTGGTCTTCCTCCAAACGTATTGCTTACTTGCCTTCCATTTTGTTTCTGTTGCCCTGAGAACTAACCAGTGCTAAAGTGATAGTGCTCGCTCCCTTAAACATAGTTTGATTGGCATATACCTAATTGGCATATTTATTCTACATGTAAACCCTTTGTAGATTGAGATACCATATACCCAGGGCCTGTAAATTAAATGCTACCTGTAAGCCTGCAGCACTTATTCTGCCACATCCCTAAGTAGCACTCTAAAACTCATCACAGGCCAGCCATTGCAGCCTGAATGTAGTGTCCCACTGCAATGTTGACTTGCCACTTAAACCCCCTTGCCAAGGCTTAGACACCCCTTTTACTACATTTATGTCATCCCTAAGGTAGACCCTATTTAGCCCATAGGGCAGGGTGCTGTGTAATTAACAGGAAGGCCATGCACTTCTAAGTTTTACATGACTTAGTAGTGAAAAACTCCCAAATTCATTTTTCACTACTATGAGACCTATGACTCCCATTAGATAACATTGGTGATTCCTTGTTACATTTAATAAGTTGCAATTCCTAATTGAGAGGAGGTATATATCATGTATGATCCCTTTGGAATTATAATGATAAACCCTCTTTAAAGGTAAAGTTGGATTTTTCATTACAATTTTGAAAATTTCACTTTTAGAAGGTTGGCTTTTCCTGCCCTTTGGGCCTGCAGTCCGTTGTATGTCACATGACTAGGTGTAGCTCACAATTCGATTTTGTGAATTCCCCCCAGACAGCCATACAGTAGTGGGATTAGCTGAACCTCAATGGGCCATCAAATGGCAGGAAGGGGAATGGAGCTGAGCTAAGCACCACATGCAACTGAGTAGGCCGTGTCCTGTCTCCTCACAATAGTCCTAAACCCCTTGTATTGTCACTGCAGCCAGCTTGGAGACAGGACAGGGGAGTCGGGAAATTCCACTAATGTCAAAGAACTTTTTTAGAAACTTCTCCCATCTTCCAGGAGAAGGGCACCAGGTATAAAAATAAGACCTTCAGACCCTCTCTTCGGTTCATTGCTAGACCTGCAGAAGGACTCTCAGAGGAGTGCCTGCTGCTGTGATCTGCTGGGCACTCTGCCGGACTGCTGCTGCACCTGGAAGGACTGTCTTGCTACTTGGAGCCAGCCTTGAACCCTAACAGGACAGCCCTGTTGTTGAGCCCTGAATCTACACCTGCACTCAAGACTACCAGAAGTGAATCCAAGGGCTAGTTTGCGGGCTTCCTGTCCAGAGCTACAGGGACATAACAGGCTCCCACCATCTTGAATCAACACCTGGACCCAGCTCGAGTGAGTCATGAACACCCAAGAAGTCTCCTGGACCCTTGGTTGTGCTGCTGAAGGTACCCAGATGGCAATTTCCCAATACAGAGGACTTTGACTATATTTGGATAAAAAGTGCTTTGAGAACCAGGAGGAGACTAGGTCCAATCTGCTCACTTGTCTCCTGAGGTGCATCATCGGTTTGATTGACTTTGCGACTTCTTCTCCAAAGCAGCAAATCTGTTTCAGCTGTACTTCACAAAAGGGGTATCCAGCCACGTAGAACTGTCTTCAGCTACAGCCCTCTGCTTCATCTTGCTGGAGATTTGTGACTTCCATTTTGACGGCTAAGTCCGAGGGTAAAACTCTTCACCGCCGCTGGCTCCACAGCCATCCACAGATGACGTTCCCTCTTCGGACACTCCTGCAGCCTTGCCCCACTGAATTTCTACCATCTCAGATATTTTTCTTTCAAAATTATTTTTAAGTCTGAAGATGAGCACTGACCAGGCCTTAACTTTCGACTTTGACCAGGTCTTGCGTGACCAGATCCCCACGGTTGGCACATTGATCTTTTCGGCGCTATTTTGAATCTTAAAGTTTGAAAATTCATAGCTCTGGTTCTATTGATTGGATTTTTGTTTTTACGCTGTCAAATGATTTATTCAAATTTACTCTATTTTTCTAAATTGATTAGGATTTTTCTTGTGTTGTGTTTACACATTGTCACTGTTTATGTGCTGCATAAATACTTTACACCATTGCCTCTAAGTTAAGCCTGACTGCTTTTTGTGCCAAGCTACCCTGTGTTAAGCACATGTTAATTTAGTGGATTTTTTTGATTCACCTTACAAGGGACTGTGCCTGATTCTTAAACAGGGATCACACCCCAGTCAACCAACTATCCAGTTTCTTACACTTTCCATACAAAATTTCTCTCTTGCTTGCTTCGGGTAGGCTAGCTGGCCATGCTTCTTCAATTTAGGTTCCACCTCCTCTGTCATATGTTTAAATGTGTTCACCTATTTGCTCTGTATTATTGCTGGTCTTTGGTTCCATTATATATTCCCCATTGATTTCTTCACTCTGCGTCTTTGTCATGCCTATGTGTTCCAAAACCTTATTGTGCTTCATCTCGCTTTCATTCCCAGCACCCACTTAATCTCAAGAGTGCATCAAAAGTCCACAGGAAAACCCATCTCCTTGACTTATCCTACCAACATTCAAATAAGTGATGGAAAACTGCTTCTGACCTTACATTTCATAGGACATATTTCTGGTTAGGGATGTAAAGTGCAATAATAAATACAATAAATAGCTGCCTCAGTACTCCCAGAACATTTACAAATAAGATGGTTACATAACCAGACTGTTCCCATTTCAAAAGTTCTCTTAAAACCGAAAGATCTCAATGGGACTGGGATTCAGAAGGGCAACAAGATATGAGAGTTAACGTGCTAAAAGACTGGTTTGAGAAAATGTGAAACACTGAAAACTTTGCATACTTTTCTGCAGTGTTGCCACCGTGCCCTGCTAAAAATGGTCCAGTATGCCCAAGACTCCTGAGTTATCATTACATTTGTGGTAAATGTTAAATATGTTGCCAAAACAAAGATATTGGTTCCGTCTTTTTGGCATGCCATTGTCTGTTTATTTTTTAATCTTTTGTTATTTTCATTGTTTCTTTTAATTTGTTAAACATTACTGCAAACACACACGGAAGCACTCTTGTGGACACAAAGGAGACCTTGGTAGACAATGATTTTCTGTCAGAAGGTCAGAAAAACTTTATTTGATTAATTAAAACCATAAAAGCATACACATACCTAATAAAAAGGGTGTTCACAAGTATGTGCAACAATAAAAATACAATTCTACATCACAAAGCACATAGCAACAAGAAAATATAAAACCAAGGGCTAGATTTAAGAAAAGTAGTGCTGCACCAAGTGCAATGCCACTTTTCTTGCACCCCTTAGCGACCCTGAGCAGGCATTAAAGGTGCTGAAAAAATGACGCAAAGAAATCCCACCTTTTGTGCAAAATTACAAAATAATACCCCACTCTACATATATCTCCAAAGAGAGAAGAAACATTAACGACATATGGAATTGTTCTATTTAAAGCATAAATTTTCTTCTGCAGAGTAGCAAAAGAAAAAGATACAAACGCAAAACTGGCAAGCCCAAAATATCTAAAAAAAGACAAATTTAATTTAGAAGAAAAGAAAATTCTTGATGTTGGAAAATTGGTTTTTGGTAACGGCAGGTAGGTACCTACACTTAGCAATAGGCCACTAACCTCCACTCAGGTCCAGTTAGGTCTCAGTAAATTAAACCCAGCTCAACCTTTGGTAGCTTGGCAACGAGCGACAAGGCTTAACTTAGGAGACAGAGTGTAAAGCAATCAAATATCACAAAACAGTAATTAAATAAAACAGAGGAAACAGGTAAAAAATCCAAAACCAATTTATAAAAATAGATTATATTTTTATCTTTAAAATGACACAAAAACGAATAAAATCGGATAACGGGAACCGGAGATATGAATTTTTAAAGAATTTTAAAGCACCAATCGGGTCATTTTTTTCAAGGTGAAAATCCTTCGACCGGGGCAAACCTGGATCTTGATCCGACGTCCCTGGAGCCCCCCTCGGATACGCTGGCTGGGAGGTCCCGGTCAACTTTTTACCTTCGGACTTAGTCTCTTTTTTGGAGATTTTCTTTACCGGGACGAACCTGCAAATCAGGCCGGGTCGCGGTTGAGGCAAGCCGGCTAGAGTTGCGGCAGCGGGTCGGTCCCTCTATTGAGCTTTTTTTTCAAAAGTTATTAAGACTTCTCCAAACTTCTGGGGTTTCTCCCAGATGCTCTTTTAAGGTTCTTTTGGGGTCCACAGCTCACCCCAAGGGTCCAGAAGCTCTGAGATGATCCTTGGGGGTGTGTACTACAACTCCCAGAAGCACCAGGCGCAAACTCCTTTTTGGCCACTGGGCAGTGGTCAGCTGGTCAGTTTCTTCAGAGTTGGTGCAGGGGACTCTGGTTAGCAATTTGTCACCTGTGGCAAACAGAGAGTCCCTCCTTGAACCAGTTGAAGCCAGCAAAGTCCTTCTTGTGGTGAAGCCCAAGTGTGCAGCTGGTGCAGTCCTTCTGAGTGCAGGTTCCAGGTGCAGGCCAGGGGTCCAGCAGGGCAGTCCTTCTTCTTCTTCTGTAGTTCTTCCTGGTAGGGATGTGGTAGGGAACTGAGGTGTGGGTGCAGGTCTGCCAGTTGTATCCTTGCTCCTGGGTGAAAAACAGGGGGTTCCTGATTCTCCAATCATGTGCAGGGTCCTTCCCCCTGTGATGACCACTTCCTGGGAAGTGTGGCAAAAATCAATTCCAGGAGGCAACATTCTTCAAAAATCCATCATGGCTGAATCTGATTTTGGGAGGTTACATCTGGCTGAGCCCACCCACTGGTGTGGCTAAAAATAAAATCATAAATATACTCCTCTCCTGCCCTCTCCTAATCAAATCAAGGGGGCACCTAGTTGTCTGGGGTGGCAGGATGTGGGGGTGTTGCTGGGTTGCTCCAAATGTCCTTCTCTGCCTTTGAAGACCACTTTGGCAGCCTTCCCCCTTCCTGCCTCACCATCTGCTGAGGGGAAATTCCCTCCCACAGGCACATTTCTTTGTGTGAAGCCAGGCCACTTCACACCTCATCAAGGCAGCCTGGCCAGCCTGCCAGAAGCTGGCCAATCAGGGCACAGCAGCAAAAACAATGCAGGGCTGAAATTGGCAACTTTTCAGGTAAAGTTTAAAACTCTTTACCTGAACAAGTTATATTAAATCCAACAACTGGAAGTTATGGGATTTATTATAACAATTAATTTGATACCAAACTCTTGGTATCCATTACTTAAGAGGACTTTAAAATTTAAAATAAAGTCTCCCCATTCTAGCCTATGAAGGCCATTCACTACAATGAGGGAAAAACGAATTTGGCTGTTTTTACCTCACCAGGGCTTATAAAACTACTTTTATAAGGTCCCTGCTTATAGTTACATGGCACCCAGCCCTAGGGGCACATAGGGCACACCTTAAGGGTGACTTATATATACAAATACGGTAGTTTAAGACTTTGGAACTACTTTTAATTCCAAAGTCGAATTTGCATATAACTTTAATTTAAAAGCAGCCAGCAAGGCAGGCCTGCCTTTAAAATGACACTGGGCACCTCAGCAGTGCACGTATGGGTGCACTACCTATGCTGGGGTCCCTAAATCTACATGCCCTACCATATACTAGGGACTTATAGGTAGGTTGACTTAGCCAATTATAATTAGCCTAATTTGCATATTGATTTTACACAGAGCACAGGCCCTGGGACTGGTTAGCAGTACCCAGGGCACCATCAGAGTCAGGAAAACACCAACAAAAAGTGGAAAATGGGGGCAAACATTTAGGGGGCCTATGCAATCAGCCCTGTTTTCTCACACAAGCCTCCCCCCCCCCAGCCCACACGCCCAGGAGACTCATCCCAACCCTAGGAGAGTCTTCCTGGCTTGTCAGGCGAGGTAGACAGTGAAGAGAACAAGCTGTCCCTTTGCAGGGCCTACTCTGCCTTACATCCTCCTGCCAGGGTCACTCCCTCTGGGTAGTGAAGCCATCCCAACAGTGAAAGGACCCATCTCAAACTGAAACTTCCCTCTAGGAGGGTCTTCCTTCTCTCTCTCTGCCAACTTGGGTAGTGAGGTGCCCACCTCCCCTACTCCTAACTTTGCTAGGGCAATACCTAGCTTACCCAAAGAGGTCACCCAACACTTGAGCAACCCACCATGACCAACAGGGTCAGGGGGCCTACTTTACTTTTGGCCCTGGGGTCTGCCTCCAAGGCCAAGTACAGTGCTGCCAGGAAGGCTAGCACCCAGCAGGCTGTCAGTAGCCAGAACCACACCCTAAGCTCTCCACTGACAGGTGGCTGAGCTGCTTTAGGGCAACTGTGGGGTCCTGGCACCCCTCTTGCTGTCTAGAGTGGGGGGCTACCACCTCCTGTGGCAGACACCCTCCTTCCACTCTCCCTTCTGTCAGTGTAGGGGCAACACCCTGCATCTGGACAGCTGCCTGACTACTCAGGACGTCCTTGAGGTCAGGTGAGGCCTCACCAGTGCCAAATCTGGGCTCCCCCCCTACAGAGGCAGAAGGCCTTTGGCTCCCTGGAACTCTCTTTAAGAGTGGCCCACCCTTCCTTCTCTTCTTTCCTTTTCTTGGGGACCCCTGTCTCCTATCTGTAGGGACTGACTCCCCAGGACATTGGGTTGGGGGGGCACCCTGGGCGACCGCCCCATCTGGGACCAGACTCACCTCTGGGATGTCATTGCCCAGGATACAATCTAGGGGGAGGTCAGCACTGACTACCAACCTAAACCAGTCAAGGATACCCTCCCTCTCTTGGGGCACTATGGCTACAGGTTTGGAGGTGACCTCCCCTGTGGCTATCCTGACTTTCCGGGTCTCTCCTGGGACATACATGTCTGGGGTCACTAACCGGTCACTCACTATAGTGTGACTGGCACAGGTGTCTCTCAGGCCAGTGGTAGGGATCTCATTCACCTGAATGGGGTGGAAGTCCCTACTCCCACCCTCAGGGATCACCAGCTTACCATCTGGTCCTGTATCCCAGCTCAATGCTAGGAGGACTTTATCATCTGAGGAGTCCTCCTCCATGGCTGCACTGGACAGCCCAGTGCTAACCACCTTCTTTGGACAGGCTGCATCTCCTCTGAAATGACCTGTCTGCTGACAGTCAAAGCAAGCCTTACTGTCCAAGAGCTTTTTTAACCCTGGGTCTCCCTGCCTCTGCTTGTCAGACTGGGAGTGGGATTTACTCTCCTCCTTCTTAGGGTTCCGGGGTACAGAGGTAGTCTCTGTGGTGGGCTTACCACCTCCCTCCTTAGGTTTTTGGGGACCTGACCCCCCCTTCTTGGAGTCTCCCCCCTGGGATTAGACAACCACCCTGATTCTCAACCACTCATCAGCTGCCTCCCCTAGCTCTCTAGGGTTGGTCAGCTTAGAGTCCACTAGACGCTGGCGTACCCTTTCTTGGATACAATTGGTCAAGATGTGCTCTCACATGATCAGATTGTATAACCCCTCATAAGTATTTACTTTGTTACCATGAATCCAGCCCTCTAGTGCCTTAAGTCAACCCAAGACTGGGTACTGACCTTCTGGGTGTCCCTGAACTTCAACCTATACTGCTCTGGGGTCAGACCAAACTTCTTGGTTAAGCACCTCTTCATACTAGGGTATGAATATGCCTCCTCCCCATTTAAGGTCAGAAGCCTATCCCTCCCTGAGTTGGGGACAAACTCCCATAAAAGTGAACCCCAGTGTTGAGGCCTAACCCTTCTCATTTGGAGTGCCCTCTCAAAGGCCTCCAACCACTTGTCTATGGCATCCCCCTCTATATAAGCAGGAACCAACCCCTTGGGTAATCTGGGGCAAAACCCTCCACCCATGGACACCTCAGCTTCTCTGTCGCTGCCACCATCTCTTTTTTTCTTTCTTTGCCCACTTTTTCTCTTCTAGGTCCAGCTTCTGTCCCTCCAAAGTTATAAATGCTAGCTGGGCCTCCAGCTCTCTTTCCCTGAGGGACAGGTTCTCTCCTCCTGAAGGGACCCCCTTTCCCCAACTAGCTTTGGGTCTGCCCCTAGTGACTGTATGTAATGAGGACCGGTCTTCCTCATCCTCACTTAGGCTCAGATGCCCTCCCTTCCCTGAGTGGTTAGAGCTAGCATCCGCCCCTACTTCTCCCTCCTCTGGAGCTTCCTCTGGGTCTACCTCTTGGGCCTCAGCCCATGCTGTCAGGGATTTGAACAGGACATGCTTCCTGAGGTCAGTGGTTGCAGGCAACCCTCTTTCAGTACACAACCCCCTAAGCTGGACTACTGTCAGTGTGGGTAGGCTAGCCAGATCAAGCTCCATGGTTCCCTAGTTTTGTGTCAACAAAAACTTTTTGCAAAAATTGGAAACAAGAATTTAGAAAAATCACAAAAATTCAATAATTGAAATGAATCCAAATTAAAAATTAAAAACAATTTACAGGATCCCACCACTGCGCACCAAAAATGTTGGTAAATGGGTTATTGGTAAGGGCAGGCAGGTACCTACACTTAGCAATAGGCCACTAACCTCCACTTAGGTCCAGTTAGGTCTCAGTAAATTAAACCCAGCTCAACCCTTGGTAGCATGGCAATGAGCGACAAGGCTGAACTTAGGAGACAGAGTGTAAAGCATTCAAATATCACAAAACAGTAATTAAATAAAACAAAGGAAACAGTTTAAAAATCCAAAACCAATTTATAAAAATAGATTATATTTTTATCTTTAAAATGACACAAAAACAAATAAAATCGGATAAGGGGAACCGGAGATATGAATTTTTAAAGAATTATTGTTTTTTTAGCGCCTAGAAACAAAAAGCGCCAATCGGGTAATCTGGTTGCACCTCGACCGGGGCAAGGTCAAAGTTTAAGGCCGACCGCGATGGAGCCCTGCTCGGCTACAGCTCACGGGAGGCCTCCGTCAAAGGTTTACCTTCGGACTTTGGGGGTCATTACAACATTGGCGGTAAAAGCCGCTTACTGCCGTGCAGAAGACCGCCAATACACCGCCGCGGCCGCAGAATTCCGCCACAGCTATTACGACACACATCTCGGAATCCGCCGAAATACAGACACCCACACAAGTCCGCCACACCAAAGGTCAGTGATAAACTGGCTAAAACAAATCCTCCACCGTCACGCCAACAGAAACACGCCCATGCTATCACGACACACGAATCCACACGGCGGTCTTTCAACCGCGGTATTCCATTGGCGGTACACACCGCCGCGCTCAAAATACACACACATCTCCAAAACACCGCCACATTGGACAATTCTAAATACACACACCTGATACACATACAACCACCACTCCCACACACCCAACACAATATAAAACACACACCCACATCACCCACAAACCCCTATGACCAGAAATTGTGAGGAAGCCGAGAGACAGAGAGCACAGCAATTGAGAACCCCACCACACAGAGGCACACAACACCATCACCCATACAACAGTCCACGCACAAAACACCACACACCACTACACAGCACCACACACATCAACACATACACCACCCCACACATCACCCACATCACCCCATGTTACGCCAAAGACACCCCAGGTATTCCGAGGAGGAGCTCAGGGTCATGGTGGAGGAAATCCTCCGGGTAGAGCCACAGCTATTTGGCTCACAGGTGCAGCACACCTCCATAGCCAGGAAGATGGAGCTATGGCGCAGAATCGTGGACAGGGTCAACGCTGTGGGACAGCATCCAAGAAATCGGGAGGACATCAGGAAGAGGTGGAACGACCTACGGGGGAAGGTGCGTTCTGTGGTCTCCAGGCATAACATTGCGGTACAGCGGACTGCCGGCGGACCCCCACCTCCTCCCCCACAACTAACAACATGGGAGGAGCAAGTCTTGACCATCATACATCCAGAGGGCCTCGGAGGAGTCGGCGGAGGAATGGACACTGGTAAGTCAAATCTTAACTATCATATCCCCCACCCTACCTGCATGCTATCACACACCCCCACCCCCTCCCCTATCACTCCAACTCCTCACTAATGTACTAACACAAACCACCCATCCCAACACCAAGCCCTGCATGACACAACTAAGCATGGTCACCCATCACTAAAGCATGCTCACTGCACATACCCATAACAACCCCCTAACCATCATGACACAAACCCCCACACAGGAATGCTTGCACTGGGGTACACGCACACCCACCCATTGCACACCATGACACACACACATGCAATAATCATGCTCTTATACCCCTGCAGGACCACTACGGAACGTCACCACACAGGAGGGTCCAGACATCTCCACTCCACCCACAGAAGAGGCCCACAGTGACGACAGCAGCTCTGGCCAACTGGATCAAGATGACCAGCCCGGACCATCGTGGGCCTCGGGATAGTCGGTTCCCCTCGCACAGGCACAGCCCAACACTGACCTTCCACCCTCTGGTAACACCAGCACAGCACCCACCCAGCGGGCCCATATCTCCGTACCCAGGACACGTCAAACCGCTGTGTGTCCACCACTGCAGGGAACCCAGGGTACCCCAACAACAACAGGGACCTGGGGGCAGTGGTAGTGGGCACACGGTCCAGGGGACGAAGGACCAGGAACACAGGGGAACTGGGAGGGCTGCTGTGCGACAGGGGGCGGACAGGCCAAGGGAACCCACCCTCCACGAGGCCCTCTCGTACATCATGGGAGCATACCACCACTCCCAGGAGACGATGGCTACGGTCCTGGCCAAGTTTCAGGAGACCCAGCGCCTGCAGGAAGAACAGTATTTGGGGTTCAGGCAGGAGCTCAGAACCATCAGCTCCACCCTGGGCACCATCGTAGGGGTGCTGAAGGACATACAAAAGACCATGAGGGACACCCTGGCACTCCAAGGGGCCCCTGACACTAGCATGGACGATGAACTGCCCACCACCTCTTCCGGCGCTAGTGGACAGGACGCCCCGCCACAGGACCACCACACGAGCACCCCACCCCCTGCAGACGGACAACCATCCCGCAAGCGGTCCCTGAGATCCAGGAACAGGACAGAGCAAGATGGCAAGACCCCCACCAGGAAATGAGACCACCCTGATTGTCCTCCCACTGTCCCCCTTTGTTACCCTGTCCAGATTGGAACTGCCCCAGCTCCACTTCCTATGCCCATATGGTCAAAGCACCTGTGAGACGAATAGACTGGACTCTGCCATGGACATTCCTCCACCATCCCACATCACCATTTTACAACCCCCCTCCATTTTTGAGCACTTAAATAAACACCCTTGAAGCACAAAACAATTTGGAGTCAGTCTGTGATTTGGTAAATTTGTATTATCAATGACAGTGTCAAAATGCGTTTTCTATTGTAATGCCAACATACCAATGTCACACATCACAAGTCCATGAAGGATGCAAGCAGATGACACACGTTGGTAACCACACCTGTGAAACCGTAATGGAAAGGTTAACTCATTTACCAAATACTGCTACTAAATGACAGACAGGATAGAGGTAGAAGTGTGAAAGTGAATGTAATAGTGAAAAAAAATGTTCTCACCTGTGTGTCACTGCAAATATTGCTGTATGACTGACTCCCTGTTGTCTATGTCTTCTTCCTCAGCTTCCTCCTCATCACTGTCCACAGGCTCCACAGCTGCCACAACACCGCCATCTGGACCATCCTCCTGCAGAAAAGGCACCTGGCGTCGCAAAGCAAGATTGTGAAGCATCGAGCAGGCGATGATGATCTGGCACACCTTCTTTGGTGAGTAGAATAGGGAACCACCTGTCATATGGAGGCACCTGAACCTGGCCTTCAGGAGGCCGAAGGTGCATTCGATCACCCTCCTAGTCCGCCCATGGGCCTCATTGTAGCGTTCCTCTGCCCTGGTCCTGGGATTCCTCACTGGGGTCAATAGCCATGACAGGTTGGGGTAACCAGAGTCCCCTAATAGCCACACCCAGTGCCTCTGGAGTTGACCCATCACATACGGGATACTGCTATTCCGCAGGATGTAGGCGTCATGCACTGAGCCTGGGAACATAGCATTTATCTGGGAGATGTACTGGTCTGCCAAACATACCATCTGTACATTCATGGAATGATAACTCTTCCGGTTCCTGTACACCTGTTCACTCCTGTGGGGGGGGGGGACCAGAGCTACATGGGTCCCATCAATAGCACCTATGATGTTGGGGATATGTCCCAGGGCATAGAAGTCACCTTTAACTGTAGCCAAATCCTCCACCTGAGGGAAAACGATGTAGCTCCTTACGTGTTTCAGCAGGGTAGACAACACTCTGGACAATATGTTGGAAAACATATGCTGGGACATCCCTGATGCCATGGCCACTGTTGTCTGAAAAGACCCACTTGCAAGGAAATGGAGCACTGATAGCACCTGCACTTGAGGGTGTATTCCGGTGGGATGGCTGATTGGTGACATCAGGTCTGGCTCCAACTGGGTACACAGTTCCTGGATAGTGGCACGGTCAAACCTGTAGGTGATGATTAAATGTCGCTCCTCCATTGTCAACAGGTCCACCAGTGGTCGGTACACCGGAGGATTCCGCCATCTCCTCACATGTCCCAGCTGACGGTGCCTAGGAAGGACAACAGCGACCACAGAGTCAACAAATTCCCAGGTATGTACCCACAGCTACACAGAACACGACACCACATACAAAACTCTTCCTGTATGTGTGTTGAGTGTAGGCCTAGGTATGTGTGACGCAGTAGTAAATGAAGCCATGTGGGCCCTTGAAATGGCGGCTGCCTGACCTCTAAACTGGGACAATGGGATGTGAGGTAACTGCGCTGGCGTTGTACACCGTCGCGGTAGGCGGTCGCAGACCGCGGCGCAATGCTGCATTGGTTAACATTGGACCCTATGGGTCCCAGGAGCCAATGATGAAGTGAGCTGGCGGTGATGAGACGCACCGCTGCGGACGTCAGCGCCGCGGTCGTGACCGCC
The DNA here is from genome assembly GCF_031143425.1 of Pleurodeles waltl. Classification (NCBI taxonomy): domain Eukaryota; kingdom Metazoa; phylum Chordata; class Amphibia; order Caudata; family Salamandridae; genus Pleurodeles; species Pleurodeles waltl. The sequence goes on along the minus strand of NC_090439.1, from coordinate 708,214,486 downwards.
ATTTTCTATCTGTTAAGTCACTCGATACCTGATCTACGACAGGAGAGGACCTACACTGCAAGTGCTGCTGTGACCTCGGTCTGGAAGGGACAATGGCTGCTGCGTCTGGGGAAAGGGCCCCTGCCTTCACTTCTCAGGAGTTGGAGAAGCTCGTGGACGGGGTCCTCCCCCAGTACACGCTACTCTACGGTCCTCCAGACCAACAGGTAAGTACACAGGGAGCACGTTGTATGGGCCATGCCTGGGTGGAGAGGGCTGGATGTCAGTAGGAAGGGGGCAGAGGTAAGGGAACATGAAGGACTGTGAATGCATGTGCCACATGGCAAGGGTAGGGATGGGGGCCACCCACTTCGACGTTGCTGTTGTTAATGACTTCTCTTCTTCCCCTGTACATATCATGTAGGTCAGCACCCACCAGAAGAAGGACATCTGGCGTGCCATCGCCAAGGACGTCTGGACCCTGGGGGTCCACCAGAGACGGGGCACCCACCGCCGGAAAAGATGGGAGGATATTCGCCGCTGGAGCAAGAAGACGGCAGAGGCTCAGCTGGGGATGGCCTCCCAACGTGGGAGGGGTGCCCGTCGAACCATGACCCCCCTGATGTTCCGGATCCTGGCGGTGGCCTACCCTGAGTTGGATGGGCGCTTGAAGGCATCACAGCAGACACAAGGGGGTGAGTACACACTCATTCCGCGGACTTTGCGCGCAGTGGAGGGGTCTGGGTGGGGGAGGAGGGCTGTGGGTTTCCCTAGGCCAGGGCGAGTTCCGTAGGCTAGGCCCCTCCGTAATGCAGGCCATGTGGCACTCCACCCCACCTCTGTAGAGTGCCAAGTACAGGTATACATGCCCCTGTGTCATCTATGTGTGCAGATGACCACCATAGCCATGTACGGCAGATCCCAGGAATTGCATCTGTAGAGGCCAAGAGCACGGCATAGTGCAGGGGGCAGCTGTGTCTGTATTGTCCGCCAACGGTAGCGGTAAGCCATGCACTCAACCTGTTTTTCTTCTGTCGTCCCCCCCCCCTTTTTGTGCTCTCCCTGTTCTTGTGTGCATCAGCATCATCAGGCGGAGGTACAGTGGCACCGGAGCACGAGGGAGCTGCATCCCACATGGCCATGGAGGGCCACACCACAGACTCTGAATACACCAGTGGGACGGAGGACGAGGGGAGCTTCACGTCGGTCACCGGATCACCAAACAGCGACACGGACTCGTCTGCCGATGGGAGCTCCCTTGTGGTGGCGGCACCATCTGTGCCCCCCACTTCTACAGGTACAGCCACCACCCCCCCTACCAGCACCGCCCTCCCAGCAGCCCCTCAGCCTTCGCTCTGTGCCCGCTCACCCAGGAGGGTGGGCATCACCTTCACCCCAGGCACCTCCGCCCCTGCTTCTGTCACCCCTGCTGCCTTCAGTGAGGAGGCCATTGACCTCCTCAGGTCACTCACTGTTGGGCAGTCTACCATTGTGAATGCCATCCAGGGTGTACAAAGGGAGTTGCAACACGGTAATGCATTCCTGGAGGGCATTCATTCTGGTCAGGCTGCCCTTCATCGAACCCTGCAATCTCTGGCCTCAGCACTGATGGCAGCCATTGTCCCTGTGTCTAGCCTCCCCCTCCAACTCCCTCCACCCAGACCCAGTCCCCTGTACCCCAGCCTATCCCAAGCACACCATCAGACAAGCATGCATACACCTCAACACACAAAAGTAGCTCAGGCAAACATAAGCACCTCACAACCCACAGGCACTCAAACAAGCATCACCCACATCAACATCCACTGCCTCCACTGTGTCCCCCTTCTCGTAGTCTCCCTCCTCCCTCCTAGTGTCGTCTACACTCTCACGTGCATGCACTACATCTACAGGCACTAGGACTCGCACCAGAACACCCAGCACCACACCCCGCTCACCTGCACTCACCACCCCCACTACCATTTACACGTCCCCTGTGTCCACTCCCAGTGTGTCTGTGAGGCCCCCTCCCAAAGTACACAAATGCGGGCACCCACACACCCAACATCCATCCACCTCACAACAGCCTCCAGTACCTGCACCTGCACCCAAATCACCTAAATTTACACCTCCTACAACCACCTCCTCTTCCTCCACTCCCAGACCCCCTCCAGCTACCCATCCCAGTCTTCGTCAGCAACTTTTCCTCAGCAACGTTGACCTCTTTGCCACCACCCTCACCCCTCCAATTCATGGGTCCCGTAGTAGCACCTCAGCCAAACAAAGTCCAGTACCAGTGGTGCGTGTTCAAGGTGTGTGAAGTGCACTGGCCACCAGGGCAGCCACTGTGACACTGAGCCAAAGCACTGCCAGTCCACCCCCTGTAAAGCACCTAAAGTTGGAAAGTGGCCGACAGGACAGGGTGAAGCCTCCTGGCGGCAAAACTGCTCACAAGGGTCCCAGGGGGAGTGCAGAGTCAGCTGTGACTCCTCCAAAGGTGGTGAAGGGCCAGAAAAAGTCTGCACAGTCTGGGAAGAGCAGCACGGTGGACAAGGGCGCCATCCTCCCCGGCAGCCGGGACGCCACCTCCAGCACTGTCGTCACTGGTCCGGAGACCACCGCCAGAGTCAGTGCCCAGGAGGGCAGCACAATCGTCACTGGTCCGGAGAGCACCGCCAGCGTCAGTGCCCTGGAGGGCCTCGGCAGCCACAGCGCCGCTGGGCAATGAGGGACCGTCATGCCACACACCAATGCACAGGTCAGAAACTGCAAAGTAAAGCACCGCTGAACAGGTCAGAAACTGCAAAGTCAAGCACCGCTGAACAGGGCACAGACCACCATGGCAAAGCACCGCTGAACAGGGAAAAGACCGCCATGGCGAAGACCGCTGAACAGGGCAAAGCACCGCTGAACAGGTCAGAAACTACAAAGTCAAGCACCGCTGAACAGGGCACAGACCGCCATGGCAAAGCAACGCTGAACAGGGAAAAGACCGCCAAATCAAGCATCGTTAGCCCATGTGCAGATGGGACAGTGACGGAACAGGAACTGTCACGGGGAGCCTGATGCAGTCTGGGCACCAGTGCCCCTCCAGAACCAGTGGAGACTGTTATCCACTTGAGAGACTGTGGCTTTGCACTCCTCAGGATGGAACAGTGGGCAACCCACCCACTGTAGAGACTTGAGAGACTGTGGCTTTGCACTCCCCAGGATAATGCAGTGGGCAAGCCATCCACTGTAGAGACTTGAGAGACTGTGGCTTTGCACTCCCCAGGATGGTACAGTGGGCAAGCCACCCACTGTAGAGACTTGAGAGACTGTGGCTTTGCACTCCCCAGGATAATGCAGTGGGCAAGCCACCCACTGTAGAGACTTGAGAGACTGTGGCTTTGCACTTCCCAGGATGGCACAGTGGGCAAGCCACCCACTGTAGAGACTTGAGAGAGACTGTGGCTTTGCACTCCCCAGGATGGTACAGTGGGCAAGCCACCCACTGTAGAGACTTGAGAGAGACTGTGGCTTTGCACTCCCCAGGATGGTACAGTGGGCAAGCCACCCACTGAAGAGACTTGAGAGACTGTGGCTTTGCACTCCCCAGGATGGTACAGTGGGCAACCCACCCACTGTAGAGACTTGAGAGACTGTGGCTTTGCACTCCCCAGGATGGTACAGTGGGCAACCCACCCACTGTAGAGACTTGAGAGACTGTGGCTTTGCACTCCCCAGGATACATCAATGGGCATGGAGCCCCGTCGTGGATCTGGCGTGGTGCTGTCATCCGGCTGAGGTGCCCCCCCTTCCCTTCCCCCTGAGGTGCCTGTTGTATTTCTATATGATGCCCCTGCAGTGTTCTCTTCGTTTGTGGACTGGTATCTAGTGTGGGCCTCGCCCATGCATTTTGGGCCCAGTGGTGCACGGACATTGATATGTGCATACCTGCACTACTAATCGTAATGTATCAATTCTGGAATGTGTATTATTATCTGTATATATTAGCTTACTGTATTTTGATACATTACAAAGTTTGAACTGATTTCCTTTTGTCTTTGCATTCTTCCAGTGGGGTTGGGGGTTGTTACTGTGCTGTTTGGACATGCATTGGTGTGTGTGTTGTAGTGGGTGAGGGTGGGGGTGGGGGTGTTGCGTGTGTGTCCCCCTGACTTTTGCCTCCTCCGTCCCCTATGTCATAGGTGCAGTACTCACCGTTGTCTTCGGCACCTACGTAGATGGTGATCGTAGAGGAGCAGAAAGACAAGCGCAGGGAGTATTTGTAATTCGGGCTCCATGGTGGCCTCCTTCCTCGTGGAGTGTGTTCAGGTGAGCGTTGCAAAAGCTGTTTCCGCCGTGTTTTTATCCACTGTGAATCCACCCCAGAAAAGGTGGCGGATTGGCGGGTTGTGATACTGTGGGCGGTACTTTGTCTCCTGCCTGCCTGTTGGCGGTGCCCGCTGCGCTGCTTGTCTGTACCGCCGTGGCGGTCGGAGTGTTAAAGTGGCTGTCTATGTTGGCGGTTTCCGCCACGGTCATAATTCCCTTTTTTTTTCCGCCGGCCTGTTTGCGGTATTACCGCAGCTTTAACACCGTCCGCCAGGGTTGTAATGACCACCTTAGTCTCTTTTCTGAAGATTTTCTTCAGCGGGGCGAACCTGCCAGTCCAATCCGACCTCCTGGATACGCATCGCGGAAGCCCTCGGTGGAGATTTTTACCTTCGGACGTAGTCGTTTTTTCCAGGTGAAAATCCTTCGACCGGGGCAAACCTGGATCTTGATCCGACATCCCTGGAGCCCTCCACGGATAGGCTGGCTGGGAGGTCCCAGTCAACTTTTTACCTTCGGACTTTGGGGGTTATTCTAACTTTGGAGGAGGTGTTAATCCGTCCCAAAAGTGACGGAAAAGTGACGGATTTACCACCAGCCGTATTACGAGTCCATTATATCCTGCAAATCAGGCCGGGTCGTGGTTGAGGCAAGCCGGCTAGAGTTGCCGCGGCGGGTCGGTCCCTCTGTGGAGCTTTTATTTCAAGAGTTCTCAAAACTTCTCCAAACTTCTGGTGCTTCTCCCAGATGTTCTTTTAAGGTTCTTTTGGGGTCCACAAGCTCTGAGATGATCCTTGGGGGTGTGGACTACAACTCCTAGAATGCACCTGGCGCAAACTATTTTTGGCCACTGGGCAGTGGTCAGCTGGTCGGTTTCTTCAGGAGTTGGTGCAGGGCACTCTGGTTAGCAATTTTTCACCTGTAGCAAACAGGGAGTCTCTCCTTGAACCAGTTGAAGCCAGGCAAAGTCCTTCTTGTGGTGAAGCCCAAGTGTGCAGCTGGTGCAGCCCTTCTGGTGCAGGCCAGGGGTCCAGCAGGGCAGTCCTTCTTCTTCTGTAGTTCTTCCTGGTAGGGATGTGGTAGGGAACTGAGGTGTGGGTGCAGGTCTGCCAGTTTTATCCTTGCTCCTGGGTGAAAAACAGGGGGGTCCTAATTCTCCAATCAGGTGCAGGGTCCTTTCCCCTGTGATGACCACATCCTTGGAAGTGTGGCAAAAATCAATCCCAGGAGGCAACATTCTTCAAAAATCCATCATGGCTGAATCTGATTTTTGGAGGTCACATCTGGCTGAGCCTACCCACTGGTGTGGCTAAAAATCATGAACACACTCCTCTCCTAATCTAATCAAGCGGGCATCTAGTTGTCTGGGGTTGCAGGATGTGGGGGTGTTGCTGGGTTGCTCCAAATGTCCTTCTCTGCCTTTGAAGACCAGTTTGGCAGCCCTCCCCCTTCCTGCCTCACCATCTCCTGAGGGGAAATTCCTTCCCACAGGCACATCTCTTTGTGTGAAGCCAGGCCACTTCACACCTCATCAAGGCAGCCTGGCCAGGCTGGCAGAAGCTGGCCAATCAGGGCACAGCAGCAAAAACAATGCAGGGCTGAAATTGGTAACTTCTCAGGTAAAGTTTAAAACTCTTTACCTGAACAAGTTATATTAAATCCAACAACTGGAAGTTGTGGGATTTACTATAACAATTAATTTGATACCAAACTCTTGGTATCCATTACTTAAGGGGACTTTAAAAATTAAAATAAAGTCTCCCCATTCTAGTCTATGAAGGCCATTCACTACAATGAGGGAAAAATGAATTTGGCTGTCTTTACCTCACCAGGGCTTATAAAACTACTTTTATAAGGTCCCTGCTTATAGTTACATGGCACCCAGCCCTAGGGGCACATAGGGTACACCTTAAGGGTGACTTATATGTAAAAATAAGGTAGTTTAAGACTTTGGAACTACTTTTAATTCCAAAGTCGAATTTGCATATCATTTTAATTTAAAAGCAGCCAGCAAAGCAGGCCTGCCTTTAAAATGACACTGGGCACCTCAGCAGTGCATGTATGGGTGCACTACCTATGCTGTGGTCCCTAAATCTACATGCCCTACCATATACTAGGGACTTATAGGTAGGTTGACTCAGCCAATTATAATTAGCCTAATTTGCATATTGATTTTACACAGAGCACAGGCCCTGGGACTGGTTAGCAGTACCCAGGGCACCATCAGAGTCAGGAAAACACCAGCAAAAAGTGGAAAATGGGGGTAAAAAGTTAGGGGGCCTCTGCAATCAGCTCTGTTTTCTCACACTTGAACTATGCCATCCCTCACTGTCAGAGGTCTTTGACTAACCTCTCTTTAAGCATTCCCATTATCACTTCACAATATCAAGCTGTTCATGCAGTTCTTGTAGCAGGATGTCTGGATTTGTTCTCTAACAGCAGCAACTGTTTTTCCAGATATTTGCAGACAGTAACACTTCAGGCATATAGTATACAGGGGTGCTGATGATCTAATAGGAGTAAGAGTGCAAAGCATGAAAATTACAGGAGGCCTACACCTGGTCAACCTATTCAGGGCTTCTCTGGCTTTCGGTCACTTTGAAGTGGCAGATACAAGGCATTCACCAAAAAAAGTTCCTTTGTCTCCCACAAGGTCCCTGGAACCACTTTCTTTTCTGATGGCAGAAAGGCAAGCTTCACCATCTGAAATTACCTTTTGCCCGTCTCTCCATCATACGGCTGCCAGCATCTCAGATGAGGCTTCGGATAGTCCTTTCTACTGCCTGGGTCCACCATGTTAGACTTTGTGAACACAGGCAGTAAAATGTAGAAATGGTCTCAACTCAAAAACTTTAAAGCATCAGGGTCATCTCTTTTTGATTTATAGAAACAAATCCAGGTTTCATTGTTTTCTACTGTGAAACAAAAAGGCATGTGGGCCACTGCCAGATGTCAGTCAAGCAGAGAGGCATTACGTTATTGACAAGTGAACTTGTGATACTAGGATGAGATTCTGTGGTGCAGCTGGAAGTGAGGCCTCTACCACCCTGGTGACGCACTTGTCAGGTTCTAAATGAGCCACACAGTGTTTGTTATGGGGATGGTGATTCATTCTCAGAATGCATTAGAGATTAACGTACTTTGCAAAATTCAAAATTTAGCTCTTCTGTATGAAATAGGTAAGAACATAGGAGGGAGAGAAAAGCAATAAAAAAAGGGGCCATCCTCATCTTCCCGTTAGTATAACAATCCTTTACACAAGACAGTGGAGTCTTGCAGCTAACAAACTCTAAATGTTTTAAGTGTTTCCAAATCACTGGTCTCAATGTAGACCGATGCGGAAAGGGATCTATACCCAGGTAAAACAATGTGACCCAGGTAAAACAATGTGACCCTTACATCACATGGATATATTAGTAGGATCCTCACCCAGTAGTACCACCAGTGGCATGCTTATTTATTGGGTCCTCACCCACTGCAACTAGTGTGAGTGGGTGGTTCCAACGCAGTTTGTAAAACCTAAATGCAAGTTAAAAAAGCCTTCAGGATCCCACTTTTGCTTATTAATAAGAGCCTTTAGCTGGGATAAAAACAGTGTGCTGCATAAAGGGTGCAATGACCCCTAACATCTATAATTCAATAGGGTCGACATGCTTCAACCTAACCCAAGTGCCACTCAGGGTCAGCAGGCTTTCTTCAGGACCAACTACATTAGTAGAAATTCTACAGATTATATTATGTACCAGTTCCTAATGCTGGTCAACACAGTGTGATAAACAGGAAGCATGAAAGTAATGATCTCTGAAACAGAAAAAACACAAAAACTTATTGTTAAGGGGTAATTACTGCCCCTGTTTATGTAGTTGTCTCATGCTTATGCACACTGCAGTTCTCGTGTGCAAAAAAAGCATACAGTCACATGAGTTTCCCCAGACGATAGACTCAACATATAAGTGCACATAAACACACACGAAAAAATAACACACATGAAAAAATAATAAATAGCCAATAGTGTTAAGCATGCACCTGCTACTCTAAATCAAACCATACATCATGTCCAGGACACCTATATAACTCTTAAGAATTCAGGCTCCATGAGGCAGTAAGGGTGAGGCAATCCCTGTATGCACACTCTATAGAGGTAGAAAATATAATGCTTGTCTGATTGCTCCAAGAGGAAGGAACTTGAATGTAATGGTAGCCCTTACAATTAATACACCAAGGGATATTGTCCTCCTAATAACCTATTTGGCTCTCCGTTCTCCTCTGAGGCTTTCCTGCCCTGAGTCAGGCTGTCCTTTAAGCTGCGTAAGGAAGAGAGGCTTGAGTCATGAGATCGAGGGCACATGATCCCAGAATAAAAGGAAAAAAATAATATGTACAAATCCTTTGAAAACATACTGAAGGAATGTACACTGTTTACTAAGAAGTAAGCTTGAATCAGTATAACTAGTGGAAAATATCATTTTTAAAAGGAGATTTGGGTGCACCGATTGAAGAAGTCTCATCAAGTACTTGTACTATTGCAAGGTCAAGAGTGGTTACTGAAAACTTCATCAGGCACTCCCTGATGAAGTGTTCATAGTGAAAAAGGGGTCAAAGCAAATAACTCAAATTGTTACTAAATTTTGATTGACTCAAATCACCACACATCAAAAAATCAATCAATCAATCATAGCATTTGTCAAGCGCAGCACTATCACCCCTAAGGGTATCTGGGCCCTGAGGGTGCTGTGTCTCAGTTGAAAAGTCACATCTTGAGTCTCCTTCTGAAGTCCGCCAGGGAGGGAGCTCTTTGGAGGTGGAGGGGTGGGCTGTTCCATGACTTGGCTGGTGTGTAGGAGAAGGAGCGGGCTTCGTTGTGAGTATGATGTATGCAGGGGGTGCGAGGTTTGGCGCGGTGGAATGTAGTTATCTTGCTGGGATACAGAAGTTCAGTCCATAGTTGATGGTTGGTGGGACAGCTATAGGTTGGGGGGAGTCTTGTATGCAAGTGTGAGGATTTTGAATTTGCATCACTTCTGGAAGGGGAGCCAGTGAAGGTTCTGGATGTGTGGGGTGATGCACTTGGGGAGGTTGAGGATGAGTTTGGCTGTGGTGTTCTGTAGAGTCTGGGGTCTTTTAAGTACCTGGAAGGACACTCTGGCATGAAGAGTGTTGCCATAGTAGAGGTGGCTGGTGACCAGTGCATGTGTGACTGTCTTTCTGGTATTGGTAGGGATCCATTTAAAGATTCAACGGAGCATACAGAGGATGTAGAAGCAGGAGGAGGTGAATGAGTTTACTTGCTGATTCATGTATAGTTGGCAGTCAAGGATGACACTGAGGTTTCATGCGTGGTCTGATAGAGAGGGCATTGGTTTGAGTTCTGCTGGCCACCAATTATGGACCCATAAGGAGGTGTTCTCCCTGAAGATCAGGACTTCCCTTTTGTTGGTGTTTAGTTTGAGACAGCTATTTTTCGTCCATGCTGCGATATTGGTCACGGTATTGCAGAAGTCTGCTTTGGTGTTTTGTGGGTTTTTGGTGAGTGAGAGGATTAGTTGAGTGTTGTCGTCCTAGGGGACTATATTGAGTCTGTAGGATCCAACGATGTCTATGAGGGGGGTCATGTAGATGTTAAACAAGGATGGGGCTGAAGAAGGATCCTAGGGGTATGCTGCAGGTGATGTTCTTGGGTGTAGAAGTGAAGGGAGTAAGGCAGATGCTCTGCGTGCGGCCTGAGAGGAAAAAGGGCGACCCACTTACGGGCGTCTTGTTGAATGTCTATGTTATGGAGTCTGTTGACGAAAGTGCGGCAGGAGACAGTATCAAATGCTGCTGAGAGGTCCAGAAGGATTAGAGCTGCTGACTCTCCTCAGTTGAGCAAGGTCCTGATCTCATCCGTGGCGGCGATCAACACAGTCTCCTTGCTGTGGTTGACACAGAATCCTGATTGTGAGGTGTTGAGAAGGTGGTTTCGTTCAAGGTGGTCAGTAAGTGGTTGGTTGATGGCTTTCTCAAGAACTTTGGCTGGGAAGGGGAGCAGGGAGATTGATCTGTAGGTTTTGAGATCGCTGGGGTTGGTGAAGGTTCTTTTTAGGAGTGGTCTGACCTCTGCATGCTTCCATTCATCCTGGAAGGTTGCTGTGGAGATGGAGTTATTGAGGATGCGGGTTAGCTCAGTGCTAATAGTGTTGGCCTCGAGGTTGAAAAGCCAACAGAGGCAGGGATCAGTGTGTACCCCAGGGTGGATGGATGACATGATGGCTGCGGTGGGCTGTGTGGTAATCGGGGACTAGAAGAATATCATGTGGTTGGAGTTCGCTGCTTGAGTGATGTTGTCTAGACTGGAGGTGGAGGGTTGGGAGTCGAAATTGTTGTATATGGTGGTGATCTTGCTGTGGAAGTAGTCTGAGAGGGTGTTGCAGAGTTCCTGGGATGGGTGGATGGTGGTCTCTGAGGCAATTGGGTTAGAGAATTCTTTGATGATTCTGAAGAGTCCTTTCATGTGGTTGGCTACGGTGTTGATTGGGGCAGTGATTGCTGCTCTTTTTGCTGCCTTGATGTGGTGGTGGTAGTTGCTGAGGGCTGCCTTGTAGGAGGCTCTGTCGTAGGGGTCCATGGTCACAGACCATTGTTTCTCAAGTTTGAGGCAGTCGCATTTAGAGTTTCTGAGCTTTGAAGTGTACCATCTCGCTGGCTTGGAGGTGTTGTTGATTTTAGTTGGTTTCAGCGGAGTGACTGTCTGTGAATTTGGTGATACAGATGGTGAAGTTTTGGACAGTCTGGTTAAGGTCGACGTCTGCAGTGGGTTCAGGTTGTGCAGTGCCTAGGGCCCGTGCCCATAGGGTCTCGGTTACTTTGCCCCAGCTTCGGTGGGGGGTGTTAAGGTGCTTGGAGGTAGTGTGCTGGAAATTGGAGCTGGTAAAGTGGACGATGACGTGTTCAGCAAAAACAAGAAAAGTACACTGTTCCAGCTAGGGAGAAAGACAGCAACTACGGGAGGGTCCTATTTTAGGAGCAGAAACCTCACACACCCAAATAGGTGTCATGCTTCATCATCGGAGTTGCTCCTCGTCAGACTGGCGCTGCAATGTCTGACGGGCACCACCCCAGATGGGGGGGCTCTTTGCCGGAGTTCTTGTCTGAGATGATGCCAAGACCCTAAGTGTGTGCATAAAGTAAGGAGATCAAGAAAAAGAAATCTAAAATTGACTCACTGAACCTCAAAGAAGAATCTATTTAATAAGAATGTATAGGTCAGAGGTCAAGGTTAAAACTAATCAGAAGAGTGAAACAGAGTTAATGGTCAATCACTCTAGGCCAGGGGTGGGGAATTTCCACGCCATCCCCCATAAAGGTCAACATGTTTTGCGTCTGCCAGAGGCCCAAACGGGTCCAGTGACGCTTCTTCAAGACCAAAAATAGACTAGATGTATCTCCTATTTGTGTAAAGTACAAAGAAACTTATGCCTGAAATTGTCAGGACAAACTGTATCCAGTCACTCACACTAATATGGGATTGCTAATCCTGTCTGTCACCCTCTGAAATTAGATAAACATAATTGAGCAATGGTATGTAATATTGACATAAATACCCATAATGACACATTCTTCAACATGGGAGAGGGAAATAGTAGTGTCAAACAAAGTGGTCAGGCTCAGTGAGAGTGTCAAACAAGTGACCCCAGAAACAAAGGTGTAAAGACATCAAAAAAAGGGCTTACCGTCCCCATTAAGGAGCGTGCTACATGGGACAGAGCGGACCAATGGTCAGGTATATACCTCCTCTGGAGTGGGAGAGTAATGGTATATAAAATAGTTAATGTAACAAATGAGGCTGTGCTTATATTGAGCGAAGAGAGTTTGTAAAATACTCAGAAAGGCACGATACTACAACACTATTTACATGAAGCAAGAAGACATCCAAAACAAAACAAAATACATCAAAGCAGAATCAACTAATTGGTAGTGCAACGAAAATTATTGGTATTCAGATCGTCATTATAAAAAATGCAGTGTTTTTAATATAATTCATCCATTAATGGAGGCCATTGAATTGTAAAAGTCAGTATACAGAAAAATGAAATCTGAGAGAAATCAGATATTATCTCTCACCGTGACATGTCATAAAAAAGAAACAGATCGCCATAGTGGGTGCCAAAGTAAACCATAGCGAGCCGTACTAGACCCTGCTGCGGTCTAAAGCGCAAAGTACACAAAATGGGATCCTCGTAATGAGGGTCCAATTAGTGTCTTCAAAGTAATGCTGTTAATATTGAAGTGCCCACGGAGCCCCGTAAGGTCCCGGACAGATGCTTCATCCGAAGCACCTAGCGATTAAAGAAATCAGCATAGGGAAGAATAACAGTAACTTACTGATTTAGGATCCTCCTGCCGGCGGGTAACCTACCCGGGTCCACGTCTCCCGAATGAATGGAGGAGCACGGAGGGACCCGGTTGAAGAGTAGTCTGATGCGGAAGTCACCGCCATTCCAAACCGGAACTACTCTGGTTACGACCTCTGATCAGGGAGGTCATGGAAAGAGAAAAAGGACTTCCAAATTGCGGGCCCAACACATTAAACACCAAAAAAGGACTAGTACTAGTGGAAGAACTTCGGAAAATTAATTTAAGTAGAGCGACTCCAATATAAGTGTCTATCATTTTAAACTACAACGAGCTATCGAAATGTAAGGCATCTGGAACTCAGTATAAAAGACATACTAAAAGTGCCACAAGAGTATTGGGTATGGCATAGCTTTTATGAAACAAAAGATGGTCAATCTTATACTCTGATATGAAAAAGAAAGCACAAGAGACTAATGGTCAAGGTAAGTTCTATCGGACTAAAGTTGACCAAGGTATATCATCGTTGAGTCCAGTTAAATGAGTGCGGAGTTTATACACCCACCGTTGTTCTAATTCAAAAAGGGCACTAGTATTGTTGGATGTGTTAGTCTGGAGTACGACCCACCACATGTCGTCTGGGCTATGTTTTGCCTCAAAGAAGTGAATAATTAGTTTAGTAGTGGCCCTCCCGCATCTAATGTTGCTGCGATGCTCATTGATACGGAGTTTGACCGTACGTGTGGTCATACCCACGTATTGTAACCCACATGGGCAAGTGATCAAATATACGCAGTTGCGTGTATTACAATTAGTGTGTTTCAAAAGATGCCAAGTGCCTATTGGTTCCAAAGTAAGGTACTTTAATCGTTTAGTCAGACTGCATACGTTGCAATTACCGCATGGAAAGTGCCCAACTACTGGAGGAGAATCCCACAGAAGTGTCTGTCTCTGAAGTCGAGGGGTAAGGGGTGGTCTAGTGTGGACAAGTATGTCTTTGATGTTAGAAGTACGTTTGAATGCGAAACGAGGTCTGGGAAACTGCAAACCTCCACTACATAGAATAGACCACCTCTTGTTAACCACTTTCTTGATGGAATTGGATAAGGGGGTAAAAGTGGACACACAAGTAAGTGTAGTGTCCGGGACGCGTGGAGAGTGAATCAGTAGAGAATCTCTGTTACAAAATTTGGCCCGCTTGAAGGCTGTCTTGACTACCTGAGTGGGATAATGGCGGTTGTCAAGCTTATCAGACAGGTCTCTGGCCTGTGAGACAAACGTCTGTAGATTGCTGCAATTGCGTTGCAACCGAAGGAACTGACCGTATAATAAGTTGTCTCTTAATGCTTTGGGATGATGACTATCATATAATAAGAGGCTATTACGGTCAGTGGTTTTACGATAAGTGCTGGTATGTAGCTTGCCATCCACTATTGTGATCAGAACGTCCAGAAAAGGTATCTCGTGACAGAAACCGAGGATGTAAAATTCAGAAAGGGGTCCAATGTGTTGACCCAAGATGTAAATAGATCGACCTCTTCTAAGGTCCCTTGCCAGACTATCAAAATGTCATCGATATATCTACGCCATAATTTGATATTGTCAAAAAATGGATTGCTGTCTGGTAATATATATCGTGACTCAAAATCAAACATATAGAGGCACGCGAGACTCGGGGCAAAAGTACTACCCATAGAAGTCCCGTGGATCTGGTGAAACAGGAGATCCTCAAATTGAAAGAAATTCTCTTTCATAGCCAGAGACGCACAGTGCATAATGAAATGTGCCGGAGTCGTAAGAGGGTGATCACTGAAGGAGAGGGCTGTTTCAACAACCCGCAATGTGGCATCTTGAGGAATATTCGTATATAGAGCCTCAACGTCCATAGTAATTAAAGCATGAACATGAACAGTGGAGTTGATGGTCTCAATCAGGTTGAGAACATCCTTAGTGTCTTGCAAGTAGGTAGAGGATGACTTTACAATTGGTTGCAAAAAATGATCGCAAAAAGTAGAGAGTGGTTCAAGGACAGAACCGATACCGGAGACAATGGGCCGGCCAGGAGGAGGTTACTTGCCTTTATGAATTTTGGGGAGAAAATAGAAATACGGGATACGTGGATTTAAAATATCCAGGAACTCAGCTTCTCTGCGCAAGATCCATGTATTGCCGAGGGCTTCCTCTATCATTCCACGTATTTCAGTTTGAAGTCTCTCAGTGGGATCGTTAGTGATCTGAATATAGTGAGAAGAATCCCCAAGAAGTCTAAGGCACTCCTGTCGATAGTCAGTGGAGTTCATTACGACTATGGCTCCCCCTTTGTCTGCAGGTTTTATGACAATGCTCATGTCGGATGCCAGAGTCTTAAGAGCGTATTTTTCAGTGTTAGAAGTATTGACAAACTTCTGTTTAGGTTGTAGAGAAGTAATGTCACTAAGTACAGCTTTTTCAAAAGCGAGTACTTCACAAGGGATGGCTGAAGTAGGGGGCGTGAATTTAGAAGGTCTCTTGAGGCCGGAGTCCTGAGGCTCCTCAGTGTCAGGTCTCCCTTCAAAGAAACACTGTAATCTGATTTTTCTGAAAAACTGAGACATTTCACAGTGAAGACGGAAGGGGTCTTCGTTAGGGGTGGGTACAAAGCCTAACCCTCTATTCAAAACCCGAGTCTCCATTGAGGAAAGTAGTCTGGAAGAAAGGTTGACCACTAAGTCCGACTGGTGGTTCTTCCTGGGCCCAATGGACCCTTCTGCCTCTTCCTCTCCTTCTGCCTCTTCCTCTGCCCCGGCTTCGGCCTAAAAAACGACTTCTCCGCCGAGACTCACTCTGTCTCCTCGGATGAATCTTCTTCCTCAGTGAAGAAACCCCGGAAATACAGCAATAGCTCTTCTTCCGACGGATGGAATACGGATGATGATGGAGCACATCCTTTCTATCATTACCCCCAATACCCTCCAGGACAACCAATGGGGTGGCAACAACCCTTCCCCTTCTATCAACCTCGCCCAATGCTTCCTTATCTGCCTTCGACCGAGGCCGGGGCAGAGGAAGAGGCAGAAGGAGAGGAAGAGGCAGAAGGGTCCATTGGGCCCAGGAAGAACCACAAATGGTGACCCGCAGCCAAGGGAAGAATCCACCCAGTCGGACTTAGTGGTCAACCTTTCTTCCAGACTACTTTCCTCAATGGTTGTTGGTAGTCTGCTGTGTGGGTTCAGTGCAGGCATTAGTGTGCACAGGTGGGCCCATGTTGCAGGAGATGGTCAGTGGAGGACCAGCAGTCCTGACGCTGGGGTGTGGTCCAAGCGTGCCTTTGTCCTCCATTATATGTCCTGGGAGGTGGAAGGGGTCGGGATGGGAGGCGGAAGGTAGGGAGCAGAAGTGGAGCGCAGGAGGCATCAGGGTCAGGAATGCAGGTGGAGCTGTAAGCGACAGGCAGGAGGACTGTGGAGACGCTGGGGAGCTGTGACTGGCCCAGTGGGTCAGGATTTTCTCACAGAGACCATGCTGTTGCCTCCATTATATGTCTTGGGAGGTGGGAGGGGCTGGGGCGGAAGGTGTGAAAGCGGGAGGGCAGGAGCGGCAGTGACATGATAGAGGCTTCGACAAGGGTATCAGCAAATGCAATCAGGCTCAGGAATGTGGGCAGAGCTGTCGCAATCAGGCTCATGAATGCAGGCAGAGCTGTCAGCAGCATATGCAGATGCTATGCTCTTCAGAGGATCTGTATTTTGCCCTTGATTTAATGGAACAAGCAAAAACTTTATTTATCATCCAGGACGTCATTATGGTAAAACCCTTACAGTCAAACTGAGAACAGTAGCCTAAAGGGATAAATCTAGCTTTTTAATCAGTTAGTGAACAATAACAAGATTTTGACTCTATTTAAAATGTTATTTACAAAGAACCATTTGCCTACAGATAAAACGGCAAAATACAGGCTACGCAAACAGTGTCCTTACTGGGACAGAAATGGTATTACAGGCTTACACTCCTGTCAGAAGTAATCCCCCATGGTAGTTTAGGCTCAGGACACACAACAATCATGCATGCTTGCTGAGGCCTAGGACCTTCATCATGGTTCTGTGACCCAGAGCCTAGATGTGTGGTCTGGAGGGGCACCCAAAGTGTGCACTGCAGTTGGCATAGGATTAGTATCCATGTGCTGGGTCATATACATTAAGCAGTGGCAGCAGCGTACAATTTTTCTAACTGATATTAGAACATTCGAACGTTGGCAGCTCCATTGAAAACAATGGAGTGCTGCCTGCTTTTACTGGCCCGTATAAGCCCGCAGAGCTAACATTCCAATGTTCGCTTTGTTCACAGCAACAGCTGTGAACAAAGCCTCACGGAGCCCGAGGGGATTTTAATCCCCTCGGGCTCCGTGAGCAATTTGTTTTTTTTAATAGAACATTCTGCCCTGAGTGGCAGAATGTTCTAATAGCCTTAGAACCCGCTGTAGCGGGCTCTACCGGCTATTAAAGGCCCTTTCCCTTGTTAAAAATGCTCTTGCCTTCGGCTCAGGCATTTAACGCGTGAGCGGGCCTTTAATAGCCGGTAGAGCCCGCTACGGCGGGTTCTAAGGCTATAGTACTTACCAGACCATTTTTCTGTTCAGGGATATGTGCAATGCCTATAGGTTCCACATGTGTAAAGTTCCCTTTGAATGTAATGCCTGACCCTGTCTGACATCCCTGTATGTTGTTTGTGTGTTGTACGATAGGCAACTGTTAGGAGAACCCCATATTGTTTATGTTTGACTGCAAAGACCAGCGGGGTCCATTTTTGAAACCCCTCGTAAAACATAGCAGAAAATAGAGGCAGTGACTATGTATTGATTGCATTTATGAGCTAGAGGGTGGAGCCTCAGATAATTAAGCATGGGAGGACGGAGACAGGGCTGCCTAAGTTATTCCATTGCAACCAGTTAACAAAGGCCTTATAATTATCTCTTTCTTAGCACTTCCATATGGGTTGATATTGGGTAAGTGGAGGTGAATTGTGTATGGATTTTAGCTAATGTTAGTCTGTTTTTGTCATCAGCAGACCAGGATGAAAGGGAGGGTGTGAACAATCTCACAATAGAAGAGGCAGAAAGGGAAAGGTCATATCATGAGAAATAAGTTTAACAGGCGATAATATATTCACTGATAAGAACGGGGAAGTTTTCAAGCGCACAATGGCATGAAGGCAATATGTTATATGTAAAATGCTTGTAAGTTATGTTACATGTGGGGCAGGACATTTAGGCATGGGGAGTTGGGTGATGAAACTGGTGTAGTGAGATTTTAGTTTTATAAGGCGGAAGGCCAGAAATAATGTAAAGCGCACCTGTTTCAATATAGTACCCTTTTTCACACCCAAAACTGTCAGTAGTCTGTGCTGTGCTTCTCTCACCCAATTGCCTGTCCTGCAAAATGTAACACGGGAAAAGACATCAATGTTTCTGAACATTTACGTTTGTTACACAAGACGTACAGCGTAACTCATTTCATAACACAGGGCACTATATATGAATAGAAAGTACAATGGCGCATGCTGGTTACATAACGTGAAGATCAGCGTGTAAAAACTCGTTAAAACGGGGCAATCTTTTCTGACTGAAATGTCATCGCTCATAGAGGTCAAGTCACTCAGGGGGAGTCGGAAGATGAGGCACAAAACTCTCACGTGCAAAGGCTGCTGACCATTGACCACACAATGAGGGAGGCAGCAGGAGAGCCAATGAGGAAATCCACGGAACTCAGCTGCCGGATGCACGCAGCCACACGCGCAACACCGGAAGACGCTGATGCAGCCTTGAGTGGGTAGAGAAGGGAAACACTGATTAAGTGTGATGCAAATGTCGTAACCCGCACCGCAGTAGCCAGCATCTGACACCAGAATACGAGAAATGGAGCTGTGTCATACACAGCTAGTGAGCAAATTAGTCATACAATATCCCTTTACCTTATTCCCAAAGATAATAAACGGGTCAAACACATTAGCAGAAGAATCTGCAGAAATGGCTCTATAGCAAGCTGTGCGATATGAAACTCAAAGCTCAGCATCCTGTGGAACGAGTTTGGAAACCATAGTTCAAGCTTGAAAACAAGAACTCCTCACTGGAACACTTCTTTCCTAAAAATGTACATGCAAACCAGCAAAAAGGTAATACCTTATGCAGCTTAGTAAAGAAGCTCCTGGCCTAGCCAGTGAGCTATTAGAATTATGACCGATGTTAACGCCCCAAAGACAAACAAATAAATAGCCATGTTTTCCAATATTTGTGCAACACCGGCCAGATTTTTCACAATACAATTTCAAACATTTGAAATATGAGAGAAGTAGAAGTTAATGGTCTCTCGGGTTGGGTGCTACTAGGTGCATTCAATCATTTGTTGCATGGTTTCCTCATTCCCTATATTCTGAATAAATCCCCTGGACGTTTGGGGCTGCAAGTTGGTTTTGGTTCATCCATTTGGCTGACCATTGTTAGCACGTCTGACCTTAATAAGTAAACTTACAAGGGGACGCGAATAGGTCGATGAACCTTTTGACTCGCAATTAAGATGTTCCCACCATAACTCCAGTACATGCAGATCAATAATCAATAATTAATCAATAACATCAATGATCAATGATAATAGCATCGGTAATCAATGGAGTCAGTAATTGTCACATATCATGACTTTTCAGTCATGAATAACCACACCTTCAGTAAAAGTTAGAGTATTTATTTCCCTATATTATCAACGCTAATATCATGTAAAATAATCTCAGTTCAAATTATACTCCTACAGAAACATCACTGGCTGTCTAAAGCAGCAAAAGAAGCGTAATCTAGTCAAAGCTTGAGCCACTTCACATTCTAAAGTTACAGTGCAATTTAATTACCAAGAACTCTCGGACGAAAGCTATCACATACATTTTATTCAGCAAAGAAAAGACATCAAAAGTTACTCAATATAGTGAACTTCATTAGTGAGGAGTCCTTATCTAACACCAGATTAGCATCAGCATTTTGGGCTTCATTTTAGTAAACACACATTTGAAAAACATCTAACTATGGCTCTATCAAAATAGCGTGGTTGGTACCTAGAAAGAAAAAGCAAGTAGTCTTAAGAAACACATCAGTAATAATATAGCTCTCCTCAAATGGGTCGGCAAGCTAAGATAGTCTTCGTCATCAGGACATCAGTTCAGTCAGCAAGGCATCAGGATTCAGCATCAAAGGTCAAAAAACGCAAAGTCTTTAAGCATTAAAGTTAAGCATGTCTCTTGTCAGTGCTCTCAAGAAAGTAATGACCTCTCGGCCAAAAAGAAAATGGGTAAATGGGCTGTCTTCCATCAGTGCAGTCCGGCTAAGTTAGATTTCCTAAAACTACTTCCCAAGTCCCTATTGATCAAGGGATCGCATGTTCACACTTTGTCCAATAAAACTAAAACATCAAATCTATACTTTCCACTAGTATTCTGTTCACATGTCGCTGATTGGCTCCTCTTGTAATGTCCTCATCATCTGGCTTGTCAGATAACAATATTGTTGCAGCTTATACTCCATTCAGTGTCTCCATTGTTCTTCTCCTGAGAAAGTCAGTCTTACACATAGTACACTCATAATGTTACATTTAGCAAGAACAACGCCTTCTAGCAATCGGTTCTCATGAGAAAAACCTTTAGCTACCAGCCCATTTGATCAGCACAGCGGAAAACTACAATTTAATTCTCTAAGCAAACATTTTATTAATCGGTTTAGAAATACAGCTTGACATGAGGCCATGCAACTAGGCCAAGACCTCTGCTAAATTAAGGCCTACAATTAATAAAGCTAATACATAATACATAACCCTTCACATGATGTACTACTACACTAATCAAACAAAAACTCTATATTTCATATTAATAAGCTACTAATAAGTATACTTTGTAAATATTGGCGGCCACTCACGTGGACACATTTTCAGATGCGTGCATTATTTTTCTCTATATCATTACATTTTCTACGCAAATCCATTACTCAGAATACATGAATACTCATTATTCATTTTTATTAAAACACCTGCTTTAGCACCATCTCGCTTGTTCTCTGAATGTACTTCAGTTTTTAGCTCCGCCTGTGGCCCCAAAAAGTATCAGACATTTTGAATACCTCTTTTTCTATCCAGAAGTGTCCAGATGAGTGGAAGTTAGCAATGACGAGAACACTGACAAAAAACCTAATCTCACACCTCCATTTTCTGGTTAAGACTTTAGAGTCATATGTATAAAGGCATTTTGCATGTCTTGATCGTGCAAATCGCTATTTCAGGCCATTAGGAAATGCAAATTGCCATTTCGCTGACATGAAAGGGATTTGCGGTGGTGCAAAATGCGATTCCTATCTTTTAGAAATCACATTTTGGAAATCACAAAATAGGAAATCACAAATGGGGATTTGCTAATTCTGAATCACTAATCGCATGCACAAAGGATTTCCTAATTGAGACTAGTCGCAAATTGAGCATTTAGGAAAGGCAATTACCATTGAATAAGATCAGGTGGTAACCAGGTGCAAAATATAAAAAGGCATGTTGTGGGTCGGTATATTCTCAAGGGCTGTAGTCACATGCACTAACAACACCCTGACAGCCATGCCCCATGTCAGTCTGTATGTTCACAGTCCACCTTACTAATGTGTTGGTGGCTAATGCTAATCATTTGATGGACCATGTAAAGAAATCAAATCTTGCCAGGCACTGCCTGTGCTCTTTTGCTGCACACGGTGCCCCTTCTCCATTGTAGCTAGCGATCGTTACTGCCCTTTCTCCATTTGCATCATCAACCTACACATTTGTTGCAAATGCCTATTTACCATCCTTATTTGTTTGGTTTGTAGGCACTGTGCAGAGATGATGGACCTTTCCAAGCCACCAAACTCAGGAGATCACTCCAACAGGTCATCTGACACCTTCTCAGTGTGGACTGTTGATTTCTGGCCTCTGCACTGTTTGTGTGTCCTGCCCACTGATGTTGTGGTGTCTCTGCTCTGCAATGGTCCCTTGTCACTATCCAGAAAGTCAGGCAGTGATGATATGGTGATATGATGTGGCAGTTGGAGTTGGTGTGATGGACTGACTAGATGGTGATGTTGTGTCCTCTACATCAACTTTGTATCTGTAGCTCCGTCAGCATCACTTGCTTCTGACACGCCCTGGGTGTGATCTATGGAAATGCATGTAAATGGTTAATGCAAAGAAATGGTTTATGTTTGTACACAATAATGTTGTAACTGTGTTCCATGTTTTATGACATGTTTATAATGTACATACACGTTGGGTTTGGTCATCAGCACAGAGTACAGCAAGCTACCTATTTGTACTTCAACCCCCATGATGCATTGCCAGGGTAGGGCAAGCACCTCCATGGAGCTATTTATGCTGTGATTTTTTTGTATTTGCTAACAATATGTTATATTAAGTAAGTAAAGGGAAGATGACATACCCTAGCTGGTGCCTGCCGCATTGGAGGTGTCAGTATCAGACATTCCTGCCACACTCTCTGGTTCCAGGGTCCCCTCGATTAGTGTCTCCATGGGAGTGGGAGTTGGGTATTTTAAAGGTCCACCACCTGCTCCACATCCCTCAGCCATCCCTCTTGCTGCCTTCTTCTTCGTGCAGGACCTTAGGTTGTACCACCACTTTCTGATCTCAGGTATGGTGTTCTGAGTCACCCGCAGGGAGTTAACCTTATCCAGAAATGCTGTTCCATATCTTGGTCTTCTATGATTCTGGACCACTAAAGGATGGCTTTCCAAAGAGCTGGTCCATGTGTGCCACACATTCCTCTGTTAGAAGCTACAATTCCTTCCCAGATGATTTGACCTTCCTCTTCCTGCTGCCAGCATCCTTGTCCCCATCTTCCTTGGACATGGTGTTATAGATGACTTGCAATAAACCACTTCATTCAGTGAACCATGAGTTTCCTTCCTCCAACCACCTTGCTAGGTTTCAGGGTAGTGGTCACACCCTATATTTGTAAACTTCTTGGTCTGACATAATCATGACTCTGCATCATGATTCTGCCTCACAAATGTGACTTTTCCTAATTTGCAAATTCCCATTAGTACATCACAATTTTGTGATTTCCGAAATTGCAATTTCCTAATTGCAAATGAGAATCCATAGAAATCGTTAGTAGCAGACATGGCAGGCACTTGCATACCATTTTGCAGATTCCAAATAGCGATGTCTGTGGATTATCAATTTGGAAATTTCAAAACATGTGGCCAAAGTTCTGTAATTACTCATAATTACTTGTCTGCATTTAGTGAGAACATGCTGGAACTATTTTTATTGTGATTTTTATTGTTTTCACTTTTGGTTTGGAGATGTATTATATATGTTGTTATTTAAACTGTTGGGAATTGGATAAGCAACACATTACAAGTTATTTGAACTTCTGGTCATATTAATTATGTTCTTGCGAGCAAGAGAATGTCCTGAGGGCATAAATAGTGTGGATAGAATTTGGAATGGCATTCATGAAATGAAAGCAGTACTTGTAGCATTTTAACTGAGGAATAAACAATTGGAGCATCTATGCTGTGGACTCATTCTTGCTGTGTGACTATTCAGTAGTGGCCAATATTTTGCATAATTAAACAGAATGCTACATAAATTTCCTTCCTAATCCATTGATTAGATATCTGGGGCTGTATTATAAACATGGCTGTTGGGGTGCAACAGGTGTGTGCACTGATGTTCTGCACCCTGGGGCATTTTAGTATTATAGAAAAAGGTGCAGATGTTATGCTCCCTTTTCTGTAATATAGATAGCGCTGGTGTACTTGAAGCACAGGTGCTATCTTGATGGGGCATTCCCTCATTAGGATTGCCCAAAAGTAGCAAGGTAAACACTTTGCCTCTGTGGTGTTCCCGCTCTATTATGGATGTGGGTGCAGAGGTCATCAGGAGGCGCACTGACCATTCACCACCAAAAGGTGGTACATAGTCAGTGGGCTGCTTGAGTGCGACCACCAAAAGGGAGGAAAGGGGATCCCATGGAACCCCCAGACACCGCACTGCAAGTGGGTGCAGTCGCTCACTGCACCTGCCTGCAGAGGGATGTCTGTTCCTTTTCAAAGTGCAGTTGGGTACCACCTGCACAGAGAAAGACATCATTTGTGGTTCAAACAGCCACTTTGTATTTCCCTAATACGCTGCCCTAGAAGCAGCACGAGTTTGTGGTTGCCCTGGTTGGCAGCACTTTACTATAGATAGGGTGTACTGTCCCTGGTTACACTTGGCACATCTGTTTAAAGGTGTACAGTGGTGCAAACCAGGAGAGTGAGCCCATTACGTAATATGGGCCCCGATTGCAAATTGAGGTTTGAAAAACATTTTTGGCTTTAGGGTTTACATAAGCACTTCATTCTTCCAATTTTGAAACTGATAAAAGGCCAGGATTACCTATAAACCAAAGGCCATCAAACTGTTGGGGGGCCCTGAGTTTTTCTCAGGAGGGAGCCAGGCTAAGGCAATCAAAAATATTTATTGTGTCCCAGAGACAAACATCATGCTGAAAACAGTGCTGTGTTTTTAGTGAAAGAAAACAGAGTGGCAGTGTTTGAGTCTTTAATAAACATCAAGAATGTCTTTTTCACTCATATCATAGCTGAGAGTAGTTGTGAAAAGTGTGGGGGCATTCCAAATAACCCTTAAATTGTGTTGCCCCATTTCTAATGGAGGATCATTGAACGTAAAGGGTCCATTTGAATTGTGTATGTTATTTGGACAGGAGCGTCATTAAAGACTTTGAAGACCATTACTGTAGAGTGACAAAAAAGTCTATGGACATTATTTCGGGTACAAATTAATTTGCCATTTTGTACCCATGGCATTGCCCTTATTAAAACTTGTCAGATGTCATGACCACTACAGCAGGAACAGTATGCAAACTTCTCAATTACCACTTTTACTTTCTTAGAGTCTCAGTCTTTGCCTTTCCCTTGGTATTTTACCAGCACCTCAGTGATGTCATTGAGGGTCAAAGGGTGCACGATGTCTTTCCCACCCTACACTAACCATTTTGATGAATCAACCTGTATGAATTTTGCTGTGTCACACTCTCTCCAAGATCCAGGATTAGATAGCTTCATGAGAAAACTCTTAAAATATTTGCAGGATGCATTCATTGGAAGACAGATAGGGCCTCTTGTCATCAACATAATGGACAGACCATGTAACAGTTATTGGCCTCGGGTTACCACCCTGCTCCAGCTTAGTTAGCTTCCGAGAAGGTTCAGTCAAGGTCTGAGCAGTCAAGTTGAAAATATAAGCAACAAAACTGGATTATATTTCTCTGTACTTTGCAAAGACATGTGATGTCGTGTTTAAAACTGTAAAGTATGTGAACAGTTAATGAATTGTTTGATAGATTAGCAGCAAAGGGTAATAATTAATGGCATTCATTTTAATCATGGGGGAGTGAGGAGCTTGTTACAGCAGGATTGGTGCATTGTTTTGAATTGCATTCATAATTCTGTAATACAGGCTTTTGGACATTGTTGATGTATGCTGGTGAATGTGTTGTTGCTACCGATAGCAGTTTCTGTAGTGATCAAGAATAAAACTGCTTTCACCTGACTGCTCCTTGGCAAGTCAGATAGAGGGCAGTGGGTTTATGAGTCTGATAAAGGAGTGTTTGCAACCAGCAATTTTGAACCCTGAAGAGTTTACCTATCACCGTTCTAGGGTTAGTAAAGATTGTCCCGCTTTGTTAGGTAGTAATAGTTTGGCTCCAAAATATATCAGTATATATGTATGTATATATATGTATGCAGTGGAGTGTAGAAGAGTGGAGTGGCATAGAGTGGAGTAGCATAGGGTGGAGTGGTGTACAGTGGAGTGGCATAGTGTGGAGTAGAGTACAGTGGATTAGAGTAGAGCAGGTTGACATACATTGAAGAGGCATAAGAAACTGTTATAAATTGCAGTGGCGTCTCATACAGTAGATTGGAATGCTGTGTCGTGTAGTGTTGGAAACTTGCAAGCAGTGAAGTAGAGTGTTGTACAACAGAGCATGTGGGCATAGAGCTGAGTGCAAATTTGGAAAGTAGAGTGTATGGGGATAGAGCGGATTAGAGTCTAGTAGAGTAGCATAGTAAAGTTTTGTAGAGTGGAAGAGAGTACACTAGAGTGGCGTAGAGTGGAGTAGCGTACAGTGGCGTGGCATAAAGTGGAATAGTGCAGAGTGGAGTAGTGTAGACTGGAGTGGGCTTACAGTGGAGTGGCGTACAGTGTAATATTGTATATTGTAGTAGTGTACAGTGGAGTGACGTAAAGTGTAATAGCGTATAGTATAGTAGCATACAGTGGAGTGGCATGCAGTGAAGTGGTTTAGACGGTAGTGTTGTGTTGTGGGGTGGGGTAGAGTAAATAGCATACAGTGGAGTGGGATAGTGTGGAATACCATACACTAGAGGGGAAAAGAATGAAGTAGCGTGCAGTGTAATAGCATAGAATGGAGTGACATATAGTAGAATAGCATATAATGAAGTACAGTGGAGTGGTGTAGAGTCGAATATTATAGAGTGGAATAGCATAGAGTTGAATAACATAGAGTGGAGTGGTGTTCAGTGGAGTGGTGTGGACTGGAGTAGTGTACAGCGGAGTGAGGTAGAGTGAAATAGCATATGATGGAGTGGCGTACAGTGGAGTGGCGTCCAATGGACTAGCGTAGAATGGAGTGGTGCAAGTGGAGGGGTGTACACTGGAGTGGCGGAGAGTGGAGTAGCATATAGTGGAATGGTATACAGTGGAGTAGCATAGAGCGGAGTGGTGTACAGTGCAGTGGCATACAGTGAAGTGGTGTAGACTGGAGTGGAGTACACTGGAATCTAGTAGAGTGTAATAGCAGACAGTGGAGTGGCGTCCAGTGGAATAGCATAGAATGGAGTGGGGTAGGGTGGAGTAGCATACACTGAAGTGGTGTAGAGTGAAGTAGCATACAGTGGAGTGGCATACAGTGGCATAGCAATGCATGGAGTGACGTGCAGAGATATGACATAGAGTGGAGTAGCATATACTGGAGTAGCATATATCATAGTGGCATACAGTGGAGTGGTGTACACTGAAGACACGTACAGTGGAGTTACATACAGTGTATTAGAATAGACTGGACTGGCCAAGAGCGCAGTTGTGTTGGAGTGAGTGGCGTGCCATTCACTGGCATAGCATGGACTGGAGTAGCGTATAGTGGAGTGGGATAAAGTAGCATGGTGTAGAGTTTGAATAGCATGTAACAGAGTAGCATCCAGTGGAGTGGGTTACAGTGGAGTGACGTAGATCTGAGTGGCGTACAGTGGCATTGTGTACAGTGTAATAGCATAGAGTGGAGTGGTGTAGAGTGGAGTCTCATACAGTGGAGAGGTGTAGAGTGGAGTGGTGTGGAATGGAACAGTGTATAGTGGAGTGGCTACAGTGGTATGGCAAAAGGATGTATGTGAAATTTAGCAGTAATGTAGATTATGGGGTGCAGAGTAACACAGAACAGCGAATTGTGTTGCCTTTCATTTCTCCAGATTTACCAATCAACACATGGCCACGCATGGTAATGTCATCATTGATGCCATTTGAAATGTCATGAGTGATGTTATAAATGATGTCATCGACATGTCATGAGTGATGTCATATGTGAGGTCACAAGCAGTGCATGGGGGGAGCACAAGTTATAGTTAGTGCGCTGACTATAACTGGTGAATTTCTGTGTTTTTGTAGTTAGAAATTAACCTATATATAATGTTTGTTTAGACTTTGAATTTATCAGTGAATTTCTAAGGTGTTTTTTTAAAACAAAAACAGATATTTTTAATACACCTAACTATAATGTTACTTTAACTTTTGTTTTTTTCAGTGAATTTTTAGAGGTTTTTTAAAAAACAAAAATATATTTATAAATACTTAGAAACTAACTACTCCAACAATGTTTTTGCTGAAAATATTCAACTTCATAGTTGTTGTAACTAACATTTTCAGAAATATTCCCAACATAGACACTGACCAGTTTTTCCTGTACTGTAAACTATGGGGCTCATTTACAAGCCCCTTGTGTCGCCGTACCATAATTGTTTCTCATGCTACAGCGGCGCAGAACAGTCCCCACATCGCACCATATTTACAAACTGGCGCAATGGGACATTGCACCAGTTTGTAAACCCTTGTGCCACATTATACCTGCGCCAGGTATAATGTATGCAAGGGGAGCATTCCCCCGCAAGGGAGGCATTCCCCGCAAGGGGGCTCTTAGAAATGGTGCAGTGAAATCTACAAGATTTCACTGCGTCATTCTAGTGTAATTTTTTAACCCCTGCTCAGGGCAGACGTTAAAGTAACTCTGTGCTTTGGTCTATGGGCCTGCCAGTGCTTTGCTGGACTTGCTTCAAAATGTTTGACACTAGTCCAGCATAGCCCCACAACTGCATCAGAAATTCTGACACAGCTGTGCTAACGAGCGCCATAGGGCACTGTAGTGCAAATGTAGTGCTACAGTGATGCTGTTAGGGGACCGCAAGACGGCACAAGCAAACTGGGCATTGTGAGCGATGCACCCGTTTCTTGTAAATGAGGCCCCCATAGGATTTCACTATGTACATCCATTTTTAGTATGTGTGATTGTTCTTACAGGAGGCTCGTGGGTTTCTTGAGGAAGACCTTAGTCTATATGCTTGTCATCCAAGAAAACTTCTCTGTATAGAGCTTGATTTATTTCTACACCATAGTTGTACATTTTTCATTCAATAGAGATGACTCAGCAAAGTTGTCTCAGCAGAGAGGCCAGTCCCTACCATCAACCTACTATGCATACTCATCATTCAAGAGATAGATCCAATGATAGGGGCCAGTTCCTCCCCACACCCACTACACGCCGGTCACCATAGACATCTCCCCAGAGCAACACATGTGCAACAAAGGCTGTGGGTAGAGGCTGCTCCCTCTGCTCATGTCTCTGAGAATATAAAACGAAGCATTCTCTCTACTGACAGCTGTGTTTTGAGCAACCAGTATGCATATTTGAATGTAAGGACACACTCACCTCTCTCTCTCAGACACCTTCTTTTGAGGACAGGCATATTTAGTAAGGTGTACACAGAGACAGACCTCTGCGCTGAAACTTCTCTCCAGAGTGACAAGCATATATACTAAGATGCAAAAGAACTGCAATTTCCAACAGCTGACAGCAGTGTGTAATGTACTATGAGGATGCACACCTCTGTGCCGAAACCTCTCTTGTATAAAAATATTTAGAATACAGCTGGAAGAAGCGCTCATCCCTCTATAGTACCTTATACATACGTATACATCAAGCAGCACTGTCATGGTTCTTGAAGATGGAACTGCCACTTTAAGTCAACATTGCAAGACTCTAATAATGTAAGAATCTTTAAAAGTTATTAAGGAAAGACATCAGTAGTAACTTTATACTTTTTATTAAAAAAACAATTTAACAACATTACAAACAACAACTACTACATTGACAAAGTACAACAACAACTGTAAAACAAACAAAACAACACACTTAACTGAGCTATAACAAATTCTCCTCACTCTGGCACCAACACCTCCTCCGCATTTGCTTCATTTGCCTACTTCATGATGTACTTAGATCTTCTTTTCATTTGTTTCAGCCACCTCAGTCTGCCAAACTATGTTTGCTTTAACAGACTTTTTCTGGCAGGCTAGATGGCAAAAGAGTAACTTAAACGAAAACAAAATGTGCAAAAAGGAGTTCTGCTGGAAAATTAGATTTTTTTAAATACATTTCTCTCCTCTTTGTTTCAAGGGAGATGTTGTTTTTTACACCCAGTTTCTTGTTTTTGTTCTATCCCTTTTAAAAAAAATGTTAACAATGTTACAAATCACAAAAAACACAGTTGTTCAAAATGTTACTTGAAAAAGCTCTTTTCAGAGCTACCCTACACTTTTATTATGTTTGTTGTTGGTACTATGTAACCCGTTTTATAGAAACAACCAGTGTGCTCTATCATTACAGGAATCTACACCTGCTCAAGCAGATAACAACCCTGTTTTCTAAATAAAGCACTTTTTGCTGTTTAAGCAAGCAGGTCATGTTGTCTTCAAAAACAAGTAGAACTACACAGAAAAAGCTGCTTCAAGGGTACAAATGTCACCATAGGCAGTAACAACAACATCAGTTTTGCAATCATTTCTTCCTGGCTTTCCTCACAGTTTCTGTTCCCTCTTTCTTTCAAAGTGAACAATTTGTGTTTTTCTCCTCCATATATTTTGTGACTAGGGGCCAGATGTAGCAACCGTTTTGAATGGCACAAACTGCGAAATTCGCAGTTTGCACCATGCAAAACGGGCATCGTGATGCACATTCCCATTTTGCGAGTCCGTACCGACTCGCAAAATGGGAATGCGACTCGCACATAGGAAGGGGTGTTCCCTTCCTATTTGCGATTCGCACCACGATGCCGAATTGCTTTGTGACCGCGGTCGCAAAGCAATTTGCAGTTAGCACCCATGTCAAGTGGGTGCTAACTCATTCGCAAAAGGGAAGGGGGACCCCTTCCCTTTTGTGAATGTCGCCAAAACTATTTTTTTAGAGCAGGCAGTGGTCCATTGGACCACTGCCTACTCTGAAAAAATGAAACCAAATGGTTTCATTTTTTCTTTTGTATTGCAACTCGTTTTTCTTTAAGGAAAACGGGCTGCAATACTAAAAAAAAAACTGCTTTATTAAACAAGCAGTCACAGACATGGAGGTCTGCTGTCTCCAGCAGGCCACCATCCCTGTGAGTGCAGGGAATCGCTAAGGGGTCGCAAATTGTGACCCACCTCATTAATATTAATGAGGTGGGTCTTTGCGACCCCCTTGCGATTCGCAGATGGTGTCATGGACACCATTCTGCATATGATTTTGCGACTCGCAAATTGCGAGTCGCTTCGACTCGCAATTTCCGAGTCGCAAAATCATAACTACCTACATCTGGCCCATGATACCTCTGTTTTTCAAAACTTCTGTTTTATATTTTCCACCTACAAAAAGATAAGAAAAACTAAAAATGTAAAGTTACATACTAATCAATAATTGATTACAGTGATTCATCACTATATACTCTAATTTTTTTTTATTTTTTTTACATTTTTCACTCATACTCACAGTTATGGGTGCTGTACCAGTATCTTTAAATTCCTTTCTCTTGAAGAATTCAACATCCTCAAGCAGTGCATTTATTCACAATTAAATTATAACATGCAATCAAACTTGGTTCCATAATATTTTATAAACAAACACATTCCTATAAAAACACCTTTCCTAACAGTGAGCACAGTGTTTTACTCTAGAAATGGCAATATCTCCACTCAAACATCTCATTTGGGTAAAATATGCATAGTAAGGTTCATAAAGACCTTAGACCTTGTATTAACAGATTGCAGATGCTTTGTTTTGTACTTTCAGAAACACTGCCTCTTGTACTTACGACTACATATAGTTTGAACATTTCATTTTTAAGCACAACATCCAATGCCTGGTGCTATATCTCCACATTCTAAAGACTACCTCTCAAAATCTATATTAATAAACATGCGCCTCCACAAACAGCTTTTGACTTACTAAACCTTGTATAGCATCAATTTACCAACAGTAGTGTACTTACTGACAATTCTCAACAAAGTTCATAAAGTATGTTTCCAACTACCTGAACGTAGGGCAGATTACTACATTCGACTGAAGACACCAGTCTGTCTCAGTTCTAAATTCAGTCACTTCTGCTGAGCATGACTCCAACAGCCTTCCTTCTCCTCCAAATCACCAAGAACAATCTAAGCTATCCCTGGTCCAACACCCAATCAGATCACAACATTTATTCACCCATGCAATAAAAATAGTAGTTACTGTTTGAGCTTTGGCCCTTTAAAACTCCCCCATACAATCTCACTAGACTCTTGCAGGATTATAAAACACCTTATGGCAGGCCCAGTAATTTTCCATGCGTGTCTCATGAGATGCTTGCGGGATCATAAAACACCTTGTGACAGGGAGAAAAATTTCCACTCCTTCTCTTGTGAGATTGCATGTGTCCATGCAGCAAGCTTCACTCCCTGAGGCTTGTGAGCTACTCTTGCCACAGTCTTGTGGAAATGCAACAAAATTGTACTGAAATAGTAGCATGTGGGACAGAGTATCCTCTCCATTGAGACCTATCTCTTACATGACATGTGTGTGTAGATGGGTGTGGGGAGAGACTGGCCTCTCCACACAGACCTCAGTCTCAAATGGTACATATACGTAGTAGTGTA
Source organism: Pleurodeles waltl (assembly GCF_031143425.1). Lineage (NCBI taxonomy): Eukaryota > Metazoa > Chordata > Amphibia > Caudata > Salamandridae > Pleurodeles > Pleurodeles waltl. The sequence continues at coordinate 708,182,597 of NC_090439.1, read as the reverse complement.
TGGAGGAACTGACCTCTCCAGTGAGACCCCTCTCTTGGATGATGGGTGTGCATAGTAGGGTATGAGGAGAGACTGAGTTCTTCCCTCAGACCTCTCTCTTACATGAAAGTGTGCACTGTAGGGTGGCTGCATGGACTGCCCTATCTTTCCACACCTCTTTCTCAGATAATAGGAGTGCATAGTAAGGTGTGTACATCCACTGCGCTCTCCTTCCAGATCTCTCACTCAGCTGACAGGTTTGTGTAAGAGGGTGTATGGAGGGAAACTGTCTCTCCGGGTGTACATATTAGGGTGTGTATATGCACTGGTCTCTTCTGTCTGACCTCTGTCTCACATGATGGCTGTGAGTAGTAGGGTGTGTATATGGACTACCTCTCCTGTCAGAACTTTCTCTCAGAAGATGGGTGTGAGCATTATGGTGTGTACATGGACCGGCCTCTCCTATAAGACAGCACTCTCAGATGACAGGTGTGTGCAGTAGGGTACCTGGTTAGACTTGCCTTTTCATTTCACACCTCTGTCTTAGATGGCGAGTGTGCCTAGTAGTGGGTGGAGAATGACAGATCTGTCCTTTCAGACCTCTCTCTCATATGATGGGTGTGTTAGTAATGTGTGGGAAGCAACTGGGCTCTTCAGTCAGTCCTCTCCCTCAGATGACAGGCGTGCATATTAGGGTGTGTACATGGACTGGCCTCTCTTGTCAGACCTCTCTCTCAGATGCTGGGTTAGCGTAATAAGTGGTGTGCATGGAATGGCCTCTCTTTAGACCTCTATCTCAGATGACGGGTATGCGTAGAACGGTGTGTGGAGAGAGACTGGCCTCTCCACTGAGACCTCTCTCTCAGATGACAGATATAAGTAGTAGTGAGTGGAGATGGACTGTCCTCCCTGCTAACACCCCTCTCTCTGAAAACTGGTGTGTATAGTAGGGTGTGGGAAGATACTATGGCCCTCAGTACAACATTGGTGGTAAATGCCGCTTACCGCCGTGCAGAAGACCACCAACACACCGCCGCGGAATTCCACCACAAGTATTACGAACCACAGCTCATAATCCGCCAAAATCTAGACACCCACACAAGTCCGCCACACCAAAGATCAGCGATAAACTGGCGATAACAAAACCGACACCGTCACGCCAACAGGAATACGCCCACAATATCACGACCCACGAATCCACGCAGTGGTCAATCAACCACGGTATTCCATTGGTGGTACACACCGCCGCGCTCAAAATACACACACATTTACAAAACACTACCACATTGGACAATTCCAAATACACACACCTGATACACATACCACTCCCACACACCCAATACAATATAAAACACACACCCACATTAACCACAAACCCTTACTACCAAAGGTTTTGAAGAAGGCCAGAGAGACAGCACAGCAAAGACAACACCAGCATACAGAGGAACACAACACCATCACACATACACATCCATGCACAAAACACCACACACCCCTAAACATTACCCCACACATCACAACACACACATCACCCACACCGCCCCATTGCACCGCAAAAACACCCCAGGTTTTCTGAGGAGGAGCTCAGGGTCATGGTGGAGGAAATCATCCGGGTAGAGCCACAGCTATTCGGATCACAGGTGCAGCACACCACCATAGCTAGGAAGATGGAGCTATGGCAGAGAATCGTGGACAGGGTCAACGCAGTGGGACAGCATCCAAGAACACGGGATGACATCAGGAAGAGGTGGAACGACCTACGGGGGAAGGTGCGTTCCGTGGTCTCAAGACACCACATCACGGTTCAGAGGACTGGCGGCGGACCCCTACCTCCTCCCCCACAACTAACAACATGGGAGGAGCAGGTCTTGGCTATACTGCATCCTGAGGGCCTCGCAGGAGTAGCTAGAGGAATGGACTCTGTTAAGTTAAATCTTTCACTACTTCATCCCCCACCCTACCTGCATGCTATCACATACCCCCACCCTCGCCCTCACCCCCATCACTCCAACTCCTCACAGATGTCCCACTATCACAAAGCACACATCCCAACACCAGGCCCTGCATGCAACAACAAAGAATGGACACCCATCACCAATGCATGGCCACTACACATACCCACACAGACCCCTAAACAATAATCACACAAGGTCCTACACATGAATGGAAGCACTGGGGTACAGGGTCACCCACCCATTGCACATCATGGCACAAACAGATGCAATCATGCCTTTACACCCCTGCAGGACCCCCACCCAACGTCACCGGACAGGAGGTTCCAGACATGTCCACTCCACCCACAGAAGAGGCCCACTGTGATGACAGCAGCTCTGTACAACTGGATCTAGATGACCAGCCCGGCGCATCTGGGACCTCGGGACAGTTGGTTCCCCTCACACTGGCACAGGCCACCACAGAGCCTCCCCCTCAGGAAACAGCAGCACAGCACCCACCCAGCGGGCCCATACCTCTGTCCCCAGGACACGTCAAGCAGCAGTGTGTCCACCATTACAGGGAAACCAGGCTAACCCACCACCCCAAGAACAGCAGGGACCTGGGGGCAGTGGTAGTGGGCACACGGTTCAGGGGACAGAGGCCCAGGAAAACAGGGGAACTGGGAGGGCTGCTGAGCGACAGGGGGAGGACAGGCCCAGGGAACCCACTCTCCACAAGGCCCTCTCCAACATCATGGGAGCCTGCCATCATTCCCAGGAGACAATGGCAACGGTACTGGCCCAGTTTCAGGAGACCCAGCGGCTGCAGGAGGAACAGTATTTGGGGTTCAGGGAGGAACTCAAATCCATCAATACCACCCTGGGCACCATTGTAGGAGTGCTGAAGGAACTCGTGAACACCAGGAGGGACACTATGGCACAACAAGGGGCCTCTGACACTAGCCTGGATGATGAACTGCCCACCAGCTCCTCCGGCGCTAGTGGACAGGAGGCACTGCCACAGGACCACAACACCAGCACCTCACCCCCTGCAGATGGAGAACCACCCCGCAAGCGGTCCCTGAGATCCAGGACAAAGACAGAGAACAATGCCAAGACCCCCGCCAAGAAATGAGACTACCCTGATTGTCATCCTTCTGTCCCACTTTGTCATCCTGTCCATCCTTAAACTGCCCCAGCTCCACTTCCTATGCCCCTTTGGACAATGCACCTGTGAGACTAATAGACTGGACCCTGCCATGGACATTCCTCCACCATCACCCCTGACAATTTTACAACACCCTCCACTATTTAGCACTTAAATAAACACCCTTAAATCACAAAACAATCTGGAGTCAGTCTGTGATTTCACAAATGTGTATTTGCAATAACTGAGGGAAATAGCAATGTCCATTGTATTGTCAACATACCTATGTCACACAGCTCTAGTTCATCAGGAAACATAGCAGAGGTCACACAGTGGGACCCACATCTGTGAAATTGAAAGGGAAAGTGACAAATCAGGGTCCATACACTGGGTGAAAGTGACAGACAGATGAGAGGTAGAACAAGTGTATCAGATGTAGGAGGCAGTGATGTCTTCTTACCTGTGTCTCACTGGAAGTATTGATGGATCACGGTGTTTCTGTTGTCTATGTCCTCTTCTTCTACCTCCTCTTCTTCACTGTCCACAGGCTCCAGAGCTGCCACAACACCTCCTTCAGGACCATCCTCCTGCAGAAAAGGCACCTGTCATCGCAAAGCCAAGTTGTGCAGCATACAGCAGACCATGATGATCTGGCACACCTTCTTTAGTGAGTAGTATAGGGAAGCACCTGTCATATGGAGGCACCTCAACCTGGCCTTCAGGAGGCCAAAGGTCCTCTCTATAACCCTCCTAGTTCGCCCATGTGCCTCATTGTAGCGTTCCTCTGGCCTTGTCATGGGATTCCTAACTGGGGTCAGTAGCCATGTCAGGTTGGGGTAGCCAGAGTCACCTGCAAATGTCGAGGGACAACTGTTAGACACACACTAACCCTTACGGACAACCCCAGCCCCAGACAACTATTCACACGGTATAGGGTCCCTGTCCTCACCTAATAGCCACACACGGTGCCTCTGGAGTTGCCCCATTACATAAGGGATGCTGCTATTCCTCAGAATGTAAGCATCATGCAGCGAGCCAGGAAACTTGGCATTCACATGGGAGATGTACTGGTCTGCCAAACACACCATCTGCACATTCATTGAATGGTAACTCTTCCGATTTCTGTACACCTGTTCACTCCTGCGGGGGGACCAAGGCCACATGTGTCCCATCAATGACACCTATGATGTTGGGGATATGTCCCAGGGCATAGAAGTCACCTTTCACTGTAGGCAAATCCTCCACCTGAGGGAAAATGATGTAGCTGCGCATGTGTTTCAGCAGGGCCCGACAACACTCTGGACAACACGTTAGAGAACATTGGCTGGGACATCCCTGATGCAATGGCCACTGTTGTTTGAAAGGACCCACTTGCCAGGAAATGGAGTACTGACAGGACCTGCACTAGAGGGGGTATTCCTGTGGGATGGCGGATAGCTGACATCAGGTCTGCCTCCAACTGGGCACACAGTTCCTGGATTGTGGCACGATCAAGTCTGTAGGTGACAATTACATGTCGCTCTTCCATTGTCGACGGGTCCACCAGCGGTCTGTACACCGGAGGATGCCGCCATCTCCTCACCTGCCCCAGCGGATGTGCCCTATGGACGAGAACAGCAAGCACAGAGTCAGCCAACACTGAGGTACGAAATGAACAAATCTATTGCACACATTTGTCAATCCGCTATGTGCCTGTCTTAGTGTGTATACACGGCCTAGATATGTGTGACGCATTTTAAATTGATACCATGTGGCCCCCTGAAATGGCGGCTGCCTGACCTGTAAGGTGGGACAAGGGGATATGAGGTACGTGCGCTGGCGTTGTACACCATTGCGGTAGGCGGTCGAAGACCGCGGCGCAATCCTGCATTGGTTAACTTTGGACCCTATGTGTCCAAGGAGTCAATGACGATGTACGCCGGCGGTGACGGTATGCACCGCCGCGGACGTGACTGCCATTTTCTCTCTGTTCACTCATTTGATACCTGATCTTCGACAGGAGAGGACCTACACTGCAAGTGCTGCTGTGACCTCAGTCTGGAAGCGACGATGGCTCAAGTGTCTGGGGAAAGGGCCCCTGCCTTCACATCAGAGGAGTTAGAGAAACTAGTGGATAGGGTCCTCCCCCAGTACACGCTATGGTCCTCCAGACAAACAGGTGAGTACACTGTGAGCATGCTGTATGGGAAATGCCTGTTTGGAGTGGTGTGGATGGGAGAAAGGGGGGAATGAGGCGTGCATGAAACGACGGTTAGTGTATGTGCATCAGAGCAAGGGTGGGAACGTGGGTCAATGACTGTGATGGTCCGGACGGTTATTTTTTTTCCTTTTCCCCTGTACTATTCCTGTAGGTCAGCTTCCACCAGAAAAAGGATATTTGGCGTGCCATCGTCAATGACATCCGGACCCTTGGGGTCCACCACAGACGGAGCACACACTGCCGGAAAAGATGGGAGGACATTTGCCGCTGGAGCAAGAAGACGGCAGAGGCCCGGCTGGGGATGGCCTCCCAACGTGGGAGGGGTGCCCGTCGCACCATGACCTCCCTGATGTTCCGGATCCTGGCGGTTGCCAATCCGGAGTGGGATGGGCGCTTGAGGGCATCACAGCAGCCACAAGGGGGTGAGTACACTCCCATCCATCTGATTCAGCGCGCATTGGAGGTGTCTGGGTGGGGGAGGTGGGCTTTGGGTTCCCCTTGGCTAGGGCGAGCTTTGTAGGCAAGGACCCTTTGTGAGGAAGGCTCAGTGGCACCCCATCCCCACCAGTGGTAAGAGCCATCTACACCTAGTCAGGCTCCTGTGACTTGCATGTGTGCAGCAATCGGGCATAGGCCTTGTACCCCATGTCCCTGTAATCAAATAGGGAACTCTAAGTGCATGGCGTAGTGCAGAGGGCTGCTGTGTCTGTAGTGTCCGCCAATGGCAGCGGTATTGCATGCACTGAACATGTCTTTCTACTTTCTCTCCCCCCCTCTTTGTAGTCTCCCTGTTCTTGTGTGCATTAGCATCATCAGGCGGAGGAGCTGTGCCACCGGAGCAGGAGGGAGCTGCATCCCACATGGCCCTGGAAGGCGAGACTACGGACTCTGAATCCACCAGTGGGACGGAGGGCAAGGGGAGCTCCACGGCGGGGACAGGAGCTGAGACCAGCGACACCGACTCCTCCTCTGATGGGAACTCCCTTTCGGTGGTGGGCCCCTCTGTGCCCCCCGCATCTACAGGTACAGCCGCCACCCCCCTCCCAGCAGCCGGTCAGGGTGTGCCCCGTGGCCGCTCACCCAGGAGGGTGGGCATCTCCTTTCCCCCAGGCACCTCAGCCCCTGCCCCTGTCAGCCCTGCTGCCCTCAGTGAGGAGGCTATTGACCTCATGAGATCCCTCACTGTTGGGCAGTCTACCATTCTGAATGCCATCCAGGGTGTAGAGCGGCAGTTGCAACAGACAAATGCATACCTGGCCGGCATTCATTCTGGTCAGGCAGCCCAACAGCGAGCTTTTCAGACACTGGCCTCACCACTGATGGCAGCCATTGTCCCTGTGTCCAACCTCCCCCCTCCAACTTCCTCCACCCAGACCCAATCCCCAGTACCTCAGCCTATCCCAAGCACACCATCAGACCATCATGCACACACCTCAACACACAAGGGTAGCTCTGGCAAACATAAGCACCACACATCCCACAGGCACTCACACAAGCACCATCCCCATGCACACATACCAACATCCACTGCCTCCACTGTGTCCCCGTCCTCCACGTCTCCCTCCTCCCTCCCTGTCACGTCTCCACTCACACCTGCATGCGCTACATCCTCAGCCACTACCTCCAGCACACCCATCACCACACACCGCTCACATGCACTCACCACCCCCACTACCATTCACACATCCACTGTGTCCTCTCCCAGTGTGTCTGTGAGCCCTCCTCCCAAACTACACAAACGCAGTCACACACCCACTCAACAGCCACGACAGCCTCCAGCCCATGCACCTTCACCCAAAGTCAGCAAACGAACACCTCCTACAACCACTGCCTCTTCCTCCACTCCCAAACCCCCTCCACCTACCCATCCCAGTGTGTCTAAAAAACTTTCCCTGTCAAACCTTGACCTCTTCCCTTCACCTCCCCCACCCCTTCTGTCCCCTAGGGCCCACCTTTCCAGGTCCCAACCCAGCACCCCAGCTACCACATCTCCGGGAACAGTGGTGCCAGCAGTAACCGGCTTCTGGAGTGCGCCAAGCAGCAGGGCAGTCAGTGTCCCAAGGAGAGAGGCCAAGGACATTCCCCCACCTCAAAAACAAAAGAAGTTGCCCACAGCCCAGAGGGAGAAGGCCAAAACACCTGCCACCAAGGGCTCAGCCAGGACAACAGTTGGGAGTGGCAAGACAGCTGCGCCACCATCCAAGGTGGGGAAGGGCCAGAGGAAGAAAGGGAAGTGGCCGCCAACCTGCACTGCGGACAAGACCGCCACATGCACCACTGCTCAGGACACCGCCGCCAGCAGCACGCTCACTGAGCCCCCCACCAGCACCGCCGCTCAGGACACCGCCGCCAGCAGCACTCTCACCGAGCCCCCCACCAGCACCACTGCTCAATGACCGCCGCAAGCACCGCCGCTACTGAGCCTGCAGCCAGCACCGCCAGCGGCACCCCACATCCTGTGCCAGTGGCACCACTGCAGACATGGCTGCCATCCCCTGTGGTCATTCGTATGAGATTGGTGGTCAGTTCCAGAGGAATGGGCAGCTTCCATGTTGCCCCACCGTCAGTGGAGTATCAGATCCACTACCTCAGTCCTTGGCAGGATGAAGCACTCTGGGCACAAAGCCCCCTCCAGAACCAGTGGAGAAAGACATCCACTACCTCTGTCCTTGGCAGGATGAAGCACTCTGGGCACAAAGCCCCCTCCAGAACCAGTGGAGACTGTTATCCACTTGAGAGACTGTGGCTTTGCACTCCCCAGAATAAAGCAGTGGGCAAACCACCCACTGGAGAGACTTGTGAGACTGTGGCTTTGCACTCCCCAGGATGCAGCAGTGGGCAAACCAACTACTGGAGAGACTTGAGAGACTGTGGATTTGCACTCCCCAGGATGCAGCAGTGGGCAAACCACCCACTAGAGAGACTTGAGAGAGACTGTAGCTTTGCACTCCCCAGGATGCAGCAGTGGGCAAACCAACCACTGGAGAGACTTGAGAGACTGTGGCTTTGTTCTCCCCAGGATGCAGCAGTGGGCAAACCAACCACTGGAGAGAATTTAGAGACTGTGGCTTTGCAATCCCCAAGATGCAGCTGTGGGCAAACCAACCACTGGAGAGACTGTGGCTTTGCACTCCCCAGGATAAAGCAGTGGGCAGACCACCCACTGGAGAGACTTGAGAGACTGTGGCTTTGTACTTCCCAGGATAAAGCAGTGGGCAACCAACCCACTGAAGAGACTTGAGAGACTGTGGCTTTGCACTCCCCAGGATAAAGCAGTGGGCAACCCACCCACTGGAGAGACTTGAGAGACTGTGCCTTTGCACTCCCCAGGATACCTCAATGGGCATGGAGCCCCCTCGTGGAGCTGGTGTCGTGCACTCATTCGGCTGAGATCCCCCCCTTCCCTTCCTCCTGAGGTGCCTGTTTTATTTCGATCTGATGCCCCTTCAGTCTTCTCTCCGTTTGGATCGGGTATTGAGTGTGGGCCCCGCCCATGCATTTTGGGCCCAGTGGTCCACGGACTATGTAGGTGCAGTACATGGACTTGAATTCTTGGTGTACATATTTGTTAATAGTGTATATATATTTTTGACAAATAGATTTTACATGATTACATTTGTTCAAATCATTTCCTTTTGTCCTTGCGTTCTTCCAGGGGAGGTTGGGGGGGAAATGTATTGTTTCAGCATGTATTAGTGTGTGTGTTGTGGGTGAGGGTGGGGTGGGGGTGTTGTGTGTGTGTGTCACTCTCTTTTCCCTCCCACCTCCCCTGTGTCGTAGGTGCAGTACTCACCGTGGTCGTCGCCGCCGTCGTTCGTGCTCCTGGTAGAGGAGCAGGAAGACAATGGCAGGGAGTATGTGGAGTTCCAGCTCCATGGCGTCCTGGTTTCTCGTGGGGTGTGTAGAGGTGAGCGTTTTCCCTTCCAAGTCCTGTTTCAGCCGTGTTTTTGTTCGTGTTGAATCCGCCCCAGAAAAGGTGGTGGATTGGCCTCTCATAATGGTGTGGGTGGTACATTGTCTTCCGCCTGTCTGTTGGCGGTGACCGCCATGCTATTTGTTTGTACTGCTGTGGCGGACGGAGTGTTAAAGTGGCTGTCTATGTTGGCGGTTTCCGCCACGGTCATAATTCCATTTTTTTTCCCGCCGGCCTGTTGCCAGTTTTACCGCCGCTTTAAAACCGACCGCCAGGGTTGTAATGAGGGCCTATATCCTACTCACAACTCTTACAAAGCTTATGGGTGAAAATAGTACACTCTGGCAAACACCATCTCCATTAATACTGCTTCCTACAGTGGCAAGTGTGTATACTACAGTCTATTGCAACATCACCTACTCCTTTCTACTGTTCAAGAGATCATAAATTATTTTGGAAAAGAGGATTTAACTATCTACTCATCACAGCACTTGTCTCTGATGCACTTACTTCAAAAACAATGACCACAATATTCATTCCTACTGATGAGTTTAATCATAACTCATCTACGCCTTTTTACTATTCACAGTCCTGTGAGAGTCCCACAAGATCATAAAATTTAGTTAAAAACAATATAAATTTATTTTCTTTACAGTAGTTATCCCTAAATCTAGTGGACAGCACTCCTTTCAGCTGCCCCATTATATACCATTTTTATTTCATTTCCACAACACCTAGAATTTCTCACAGTAAACAGAAATGACTGCTAATTCATTTCTAATATTCCAACAGCCTGCCAATTAGAGTGCTTGTGAGACTTGCGGGAGCCTCTCGCTCCTGCAAGAGCGTAAATACTCAATGGGAAAAACAGGCTCCTCAACAGGGCTCCATTTTTAAATTTGCGCTCCCACAGGACTCAAGTTGGACTCTCGTGAGCCCAACATCTAAATATACAAGTAACTTTCACCCTTAATTTCTTGAAAACTACTTCTCAATGGGTTTACACCAAATCACAAAGGCACAATTTATTTGCAGCTCAAGATCTAGCTTCCTGCCAAATTTGGTGTAATTCCGTTCATCAGTTTTTGCTACAGCAGTGTCTAAAGAAGGCTATGGAAAGTGCATGGGGATTTTACTTTTTGGGACCCCCCTTTTTTCTCGGCTCCCCACTTGACAGCTCATGCCAAAACGTTCCAGGAAACAGCTGAGGTGGGTAAACTGTTCTTGGAAAGTTGTGTGATGCTTCATCAAACGGGGCCAAAGTTATTAGCTAACCAAAAATGCTCCATCTATGGAAACGAGACCTAACTATAACTACCGACTGGCTACCATCAGTATGTGTGTGTATATATATATATATATATATATATATATATATATATATATATATATATTAGTAATCCAACAATTGAATCACAACGCACTCCATGAAGTTCTGTTAATCCTTTATCATACAAAGAAAGCTAGCAACTGCACCAATGCGTTTTGAGCAAAAGGTCTTATTCCCGGTTGGCTAGTCCTTCGACTATGTTTGTCTTTTGTACTGTAATACCAAACTACCCCATTATAAGGCATCATGGAACATGCAATGTTACAGTCTTACAAGCAATTTTGTCGGAGTGTTGTCAGCCCTGCAAATATTATGGTTTTGAATCATTGACAAACTTGTAAAAGTTCCTTTGTGATATGTAGATATCGATCTATCCAATACACATTTATGATTGTTCTAATTAATTTTCCATATAGTTGTTCTCGCCTTGTGGCAATCCAAATAATGTTTCAAACATCTTGTACATAAAGATGAAAAAGTTCAAATCCTACTGTACAGGAGAAAAAAAGAAGTAAAAAAATCACTCTATCCAATGCATTACTCTCTCACCCTATACCTCTGTCAATCTATCCTCTATCTCCACTCACTGAGTCATCCTAAATCCTAATTTCACTACTATGATCTCCAAAATAACCCTTCCTAGACTCTTCCTCCTCTACCCCTCCTGGCTCACCCAAAACCTCAGTTTACTTCTATGATCTCCCAAACAACCCTACTAAATTCTCCCTCATGTATCTCCCCTTTGACTCATCCCAAACCTCATTTTACTACTATGATCTCCCTAATATCTTTCTACAGAGTCTTCCCTCCTCCATCTCTCCTTTACCCATCTCAAACCTCATCTTACTACTATGATCTCCCAAATAACACTTTGTGGATTCTTCCCTCTTCTACCCTGCAGCCAACCCACTATAACCACCACACGTTTATTTTTTCATGTGCCCCCCACATATAATTAAATATGAGCCCTGGGGAGGTGGTGGTCCACGAGGCAGTAAATAAGTTCAATAGGGTGCCCGATGCACCTCCTCCTTTATTTTACCATGCCCCCAGGACCTGGCCCACCCTGGGGCTTTAGTAAAGCAAGTGCAGGAGACCTCACTTGTTTTTTTTTTACTTTTTGCTGCAAATTTGTTGTGAATTTGGGGCAATTGTTTTTTTTAAAAGGTGCTTTCTTGCTCTGGCAGGGTCCCTCTGTCAGCTCCCACCAAGCAAAAGAAACAGCTATGTCCCAGGGAGATGGCAGTCCCCAGGGCATTGAGTGGCTGCCTGAGGGGGGCCGTTCAGCCCCAGTCCCATGAAAAGTGCCCCAGGGAGGTGGTGGTTCCCTGAGCTGCTGGGGTCCAAAACAGACCCCTTTCTATTTTTAATATTTGCCCCAGGGAGGAGGTGGTCCCTGGGGCTTTGGGTGGGGTGGTGCTGCGGGACCACCCACACACAATTAGACAAATGCCCCAGGGAGATGGTGGTCCCCAGGGCTGCAGGGGGGCATGGAGCCCCCGCACTCAATTTACATTTGTGCCCTAGGGAGGTGGTGGTCCTTGGGGGCTGCTGGGGGGGTGGCGGGTGCCCCCTGCACACCATTTACATTTGTGCCCCAGGGAGGTGGTGGTCCCCGGGGCTGCAGGGGATTGGTGCCCCCCCCGCACACATAATGTTTTTAGCCCAGGGAAGGTGAAGTCCCCGGTGCTGCGGGTACCTGGAACACCCTGGGGCTTAGGTATTAAGAAGCGCGGGAAGCTGCACTATCATTTTTTTAAAAAAATGTTCCCACGGATTTGTGACCCTGTCGCAAATTCCTGAAAAAAAGTTTTTTTTAAAGTGCTTTTTAGCCCTGCAGGGGTCCCTCTAGGACCCTACTGCCAGAGCTAAGGGGTCAGGGTATCACTAACCTGGCCCATTTTTTATTTTTTTTCACCTTTGAAGCTGAGTCCCTACATGGCTGCCAACACGTCCTTGTTGAAGTGGTGGCAGTCAATCAGATCTCAGCACGAGATCTGAATGGGCAGTGAAGCCTTGGCGTCCCAATACATACAAATTTGGATTTTCTTTAATTTCTCTGAAACTGCTGAACGGATTTACAGAAAATAACAGAAAGGGCTCTTTCTGGACCAAGATCTACCTTTCTGTCAAATTTGATGTAACGGGCGCTTTTTCTGTTCAAAATTCCTATGGAAATTAATATTGGAAACGCTCCTTTTTTGACCCCCACCCTTTTTCTTAGCCCCTGCTTAATGGATCAACCCAAAATTTTCCAGACAGCAGCTGACGTGACTGTCAAAAATTTTGGGAACATTTTGTTAAGATTCCTCATGTAGAGCCAAAGATATAGGCATATAAATAATTGCTTTATCTATACAAAATAGGTCCTAACTATAACTACCTGCAGGCGACCACCACTATGGTATATATTTTTATATATATATACATATATGTATATTTCCCCATTCAATTTCCCAATGGGATTTTAGACACAACTACAGCCTGAAACACTTGACGGAATTACACCAAATTTGGCAGAAAACTAGATCATGGTCCAGAAAGGTATCTTTTTGTAAGTTGGAGTAAATCTGCTCAGTAGCAATGGAGTTATTAAAAAAAAGGTTTATGTATTTCTAGAGATGCAGATCCACTGCAGTGGATTGGCAGATCCACGCGCCAAAAGCAATGCTGTGATTGGCTGGGCACAACCTGTGAGAAGAGTTGCAACCCCCATTTTGTGAATACGGACACCGTTCCTGAGGGGGGGATAAAGATTAAATAGGATAGAAGGGGTCAGGATAGAGATATCCTGACCCACGGGACTGATAGAGGGGTCTCTGAGGGATAAGAAGTTGCCAATAAACATGTTTTTCGGGTACATGAGGATCCGCGGGTCCTCTGCAACGCTCAACACTGCCCCCCATGTGAATCCACGATTGATCTGTGGATCCAGACCCCAATTAAAAAATACACCCACTCATAAACCCACTCACACTCCCATTCACACACTCACAGACCCACAAACCCACTACCACACCCAGACATTGACTCATACAGCCACTCACACACCTACTTACACAGTCACAAACTCACCTGCACACCCACACAGCCACTGATAAAAAAAACTTGTATAACCACTCACACACTCATACAGACACGCCCATACAGCCATCAACACACCATCTCACAGACCCACAAAACCACTCAAACACTTGCACACCCACTTACACACCCACACTACCACTCACACACCCATACAGACACTAACACACCCACAAAGCCACTCACAGACCCACACAGCCACTCATACACACACTCACACACCCACTCATACAGTTTCACACCCACACAACCACACACACCCAATCATATACCCTTAGAGCTGCTCAAAAAAACACTCACAGACCCACAGCGTGGGGGGTTGGCCCCAGGGCCTGGCCATAGGCCAGACCCTGCAGTCAACCCCCGCTTCACACATACAAAGGTCATGCACATTGTGGGGTAAGCTGCATGCAGGTGATTGGCCACAATCGCTGGCCTCAAGTCAGTCCCTGCGGCCAAAATCCAGCAGCACATGGCCTATGGCAATGCACAGGAACAGTTGAATTAGCGTACGATAATTTAAAATAAACATTAGAAATTCACTTCAAACAAAGGTTACAGCAACATTATTGTTAGGAAGCAGAACTTAAAAAATCTTAGAAATTCACTAAAAGACGAGAGATTGCATTGTGTGCAGTGTAGTTATGTATGTATGGGGGTGCAAGTTATTGTTATCTTAGAGCAGGAGTTATAGTTTCCTGAGATAAGTATAACTATAACTGCTAAATTTCTATGGTTTTGTGTGTGTAAAATCTGAACCTAATTATAACGTCCATGTAGCCTTAGTTTTTAATGAAAAAATACATATAATATACATACATGCACATACATACACACACACATACACTTCCTACACTCCCTGTCATAGAAGTCAGACACTCTGAGTGAGCATAGAAGGCAGAAATGTTATTGCAGCCTCAGCAATATAAATGTGTGTGAGTGTGTCTGCGCGCTCACATATACATCAGAATAACAAGACGTGCGACGTGCTTACCTTTTTGAAGCACATCATTGCAGTTTCAAGCCAGTTCCCAGCATCGTGTTATACAATGACAAAACAGCACGGCGTTGCCATTACTCACTGACTTGTCTGGACGTGTCTTGAAGATGAAATCCAGGATATTGGACACTATAATTAATTACATTTAGTTGTACCTGGATCGCGTCACTACCAGGAAATCTTACTCTAAATCCCAGATTGTACACAGAACTCAGAGAGAACATTCTTTTCACATTCTAACCTCAATGCATGCCTCAACCTGAATTATGATTCGTAACCTCTGAAGAAACCTCTTCAATGTTGGGCTTTTCTAATCATGCTATCACATTCGGTGTGAGTTGTTTGCTACCTGGTATATAACTTGGATAGCCGGTTAGTAATAAAGAATATGCACTCAGCGAGCTTTTCCCTTTTATAAACATGATAACAGTGATTACATTTTATCTTGATGAACTACATATTTTGGAAATTATATTTTTGTTTTGGGTCTGTAGAAAATACTTCGTGCCACCTTGAGTTTTCGCATGGTAGTTTTGTATAAGTTATTTTGTCTGGTGACCTTTTTTAAGCACAATTATTAATTCCCAAGCGAAATTGATTGTCTTAATCCTGAAATGTTGAAAACACAAATTTGCCTTGCTGGGCGTATAACCACCGCCCTCTCATGCGCAAATGACCCTAATACTACTGTTATATAACCTGTAGAAGTAGCCACAGGTTTTAGAGAAAAATCTGCAGAGCCAGACACACAAATCACTGTTAAGTGCTTACATTACACAGAAATAACATGAAATTTGCCGGAGGCTACTATCTCATTACAAACAGGAGCTACCTTTACAAATGAGGTACTCCCCCATAGAATGTCCTACGAAGCTGCAGATAGTATACCACAATGACCCCCCAGCTCCCACACAATGCAGAGGGGAGGCATTTGGCAGGGCCACAATGTTTGACATGGATCGTGTTGTCAGTTTCTAGGCAAGTGGAACTTGCCCTGGCATTAGAGTGGCCGGTCTGAGGGTACCGATGAGGTTGGATGCAGTCAGGAACTCCACTTACCCTTGCATGATCCCTCAGCCTACTCTGCAAAAAAAACTAAATCCCAAAGAGAACAAGAATTTGAAATGGCATGAGTCTCGCGTTTGCTCGAGTTAGAGCTATAATCGTTGTAAATTACTAACTGGACTTTTCTTGCCACATAAATTGAAAATGAAAAGTAAAACAGTTGACAGAAGCAAGTCAATTCGAAACGACACAGCCTCCATGAGCGTGAGCGCAAGTGTTTTTGGCTCCCCATGTGAATGTCTAGAAAGGGATGAAAGGCCTTGAGAAGGGGCCATCACACGCTGTAACAGGAGGAAGCGTGACGAGATGGCCAACAAAAATGTTCACTTAATGAAATCGCCTTTGAGGGAACTCAGCACACAAAGGAGGGACATTTCACAAAATGCACCAGTAAAAATGAAGCTTTTAGGACAAGCACAACAAAGAATGAATAGCAAGAGTGAGTGTGGTTAAAAGCCCACAGAGAGATTACAACAGACAAGAGCGCTTGCGCGCTCGACCCTAAGAAGCACCACACACAGCTCTTTTATCTCACTATCCACTGTACACTGGCCAGAACATGCACACTAAAGCAGTGTGTTATTCTGCTCCCAAGTCTTGCAGTTCTTACAGAGTACACAGTGCTGCCAACCCCTGCACCCATCCCACTGCAGTCAGTCAAACCCTCTTGCTCTGGCCCTCGATGTGGTCGGGAAGACAGTAGCCTCCCGATCTTGCAGAATCCTCATTGGCAGACAGGTCTGACAATTGGCAGCAGATGAGCAGCTCCTGGGATGGTGGTGCGCATTCGGGATTGTGGATGGCGGCCGCAAATTAGAGCAGGTCCTCTCTCCAGGGAGAATTAGGGTCCCTATGAGTTCAGTTAGTTTCTTTGTCAATTGCCCAGACAAAGCACTTGGGCAGTGTTATAGTCATCCAATGGCAATGCCCCCCAAACAATGCCAACTGGCAAGAGCCCAAACAATGTCCCTGGGCAGAGCCCACAACGTACATGCAAGTCGCCCTCAGTGCACTGTAGTGGTCAAACAGCATAGTTGATCTTGATGGACATTCTGTCTCAAACCTTGCTCACTGGGATCCTCGTCTCTAGGTCTCAGCTGGGCCTCTCTCCATCCAGGCTCTCCTCTTCCTCACAGGGCACACAGGTCTTCGCAGGCAGGCAGGCAGTCAGGCTGGTGCTCCAGGCTCTGACAAGTTTTCTTGGCATCCTGGGAAGAGTCTCCCTGCACAGCTTGGAGAACAGCAGACCTCAATCCCTAGTCCTAATTGCAGTTGCTTAAATTGTGGTGATCTTGTCACAGCTCGGAACAACAAGTGGGTTTTCGGCTTCCACTTTTATAGAGTCTCTCCAGACACAAATGAGATGTAGTGCCTGGCCCTTTGAAATTTCTGTTGTTGGAATCTGCTCAACTGTGCCAAGTACTGCCTCATAACCACTTGACTCTCATGGGTAATGCAGGCCAAGCCTTCGAGGGGGAGTTAACATGTCTGTGCAAACATAAACACACAACTCACTGCACCCTTCATGGGTAAAGCGCGTACTTCTTAGTTCTGTTCTTTGTTCAGAAGCCTCTCAGGCGAATATAAGATGGAACATTGCATGCTGGAACCACGCATGCCTGAACAATGCGTTCGGAACAACAACTGAGTTGTTACCACTAATGCCTTTACCACAAATGCTTTAACAAATTAAAATTACCCCAACCCCCACCCCTAAAACTACCCCAAATCCCCTACCCCCGCCCCTAAAACCTAAAACTACCCTGATCCCCACCCCACCCCTCAAAACTAAAACTACACGACCCCCACCACTGCCCCTAAAACTACTGTGACCCCCACCCTGGCCCCTAAAACCTAAACATACCCTGCCCCACCCCTAAAACCTAAAACTACCCCAACCCACCACCCCGCCCCTAAAAAAATAAAACTACTCCCACCCCTGCCCCTAAAAATAACCCCCAACCCTACCCCAGCCCCACTTACCTGACTGCATCTTCTCCCGATCCTGAGTCTGTTTTCCTCGGCCTTAACCAAGCATGTTTGTTGTTCAGGACATGTGTGGTTAAGGCAGAGAAAAACAGAGTCGTTGTTCACGAAAGCGTTGTTCTGCTTTTGTGGACAATGCACCTTGTTGTTCCTGAGTCCTTGCTTAGGCTGTTTTCCCTCTCAGGCCCAGCGTGGGTGGCATCAGTATTGATGGACCCACAACCCAGGTCATGGATGCAGCAAGGGTTTACTCGTGGTGTTGGCCTTCAGTGACATATGTCTCTACAAGGTTCAAAGGATTCCCATATTTTATGATTCTTTGTGTAGTATGTAATTTAGCAGCCCCGTCATCTATCATAAACACTAGGCTCTGGTATCCCTGGTGAGCAACCTTCCTGAATCATAATATGCCCTTGATGCACACAGGGAAGGCTCTGCTCCCCTTCCAGTGCAGCTCTCCCTCCAACTCCAGAAACGTCAGCAATCTACATCTCCTGCTTGGGTCTGCAGCTCACACCTCCAGCTTAGAATTTTGTATGCCCCGGGCTTCCCAAAATGGAACACAAGGGCCTCCGTGTTATGCGTTCTCGCAGGCACACTTACAAGCAGACTTTAGCACACACCAACACATGCACAATTAACAGCACTACATTCCTCTCAAGCGAGCTGCAAATACAGCCAAGATGTCAAATGAGTGGTCCAACAGGATCATCTCCTGTGACATGCAGTAGAGCCTTGGAATTCTTCTGTTTACCAAATGGGTATGCTGCCACCACCGCACTGATATTCTGGAACTCTGGGTGAGGGCAGTAGCCCAAATCATTTTGAGAGAAGTGCTTTTGGCATCTCTCCTGGTTTATGGTAGACTGTGGTCCATCAAGGTAGGTGTGGATTATGGCACACATGCATTATCTGTGCATTTCCCATGACCAGCTCCGTACCCAGAGTTTCAGACTTCCATACAGATGTGGGCACTCTTGGCTAAGGACCCATTAAGCCAAGGCAGAATTTTGTATTCCACTTGCGGAATTACAGGACTCCTCTCTGTAACATGGAGTTTCGGCCAAATTCTACCAATCGCTGCATGGTGGAATTTGTTTCTCATTTCAGCACCGCGGTGACAACAGGAACAATGCAAGGCTCCAGCAAGCAAGCTGGTGAGCAAGATTTGGCATCTGCTATTGTGATTTCCAGTTGCTAGGGAGCCTTCTGGCATGACTTTTTAATGCGAGCGGTCACGGACAGCGAGCTGCTTTTCAGGTAGATTTTCTACTTGAGAAGGATCAAAATCAACTGAAAATCGTTTTTCAAGTGGGTACCCTGCCCAAGCGGATGGTTCACTTAGTTTTTTTCTTTAAAGAATCTGTTTATTGATTTCTTCTTTCAGAGTTACATCATTGCATCTGCAACAAATTGATAACAACTTTTAAACATTGGAGATCACCATTCATTTTAAGTGTGCAAATTAAAATCACACAGTTTCCACTTTGAGTCATAGTGAAGTATAGTATAATATTCCAACACTACAATCATCAGCCTCATGTCCCAGCTGGAAAGCTGGCATGGTCTCCCTGTTTTCAATGCTTTGTGTTTACCCTTCCCTTTACCACTATTTCACTTCTTCATCCGCTGTTTCTCCTGAGGATTGGGTATCCCCTGCAAAACTATTCAGTAGTGTTCCCCATGCGTGCAAGTCATCCTCCAGTTTATCATCCATTCGTAAATTTTTAAGACAAATCTCTTCCACTACCGCCCATTCCCTTACTACTTTCTTCCAGTGGTCCACATTGGGTCCCCTGCTTCCCATCCAGGTAATGGCTACCCTGTGCTTGGCTAGTGGTAGTGTCAGTTACGTAAACTTATACTCCATCTTTTTTCCTTTGCAGAAATGTACCTGTCCCAATAGTCCTACTGCAGGGTCTTGTTCCAATCTTATCCCACAAGAGGTCTCCAAATAATGGAACACCTCCTCCCAATATGCCCTCACAGCTGAGCAGTGGCAGACGAGGTGTATGAAGGTTGCATTGACTTCCTGGCAGCCAGGCCAGTCTGTCAACCTAATAAGGTCCATCCTGTGTAGGAGGACCGGGGTGATATTCATACGGTGTAGATAATTGAAATGCGTCAATTTGAACCTGCCATTCCCGGACACCTTGCGCACCAACAAACACATTTTGGTCCACTTTTTGCCCGTATTTGGGGTCCCCAGATCTTTTTCCCATGCCTCTTTGGCTGAGAACTGCGTTCTTGGTCTATCAGCCAATGCAGCTTTGTTTAAATGCAATATCAAGTGCTGCGCACACCCAAGCTCCAGCAGTGCCCGAAATACCAGGAAGGTGGAAGGGGCAGCTGTATATTTTGGTCAGATCTCTTTAGCTATGTTGGCAATACTAGCATACACTAGAAACTGACCTTCATCCAGGGCAAATGCCTCCCACGCAGCCTCAAATTAGAGGAAATCTTCTGCAGGGTGAAGGTTTCCCAGTGTCTCACAACCTCCCTCTCTCCAGGCCGTTGTGTCCACCGCCATGGTCAATGTGAGGAAAGCTGGTAACTCCTGGAAAGTAAACTCCCTGGCAAGTGGGGCGCTTCCTAAATTCACTTTGAGTCCTCTCATACACTGTCACTGTGTGTGTGATTAAATATAGGAGTCTCTCTGGAGCTCCGCCCCCGTGTGTAAGAGATGTGCCATCTCTGTGGTTCTGCCTCTGTCCGCCAATAATGCGTTGTCTCAATTCTCTTCCTCAGCTAGCCAATGCGCCGCTTGTTGCATTTTGGAAACAAGGTAATACCACTTCAGCTGCAGAACTGCAAACCCCACTCCAGTGTTGGCAGGTGTAAGTGTTCCTGAGCCACCTTGCATCTCCCACTCCTCCAGAGTAATGTCGTGAGCAAGGAGTGTAATGATCTAAACACTGCTCTTGCTAGAGTATAGAAAGTGTGTTGTAGTGTGTATAGGAAGTGGGGGAGGAACACCTTCGCAACTGCCACTCGTCCAGTCAGAGAGAGCGCTAGCGTATTTCAGAACTGGACTGATGCTCGGAGGCCCCCGACCTTTTCTTCTATTATGTTGTGTTCGCTTTGGTGGAGTGGATGCTATGATTACTCCCAAATGTCTGACCTTATCTGTTTCCCACTGAAGTGGTAGATGTGGCAGTGTTATAGGGTCCATCTTTGCCAATTTTCCCAGCAGGAACACCAGTGATTTGGTATGATTAATGTGTAGGCCAGTAGTGTACCCAAAAGCGTTCAGCTATTGTAACAGCATAGGTAACAATTCCTCTGGGGATCTCAAATAAAAGAGAGTATCGCCTGCATATAGGGACACCAGGTGGGTCATGTCTCCCACCACAACCCCCCACCTCTGTATTCGCTGTTGAAGCTGCAATGCCAGTGGCTCCATCGCTAATACAAAGAGCAATGGCAACAATGGACAGGCTTGCCATGTCCCCCTACTCACTGGTACTGGTTCCGCACACAACCATCCAAGTGTGAGTTTAATCATAGGATTATTATAAAGTAGCTGATTCCAGGCTAGGGAACAAGGCCCAAATCCCATTACCCTCAAGACGCTCTGCCAGTCAACCATGTGGAAGGCCTTGGCTTTGTTCACCGCCACCAATTCATCCTGTGCCTCTGCCATTTCATGCATCACATGCATGAGGTGCCATAGGTTAATTGTAGTATTCTTACCAGGTATAAACCCACATTAAACCACATGTCCTAAACCCATCATCACAGGTCGGAAACAGTGCGCTAGTAGTGTACATAGGATCTAAACATCCGTATTAATCATCGTGTGTGGACTGTATGAGGAGTAGTCTGAGGAATCCGCACCTGGTTTTAGAACCATCATTATGCACCCTTCCCTCATGGACAGGGGGGGGATATCCCACTCTCCCTAGATTCAGAATCGACCTCTAACAGTCGTTGAATAATAACTGCTATGTATGTGCAATAAAATTCTGTCAAGAAGCTGTCGCTCCCAGGTGACTTCCCCCACGGCAGGCTATTCAGTGCTAGCAGGATCTTCTCTAGCGTGAGGTCTGCCTCCATTTCCCACAACACCTCCTCCCCCAGTCACAGAACATCCAGGTCCTCTATCGTTCTTGTATATTGTGTAGGGAGCTTGTATATACCTGTTGCAAGTAGTCCCTAGGTGTATTCAGTAAGTCAAAGGGTGTGTATGCATTTCCACCCTCAGGTGACCTGAGGTACATAATTGTGTGTTGTGGTAGTTCTCTATGCAGGATCCAAGCAAGTAGATGCCCTAAACTGCCCCCCTTCTCATGCAATAGCTGTTGATAGGACTTCAAGGTATAGTGTTCAAGCTTGTCCATCACCTCCATTATCTGTCTCCTCGTCACCTCTTCCCTGTGTCTCCTCTTGGTGTAGTCTCTGTAGGGCTTCCAGTGCTTTCTCCTTGTGTAAGAGTTCCACCTGAAGTGTCTTGCGAACTCTGCATGTAAGGCCTATACATCGCCCTCTCAGAACTGCCTTAATGGCCTCCCACTCTATGGCTCGACTAGTAGTGCCCTGCCAATTGTCTGCAAAGTAATTCTGGAGAGCCTCTGCTAGTATGTGTCCCAACTGAGGGGGTCTTGCTACATGCCAGCAGGGAATTGCCAAGAGTAACTGACCTCACGCCTCTCACCCATTCTAATGAGATAACCACCGGTGCATGATCGGACAAGTATTGAGAGAGGTGCTCCACATCGATTATCCCTGGGGCCAGCTCCTCAGATATCAGTATTCTCTCTAATCTGCTAAACGCACCGTGGGTGGAAGAATGGCATGTCTATTGTCATCCCTCTGGGTGTTTTTCCCATCCACATATCGCAGAGCGACATTTGTCCATAACCTTGCCTAATTGTTGAGTCATATGAGGTTTAGTATGGTGTTTAGGTGGGTGGCGGTCTAACTCACCGTCTACAATACAACTGAAGTCCCTAGGCCATATTAACTTGATAACCACCACTGGGGCATCTAATAATGCACCATAGAGCTGGCCATCATCAGGTTTTGGGCCATATGAGTTCAGGAAACCACTTCCAACCCATCCAAACTGCCCTATAGGAACAAATATCTACCTTCCACATCTGCTTCCATGTATGTCAATTCAAACAGTATCCCTGGGGCAAACCAGATCACCACCCCCTGGGAATAATAGAAGTAATCAGTGTAATACACTTGTCCCCTCCATTTCTTAGTCAGTTTGGCAGCTTCTTGGTCTGTGTGGTGGGTCTACTGCAAATAAGCTATATCCACCCATCTTCGTTTCAGCAGGTTCAGCACTCTATATTGTTATATATATGTTTTTGGCATGACCCCAAACCTCACACATTCCAGGTAAGTAGTTTCAATTTACACATAGTAATCATATGTTACCAATTGCAGTGGGAGCCCTAAAAGGGCCCATTCTCTGTTGCATCTAACAGTGTCTCCAAATTATCAACTGAAAAAAACATTTCAACACATAATCCCAATTCTCCCTCACACCCCGGACAAGGAACAATTAAACAAAACTATGTCCTCACCCATGTTTTCTGATGTTCCAGGACGTGCTTATTGTTTGAAGCCGTGGTAACCCACTCACCCCACTGCCCATATATCCCCCGAACCTTCTGTAACTGTGTCATAATTCACTACAATGCCATTGTGAAACATGGTCAACACTCAGCAATGGTAAATGGATACTGTTAGGAGTATGGATACTGTTGGGAGTCATGTCCCTCTGTTTTACTTCGGCTCTACCTCCAGACCTGTTTGGCAGCAAAAGTTCAATGATTGTCAACAGCCTATTACAGTTCAGGAGCCTCTGGAACCCTCTCCCACGGTGACCCTAGACAGACCATTCCACACTTACAAATGCATACATACAATGCTGTCACGTGTAAAATCATTACATCATTCACACCAAATATCACCCCAATACAGTCAGGTTGGAGGTGCTCATAGTGCAACTATGTCTTCTCTCCCCAAATTCCGCCCTCTGGAGGCATCCTCTCCCAGTCTCTGCACTGTGAACTGTGTCCTCCCCATATCACTTATTGTCTCTTCTTATAGCTCCAGTTTTCGTATGTTATTTTATATCCTTTCATGTGTACAAGCTTTGGGCCACACTCCAACACCTAGGCCAGGGCACTGGAATCACCCCCATGTCCAGCCTTGATGTCTGAATTTACATTGCCCCAGACCAAAAGGGGTACATTGGATCATTCTCTTCCAAGGAGTGTTCAGGATTGTTTGCCAGATCCGGTGTGTGGTCTGTAATGGTCATTGTCCCATCCTCACAAATTACTACCCCTCTGCACCCCCACACCCAGGCAGGTGGGGAGAGTCAGGTAGATTGTCAACACCGAGAACCCATCCACCCACTGTGTGAGTGCTGCAATTCTCTCTTCTCTCTGTTCTTGTGGGCGCCCCTGAGGGACCTCCATCATGTCGAGCCATGCCTCTTCTGGCTGTTCAAAGAAGTGCACCTTGCCCTCATAAATGACATTCAATTTAGCTGGATAGAGGAGCATATACCTGAGGCGCACTGTTCTAAAGCATTTCTTTTACCTCAAGGAAGGTTTTGTGGCACTCCTGCACTCTGTGGGTGTAGTCCAGGTAGATTGGTATATTCCGGCCTTCATAATGTGGAATGGAGTGGAGTGTTCTCGACATCCTCCGCGCACTCCTCAAGGGAAGCGGTAAGTGTGGTCATGCGTGTCATCTGCTGTTAAAGTTGTTAGACTTCTGTTTGCAAAGTGGTGATCTTGGTCTCTGCTTCAGAGACTTTGCCCTCCACCTCACGCAGGTCTGCTCTCAAGAGATTAACCTCCACCGATACCCTAGAAATCTGCCCCTCCAATGCTATTCTCAATCCATGTATAGCCTCCAGCTATTCAGCCCTCGAGGGCTCCTACCAAGCACCCGGGGATCGCTCCAGAGAGTCCTGGGCCTGTCTAGTGAGGCACTGTGTCGTCTGTCTCGGAGTGTTGTGTCAAGTTATAGTATTGCCTTGAGAGTGACGTGATGCCCTCTCTTTTCCAATGTTATGGTCTAGTTTTACACTTGTGGTGCCAATGTACAGGAACTTCAGAGCAGGGGCATCCAGCACCGCGCATTTCCAAATGGCTGGAGTATTACACTGCTTATGTCCCAGTAGCCACAGTGCCAGTGCTCCCTGCAACTGCCATCTATGCACCTCCCTACAGGCCCCATCGTCAGTGCTCTCAGATTTACAGCCCCTCAAGTTGGTTAGGATGTTTAAACCGCGTTGTGGCACAGAAGTCTCCCTTAGCTACCCTCATGTCCTCACTGTTTACTCACACTGGTCTCCACAGTTCGTAGAAACTGTATCTGTGGCCTCTCTTTGTCAGGGCGCTATACATAGCCATTATTAGCATGATGGCATCAGCATGGTTATTCCCCAGTGCGTGTCACCAGGTCTTTCTGTAAGCATTGTAAAAAAGCGAGGGCCCCCCTGCCACACCTGGCGGCTCTCCCGGGGTCCACCATTTTAGCTGTCACACCAATGGCCGATTTGTGGTTACTGCGTGCCAAAAGTCCCTCTCAGCACGGGCATTTTGGTGCTTCAACAAGGCCCCACGCCACGCTCAGTGGTGTACTCACTGAACCCCCTCTATCAATGTGGGTGCAATACGGCTCCAGGCAATGCCACTGCGCCTCACAGTGCGCTCCGGGCCAGACTCCACCGTCCAGCAGACCTGCCCCTCCTCTATAGTAGGCCCCGTTTGATTTTCACCACCGGGGCCTGCCGAAGAGTGCCCCTCACTCCCGGTGCAGCACACACCAGTACCGCACCTCACTCAGGCGACTGGGCTGCAGCCTCGATATGCTCAAGAGCCCCGGAAGCACAGCTTAGCCCGGGGCTGGAAGCAACGACTCCGCCCTGGCCGCAACTCCCGAACGGCCGCAGCTATCTCCTCCTTCTGTGGCGGTCATCACCTCCCCAGGGCCGCTCCAAGGCACAGCGGGCTGTTGTCTGAGAGTCCCCTATGGATCACCGGTCTTCCCAATCGCCCACGATAGCCTTGCTACCCAGGCTTTGAGGGGACCATCCTCCCCTACAGCACACCACCATCCTCTACTCCTGGTGCAGATGCAGGCAGCTCAGCAACTCCAGGCTTTGCCCCAGACCTTAGCAATTGCCAGGGCGCAGCATTTCAGGGAAGCCCCTCACCTTTGCAGGCTGCCCCACTTGGCAGCAGCTTAAGCTGCACAGGAAGACAAGCCTTTATGATTTCTGGCATTTCCGCATGCAGCATTTCTCAGGATTCAAGACATTTGGTGACAGCGCTCTCTAAGAGCACGTCCTGTAGGCCATGTTGCTGGCCACGCCCCCTCATTAATTGTTTTTTACCACAAAACACATTTGTTTTCATTTTACTTTTTTTAGTCTCAAACTTCCTCTTCCTGTCCAGAAGGTTCCTCCCACTGCTTTGTCTGTCCCTTGGTCACTTTTCATTTGGACTTGGAGGGGAAAGCTTCACTTTGTCTGCATTCTCTGCTGCATATACCACTGGATTTGAGGTAATTTTTTTTGGGAAATCATGTAAGTTGAAGAACATTTGCATACCTTTGCTGTTTGATTGAGGACATGCACCAGCATTTTTTTTTTTAAATTTTTTGTTTTTGCTTACATTTTCTAATTTGATCGTGGGTTGCCTGGAGTTGCCTCAGAGTGATATCCCTAAACTGGACCCAGTATGCTTGTTTCTGGTCTAGGGAGGACATGACCTTGCAGTTTGGGTGAGACTGTTCCCATGGTAAGTAGGGTCAAGACTGATTTGCACATGGCTGAGTCCAAACTGAATGGCATGACGAGCAAAAAAAAATGATGGATTAAACCCAGAACTGTGGCTGGGGCTGAATGTTTGATTTGTTCCGCATTCCATCCACCATCTGTTCATTTTGCATTAGTCACCTCAGTAAGAAGGGTATGCCCAGACCTGGGTTCCGTGCTTGCTATGCCACCAGATTCAAGCTAGTCTGGCTGATGAGGAGTGCATTCCTGAAGCTGTCCACAGGATGCTTGTTTCTAGTCCAAGGAGGACCTGGCCTGGCACTTCAGGCTGTACTGTTCCTATTGGTAGCAGGGTCAAGACTGATTTGAATATGGCTAGGTCCAAATGGAACGGCATAATGACCAAAAATGCTGTTGGAATAAACCCAGATCTGTGACTGTGGGTTATTGTTTGATTTGTTCCGCTTTCCATCCATCCTCTGTTCTTTTTGCATTTGTTGCCCTTAGTAGGAAGGGTATGCCCAGATGTGGGTCCTGTCCGTGCTCTGCCACCAGATTCAAACTAGTCTGGCTGATGAGGGGAGATATCTCAACACCAATCCAAGAATGCTTGTTTCTGGTCCAGAGAGGTCTTGGCCTGGCAGTTCGGGCTAGACTGTTCCCATGGGGAGCAGGAGCAAGACTGATTTGCATATGGCTGGGTCCAAACTGGAATGGCATGGTCAGCAAAAAAGATGGATTAAACCCACATCTGTGACAGGGGTTGAAGGTTTGATTTGTTCTGCATTATGTCCATCATCTGTTCTTTTTTTGGAGTTCCAGTAGGAGCCTATTTGGCATTCACTTTAAGAAAGAAAGTCTGAACATTTTTGGGAGGGCCGTGGGCCTGTTTTCAAAGTGCATTTTCTCCCATTTCTTGTGTATTGTTTGTGAAATTTGCACTATTTTGCTCATTTTACTGTCTGGGGCCAAGTCTGCCCATGGGCCTCCACCAGTCAGCACTAGGCATTGAGTGTGTGTTAAAAAACATTTTCTGTGCTCTATATTTTTTTTAAGACACCTATTGATTTATGAATGGCCTTAGATTAAATGTAAAATGTGTTTTTATTTCATATGTTATGTTTTTCTACACACTGTTTAAGTGTATTTTGGTAGAGTAATTTTCGATGCCTTGGGATGGTTGTGGTTGGGGAATTTTAAATTTGACTTAATTCTTGTCTAACCTCCTCCTGCTTCCACACACTCCGCACTAAAAAATAATCCTTCAAATGGATTCCCCTAGAGACCAGAAAGACAGTCACCCATGTACTCATCAGCAGCAGACTAGACTACGGTAATGCCCTCTACGCCGGCACCACACTCAAACTCAAACGCAAACTCCAGAGAATCCAGAACACAGCTGCACGCCTCGTCCTTGGCCTCTTCCGCCACAAACATATCTCACCACACCTCAAATCCCTTCACTGGCTCCCCATAGACAAGAGAATCACATTCAAGATCCTCATCCATGCTCACAAATCCCTCCACAACACCGGCCCAACCCACCTCAACGAAAGAGTGAACTTCCACACTCCCACACGCAACCTCTGATCAGCCGACCTCGCCCTAGCCACAGTCTCCCGCATCCAATGCACCACCGCAGGAGGCAGGTCCTTCTCCTACCTCACCCCCAAAACCTGGAACTCCCTCCCCACCAACCTTCGCAAAACCAAAGACCTCCTGCTCTTCAGAAAGAGCCTCAAGACATGGCTGTTCGAACAGTGACCCTCCCTGCCCCCCTCCCCCTCCTTTTACATCCGCCCCCCCCACCCAGCGCCATGAGACCCTCACGGGTGAGTAGCGCGCTCTATAAAAAAAAATTGATTGATTGTCATTTTTGCCATTGCTGAATTAGCGGTAACGTTTTCTTCCTTGTTTACCATTCATCCTTTCGTATAGGGCATAGACACACACCAGCAGTACCTTTTTAAAGGATGTTTAAAGGATTATTGAATTTTTCCCTGCACCCCCTTCTTGCCATAGTTGTCTAATAGGCCAAAGGCTAACACCAGCAATAGTTTTCTTAAGAATTATAAATTTTTCCCTTGCACCCTCTGCTCGTCACAGGCATTTCATAGGCCTTAGAGGTGCATAAAGCAAACTTTTTCAGTCTGTATGTTATTGAAATATTATGTTTATGCATGGTTTGGAATGTATAGACTATTGTTAATTATTTGTGATGACCTCACTAAATTATGGTGTCTGTAGATTTAAACTACAAATGTCACTCTTCACTGAATTTTTTCTCCTGTGTGTTTGCTTTTAGGTATACAAGAGACATCACACACAGTACTGCCAGACAGAAGGTCAGCAGTAACACCATCTGAGTACTCCTCTGCTTCCTCTTGTGCAGCTAAGAAAGAACTTGAACATGACCCCAAAGAAGGGTGCGCCTGCCAAGAAAGTGGCTAGTGAGGAAGAGAAGAAGAAAGAGATTGTGCCACTGGAGTGCCACCATCTACCTTATCAGGAAATGTAGTATACCTGCTACACCCTTCTTGGAGCAGCACAACGCTGGGAGTAGAACTCCTGCATCGACGGCCTGCTCCAACCTAAGGCTAAGCCCATGTCTCTTAGCCATGCAACCAATGTAGTTAGGACAACAAGCAGTGAGTCTGAACTGGATTTGCCTCAACCACAAAGTACCCAATTATCACAAGAAAGTCAAGATGCAGCCAGCAAAAGTCCTTTCAGAAGCACCACCTCTCGCGCATTCCACTGCCCGTAATTCGGGCAGTGGAATGAGTGATGGGGCTGTGCATGGGGGCCCCTGCACTGCCCATGTCGAGTGCATGTGCAGTTCAGGGCCCGCAGGAGCCCCGAGTCCCCCATTCTGCCAGCCTTTCCATGGTGGTGTAAATGGACAGGCTGGTGGATTACAACTGCCAGGACCGCTGGGACTGCCATGCTGCAGGCTGGCGGCAGCCTGGCGATGTCGGCGGTTGGACTGTGGCGACTACGCCACGGTCATAATGTGGCGGTCGGACCGCCATGATCGTGGCGGTCTAACCGCCAAATGATCCCCAATGTCAGTAACACATTGGCTACCTGCAGAAGTATCTGCAATTATTTCAGTCATTCTTTTAAATCCTGGAAGCACTGTGGGTCAAAAAAAGCAAGGATGTCTTTTACTTTTTGCTTTTTTGATGATCTTGATGATGGGGATATTGATCAACTGCGTAGGTTAGATAAGGAAGTGCGGTATGATCTCTCAGCAGTGATAGAGGGAAGAATTAGGAAGAGGTGTGAGGTGCACATGGTGGCACATTTTGAATATCGGGAAGACTGTGACAGACTTCTGGCCTAGAAAATAAAATTAGACTCAGTTAGGAATACTGTGAATGAAATACAGTGGAAGAGTTCCAGGGTCATTAGCAGAACTGGTGAGGAGATTGGGGAATCCTTTCTGAGTTTTTTTGAGGCATTATACTCATAAAATTTAGAGGTGTCATTAGATGGAGTGAATAGGTGGATAAAGGAGTTAAGCCTGGCTACTCTGAGCGATGAGGATAACAGGGTCTTGAATGAGCATATAGTGCAAGTTGAAGTGGAACAGAGTATAACGTCCAGTAAATGAGGGAAAACACCAGGTCCAGATGGTTTGCCTATGGAAATCTATAAATCTCAGTCGTAGTATAACAAAGGCTCTCACGGATTTATGTGACAGTATCTTGGTGGCAGTTAATACTCTCCCTCCATCCTGGGAAGAGGCTATTGTTACATTAATATTAAAACCCGGGAAAGACCGTAAGTGCTACGACTCGTATAGGCCTGTTTCCTTGTTAAATTGTGACTATGAGATGTTTGCAAAAATTCTGGCTGATTCATTAAGTGAGTTATAGGTGGGCTTATACACGAGGATCAAAAAGGATTCTTAAAAGTTAGATATATGCACAAGTTGACACAGGGTTTAATAAGCTCAATAGATTTAGCTAATACATGTGAGGTAGCTGTAGTGATGATAGATGCTACAAAAGCTTTTGATAGGGTTAATTGAACATACATGAATAGCCTTTGTGAGATTTTCAATCTGGGAGGGAATTTCATTTGGGCATTGCAAAAGATCTACTAAATCCTTATGCTAAAATATTAGTGAATGGCTTTCTAACTCGCCCCTTCAACATTGAAAGAGGGATGAGGCAGGGGTGTCCATTATCCCCATTGCTGTTTAATCTGTAAGTAGAGCCTTTAGCTTGTAAAATCGGGGGAGAGCAGAGGATAATACCCTTTGGGTTTAGGGTTTGGTGTAGGAAAGTCTCCCTGTATGCAGATGATTCAATGGTTTACACAGCTTATTTAAGGCATATGATACCAGCTTTGGAGGAGCTGACAGTGAAATTTGGGAAGGTTGCCAGATACGCTGTTAACAATGATAAGACAGAAGTTATGGCTTGGAGCATGCTGAGTGAGGGTGCTTCAGTAAAGAAGGAACTGAAGTATTTGGGGGTTATCATTACTCAAGATATAAATAAAATTGCAGAAGTCAATTTTATGAAGGTCATGAGAGAGTCCTGTGGGGTAATGAGGAGTTGTGAGCATCTACCCCTTACCATCTTAGGGAGAGTCAATATAATTGAGATGCTGATATTGCCAAAGCTCATATTTATTTTTAACTCGGTGCTCCTGATGTTTAATAAAGCTTGGCTGAGCAGACTTCAGGGTAAAATTAACAATTTTATTTGGGCCTCGAAGGGGGCACTCAATGCCTGGAAAAAGCTGAGATGGAAGAAGGAGAAAGAGGGGCAATCTCTGCCCGACCTTCAGTATAATGCATGGGCTTTCTTCTTGAAAAATGGGAAAGGACTATTTAATGACTTGGGGGAATGGAGCCTGTATGTAAAACAATGATGAAAATCATTCATGAATCACAGGTGGGCTTTTTATATAAATTTGAAGACCCCAAGTTCTTCAAAAAGGTGAGGTTTAGGATATTGCAAGACCTGGCAGAATTTTAGTATGGTGTTAGGAGAGCTATTAAATTATCATATTATAGCAAGCATGCTCCTATATGGGATTTTCTGGGTTCCCCAGAGTGGGTTAAAGATAGTCTGGCTATGCCACTGAGAGAGGTGGGGTTTTTGGAATGGGGCCAACTCTATGAAGCGGAAATCTGATGCTGTGTGAGGATCTTAATATGGAAATGATGGGAGACTTTCTAAATTCAAATACCTTCAAATGAAGAGCTGGGTGCAGAGTGTGAAAGAAGAGGTGGGGGTTCTAATGAGCTGGAAGAGCTATTATTTCAGAAGGCCCCAATCAAAAAGGAAATGACAAGATGGTATTGGTTGGTGATGGATATCACAGACGGCGAGTTTACTCTGCCAGAAGAAATTTGGGGAGAACACAGATAAGAGAATTATGGCAAGTATCTACTACTTATGTACTCTAGAGTTAAACCTGCCTGTCTAAGGGGAAACCACTTGTTTTCCATTCATAGGGCTTTTTGGACCCCGGTGAAGTTATCAAAACTGGCACCCGGCAAACCAGCAGCCCGTTCAACTGTAAGAAATGTGGCCTGGATGATGCAGATGACTTACATATGTTTTTAAAGTGCCCCTTGGTCAGCAAATTTTGGGAGGATGTTTGCAGGGCAGTAAGTGAAATTCTCTCTATAAACTGCCAGGTAATTTTTAGAAGCTTACAGGACCAAGAGAATTTAAATAGAGACAGTGCTAAATTACTTTTTTATATGAAATTACTAGGCAGGAGGGAGATTTGCAAAAGACGGATTAGCTCCCCGCCCCGCAGTTTCTCGAGTAGAAGGATTCTCTTATTTATAATTTAAAGCTTGATTTGAAGGGGGTAGAACATAGAAGATATATATTTTGGCACCCATTAATGATTTGGCTAGAAAGGTAATACATATAAGCACTCATGTATGACTGTCCTATAATTACTCTAATCGTTGGTCCTGTGATATGCTCTGAAGTCGGGCTGTAAAGTCTGGACACATCAGTGTCTCGGACCACCCAGGCAGGAGCCTCCTCAGAGATAACAGATATGAGATTGAAGGGTACCCTCCAAATGTTTCATGGAGCCCATCCTGCTTTTGGTCACGGAGGCGAATGAAGGTAAATAAAAAAAGAACGTTGCTTCAGGACGAAGCACCTTTGTAAAACAGCAATGAGCAGAGAAAAGACCAAAGGGTAGACAAACAAACTTTCCTGCCCACCTGAATTGAAGAAACCTCTGATGATGTTGCCAAAATGGAATTGTCAGATAAGCATGTTTGCCAATTTCACCAATTCTGGATCAATCTTTAATTAGATGCTCTTTCTTTGCTCCACAGATATGGCTGTATTAGTGTTTCCAAGCAGACACGCTGGTCTCTGAATCCATTGCCCCAATTCCTCCACATTTAGAGGTTTTTTTGTGATTTAGACATCCTCAGCCATATCAAATATCTTTGTAAGTGGATCCATAAGAGCCAACAATCTATCTTGGCACATTCTTAGACCCTTGTCTAAACCTTTCCTTGGGTTGTCCCCCTTTGCCAATAAATGCTATAATCTTAGCGTCAAGATCAGGGGTCATAGAGACCTTATTTGCCAAACTAGATCTAGGACATTCCAACCTCAACCTCAGTCTGACATCTTTAGGAATATGCTTGACATATTTTGCCACAGGTGGCACTGGAGACCACACCAGGAACTATGGATGCTTCAAGAGCATTGGATCAAACATAGAATCTCAATAATGTTAGCCTCAGTGTATTTAATAAAATCCAGATTTTCTGGCTATCAAAGCTGGGGAAAATCTATATTTTCATCACAAATTCATTTCAAGTACCCTTCTGGCCAATAGTCCTAATTAGTTGTAAAACAATATTAGTATTCAAGGAAATCAAATCAGAAATGTCACTTTATCCACACCTTTCAATACAATTGTTTTATGATTGTTTGACCAGTATCCTTTCTTCTGACTATGACGTAAATTCCTATCACCACCTTGTGCTAATTGTAGAATATGATCTATAACTTGAAATCCATTGTACCAAATTTTGATGTTTACTCTAGACGTCTTGTGACACCATGGTACAAGACAATTACTTGGTTTTATCCCTCTCAACAATTCAAATGAGCTAATGACATTCACAGAATTAGGAGTGATAAGAGCATTGCTTGCAAGGCATTCCTCCAACTTAACCCTCCCTTAACAGCTAGTTGAATAGCTTCCTTCATCAACCTGTTAAATCTCTCCACTTGGCCATTGGATTCTAGGTGAGATACAGAGATCCTCCAATGAATGATACCACATCTAGACAAATAAAATTGAGTATAATTGCTGGTAAATTGTAGACCACTGTCTAAAACAATTTCTTGTGGTAACCCCTCTCTGCAAAACCACTCACCCAAGAATTCTACAACACTCTCTGATGTAACCTCCTTAACCATTCTGACTTCTGGCCGCTTTGGGAAGTAATCTATGAGAACAAAAAGCAAAAAGACCAATGACGTCTATGCTCAAATTCATCCATGAATAATTTAATAAAATGAGCTTAACCCAGTAACCCCAGGACCTGGGGTTGTATTTACAGTTGCTGAGGTGCATTTGACTGTTATAGACAATACTGCCATTCTGGAATCTGGAATGAGGTGATGAAATGAGGAAAGTATTGAATGTGAAGTTACTCATTGAATTTTTGGTAAGTGGATGGCCTGAGGAACGTAAGGTTCCGGGAGAGCTGAAAGGCTTTTAGGCCACAATCCATCCATAGTCATTTGCTCAATAATACTGTACAAGAACAGAAATCAACTAGAACAGAAATTTGTTTACCATCGGTATCAATATTGCAGGACGGAAACTCTCTTTTGACCGATCCATCACTTACATTCAACACATGATTTGGATCTTATATCACATCCTCATTTTCTTCTAACTGGTCGTCACTTACATTTAACGATTTGTTTTTCCTCACATTGGATCTAAACACTCTACTGAATTGCACTTTTTTGCATTTAGAGCATACTTTATTTATGGCAGGGCAACCTTCAAAATGACCTAAATGCAAGATATTTCCACATCTGTAGCATGATAGTGATTATTTCTTGCCCTCTTCCTTTTTTAATTTCATATTTTGGAATTTTTCATTACGTTTCATAACAACATGAATCTCGCCACTTGGTGAACCATTTATCACTTGTACAAAGTTTTCTGAATGTTTATTGCATTAGCAATCACAATGGCTGCGTTAAGTGACATAAGAGCAGTAGCCCACAATCTCTCCTGTACATTCATATTATAGGTTTTCGTCAGGATCTGATCTCTTAATACTTGCTCATGATTACTGTGCTCAAAATCACAAGTCGAAGCAAGTGACCATAACTGTGAGACACATTCTTCAATAGGTTCATTGACATTTTGTTTCCTGGAATACAATTTAAATCTCTCCATAACTGCATTCGTTTTTTTCCATATCTTAAGTGCATTTGTTTCAAAGCCTATTGATAAACATTCTGGTCACCAGCACTAAGTAAGACTGGTAGATTTTTGTACTCCTTTAACCCAAAACCTCCTAAACAGTGCTTCAATAAAGACAACTTCCTTCAGCTCCACAATTATCACCTTTCAAATCTTCTACATAAGCAAGAAACACTGCTTCCCAAGTCTCCCAATCCATGAGAGTTCCCAGCTGGTGGCAGAAATACAGGGGGTGGTACAATACTCGGCATAATAATGCTTAGCTATCCACAGATTGTAATAGAGTATATGCAGTTACTAGGTAAAAGAACAAGTTAGAATATAATTAAAATGCATTTCACTGTTTCATTCCTATATAGGTGTACCCATCACTGTGAATACACAGAGTAAAAGTAATTAATAATCACTCTGGTGTGTGCATCAGCATTAGTGTGCCCATCATTTCTACTAAGGTGTGCGTATCACTGTGAACGCACAAATAGAAGTGAATAATAATAGTACATAGGTGTCACTTGGGTGTGAGCATCACCATCAATGCACTGGTCAAACTGCAAGCTTCACACTCACTTCCTCCTCGTACCCGGAAGCAATCCAAAAGGGCCTCCATTTTGTGGATGCATGGAGTGATGACATTAGATAAGTCTTAAGATGCTTTGCAGTGAAATGTCGCAAACGGAACCTTGCATCTAGGCTGCTGCTACACGTTTATTTACTCGGAGAGTGAATCAGGTACTGGTGCTGCCCAGAATGCGAGGGCATCTTACAAAGACTTTCTCCCATTGTCCGGCAACTAAAATGGGTTAAATCGTTGATCTCCAGCAATCGTTTGTCCACAATCTATTTCGCTCCAAATTAAAAGCTGTGGTTACCCATTCTCATCGCCATTGTTAAGAGGATAGAGGGTCACACAGGCAGAATGAGCCCACAAAATAGATGCTCCAATTGCTTATTCCTCAGTTAAAATGTTACAAGCATCTCTCGCAGTTCATGAAAGCCATTCAAAGTTGTATCCCTACTATTAATGCCCTCAGGACATCTTCTTGCTCACATGCACATAATTCATATGACATTAATCACCCCCCCGCAGTTCAACATGTAAAGTGTTATATATTCAACTCCTGACAGTTCAAATAACAATATATGTAACATCCTGCCTCTGTTTCTCATTTTCTCTAGATTACACATTTGTAGCATTATTGGTTTTCATCCCCATCTTTGTGTTTTATTTACGTCCAACACATTAGCACAATATGCTTGAATTCCAGGCTCAGGGAGTTGAGATATGCCATTTGATACAACAACAGACCTTAGAGCAAGGTGAAGCTAGGCTGCCACCAATGTTCCCATATGAAAGGAGTGGTAGATTGCCCCTACCAGAATCACATCCTGTGTGGGAATTGAAGAGAAGGGCAATGTAGCAGCGCTAAATGTTCAAACACAAGCCCTGTTTAAAGCATGCTGTAATTTTCTGAGCTCCTGAATGATCTTTATTTTCATCGTTAAGCAAAGAGAGGCTCAACATTGATCCCCGTTCTGAGAGGTAGGATGCTGGTGTTGTGAAGGGCACCTCCAAACCCTGTACCTAATTTAAAGTGAAGGTGCCCGAACACAATCGTAGAGCTACGTTAGATAAGCATTTGTACTTGATGTAGACTGCTTCTATAACTATTGCATTTCACTCAGTAATAAAACAAGCACCAGTGGCATCCTATGTATATAAGGTAGTATTTAGAATACACAGCTCCTATTTTGTTCATGTATTTGTTTTTGTGCAGCTGTAATCATGAAGAGAGTTAGTTAAAGTGCTTCATATTTTTTGTGGGGAGTAATGAGCCATATTCCTTAATTCCTAACACTGGATTCAATACTTTGAGACAAATATATTTGTATATATGAATTTTAGGGAATATGATTTTAGTTTATAAGTAAAGGATTTAGTTGGTATGATGTTCATAAAGTGTTAGCCACAAAGGCATCAGTTTATGTCAAGGTGTTTCAGAAGTAGATACTTTTTCAGACGGGCCTTGAAATAGTCAATGGATGAGGTCAAATATATCTTTCCATTTTTGGAGCAAAACATGAAGATGAACGCAAAAAGTGTTGAGGTCTTTTACTACTGGTGTGTTTTTAGGTAGAGCATGATTATGATGCCAAGAGGTTCACTTGTTCCTGTTAGTGGGAGTTTCATATTTAGATTGTAATCTGTGTTTATCTTCCCTGACTCAAAGACAGAGTTTGATCTGACGATGCATGGTGGTTGTAAGGGGAATCATTTAAGTGGGATCAGTGCAGGTGAGATGTGATCCAAATGTTTAGTCTCAGTAGCCATTTTCGTATCTGCATTAGGAATTGCTTTCAGGGGTTTCCGAATTACAGGGAGACCAACGAGTAGAGATATTCCATATTCAATCTGGGAGATCACAAGCTCTTAGATGACTTCTGTCAGATCCTGCAGTGCAATGAATCTCCTAGCTGATCTTAAGAGTTTTAATTGGACTTATTTAGCCATTGTATTGATGTGCAAGTCTTAGTTTAGTTCATCATCTTGTAGGAAGCCAAGTGATTTGTCAGTGTTGAGAGTTTTAGAACAGAGCCTTCCTCTTACCCAGTTTCTATGCTAGTTCTTTGCACTGATGCTGTTGGAATTGTTGCTAATATCAAGGAATTCAGTGTTTTGCTTATTTTCAAGTGGTGCTTGTTTTTCCAGTTTTTACTTTTCTTGATTAAATTAGTTTACAAGTTATTGTCAATCTTTAAGAAAATGTGGGTGTCATCGGCATATTGATTATATGAGAGACCCAGCCTTTTTTAAGAAATCCCCTATAAGTTTAATACACAGGTTCAATAATAGGAGAGCTCGAATAGACCCTTGTGGGACAACAAAGTGGGCATTTATTGAGGGTGAGTAGATGTTATTATTCTTATTGTTGGCAAACCCTGTCTGACATGTCTAGCAATATCAACAAGCAAGCATCTCCTATGTCCATTATTTGATAGCTTTCAATGGCAGCACTGAATAAAGTGGTTTCCTTACTATAGCCAGGCCTGAGTCTAGCGGTACATCTAGATTGGTGCAATATGTTAGCAACAACTTTCTCATTGATTTTAGAGAAGAAATGTAAAACACTGATTGGATGATAGTTCTCTTTGTTATCCTAGTCAGCCCACGGAAGCTGGAAGTAAAAAGGCAGGGGGTGGTGCAGCACCCCCAAAGTAACCATGTCAGAGTTCAAAGGTGAATGAGGATTAAAGATAACTTTAAGTTTTATTTTCATCTTGTCATCTTTGCTGTGAGTTCAAAGACAGATGCAAAATGTCAGGCTATGCTTCTGACAAATTGCTGCCTGTGCTTTTAACATAAAGAATGTTTTCTACCTTTCTTTTTCTGTCGGCAAAATGAGAGGATTATCTAACGCAAACTATGCAACAATCTTGCTGGGGTACCGAGAGTGTTAAAGAAAAGATTGTAGCGTGCCATTTTTTCAGATGCAACAACATTAAATACTTATAAAATGAACTGTACAAATGAAGCACTGTTTTTAATTCTGAAGTGTTTTGAAAACAAAGATTTAATTAGAATCAAACCAAATCAAGAGTCTTTACTTAGTGATGCCCAAATGAAAAATATTTGTTTAAATCCACTTCTCACATTTTATCACCTGTTCACTTTATATACTTTTATCAGTAAAACTGCATGTCTGTGCAAATGTAGTGGTCACTTCAATGGAAGATGTGCTGTCTGTAAATTAAAGTGTGCTACCATACCATGCTTTAGTAATTAGGGGCCAGATGTAGGTAAGTTGAAAATTGCGACTTGCAATTTGCGAGTCATAGCGACTCGCAAATTACAACTCGCAATACGAGATGCAGAAAGGTGTCTCAGACACCTTCTGCGACTCGCTATGGGGTCGCAAAGACCCACCTCATGAATATTTATGAGGTGGGTCGCAGTTTGCGACCCCATAGCGAGTCTAGGCACTCACAGGGATGGTGGCCTGCTGGAGACAGCAGACCACCATGTCAGTGACTGCTTTTTTAATAAAGCAGTTTTTTTTTTTTTTTTTGCAGCCCGTTTGCCTTAAAGGAAAACGAGCTGCAAAAAGAATAAATACCGAAACCATTTAGTTTCGTTTTTTTCTCTGAAAAAATATTTTTTGGGGCATTCACAAAGGGGAGGGGGTCCCATGGGGACCCCTTCCCTTTTGCGAATGAGTAACCATCCACTTCAAGTGGATGGTAACTGCGAGTTGGTTTGCGACCGCTTTCACGGTCACAAAGCAACTCAGCATTGCGATGCGGTCGCAAATAGGAAGGGAACACCCCTTCCTATCTGCGAGTCGGAATCACATTTTGCGAGTCGGTACCAACTCGCAAAATGTGACTCTGCATCGCGATGGCCATTTTGCATGTCGCAAACTGCATTGTTCGCAGTTTGCGACATGCAAAACGGTTGCTACATCTGGCCCATAGTTATGACACTGTGGGCCTGATTCTAACTTTGGAGGACGGTGTTAAACCGTCCCAAAAGTGGCGGATATACCACCTACCGTATTACGAGTTCCATAGGATATAATGGACTCGTAATACGGTAGGTGGTATATCCGCCACTTTTGGGACGGTTTAACACCGTCCTCCAAAGTTAGAATCAGGCCCTGTGTGTCAAAATGTTATATACCACAACCTTATAAGTCTCTTGCAGAATGGGCACAGTGCATTTGTTACACTTGTTTTTGTGTGATGCTTGGATTTTCCAAAACCCCTATGATTTCAGTGATGTAGCACTGATGGCACCACCCCCACTCTGAAATTTTTCTAGCGCCACTGTGTCAGCCATTGTGTTTTCAGTATGGCTTTTATGATGTTTTTGTTAAGCGAGGGATGTTTGATGCCTTGTTCTGTGGGTGTTTTACTGATATTTTGATGTGCATGAGTAGATAGATTTTGCTACGTCTGGTACCAAGGAGTCAAAGGGATAGCTGAAGGGTTTAGTGTGGATAGAATTTTTATTCAAGGGAACCTGTTGTGGCATGTTTGAAAGAAGTTCGGCTATTTGATGGCACTTTAAGTGTATGTTCCACTAGGCTGTGGTTGGGAGGTGTAGTCTTGGTGACAATGTTGATGCAGGTTTTGTTTTCCTATTTTAAAAGACGTTTGTTAGTTCCTTGCAGTTTTCATTTGGAGTACACTTAGGTGCAGCAGAATCGGTGGTTTGCAATGTCAAAGAGTTTTTTTACTAAGTAGATGTTTAATATTTTTAGGAATGTTAATTTTGTTTAGAGAACGTTGTTTTTGTGATTCTTTCTTTGTTGCTTTAAGTACTTTGTAAAGGTGTTTGAGGTACACGTCTTTCATGTGGGTTTGAGGGATCAAATGTTTTTTTCTCTTTGCATTTAATGAAGTTGTGAACCAGCCTTTGTTTTTCTAGTTTCGGTCAACTTGTTGAGTAAGGGAGATAGAGTATCCATAATTATCACTCTGGAGCAGTGGTATTGTTCAACAATAGTTGAGGCACTAACTTGAGTTAGGGTTGAGGTAATTATAGTGTTTCATTGTTATTGGTTAAGATGGGAATCGCTCTGATATCGCCGATTTTAATGTTTCCATTGAGATAGCTTTAGTGTTCCTCGCTCATTCACACCTATGTATTCAGTTGTAGGCAGTCAAATTAGTTTATTAAAGGATCATTTTGCGCTCATATTATGTGCTTTCCATATAGCATAGTTACTCCTCTAGCCTTTTTATTCTCTTTCTCTTTGTAGAATTGTGAAAGCTCTTGGATGCTTTAGATCTGTGGTTCCCAACATTTTGACTACTGTGGACCCCCACTTTATCATTACTGGAACCCGGGGACCCCCACTGAATCATTATTGGAATCCAGGGACCCCCTAGTGAGTATTTACTGAAAGCTGGGGACCTAATCTGTTAATATTATTTAATTTTCAAAGCATTCACGGACCCCCTGAGAAGGCTTTGCGGACCCCTACGAGTCACCGGACCAAATGTTGGGAACCACTGCTTTAGATCAAGAAAACAGTGTGCCTAGTGCTAAAGCCAAGTTTCTGCTCGAAAGAGGAAGTCCAGGTCATGTGGGCAATTAAGTCTGATATTGCAGGAGAACTGGCTTGTGCTGCCCTGCTATTCAGTATCATGCATTTGAGATTGTTGATTTCTACAACATTAGTTGGATTTGTTGTCTTTGCTCACTGTAGCAGAGAGGCATTACTCTGACAGACTCCTTATATCGGATTCCCATTTTTCAGTGTTTGTGTCATTTTAGAATTCTCAGTGGGAGATCCTTGTTTTCATAGCAATGGCATTTATATTGTTTGAGTTCTTTATAGAAAGTATTACATGTTCACTGTTTTAGTTGTGTGTAGGTTGGGGAGCTGGCTTTTTGAAGTTGAGATTAAGGAGGTGTGGTGTTGTCTTGATTGGACTCAGTGATATATGTTACTGGGATTTTTGTGCTTGGAGATTCCTAAGTAATAGAACATTGAGGATTGTTTCCAGTTTGTGACCTCTACAGCGTCAGTGTGTGCTATGGTCAGACTGCATAATTGATGGATGGTAACAGGTCGCCCTTTGATGGTATTTGGGTTCTTGTAAGTAGATGAATTGATGTCATGTCTCTACGCTTTGTAGGAGTTCAGCGAGGTCGGTGATACATTTGTCTTTCTGGGTCTATTTTTATATTGGTAGCTTATGTGACAGCGGAGAATGCATTGTCTACTTTATCTACGATTTCGATGTTTACATAATGCATTTCATCTATACTTTCATTGCTGGTGTCTGGAGTTAGTACCGATGATGACATCACTGAGTTGGGTAGTGTAAATTGGTCATGTACATTCAGGTCATTATCATATACATTACCAAAAGTCATATATGACTTGAAATCAAGTATTTGAGGGTAATGTTTGGAGTATGAAGCAGTATGTTTATGTTAGGGAAGTTGTTGGGAGCTTTTATCGGAATCAAGGTTGGCAGAGTAGATATTTAGGTTTGTGGTTATCCTGATCATGTTCGTCAGTCCCACAAGTGGCTATTAAGACAGAGAAGGAGTCAGTAGGTATGCACTAGGCACTTCTGGGGCATTGCTCATTTCTAATCTTAGTTGAGTCAATACTCAGTCATTGAAAGACATTTGAGAAAATATGAACTTTACTTTTGGTGAGTTGAATCATTATTTTCCCATTATTATAGATGGGTATGTGGAGCTGGCCATTTTGGTGTTCTGGTGCTCTTATATCCAGCGACATAGTGCTCATGACTCCTCAGAATGGGTTATCATTTATGATTTTAAAGCAGACAGTGTTAAGTATTTTATGTGAAAAAGAGGCATTCAATTTTTCTTGTGCAATTGATGAGGCTGACGTATTTGTCATTGATGAATTTCAGGTTTATCTATGTAGGCATGATGTTTGTCTGATTTTGGTGTGGCCTTAGAGATTCCTTTAGGGTAGATGATTTCATAGGTACTGCATCTTCTGTCGTCTATGCTATTGGGATATGTAGCTCAATTTGCTTTTAGAGGATACATACATAACTGGCCTAACTTCCAACCCCATTGACGAAACACTGGCCTTTATTTATAGACATTAACGGCTAAAATAGGTGCTAGGCATTGACACATTAAAAGATAAGTCCAGAATTATGGGCTACAAAATAAACATGGACACTGACTGAACGAATGCACAGACTATCAGGTATCTGCAAACATTCCTAATCTCCCTAACTAATTACAGTATATTGTGTACCGTTATCCCTACCCGTCACAAGACGTCATTCTCCTTTCCTATGCTTTCTATTCAATCCTTGGCGCAGGAGTTGAAGTGTGCCCACAGCCTCTATCTGCTAAATGGCTGTCGTTTCCCAAACTAGCATACCTCCAGTACCTCATGGAAAATGTTCAGGTCTTGCCATCGTTCCACCAAGTATCCACAAACTTCCACTAGCAATTTCATGTAATATTTAAGTTAGCACAATTAGGTGTTGTAGGAAATACACCATTCCTGCATGGAGACCCCCTTGTTTTTGTTTGCTGTCTTTAGAACTCTGTGCACTTTACCCCTTGATAACCAGCAGTAAAGTACCTGTACTCCTCCTTTAAACATGGTTGACTTGGTTTATTCCTAATTGGTTTATTTAACTTGCCTGTGTGGGATGTGCACACAAACTACTCAAACATCAATACAGTTAAGATTTTAGGATTGCAAAGGTCCAAACTAAATTAGTTAAAAAAATATGAAAATGTGATAAAAACAATGCAAATCACACACTAAAGGAAATGGGCACAAAATATTCTGCTGTTGTAAAAGCATAAAAAAGCAAAAATAAAAATAGTCCAAATTAATCAAGAGTTTCATCTCAACATAAATAAATACAAAAAGTTCCAGTTAATGAAGATGTTCAGTTAACATTAAAGTACAGAATGAAATGGAATCAGAAACTGTCTCATCTATTAAAGTGATGTCAAGGTGACAGCGAACTGGCTTAAAGGTGCAAAAAATTAAGTTGCACTGTTGGACTTCCGACTGAAAGGTTGTTTCAAAAGTGGTAGATTGCTAGAAGAACAAATGAGTTTTGCAGTTGTCAGGACTCTGGATCAAAGTAGTTTGAAAAGCAATAAAGCTTTGATGAGGAGGCGTTAAGTGTGTGCAAAGCACAGATGGGTAGCTGGTCAAGGAGGACTGAGACATAATCAGGTAGCTAAATGTCTGGAGCACCAGGCTGCACTATGCAAAAGCCTCCAACTAGGTACAGGTTCCTCATGAGTCCATGATTGAGGTTTGTTCATTGGAACTGACTAGGCCTTAACACAGGTTCATTACTGAGTGTACAAGGTATACAATGTTCACATCTCTTCAAGTCAATTTACTCTTAAATAAAGCAACTTCAACAATCTCTCTCTGGACATAAGCTCTCCTAACCCCTTCAGAACTCAGGTTTCTCAGAGCAGGTTCTTCTCATGAAGGTCACCATCTTTCAAGAGACAGGCTTTTCAAAGCTGAATAGCACCAGGGTTCTAGGAGCAAGCTCTTCTAGCTGGCAGGAGATGGGTTCAAACATTCTTGTGGACCTCAAGATACTAGAAGTCGGTGTAAGAGTGATGGCTTACACCAGTTTGTGCCTCTGTTGTATGAGCTCCAGTCTGGACATTACTCTGCTATAAGGAGTATCATTCTACAAAAAGTCTATGTCTGGTGAGCAGCCTAGAAAGAACACTTGAAATGAGATCCCAACCTCCCTCAAAACAGTTCTGAAAGTGCAGACAATGGATCTACAGCTTTTCTGCTTTTACTGTATAGAGGAAGAAGCCACAGACCCACTTGTTGTTCCAGATGCAAGTTTTCTAAGACTAGAAATGGTACTCGAAGGACAG
Organism: Pleurodeles waltl; assembly: GCF_031143425.1. Lineage (NCBI taxonomy): Eukaryota > Metazoa > Chordata > Amphibia > Caudata > Salamandridae > Pleurodeles > Pleurodeles waltl. The sequence continues at coordinate 708,138,362 of NC_090439.1, read as the reverse complement.
ATGTGAAACCAGAGTTGGTGCTGCTGCAGCTTCCCAGGGGTGAGGAGACAGGAACATCACATAAAGGCCCTCATTACAACATTGGCGGTAAAAGCTGCGTACCGCCGTGCAGAAGACCGCCAACACACCACTGCGGCCGTGGAAGACCGCCACAGCTATTATGACCGACAGCACGGAATCCGCCAAAATTCAGACACCCACACAAGTCCGCCACACCAAAGGTCAGTGATAAACTGGCGAAAAAAAAACCTCCACCGTCAAGCCAACAGAAATACGCCCACACTATCACGACACACGAATCCACGCGGCGGTCATTCAACCGCGGTATTCCATTGGTGATACACACCGCCGCGCTCAAAATACACACACTCTTACAAAACACAGCCACATTGGACAATTCGAAATAAACACACCTGATACACATACACACACCACTCCCACACACCCAATACTATATAAAACACACACCCACATCACCCACAAACCCTTACGACAACAAAGCACGAACGAAGGCCAGAGAGAGACACCACCATCAACAATACAAGCATCCACAGGCACACAACACCATCACCCGCAGAACTTCCACGCACCTCACACTACACACCACTACATATCAGCACACTTATCACCCCACACACCACCCCACACACCACCCCACACATCACTTACACCACCCCATGGCACGGCAACGACACCCCAGGTTCTCGTAGGAGGAGCTCAGGGTCATGGTGGAGGAAATCGTCCGGGTAGAGCCACAGCTATTCGGATTACAGGTGCAGCACACCTCAATTGCAAGGAAGATGGAGCTATGGCGACGAATCGTGGACAGGGTCAACGCAGTGGGACAGCACCCAAGTAATCGGGAGGACATCAGGAAGAGGTGGAACGACCTACGGGGGAAGGTGCGTTCCGTGGTCTCAAGACACCACCTGGCGGTTCAGCGGACTGGCGGCGGACTCCCACCTCCTCCCCCACAACTAACAACATGGGAGGAGCAGGTCTTGGCGATTCTGCATCCTGAGGGCCTCGCAGGAGTAGGTGGAGGAATGGACTCTGGTAAGTCAAATCTTAACTATTACATCCCCCACCCTACCTGCATGGCAGCACATACCCCCACCCTCATCACTCCAACTCCTCACAAATGTCCCAACATCACAAACCACACATCCTAACACCAAGCCCTGCATGCAACAACAAAGAATGGACACCCATCACTAAAGCATGCCCACTGCACATACCCATACACCCCCCTAAACCATCATCACACAAGGTCCCACACAGGAATGCAAGCACTGGGGTACACGGTCAACCACCCATTGCACACCATGGCACACACAGATGTAATAAACATCCTTTTATACCCCTGCAGGACCCCTACCCAACGTCACCGGACAGGAGGGTCCACACCACCAACAGAAGAGGCCCACAGTGATGACAGCACCTCTGTCCAACTGGATCTAGATGACCAGCCTGGCCCATCGGGGACCTTGGGACAGTCGGTTCCCCACACCCAGTCACAGCCCACCACAGAGCTTCCCCCTCTGGAAACACCAGCACAGCACCCACCCAGCGGGCCCATACCTCCGTCCCCAGGACACGTCAATCAGCAATGTGTCCACCACTACAGGGAACCCAGGCTAACCCACCACCCCAACAACAGGGACCTGGGGGCAGTGGTAGTGGACACACGGTCCAGGTGACGGAGGCCCAGGAACACAGGGGAACTGGGAGGGCTGCTGTGCGATAGGGGGTGGACAGGCCCAGGGAACCCACTCTTCACGAGGCCCTCTCCTCCATCATGGGAGCCTACCACCACTCCCAGGAGACGATGGCAACGGTACTGGCCAAGTTTCAGGAGACCCAGCACCTGCAGGAGGAACAGTATATGGGCTTCAGGGAGGAACTCAGAACCATCAATTCCACCCTGGGCAACATCGTAGGGGTGCTGAAGGAAGTACTCAACACCAGGAGGGACACTGTGGCACTACAAGGGGCCCCTGACACTAGCCTGGACAATGAACTGCCCACCACCTCCGCCGGCGCTAGTGGACAGGAGGCACCGCCACAGGACCACACCACACCAGCACCCCACCCCCTGCAGAGGGAGAACCACCTCGCAAACGGTCCCTGAGATCCAGGAACAAGACAGAGAACGATGCCAAAACCCCCGCCAAGAAATGAGACCACCCTGATTGTCATCCCACTGTCCCACTTTGTCACCCTGTCCCTCCTTAAACTGCCCCAGCTCCACTTCCTATGCCCATTTGGGCAATGCACCTGTGGGACTGATAGACTGGACTCTGCCATGGACATTCCTCCTCCATCCCCCCTCACCATTTTGCTACCCCCTCCAATTTTGAGCACTAAAATAAACACCCTTAAAGCACAAAACAACCTGGAGTCAGTCTGTGATTTCGGAATACTGTATTAGCTATAACTGTGGCAAAAAGCTCTTTCATTTGTAATGTCAACATACCTATGTCACACAGCTCTAGTCCATGAGGAATCAAAGCAGATGTCAGACTGTGGGACCCAGATCTGTGAAATCGTAAGGGAAAGTGACAACTCAGTGACCATACACTGGGTGAAAACGACAGACAGTAGAGAGGCAGTAGTGTTTAAGTACATGTAGTAGGCAGGTCTGTATTCTTACCTGTGTTTCACTGGAAATATTGCTGGATCACTGAGTCCCTGTTGTCCATGTCTTCTTCCTCTGCTTCCTGGTCTTCACTGTCCACAGGCTCCACAGCTGCAACAACACCGCCATTTGGACCATCCGCCTGCAGAAAAGGCACCTGTCGTCGCAAAGCCAAGTTGTGAAGCATACACCAGGCCACGATGATCTGGCACACCTTCTTTGGTGAGTAGAATAGGGATCCACCTGTCATATGGAGGCACCTGAACCTGGCCTTCAGGAGGCCGAAGGTCCGCTTAATCACCCTCCTAGTTCGCCCATGGGCCTCATTGTAGTGTTCCTCTGCCCTTGTCCTGGGATTCCTCACTGGGGTCAGTAGCCATGATAGGTTGGGGTAACCAGAGTCACCTGCAAATGGCGAGGGACAACTGTTAGACACACACTAACCTGGAGGGATATCCCCAGACCCAGACAACCATTCCCACTGACTAGCTTCCAGGTGCTCACCTAATAGCCACACACGGTGCCTCTGGAGTTGACCCATCACATAAGGGATGCTGCTATTCCGCAGGATGTAGGCGTCATGCACTGAGCCAGGCTACATGGCATTCACATGGGAGATGTACTGGTCGGCCAAACATACCATCTGTACATTCATCGAATGATAACTCTTCCGGTTTCTGTACACCTGTTCACTCTTGTGGGGGGGTACCAAAGCCACATGTGTCCCATCAATGGCACCTATGATGTTGGGAATATGTCCCAGGGCATAGAAGTCTCCTTTCACTGTAGGCAAATCCTCCACCTGAGGGAAAACGATGTAGCTCCGCATGTGTTTCAGCAGGGCAGACAACACTCTGGACAACACGTTGGAAAACATAGGCTGGGACATCCCTGATGCTATGGCTACTGTTGTTTGAAATGACCCACTTGCAAGGAAATGGAGCACTGACAGCACCTGCACTTGAGGGGGGATTCCTGTGGGATGGCGGATAGCTGACATCAGGTCTGGCTCCAACTGGGCACACAGTTCCTGGATTGTGGCACGGTTAAGCCTGTATGTGATTATCACATGTCTTTCCTCCATTGTCGACAGGTCCACCAACGGTCGGTACACCGGAGGATGCCGCCATCTCCTCACATGTCCCAGCAGACGGTGCCTATGAAGGACAACAGCGAGCACAGAGTCAAGCAACTCAGAGGTACGTACACACAGCTTACACAGAACACCATTCATAATCTAAAAAGTGGCCTGTATGTGTGTTGAGCCTAGGCCTAGGTATGTGTGACGCAGTTGAAAATGAAGCCATGTGGGCCCCTGAAATGGCGGCTACCTGACCTGTAAAGTGGGACAATGGGATGTGAGGTAACTGCGCTGGCGTTGTACACTCTCGCGGTAGGCGGTCGAAGACCGCGGCGCAATGGTGCATTGGTTAACATTGGACCCTATGGGTCCCAGGAGCCAATGACGATGTACGCCGGCGGTGACGGTATGCACCACCGCGGATGTGACCGCCATTTTCTATCTGTTCAATCACTCGATACCTGCTCTTCGACAGGAGAGGACCTACACTGCAAGTGCTGCTGTGACCTCGGTCTGGAAGAGACAATGGCTTGAGTGTCTGGGGAAAGGGCCCCTGCCTTCACATCGGAGGAGTTGGAGAAACTCGTGGATGGGGTCCTCCCCCAGTACACGCTACTCTACGGTCCTCCAGACAAACAGGTAAGTACACTGGGAGCATGCTGTATGGGCTATGCCTGTGTGGAGAGGGGTGGATGTAAGAAGGAAGGGGGGAGAGTGCGGCGTGCATGAAACGGCGGTGAGTGCATGTGCCACATGCCAAGGGTAGGGATGGGGGCCAATCACTTTGACAGTGCAGTTGGTAATAACTTTCTCCTCCCCCTGTACAACTCATGTAGGTCAGCGCCCACCAGAAAAAAGATATTTGGCGTTGGAGCAAGAAGACGGCGGATGCTCAGATGGGGATGGCCTCCCAACGTGGGAGAGGTGCCCGTCGCACCATGACCCCCCTGATGTTCAGGATCCTGGCGGTGGCGTCCCCGGAGTTGGATGGGCGCTTGAGGGCATCACAGCAGACACAAGGGGGTGAGTACACTCTCATTCTGCTGATTTTGCGCGCAGTGGAGGGGTCTGGGTGGGGGAGGTGGGCTGTGGGTTTCCCTAGACCAGGGCGAGTTCCGTAGGCAAGGTCCCTCTGTAAGGCAGGCCATGTGGCACCCCACCCCACCTCTGTAGAGTGCCAAGTACACCTAGTCATGCCCCTGTGTCATCCATGTGTGCAGATGTCGTCCATAGCCTAGTACGCCATTTCCCAGGAATTGAACAGTGCGCAGCGTAGTGCAGGGGGCTTCTGTGTCTGTCGTGTCCGCCAACGGTAGCGTGAATGCATGCACTCAACATGTCTTTCTTCTGTCGTCCCTCCCCTTTTTGTGGTCTCCCTATTCTTGTGTGCATTAGCATCATCAGGCGGAGGAGCAGTGGCACCGGAGCATGAGGGGGCTGCATCCCACATGGCCATGGAGGGCCACATTACGGAATCTGAGTTCACCAGTGGGACGGAGGGCGAGAGGAGCTCCACGGCGTGGACAGGAGCTGACACCAGTGACACAGACTCGTCCTCTGATTGGAGCTCCCTTGTGGTGGCGGCAACATCTGTGCCCCCCCATCTACACGTACAGCCGCCACCCCCTTTCCAGCACCACCCTCCCAGCAGCCCCTCAGCCTTCGCCCCGTACCCGCTCACCCAGGAGGGTGGGCATCACCTTCGCCCCAGGCACCTCAGCCCCTGCCCCAGTCACCCCTGCTGCCCTCAGTGAGGAGGCCATTGACCTTCTCAGGTCCCTCACTGTTGGGCAGTCTACCATTTTGAATCCCATCCAGGGTGTAGAAAGCCAGTTGCAACAAACAAATGCATTCCTGGAAGGCATTCATTCTGGTCAGGCGGCCCTTCAGCGAGCTTTTCAGACTCTGGCCTCAGCACTGATGGCAGCCATTGTCCCTGTGTCTAGCCTCCCCCCGCCACCTTCCTCCACTCAGACCCAATCCCCTGTACCCCAGCCTATCACAAGCACACCTACAGACCAACATGCACACATGTCAACACACAAGGAAAGCTCAGGCAAACATAAGCACCACACATCCCACAGGCACTCACGCAAGCATCACACACATGCAGACACAGCAACATCCAGTGCCTCCACTGTGTCCCCCTCCTCCTCGTCTCCCTCCTCCCTCCCAGTCTCGTCTATACTCACACCTGCATGCACTACCTCTACAGCCACTATTACCATCACCAGCACACCCACCACCACACCCCGCTCACGTGCAGTCACCACCCCCAATACCATTCACACGTCCCGTGTCCTCTCCCAGTGTGTCTGTGACGCCCCCTCCCACGATACACAAACGCAGGCACACACCCACCCAACAGCCATCTAGCCTCCAGCGCATGCACCCAAAGTCAGCAAACGAACACCTCCTACAACCACAACCTCTTCCTCCACTCCCAAACCCCCTCCAGCTACCCGTCCCACTGTTCCCCAAAAACTTTTCCTGTCCAACCTTGACCTCTTTCCCACACCTCCCCCACCCCGTCCGTCTCCTGGGTCCCGAGCTAGCACCTCAGCCACAACATCTCCGGGACCAGTGGTGCCTGTAGTCACCGGAATCTGGAGTGCACCGGCCACCAGGGCAGCCAGTGTGGCACAGAGCCACAGCACAGACAGTCCCCCACCTGTGAAGCATCAGAAGTTGGCCGGTGCCCGGCGGGAGAGGGGGAAGACTCCAGCCACCAAAGCCGCTCCCAGTGGTCCCGGTGGGATTGTGGAGTCAGGTGCGACACCTTCCAAGGTGGGGAAGGGGCACAAGAAAGTCAGCAAGTCTGGGAAGAGCAGCACGGCGGAGAAGACCGCCTTCATCCCCGCTGCCCAGGAGGCCACCGCCAGCACCAGGCCAGCTGCCCAGGAGGCCAGCACCAGCCCAGCCCAGCTGCCCAGGAGGCCACCGCCAGCACCAGCCCTGCTGCCCAGGAGGCCACGGCCAGCACCAGCCCAGCTGGCCACCGCCTGCACCAGCCCCGCTGGGACAGAGAGGACCACCAGCACAAGCCCCGCTGGGACAGAGAGGACCACCAGCACCAGCCCCGCTGGGACAGAGAGGACCGCCAGCACAAGCCCCGCTGGGCCATGAAGGACCGCCAGCAGCTGAGTCACTGCAAAGGAGACCGCCGCTCCAAGCACCGCTGAACAGGGCACCGCCGTCTCAAGCACCGCTGAACAGGGCACCGCCATCTCAAGCACTGCTGAACAGGGCCCCGCCGTCTCAAGCACCGCTGAACAGGGCACCGCCGTCTCAAGCACCGCTGAACAGGGCACCGCCGTCTCAAGCACCGCTGGCCCATGAGCGCCAAGGGCACTGACGCTACTGAGTCCATCACGGGCAGAATGAAGCACTCTGGGCACTAAGCCCCCTCCAGAACCAGTGGAGAGATCCATCCACTACCTCTGTCCTTAGCAGGATGAAGCACTCTGGGCACCATGCCCCCTCCAGAACCAGTGGAGAGATCCATCCACTACCTCTGTCCTTAGCAGGATGAAGCACTCTGGGCACCAAGCCCGCTCCAGAACCAGTGGAAAGATCCATCCACTACCTCTGTCCTTAGCAGGATGAAGCACTCTGGGCACCATGCCCCCTCCAGAATCAGTGGAGACTGTTATCCACTTGAGAGACTGTGGCTTTGCACTCCCCAGGATTGCACTGTGGGCAACCCACCCACTGTAGAGACTTGAGAGACTGTGGCTTTGCACTCCCCAGGATGGAAGAGTGGGCAACCCACCCACTGTATAGACTTGAGTGACTGTGGGTTTGCACTCCCCAGGATGGAACAGTGGCCAACCCACCCACTGTAGATACTTGAGAGACTGTGGCTGTGCACTCCCCAGGAGGGAACAGTGGGCAACCCACCCACTGTAGAGACTTGAGAGACTGTGGCTTTGCACTCCCCAGGATGGAACAGTGGGCAACCCACCCACTGTAGAGACTTGAGAGACTTTGGCTTTGCACTCCCCAGGATGTAACAGTGGGCATGTGGCCCTCTCGTGGATTTGGCGTCATGCACTCAAGCGGCTGAGGTGCCCCCCCTTTCCCTCCCCCTGAGGTGCCTGTTTAGTTGCTCTCTGATGCCCCTGCAGTGTTCTCTCCGTCATGGTCAGGGATCTTGTGTGGGCCTCGCCCGTACCGTGTGGGCCCAGTGTTTGACGGACTTAATTGGAGCACTACCTGGACTACTATGCTTGGTATATATTTTGTTTATAGTGTATATATGTATATTTTTGCGTACTGGATTTTAATATATTACAATGGTTACACTAATTTCCTTTGGTCTTTGCATTCTTCCGGGGGGATTGGTGGGTGTAACTGTAATGTATCATGCTGTATTAGTGTGTGTGTTGTGGTGGGTGAGGGTGGGGGTGGGGGTTTTGAGTGTTGCGTGTGTGTGTCCCTGTTTTTTCCCTCTCCCCTTCCCTGTGTCATAGGTGCAGTACTCACCGTGGTCTTCGCCGCCAGCATTCGTGCTCCTGGTAGAGGAGCAAGAAGACTATTGCAGGGAGAATTTGGAGTTCCTGGTCCATGGTGTCCTCGTTCCTCGTGGGGTGTGTAGAGGTGTGCGTTTTCCCTTCGAAAACCTGTTTCCGCCGTGTTTTTATCTGCAGTGAATCCGCCCCGTAAAAGGTGGCGGATTGGCCTGTTGTGATACTGTGGGCAGTACATTGTCCTCCGCCTGTCTGTTGGCGGTGACCGCCAAGCTGTTTGTCTGTACCGCGGTGGCAGTCGGAGTGTTAAAGTGGCTGTCTTTGTTGCCGTTTCCGCCACGGTCGTAATTGGTAAATATTTACCGCCGGCTTGTTGGCGGTCTTACCGCCGCTTTAACACCGACTGCCAGGGTTGTAATGACCACCAAAGTCTTACCTTGCTAGGAGAAGCTACTCATCTGATAAGATGTTCTTAGAAATAAGCCCATGCAGATTTCTGTTACACTGGTAGAATTTTCAGTAATTTTGTGTTACTCTTGTTCCTAAAATTACAACATATCATGTAATTATGCACAATTCATGGCAAAAAATTAGCAAGCGCTCAAATGAACATTGTGACTGAACAGAACACGAGTGGCTTCTCTTTATGAACCACAGAATGATTAGTGAAGCTAATTAATACGTAGCCGGCACTTCGATGGCAACTAAGGTGCCCCTTGCTGCTAGGCTCGGTAGGCCATGGCATAAGGTGGGTAGGAGAGCCTGGCCAGGGCCCTTAAATCAGGATGGGAGCATGCAAGAGCACGGGGCTTACCCAAGCTGGAGGCTTTTGACACAGGGCTCAGAGTGGCTATGGTCACACTGGCCCCCCTGGCGAAATTGGGTCTCAAGCTGGGACGGCTCCCCTCCTCTCCCTGGCACTCGGAGGAACTTAAAAAGTTACAGAGACTATACCGCAGTCAGGAATGCAGATGGCAGGCACAGAAAACCAATGAGGAGAGAGGCAAACTTAGGGCCTCCCTTGAGAACTATGAATTAGCTATTAAAAAAACCCAAAACAGAATACTTTCCCCGCAAAAATAGGGAAGCACAGAATGTATCGGGGGAACTTTTGAAAGTGGTTCGGATCCTATCCCTTCTGCCTTCCTCCTCCGGACTGGAGAATTCCCTTTCCTTCTGCCAAAGAGTGGCTGACTTTTTAAGAATAAAATTGTTCAACTGCATGCAAATTTGTTGAATTTCTCATAAATGTGAGATTCTCGTTTTCGGTGAAACGTCTCTGCTATAATTTAGGAGATTATGTCCTGCTGAATAGGGGTAATCTCCAATTCTGGCACCAGTGACCAAAAACCTTGGTATCAAATTTGACAAGGACCTATCATTTAAGCCATTTTGGCCACTTGTTTTTTGGTTCCTAAATTGTTTAGAAAGACAATCAATGTCCTTCCCGTCCACATGTGGAAAGACATTGTTATGCTTTTATTATGGTCAGATTGGACTATGCCAATGTCTTGTATCTGGGGCACTGGCTGAACTGCTAAATATGCTCCTACTTGTGCAGAATGCAGCAGCACACCTAATCCTGACAACTCCCAAAAGGCAATCCACCCGCTGAGCCCTGAATGTGCTGTACTTGTTTCCTATCAGGCAAAGAGTTAAATTTAAAGCCCTAATGATTACTCACAGAGCATTGCATAAAAAAGGTCCCATCTACCCACAGGAAAAGTTCAAGCATATGCCCCAAGCAGGACACTCTGTTTCTCAAACCAGGGCCTCTTATGTTTTCCCAAGATCCATAAAGTTAGAGCAGGGAAAATATATTTTTCCCTTTGGGAGACTAAATTGTGGAATACCATACCAAAGCAGTTATGTGAGGCTAAAGCAGAATCGGCATTTAAAGCCAGCCTGAAAACCTTACTATTTAGGGAGGTGTAGTCAGGCTTCATTCACTTCTGTTAGCTTAGCGCCAGGACGCTTCCATTGGGTGCAGCTGTTAGCGCTCTACAATTTGCTCTTTATTCATTCAAGTTATTACTTGTTTTAGGTGTCAAAAGGAGGAGCATTACAAAGAGACTGTCAAGTGTAAGACCCTCTACCAGCTTCACCAATGATAGCAACTGTCGATGAAGGGATCTGAGAGAGCCTTGTTGCATTCAATATAGTGGATATGGACATTTTGGAGAGGGATCAGATGCCCTGACACCCACACACCCAAATGTAATGGGATTTGTGCTAGTGCTGGAAGCTAGTATCAGTGGTTAGAAGGTTTGGGGGGGGAGCATGGCTACAATGGGCAAGATGACAGTTGCCTAACCTTTGCAGCTGTGCCATTGCCCGACATTCCTGACTTTATTCCTGCATGCTGTTATCATCCACACCCTGAATCAATGCCCCAATGCTATTAGGTTGTCAGGTCTAGCTGCTCTAGTGTGGTCTGGAGGCCACCAATGGACCTGGGGTTCTGATATACCACATTTCCTTGTGGTGTGATAGGCACTGCATCAGGCCTTGGGGTGTGGGTGAGCCTTAGCCGCTGATTGTTGGCTTCCTGTGTCATCGGCCCAGGTCGCCCTGCACGTTGGACAGGCTGTCTCTCCCACTAGCACTCCTGCTGACTTGGGCTCTGCACTCACCTGGATGGAGATCAGCTGTAATTGGGGGAGCAGAGACCCTAAGGAGAAGACACCTCACACCGCAGCCTGACAGTGAGACTTGACTCCTGATTATTAGGAGGGCCCAAGGGAGGTCAGCATGGTGTGAGGACTGGGCAGCTCTCTTCCTCAGGTTCTTTATCTGCTCCTTGGATCTGAGGGCTGCTGGACAGGAGGATTGCCCTTCTGCAGTGCCTGAACAGCTTCTTCTAGCGAGAGGGACCTAGGGTTGACATCTGGCATGGCCTTGTCTGCTACTGAGCTACGGGCAACTAGGGTTGTTGTTCTACTCCCTTTACCACCTTTGGTGCTGTTTGGCAGCTGTAGAGGAAGTGGGTGATTAAGTGCAGGGGCCAATTCAACACTACGTTGGCCTACAGGCTCAATGAAGAACCCCCTTGTTACAGCTGCACTCCTAGTAAACCACTAAATGCACTGGCTTGTGGTGCAGGTCCTGCATTGTCCCTCAAGTACTTTGGCCCTACTTTGAGCATTGGATTTAGATGCAACTGACTAGGAAGACTCACCAGCACATTCCATAGACAGCAACTAGGAGAGACATAACCTAATGCCTGGCCAGAGGTTAGCTGTTGCACTGGAAGTATCAGCCCATCCTACACCAGTAAAAGGACTTGACAGGTGCAAGATCGTCCTCTTCCATATGGCATATGATGTCTGCCAGGCCATTTGTGCAGTGATAAGTTGGCCAACAGGGACACCCAGACAGAGTGTTGAGTGAAAAATGTGCACCCACACATTGCTGAAATGCAAACATGTAGCAGACCTTATTAACCTTGTGTGCTTCTTGGAAGGAAGGGCAGAGGACTCTGACGGGAAGGCTCACAGGAGCAACATTAGAATTGTGGGCCTGGAGGAGGGCAGGGAGGGCCAAGATGCAGTGGCATTGTTGGACAACTGGTTCAAAACGCTATGGTGCCTCAAAAATAGACTCCTTTCTTCTCTATTAAAAAGGCTCATTGGTTGCCAGCACAGTGGCCTCCCCTGGGCTCTGCGCACCACCTGGTGGTGCTTAAATCCTACGCTATAAGGACCGAGATGAGATCCTTCATGAGGCCCACCACCTGGCTACTGTTTGCACCTGCATAGTGCTGTTTCCAGATTACACCCTTGCGGTGCAGTACCAGAAAGCCTATTACACAGGAGTGAAGCTCAAGCTTTGAGAAATGGGTCTTATTTACTCACTCTTGTTGCCTGCCAAGCTCCATATTGTTACCAAACACAAGACTCATTTTTTTGAGGACCCAGGTAAAGCCTTGGACTGGGCAAAGCAGAGGTCTAGGACTGGTTGGTACCCTACCCGCAGCAAATGGGCTGAGCCAATTAATGAGCGCAGGCACAGCCGTGCTCACTGGAAAGATGGAGTCCGCTCTAGGACTCTGGCTCCGGATGGCCTGTATGGTGCTGAATCTGGGGAAAGTGTTCCACTTGATCGACCGGATGAACCTATTCATGGTGCTTGGGCACATATTTATACTTTTTGATGCAAACCAGGGCCAGCGCAGGTTTGCGTCAAAAAGTTTGTCGCCGGCTAACGCCATTCCAATGCGCCAGCCGGGCGCCTTATTTATGGAATGACGTTAGCCGGCGCTGCGGCCTGGTTTGCGTAAAAATAAATGACTCAAACCGGGCAGCGCAGGTGTAGGGAAGAGTATGGGTTGTGCGTCAAAGAATGGTGCATGTCAGGTTCGAGTAAAAAATCTTGGCTCTAACCTGACTTGCGCCATTTTTTGATGCACAACCCCCATTGAAATGACTCCTGGCTTAGCAAAAACAGGAGTTATGCCCCCCTGCCCAATGGCAATGCCCAGGGGATGGCCATTGGGCACAGTGGCATGTAGGGGGGCCCAAGTTAGGCCCCCCTATGCCTAAAAAAAAAAAAATTTCACTTACCCCTACTTACCTGTACTTACCTGGGATGGGTACCCGCATCCATGGGTGTCCTCCAGGGGTGGGAGAGGGTGGCAGGGGGTGTCCCTGGGTGCAGGGAAGGGCACCTGTGGACTGCTTCCATGGTCTCCCACCATGGAAATTAACCCACAGGTCCCTTAACGCCTGTCCTGACCCAGGCGTTAAAAAACAGCACACATCAGGCTGGGTGCCATTTTTTAAGGCCCGCCCCCTCCTGTGCGTCAAAATGATGTGGGAGGCTAAATAAGGCTCAGATGGCTTAAAGTAATTTTTTGCACGGGAACGCCTAACTTGCATATCATTAGCGCAAGGTATGTTTTCACATCCAAAAAATGACGCAAACTCCATAACTTTGGCGCTGGATGGGTAAAGTATAAATATGGAGTTAAGTTTGCCCCGATTTTGCATTAAAAAAAATTACACAAATCCAGCACAAACAGAGTATAAGTATGCCACCTGGTCTGTACAGTCTTGGCAAGTGCATGATAATTATGAATCAAGCTCCTCTATACAGCCCCAATTGCAAGGGACCGCTCTGGGCAATTCATCTCAGACACAATAGCACCAAGCAGGGCTGCCCATTTCCCCCCACTGTTTGTTCTGGCAATGGAGCTGGCACCTATCAGTTTGCACCCTGGGCGGCCTGCTTGGGAATACCCCTTGGTGATCAGTCTCACTCTAGCTCCCTTTATGCAAACGATCTGCTATTATATGTCAGAGGCGTAACGGAAGATCACTCTGAAATAACATTTATTCTTTATGCATTTGCAGGGCATCAAGGCTTTGGATCAATTGGCAAAAATCTTGCTCTTTCCTTCTTCTACCTGATGCTCCGGAGGTAAGACTGGGTGTTGGTGGAGGACCCCTTAGTAGGCCCTCGGGGCAACATGCACCTGGGGATCTCGATCTATCACATCACCATTGATCTACTAGAGTGCAACTTCCCCAGAGTGGTATAGGTGATCTGGAGCCAACTAGCATTCTGGAGGACCAGATCTAGTGGTCCTAGTGGTCAGGCCTTCATCTAAAGCATGAAACAACCTGCCACTAGACATAAGGCCTCCACTTCACTTCTTGAATTCTGCAAAAAGCTGAAGAGCTAGATTTTCAAGTAGTCCCTAGGCTTGGCTAAGCTCACATCTGTTCAGTGCCAGGATATCCTCCTAGATGATAATTTGTTTTACAAATCTGCATAACATAATATAACATAAATCTTCCACTTCCACATTGATGGGCAATATTGCTCTGCCTAAGATGATCGTTCTCTCGTGCCTCCTACTATTTTGCTAATATTCCCCTCTTCTTGCCATCAAAGTTCTTCCGCTCCCTTCACGTCATGCTAGGTGATTTTATTTGGAGGAATGGGCTTCTTTGAGTGGCGTTTGCAAAGCTAAAATTGCCAATCGACAAAGAAAACCTTGGAGCCCCTAATTTCACACATTACTATTTGGCTGGGCAGCTGCAGTGGGAAAACACCTGTTGGCTGATTGCCAACTGGATGGCAACACCAAGGTGTGCCCTCCTAGCAACTGGGATTAATTCTGCAGCAGTTTCATCCCACTCTGCATAGAGCCCACTGACCACTCCAGGCTGCTCTGTGTAGCACTTTTCTGTTTCCAAAAAAGCTTGCACACCATAGCCCCAGTCCTTCCTTGCGTACCAGCTATTCCCTTGTTGGGCTCCCAATGCTTCAGAGGATTTATAACAGTCCTTGACTTACATCACTGGCATTCTGCAGGCATTCCTACTATTGGTGGCCCTTTCGAGACTGCAATGCGATGTGGTTTAAGGAGCTAGCAGAACACTTCAAAATCCATGCGGGGCAATTCCTCACATGCCAAGTGCTAATTCATGTCACGAAGGTCGAGCCCACATAATATCTTCACACTGAGTAAAGAGCCCACAGACTGGTCAGCTGGCTAACTAAGGCTATCGGTGAACACACATAGGTTTCTCTTGTTACCCTGAGAGATACATCAGAGGTTGAACTCAACAGGGCTTTTCAGGATGAAGAGTGGGAGATAATGTTGACCTACCCAGCCATGGTCTCTAGGAAAGCACATTTTAAATTAATCCAATTTTATGTCCTACATCAGGCATACCTTTCCCCTTTCAAGATCAATGAATTATTTTCCAGAGCAGAGACCCATGCCCCTTCTGTCAGGTGCTTAGTGATGAATTGCTTCATTGTCCTTGGGTCTGTCCATCCCTGAATCAATATTGGACAGCAGTCATTTCACAAGTGACCTAAGCCACCAGATTTGCCAGGTTACACAACTGGGAGGTCCTACTCACACATGGAATAAAACAAGATAGCAACTAATTTTCAGGATTTAGCATTGCTGCTGGCTAAACAATTCATAAGCTTCCAGTAGAGGGGCTCTTGCCCTCCTTGAGCAATAGTACGTGCAAGTCATTCCTGGTCTGGGGCAAGGCTCCGAGAGCTGAGAAAGCTTGATGCCTTTTCAAGTATCCCCTCTCCTGAGGTTGGGACAAGCTGTTGCTTCCTTTCAATTAGAGACTAAAGATGACTCTCTTCCTCTTTACACTGAGTGCCTCCATTTCCATATATTTTGCATCACTGACTGCTCCCCCCACATGGGGTTAGCGTGCAAACCTACCTAATCTTGTCCATGCCTCCTCCTTACCTGTTCTGGCATGCCTCTATGAAAGGCCCATGTCCTCCTCATTGCATAGCGCTCAGCCTCCCCATTCTGACCAACTACATTTGCACCTTTCGCATGATCGTGAACTGTTTGCCAGTGTAATGAGGTATGAATCTTGAAAATACATTTTCATCTTTCTGCCCTGTACTGTACAATTGGCTATTGTGGACCTGCTGACCAGTAGTTATTATTCATACTGTTTCCTGCTTAGTCCTCTCTCCTCTTTCTTCTCTCATGCAGTAGTGCTATTATAATTGCTATAATTATGGCTCTAAACATGGCTAAGTGGGATGCTGGCATGATGACTGCATTCTTATATCTATATTAAAAACTAATAAAGATTTTGTTTAAAACAGTGGGTAGAGCATTCCTGCTCTGAGAGAAACAGGAAAATACAGAACTACGGTTGGGAGGAAGTAACTCAAATCCAAATAGATTATCTCTAGCGCCAAATGCAAGTGTTTGGTAGCTAATGAAGAGGACATGGAGTATCTAATTGCCCAAATTGAGGTAGAAATCAATGGAATGTTGGCTTTGACTGATGTAGGGAAGAGATAGAAACAACATGCTGGATGTCCCTAGAGCAATGATGTCATTGTCTCTGGTTTAGTACCAGGATCAGAAGCCTATTTGATTTGGACCTCGTGGGCTCGGTTGACCATAGCACAGGCAGCACATTAGTCTTAGGAGACGAGAACCATTCCAGATTTGCCTAGACCACAAAAGGGTAGTTAGAGGACTAAGGCATGCTCTAAGAAGGCACTGGACGTGGCATCAATTGCCTTTTCTCCAGAGACCTGGAAGAGCTATCTGAAGCAGTCTTAGTGTTGGAGTATGAGACACCGCCAGAGCTGCAAGGGTTGTTAGCTGCAGGAGGACCTACCCAGGAGAAAATTTGCAAATTACAAAATGAGTCCCCTACGATTGTGGGACTTTGGAAAAAGGCCTATGAAGAGGTCAGCAAAGGAGTGGTTGAAAGGCATTATATAGGACACGAAGATCGACTGCTTTATATCGAGCCTGGGAATCCTGAGGTGGGAGCTAGCAAGACCCTAATGATTACACTTCTGTACAGGTGCTTCATGTTATCACTGGCCCCTACAGTGCCCTAGCATTACTCTTGGGAGTTAGAAAGGGCTAGGATTGGTTGGGTCCTCTGTTCTACTGACCAGGGATGAGTAAGAACACAGAAAGTGACTGGGGTATGAGCCCTGGTCAAGCAGTAGCCACAATCCTTTGCAGAGTGAACCACAGAAAGTCACTAAATTAACTTGTGCTTCACCCTAGGTAGGTTGGCACAAAAAGCAGTCAGGCTTAAATTAGAGGCAATGTGTAAAGTAGCTATGCAACACACAAATGGTAATAGAGTGAAAACACAACACAATAAACATCCCAAACCAATTTAGAAAAATTGAGAAAATTTTAATAAATTATTTGACACCAAAACAACAATAAGCCAATCAGTAGAAATTGAGTTATATATTGTTAAAGTTTAAAGTTCAAAACAGAACTTTAAATCAAAAGGCACCCACCACGGACATCTGGACATGCTAAACCGGGGCAAAGTCAAAAGTTAAGGCTGACTACGATGGAGCACAGTCTGGATAAATGAAGTGGATTAGGCCCAGTCTGCACTTATCTTCGGATGAAAAAACAGTCACTCAGAAAGTAGAGGTTCAGAGGGGCAAGGCTACAGAAGTGTCCGAGGAGGGAGAGTCATTACCGGATAACTGTGGGGCGAAGCCACGGTGAAGATTTTTATCTTCAGACTTACCGGCCGCCAGGGCCACCGACCACGGGAGCACCACCAACAGGCTGGCGGTGCTCCAACGAGCATTCTGACCGCGGCGGTTCAGCCGCGGTCAGAAGCGGAAAGTCAGCGGTCTCCCGCTGACTTTCCGCTGCTCGTGTGAATCCTCCATGGCTGCGGAGCGCGCTCCGCAGCCATGAGGATTCTGACCCCCCCTACCGCCATCCTGTTCATGGCGGGAAAGCCGCCATGAACAGGATGGCGGTAGGGGGGGTCGCGGGGCCCCTGGGGGCCCCTGCCGTGCCCATGCCAATGGCATGGGCACGGCAGGGGCCCCCGTAAGAGGGCCCCGCAAAGTATTTCAGTGTCTGCCTTGCACACACTGAAATACGCGACGGGTGCCACTGCACCCGTCGCACCTTCCCACTCCGCCGGCTCGATTACGAGCCGGCATCCTCGTGGGAAGGTCGTTTTCCCCTGGGCTGGCGGGCGGTTTTTCAGCAACCGCCCGCCAGCCCAGGGGAAAACTTGTAATACCCGCCGCGGTCTTTTGACCGCGGCGCGGTATTTTGGAGGGCGGCATCGTGGCGGGCGGCCTCCGCCGCCCGCCAGGGTCATAATGAGGCCCTTAGTCATTGAGATGGAAGTCGAAAATCTCAGGGGCATGAAGCAGAAGGCTGTAGCGGAAGACAGTTCCACAAGGTTGGATATCCTTTTGGTGAAAGTCCATTGAATGGATTTGCTGCTGCAGAGAAGAACGTAGTGAGAGAAGCTACAAAGTCAATCCGACTGGCAATGCACATTGGGCGGATCGGCAAGCATGTTGGTACCGCTCTCCTCCCTGTTCTCAAAGCACTTTTTGGCTAAATTATCTCTAAGTCCTTAGT
This sequence comes from Pleurodeles waltl, assembly GCF_031143425.1. Taxonomy (NCBI): domain Eukaryota; kingdom Metazoa; phylum Chordata; class Amphibia; order Caudata; family Salamandridae; genus Pleurodeles; species Pleurodeles waltl. Next base: position 708,120,291 of record NC_090439.1, on the reverse strand, counting down.
TTTGAAAAGTGGCCACCTGGGCAACTTTAGCACCACAACCATGGGTCCAGGAGTGGATGGTGACCTTTTGGATGTTCAAGACTTACTCAGACTGGTCCCAAGTGTGGGTTCAAGAAGGAGCCTGTTATGTCCCTGTGGCTCTGAAAAGGAGACCAGCAAACTAGCCCTTGGAGTCATTTCTGGAAGTCCTGGGTGCAGGTGAAGATGCAGGGCTCAACAGCAAGGCTGGCCTCTGAGGGTTCAAGGCAGGTTCCAGGGAGCAAAGAAGTCTTTCCAGGTCCAGCAGCAGACTGGTAGGTCACAGCAGCAGCCACTCCTCTGAGAGTCCTTCCACAGGTCCAGTAGTGAACTGAAGAGTGGGTCTGAGAGCCCTGTTTTTATACCCTGTCCCCTGCTCCTACAAGATGGGAGACATTTCCAGAAAGGTTCTGGGAGTTTCCTGCCTCCCCTGCCCTGGCTCCAACCTAGCTGTACTGACAATATAGGGTCATTAAGCCTACTGTGAGAAGTCAGGACACAGCTTATTCAGGTGTAAGTGGGGCTGTGCTCAGTTCAACCCTCCATCCTGCCAGTTGATGAGCCATTTGGGATGCTAATCCCATTATTGTTTGACTGTCTGGAGAGAAATAACAAAGTCCTAACTGCTAGTTACACCCAGGTAGAAGGCACAGAGGGCTAACGGCAGGAAAATGGCAAGTTTCTAAAGGTGGCATTTCCAAACTTGTAATGATAGATTTGACTTTACCAATAAAGAGGGTTTATCATTACCAGTTCATAGATACCAAACACAGATTATTAAATGTAATAAGGAATCCACCATGTTATCCTGTGGGAGTGGTAGGCCTCACAGCAGTGAAAAACAAATGTGGGAGTTTTTCACTACCAGGACATGCAAAACTTAAAAGTACATGTCTTACCTTTTAATTACACAGCACTTACCCTATGGGTTACTTAGGGCCTACCTTAGGGGTTACTTGTATTTAATAAAAGGAGAGTTTAGGGCGTGGCAAGGGGTTGTAAATGTCAAGTTGACATGGCAGTGCGACACTGCATACATGATGCAATAGCATGCCTGGGACATGTTTTAAGGCGTTACTTAAGTGGGTGGCACAATAATAGCTGCAGGCCCACTAGTAACATTAATTTTACAGGCCCTGGGTATATGGTACACCGCTCTACAAGGGACTTACAAGTAAATTGCATATGCCAATCAAACCATGTTTAGGGGGTGAGCATAAGCACTTTCCCCCCGGTCAGCAGTGGTAAAGTGCACAGATTACTAAGGTCAACAGAAGCAAACAATCCAGCAAGATGGAGACAAGCAGGCAAGATGTTTTGGGGAAGACCACCCTAAGGATGGCAAGTCTAGCAACCTGCCAATTGAGAAATAAATCAGGCAATCAAATCAAGGTACTGTTACTGCCTCTACAAGTCGTAGGTGTTCCCCTTGAGTGAGTGAGAATAGACATTATTGTTCCATTTGACTCCTCCCCCAGCATGCATCAGGAAACAAGATGATGCCACTAGGAATCGAGAGGCACTACTGTTGAGGAGCATGACTGCAGAGATGTTAGCTAGAGCTCTGCCACTTGTTTTTTTTGGAGGTTGAATTTCCAATGACTGTTATTTAAGATGACAATGGAACCAATTGCTGGTGTGCGCGATTCTCACAACATACCATCCACAAAGCAATGGATTAGTGGATAGGATTAAAATTACCACTAAGATCATGATGGGAACTCTCCCAAAGAAATTCCTGCCATATTTTTTTATTCACTTACAGGAAAATTCCACAGAAGGGAATGGGTTAACGATTACTTTGTGTGTGATAAAGTGCTTTTCTTTTATAAAGTAAAGTACTTTTATGCGCACTTTTTTGCTGGTGGTTAATTGTTCAATTCTAAGCTTAAGTATCCCACACTACTCCCCAGAGTAGCCTGTGACTTCTCTCTATCACTACCACTCAGAGATAAGTGCTGAAGTGGTTGCACTTGGCCAAGTTTACAAAGGCATGGTAAGAAGGACCCATGAAAATCAGAAGCAAACAATCACAACACCCATGGTTGAAGCCAGTACCCCGGGCTTAGCAAATAGAGGACCCCTCTGTCCCAACAAATAGGGTCTGACATCTGGCAGGGAATTAAGGATTTTACAGTACAGCAGGCAGGGAAATGTTTTCCTTTCCAACTCTTTAACAATATTTTAATTTCATGAAGAAATGTCACTGAAAAGTGTGTTGCACATGAGCAAGTGTTGTTGATTTAAGAACCTGTGGCTAGCTCCATCACTAAGGCAACATTGATCTTCCCTACTTACAACTTTAAGTTTCTGTGTTTAATAGGAAACAATTGTTCATCAGAGACTTTCACAATCATTTGGATGCTGGTGCTGTCTCTGACTCATTACGTTCTGAGTTTAGACTTGCTCCTGTGTCAAATATATTCTGTGTTGTCATGGATGCCACTACTTTCTAGATCCTTTATTTTTTATTTAGTTTTGCATATAACTGATTGAAAACAAACCATAGCAAAACAACACCAAACTTGTTATCCTAAATCCTTTGCTTTCATTTTGTTTTCTTGGAACAAGTGAGTGTGAACATCTCCAGCAGTAACACATCCATTTTCTCATTCTTTTTCACACATCACATGCACTTGTACTTCACTGACTTATCTATAATTATAAGTCCTTATCTTCTCCTCCATTAGCCTTTCATGTCATGCATGCATGTTTTTCAACCCCCTAAATGTACAGCAAAATATCCAAGCGTGGGCTCCAGATTTAACTCATGGCCCTTGTTCTATATCCCTCTTAGGTACTGTTCCTTTACTGCAGGAGTGAATCACACCACAAGATTGCCATCTCATCAGAACAGCGGCAGCTTACCCTACTTATCCTGTGAGAGCCATGACTGTGTCAGAGATTACAGTGGATTTATTGATGGAGCTGACACTGGACTTTCGTGTGTACCTACCCAGATTGAGGAGTGTATGTGAGAGACATGGGTATCTCTTAATGCTGGCAAGACTGAATTCATGGTTTAACTGTTTGCCATTGTTGGCCTGAAGAAACTTAAATGAGGTTTTGGGCACAATGTGCTAAACATATTAAGAACTATGATTATTTGTGCTTTGTGTATAATTCTGTTGTACATTGTCAAAAACGGCATGTTTTGTTTATTTCCAAATGACACTGTTCTCAAAGAAGAATCTCTAGGATGGGCTTACTATTATAACATTTTCCCAAGGATCTGCTACTTGCACATGACATGATATTAATTCATAATTGCTCACTGTTGTTTATGTAACTAGTTTTTTCTGAAGCAGGATGCCATATAATTCAGGGTACCAACAGAATCCATTAATTCTGAGCCATGATTTTCCTCAGTTTTCACCAGGGACAAATTCACAATGACAGCGCCTGAGGGGGGAAAAGGACTGAATGTTTGGTGCAGTCCCAGAGGTAGACTAGAGAAGCCAATATTTAGTTGGTGAGGTGAAGGGCCATCCTGTATCACGTTTGATTGATACTGGTTCTACTTGCTCCACAGTTAGTTCTGTGGAAGTTCTAAACCAACCTCTCTCTGGTCAAGAGGTCCAAGCTGTAGGCATTAGCAACAAACAGATTGTCAATCAGGTTACAGCCAATGTCCCTGTTAAAATAGGGTTAATGGAAAAAAGTCACAAATTCATATTGTGTGATTGGAGTCCTGTTAATTTACTTGGCAGAGACTTGCTTAGCAGGATGAATAGTGTGATGTATTGCACTCTGAATGATGTCACAATTGAAATACAAGATGAAGATTCAGTTTCTAAAATAAAATCACAATAATGAAGAGTTCAACTGTTTCTGGTTCTTACACAAGATTGCCTCCCTCTAGATTTAAGACATATTGTCAAAGAAGAGTTATAGAAATATACAGGAAAAGAGATAGAATGGATACAAAGTGCAGAACCAGTTAAGATGCAAGTCAAACTGAATGCTATTTACCCCAGAATTCAGCAATACAAACTTTTAAGAGAATCAGAAGGAATTAAGCTTGTCATAGAAAAAAATGACAGAACAAGACATTTTTACGGAAGGTGCATTGTGGTCCTTGCAATTCTCCTGTGCCCACCATTAAAAAACAAATGGTAAGTGGAGGATAGCGCAGCACCTTAGAAAGACTTACCAAATTGTTGTCTGATGGTACCAAATCCTACTGTAATATTGTTTCAGATTCATTGACTTAAGTTGCATTCTTTTCTATTTCTCTGTATGAGGATAGTCAATATCATTTGGCCTTTTGGCTCCAAAATAAAGTCCCGTTTGCTGTCTAATTCCAAAAGGGTATACTGAAAATCATTAAATTTTTCATCAGATCCTAAAGATAGATTTGGAAAGTTTGCAGTTACCTAGTACCTCACTGCTAGTTCAATATATAGATGAGCTGCTAGAGGCATCAGAGAGAAAGCAGGACTGCACATTAGACACAATTGCACTTCTGAATCATCTAGTTGACAATTGTCACCCTGTCTTACCCACAAAGATGCAGTACTGTAAAAGAGAAGTGATTAATCTTGGTCATCACATTGAGAAGGGGCAAGGAAAGTCTCAAAAGAACACATTTCTGCAATCTTGAAGATAACTTTTCCAGCCACCCAGAAGGAGGTGAGGATTGTTCTGGGAAGAATTGGCTACTGTTGTCAGTGGATTCTAAACTTTTCCCTGACTGTGAAGCCTTTAATAAGACCTACCTGCAGTGATATCAAGGATCTAATACGAGTTGATGATGAATTCAAGAAGGCCTTTAGAGAACTAAAGTAGTTTTAGTGCACCTGCCCTCAGAATGCCTGAATATGCTAACAAGTTTATATCTTTTGTCACTGGAAGAGCGGGTGTGAGCTTTTAATGCTTACTCAAAAACATGGAGTATAATGAGACCTGTATTTTATTTTCCTGGTTCATTTGGTCTAGTAGCTGTAGCTATTCCTGATTGTCTGAAAGCAGTTGAAGCTGTTTGCCATGTAATATAACCAACGGAAGGTATTGGTATGGGTCATACACTTATTGCGTTTGTTCCTCATTCTGTTGAAATTCTGATCACTCTCACCAGAACTCAACATTTGACAGCCACCTCACAAGATATGAGCAGACAATTGGCAGCTGAAAGTATTTTGATTAAGAGATGTAATACTTTAAATCCTGCACCGCTGCTACTGGTATCAGACAATGATGAAGATGATGATGAGGATCCTGACCATGACTTTGTGAATGTGACAGAATTGTGTACCAAGAGAAAACCAGACATGGCTGATCTGATTTTGTTTGTCTTAGGTTTCTGTTTGAGAGATCATCAAGGAACACTAAAAGCTGGCTTTGCAGTCTGTTCCATTTCTGAAATCATTGAAGCATCATACATGTCTGATGTAACTTCAGCACAAGTGGCAGAGGGACCTGGGAGTGGAGCAGGGTATATCAGCCTTTTCAAGGCAGCTTTACAATGAGGCCTCTGCTTGAGTTTGCTTTGGCAAGGCTGGGGAATGTACCAATACTTTTTTGATTAAAAGGGGAGTGTGGCAAGTATGTTTTTTGGCCCCATTTTTATTCTCTTCATACATCAACATGATGAGCAGTTTTTAAAGATGAGTGCAAAGGAGGTCCCCTATATCGTATGCACTCACTTCCCATTTTATTGTACGCAGACGATGTGGTTTAAGTGGCTAGGAGAGGGCTTCAGTTTTTAATTGATTATTTTATTATTTTTATGAATGACTTAGGCTTGAAGGTAAATGAGAGTAAAAAGTTTACAATGATCGGTGGTGCAAGACCAGCCAAAAATTCCTCTCATTTTATTAACAATATTAAGGTCTTAGCTGTCACAGCCTTTCCTAGGAATCCAATCTGATGATAAATATAAGTGGAAACTAATGCTATCAAATAGGATAGGTGTAGCTGGCAGACGGAGGTTCCGGCTACATTACAGACAGAATCGGGAATGGAGTCCCTATTCTCTTTCCTTGCCGACGCCCTGTTCGGGCGTCATGACAACATGGACGCGGCCTGCCTCGCCGGGAACCCGGATATCTGGGTTCCCGAGACAGTAAAAACCGACGACGGACTACACACGGGGTGCGTAGTAGCTGCAAGAGACGCCGGAGGAGAGAAAGAAGAAGAGAAAGGAAGACCCGACGAGACAGGAGGACGTCCGACCACGGAAGAGCCACGGGAATCCGCTGTCCAGAACCTGGCAGAAACCGGAGAGGTTCCAGCAAGGCCTGAACTCCGCCACGTCCCCGGAGGGACGTGGCTCGACCAGGTACGGTCCTACATAAAGGACAGTTTCTGGTTAAATAAGGGGAGGGAGGGGACTACAGGAGAGGAGAGGGGACGAGGGTTGCAGGGAGGAGGGAGGAGGCGAGGGGTGCAGGGAGAAGGGAGGAGAGGGAAGGAAGAAGGGCACTAAGAAATAAGAGCACTAGAGGAGAGGAAATAAGAGCACTGAAGAGTAAAAACATTGAAAAGGGAGAGAAGTAAGAACACGCAAGGAAACAAAACCCTGTCACTTCTGAAGACACGCAAAGGTGACTCTCTTGTACATTCTGACCTCCAGGTCATCACACTATTCTAAGGGACGGTATCTCTCTCTCTCTCTCTCTCTCTCTCTCTCTCTCTCTCTCTCTCTCTCTCTCCTCTGTCTCTCTCTCTCTCTCTCTCTCCCTCTCTCTCGTTGACACTAACATGCATCACCAAAACCCTAGACTCACCCATATTTCTGTTCCTCTTGTTTCCGGTACACCAGGGAGTCCCACGAAGAGTACCTTCGCCGGTCAAGAGGAACCCTGGGAAAGAAGAGACAACATAGTGCTGAGAGTCCACAAGCCATAGACCTTTAAAGACTAACACAGACATCTAAAATTAAATAAAGTCATCGTTCACACCCCACCTGAGCCTCATAGTCCTTATTATCAACACGCCCACTGCCACAGTGGTGTCAGAAGTGGGATTTCCAACAGTGTGCGATAGAGGACAGACCCAAAGGTGAAAATGGGGAAAAAACCCACTTTGGAGGACATGATCCAGCAGCTAGCTGAAGGGCAGCACCACCTTCAGCTAGTATGGGAGGCCCAACAGAGGGAAGCTAAAGAAGACAGAGAGGCCCTGCAGAGTGCGTTAAAGAGCCAAGCCACCATCATGGCCAATAATCAATTAGTACATGAAACAGCCCTCCAAAAGCTCACTGACACAATTGCAGCTCGCAAGGTTCACCCTAATGTGCCTAACTCGGTTCTCCAGAAGTATCAGGACGGGGAGGATCCCGAGGCTTTCTTTACCAACTTTGAAAGAGTGGCCTCCTCTGCCCAATGGCCCGAAGAACGTCGGGGTCAATACGTAGCACCATTACTGACAAGTATTCTCCAAACTGCCTATCAAGCTGCGAACCCGGATGGTACCACTCCCTATAAAGACATTAAAAAGAGCATATTGGAAAGAGTAGGTCATGATGCTGAGTACTGCCGCCTATGGTTTCGGAAGATAACATGGGGGCCTACGGAAGACCCCCGGACATTTTATTACAAAGCAAAGGACCTGGGATTGAAATGGCTGGGACCTATAGGAACAGAGAGGGAAGACATTATAAAGGCAGTGATTTTGGAGCAATATTTAGAATCCCTCCCTCCCTCCACTCGGAGTTGGATACGCCAACATCCTAATGTCAATACGGCCATTGCCGTGGACTTAGCCTGTGCCTACCACCGATCAAACGAATTTAAGAGCTTGATCCCTAAGACACCGACTAGACCTACAACCATACCTCCAAGAACCCTTCCCTTGAAAATCTCAGAAGACGCGGGGCTCCCCAAACTCGGGGACAACCCCCTATGCAACAACCACAGTGTTACAGCTGTGGAGAGTAGGGACATATAGCCCGAATATGCCCTCAGAAAGGGGACAAACCTGAGCCTATGAAAATTGGAATCACGAGGGGAAGAGTCCTATGCACAGGAGGGGGAGATCCCAGGTACAGACAGGAAATTAAAGTAAACGGGAAATCGCTCCTAGCACTGATAGATTCAGGATGTAGCCAATCCGTTATAAGAGCTGATGTGATAAACCTATCGGGTCAACCGACACACCAATGGATCTCTATATGCTGCATACACGGGGACAAAGGCAATTACCCCTGTCCATAGTACAGGTAGAGTGGGAAGGACAACATGATCTACTACCGGTGGGTGTCATGGATCGCTTGGTGGAGGAATGTATATTAGGAACTGAATATATACGTTTCCCTGAACTGTTAAAGAGGGTAAGATCTCGAACCTCGTCAGATTCCTGGTGGGCGGAGGCCCCTTTTTCCAGTAGCTATATAGAAAACAAACCCTACCGACATAAACCCACCAGATGAGAAAAAAGACAAATAAAGCAACAGTATCGTAATACCGAAAAAGAAAAGAGTATAGAGAAGGTAGTGGCCACTATCACAGCTCCCTCTCCCTCCTTCCGAGTCAGCCAGCGGGAAGATCCCTCTCTCCGTAACGCTTGGAAAACGGCTAAAACAGAGTCTACTAATGAGGTGGGTCCATACTTCCTTATCCAAAAAAATAGATAAAGGGAAACTAAAATAACTCTTTTATGACAAGGCCACGTGGTACAGAGTTGGCAGTGACAATCAAAACACAACGGTGCATGCTTACAACTTAGTTCACACACAGGATGGCCTTCAACAGTATCCTTCTTTTATCCAAAACAGACAGCAGTGACAATCAACACACAACAGTGCATGCTTACAACTTAGTTCACACACGGGATGGCCTTCAACAGTATCCTTCTTTTATCCAAAACAGACAGCAGTGATTTGTTATTACCATGTTCTGATTCAAACTCTTACCCCTGCTGGTTGGGGTCCCTGCTAAATGTTGCACTTTACAGGATCTCTACCCCTGTGACAGGAGATCTATTCAGTCAACATTTCACATCATGTTTTTTGTTCCTTTTGTCAAGCAACTAGAAGGAAGTTTTTATTGCCAATCCTTAAAGGTTTTTCATTTTTTCCAATGCTCACCAGGCTACTATTCTTACAACAGCTACACTGCCCTTTGATTTGCTGTTCATCTGCTTCTTTTATCTGGCAAGCACTAAAATTAAGAAAATGTGTTATACTGTGGATGTATGCTTTCCATCAAGATGCATATTCGCTGTTGATGAATTATATCTATTATGTATGTATTGCTGTGCTTTTATGCTTTATTCTTTTATGCTACAGGAATGTGGCGAATAAAGAAACACTTGAAGTGGCAGAGTTGATTGTTCTAGCAAGGTCTTGTTGCTAGCAGATGAATTAAGTGTGACAATTTACACAGACAATATTTGGGCCGCTATGGTCACACTGGGGCTTTGTGACATCCTCTAACACCCCAGTCAGTTATGGTTCCTAGAGTCTTGATCTTTTTTTAAGCAATACAACAACCTAGAGAAATAGGACTGGGCAAATATACACCCCACAAAGTTGATGATAACACAGTCACAATGAGAAATTATTATGCAGATCAAGTGGCTAAGTACTGTGCACTTGAAAATGCAAATATGCGATTAAATGAACAAACTCTGAAGTAAGATTCAGAATCAATGTGAAATCAAGGTGAGAAATGCCGAGAATGCAAATAATGTCACTGTTTAATCCAATACACCCCACATTTAGGGGGTGATTCCAACTCTGGCGGGCGGCTGCCATTTGGCCGCCACGCAGCCAAAATTCTGCGTCCCCCATTCTGACATTCCCGCTGGGCCGGCGGGCGCTAACCAAGTTAGCGCCCGCCGGCCCAGCAGGAATGAGGCCGCAACACAGGAGCCGGCTCCGAATGGAGCCGGCCGTGTTGCGGCGGTGCGACGGGTGCAGTTGCACCCGTCGCGCTTTTCACTGTCTGCCATGCAGACAGTGAAAAGCAGGCCAGGGCCCTGTTAGGGGGCCCCTGCACTGCTCATGCCAGTGGCATGGGCAGTGCAGGGGCCACCAGGGGCCCCAGGACACCCGTTACCGCCAGCCTCTTCCTGGCGGTGAAAACCGCCAGAAACAGGCTGGCAGTACGGGGGTCAGAATCCCCAGGGCAGCGCTGCTTGCAGCGCTGCCCTGGCGGATTCTCCCAGCCGGGGCAAAAACGGCGGATGACCACCGGCCCCGGCAATCCGACCGCGGCTTTACCGCCGCGGTCAGAATGGGAATTGAAGCACCGCCAGCCTGTTGGCGGTGCTTCCGTCATTCGTGGCCCTGACCGCCAGGGTCAGAATGACCCCCTTAGTGAATTAGAAGAATTTCTGGAGGCATTAGCAGAAGATAGAAGACAGAAATGGCAAATGTCTGGTTCGAAGAGAAATTTCAGTGATTTGTGGGTTACTCTTGAGCATCAATATATACCCTCAGACCTCATTTTATATTCAATTTCACATTATCTACATGACCATACACATGAGGCTGGAGGGATGCCATAACCAAGTCTGGTATGATACAATATTCACAAAATTATCAGACGATATGCAAGAGATGTATTGTTTGCCAGAGAAACAATCAGGAATGGAAACATTAGTAGTTGTCAGCCATATATGCAAATCAAAAGACCGGTTTAACTAGACTTCAAGCAGACTTCATCGAGATGCCTGTTTGTCAGTAATTGACTTAAACATGTTCTTGTGATTGTCTGCTTGTTATCTAAATGAGTTGAGGCCTACCCTACCATGAAAAGTGACAGTATGACAATGGCTAAACTATTATTGAGAGTTAACACCATGATTCTACTTGCCAACTTTATTAAGACGGATCAAGAAACTGATGATAAGAATGAGGTCCTAAAATGCACTGCTCTTCAAATTGAATAAATGTTCCCCGTAGTTACATCCACAGTTATTAGGAGTCGTGGAGAAGATGAATAGCACCATCAAAAGTAAAGTGCTAAAGTCTGTGCTTCCACAAATCTTAAGTGGCCTGTCGCTCCTCTTCTTGTTCTCATGAGTGTTAGAAGCACTCCCAATAAAATGATTGGTCTCTTGCACCATGACGCTTTAATGGACAGAGGTATGATAGTGGCATATATCTCTTCACTAATACTTGTCTAAATAACTGACGGTATCACATTAGACTACTGCAAAGGTCTAGCTGTGAAATCTTACTCTCATCAGGTGAATTTGACATCAGCAGGCACAAAGAATCAGAGTTATCCACTACAACCAGGTGATTGGATTCTGACCAAGAAGAATGTCCACAAAAACTGCCGGGAAACAAGGTGGAAGGGGTACATCAAGTTGTGCATGTGACTAATACTGCTGTAGGTCCACACTCCTCACATGAAAAGAGTAAATATAGCAGATGAAGAGGTGATGAGAAAAATCACTGGTTCACAGGGACACTCAACTTCGCAGGGTGGATTAAGAGGGAAGTAGTCCTGAAACTGGTGAAGTTGGTGAGACTGATGACCCTGGTGAAGGTGCCAGTAGCCAGTTTTAGTTTGATTCGCATACAGACAAACTGTTGCAAAGTCACAAGCAGCAAGAAGAAATAGTCTCTGATCCACTTCTTGAAACACTCCAGCTGAAAATTAATAAACAGAATATGAAAACAACTAAAAAGGAGTATGTGTGCGGTTTGAGTCAAGAGGAACATGAGTTCATCAAAGACTATAATGAAAAGAGAGTGAACATTTTGAACAATTTGCAAGAATGAAAGGAGCATTAGAGAAAAGGTTAAATTTGAAAAGGAAGTTAGGGCTTCAAAAATATATACAAGGCTGAGAATGGAGCATGAGAAAAGGGTGAATTATGCATGGTGCATCATGGACTTGCAGGAGTTGGATCAATAGCGTTTATGGGAAAGAATGAGTGAAATACATTATGCTGTTAGTGGTGAATTCCTGGTTCGTGAAGAACAAATACTTAGGAGAATTTATTCTGTGTGTGGCAAGACTGCAAAGCTTAACCCACCTCATAATTCAGTGGGATCCTGCTATCTTGCCTTTATATTCCAGAGAGTTTAGACATGTTTCTCATGAAGGGAGGTGGAGTTTGCAGGGATTTGAAGGTGAGAGAGAGCTGCACTTTCATCTTCATCCCAGGTAACAGTGGGGTTATTAATGCGCATTCTCATTAAGGCAAAGCTTTTGAAGAACGTGGCTTATGGGAGTCATTAGATTCCAACCAAAGATGTTGGAAGAATAGAAATGCTACAGGCAGAAAGTGATGCAGACTGTATTACAATTGTTTGAGGGTTTATATTGATGATGGAGTCATCAGGTGGGATAATTGACGCAGTGTTTATGTATTAATAAAGAAGAATAATCTACACAAATTCATACATGTACTCTGACATGATTCTATTGCTTTTTGAAACAATTTTAATGTGACCTATTAAAGTGCATTTTCTTGGTTTATGCCTCAGCTAGGCCTCAAAGCCATATTGTTCAAAATGTATGTATCATCAGTTTGTGCTTTGTTTATAATTCTGCTGCATGTAGTCAAGCAAGACATATTGTATTTATTTGTGAGTAACACTGTTCTCAAAGAATATTCCCAAGCATGGACTCATTAATGCAACATTTTTCAAAGGATCTTCCCCTTGCATGCCATATTACATTAATTCAAAATAGTTCACTGTTGTTTATTCAACTAGTTTGTTCTGACACCTCTGGATGACATTAGGTCGGAGGGGGCTAAATCAATATACATGTAGTGGGTTAGTGCTTAAGTCTTTATACTAATTTGTTGAAAATATATTTCTTTTCTCACACCACAATGATTCTATTATTTTCTATGGGAAGATTTCCTATAAAAACACTTGATTTTGTCAGAACTCTTATGAAACCTTTCCTATCCCACTAGGGGTGGCGTCAGATTCCTTACTGACTTTGCTGCACATTTGGGACTTTATACAGCATTGTATTTATTACTGATGGCCTTCATGGCAATGATTTATACATTGAAATGAGATTTGCTGCATCTGCACTTTGCAACTTCTATATTGTACCTTTCGATTTATTGTAATAAACCTACAAAACTTTTCTAACTCTGTCCTAGGACTCACTTATTGAGTCAGTCTTTCCTTAGTTAACTTTATCTTTGACGTGCTAAGTAGTACATTATCTTGGTATATATTGCTCAATGAAATTGAGATTTACACCATCCCCAAACGACCCAGCTCATGGGCATGGGTTTGAGGTGTATGATTTCAAGGGTACACTGCTCCCAAACCATCAAGACCATTCTATTCTTCTTGTTTGGCTTGTAAAATCTGGAATGCGCATGACTTCCCAAGAACATTCATTAATGGCTGCATCTGTTAAAGAATACTGCAATCTCATTGATCATGGGATTCAATAGACATGCCTGGATAGGTCCTCCAGTGGGGCAGCTATACTGACTGCAAATTACATCTGACACCGTGAAACACCTAGTCATTATACACAAGTATAATCAGAAGCAGGCATCAGCATATTTTAATGAAAGAAGCCTTTTTAATCCCTTTCCCTTTTGAGACTTATGTTCTGCAGGGATGAATTATTTCCATGCAGCTAGAAGACTGATGTTGTATTCTATTGGCACGTTTTGCTTTCTTTTCGATTGAGGAATAAATACCTCCAGTCATATAAACTAATACCTTGAGAGCAGTAGTACAACTAGTAATGTGCCAACAGTGCTCATGTATCAAGGTCCAATCAGCCAGTCACAGATGACCAATTTTAGACTATCCCACTCCTTAATGTCACTGTTAACATTTTTATGGTAGACAGTAGTCCAGGGGATTGCTGTCTACGCTAAAAAAACTCTTAAAACGTTTAAAAGTTTTTTTTAACACAGCCTCGTTCCTTTCGGGGGAACAAACATCACAGACATGGTGATTTGCTATACCCAGCAGGCCACCATTCCTGTGGTGGCCACCAATCATACTGAGTCACAACTCGCAACTTACTTCACGAATATTGAGGGGATAGGTTGGATCACAACCAGTACAATTCAGAATTTTGTCAACTGGCCTATTAGTACATGGATTAGTTCACAAAATTCCACACTGGTCGCAATAATACTGGTCGTGATTTGTGACCAGTATTTTGTGACCAGTGTTCCTTACATCTGATCGTCTGAGCTAGAGACAAAATGATTTCTCTTCCTGCTGCACTAAAGAAGCCCTAATTACCTGCCAGAGTGTTAGACTCCATTTGGGGGGAAAATAGTGTTACACACCATAAAGCAGTGGAGGGTAAGTGTTTGCTGTTTTTTTAAGAGAATGAGTAGATTCACACATGAACATGCTGCAGCAGTTGAAACAACCGACTTGACACTAAATTTGAAGAATAGGAGTGACTATACAGATCACAATTATGTCAGTTATAGCAAATGACTACATAATATTGAATTTGAGATTCACAAACAGATGTTAATCATTTGCAAATGTAGTAGCCTATTTTCTGCCACAGGAGAAATCATCATTACTCTCAAATTATGAGTGGGTGCACCTCTTCTTAGTAAGGCTTTATTCCAGACTGCGTCCCTAATTATCAGCTTATTTAAATCCTCCCACAAATTAGCAAGATCAAATAGATGGTTGCATGTGAACTCCCATAAAACATTGAGAAATCTAGCACTTTTTAGTCATGGTCTGGATTCAGTTTTGGGCATGGGATTGATTCGGCACTGGCAAAGATTAATGACTGATTTTAGTGAACTAGAAATGGAGGTCAGGCAGCAGGGTAGCTTTAACTTGACATGTCAGCTGCCTCCAATACTGTCAACCATTTCTTGTTACATCACATGTTGGAAGACTCTTGTATGCCCAATTTGGCTCATAGGTGGGATAATATTTTTGAAGAACAGTGCAGATTACTTAATCTGGCCTACAGTTGTCAGGCCTCAGCTTTTGAACTATGGCCTAGGAACTGTGGGCTCACCCTTTTGCCATAACTTCTTAATACCTTTTAACCATGAAATGCTCCCAGAGTCTTCAGGTGTATGGTGCTGATATCTATCAAGAAGTGGATGTGGAAAATGAAGCCAAATAAATGATTGTTGATCTGTTGGTGGCCAACTAAATGTATACTTAATTGAGACTGTAGCTATTGAATAGGGCCAGGGCTGAGGTCTTGTTGGTTGGATCAACTAAACTCTGGCATTCTGTAAGCCTCGGGCGTAGTAGCAACCTCTTTAAGTTTCATCATTTCTATGTCATATTCGAAAAATAGACCATATACAACATCAGATATAACAACTAAAACAACGGTATCAAGGATACTCAAGTCCAGATGGCACATCCACAGACAGGTCTTGATCAATGATATTGGCATGCAGTTTTTTATTCCAGAGCTCAGATCACGTTTATCTATAATTTATCCAGGTGAGACAGCATTAATACTTGCAAAATGTGCCAAAAATTATTTCAAGCGTACGCGAGGTCTCTATATGTGATAGCCCCATCTTTTCATCCTAGCTCAGGTATAGACATTTACACGTCATGAACCTAAAAAGGCACATGGAAGTAGGGTAGGATAAGAAGCCAAATACCTTATTAAGCGCTAAAAAGAACATTTTGATGGCCAATATCACCAGAATGAAGTGGTAAACTGGTTGACACATAACTCAGTGACTGGAATGGTTCACCAATGTGACCTAGAAATCTTTAAAAAAACAAGTCTACACAAGATTATTGAGCCAAGGAATGGCTGTGTTATTATCGTCTGTACTGGGTTAAATTTACTCGTAACTGTATGCCCAACCGGGCCTGGCTACGATAACTATACAGTTTATGGTCATATTTGACTTATTCTTTTCCTTCTACATTATTTTTTTCTAGAGTCATAAATTAACCAGTAAAAACATAATGGGCTACGGCTTCTTTGCTACCGCAGTATAAACTTCACAACTGTATAATACCTGCAGAACATTTAATCAACATTTGTTGATTTGTCCAACCAATGGCCCTTTTTCGAACATATTCCTTCCCTTTTTCGTTGTCCGTATTTTGAGTGATCTCGTTCATTACTTTTTCTCGTATTTGATGTATGACGATGATGTATCACGCCACGCTCTTTCCTATTAAATCACGCACGATTCTACGGTTTTGACCGCAAATTATCATTGTCTCGTCTCTTATAAAAATCAATAAAACATGTTTAAAAAATGAGGGATCTCGTTCATCCTACATATCATATTTACTACAAACATAGTTTGTGCAACCAAATCTTCACTGTATTCATTAACATTAATGAATATCAACAGTTGTCTATGCAATCCCTCTCCATCTTTCCTAAACAGTTTATGTAATTTATGTTTTCATGGGATGTTTTCTGCCATATTTAATCGGGGTTACATAAAAGGGTCGTGTGGTCGATTGTGTTTGATAAAAACCTAACGTTTAAACAACAAAGTAATCAAAGGGCAACAATTTGACGACCACCCTCTGTTAAACAATTAGTCGCTCTTAGGAACTCTTATAAAACTCTCGCGATGACAACATGCTCTTTTTATCTTCAGCCCCCCCTGCTGCCGTAGTCCACAGGCATTAATGCATGCGCCTCTCTTTCCCCAGAGCATTAACGGGACAAATAATAACTGATGCAAGTCTTCTCTATGGTTCTTCTGATACCAACCCAGGCAACAAAGTTGATCTACTTACAACCTTAAATCTGTCATTTCCAGCTCATCATATTTTCTCTGTCACTTTGACTTCCACCTAGCCATCCAACCCCATTGCCCAGAAGTGAGGCCTTTCACGGGGACCTTAATGAGCAAATACCACAACACACTTTCTCAACAATAAAGATGAAACAACCCATAATCTTTACTTACGGTATCAGCTACATACAATTATTTCACCATCTGCAACACCTGTGAGTCTTTACCCACCTTATCCGTATTTGACTGTTCTAGTACCACAATCTTTAATACTGTTAAATAACCTGATCTTTACCCATTGTTTGCTTCTGTTCTTCTTCCTAAATCACATTACTCAGCACCACTGAGAAATGGTTTGCTCTAACACTTTCATCTTCTCTCTGCCATGCAAAGGAAATTTCAAGAAGCAGTCAGCTGCCTCATATACCGTAGGTATTGAACTTCAAGTTTATCTTCCAGGGGCGGCTCCTCCGCTATGTTGGAGGAGCGTCACCCACCCCACGCCAGCAGCAGCAGCTGATAACTTTTACTATGAAACAAATATAAACTATGTATATTGAAAGTGTATTATAATTCAAGTTATTTTGTTGATCTGTTACAAAGGCTTATTTTATTCTTCAGTTCTATGAAGCCATAAGGTTTTTACCAATCACAGAGAGTGGGTTATACAGAGATTGTCATAGGGTATGCCATAGTAGAAATTGTGATTTCTAATGTAAATGACAAAACACTAAATCAGTTTTTTCTTATTGTAGACATGAATGTCTCTGCAGTGTAGGCTGAGCGCAGCAGTAAGAGGAGGTAGAGTCAAACTGCCCAGTGTCTGTTTTTTTTTTTCTCTCTAACCCCATTTTCCTTGCCTTGAATCTACTGCTGGCTAAAATAAATATACTTTGCATGGTCATTGGTGGGTTCAGGGAAATGTGGATGCTAGCATTGCTCCTGTTAGATTCGGATTACCAGGTTAGTACAAATTTTGATAGATTATCTAGCCTCTGTTATCATTCCAACCCGAGCGATGGATTCAGATGCTGCCCTGTCCTAAATCCTATATGCAGCAACTAACTTACTTAGGAAATTAACTTAATATAATCAGAGAACAAGACCTTAAAATCTGAGTTACTAAAGAGAAGTAGGTTCTCTATTAAATACAGAAATTAAAAATTCCAGTCAGACTCTATTACCTTCAGAAACCAAGCCTCCTAGTTTTTGGATCCTACCATCCTCAGTAAGAACCCCCAAGTGATGTATGTATTCTTGCCCACAAGTACATCATTTAATCCTTTTAGCACCCTAGGGAGATTTACTGGGGATCCCAAGAAGTGTGCATTGTTTTATAATCAGTGTTTGTTGCATGTCCTATGTAAATTCACAATGTTTCATGATGATCAAACCACAGTAGGCTTTGTCGTATCTTACTTGAGTGAGAATTTTTGCAATTGGAGTATTGCACTAGTCAAGCACAATGTATCGCTACTGTATAATGTGAGCCTTCTGTAAGCACATGCAGAAGTTATTCAATAAGACTTTGCATCCTCTTTCTTTAGACAATGAGTTGCTGAATTTAAAACATAACCATTAAGATTTAATAAGTTATAGCACTAACTTTAATGGTCTGGAAGTTAAGATCGGTTGGCATAAAGAGAAGAGGTCTACTTACTTTTATAAAGGATTAAAAATGAATTGAAAGATGTATTAGCACAAGTTGTGAATCCCTCTACAAAGGACATGATTCACACAGGTAAACTAACACTATTGTGTGTTTTGTTCTATTTTTTACAATTCAGAAACTACAAGTTTAATTTAACTAATAGTAATTTTACAACTAGAAGATCCTGCAGTCGCAGTGGAGAACTCTGCACATAAAAAGGTAGGGAAAGCCCATCTGTGTGTACTCTCCATCACAGATTGAACATTTTCAGCCAACATAAAACTAAATTACATGGCTATAAATGAAGCTGCTTTGTTGATTACAGAACTTCATCCCATACCAAATCAGGTAGTGAATGTTATTCAGTCTTTAGTTGCTCATTTGATTACATTGACCAATGGACAGGATAAAATTGTTTTAAGACTTTTAGTTCCAGGCATCTGAGGAAACTGAATGAACATCAAGTTTGAACAATGTTTACAGATTCCAGTGATCAACCAAGAAGTATCTGAAGAGTTTAGCACAGTAAATGGTTTACCGTTTTTTCAGGACTTGCATGCTTGCACACACGCATCATTTCTTTGCTACGTTCTGGTAGTTATCATGGACAAATGTATTTTGATCTAATAATGCCTGTTAGTTTACGTTGATTTTGTGTTTGCCATGGTTAACTCTACATAATCCTAATATTGGATGGGCAGCAAGTACAATTCAAATGATTTCTGAGTATTGTATTAAACATTGCTCAACAACTAAAGAATGAGCTCACAATTGTTCTTCTAAGACTATTGTCAGAATAATGCAGACTCCTTTTATTAGTGTAGGAAAGTAGCCTCTTTCTAGCATAGTTACCCCCACTTTTGGCCTGTTTGTGAGTGTGTGTCAGTGTGTTTTTACTGTGTCAATGGGATCCTGCTAGCCAGGACCCCAGTGCTCATAGATAAACATCTATATGTCAGTGTGTTTTGCCTGTCTCACTGAAATCCTGCTAGCCAGGACCCCAGTGCTCATAGTTTGTGGCCTAATATGTATGCCTCTGTAGTGCCTAACTGTGTCACTGAGGCTCTGCTAACCAGAACCTCAGTGCTTAAGCTCTCTCTGCTTTTAAATGTGTCACTGTAGGCCAGTGACTTCAGTTACTAATTTCTATTGGCACACTGGGCCCCCCTTATAAGTCCCTAGTATGTGGTACCTAGGGACCCAGGGCATTGGGGTTCCAGGAGATCCATATGGGCTACAGCATTTCTTTTGTCACCCAAAGGAAGCTCTGACAAACCCTTACACAGGACTGCCATTGCAGCCTGGGTGAAGTAGTGCACACACTATTTCACAGCCATTTTCACTACACTTAAGTAATTTATAAATCACCCATATGTCTAACCTTCACTTGCTGAAGGTTAGGTGCAAAGCTACTAAGTGTGAGGGCACCCTTGCACTAGCAAAGTTGCCCCCACATAGTTCAGGGCCATTCCCCGGACTTTGTGAGTGCGGGGACACCATTACACACGTGCACCACATATAGGTCAATACCTATATGTAGCTTCACAATGGTAAATCCGAATATGGCCATGTAACATGTCTAAGATCATGGAATTGTCCCCCCATTACAAATCTGGTATTGGGGAGCCAATTCCATGCATCATGGGGGCTCCACCATTGACCACCAGTACTGCCAAACCAGCTCTCTGAGGCTTGCACTGTAGCTACAGCTGCTGCCACCTGGCAGACAGAGTTCTGCCCTCCTAGGGTTTGGGCATCTCAGTCCCAGGAAGGCGGAACAAAGCATTTCCTCTGAGAGCAGGGTGTTACACCCTCTCCCTTTGGAAATAGGTGTTACAGGCTGGGGAGGGGTAGCCTCCCCCAGCCTCTGGAAATGCTTTGAAGGGCACAGATGGTGCCCTCCTTGCATAAACCAGTCTATACCGGTTCAGGGACCCCTTCTCCCCTGCTCTGGCAGGAAACTGGACAAAGGAAAGGGGAGTGACCACTCCCCTGTCCATCACCACCCCAGGGGTGGTGCCCAAAGCTCCTCCAGTGTGTCCCAGACTTCAGCCATTTTGCTTTGCAAGGTGTGGGGGCACTCTGGAGGCCTCTAAGTGGCTAGTGCCAGCAGGTGATGCCAGAGACCCCTCCTGACCGGTACATACCTGATAAGGTAGCCAAATTCCCCTCTCAGGGATATTTTTTATGGTCTCTCCTGTGGGTTCTCTTCAGATTCTGCTTGCAAGTTTCCTTCAGGAATCCTCTGCAACAACTTCAGACTCTTCTGACCTCGGATCAACCGCAGCCTGCTCCAAGAAACACTGTAACTGCAACAAAGTGTCTACAAGGGACAATTTTCTTCAGCAACTTCAGCTCCAAATCTGCAACTGCATCAGTTTCCATGGTGTGCATGCTCTGGGGACTCCCTGTCTTCATCCTGCACCAGAAGAATCAAGGAAATCTCCCATGGAGTGACAGAGTCACTCCACTGCTCCAAGCAGGCACCTTCCAAGGCGACGACTGGTACCCTGGAAACCCTCTCACAGCAACGAGCATGCTCCTAAGGACACAGAGGGTGGACATCATCGACATAGACTTTCCTGAGGTCCTGCTGACGCAATTTGGAGGAGGTAAGACCTTGCCTTCCCTGAGAGCGATGGTACCCCTGTGTAATGCATCTTCTTCGCCTTCTGAGGCCTCTGTGCACTCTTTGCAAAATTCCTTCATGCACAGCCTGGCCCAGGTCCCCAGCACTCCTTCCTGTGATGCTCAACTTGCTGAGATTTTCTCCGGCGGCGTGGAACCTTCTTCTGTTGTACTGCACCAACTGCATTTTGCACCTCCTTTGAACCTGGGTCCTGCGGCTCCTGGGTGTGATGGCTGGCATCCTGAGGGCTCTCTAAAGTGCTGAGAGCCCCTTCTTCCTCCTCACACAGAGTTGAGGACCCCAGGTCCCTCCTGGGTCCATCCAGCAACATTTTGATGCAAAATGCACTTTCGTCGTATTCAAGGCTTGTTGGCACCTTCCAACATGAAATCTCATCTGAAACAATCTTCATGCCATGGGACATTTTTTGCTTTAAGCAGGAACCAGCTGGCATCTTCCTAGGGTGCATTTCTGCAATCTTCGACTAACCAGGGACTCTTCTTTTGCACCCTCTTATGGGTTGGCAGGGGCTCCTTTCCTTCCTGGAACTTCTTTCGACTTGGTCCCCTTCCTTTTCAGGTCTTCAGGTCCAATAATCCAGCAGTTGTTCTTTGCAGACTTGGTTGGCAGCTGCAAAATCCCCAAAAGAAGGTGTAGTGTGTCCTAAGGAAACTTGCAGTACTTTACTCCTGCTTTCCTGGGCTCTGGGGTGGGGTAATTTACTTACATTTACTGTATTCTTACTCTCCCAGCGATTCTGCACACACTGCACTTGTCTAGGGGGGAATTTGTGATTCACATTCCACTTTCTTAGTATATGGTTTGTGTTGCCCCTAGACCTATTTTCTGCCATTGCATTCTATAGGATTTCCTACTGTTTGCATTGTTCTGTGACTATTTAATTGTATAATTTTGGTGTCTAGTGTATATATTATTATGTATAATACTTACCTCCAGAAGGAGTATTGTCTCTAAGATATTTTTGGAACTGTGTCACCGAAATAAAGACCTTTAATTTTGGTAACACTGAGTATTGTCCTTACTTGTGTATAAGTACTGTGTAATTATGTGTTATTGCATGAGCTTTGCATGTCTCCTAATTCAGCCTAAGCTGCTCTGCTATAGCTACCTATATCAGCCTAAGCTGCTAGAACACCACTACTTCACTAATAAGGGATAACTGGACCTGGTATAAGGTGTAAGTACCCAAGGTACCCACTACAAACCAGGCCAGCCTCCTACAATTAGGTGCACCGTTATCTTACTGTTTTTTAATGGGAATTGTTATGATGCTTTCACTACAAAAAAATCAAATGTCTTACCTCCACATCAAATTTATGATAACAAAATTGATTTTGAACCCTGGGCATTTCTACCATGTAGCTGTGAATATCTGCTATGGAATCAGGAACATAGGCCCTCATTACGACCCTGGTGGGCGGGGGAGAAGTGGCGGTAATACCGCCAACAGGCCGGCGGGAAAAAAATTGAATTATGACCATGGCGGTTACCGCCATGGTCATCCACCACTTCTCCACTCCGACCGCCAGGGCGGTGACGACTGCTGGGCTGGAGACTTCAGTCTCCAGCCCGGCGGGCGTCACCAGACAACCGGCGGTATCAGAACCCTGCATACCGCCATGGATTTCGGGTGGTTTGGAACCGCCACGAAATCCATGGCGGTAGCCACTATCAGTGCCAGGGAATTCCTCCCCTGGCAATGATAGGGGTCTCCCCCAACCCCCCCCACCCTCCTCCCCCACCCCTGAGTCCTCCCCCCACACCCCGAACCCCCTACCACCTCCTAAAGGTGGCAGGACCCCCCTACCCACCCCCAACCCTTACACGCACACATACACTACAACAACACATACCCGCACACATACAAACAGACATGCAAACAGACCGACCCGCACACATTTTCCAGATACACAAAACACCCCCTGCATGCATACACTCACTCACACACCCCCTCTACATACTCACACGCACACCCCCATGCACACACACAACACCCCTCAACCCCCTCCTCTAACGGACGATCACCTTACCTCGTCTGATGATCCTCTGGGAGGGGACGGGATCCATGGGGGCTGCTCCGCCACCAGCTTCCCGTCACCAGAACACCGCCACACTGAATCCTGGGTTGGGATTCGGTGGGCGGTGTTCTGGTGATGGGGCGGTGGAGGTGGAGCAGCCTCCACTTCCCCGCCGACCGCCAGTATGGCTGCTGGCGGCTGTCCGTCTGAAAAAGGACAGAGGGCTGCCAGCAGTCATGATGCGCTGCACGGAAAACCACCTGCACTGGCGGTCTTCAGCACAGCGGGACCTCGGCGGTCTTGGAAAAAGACCGCCGAGGTTGAAATGAGGCCCATAGTATCTTAGACAGTGTTTAGATTAGACTTTATCTAATTGATTTATCAGAACATCACAGACTCCAGTCTCCTCTCCTTCATTTTCTGTGCTCAAATAGAGAGGGCACCTAACAGCATGTGTTGACAAGAAAGCAATCAATCGAATTGCAGGCAAAAAAGGCACCCATTAACATTAATAATGCTCTTTCAGATTGGATCAAACAAGCATCTATTCTTTGGGGAGCATATTATTTGGCTAGTCCGAGTGGGTAATGGATGGAAAACTACATTTCACACAATGTTCAGCCTATCTGAATATCAAATCATGCTCTTCAGACTATGTAATGTCCTAGCTGTCTCTCATGTGTTTATTGGCAAAGTGCTGAGAGGATTTTTGGTTGTAATGTGTGCACTGTATTTGCATGAAAGCATTTATTGACTGCAGAACCAATGTACGATATGTTAAGGTAGTAGTACTAAGATTAAAAGATCATCATTGTTTTGCCAAACCTGACAAGTGTGTATTCCATACCACTTCAGTAGAATGTTGGGGTCTTAATTAGCCTATAGGAATTTAAGATGGAGGACAAGAAAGTTTCAGCAATAATTGGTCCACACCTGGATGGTAAAATCCATACAGAGCTTTTTTAACTTAGCTAACTTTCATGGGCAATTCATTGTAAGAAATTGGGTTATTAGTTGAAGAAGTTGGAAGCCCCATTCAGAGAATAAACACAATTATTGTAAAGGTGAACCACAAAAAAATCACTAAACTAACCTGTGTTTAACCCCCAGGTAGCTTGGCGCAAATTTAATCAGGCTTACCCTAGAGAAAATGGGTAAAGTATTTATACAGCACACAAAAAGTAATAAAGCGAAAACACAAAACTAGAAAAACCCCACATCAATTTAGTAATATAGAGTACATTTTATTAAATATAATTACACAAAATAATCTATATCCAAACAGTAGCACCACAGTTATGATTTTTGTACATTTTGTAGTGGAAACTAGTGCCTAAAAGATCAAAGCAACCACCACAGTATCTGATCGCGTGAAACTGGGGCAAAATCAAAAGTTAAGGCCAACCACAATGGAGCACGGTTTGGATACAAGGGGGGGATAGGGCCTGCTCTCAGATTACCTTCGGGCTTGGAAGACATTTTCAAAAATGTTCTGGAGAAGGAAGAGTCTCAGCTGGGCAGGCTGTACCTAAGGACGTGCTACTGACAATGGAGAACAAAGTCACGAAGACAGGCAAAAGCTCCCAATGGGAGAAGCCAGATTTCCAGGCAGAGGAGGTAATTAATGCTGATGGTGTGCTGGTCATCGTTGAGCCCAGGGAAGATTTATATCTTCAGATTTTGATGTTTTTCTGGAGCTCAGATTCATCCAAAGAGTCGATGCTGCAGGCAGTAGCCAAAGAGGGCTCCAAGAGGCCGGATACCACTCAGGTAGATCCTGCTGAAGGGGATTTTGCTGGTGTGGAAAAGAACTTAGTGGGAGCTACCGCCAAGTCAGGCTGACAGGGAAGGTACCTTGAGCGGATCATCTGGCAGGTAGGGTCCTAGTCTTCTGTCTGTTCTCTAGGCAGTTTTTGTTGGAAAATTTCATGAGTCCCAGATTATGGATTCTGGTAGGAGGAGGCACTCTAGAACCACACCAAGGGTCCAGGGCCTGGGGGCACCAATTGGAGGATTAGGACTCACTGCAGCAGAGGCCAGCAACAGGGTTCAAGTCCTCAGGAGCTTGTTATGTCCCTGTAGTATACACAGGAGCCCAACCATCTAGCCCTTGGAGCAAGTACAGTCCTCCTTCTTCAGACAACAGGGCAGCAAGTCAGTCCTTTCAGCAGCAGCAGAGCTGCAGAGCAGTCCTTCTTTTGAATCTGTACTCAATAGTGTTTCTAGGTTTTCAATATTTTTATACCTGGTGCCAGTCTTTGTAAGTGGTGGACATCTTGTCCTGTTTAAACTGCATTTCATGCTACAGGAGCAGGCCTTAGCAAGTTGCAAGTTTTAAAGTGCTACTTCATTGGATGGCACAATGAGTGTTGCAGGCCCTATGTGCATGCAGTACCA
This sequence comes from Pleurodeles waltl, assembly GCF_031143425.1. Taxonomy (NCBI): domain Eukaryota; kingdom Metazoa; phylum Chordata; class Amphibia; order Caudata; family Salamandridae; genus Pleurodeles; species Pleurodeles waltl. Next base: position 708,094,946 of record NC_090439.1, on the reverse strand, counting down.
AATACTAGAGACGTACAAGTAATTTAAAGGTGCCAATCAGGTGTAAACATGTTTACCATGGTTTAGGGGGTGAGCACAAGCACTTCAACACTAGTTAGCAGTGGTAAAGTGCGCACAGTCCTAAGATCCTGATCCTGCAGAGAGGGCCATGCCCAACATTCATTCATCAATTTTCTGAGATAGTCAGACATATTATCAAATGTTGTTGCAATGGAGTTGTCTTCACTTGGGCCAAGGACGCTGATCAAGCATTTTGTTTTTTGGAAAAAAAAGCATTTTTTGTGCCTTTATGTTGAGCTACCATTAATTGCCACACAGATGCTTCATATCATGCAAAGTTAGGTTTTCTGTCTCAGAGAAATAAAATCAGTGGACAAGTGCAACCAGTGGATTATTGTTCCTAGTAACTTTCAACAGCAGAGTTAAAATACACCTTTTTAGAAAAAATCATTTTAGTAATCAAGAGATCTCTTGCTTAATAGAGACTTCATTTTCTAGGAGCCAAACATGCAGTAGAGGAATACAGCGATGTACAGATTTCAAAGTCCATCAGGGCACTGCCTTCTAGGTAATTAAGGTGAACATTGTTCTTTTGTGATTATGAATTTTGTGGTTATTTATAAATCTTGTTCCCACAACGGAAAGGCAAAAACCTTATCTGGACAGAATCAACATAAAGATGTGAATAACTCTGTTAGCGAAACTCCACTGATTCTGCCAGCAGAAACTCAGAACTTTCTATAGCTTTTATCAATGTTGACGCCTTTCTAGTTAAAGTACATACATAAGTGCCATTTACCTTCAGAACTACTAAGAAAACAAAGGTTGAGTCGGCTTCATGAGTATAAGATAGCTGCGCATCCTCGACTAACTACAACAATAGCACCAGTTCAATGAAACATTTGGTGACCCACATTATCTATGTAGATGAAGAACTCTGTGCAGAACGGTGCAGTATGTGACCAAATTAGGAAGTCACTCAAGAAACTTAGAGGTGTTTTACGACCAATGCCTGTTCGTCCGATACCATGGCACTCTGTATCCACCCACATTATTGCAAGCTACAAAGAGTCAGAATTGTGCTGTCATTTGTAATTGGTGATTATCTGATTAAAAGTGGACATTTTATTCCACTGCCTGTGTTACCCTCTTCCAAAAGGTTAGCACAGTGATTTGCTCATGATGTCATTTAACTACATGGTGTACTAGACGCTCTGATAACAGACAGAGGTCCTCAATTAATCCTAAAATCTGGTTTGCGTTATGTAAAGGATTGTGCATGGACTTCATATGACTACGAATTATCATCCTCGAGTGTATGGACAGACATAATGATAGAATCAGTGTGTTGAACAAATATGAGGTATCGAATATTATTATGAGATGAGAATTGGAATAAGACGTTATCAGAATTAATCTTTTATAACACTAATCATTCTGCCACAGGGATGTCTCCTTTTCTATATGTATGGGCAGCGATTTAGAGTACTGCCATTAGATCTACATTGGTCTGTGCCAGTTCCTTCAATACAGGGACATTGCACATAACTTCAGTGAATACACAAGTCTGCACTAGAGTCTTTAGAAAAGTCCAAGGCTGTTACAAGTTCTAGGCTGACAAGACAATAATTCCACAACCCAGGTATACCGTAGGTGAAAATGTCTGGTTATTCACAAACAATAAGCATTTGATAAAAAAGCTTCCAAGTTAAAATCCTAGTTTGTTAATCCATTTAACATTGAATACATTGTGAATCTTGTAACAGTATGATTAAAAATTGCAACAGTCCATGAAGTTTCATCCCGTGTTTCATGTATACTTAGTAATTCCTTGTTTTGCTTATATTCAGGTGAATGTTGAAAATGAGTATGAAATACAGAAGAACTTTAATGTATGAACTGTTAGAAGACAGCTGCAATATTTAGTGAATTGTAATGATACAGTCCTGAGAAGTGATCACTGGAGCCGGCCACTAAGCTGCAAAATTACTAAGAGAATGCCACAGAAATCAGTCATATAAGCACTGAGCATTTTATGGAGACGTCAGCCTTTTAGAAAGAGGGGGACACGGACATGATTTGCGGTCTGTGCTCATCTGTGTATGCTGGGTGGGCACCGAGAAGTGCTCCTCCAAACTTCAGAGGAGTTTGAGTCTTTCGCTGCAGATGAGGTCAGAGGTATATGCAGTGTGTGGGTGCTGCTTTGTGTGAGGCTTTATGACTGTGACACTTGCTCTACATGAAACATGCACGTGGATTTAAGACAAACTACATGCCCCAGGGCACCCCAGGACTCTTACTAAACTTGCAATGGTAGTGGCCATCTTAAATTCACGGAGTATAAGTTCCTTGTGCTTCGGTTCCTTGCTAGGCAATCATGGTATATAGGTGCTGCAGCGGGAAACCTTGTTGGCAAGAGATTGAAACTCATCACACTTTCATCTCTGAATGTGAAGACTTATTGGATTTAGAAAGGTAATCTGGGTAACATTTGAGATCAAGGACTAATTAAGACATTTATTACCACATTTGCATTCTTCCAAGCATTATGACTTTTTTGCACTTGTTCACAAGATAAGTAGATGAATCCTCAACGTATATAGACTTAGTTAATTTTACTTGAGGCATGTATGTTATTAAGGTGGTGCCAGTTGCCAGTGATGGTGACGTGAGTGTATATTGTCAGGACTGAAAGCACAACACTAATGTGTGCTCATTATGCTACAGCTGACAAACGACGTACACTAAGAATCATTCAGAGCTCAGAATTGTTTTACAAGTTACTGAAGGTAATTATTTACATAGGAATGTGTATTACAGTTCAGGTTATTTTGTTCATCTACTACAAAGGTGTATTTTATTTTTGACCTCTAGGAAGCCTTTGGGTTTCTCCCAACGATAAAACACTGGTTAAACAGAGATTGTAGCATGGAATAGCATATGCCATACTACACATAGTGAACTGTAATGGAAAATCCAACATAGTTAAAGAGTTATTTCTTGTTGTAGATATCAATGCCTCTGCAGGGTAGGCTGCGCCCACTAGTAAGAACAGGCAGTGTGCAGATATCCAGTATCTCTGTTTCCCCCTCTCTCTTTATTGTACCATTCCCCTTTCCGGTATCTATTGGTGACCAGCATGAATAGCCTTTGTGTGGTCATCAGTGGCTCCAGGAAAGAGTAGGTACTAGCATCGCTCCTGTTGGATCCAATTACCAGGTTAGTGTAATTTTAACATAAGCATACTTTGGAAACATTCTCATGATTTGGTGCCTGAATCACAAAGGTAACTTACACTTTTGAGTAACTTCACTTCTTTTGACTATTTGCAAAGGGCCCGATCCTGATCCACAAAGGTAACTTACACTTTTGAATAGTTTTCACTTTTGACTAACTTAAGTTCTTTTTCCTCATTCACAAAATCCAAGTGCAGGTTACTGCTAAAAAAAAGCAGTAGTCAGTCCAGCACCTCACATGGCCAAGCACTCCTACTGCAACAACCTTCCAGAATCATTGAGGTAGGAAATTAAAGCAAAACCCCATAAGAAATAATGTTAAACTTAATTAAGTTATTTAAAATAGATTAACTTGAGATTAACATTTTGAAAATGGAAGCAACCACATGACTATGGGAGTTGAGGCAGGAGGAAAACCAAGCCAAGTGTCGGTTGTGGTTTCAGCAAGGCAAGAAAGTAAACAAGGGTGCGATATGGAAGAAAAAGCTGCATACAGATCTAAGCAGCTCAAGACAGGAGAACCCCCTGGTCTGTGATCGTGCGGAGGTAATCTGCCATGCAGAGAAGAGCAGATTCTGTGTTATGGACATAGCAGAAACCTGATTGAGAGTGTTGAAGCAGATATGTGAAAAGAGTAGCAGGTTGATCTGTTTCTCCAGGATTTTTGAGGCCTAGGGCTCTAAAGTCAGCAGCTCTAGCCACTAAGACACGCCTCTATCTGCATAGATAGCTGAAACAGTAACATTAGATGCTAAAATAACAGCAAACTTCACTATAAATCCACAATAGTCCTAGAAAATAATACCAATATTTATAATAAGTTTCTCCTTTTTCCCCTAATAAAAATATCTGTCCTCATGCCATAGCCTATATGATGCTTTAATCTTGGTTCAGTTCCATGCCTCAATCTACACTCTCCATGCAATGATGTTCGTTATGGTGATAAATAAAATATGGTGGCCACCCCTCAGTAGGCAGCAAAACGGGCGTGTACTGTCACCGCACGCATCACAGAGAAAAGCATGCTGCCGGCACGCAGAGCAAAGATCACACCAGAGTCCTTCTAGCTCACTACTGATTAACACGAGAGGGAAGACCCAAGTTATTTAAGGTGCCTGCGACTGAAACCCATGTAGAACAACTGCCTGCATGAACATACTGGAACAGCACTGGTGTTCACACACAGCAGGAAGGTGATTGTAGGCGTGCAGAAGTGGAGATGAGGGTTCTGTTGTGTCATGACTCGACACTCGTGACAGCCAAAAGAGGAGTGGCATGTACAAGAACACGAGAAGCAGGTTTACAAAGATGCAGGTGTAGCCCTTATTTGCATAGGGGCACTAGGAATTGCATAACAACAAGTTGGTTACCTGAAAGGTACACTTCATCGAAGCAGTGCGTTTCTCACTGTAGCGAAACCCATACTTCAGAAGAAGCATGATAAGCAGTGCTGACAAGAGATGGCACGGTGTACAGACACCCCATGAATCCACTAAGGTTGATATTGACTGTGATTTGTTAGATTACAACAGAAATGCGCAGCTCATGCGATTAGGAATGCAAACTATCGGCAGTACCCCGAGCAGGCATAGAGGGCCCTAAACTCCCGCGGCACACACAACACAGAGCTGACAGCAAGCGGGATGCTTTTCAGAGTGTCTCCTGCACAACAGGATCTTAGGTCCGTTGACCTTTGTGCCAGAGAAATATATATATATATATATATATATAGAGAGAGAGAGAGAGAGCAGAACGTAGAAACTCAAAGCGACCTCGACCCAGAGCAGCTCTACCCCCCACCTGACCTCCAGAAACCCAACTCTTGCACTAGAATAACTCAAACATTTTCGTTAACCTCATGCAAATAACAAACATCTAGTAACTATATATATCACCACAACGCCCATAATTAAGGACGACAATGAAAGTCTAACAGTGTTTTGCATTAAGATAAGATCTTTGTCCAAGGCTCACATATAGCATGTCAAGGACCCTGTTAAGACGGCAGATTGGCTGAAACCTCAACTGCCTGAGTCAATCAAGGACAAGTAACACCTCTAATTACAGCCTGCATTTTCTGCTAAACTGACTCTAAGGTACAGAGTTCAAATGCTTCGAGTGTCAGGTGCTGGACTCAAGCCACATATTATTTTCTGCCTGCAGCACAGAAACTGAGCAAACGAGTATTATACAACAAACTCTCCCTCCTCACACCTATCTGTTAACTGTGCATCTTCATTTGTTGAGAGGCTGGCCAGGTAACTACTTACTTCAAATAGTTACATGGGACAACAAGTTATGTACCTGAGCAGATAGTGACACCATTGAAAAACGCAATGTACTGAACCCCAAAAAAATGTTTGATAAGAATTCAAAGAGATCATATTGTTTGAGTGGATATTCGGAGCTTGTAATCAGTTCTTCCCATCCCAGAGTCACCCTTGAATACACGCAATAAGGGATTTGACCCTCTAAAATCCATGTAAACTCTGCAGACATTTACACAAGCTAACGAGCTCACTGAAGAAGGATCCTTGCCCACTACTCTGAAACAAGTCACCCCCATGGCCCTGCATGAGAAAGCCAACTTAACTCAGCCATCGCCTAGCACTCTGACCCCTTGCTTTTCTCCTGCTCTTCCATCACACCCGACATCATAAAGTAAAATATTTGTCTATTTTCGGGCTCACCTTTTCAATAAATGCCTTCTGTAGATAATAAAGGATGTTTTCCACCAGGCAATGACATTAAAAAACGCCCACAAAATTTGGGACAACATACTCAAAGCCACTGGCAAATGCAAGAGAATTGCTACCAATCTACTGGGCCTCACCATTTAGTCAATCAGTCGACTTGTACAGTGCTGCTAATCACCCGCAAGGGTATCTAAGCACTTGCATGTGTGCAATAGGCTCAGTTGAAGATCCAGATCTTGAGAGTTTTTTGGAATTCTGGTAGAGAAGGGGTGGTATGGAGCTGCTGGGGGAGGTTGTTCCATGTCTTCACTGCGAAGTAGAAGGAGTGTCCTCTGTTGGTGCTTCTGTTGTTGGTGGGGTGTAAGCAAGCAATAGGGAGGCAGAGTTGTCGGGCCAGTTGGTGGAAAATCAGGAGGTGGTTGATGTAGGCCGGTCCCAGGTTGTGAATGGCTTTGTTGCCATGGGCATCTCCTCTTTACAGGGAGCCAATAGAGTTCTTTGAGGTGGGGCTAGATGTTTGTCTGTTGGGGGAAGTCGAGGATGAGTCTGGCTGAGGCATTGTAGATGGCCTGTAGTCTGTTGAGGAGGTGTGTGGAGATCCCATAGTAGAGGGCATTGCCGTAGTCAAGTTTGCTTGTGATGAAGGCTTGTGGGACTGTATGTCTGATGTTGGTAGGGAGCCACTTGAAGATCTTCCATTGCATGCACACAGTGAAGAAGCAGGCTGTGGAGACTGAGTTGACCTGGGATTTCATGGTCAGCTTGCTGTCGAGGAAGATGCCGAATTTCCTTGCGTGATCAGGCAGGAAGGGTGCAGGTCCTAGTTCTGTAGTTCTCGCTCATTCAGTCAGCGATGCTCATCATGCAGCTGAGGAATCTGACTCTGGTGGTGGTGGGGTTTCTGGAGAGGGAGAGAATAAGTTGAATGTCGTCTGCGTATGAGATGCTGTTGAGTCCATGGGATCTGAGGATGCTGGACAAGGGTGTCACATAGGTGTTGAAGGGAGTGTCATGTCTATGTCATTATCAATTTATTGATCAGTTAATTAAAACCATTACAAATACAAGTGATAAAACTCGTGATGCAAAATCATTTTAAAACAAATTAAATTCAAAGCGGTAAAAAAAAAGTAGTCTTGTTTGCAACAAGGGAATGGTTACACACGGTTACAACCCTTGTGTTCTCTGCTATCTGTTCGACTGCCTGGGCTAGCAGCCTCCTGAGTGCTATCACATATTTTGCACATCTTGCCAGCGCCCAGGGAGCGGAGTGTGAAAAGCAAAGGTTAGATACCTCCAAACAGGACCATGCTCCCTGAGCCAACGCCAGTGGTATTATTAGTTGTCTTCTTTCAGCTGCTAAACTGGGTCAGCAGCACAGCAGGTGTAGCCAGGTCCCCGGAAATACCAGGTTACCATATTGCAGAGCGGATAGTAATGTCGCCTTTGTTTTTCTCAATATTGGTGCACCCGAGGCACTCTGAGTTGATTATTCAGTCTGGCAAGCTTGTATGCGATGACAACAGCCTTGTATCTGATTGCGTTTTTCTGTGCCCCTACCGTGTTGTTTTCTGTGAACCACACCCCCAGGTAGTTGTATCTCCTGGCTGTACGGATGATCTGACTTCCCAATTGTCAGGTTGTTAGTTTTTTGTTCTTGTACCTTCCGAATATTAGGACTTTGGTCTTTTTATGATTGACCTGCAACTGGTTGGCCTTGTTACAAATATTCAGGGCATTTAAAGCTTGCTGTCTGTAGCCCAGTTTTCGCACAGTCCATTATCACAATATCGTCCGCATACTGGATGATTTGGAGTCTTGTGGGGCCCAACTTCGGTAAGACCAAACATCTAGCTTTCAAGTATTTCTCCAAATCTGCAGTGTACAAGTTAAACAGTAGTGGGGCCAAAACACACCCCTGTTTTAGGCCTCTGTTTGTCTCTATTTTCCGTGATAGTGACCCGGGCCTGGTGCGGACCCCGACCCAGGTGCTGGTGTAGAGTGAAATGATGGCTTTTAGGAGGTGTGTAGGAATGCCCCATAGTGACAACTTCTTCCACAGGGTGTCATGGTCGACCCTGTCGAAGGCCGCGCTGTAGTCAACAAAACAGCAAAAAAACGGCTGATGACCAAAGTTGAATGCCTGATGTTGTAAGTATGCAAGTACCACGATGTTATCCATTGTTGAGGCCCCCGCTCTGAAGCCAGATTAAAAGAACGGCTCTTCTACCCAGTCTTCCAGCTGATCCAACAGCAGTCGGGCGTACATTTTAGCTTCCACGTCCAGGAGAGCATTTAATCGATAGTTTGTTGCTAGAGAGCAGTCCCACCTTTTCATAAATTGGACCCAGTCCGATGGGGCACATTTAAACAGTGTAGCAGGTAGACCATTGGGTCCTGGCGCCTCATCTTTCTTAGTCCTTTTTATGACATTCTCTGTCATGCTCATGGAAAAGGTAGTCAAGGTCGTAGGAGAGAGATTGTTGCTTTCATGAGTCAGAGGGCACTGAACACTGTCCTGCCTGTTGCTGGCAAATCTTGATGCTGGGTCGTTGTTCGCATATAGAGTTATTACGTGCGAGACCCATGCAGGCTCTAATACCCAATTCTCTCTTGGCTTATGGTAATTTCTTAGCTTGTTTACATAGTCCCAGAAATGGGCGTGATATGGGTCTTTCAGGAGCTGGAATAAGATACCCCATTCCTTCCTATCTTTTTCCCCCTTGTGCTCCCATATCAGTTTCTTATGGGAACTTCTGCTGTTTGATACATGCACCTCTGTGTCCGGTGTGGTCTTTTGCTTATGTCTGCGTAGGGCTCTGCACAGTGCCCACCTTTTTTCAAGCAAGTTGTTGTCCATATGTATTATTGTGCCTCTTCGGGCCAGGTGGGTAACTTGTGCAAGCCAAAAGCTAGCCAGTAACAGCTTATGTAGATCACCCACTGACTTCGTCCACCATTCTAGGGATGAAGTTGGTACCCAGGGTAGGGCTTTTAGCCATAGGGTTATTTTAGAAGCATCTTCGGGTCTCCAATTGATTCTTTTCACAAGATGTACTTGCTCTGTGCCCATTTAAACCCTTACCACTACCTGCTGTTCGGCTCCTTGAGCTTGAAGTTCAATTATATATTTCAGTGGATTGTGGTCACTCTCCACCCTCTCGATGATTTCGAAGTGGCTAATGATTTGCTTGAGCTTTTCTGATAGGTAGATGTAATCAATGGTAGAGCCACCCTTATATGACAGAGGAAGGAGGCTCCCAATTCATTTGTCCCTTTGCTCCTGTCGGGCTGATGAGAAACTAAAAGTTGTGAAGAAGTTTTGGAATAGCTGACGGCCTCTGTCTAAAGGGAAGTCCTCTGTATTTAAATCAAGCCCATGTACATTGAAATCACCCATCATAATTATTTCATGGCCGGGGTGGCTGTAGATGACCATTTTCAGGTTCTTCAGGAGTTCGAGGATTGTTACTGCTTTGGATTTCCTTGGAGCATTTATGTAGCAGTTGATTAATATGAGATCCACATTTTGCTGGTCAATGTTCACACCGCTAATTGTTACTACTTGGGCCATTTTACTATTGATGGTGAGCTCAGTGGTTACCAGACGGACCGCATGTTTAATGAAGATGGATAATCCACCAAACGGTCGACCAAAAATGCTGGGACGCGTGGCTGACTGCAAGATTTCATAATAGCCTAGCAGTAGAGAAGGAGCACATTCCCAGGTTTATTGCGTGCAAATAATGTCATTGGAGTGTAAGTAGGACATGGTCACGCCAGAACTGCTGGTACTCCTGAGGCCTGCCATATTCCATGCCAAAATTAGGATAGTTTTTCATGCTTATGAAGGGTGGTGCTCTATGGTCCCCATGTTGCTAGGGCGATACGTTTGCTCTTCCTGCTCCCTCCGCCTGCTTTGCGGACGTGTTTGTGTGACCGTATGAACCTCTCTTCTATTTTCTGTGCAGACTATGCTTATAGTCTGCGGAGCCACAGTTGTATTGATCCCCTGATTCTGCCCCCCACCTGAGCCTCTTAGAACCGATTTCCGCCCTTTTGAGGGAGCAGTGTTTAAGAGGATGTACGGGTATTTGTCGAGTGGGGGGATGTAAACTTCGATGCCCCAGTCTGCAAATGACTCCCTTGCTTTCCAGACTGCTGTCCTTTGTGCTACCGTTTTCCAAGATGTTTTTGGGATTTCGTTTTTTGCATTCAGTGCAGGGGGCTCAAACCTTACCCATTCCATGTCTTCCGTGGTGATGTGCCTAAGAGAAGGAATTTGAGTAAATAGACGCAAAAAGTTCTCTCTATTTAGAATGTCTGTGAGACCTTTTGAGGTATAGTGTGGGATAAACATAGGGTCCAGAGAATCCTGCTCCACAGGGTCTGATGTAGCTTGACCCACTGGCAGTGCTTCCGAGCTAAGCCAGTGAGTGGGATCTCTGCCAGCGGAGACGTGAGGAATTGCGTTTACAGCTGGGTGGACAGCATGCACTCTGTCATCCACTGAGGCAGTGATTTGAGCTGACTCTGTGGGCTGGAATGGTTGTGCCCTCCTTGTGGCCGTTTGCTGCTCTTGGTAATTGATCTGTGTGCTATGAGGCGTGGTGTACTCCCTTGCCCCTTCCATGCGGGTGCAATCTGTTATGGACCTTGCCGATAAGGTTTGCTGGGAGGGCCTTGCGTGTTGAATCATAAGGTCCTTAGAAGAGTACTGGGCCCCTAGGCTGGTTGGTAAAGCGAATGGGATGCTATTCCTGCTAGCTGAGGTTGCGCCCGACCAAATGGTTTCCCCTGCATCGTGGTCCCTGGTGGTCAGCGTTATTGGTGCTAATGTTTGATCTTGTGATTGAGCCTGGGGAGATGACTGCAGAGAGGCAAGTGAGACTTTCCCCTCCCCACATCATCAGATCCGGCTCGAGTTCATGTTGCTGGGCTATTGGTAAGGTGCGTGCCTGAAACATTGGGAAGTACTTCACGGTGCCCCTGACTTTTGTTGCTTCTGAGACGTTATTTGCTTTGTGCCCTTTGACTGATCTGAATTGGGTCCTGTGTTTCCTGCCTTGTTTTTTAAATTTCTTTCTTGCTCTCTTTATAAGAGCTGTAGATGGCTCTTGGGTGGGCTTGATGGTGAAGATGCGTGATATCATGGTTTCACAGAGAGTTGTAATCATGCCTTCGGCAGTAGTTGCCAATTTTTTGCCTGCGCAGGACATTGTGTCTCTGCCTGGGCTAGGAATGGTGACCAAGGGGAGGCCGTCTTTCCCCGGATCTTGACACAGTGAGCTGATTGTATTCCCTCTTGCTAGAGCGGTATTTTGGCCTTGAATGAGGGCTGTTTGGGCAAGGTGACCCCTCTGGTGCGGCAAGGTGGATGTTATAAGTTTGTCGGTGCTTGCTGTCATCTTGACTGCTTCGACTAGTTCATGCAGAATGTTCAGTAGGTCGCTTAACTTTTCAAGGATCGGAGAGCACGGACATTCGAGCTCCCATCTTTGTAGTGGTAAGGAGATTCTACATGTTTGTTACCTTTGTTCTAATTTCAAGCAGATATGTGGCCAGCGACTGAAATAAGTCCAGTTGGAGCTCCATCTTGTTTGACTGACATAGAAGTGCCCTGGCCATAATGTCCTGGGAGGCTCTGCTGGCTGTCAGCTCTTGTGCATTTGTGGGACACTCAGGAGTTGTAGCGGCAGATGTGCCACCTCCAGCCTCGTCCTTTTCAGGGTGTTTTGTTGCTGTTACTGTTGTAGTAAGAGAGAGTGTTCTATTAATCTGCTCCTCTAGGTTGTTGAGGAACTGCTCGGATAGTACCTCTCGCTCCTGATCTGTGAAGCTAGACCTGCCCTTGGTAATTGGCAAAATGTTTGGTTTACCACAAGGTGCCAATGAAAGCTCTGGGGGGTTGGCTGTCTCCGTCTGCTCCGCTTGCACCGGGGACCACTCGAGTACACCAACTACTTGTGCAAATGTAGTGACATTGTTCTTTGCAGGTTTGTATTCCTCTGGGTTGTTGGTGTACTGGTTGGCCATGTCTGTTGTAACGAATAGGTCTTTGTACAATGTTGTTTGCGGTGAGACCCCTGGAGGGGAGCAATCCACAGCGGAATTGTAATACTGAATGGCTCTGTCTACTGTAGTGGAAAAGACTCTGATCAAGGGTGGCAAGTGCCGTGCCGGCTTGTGCAGGGAGGCGTTAAAAACTGCCAAATCGTGGGGGCCAGGTGTTGGCACTGGGCATGGTGGGATCTGTGGGCTCTGGTCCCTCCTGTAGGACTGTCTGTATCTGTAGATATATCTGGCAAGTTCGTGCTATGTGCAGGGGTTTGTTCCTCTGTGCTAGTCTGGCAGTCGGCTTCCTCCTCTGTTGCATGCAGCCTTGCATGTTCTCTTCCCCACTCTGGACTCCCTGTTACCATTCTGCGTAGGAATCGGACTATAGAGTCCCTTCCTTCAAGTCGGACCTGTCGGGCCAGTGCCGGTGCTGCCGTCTGGTCTGCCTGGTCTGTAGGCGGCGCCTCATCATCGTGCACATTGTCGGCCGTCAGGTGAGCGGCGCTCCATCCCTTCGGTTTTGGTTGTGGGGTCGAGCAATCCCCCATTCCTTGTCGACAAGTACTGTATTTCCTTTTGGGCATTGCCCTCGAGGGTTGCAGGCAGCTGTGGAGGTTGATGTGCAGGGTGGTGTTGGGGACCCGCCCCTCACATTGGGGGCTGCTGACTCCCCTGTTGCTTGCCCTCTGCTGCACCATGTGCTTTGGCCGAACTGGCTTACGTTGCTGAGCACCGACTCTCCTAAACGTCCGTGAAGTGCAGCCGGCACCAGGCTGGCACTCGGTGAGTGATGGAGACCATAGAGGGGCACGAGCGCGCCACCTGGAGATGAGGCAATGAGGCAGGTAGGTAGCGGGGAAGGGCTGCAACGCTATCCTGGCCGCCCCACACCCAACCCAACCCCCAACACTTCTGGCACCAGTGACACCTCAGGCCCCCCCCTAACCCCCCCAGCAGCCTGCTCCCAACTTCACTGTAAGCTGGGCTGCACTGGGCTGTGCCGTGCTGAAGAGCTGAGCGCTGTGTCCCAGGGACCAGGGGGGCAGGGGGAGCAAGGAGCAAGGAGCACTGCTTACCAGTGTGCTGCTGAAGGCTGAAGAGCTGAGCTTTGGACCTCCTCATGTCCTCCTTCCAGAAGCAGCAGCGTGGGCAGGAGCGCCGAGAGGGGAGGCTGGTAGCTGATAGTGATGGTAAGAGGGGCTGGGCCCCCCTACCTCTGCAAGCCGCACCCGGTCGGTCTGCTTCTGCAGGGGTCCACGGGGGGCTGCTGCAGATGGGAGGCGGGAAACGTGCGTCGGTCACTTTTCCGAGAGCCCGCGACAGGAGGCGATGTAGAGGGGGGCCCTCAGCCGCACACACTGTCTTTCGGCGTCTCAGGCGTCTCTCCCCCCCTTGGCTCTCAGGGGGAGCAGCTGAACGTCTGGCGCAGGGTTGGCGCAGGTTTGGTGCAGGTTCGGTGGCGGGGTGCCACACAGGAGCAGTCTGGCAGATGGCAGGAAGCAGGTAGTGCAAGCGCACCGCGGCACCGCAGCACCTCACCACAAAGCGGAGCAGGGCAGGACAGGGCAGAAAACCGAAGGCAGCCAGGAGAAGTGGGTGTTGGCTCTAGGGCATTGGCTCTGGGCACAAAGCAGGAGAGACTGGTGGCAACGCCACTCCTCTCCGGCTACCCGCAACTCCTGGCTTCTGGTCGGCAGTACCCAGCAATCAGCGGCAGTCTGCAGCAGTCTGCAGCAGCACGGCTCCCGCCGCTTCTCCGTTCCTCTCCTCCTCCGGGCCTTCGTGTTCGCTCCACTCACCCTGCTGACTCCGCCTCTCGGGACTCGGAAGAGGAGTGTCAAGTCTCACAAGCAGCTGCTGACATTATGATTTCTCCACAGCCCCGCGAGTCAACCTGCTGTCTCTGGAGAGGATGGGGTGCGCGCTCTCAGGCCCCGGTGTGGCTCCTCACAAGACCGTCCCTGAAGGGGGTGGGGCTGAGGGATGAGCCCCGAGGCACACCACAGATGATGTTCTTGGGTTTGGAGGTCAATTAAGGTATGCAGACTTTAAGGATTCTTCCTGTGAGGAAGGAGGGGATCCATCTGAGGGCGTTCCCTTGGATTCCAATGTTGTGTAGTCTGATGATCAGCATGTAGTGGGATACCGTGCCAAATGAGGATGAGCCTGCCATTTCTCCCTGATTACAGGAGGGCTCAAATGTCATCTGGAGCTGCGATGAGGGCAGTCTCAGTGCTGTGGTTGCTGCAGAATCTGGATTGTGAAGGGTCGAGTAGGTGGTGTAGCTCGAGGTGGGTGGTGAATTGTTTGTTGATGTCCTTTTCCAGTACTTTGGCCGGGAAGGGGAATCAGGAGGTCGGTCAGTAGTTTCTGAGTTTGCTGGGGTCAGTTAATGGTTTCTAAAGCAAGGGTTTGAACTCAGTGTGCATCCAGTCTTCTCCTAACAAGGCCTTGGTTATGGAGGTGTTGATGGGGGAGGTGAGTTCTTGACTGGGATTGTCTTTTCTGAGGTTGAAGATGTGGTGTGGGCAGGGGTCATTTGGTATTTCTGAGTAGATGGAGTTTATCAGAACTATGTGACTGCGGGGTTGGAGAACTCCCTGATGATGCTGAAGAGTTCTTTGGTGTGGTTGGAGCTGGATTCAATGTGTGGGGATAAGGCCTCTCTCTTCTTCTCCCATAGAAGCCAGTTGTAGAGCTTTAGGGAGGTCTTGAAGGTGGTTCTGTTAGTTGTGCCTTTGGAGGACTACCATCTTCTTTCCCACTGTGAGTAGGCACATTTGACTGTTGTGAGTTCATTAGTGTACCAACTGGCCTGTTTGGAGGACCTTTTGTAGTGGTTGCCCTTGATGGGTGCACCACCATTGTTCTGACAGTCTGTGATCCATGCATTGAAATTTTTGACTCCTTGGTTGAGGGAGGTGGTGAGGTCAGAGTTGCAGCGGTTGAGAGCGTCGTCCAGTGTGTTTCGGTTATTTTTCCTTAGCTGCCGTTGGGGCTATCTCTCCGATGCAGGCAGTGGTTAATGTGCTGGTGATGTTGAACTCGATGATTAATTGGTTGCTCCAGGTGAGCTCGGTGACGCGGCTCTCAGTGACACCTCAATTTCTTGAGGTGAATATGGGGTCCAGTGTGTGTCCTGAGGTTTATTTGGGTTCATGGATGAGCTGGGTAAGTCCTATCTTGCTCAAGCATCTACAGATGTTGGTGGTGTTGGGGTTGCTGTAGTCTTCAAGGTGGAAATCGAGGGCACCGAGGAAGATGCAGTCATTGGAGTCCATTGCAAGGGGTGCTTTGACATCTGTGATGGAGCTGCAGAAGCTGTGGTGAGGATCTGGGGGCCAGTAGACAAGGTTGATTCTGATGGTGAACTTGCCGTTGAGTTGTAGTCTGAAATTGAGGTGTTGCATGGTTGGTGTGAGAGCGTCTGTGGTGAAGGTGCATTGGATGGTTTCTTTGTGGATAATGGCGATTCCTCCGCCAGGTTTGTTGGTGCTGCCTCTGTGGATGATTTTGTATCCTTTCGGTACTGCTGTGACAATGTCGGGTGGACCATTACCTTTAAAACCATACTTCGGTGAACCCTGCTTTGATGCCTTTTCTAGGCTGCAGAAGTGTTTAGGCTCTTGACTCTCCAGATATTTGCCTTTCCTCTCCAGAAAGAAGACATCTACAATATAATTGGGTCAATTTAAATC
This sequence comes from Pleurodeles waltl, assembly GCF_031143425.1. Classification (NCBI taxonomy): domain Eukaryota; kingdom Metazoa; phylum Chordata; class Amphibia; order Caudata; family Salamandridae; genus Pleurodeles; species Pleurodeles waltl. The sequence continues at coordinate 708,079,259 of NC_090439.1, read as the reverse complement.
CAATTGCAATTATGTATTTTGTCGAATCTTCTGTTAATACCCCCTGTTTGTAGTGCTTCTCAGTATTTACCTCTGCCCCTTCTGAAGGCTTACCTTCTACCTAATTTGTTGGCAACACCTACACGCATTCATTGCATATAATTTCAACAGAACAGAAAAGGTAGCAGCAAAAGCACTTAGAACACCAATAGAAACTCTCCCTGACCTTCTTTAATTTTGATGAATAATGCAGTAAAATATGAGTAGGGTAGGTCACTTCCCCTGCCGCTGCAGGTCCACCTGCCCAGGCTCCTGACACCTCCCAGCAAGACCAGCTAAACCGTAAGTACTCCCCCCGCCCAGCCCCTCGTCCAGCCCCGCGCCACTCACCTCTCTTTCCCTGAACTTCTGTCTTCTGCCTTCCGCTCTCTCCTCCAACCTCTGTCCGCACCACTGCTGTCCATTTCCCTTCGCTTTCTGTGCCTCCTTCCTGCTTCTGGTAGCCATCTTTCTCTGCTCTTCTTCTGCAGCCCACTTGCTGCGTGTTCTGCTCTTCCTCTGTGCCCCCTTCCTCTTCCTCACCGCGTTTTCTTCCTGCTTTGCTCTTCCTCTGTGTTCTTCTTTTCCTATCTGCACCCCGTCCTGCGTGTTCTTTCTTCTTCTGTGTTCTTCTGTGCTCTTCTCCTCCTCTGCACCCCGTCCTGCGTGTTCTTTTCTTCTTTTTCTTCATCTGTGTTCTTCTGTGCTCTTCTCCTCCTCTGCACCCCGTCCTGCGTGTTCTTGTCTTCTTTTTCTTCATCTGTGTTCTTCTGTGCTCTTCTCCTCCTCTGCACCCCGTCCTGTGTGTTCTTTCTTCTTCTGTGTTCTTCTCTGCTCTCCTCCTCCTCAGCACCCCTCCTGCATGTTCGTTTCTTCTTTTTCTTCATCTGTGTTCTTCTGTGCTCTTCTCCTCCTCTGCACCCAGTCCTGCATGTTCTTTTCTTCTTTTTCTTCATCTGTGTTCTTCTGTGCTCTTCTCCTCCTCTGCACCCCATCCTGTGTGTTCTTTTCTTCTTTTTCTTCATCTGTGTTCTTCTGTGCTCTTCTCCTCCTCTGCACCCCGTCCTGCGTGTTCTTTCTTCTTCTGTGTACTTCTGTGCTCTTCTCCTCCTCTGCACCTCGTCCTGTGTGTTATTTTCTTCTTTTTCTTAATCTGTTGTCTTCTGTGCTCTTCTCCTCCTCTGCACCCCGTCCTGCGTGTTCTTTTCTTCTTTTTCTTCATCTGTGTTCTTCTGTGCTCTTCTCCTCCTCTGCACCCCGTCCTGCGTGTTCTTTCTTCTTCTGTGTTCTTCTGTGCTCTTCTCCTCCTCTGCACCCCGTCCAGCGTGTTCTTTTCTTCTTTTTCTTCATCAGTGTTCTTCTGTGCTCTTCTCCTCCTCTGCACCCCGTCCTGCGTGTTCTTTTCTTCTTTTTCTTCATCTGTGTTCTTCTGTGCTCTTCTCCTCCTCTGCACCCCGTCCTGCGTGTTCTTTTCTTCTTTTTCTTCATCTGTGTTCTTCTGTGCTCTTCTCCTCCTCTGCACCCCGTCCTGCGTGTTCTTTCTTCTTCTGTGTTCTTCTGTGCTCTTCTCCTCCTCTGCACCCCGTCCTGCGTGTTCTTTTCTTCTTTTTCTTCATCTGTGTTCTTCTGTGATCTTCTCCTCCTCTGCACCCCGTCCTGCGTGTTCTTTCTTCTTCTGTGTTCTTCTGTGCTCTTCTCCTCCTCTGCACCCCGTCCTACGTGTTCTTTTCTTCTTTTTCCTCATCTGTGTTCTTCTGTGCTCTTCTCTTCCTCTACACCCCGTCCTGCGTGTTCTTTTCTTCTTTTTCTTCATCTGTGTTCTTCTGTGCTCTTCTCCTCCTCTGCACCCCGTCCTGCGTGTTCTTTTCTTCTTTTTCTTCATCTGTGTTCTTCTGTGCTCTTCTCCTCCTCTGCACCCTGTCCTGTGTGTTCTTTCTTCTTCTGTGTTCTTCTGTGCTCTTCTCCTCCTCTGCACCCCGTTCTGCGTGTTCTTTTCTTCTTTTTATTCATCTGTGATCTTCTGTGCTCTTCTCCTCCTCTGCACTCCGTCCTGCGTGTTCTTTTCTTCTTTTTCTTCATCTGTGTTCTTCTGTGCACTTCTCCTCCTCTGCGCCCCGTCCTGCGTGTTCTTTTCTTCTTTTTCTTCATCTGTGTTCTTCTGTGCTCTTCTCCTCCTCTGCACCCTGTCCTGCGTGTTCTTTTCTTCTTTTTCTTCATCTGTGTTCTTCTGTGCTCTTCTCCTCCTCTGCACCCCGTCCTGCGTGTTCTTTCTTCTTCTGTGTTCTTCTGTGCTCTTCTCCTCCTCTGCACCCCGTCCTGCGTGTTCTTTTCTTCTTTTTCTTCATCTGTGCTCTTCTCCTCTTCTGCACCCCGTCCTGCATGTTCTTTTCTTCTTTTTCTTCATCTGTGTTCTTCTGTGCTCTTCTCCTCCTCTGCACCCCGTCCTGCGTGTTCTTTTCTTCATCTGTGATCTTCTGTGCTCTTCTCCTCCTCTGCACCCCGTCCTGCGTGTTCTTTTCTTCTTTTTCTTCATCTGTGTTCTTCTGTGCTCTTCTCCTCCTCTGCACCCGTCCTGCGTGTTCTTTTCTTCTTCTGTGTTCTTCTGTGCTCTTCTCCTCCTCTGCACCCCGTCCTGCGTGTTCTTTTCTTCTTTTTCTTCATCTGTGTTCTTCTGTGCTCTTCTCCTCCTCTGCACCCCGTCCTGCGTGTTCTTTTCTTCTTTTTCTTCATCTGTGTTCTTCTGTGCTCTTCTTCTCCTCTGCACCCCGTCCTGCGTGTTCTTGCTTCTTCTGTGTTCTTCTGTGCTCTTCTCCTCCTCTGCACCCCGTCCTGCGTGTTCTTTTCTTCTTTTTCTTCATATGTGTTCTTCTGTGCTCTTCTCCTCCTCTGCACCCCGTCCTGCGTGTTCTTTTCTTCTTTTTCTTCATCTGTGTTCTTCTGTGCTCTTCTCCTCCTCTGCACCCCATCCTGCGTGTTCTTTTCTTCTTTTTCTTCATCTGTGTTCTTCTGTGCTCTTCTCCTCCTCTGCACCCTGTCCTGTGTGTTCTTTCTTCTTCTGTGTTCTTCTGTGCTCTTCTCCTCCTCTGCACCCCGTTCTGCGTGTTCTTTTCTTCTTTTTCTTCATCTGTGATCTTCTGTGCTCTTCTCCTCCTCTGCACTCCGTCCTGCGTGTTCTTTTCTTCTTTTTCTTCATCTGTGTTCTTCTGTGCACTTCTCCTCCTCTGCACCCCGTCCTGCGTGTTCTTTTCTTCTTTTTCTTCATCTGTGTTCTTCTGTGCTCTTCTCCTCCTCTGCACCCTGTCCTGCGTGTTCTTTTCTTCTTTTTCTTCATCTGTGTTCTTCTGTGCTCTTCTCCTCCTCTGCACCCCGTCCTGCGTGTTCTTTCTTCTTCTGTGTTCTTCTGTGCTCTTCTCCTCCTCTGCACCCCGTCCTGCGTGTTCTTTTCTTCTTTTTCTTCATCTGTGCTCTTCTCCTCCTCTGCACCCCGTCCTGCATGTTCTTTTCTTCTTTTTCTTCATCTGTGTTCTTCTGTGCTCTTCTCCTCCTCTGCACCCCGTCCTGCGTGTTCTTTTCTTCATCTGTGATCTTCTGTGCTCTTCTCCTCCTCTGCACCCCGTCCTGCGTGTTCTTTTCTTCTTTTTCTTCATCTGTGTTCTTCTGTGCTCTTCTCCTCCTCTGCACCCGTCCTGCGTGTTCTTTTCTTCTTCTGTGTTCTTCTGTGCTCTTCTCCTCCTCTGCACCCCGTCCTGCGTGTTCTTTTCTTCTTTTTCTTCATCTGTGTTCTTCTGTGCTCTTCTCCTCCTCTGCACCCCGTCCTGCGTGTTCTTTTCTTCTTTTTCTTCATCTGTGTTCTTCTGTGCTCTTCTTCTCCTCTGCACCCCGTCCTGCGTGTTCTTGCTTCTTCTGTGTTCTTCTGTGCTCTTCTCCTCCTCTGCACCCCGTCCTGCGTGTTCTTTTCTTCTTTTTCTTCATATGTGTTCTTCTGTGCTCTTCTCCTCCTCTGCACCCCGTCCTGCGTGTTCTTTTCTTCTTTTTCTTCATCTGTGTTCTTCTGTACTCTTCTCCTCCTCTGCACCCCGTCCTGCGTGTTATTTTCTTCTTTTTCTTCATCTGTGTTCTTCTGTGCTCTTCTCCTCCTCTGCACCCCGTCCTGCGTGTTCTTTCTTCTTCTGTGTTCTTCTGTGCTCTTCTCCTCCTCTGCACCCCGTCCTGCGTGTCCTTTTCTTCTTCTGTACTCTTCTCTGCGTGTTCCTTTTCTTCTTCTGTGGCCTTCTCCTCATCTTCTGGACGCTTCCCTCCTCTGCTTCTCTGGTCTCTCCTCTTCTTCTTGACTCTTCTCTCCTCTTCTTCTTGACTCTTCTTCTTGACTCTTCTGTCTCCTCTTCTTCTTGACTCTTCTCTCTCCTCTCCTTCTTGACTCTTCTCTCCTGACTCTTCTCTCTCCTCTTCTTCTTGACTCTTCTCTCCTGACTCTTCTCTCCTGACTCTTCTCTCTCCTCTTCTTCTTGACTCTTCTCTCCTGACTCTTCTCTCTCCTCTTCTTCTTGACTCTTCTCTCTTGACTCTTCTCTCTCCTCCTCTTCTTGACTCTTCTCTCCTGACTCTTCTACTCCTCTCTTCTGTTCTTCCTGACTCCTCTCCTCCTCTGTAATCCCCCCTTCTCTATCTTTTTTCCCTTCCCCTCTACCTGACCCCCCACCCTCCGCTTTCCCGCCGCCACCTCCCGCTCGGCCCCGCCCCCCCTGCTCCCATTCGTCGCACTGCCTCCCGCCCCCAGCTGACCCATCCTCCCCCCCTCCTCCCTCTTATGGCGGCCGCTGCGCGGCCGCGCAGCGGGTGCGCCGCTGGCGTGCCGAAGGTGCGCCAAATGCAAGCCCGTCTGCGCCCGTCCACGCCTGGACCACTCCCAGCGCCACGACCCCTGGCCCCGAGCACTCCCAAACCCCGCAGCACCGCTACGACCCCACCTCCCTCCACACTCTCTACCCGGGGCGCTCCAGAACCTGCTTCCAAGCCAACGCTAAACGCACCCATGGACCCTTTGCATGCCTCACCTGCAAACTCACCTTCCACTGCGACTGCACCCCGCCCGCCAGCCGACGCGCCAATAACCACCTCAAATGCATCCTGATCAACGCACGCTCCATCCACAAGCACGCCATTGAACTATGGGACCTCCTGGACTCCACCGCACCGGACGTCGCCTTCATCACTGAGACCTGGATGAACGCCTCCTCGGCCCCCGACTTCGCCATAGCCATCCCCGACGGCTACAAGATCACCAGGAGAGACGGCACCAACCAAGTCGGTGGAGGAATCGCCATCGTTTTCAAGGACTCCATCAACATCACCACCTCCACCGAAGACACCCCCCTCGCCGCCCAACACATGCACTTCCAGATCCACACCGACCCCAGGACCACCCTCAGGGGAACTCTCATCTACAGACCCCCTGGACCACGCGCCCTCTTCAGCGAATCCATCGCAGACTTCATCTCCCCGCACGCCCTTGCCTCGCCGGCTACATCCTCCTCGGTGACCTCAACTTCCAGCTGGAGCAGAACAACGACCCCAACACCACCACCCTGCTCGACAACCTCGCCAACCTCGGTCTCAAGCAACTGGTGAACACCCCCACCCACATCGCCGGACACACGCTCAACCCCATCTTCTCCGCCAGCAGCCACGTATCCTTCAGCCACTCCGCCGTAATACACTGGACCGACCACAGATGTATCCACTTCACCTTCAGACGCAAGACTCTCCACCTCCGCACACAACCCATCCCACGCAGACATTGGAACAAAATCCCCACGGAACAGCTTCGCTCCACTCTCAGCGACAACCAACCCACCTTCTCCACAGACCCCAACGACGCAGCCCTCAGCCTCACTCATTGGATCACCAACTGTGAGGACAACCTCGCACGTCTCAGACGCCTCCCAAGACAGACCAGCACCAGGAAACTTCAATGGTTCACAGACACCCTCAAGGAATCCAAAAAAAACTGCTGCACCCTCGAGAAAGCCTGGCGCAAAGACCACACCACAGAAAACATGTCTGCCCTCAAAAACGCCACCCGCGAACACGATCAGCTGATCCGCGCCACCAAAAGAACTTCCTTCACAGACAGACTGGACAAGAACACTCACAACAGCAAAGAATTCTTCAACATCGTCAAAGAGCTCTCCAATCCTAACGCCAACTCCAACTCCATCATGCCCTCACAAGACCTCTGCAACTCCCTCGCTACCTTCTTCCATCGTAAGATCACCGACCTACACAACAGCTTTGGACACCAGACCCAGCCAACCACCACAGAACCTACTACCCCAGCCATCACCCTCAACGCCTGGACTCACATCAGCACGGAGGAGACCAAAGCTACCATGAACTCCATCCACTCCGGTGCCCCCCGGACACCTGCCCTCACTTCATCTTCAATAAAGCCGACGACATCATCGCCCCGCATCTCCAGACCATCATCAACAGCTCATTTGCTTCTGCCGCCTTCCCCGAGAGCTGGAAACATGCGGAAGTCAACGCACTCCTGAAGAAACCGACAGTGGACCCCAGCGACCTGAAGAACTTCCGCCCCATCTCACTCCTCCCCTTCCCTGCCAAAGTCATAGAGAAGACCGTCAACAAGCAACTGACCAATTTCCTTGAAGACAACAACCTACTCGACCCCTCTCAGTCCGGATTCCGAGCCAATCACAGCACAGAAACCGCCCTCATCTCAGTCACAGACGACATCAGAACTCTGATGGACAACGAAGAAACAGTCGCCCTCATCCTCCTCGACCTCTCAGCTGCCTTCGACACTGTCTGCCACCGAACCCTAACATCCCGCCTGCGCTCCACCGGTATCCAAGGACTGGCCCTGGACTGGAGCACCTCTTTCCTCTCTAACCGCTCCCAAAGAGTCTACCTCCCTCCGTTCCGCTCAGACCCCACCGAGATCATCTGCGGCGTCCCACAAGGCTCCTCGCTCAGCCCGACTTTCTTCAATGTCTACATGAGCCCCCTCGCCGACATCGTACGCAAACACAACATCAACATCACCTCCTACGCCGACGACACTCAGCTGATACTTTCCCTCACCAAGGACCCCACTGGCGCCAAGACCAACCTGCAAGATGGAATGAAAGACGTCGCAGAATGGATGAAACTCAGCCGTCTGAAACTGAACTCAGAAAAAACTGAAGTCCTCATCCTCGGAAACACCCCGTCCGCCTGGGACGACTCTTGGTGGCCCACGGCCCTAGGCACCGCACCAACCCCCTCAGACCACGCACGCAACCTCGGATTCATCCTGGACCCGCTTCTCGCCATGACCAAACAAGTCAACGCCGTATCATCTTCCTGCTTCCTCACTCTCCACATGCTCCGAAAGATCTTCCGCTGGATCCCCGCCGACACCAGAAAAACTGTGACCCACGCCCTCGTCACAAGCCGCCTGGACTACGGAAACACCCTATATGCAGGAACCACCGCTAAACTCCAGAAACGTCTGCAGCAAATACAAAACGCCTCCGCCCGCCTCGTCCTCGACATACCCCGCAACAGCCACATCTCCGCCCACCTGAAACACCTGCACTGGCTTCCCGTCAGCAAAAGGATCACCTTCCGGCTCCTCACCCACGCACACAAAGCCCTCCACAACAAGGGACCCAAATACCTCAACCGTCGCCTCAGTTTCTTCACGCCCACCCATCAACTTCGCTCCGCCAACCTCGCACTCGCCGCCGTCCCTTGCATCCGCCGCACCACGGCAGGTGGGAAATCCTTCTCCTACCTAGCGGCCAAGACATTGAACTCCCTCCCCGCCAACCTCAGGACCACCCAGGACCACCCTGCATTCCGGAGGCAGCTCAAAACCTGGCTCTTCGAGCAGCAGTAACCCCCTTCCCCTAGCACCTTGAGACCCTCACGGGTGAGTAGCGCGCTTTATAAATGTTTTTGATTTGATTTTTTGATTTGATTTTTATTGACACATATGTTTAATATTGATTTTGTATTACTGTAATTTGAAGACATTTTTTAAATAAACTAAATGCAAAATAAATAAGATAAAGGATAGAAAGAAAAAAATTATTGGGAAAATAAAATATTGGCCCACCAACCTTGGCACTGACGTACACTTCTCTTTAGGCTGATCTGCACATGAGATCAAGCAAATGTCATCACTCAGAGTGTAAGAGCACCAATGACTTAGGGGGTTGACCCTTATAAGCATTAGAAATCACCCAGTCCTTTAAATCACTCAATGCACCAATCCATGTCCAACAATGCTGGACTGGTAACATTTTTTATTTTAACAATAATTATTAGTTCGGTATTATTTCACATGAAACTTTTCACATTAGTTCTAAATATTATATCATATTTAAATGATCTTCTCATATATGTTTATCTAATACATTATCGGGAAGTTCCTCTTCCTAAGGGAGAATATCTTTTAATAGTTATGTGTTCTAGAAAGCATCTTTGAAACAGAGAAATTAACATAGCCGGTAAATCATGAATTGCTCAATAACTTTTGTGCTTATTTAAATTAAACAAAAACATCTTCCTCAATTTCTATCCAACTCTGTCAGTATATGCTTTTGATCCATAATCTACCCACTGTAACAATCTTCTCCATACATTTACGTATTAGATATTCTACATTTTCAAGGTCTGTGTCTAGTTGCACTTATTGTTGGCCTGCTCTATATTGAAGCTGTTTGCTTTCCCAAGGTTTCTATTATCTTCATGACTCAAAATAAGCTTATTTTATCACTCTCCAAACACTGTGCACTGTTCATGATTTAAAATAGTAAGCTTTATCACCCTTTGTGCACAGTATGATCCCTGTCATCAGCCTTTTTTTTCGTGTATTCATATTTTTTCAATTTCAAAATACATTATGGGCCCTAATATGAGTTTGTCAGATGGGAAAGGCTGTCCCTCAAATTCCCAACAGGGGCGACCTCCCCACTAGTTATATTAAGAGTTTTCTGCTAAGTCGGCGGGTGGAAACCTGAGTTTCCGCCCACTGGCCTAGCGGGAAACAGGCCACAATATTGTTGCTGGCTTGTAATCGAGCAGGCGGCAATGCTGTTGCATGCAGGGTGCACCAGCACCCTTGCAATGTTCACTGTCTCCAAAGCAGACAGTGAACATTGTGACAGTGCTGGCCGGGGGCCCCTGCACTGGCCATGCCAAGTGCATGGGCAGTGCAGGGGCCCCCCAAAGACCCTAGGGCCCCTGCACCTGTTCTCTGACAGCCTTTTCATGGCCGTGCTAACACTAACCTCTGGTGGAGAAGGGGGGTTGTAATCCCCAGGGCAGCACTGCTTGCGGCGCTGCACTGGCATGTTAGGACCACCACCAACCTCGAGACCACTGGGATCTGGGATCCTGGAGGAGCTGGTGGTCCCCTGGCGGCCTGACCCCATCGTTGTAATGCGGTGGTTGGACTGCCACACTGGCGGCGGTCCAGAAAGCCACAGCAAGTGTGGCAATCTAGAGATCGCCACACTCGTAATGAAACCCTATATTTCCAACAGTTTTCTTCCTTGCTCTGAATTCAATTAACTTTATCGGGTCATATGCCTTGTTCATAAAATGTATAATAAGCAGTCGTTCTTCTGTATACATGGCTGATGGTTTCATGAAGTTAATAATGATTTTAAAAACATACAAATTGACTTAACCTAATTTTCAGTACCTATGTTTCAATTTAGTGCACATCTTTGACATATCCTCATGAAATTCTTTATATACGTGTGTTTCTATGAGTTCCATCCAGTGAACTTGCCCTTTCTAAATAGTAACCCTTTGATTTTCCCCTCTGGCATTTTTTCTGACAATTTAAAAAACACTGAAAGTTCAGCTTTGATAAGTGGTTCCATTTATTGAGAAACTGCTTTATATGTGATTATTTCTGATTTTCACGCATTTCATTGTGTTTTAGTTTGAACATTTTGCCCAGTATTTGGATGGTATACAAGTTACCCTTATACTATGGAGTAATAATCTGAACAATTTATACAGGTAGGATAGCTCTTTGTTTCGACTGAGCTTTTGTACCACTGGTTCCTCTTTACTTACATGAATTACTTCTGAGTCCTCAGATGCCACAATAGTTTACTTTTGAAAAGTATGATGTTCCCAGCAACTCCCCATTTCACAAATTTCTCCTTCAAAATATTTATTTGTTTTTTGATTACATCGTCTTGAGATTTGTTCCATCTCATTCTTATCAATTGGTTTTAGGCCAGTCTGTTTTTCCTCTTACTGTATAATAGTTTAAAGATAACAGTAGACTATTTTATCGGTGGGTTTCACATAGACTTTGGATATAAACTGTAGATTCAGTTTGGTAATCTGCACATCCAAAATGTTATACTGTCTTTGTGAACATTTCCGTAAATTGTATCTTGATTGGAATTTCATTTAATCTACATTGTGGTCTTTCAAGGTTTCCTGTTTTTCTGATCACACCAAGAAAATATCATTTATGAACTGTGCATAAAGCAGCTGACCTTTCTTCCATCCATCTTTTTCTAGATTATCTCATAATAATTCTTATAAATATTCACTATGAATGGGGCTGCATCAGACCTCATTGAGAGTCCAGTTACTTGAAGAAAACCATGTTACCATTTAAAATAGCTGTGGATCAATATACTCTCGAGAAACTGTAAAAATACACTTTTTTGTAGTTTCACGGTCAACTTAATTTAAGAATGCCTATTCCACATAGTCCATTTGACCTGGACTGACTCGTTGAACTATGCCGTATTCTGTGGTAGGCAGAAGCAAAACATGAATGAGCTCACCAAAACCCCAATGCATATTTTATTTATAACTTTTTTCAATACAAATGTCTGGTCGATCAGCCAAAGCTGTCTCTGCGCCAGTCCTAAAAAAGATGATACTACATATACCACTGATTTAAAAACTGAAATCATAACTATTGAGTATGACAATACATGGCTATTCATGTATTTCAGAGCAAATTGAATACTCCATTTCCCAGCCCAAAAACTGAGAAATGCTGAAGTTACTCACTAATCCTTCCACAAATCAATGCTGTGGTAAACGGAATCAACTTCCAGGTGCCAAGGCTCTGCAGGTGACTACTACTCCTTCAACTTCAGTGTCATGTGGAGCTAACCAGATGTCTAGTTGCTAACCAGACTGGACTACTGTATTGTGAGCTACATGGTCCTTCCCAAAAAAGCTAATTAACAGATTGCAACATTTACAATTTCATGCAGCAACATTGATCATCAATTGTGAGGAAAAGAGAAACATCACACTTGTTTCAAGTGCTCTCCACTATCGCCCAGAAGAAGATTATAATTAATATTTTTTCCATCATGCATGACATTTTCTATTATTTTCAGAAAAAAGGTCACACAACAATTCTCAGCTAGAAGCCTTCACTTTGCTTGGGTAAAGGCCATCTCCCAACAAAGGTTCATAGGAATAAAATGTGGTCTAGTGCTCTAGAAGTACAGGGTCCAAACTTCTCGAATGTTTTTCCTCCCTTCTTTAGAGCACCGCCAAAACGGCATGAACTTCCGGAAACTGCTGAAAAAAGCTGCAATAAACAATGACAGGGAAGAAGACCAATGTTGGATAGCATGAGTATGAACTATGCTCAACTATAAACTGTAATTCTAACATACTCCCATTAGCACATCCTACCAACTGCAAATGAGATACATTTTCCACCTTAGTCTGTTGCCTAAAAGCTGGGTTGTAACAAAATGGCAACCCAGTCCACATCTACTCCACATCTGGCAAAAAACCAGTCACTGTACCCAGAGAGAATGCTACAACAAGACAGGTAACCAACAGGAAGAAATGGGACTAAGGCCCATATTTATACTTTTTGACGCTGAATTGCGCTAACACAGTTCATCGTCAAAATGTTTACCGCTGCCTAGCACCATACCAAGACGCCAGCCAGACGTCATATTTATGGTATGACGCTAGCCAGCAGTACGGCCCAGCTAGCATTATAGAAAGGGACGTTAACTGAGTGGGGGAGGCGTAGGGGGAGCAGGGAGTTTAGCGCCAGAGGATGACGCTAGCACGGGCTGAGGCAAAATAAATGCCTCTGCCCAGACTAGCGTAATTCTTTTCAGTTAAAATCCCATGGACATGACTCCTGTCTCAGTTAAAACAGGAAGCATGCCTCCCAGCCCAATGGCCATGCCCAGGGGACTATATTTTAGCAAGGGGGATAAATATGGTGCAAGGGGCATACCATCATTTTGTGGATGGGAACACCTACCTTGCACCTCATTGACGCAAGGTAGGGTTTCACGTCCAGAAAATTACGTTAACTCCATAACTTTGGCGCTAGATATGTCTAGCGCCAAAATATAAATATGGAGTTAAGTATGCACTGAATTAGCGTAAAAAAATGACACTAATTCAGTTCGACACAGTATAAATATTTACTTTTTGTGGCTTAACGCCACCTTGTAAATACGGCCCCTTCACACGCAGCACTTTGCGAGGAAGGTGTGTGCAATGAGTGTTGCTGTGGGCGTGCCACAGCAACACATATTGCATTTTGATGCTGCCACTGATTTACGAGTTTTCATAAACCTGAGGCAGCACCAAAATCTAATGCCACCCCAGGGGTGGCGTTAGCAGGGTGCAACCAGGAGAAATGTTTTTACTTCTCCTCATTTTTTGCTCTTTCTATGTGTGCTGCATTGTGCAGCACACATAGAAAGAGGAAATCGCCATTTAAGATTGTTTTGTGCAGGAAGGTGTTCCAGTTTCTTTGGTCCTCCCATCCTCAAAATCCTTCTTTCACTCTCCTTCATGTTGAGCCCTGGGTAACAGGGCCTGGACCATATGCAGTTTTCCTTGCACTCTGTCCCTTTGGCCCTCCCATCTGCTCTTTGCCCCTTACAGCCTGCCCCCATGCTGACTCCATGGCCATTGCAACCCACCCTTCCAAGTTCTGTCTGTTTTTCAGTCCTCCACTTTGCCCTTTCCAGGTTTCTTCAAAGTTCAGTCTCATGCATGTTGGCATGCCTTGTTCTCCCATTTTCCTCTTTAACTTCTGTGTCCAGCTCTGCCCATTATGGCCTGTCGCACACACTGTTCTTTTTTTGCTTCCATTTCTCATTTGCTCCATTGCCATGTGTTTGATTTTCATGGCCTTCCACTGGTGGCCTTCCTCCCTCACCTACCCTGTCACTTTGGTCCTCCTATTTACTATTTTCCACTATGCCCTCCTGTTTCACACTCACCATTAAAGTAAGCCCATTGTAAGCAAACCCCTCTCAGGTGTGCGCCCTGAATATCGGATGAACATTATCAATGGGACAGAAAATCAAGAAAAGAATAATGAAAATAAAATATTCATAGGTAAGTAAGCCTAGTATTCTATACCTAACTTCAGATATGTGTACCTATCTGGTACATACATCTTCAAGGTACGTAGATGTGTAGTTAAGAATTGTAACTCTATACTTTCCTATATGCACTTACCTTTTAATATTTTGTCCCTCAATATTCTATCTTCAATATTAGTATGCCACAATATTGTTGGTGTTGATATTCAGTAGTATAATCCCCCTCTCACTCTGCAATTTATGTCATTCCACCTACCACTTGCCCCACCCAATATGTTCCCATTGTTAACCCTGTGCCCTCCCTATTGCTTTTCATTGTCCATTGTGCTGCACTGCCATCCCGCTTGCCGAATTGATGTATTGTGTTGCTGCAACCCCTGGCACCTGCTCTGTAAAGTCAGTTTGGTGACCCTGGCCATCTCCCTCCTGCCCTCTATTAGCCAAGTCCATGTCCCTTCCCCATTCCTCCTATCCTCATTGATCCAATGTACCATACTTGCCAACATTTTCAACTTGGTAGGAGGGAGACTTTGATAAAACAAAAACCTGGGGAATTGATTTTTTCCCATTGACCTACATTGAAAAAGAGGACATTTTAGGCATTATACAGATAAAATAAAACCCCTTTGGACTTAAAGCATCAAGAGTCTCCTAGCTGAATCCAGTCTGTTGGCATGTATGGGTGTGCTGCCACTGTCTCTTCCTTCTGCCCATGGTCTGTTATATTGCCACAGCCTCTCTTGACTTTCCTGCATGGTTGGTTTGTTGCCCCTGCCCCCCTTTTGCTTGCTGTCCATGGTCCATTGTGCTGCCACTGATTCTCCTGCCTGCCTAGCATAGTCAACTTGCTACCCCTTCTCAATCCTCAGTGCCCTCAATTATCTGAGTCCATGACTCTGACCAGTGCCTCCCCACAGTATTCTAATGAACAACCTGGTTGCTAATATTCTATATTTATAACAAAAGTGTGGCATGCCTGAAGTCATCTTGATGTAATCAAATCTGTAATACCTAAAGCATTTCCCTTAAGCTGATTTTGGACCCGGGACCCCATCCTCCAGTCCCCAGCCATAGAAAATGGAGGAGGGGATGGTGCAGCCCCCTCCCTGGGCCAATTTTGGCCCTGTGGACCCCATACCATGGGGCCGGGCCTTCATTCAATAGGGTGGGGGTTGCGTAGCCTCCCTCCCCAGGCCGATTTTGCCCCAGGGACCCTATCCCTGGGAGCCCAGCTATAAATAAAATGGAGGAGGGGGGCCCTGTAGAACCACTCTCCAGGCCGATCTCAGCCTCAGGTAACCAGTCCCCTGGGGCCCAGCCATCTGTCCTGGGTTCCTCCCAGGGCACTCAGTATGCAATGGGACCACAGGAGAAGCCTCAAGGCCCCTGCGGTCACGGTCAGCCCCTTGTCTCCTGCAGGAGTGGGCATTGTTTTTGCACACAGGGAGCTGCTAAACATGCAGCTCCCTGTGTGCAAGAGCAATCGTTTTATCTCATTACCTGCCAACATCTCTGCGGGCAGGGAAAGAGATGAAACTGTCAAAGCTCCCCCCAAGTCAGAGCAAACAGCTATGTCCCGGGGGTGGGCAGCCCAGCAGGAGCTGGCCTTTGGGGGTGCAGTCCCCATGGCCATTATCAGCTCCATGAGTGGGCCACATGGTCCTAACTATAACCACCTGCTGGCAACCACCAGGAAGTAATATATATATATATAGTAATATATATATATATATAAATATATATATATATACTCACTATATTCTACCTAGTGGTGTTTGCTACTAGGTAGTTATAGTTAGTTATAGTTAGGGCCATGTTTCCATAGAAAAAGCGTTTTTTGACTTGCCTATATCATTGCCAATGTTTGACGAATATTTACAAAATATTCCCCAAAAATTGGCCCGGTGATTCTTGCTGCATATGGGAAATTTTGGGTGATCTGTCAAGTGGGGGCCAAGAAAAAGGGGGCTCAAAAAAGTTACATTTCCCAAGATAATTCCCATAGGACCTGTTAACACGTCTACAGCTCAAACCACTGGAAGGGATAACACCAAATTAGGCAGAAAGCTAGCTGCCGGTGTGCAGATTGTGTTTTTTGTTATTTGGTGAAATTCCATTCAGTAGTTTAGGAGATACATACCTGTGAAAAGAAGTTTTGCAATTGGCTGACTGCAACCTGACTAGAAAGTTGCAACCATCATTTTACTTCACGGGACACAGTCCCCGGGGGTTGAAAATTCAAATTGAAAGTAGCATAAGGGGTCAAGGTGCAGGTACCCTGACCCCAGAGGTGTGATATAGATGTATGTAGGGGCAAATTATAGGTTTAATATAATTGTGCATCACGGCGCACAATATTTGTGAAAATTCACAAATTTTCACGAATTCCCATGAATTATTTGCAAAATATAGGAAATTTGGAAAAAAAAAAGCACAGACTCATTCATGCGCTAATTCATTTACTCATCCATGCACTCAGAGGCTCAGGCACCCACTCACACACCTACTCGTACATTCATGCACCCACTCATAGACTCACACACCCACTTTCAGACCCACTCAGACACTCACGCACCCATTCACACATCCACTGACAGAGAAAGGCCCTGTGCGAACCTACGCTGCGCACGGCCAAGGGCCATGCGTGGGGTGGAGTTGAGCAGTTGTAAGGGCTTGGCTGCAAGGCCAGGCCTTGCGCTCAACCCCCGCCCGGCCATGCACAGCGGGGGTTGGAATAACATTTAGTAATTAACTTATAGTAATTAAAATTACTTCACGTTAAAAAACCATAGAAATTCACTGAAAAATCCAAGGTTACAGGGACGCTATAGTTAGGTTTTGAATTTACTCATACAAAACTATCGAAATTCAGCAGTTATAGTCAGAGTTCTTTCAAGTAACTATAATTTGTGCCCTAAGGTAACTATAACTTGCCGCTTTACCGACCACAGCTAATTACTCCACATATTATGTCATTGATGAGATCTTGTATGGCATCTTTGATATCACTGCAGCATTACCAATAACATTATTGATAAGAAAACTGTGCAGGGTAAGTTGCTTTTGCTCATTCTAGGTTGGCTTCAATGGTATTTACCAGTCCAAAGCTGCAATACTGTACCTGGTGAAAGGCTTTTGTCATTTTACAGCTCGGCAAGGATGGCACTGGCCCAATCCTATGCCTAAATGCTTAAGGATTTTGCTGTACAAATGGCAAAATACTTTGTCGCTTTCTAGCTCGGCATGGATGGCACTGTGCTAAACCTATTCGAGGCGAGCAAATCTAGAGTGTCGCTAGTGTTACAGGGTGCTCCTTACTGGAGCTGCACTCCACCTAAACTTGGGAAATACCCAGAGTTCTCTCTTCTGTTTTGCCTATATATGCAGCCGTGATCAAGACCTTGGTTTGTGATGGAATATCCCATCCGCCAAGGTCTTAATCAGGCCTATATATATACATATATATATGTGTGTCTGTGTGTGTGTGTATCCCGTGGTGTGTGTCTGTGTATATATAT
Source organism: Pleurodeles waltl (assembly GCF_031143425.1). Classification (NCBI taxonomy): domain Eukaryota; kingdom Metazoa; phylum Chordata; class Amphibia; order Caudata; family Salamandridae; genus Pleurodeles; species Pleurodeles waltl. The sequence goes on along the minus strand of NC_090439.1, from coordinate 708,062,347 downwards.
ATATATATATATATATATATATATATATATATATATAACCGAATGAAATATTGAAGTCAAGTCAATAAAATGTATCAGTATTTGTAAAATTTGTTCAGTTCAACAATAAGATATTTCTAGACATTCATAGTAAACGATAAGGGAGATTTGTTAAAAGGTTATTCTGCATCTAATTGGACTGACAGCTCCAAGATGGCCACCGAAATGAATTTGCTATCTCAGAAAAATGAAGTCTACATACTGTGTCGCTGACATAAATGATCAACATGGTATGAACAAGCAAGTTCTTTATTTGTGGGAATGTGGTTCTGAAAGAATTTGATTGATTAATTCAACAATAATACATGTAATTTTGTTTTTTTTAATATGATATAGTATGCAAAGCGTATGGAGATTTACTTCTGAAATTTACATATTACACATTACTAAGATGGCCGCCACCATACTTTGGTGTTGATGATTGTGGTCTGCTGTTTATGTTTTTAAAGTGACTGACAAATCCAATATGAGTTTATAGGACAATACAATACCTGAACATGTTGACGTTGAACAAGGATCACAGCCAAAACGTGTCTGTTTCTTTTGGAGTTCTTGAAATAAAGAACTTTTACTCACACCCTGCTAGTGCTGGTCAACTGGATGGAGGGAGAAATATAGCATGTGTGGCACCATATACGGACTGTGCTCCCACTGAAGTCTTCGGAGGGAACTGATGTAAAGGGAGTCAAGAAAATAAATATATATATATATATATATATATATATATATATATATATATATATATATATATATATATACACTTTCAAACAAATCAGTCTTCTCATGGCGCACTCTACAGCTGGTACCCCTAGTATATTAATTGTTAAAGTTAGAAAAACTCTCTGGGTGGTTACAGGAAGTTGACCACAGGACCTCAAGGCCTGGCCACAGCTGGCCATTCAAATCCCTGTAACTACCTAGAGAGATTTTCTAAACTTGAATAAATGATATAGTTAGAATGATAAATTTTAGGGCAAATTGAAAAGAAACATGTAATTGTCAAGTAAATAGAGAGAGATCACCTTTCAGTATACATCTTAAACCTTTGAAGTTGAAAATAAATTAAACTAGGCAAACAACCAGAGACACACTAAGACTGGAACCCTCAACTTTCAGTGTGAGGGTCAGAGAGCTTAACCACTAGTCCATTGATCACTCCTTAGTTTATAGCATCCAGACATAACTTTGACATTCAAGCCAAAGATTTTGTTGGTGAAGAAAGATTTAAATATTTCATCACTAAGAATGTTCAACATTCAAAACACTAGTAGATAAACAGACACAGTGCATAGGATTTAAATATTCACCTTCCTGAGTGCCAGAAGTCACCCTGTCTTTTTTATAGGTTCAGAACGTAACTATAACATTTGAACCAAACACCTTGCTAGTGGGATACTTTGATGTTATACTTTGATGTTATTGCATCGAGAGACCGTTGCAATAACAACCTCTCTTTCTCTCTCTCTCTCTCTCTCTCTCATCTCTCTCTCTCTCTCTTCTATACCATTATGGGATGGAAGAGAGAGAGAGTAACAGGACTGCAGGGGGAGCCTTACGGCCCCACCAGTCCTAGCCAGCTCCTGACTCCTGTGGGACCCAGCATTGCTCCTACAAGCTGGGAGCTCCTTGAAATAGCAACAATCTGCTTGTCTGAGCAATGTTTTCATCTGTTTTCTGCATGCATATTTGCATGCAGGAAAACAGAGGAAAACTCCACTTTCTGCAAGCAGGAGCTGTTTGTCAGCTCACGCTTGCAGAAAGCAGAGCTATGTGAGCTCCCACCAAGCAAAAGCTAACAGCTATGTCCCGGAGGTGGGCACCCCGGGACATAGCAGGAGCCGGTCCTGGGGCGTGGCGGTCCCCACGGCAATCTGTGGGTCCTCAAGGGAGGCCACATGGCCCCCCTCCAGCATAAACAGCCCGGGGAGGTGGTGATCCCTGGGGGTCCATGACGTACCCCCATCATTATTTAAATTTGGCCCCTGGGAGGTGGCAGTCCCTGGGGCTGCAGGGTGCCAGATGCCCCCCCCTTAATTAACATAAATATCCCAGGGGAGGAGCAGTACCCAGGGTTGCGGGTGGGCAGCACATCCCCCCCAAATTCAGAATGCCTTTACCCCAGGGAGGTGGCAGTCCCTGGGGCTATGTGGGGCCACACACCCCCACATACATATTGTCTTTAGCCCCAGGGAGGTGGTTGTCCCTGGGGCTGCAGGGGGGCTGCACGCCCCCTGCATACAATGTCAATTAAGCCCTATGGAGGTGGCGGTCCCTGGGGCATGGGCAGGCCCAGCATGCAAGCCCATATTATAAAATGAATAAGCCCCAGGGAGGTTGTGGTTCCCGGGGCATAAAAATGCCCTATGAGGGGGTCCCTGTGTGCCTCACTCCCTTATTTTTACATGCCCTCATGACCTTGCCCACCTGATGGCTTCATTAAAACAAGCACATGAGCCTGCATTGTTTTTTTCTAAACATTTTTTGCCATAGATTTGCAACCTTGTCACAAAGTCACATAAAAAAAGTAAACAAAAAATGCTTTTGTGCCCTGGGGATCCTTCTGGGACCCCAGCACCAGAGCTACGGAATCATGGTGTCCCTACCCTGACCACTTTTCTTATTTTTTACTGTTTTTTCTGGGACCCAGCTTCAGCTGAGTCCCAAGATGGCTACCAATACTTATTTGTTAAAGTGTTGGCAGCCAATCAGATCTCAGCACGAGAATGGGGGGGGGGGGGGTTCAATGAGCCTTCTTGTCCCTTTATATACCAATTTGGTTCCTTAATAAATCAAAAACTACTGAACAGAAATCCACCAAATTACAAAAAGGTTGCTTTCAAGACCAAGAGCTACCTTTCTGCCAAATTTAGTGCAAATCCGTCCAGTTGTTCAGCCTTTATTCATTTCAAAATGCCTATGGAAAAATGCATGGGGAAAAGGAATTTTCAGACCCCCCCTTTTTCTCGGCCCGCTTGATGGATTATTCCAAAACTTTCCACACAGCAGCTGAAGTGAGCATCATATTTTTTGGGAAAAGTTTGTCAGGATTTATCAAACGGTGCCAAAGTTATCAAAACAAAAAAACACTTTTTCCAAAGAAACTAAGCCCTGACTATGACTACCTAGTTGTGACCGCTACTAGGTAATATATGTCCTCACACAGTCCTTTTTCCAACTTGTGATGCTGCAGCATAGATATTGATCAATCCATGGTGTGCTTGCAATACCAAAAATCAATCTCTAAAAGCAATAAGGGTGAAAAAATGTTGTGTGTATATTTCATGGTGGTGACAAAATAAAAGTAACGGCCAACATATATATAAATATATACATATATACATATATACATACATAAATATACATATATATATTTATTTATATATATATATCAAATTCCAAAACAAGTGATCTATCTGTCTATCTATCTATCTATCTATGTATATACATATATATATATTTATTTATATATACATATATATATTTATTTATATATATATATATACATATATATATATATATATAGCTCCAAAACATACTCCGGAACCTCAGGCGGTAGAGCGTCCAGCCAGCAGAGCACACCTGAAAATAAATCCACTTCCAAAACCAGTAAAAATGCTCACTCAGGGTGAACTATCTTGCACTGAAAAAACTTTATTAAACTGTCAACTCTGATATGTTTCAGACCATGAATAGCCTTAAACATATCAATTTAGCTGATGAACGGCCTTCCTCACATTCATGTGATGAAGGCTGTTCATTGCTCAAAACATGTTAGAATTTCCAGTTTAATAAACCTTTTTCACTGCAAGATAGTGGTTTCATTTGCCGGTGTGCTCTGCTATCTTTACGCTCCAAATTTGATGTAATTCGATTTAGTACCTTTTGTAGTATCGCTGGTCACTTTTCCTATTGACAAATGAATGGGAAAAACGTGTTTTGGGACCCCCACTTTTTTTTCAGTCCCTGTTTGACCAATCACTCTGAAACTATCCAGGAAGCTACTGATGTGGATGAGATTTTTTTGGAAAGTTTATTGAAGATTTGCACTACCCGCCAAAGTTGTTAGTAAACCAAAAAATCAATTTTCAATGGAAACGTGATCCTAACTATGATTACTCAGGGATGACCACCACTGGGTAATATAAATTCACTGAACAACCAAAATTGCAAGGGACATTATAGTTAGGTGAAAATGTCAGTTAAAACATACTATTTTACACAAACAAAACCACTGAATTTCACCAGTTCTAGTTATGACAAGTATCTGTAACTCAAGCCCTAACATGACTGTAACATGTGCATTCACAATTAGTAAGACATTGTAATTTTATGTTAATTTACATTAAAAATATATATTCACTGAAGAAACAAAGGTTAATGTAATGTTATAGTTAGGGGACATTTCAGTGACAATGTAACCTTTTAAACTAAAAAAAACACTGAAAGTCAACTTTTATAGTTCTCTCTAACTGGTGCCCTAAACTAACTATAATTCACACCCCTGCCATGCAGGCTGTTGCCATCAAGGATGTCATTTCAGATGTTGCAGTCCTGTTGTCAGTGATGTCATAGATCATGTCATGAGTGATGTAATATGTGATATAATTAGCAGTGCATGGCAAGGGTGAGAGTTACAGTTAATTTAAAACAGGAGACTTAGGGCCTCATTATGAGTTTGGCGGACGCAACATGAAACCACCAAACTACCATGGAGGACACCATTGCGGTGACATTACCCCCGAACATATTACGATGTTCCTACCAGGCTGACTGGTGCGAGCATTGTAATATGCACTCCCACCAGGCTGACTGGTGTGAACAGTGTTAGGATATCAGTCTTGACTCCTTTAAAGGAGCCAAGGCCAATAACCTAATACTCCAGCACCCTCGGAATGCGCACTGTCAGCAAAGCAGACAGTGCGCTTTCCAACTGTACTGGGCAGGGGACCCTAGCACTGCCCATGCCATGAGCATGAGCGATGCAGGGGCCCCCATGTGGCCCCCAGCACTGGCTTTCTGCCAGTCTTTTCATGGCAGGGTCCCTGTCATGAAAAGGCTGGCAGAAAGAGGGGTAGTAATCAGCCACGCAGCACTGAGGTCAGCACCGCCCTTGCTGGATACAAGCCCAACCGCCATCACCACATGGTTCCCCTGATAGGTCCTCCCACCCGGGTTGTAATTGGGGTGTTGGGCCTCCAAAGTTGTGGCGGTCAGACTATTAATACGAGTGTGGCGGTCCTCGGAATGTCACACTAGTAATGAGGCCCTACCTGGTCTGCAGGAGGGCTGCTACACTCTTACAGCCCCACACAACATTAATAACATTAAAAAAGGCTTGGTGGTGCCCCACTCTATTCTAGCAAGCTCAAAAATGTATAAACAAAAAAGCCTTGCAGGGCATTATGGGGCACTCCTTGAAAAAGTAGTGAATCATGAATGAGTTGCTCCTGCCGCTCATTTATCATTCATTTTGGTGTCCCAGAACCCACCTGGAACACTTCTAAAATTTTTTATTTAAGCTGACTCTAATGTACAGTAGAGCCCTAGGTGGCTCAAAAAGGAAGCTGTGAACCCCCTCTCCTTTCTAAATTGTGACAGGTCTCTGGGGATAGAGTCTTAAGGCCAGATGTAGCAAAGACTTTGCGACTCTCAAACGGCAAAAATCGCTGTTTGCTAGTCGCAAATGCATCTTTGCTCTGTTGAAATGCATTTTGCGAGTCGGAACCGACTCGCAAAATGCATTTCCGAGTTGCAAATAGGAAGGGGTGTTCCCTTCCTATTTGCGAGTCGCAATGGTATGCATTTTCATTTGCGACCGCGATTGCGGTTGCAAATGAAAGTGCAGTTACCATCCACTTGAAGTGGATGGTAACCCAGACGCCCCTTTGTGCCTGGCACAAAAAAAAAAAATTCAGAGCAGGCAGTGGTCTAATGGACCACTACCTGCCCTGAAAAATACTGAAACTAAAAGTTTCGTTTTTTTTTTTCAAAGTGCAGCTCGTTTTCCTTTAAGGAAAACGGGTTGCACTTTGAAAAAAAAACCTGCTTCATTTAAAAGCAGTCACGGACATGGTGGCCTGCTGTTCCCAGCAGGCCACCATCCCCGTGAGTGTCCTGAATCGCTATGGGGTTGCAAATTGCGACCCACCTCATTAATATTAATGAGGTGGGTCTTTGCGACCCCATAGCGACTCGCAGAAGGTGTCTGAGACACCTTTCTGCATTCCAAATTGCGAGTTGCAATTTGCGAGTTGCTGGGACTCGCAAATTGCAAGTCGCAATTTGGAAGTTTGCTACATCTGGCCCTTAGGGCCTCAATTGGCACAGAGAGAGGGTCATGCATCACCTCGACTTTTTTAATTGCGCTGGGTCCTGAGGAATAGGCCCCCCCCCCAGGGCTACAATCAGCTCCAGAAGCAGGGCCCAAAGCATGTCCCAGTCAACAAATTATTAAACACATTTACCCCAGGAGCTTGGCCCACCCCAAGTGTCATAATAACAATTAAAAAAGGAATGCTGGAAACGATCCTGTGTTAATTCCACAGATTTGGGGCAAAAAAACAGATTCTTTCTAGGGTCGAGCCTGAAAGTGCATGTGCTGGCACATGCGTCTTGCTTGCGAGACTCTGTTGTGTTCTGAAGAGGGTTTGGAGCCCATCTGTCGCTCATCATTTGTTGGTTTGCATGGCACTCTTCTTTACAGCCCGTAATTTGTCAAGACACGATTGCCATAATTTCCGTTCCTCTGCGTGGAGCAAGAATCAAGAACTAATTAATTCAACTTAATTAGTGCCCGTCTGTTGCTCCCAATGTGTTCGAGGTACTATTTGTTCTTTTTAACTTCTAGTACCCTGCAAACAGAAGGTTTGTGACTGGCAAAAACATGCCCAGCAGGACAAACAAAACTGCAAAGTTTTATTGTTAGAGATAACTTTATTTTATTTTGCCAAGTTGTCTTTTCTCAGTTTCCTTTTGTTTTTGCTCGTGAGTGCTGTTATCAAAAGATGACAATTAGCTTGATTGAAATATTGCAAAGCAACAGTGTCTCTTTATTATGTGTAATCTCTGAAATTATGCTTTAACACATAATCATGCAGTACACCCCAATCCACACCACTCAAAACTGATCGTCTACTATCCACCCCAATCCATCCCACTTTATCCCACAACAGTCCACCCAACCCCAATCTAGTCCACTCCAACCCACCCCTCTTCATTCCTCCCAACCCACCCCAATCTAATCTGCCCCATTCCAATTCACACCTCTAGTCAAAAACAATCTGCACCACTTCAAAACAATCTAGCCCACTCCAATCAAAACAATCTGCCCCACTCCAATCTGCCCCAATCTAAAACACCCCACTGCAATCTGCTGCACTCCATTCAAATCCCAAAAACTTGTCCCACTCAAATCCGCACAACTCCAATCCGTCCCATTCCAATCCAAAACAATATGCCCCACTCTGATCCAATCCGCCTCACCCCACTCAAATCTACCCCACTCCATCCCAATTCACTCCTCTCCAAACCACCCCACTCCCATCCAATCAACACCACACCAACCCACTCCACCCCATTTCAGTCCACCCAAATACAATCTGTCCACTCCAATCCAAAGCAATCTACACACAATTTGCCCCACTCCAATCTGGCCCACTCCATGTTGCCCCATTCCAATCCAAAACAATCTGCCCACTCCAATCTGCCCACACTCCAATCCAAACCAATCTGCCCCACTCCAATCCAAAACAATCTGCCCTACTCAAATCCAAAATAATCTGCCCTCTTCAATCTGATCCACTTCAGTCCTAAACAACCTGCCCACTCCAATCCATTTAAACCTGCCCCACTCTAATCTGCCCCACTCCAACCTGCCCCAGTCCAATAGCAAGCAACCTACCCCAATCCAAAACAATCTGCCCCAATCCAATCCACCTCACCTCAATCCAACGGACTCCATCCCAAGTCACCCCACTCCAGTCCGCCACAATCTACCCTTCTACAACCCAGACCACCCCACCCCACTGCAGTCCGATCCAGCCTACTCCAATCCAACCCACCCTTCTCCAATTCAACCCACCCCACTCCAATCATCTCACCCACTCCAATCATCCCACCCCAGTCTAATCCAACCCACCCTACTCCAGTCCACCTCGCTCCAAACCACCCCACCCAGCCCCACTCCAACCCAATCCAATCAAGTCCACTGCAACTCAATCCACCTCACTCCAATACAATCTATCCCACTCAATACAACCCACCCCACTCAGTCTATTCCACCTCACTCTATTCCACCCCAATCCAATGCACTCCACTCTAGTCCACCCCACTGCAGTTCAGTTCACCCCATGCCAACCTACCTCACCTCAATGCAATCCACCCCAGTCCAATCCATCCCAGTGACCAGTCTACCCCACCCCAATCAAACCAACCTCCTCCAGTCCTCCCCACCCCAATCAACTCCACTCCATTTTGATCCACTCCACCCCACTCCAATCCACCCCTCTCCAGTCCATCTCACTCCACTCCGATCCACCACACTCTACTCCAAACCACCTCACCCAATCCTAGTTCAGTCCATCACACTCCAATCCAATCCATCCATCCCACTCCAATCCACCCTACCTCCACGTAACCCAACCCACTCCAATCCAGCCCAATTCAATCCAACACAATCCAATCCAACACACCCCACCCCAATCTACGTCACCCTAATCCAATCCACCCCACTCCAATCCAATCTACCCCACACCGATCACTCTAATCCAAACCAACCACTCAATCCAATCTAATCCACCCCACTAGAATCCACTCCAATCCCATCCACCTCACCCGATTTCAATCCACCTCACTCTAGTTCCGTCCACCCCACACTAATCCACCACACTCCACTCAAGACACCCCAATCTAATCCACCCCCTTCTACTCCAATCCAATAAACCCCACTACCTCAATCCACTCCAATCCACTCCACCCTATTCCATCCCACTCCACTCTATGACACTCTCTGCCACTGAATCCTACTCCCATCTACCCAACTCTGACACACTAATCCTCCGACTTCACCCTACAACATTCAGACAAATCCACTCTATGACACTCTGCTCCCTCACTTCACTTTGACACTCTACGCCATTAACCTTCACCTATGCTGAACAGGAGCCACACTGGTGTACAACGTGACAAAACAAAGCCAATAGCTATTGTATAGGCAAGACCTATTGGCTTTGCCAATGCTTGTGTTTCATTGCAAACAGTTAGGTTACAGTGTTCACACATCATAGTTTCAGCCCTGGGGATCAAGTAACTTGCCTTACAAATTTTAAGTGCAGATATCAGGAATAAAACATAGATGTCCCAAATCCAAGATCATGACCTTAGTTCCTACATCAATAAACTGAATAATAGTAACACTGTTTTACACACAACTCTACAAAAATACAAAAACTAAAGTTGGAATACTTAATGGGCACAATACCAATTCTTAGAGTAGAGTTTGGGTCTGCCCATTGCTTATTAAGTTTTTGCTTTCTTTGTGCTTGCTTTTCATTCTGTGGCTTTCCGTTCTCTTCTTGAGTTTGTCCCGCTCATGGAGCATAGTGTCTTTACCATCTTATCAACTGGATGACTTGTATCTCTTCACGGCTCACATTAGGGAACTATGTTTTGAACAATCTGTGGAAGTACATGTTTTTCACGGCAAGCTGGAGAGGGGGTTCTTTTTTTTTTTTAAGTTTCATGTAGCGCAAACTCGATCGGAGGCAAGCTTTACATGAGTACCACTTCTGTACAAGTTTGGCAGTTGAAAAATATACTAACTGGCGCATTTTAAACACAAAAAACACAGATATCCTAAATGCGGCACAGTGGGAGAGCCTATACTACAATATTCACTGCACTCGGACAACTCACCCTATAACGCTTGTAAATATTTCTACCCATAACTCAGACTGTGGTGGACCTACGACAATGGGACCATCACTACACCGTTCAGCACAACACACTCTTTCTGTCTAGGTCATCTCTAGGTCCCCATACTAGGTTGAGGGGACCACAAAACAATAACCTCTCCCACCTTTTAGTGTCTTTTTAAGCTCTCATGGCTGAAACATTTGTTTTATGGCTGGGAATAGTTTGTGTTTTTAAGGGCCTTGTTTGTAACATTATTGCAGTAGGCCTGCTAGGCCTGGAAATGTGTAAGGCTCTATGCCCTCCAGGGGCTAAATATATGGTTACATTGCATTACATTCTGCTATTCTCTTTTCAGGTGGTTATGCACTCTAGGGGCTGACTATATGGTTTCATGCCCATGTTTCTTACAAATGCTGTTTTTATTGTGGTGCCCTCTGGGGGCTGTTCTGAAGCATTACAATATCTGCTGCAATCGGAAACTTGCCCCATAATGCTTTGCGGGGCACTCCGACAAAATATTTTTGTCCATAACTCACCGTGTGGTGGTCCTAGGACAATGGAACCACCATCAAAATGTTTAACAAGACTCACACTTTCTGTCTAGATCATCTTTGGGTCTGCACACTAGGTTGGGAGCAAAATAATAACCCCTCCCACCATTCAGAGTCATTTTAAATTCTCTTATGGCTGGAACGTTTGCTTTACCTTTGGGAGTAGTCTGTGTTTTAAGGGCCTTGTTTGTAATATTATTTTAGTAGGCTTGAAAATGTGTAATGCCCTACACCTTCTAGGGGCTAAATAAATAGTTACACTACATTATGTTCTGCCATTCTGTTTTCATGCGGTTATGTTCTCTAGTCTCTATGTTATGACTATATGGTTACATGACCATGTTTCTTCCAAATGCTATTTATATTGTGGTGCCCTCTAGGGAATTTTCTGAGCATTACAGTCAAGAAACTATAATATTCGCTGCACTCTGAAACTCGCCCCATAATGCTTTGCGAGGCAGTCCTTTTACAAAACATTTTGTCCATAATTCACCTTGTGGTGGTCCTAAGGCAATGAGACCACCATCAAAACGTTGAGAATGGTGGGCACTTTCTGTCTAGGCCATCTCTGAGTCCCCATACTAGGTTGGGGGTGTACTTCTAGATAATATAAATAGATATAATAATGGCAATATTTTCATCTTTTGCTGCAGATAGAGGAAGAAGGTAAATGGAAGTGCTTTATTTATATGCAGGGCCACTGCAATTATGTGGCAGAGAGGACCAAATTATGCGGCAGGGTTAACCAAATTTATGTGTCAAGAAAAGTTCAGTTATGCATTTACAACGCCAATAGCTCTAACTCAAGCAAATGCAAGACCTATTGCATTGCAAATGCTTGTTTAATTTTGTCAACTGGGGTTCCTCTGGGTCCCAGCCCTCCAGGGCTCGGGGATAGGTTATGCACCCCAGCCCTTGTCCTTTAAGGACTGCAGCAACATGTTCTTTCATGTAGTGGCATGTCAATCAGAGCTCTCGCTCCCACTAGAATGCCACCACATGGCAGCGAGGAGGCTAAAGGGGAAAAAACCTCAGGGAATCCAATGGCTATTTTCTTTATATGTAACTATAACTCGCACCCTCACCATGCACAGTTTTGTTATCAATAATTTTACATCAAATATTCAGTGATATTATTAATTATGTCACAGAAGATGTCATGAGTGATGTAATATCTGAGATAATTAGCCGTGCATGGCGAGGGCGCAAGTTATAGTGCCCTAAGGTTACTTGAAATACCTCTAACTATAACAGCTGAATTTCTATGACTTTGTACATGTAAAATCTGAACCTAACTATAACATCCCTTTAACCTTTTGTTTTTTAGTGAACTTCTAAGGTTTTTTAAATTGTATTTCTTAACTATAACGACCCTGTAAACTTTCAATGAATTTCTAGGGTTTTTTAACATTAAGTAAAACACCCATCGTTATGCACGGTGGGGGGGGGTATGGGAGTTGGATGCAGGGCCTGGCCTGAGATTGTGCTGCTCCCACCTAAGCTTGCTGCTATTCCTCGTCCTTGCCATCCATTGTCCAAGTCCATGCAGCTGCTCCCTCATCATAGCCCTGTGTGGCTGTTGTTCTGCCACAGCCCTTCCCTCCTGCCCTGAACAGCTTGCTGCCCGATCCACCTCCTCCCTACCCTCTGTTGTCCGAGTCCATGCACCAGCCCCCTCCCTCCTGCCCTGCATGGTCCGATGTATTGCCACTGCCCTCCATTTAGGTTGATGTCCCTTCCCACTTCTCCAGCCCTCCATGCTGCTCATGTTGGAAGTACATGTTCTACTAAGAATGTCAGACTTTATCAAATAAGGCTGAGAACGATAATGTGAATTTACAGAAAATATGCTCTAATTTTAGCTTCTGGAGCACCTTCCGTAACCTCCATGGGAAAATCACGAGAAAACTGTTTACTCTCAAACATAATTCATGGAACCCGAGAAGAAGGCTTTTTTCACAGGGAAAACTCACATTTGCAACAAATGATTTATATTGTAACCAAAATCAGTCATCACCCTTTATATATTCTCCTTTTTGTGACCCTGAAACCCTGCAATGCAATACAATGCTTTTCATTAGGGTGCTATCATGAATGTTTGTCCCAAGATGGCTGCCATCACTTTCTGGTTAAAGTGCTGACAATCAGATCTTACAATGAGATCTGTGCTTAGGCTCAGCCCAGTTTCCTTCAATTTCTCAAAAACTACTGAACGGATTTACACCAAACAACAAAAAGGCTTCCTTCTGGACCAAAAGCTACCTTTCTGCCAAACTTGGTGTAAATCCGTACAGCAATTCGGACTGTAGTCGTATTAAAAATCCCTACAAGAAATATAATGGAAAATGCACTTTTTTTGACCCCCCATTTTTCTCAGCCCCTGCTTGATGAATCACCCCAAAACTTCACATGTGCAACAATATTCATGGGAACACTTTTTTTGGAAAGTTTTGTGAACATTTGTCAAATGGTGCCAAAGCTTTGGGCAAGTCAAAAAACGATCTTTCTACGGAAATACAGTCCTAACTATAACTACTTACTGGTGAGAGCCAGTAGGTAATGTATAATTGCATATTATATATTACCCAGTGGTAATAGCTAGGTAGTTAGGTCAGCGTTTTTTTGTATTGCTAATCACTTGGCCACGTTTGACGAATCTCCATGAAGCTTTCCAAAAAGATGCCGTACTAGTTTGTGCATGGAAAGGTTCAGGGTGATCCACCAAGCAGAGGCTGAAAAGAAATGATGGTCCCAAAATGCAAAATCCCCATTTTCCAAATACTTCTTTAGGAAAGGCTACCGCAAAAACTGCTGAACTGAATTACACCAAATTTGGCAGGAAGCTGGATCTTGGTCCCCAGATTGTGCTTTTTGTGGTTTGGTGTAAATCCGTTAAGTAGGTTTTGAGAAATTAAGGTTACAAAATTACTGCATATTTGGATGGCTGGGTTCGCCAGAGGCTTGGGAGAGTCTCGTGGGACCTCCAGTTTAAAAATAGAGCATTCTGATTGGCCCAGAGAGCTCCCACAGTAGTGAACCCTTTAATTGGATGCCAGCAATATCAGAAAAATGTTGCTGACAGCCATTACAGGACTCTAGGACTTGGTCTCCTGTCCTGAAGTAAAAAAAGAAAACTAATATAAAGGGCAGGGTAGGGATACACTGCCCTTCTAGGCCCCATGGGAGGAGCCAGAGAAAACCCGCCCTAGGGTCAAAAACAAAAATAATCTGCAAAAATTGCTGCAATGTTGTGAGACTCTTGCAGGATAAAAAAAAAACAATAAGATTGCGGCGTGGCCACATTAATTAATTTAAAGCCCCAAGAGCCCACCCCCTGGGCCATATTCAATAGAGGGAGGGGGGTCAAATGCCCCCCCTTCCTGAGACATTAAAGGTCCCAGGAAGCCCACCCCAAGGGGTGAAATCATGAAAAAAGGGGAGGTAGGCCTCACAGCCCCCCTCCCTGAGCCCTTAAAGGCCCCAGGGAGCCGACCCCCATGGCCAAAGTTTGCATATAAGGGAAGGGGGCCACATGCCCAAGCCTCCAGAGACCTCTAGGTCCCCATCACTCCGAGTTGATTTCAATAATAAAGGAGAGGGAAGCCACGCGGTACCCCTCTCCGAAGCCATCACAACCCCCAGGAGCCCACCTCATGGCCAAAGTTTCTCAAAATGGGGAGGGGGCCAGCAGCCTCCTTCCCCAAGCCTCTAAAGGGCATAAGTAGCCCACCCAGGGCCAAAATTACTCAAAATGGGGAGGGGGACTGCATGGCCCACTTCCTCAAATCTCTAAAGGCCCATAGGACACCATCCCTGGAGCTGCTAAAGTTACTAAAAGGAAGAGGCATGTGTGGCCCCTCTCTCTGAGTCATTAACGGCCCCAGGGACCTCATCCCCAGGGGCCAGCTCACTAGCTATGTCCCAGGAGCCTAGCACCAGGAAAAGTGGTTTATCAGCCCACAACGGCGGTATCAGGGAAATCTGTGTTTGCTCCCTCTTGAAGGGAGCATTTTTTTAACCTCCTACTAAGCAGTAGCAAACATAAAATCTGATCCCAGCTGGTGGGAGCTTTAAAAATGTTTCCACCAGCTGGGAGTAGACTTTGGATCTGCTTCCCTGCTCATTCAGATGAGGGCAGGGAAACAGATAAAAATATTGCTCCAACATGGGCATGAGTGCAGCTTCCTGCAGGTGAGAGCAATGCAGGCTCCTGCAGAATGCATGGAGCTGGCTGGGGGCGTGGGGACCTTGGGGCTCCCCCCACTGCCTCCAAGGAGTATATGGTAGGGACTCAGGGTGGACCACAGGGCATACACCTTAAGGAATGGAGGATGGGCTCCTCAAAGATGATAATGGCTCAGGGATGGGGTGCAGCCCCCCTCCCCTTTATTATTAGTAATGGCCCTGAGGGGTAGGGTCCCCAGGGCCTCATAAGGCTTGGGTATGGGGGGCATGTGGCATCATCCAATGAGTTAAAAAAGCAAAGTTTGATGGATTTTCCTGCAAAAAAAGACAAAATAAATTAACTATTAAGTTTAAGGTTTAGTGATGAGTAGTGGTGAATGGAGGTATGGGTGATTATATAGTTTTGATGTGTGTATTTGTAACGACAGGTTAGGAGTAAAGTAAAAATAGAAAAAAATTAATGTGTTACCTTATTATACTTACCACACATGGTAAAGGCATGTGTGGTAAAGACTGCATGGAAAACGCACGCATGGTAAAGGCATGTGTTGTATCATCAGAAAATCATCAGACAAACATTAAAGTATTAACTAACGGATTTACTACCAATTAACTATATTAATCAAGCTATGGAATATATCAATGCACAACGACTAAAATGTAAGGTGCAAAGTCATCTGCAAAAAGTAGTAGAGGAATTTTAATTCCCTTTGTCTGGGGACGTCTATGTGAAGATCCTGAAATAGTTTGCCCATTTCATTTATGAAGAGGTTGAAAAGCTGTGGTGCAAGCACACAGCCTTGTCTCACCCCTTGTTTGATGTTTATCTTTGGGTTGCACTCAGACTTTGCAGCAGACCCTAGCTGTGCTCCTCTGATGCAGGCTTTGTAGGGAATATGTTAGTTATACAGGCTTTGTAGTGGAAATGTTAGTTTTCCGGAGGTACCCTGTGCTCTTAATCTCTTAATGTGTCTCATAGGAGATGGTTATTCACTGAGACAAATGCTATTTTTAAATCAATGAAGGCCAAATTTAAGAAGACTGTCGTAATTGCTTACTTCTAGCATATATGGCCTGATCAACTGTCCCCTCACAGTTCCTGGAAGCCAAAATCATTTTCTTTTCAACCCAACCCTAAAAACTGTTTAACCACAATTGCCTGTATGTTTTCCCTGCAACATCTAAAAGGGAACTTGACCTGTAATTAGCAAGGTCTCTGTTATTTCCTTTTTCATTGATGGGAATTATAATAGCCTTTTTCCAGGAGGATTGTACTTCTTGATGACTCCAGATGGTTATAAATCCACGTCAGGGCAGGGACCCAAGTCGTTAGATTATATCCGAAAACATTTGTCTGGCCCTTGAGCTCTTTTTGACTTACAATCGCCCTTGGAATTTCATCCTCAGCGAATTACCTAGGTGAATTGTCGATGTGCCCAGACATCTTGCTTCTGCTTCAGTTCGACCTTGACCTCGCCTTGCCCTTCGGATTCGTGTTGGTGTTTGTCTCCTGCCATTTTCCCTTTTAGCTGCTCCATCCGCCCCTGACTCAGTAACTACTCTTTCTTTGTTCTGTCTGTTCTATCTGCCCTCTCCTTGTTCCTCTCGACTGCCCCTTTTTGCATCTTTTGCATCATTTGCTCCTCTAACTGCTCCCTTTTGCATCTTGGTCTCTGTCAGTTTTTGCACTCCCCGACTTGCTCCACTGATTGCGCTTTACTGTCTTCTTGCTCCCACCAGACTTTCCCGTTCTCCCTGCTGGACTTTCCCACTCTCCTCACTGGACTTTCCCACTCTCCCTATTGGACTTTACTGCTCTTGCTGAATCCGCTCACCGCCCCTCCACTCTTCCCACTCTCCAAGACCCTACTTTACGGATACCGTAGTGCAGCTTCATCACAGGTGCACGTAAAGAGCACCAAAGGCAAGCCTCTCCACACCTGTCCATGCCTGGACCATGGCCAGCACCATAAACCCTAGTCCAATTGCCTCGTGCAGCTACAACACTTACGAGCTCCACCTACTCAACCCTAGACGCCACCACAAACGTTGCTGTCGAGCTGCACCTCAGTTCACTGTGGACCTTCTTGCTTGCTCACATTGCTACTTCAGATGCTTCCACAAACCTGCTCCTACTATCCACACACACATCGCACCCCTCATCAAATCAGGACTGAAGACCCAAACTCACACAGCATCTCCCACCCACCTCAAACAACAGCACTCACTCACATGCACGCTCCTCAACATGTGCTCACTCGACAAGCAAACCACCAAGATTTATGACCTCATCGACTTCAATACACCGGATCTTCTATTCCTCACTAAAACCTGCCTTAACTCCACACCATCAGTCATCATTCCTGGGTACAAAATCTGACAGCATAAAGTAAGAGGAGGACTCATCATCATCATCCAAAGAGACACCATTAAGTGTGCCTCCTATATTGACCCATAAGCCACTTTTATGGAACACTTCAAGCTTCAAACAGACAGTAAAACTAATATTGAAGGAACCCTCATCTACCGGCCACCAGGACCTCTCACCCACTTCAGCAGCCTTTTCACCGACCTCACCACACCCCTTGCCATGGGCACCAAAATCTTCATACTCCTAGGTGATATCAACTTTCATGTCGATGAGCTCCCGGAGGCAAATTCCATGAACCTGCTTGAAAGTCTACAGAACTTCGGCCTCACACAGCACATACAAGACCCTAGTCACATCGCCGGATGCACCCTGGCCCCCTTCTCCTCCAGCAACAAGATTAAAGTCAATCACAACACTCACTCACATGGATGGACCACTCCATCATCCACTTCCACATAACAGGGCCACCAACCACCCCTACAGAGTCTAGCAGCATCCCAAGCCACTGCTAAAAGAAAGTTACAGAAACAGGATGGCTCAATGTCCTCCAGCTATACTACCCAGACCCCATCAATGACCCCATGAAAGACACAAACAACTTCAACAACTGGATCACCACCTGGCAGGTGCCACTAAAAAACACCAAACCCAAAATATCCAGCAACAAGCAAAGTGGTGCAATGCTGACCTCAGGGAGTCTAAGAGAGTTTGTAAACAACTCAAAAGGAAATGGTAAACCATTGGAGGAACCATCGCAAGAAATACCTCCAAGGCTGCACTTAGACACTATCACCATCAAGCAAAAGAGACCGAGAAAAAGGACCTGATCCTGGGAATCCAATTTAGCTCCAACAACTGCAAGAAACTTTTAGCCATTATCAAGGAATTCACCAGCCCAACAGCCACAACCAACACCATCACCCCTACACAAGAACTCTGCAACAATCTCTCCAACTTCTTCCATGACAAAAATCACCAAGATCTATAAGAACTTCGAGCCTCAGCCACCCCTCATTGACCTTCCCAGCCTGTTAACCCCATCAACCAAAAACTGCTAACTGACAGAATGGAACCCTCCATCCATGGAGGACAGTGCAGCAATAAAAAAGACAGTCCACTGAGAGGTGCCCTCAGACCCCTGTCCCCAGCATTTCTGAAATTAATGCTGCACTCACCTCATCACCTACCACTGCCTCGCGAGCCATCATCCCAGGTAGCTGGAAACACATGGAAATCATCACCCTCCTCAAAAAACCCTCAGCTGACCTTAAAGTACTCATCAAATATTGTACTGACTCATGTTGCTGTTCCCCTTCCTAGGTAACGTCATTGAGCAGACCATCAACAGACAACTCGTTGACCACCTAGAATTCCACAATGTCCTGGGGAGCTCCACAATCAGGATTCTGAAACAACCACAGCATGGAAACTGCCCTCATCTCTGCCACAGACGACATATGCACCATCCTCGACCGTGGACAGACCACCGACCTTATTATCCATGACCTTTCAACACCATAGCCCACTACACACTTATCACCAGTCAACAAACAGTGGGAATACAAGGACCATCACTCAAATGGAAGGTTCTTTCATCTCCCCTAGAACCTACCGAGTCAGGCTCACGTCATTCTCATCAGAACCCCAGGACCTCATCTGCAGAGTCCCAAAGGGATTATCACTCAGCCCCACACTTTTCAACATGTACATGACTCCTCTGGATATCATCATCAGATTCCACTGAATCAACATCATCTCCTACACTGATGACACCCAGTTTTCTTTCCTCTTAAATGACACTGCCAACACCAAGGCAAGATTCAAACAATACATGGCCAGTGTGGCCAATTGAATGAACTTGGACCCACACCCACCCCAACCAACCAGGTTAGGAGCCAAGGCATCATCCTGGACTCCAACTTCACCATTAAGTCCTAGGTCGATGCCTTGTGACTAGGGCCTGAGTGACAGTACGTCTGGTGTCCAGTAGGAGTCACTTGAAGATTTTACCTGGCACATGGAGACTTTGGAAGCATGCTATAGAGTAAGATTTCCCAATACCGAGGCCTATATCATCTTCTGCATATTTGATTTCCCACATGGAAGACAGAAGTCCACCACTAAGGGGTTATGATCACTTTCTATTCATTAGATAATTCCCATGTTGAATATGATGTTCCATGCCTTAAGGTTGATTATTATATAATCAATTAATCTTGAATGTGTCACTGAGGTGTAAGACATTTTGGCTGAATGTGTGTCCATTAGAGTGTGAAGGGCTTTTGTTGGCATAAAATTAAACTCCCTTTCTTTGTATTAACCTATAATGATTCCAGGCACATTCGAAGAGGCCTCTTCCTCTCAGATCTGGGCTCTATAGGTTTCTCTGGGGATTAATATTCAGATTGCCACAAATCACTCTTAACTGCAGGCTTGGATTTCTAATGCCCCACATTTCAAATTTAAAGAGGGCATATAGGTAATCTCCAATTATTTTATGTGTCTGATTTGTGCTGTGTAAAGTTTTCCAGCAAGTTGGGATCATTTGAATTACGCTCCTTTTCATTGTTGAATTACCAATAAAGTGTGTGCCCTAACATGGAGTAAAATGAACATTCCAACACTTTCAACTCTACATCGGCCCGCCATCTGAGAGGATGATGCTCCATGAGCCACTCAGAAAAAGATCAGAGGTTACTGAATTCCGCAGGGTGCCCCTCACACCGTGAAGTTGTTATTAAATTGTGCGTTACCAACCCTACTTTTTCGGAAAGAGAAGCTCACCCTTCCGTATACCCTCTTGCACTGTCTTGACCCCTAAGAATTACTATTCCCCACACTACCCTCCTAGCCCAATCATGGTTTCTCCAACCATCTCAATCATCATTTACCTTTGCCTTTTTCTCCACAGAGTCACAGATCTCAGGGATTATTATTGCTTCTCCAACCTTACTTCACCCCTAATACATTACAGCCTTCCTACAATTTAATTTCACCATCTTCTTTCAACACACAGCAAAGCCATTTGCACTATATTGTGCCATCTCTCTAATCCCTCTCTCTGGAACAGAAGATCTATCTGCAGCAAAAGTTCCCTCATTTGTCATTACTTTGACACACACTCACACAATTTTGACCGTAGAATTTACAGCAACAGTTGCCCTCCGCACCAGAACTGATACATTCAACTTCGTGCTTACCGTATTTTTTTCTTTATGCAGTAGAGTTACCATTCTTCTAAATAATCTCTAATGACAACTCCATCCACATTTCATATGCTCTGCCCCTGACCAAAGTCCTGGAAAACCCTATAGTTACAGCACTCTTCAAACCACATGGGTTCCGGAGTACCGTGCTACTCACGGAAAAATGCTTTGACGCCTCGTCAGCGGTAGTAAGTGCTAAATAAATACGATTACAATTAAAATTGTCTACTGTAACATTACCATTCAGGAAGGCCTAAAGCATTCCTAAACTACTTAGATCCCATTCTATGTCAATGATGCTCAGTAATCATTCTTGAGGATCAATATCTAACTCTCAAGAATTATATCCAGAGCACACTATAACCCACATACCTCCACACTCACTAACAAGTTCATTTCTAACCAATTCTACCATTTTCCAGCCTACTTTGACCCATTACCCGCAGAGCAGATAACACCTTTCTTCCACTTTTTGGTTTTTATATATATCCCATATCTCAACCATAAATCTGCTATCTCGATTTCAACTGAGGCAGATTACTTTCATATGGTGTGGTCCTGTCCCATATTAGAGATATACAGGGACAACATATCAGTGATAATGACTGAGGTTCTGGGGCAGCAAGTGAAATTCACCCTGAGGGAAGCAGTGCTTGTTATACTGGAAGACCTGGGACTCCCCCGACACAAACGGACACTAGTAGGTATTGCCACACTCCTGGCCAAACGGGACATAGCTCATTATTTGGCCACTGCTACAGCCCCTACTGTGTCAAAATGGACTTTTGCTATTGACTCGTGTGCTAAGCTTGAAGAACCAATATATAGAGCCAGAGGATGTCCAAAGAAACATGATAAGATATGGGGGAAATGGTGGGCTTATTCAGTTATAACAAACAAGCATGGAAGGGAGGGGGGAGAGGGTACTAATCATGTGGGGGCGGCGAAGGCTGGGGAGAGCGAGAGAAGCACTTGGAATGGTTCCTTGTAAAGATGTGATGTCATCGTGCATTTCAAACTTAATAGAATCTACAATCTTGAGCCTATAAATATTACCCTAACACCATGTCCTCTTCCCTTTACCATATTCTCAATGACCCCACGTGCCCTACCAGTCTATGCATCGTTGTGGGGGTATTCCAATATCAATATTATTATTTGACTTATTACTGGTAGAGTTTTTTAAAGCAGCATTACAAACTGCAGTAATGCTTCCTCAAAGCACCTGAAGGGTTGTAAGAAATTGTGGAGATGCTGTGAATGATAACAGGGAGTGCTTTCTAGAGTGCTTCTGCTTTGGTGAAATCTTGAGTGTCATATTAAGGGGAAAAGCCTTACAAGTTAAAAGCCCAGACAGTAAGTAAAGTCTTTGGCATTTGGCTAGCAGACACAACAGGAAGCACTGGTTAGGCCTACACTAATCCTAAACTGATCCTGAGTCAAATTCATGCACCAAATGTGGAAGATGAGTTTTCAGACCTATTCTGAAATTTGAGAAATCTAACTTCAAGTCTCAAGCAAAAAAATGAAGGTGATTCAAAGGTGTCTAAATCTGTAATTCTATTGCCACTTTTCTCTCTCCACCTACCACCTTTTCTACTTGTTACCCTTTTCTATTCTACTGCATTGTATTGCGCTGTGCAGGCATTTATCTGACACTTCTCACTCTTTAGTAGGCCAGTAGCGCTTTTGGGATGGATGATTATTGGTCTACTCTGTTTTATTAGGCATGGGTGGGAAATTGTTTGTTGAGATGTGGCCGAAGAATTGCAAGATTGTGTCATGCATGAGGGTTGAGGGGTGCGCTAACCATACTGGGGGAGTAATGGTGCAGTGCTTTCTTGCATGAGGTAAGGAGTGGTGAATGAGTGTGGGAAACAGAGTAACAGTCTGTATGTCGGTTCAGAAGACAAGCTTCAGCACAAATTCAAAAACCTTTGAATGCTTACACAACCAGCGCTGAACACGCCCACATCACTTGGTGCTGCTGCATATCTCTTTCAACCCCCTTATCTGTGACCCGGTTGACACCTCACTCTTCTCCCACTCCACTCTTAGTGGGTGTCCCCCAGGATCTGTCTTGAGCAGACCCCGAGAAAAGGCAAAATTATCATGTTATACAATTCTCACTCTTCCCCTAGAGGCACTTTTTCCTCGCCTACTGTTTCTACCTGTTTAAATGCTCTCGGATACTTACATGACACTCCTTCCTCTAATTTATCTTCCCTTTCGGAGCAGAACAGTGAGACAGTGGGACAATGTGGCTTTTACCTCACAGAAAGTAGTTTTCCCGGAACCTATGTTGGTCATGGGGGTCACAAAAGTCCCAAGTGAGGTGTCTTACAGGTGAACTATGTGCTACACTTGATGTGCATGACTAATCTAATATTAGTTTCAGGAACAGGTCATGTCTCTTTCTTTGTGGCACCTCACCAGGACGGTATTGGCCTGCGATACTTTCCTAAGTTAAGGAGACAGCTAACTGTAAGAAGATATAGTATTACACACCATCTCTTACAGTCAAATGACACACAAGTCTCGCTCTCCTTCCCATCGATCATTCATTCGTCAGCTCCTCAAAATCGTCATCTGTCTGACTGCAATCAAACACATGACTGAACTACTAATTATTATGCGCAACGCATTCAAAATGGAAACCCCATACATCCCAACTTCGCCTACTCCTTCTCTCTTACCCATTCCTATATCCTTTCCTTCTGATGTCCCTTGTTCTGCTGCCTCAGCCCGCAACCTTGGAGTAAGATTTGATTCAACAATCTAGAGAATCGTTCATAGCTTTCAAGGCACTTTAGCTAGAGTCTGGACTTTCGGTGTAAAATGGATCTCCTCCCTCCTTTAATTCCACAGTACAAAACGGCTCATTAACACTTAAGGTGTGAAGAGGTAAGATTATTGCAATAGTTGCAATAGTCTACATGTATGTCTCCTTTAAAACTCTTTACTTACCGGAGAAAGTGATCACATTTGTAACAGACCCGCCATGCAATCTGCCAAGTCGAGGAAGAGTGATTGCCTCTGAAAGAGAGAACTCAATTCCACCTCCAAACTTTTGTCTTCACAGCTACTCATTGCCTCCCCCGGCTTAACTTGCAGCCACGCCTTCCAATCGTTTTCCTAGTAAATTACTCAGTTCTGCCATCATAAACATTCTACCTATGCCCACAACAGCTGCACCCTCCCTACTTCTGTTCACTTTGACAGTTTTTCATCCTACACTGGAATAAGGTCCTGACTGAGCTTAGAAAAGTTTCCTCTAGCCAGATTTTCAGAATGCCCTTAAACCAAAATGTCTTCAGCCTTACCTGAAAAAAGACTTTTAAGTTCACATGTTCCCATCGCTTTCAAGAGTCTACAAACACAACGCACTCTCTGAAACAGTATTACCCTCACAGGCATCCATAGCTTTATGCCACTGCCCTATTGCTTGCATCAGTTTTGTCTCTTGTCTCATTCACTAACATCTATACTTCACTCAGTCATTGGTGACCAACTAATCGGCATTATAGTGGTATGTATCACTTTCTACTTGCCAAAGGGGATTTCTCTATACCAGACAGGCAGTTAAATAAATAAATAAAAAGATGATGCCCTCCAGCCTTCCTTACTACCGGTAAGAGTAATATATCTGCAGGTGACCAGGGCCTGACAGATAGTGGTAAAGAAGATGAAGTGAGAAGAGTGCAAAGGTCAGTCTTCCAGCTAATTGTAACACTTATGTTACATAAACATTTGACCTGGTCAAACTGCGTCCTCCTTTAATGAAAGGGTTCCCTCACTAATTGGTGGCGTTCTCTGTTTTTTAAAGTCCTCAGTTCCATAAGCATCAGTGAGAGGCAAACAGTTTTTAGGCCCAGATATGGGCAGTTTTAGCTATTGCCAAAGCTCAAATAATTAGAATGCAGGCTAGATAAATGGGCTCTGCCCCTTTGTTGAGCTTCTTCTACTAAGAACATTTGATTGGGCAGCAGGTATATTAGCCCACCTAGGAAACAGTTTTATTTATTATAATTATAACTAGTAGAGGCAATGTTAACACAGACCCTGTGCCAAATATTGTAAGATATTGCTGTGCATCTGAATCACATCGGGAAGGTATTTTACATTGTGAACTCACTGACAAATACAAAACGGACAAGTTTTACACGGAACATGTAATTTTATGGTCATTGTTTTGCTGTGTATGAACTAAAGTACTTTTCCTGTATAAAAGCACAAGAATGGGCTGGTCCAGTCGTTTTTCTGTATTTCTTGGAGTTCATCTGCTTTACGCCCACAGAAAGAAGTTCCATTGCTCATAACACACAGAGACACTGTTAATGCAGACCACATGGCAAATGCAGTGAGGGGCTTTGCATTGTGTAACATTGTGACAACACGGTAGGAAGGTATTTTATATTGTGAACTCTCCGAAAACAAGCAATAGGACGATGTTTACTCTTCAAACTGGGTGACAAATATAACATCAAGGGGTTTACATTCTGAACTCCATGACAAACAACACAGGAAGAGGCTTTATATTGCTTAACACTGAGAGACCTTCTTACACAGATCTTTCGTTCAGGGGAGATTTCCGAAGTCTATTCTTCGTTGAGTGCATTTGCAATTTTATATTTAATATTTAGTTGTATGGCAGATACATTCCTTTTTCTTTTTAAAAGTAAAAGAACTGCCTGGATATTGATTTATTAAGTGGTATTGTGTGCTTTACGATGGTCTGACTACCTAACTCATGGATGGAGGCATCCATGCACCATCATTTAGAAGCTGGAACAATTAGTTTTGCCAATGCTTGTTGTGGCTACGTACAATATTAAATGGCGCCCAGTAATTAAGAACTGTGTCTATTTAAAGGGCTGGGGAACTTTAGGAACCAGAAAATAACCCTACTGGTGTAAACTGCATTTTATCAGTTACAAAATCCGGTTTGTGGCTTTTCGACATAGTGAACTGCTTTGTAGAATAGAATATTCCCATTGATTGCGGTTGGTTCCTGGAACTGGTAATTGGTGTCTAATCACATTTATTGGTTTTATTTTGTATTTTGGGATTATCTCATATTTCTATTAACCAGTATAGCTTCTCTGCTTTTTCCTGCTGGATATTTCTAGTGCATTGTTGAAACCCACATGTGAAGCATGGTTCCAATAGAAACCATTAGCAATTGGCCCATTAGCATTCTCATCAGGGCTTCTAACAAACAACCAGATAGTGATTGATTTTGTTTCTTTGCTAGGCAGTCAATATTTGATGCTGTCCTGAAAATGGCAAAGCCCCCACTGAAGATGTGTTGTTGTCCATAACATTAGCCAATGAACAAATGAACTTCTGCCTCCGGACTGTCTGGAGCAAAGCAAAGGAATCCACCACTAGGCCCTGGACTAGATATCGCTGCCCACCACAATCAATGGTGGAAGAGCTAAAGAGTTATGGACAAGCCAAAGAGGGGAAAGAGGGAGGGCTAGCGGCTTGAAAGAAAAAACAAAAGGTGTCACGGTGAATACAGGGGAATAGCCTGAGCCCAGGGAGGCATGGAGACCCCTGTACAATGGACTCCCCTCTGCTCAGCCCACAAGTTTTGTGTATCTGTCAGATGGTGTAGGAGGCTGGCCTGGCTTATAGTGGGTACCTTGTGGTACTTACACCTTGTGCCAGGTCCAGTTATCACTTATTAGTAGAATAGAGGTGTTTCTAGCAGCTTAGGCTGTTAGAGGTAGCTATGGCAAAACAGCTTTGGCTGAACTAGGAGACATGCAAAGCTCCTACTATACCACTTATATCATATAGCACAATATCATAAGAAAACACAATACTCAGAGTTACTAAAAATAAAGGTACTTTATTTTAGTGACAATATGCCAAAGTATCTCGGAGGATACCCTCACTTAGGAGGTAAGTAATATACACAAATTATATGTACACAAACCCAAAACAGGTAATTAACAGTAAGAAAAGTAGTGCAAACAATGTAGAATCACAATAGGATGCAATAGGTATACATAGGTCTATGGACAACACAAACCATATACTCCAAAAGTGGAATGTGAATCACAAATGGACCCCAGACCTATGAGATGTTGTAGAGGGTCGCTGGGACTGTGAGAACACAGTAAGGGTGTCCAAAATACCCCACCCCAAGACCCTGAAAAGTAGGAGTAAAGTTACCCTACTACCCCAGAAAGACAATATAGTCGTGATAGGGGATTCTGCAAGAACCACAAGCACCAGCAAAACACTGAAGACGGATTCCTGGACCTGAGGACCTGTAAAGGAAGGGGACCAAGTCCAAGAGTCACAAAAGTGTCCAAGGGGGGGCAGGAGCCCACAAAACCCCGGATGAAGGTGCAAAAGGGCTTTCTCCGGGTGGAAGAAGCCGAAGATTCTACAACAACGAAAAGGGCTAGGAACTTCTCCTTTGGATGGAAGATGTCCCATGCGGTGTTGGATGTTGCAGAAGTGTTTCCAGGCAGATTGATTGATTGATTGATTGAAATACCGCAAACAAGCCTTGCTAGCTGCAAGAGTCGCGGACGAGGATTTTGGGTGCTGCTGGGGACCAGGAAGGACCAGGATGTCGCCCCTTGGAGGAGGAGACAGAGGGGGCTCTCAGCAACTCAGAGAGCCCCGACAGAAGCAGGCAGCACCTGCAGAAGTACCGGAGCAGGCACTTAGAAGATCTGAGGTCAGCTGTCGACTCAAAGTCACAAAGGAGGGTCCCACGACGTCGGAGTCCAACTCAGTGAGTTGGGCAATGCAGGACAGAGTGCTGGGGACCCAGGCTACGCTGTGCACAAAGTAATCCTTGGAGAAGTGCACAGAAGCCGGAGCAGCTGCAAATCACGCAGTACACAGGTTTGTTGTCTGGCGTGGGGAGGCAAGGACTTACCTCCACCAACTTTGGACAGAAGGGACTCTGGACTGTGGGAGACACTTGGACCCAGCTCCTGTGTTCCAGGGACCATGCTCGTCAGGATGAGAGGGGACCCAGAGGACTGGTGATGCAGAAGTTTGGTGCCTGTGTTAGCAGGGGGAAGATTCCGTCGACCCACGGGAGATTTCTTCTTGGCTTCCAGTGCAGGGTGAAGGCAGACAGCCCTCAGAGCATGCACCACCAGGAAACAGTCAAGAAAGCCGGCAGGATGAGGTGCTACAATGTTGCTGGTAGTCGTCTTGCTACTTTGTTGCGGTTTTGCAGGCGTCCTGGAGCAGTCAGCGGTCGATCTTTGGCAGAAGTCGAAGAGGGAAGTGCAGAGGAACTTTGGTGAGCTCTTGCATTCGTTATGTGAGGAGTAGCCCAGAGGAGAGACCCTAAATAGCCAGAAAAGGAGGTTTGGCTACTAAGAAAGGAGGCTTGGCTACTGAAAGAGGTAAGCACCTATCAGGAGGGTCTCTGACGTCACCTGCTGGCACTGGCCACTCAGAGCAGTCCATTGTGCCCCAACACCACTGAATCCAAGATGGCAGAGGTCTAGGACACACTGGAGGAGCTCTGGGCACCTCCCCTGGGAGGTGCAGGTCAGGGGAGTGGTCACTCCCCTTTCCTTTGTCCAGTTTCACGCCAGAGTAGGGCTGGGGGATCCCTGAACCGGTGTAGACTGGCTTATGCAGAGATCTGTGCCCATCAAAGCATTTCCAGAAGCTGGGGGAGGCTGCTCCTCCCCAGCCCTTCACACCTATTTCCAAAGGGAGAGGGTGTAACACCCTCTCTCAGAGGAAATCCTTTGTTCTGCCTTCTTGGGACTGGGCTGCCCAGGCCCCAGGGGGGCAGAAACCTGTCTGAGGGGTTGGCAGCAACAGCAGCTGCAGTGGAGACCCAGGAAAGGCAGTTTGGCAGTACCCTGGTTCTGTGCTAGAGACCCAGGGGATCATGGCATTGTCACCCCCAATACCAGAATGGTATTGGGGTGACAATGCCATGATCCTAGACATGTTACATGGCCATGTTCAGAGTTACCATTGTGACGCTACACATAGGTAGTGACCTATGTGTAGTGCACGCGTGTAATGGTGTCCCCGCACTCACAAAGTTCAGGGAATTTGCCCTGAACAATGTGGGGCACCTTGGCTAGTGCCAGGGTGCCCGCACACTAAGTAACTTGGCACCTAACCTTCACCAAGTGAGGGTTATACATATAGGTGACTTATACGTTACTTATGTGCAGTGGAAAATGGCTGTGAAATGACGTGGACGTTATTTCAATCAGGCTGCAATGGCAGTCCTTTGTAAGAATTGTCTGAGCTCCCGATGGGTGGCTTAAGAAATGCTGCAGCCGATAGGGATCTCCTGGAATCCCAATACCCTGGGTTCCCATGTACCATATACAAGGGAATAATATGGGTGTTCCAGTGTGCCAATGAGAATTGGTAAAATTAGTCACTAGCCTGCAGTGGCAATTTTAGAAAGCAGAGAGAGCATAAACACTGAGGTTCTGGTTAGCAGAGCCTCAGTGATACAGTTAGGCACCACACAGGGAACACATTCAGGGCATACATTATGAGCACTGGGGTCCTGCCTAGCAGGATCCATCCCAGTGACAGATTGGCAAAAACAAACAGACATACAGTGAAAATGGGGGTAACATGCCAGGCAAGATGGTACTTTCCTACAGATGGCCATAATCAGTCCTCAGCAATCGCACGTAGGAGTTACACCGCAAGTTAAATTAATACAAGCTGCTCCTTCATCACATTTTGCACAGGGTCCCCAAAGTTTTGTGTCTCTATAATGGGTGAATAAAGTCACTTTCCCAGTGATGCATGGTGGCCTCCAAGAATGTGTGCCAACGTAAATTATTTTTTGCTTTTTAGCTAACCATCCAGCAGGGCTTTTCATCTTTCATCTGCGGGAGGTTAACAGAAGAGTTTGTTAGTGATAAACCTGTTATTAAAGCTCACAACAAGAATTCAGCTAGTGCTGTGTGCCATGAAAGCAGGCAAGATGCTGCAGGGTTAATACTCACTGCTTACGTCAACTGTGTGTTGTGGGTCACAAGATCGGACGCCACAAAGCTGTACCAGCCTCCAATCGTTCCAAGGTGAGCAAACCGATCATCATTAATTTAGGTATTAGTAGCACGTTTTATTTACAGTGGCTACGAAAGGGTAGAAGCAATAACGGTAGCATTATTATAACAGTATTATTAAAAGACATTCCTAACGCGTCCCTTTATGACTAATTTATACACTCTGGGACTCGTTTTAGGCCAATTAATCTTTCGACCCTGATTGAAGACACCTTAGGATGAGATAGCTAATCAACATGTCAATCAATATGTCAATAACGTCAACAATATTTACCATAACATGACAATTCAGATTAGTTAAAGACATTAATAAGACTCAGGAAACCACCATGACCTTTCAGCCATGAATAACCACACCAGTTTAGTACGATTTTGTGATCTTTATTCCCTATTGATTACATTTCTACTAGCAAGTTTATTAATCTTAAAACCAAGAAACACATTAGCATTGTCACAATATGGCAACTCAGATAAGAGTTCATCAAAGCAAGGATCACGAATATTAGAACATAGCACAACGTCAACATAGATTATTCTTAGCAGAGTAACATTAGCGCATCCTTCACTAAAGCATAGATTCAGTCATTTGTCTATTTACGTCCAATTAATGGACCCGTCAACTAACCTCGAATTAGCATTGGCATGTTGGGATTCATGCAAAACAATTTAGCAACATCAATTTGGAAAACCTCTAACTAAGGTCTCTGTCAAAAGAGGCAGTTGGTACCTAGAAAGGAAAAGCAAACAGACAATCACAATTTCATTGTCATATAGTTACCCTCCATATTGGGTCAGCCTACATATTCAGTCTTCGTCCTCAGGACATCAGTTGATTCGTCATCAGCCAGGAACTCAGCAAGTCGGGTAAAGGGACACTTCCCTCATAAGGAGGTAAAGTATAAAACGGGCAAGGTAAGGGCAAGGATGGGTTGAAGAACCAAACAGCAAAGTCTCTAGGCAGAGTGACAAAGTGTCTGGGTCATAGCAAAGTTCGCAATAGCATCTCCCTAGCTCCTCTCTAATCTACTTCCTTGTGTCAAGGGTTTTTATCCCCTTTCTGTTGTACAGTCCCCTAATTCTTGATTGGATGATGGTTGGCACCCCACTATCTTCATCCAATATGTTTCTGATGAGTTCATCAAATTTGTCACCCCATGACAGTTCTCAGGTAGTTTATTGACCCTTATGATTGACGTCTTCAGCGGGTAGAATGTCCGTTATGATTTCATACTCTCGTGGTCCTTTTTCGCATCTTCAGTCAGTGGCTCCATTGTCTGTACCGGTTCAGGCGACCTTGTACCTGCGACTAGTCTACACTGTTGCATTCAGCAATAATGTTTCCTTGAGCAAGTCGAATTTCATGAAAACGGATCTACTACAGTTACACTTCATCTTCTAGCTTTTGGAAAAGTACGAGTTCATGTCCTTCAGCAAGTCAGCACACTGTACGTTAGAAAAATACATTTAATATGAAACTGGGCAGCTAGGCCTTGACTCATGCTAACTAAGGCCTAATGTTTTATTAGCAGAACTTAAGCATATAACCCATAATATTTAGTGTAAAACCATACATTAGCACATTCATTCTACAAGATTCGTCAATATGATTAATCATTGTATATATTGGCGGCCACTCCCCGTGGGCACATTTCAAGTGCACGTTAGCAGAAACACATTAATACATTTTCTATGCGGTATTATTATGCATTAGTTCATAAACATTTCATGTTAATATTGAGTATATAAGCTACGCTCTCTCATTCCCTCCTCTGATTACACGTGTCATCACACAAAACCTTTCCCCTCACAACCTTTCACTTTCTCAGGCTATGCAGTTCTTTGAACATTTTCTCCTTTTTCTTTTCTTCTTTTCTTTTATTGCGTTTTGCCAAATTTCTCTTGATTCTTTTACTAATTTTGCATGATAACCATAGTCCGAATAGGCAAGTTAGAACAATTAATATACCCCCTATTATTTTTGCAAGTACCCCATTCCAAATACTACTAAACCAATTCCCTACTTTAGTAATTCCTTTCCCAACATTTTCTTGTTAGGTTAGTAAGCATACCTCTAATCTTATTACTATTGTCAGGAATGAATGCACAACAATGGCGCTCATTAAGCATCTTAAAGACTCCGCCACTCTTCGCTAAAAGCATGTCTAAAGCAAGCCGGTTTTGAAGAGTCATAGCCCTTTCCGCAGCAAGTTCAGTATCCATCAGGAGTATAGCCCCTGTGAAGTTCGTCAGGATGTTATCAACAATAGTAGACAGCTTTTGAATCTTTATGGAGTTTAAGATAACCCCCACTGAAGGAATTATGGCTCAAAATATGTCACCTACGACAGCAGCCACTGTCTCTCTCTTTTTTCTAGCATGATGTAATTCAGACATTTTAGGAAGTTGCTTTAAGTCATCAATTTGGTAGATCTTTGGGAAAACTATTCCCAAATAACATGTCCCATACCATCCCTTTGGAAGACGGTAATAAGCATTAAGTCCACATATATAATAGATCCCAGGGATCGCTGGATCCTGTCCATTTAACATGAACGTCCATTTACTCTGAAACAAAAACATATGTCTGCATTCACTCGTTCCCACAAATAAAGTATCATGCTCAGATTTCGGCCTATATATACAAAGCCTTCCTACATGCAGTGCATCTATAGCTAATTTACCCTGTGTCTTTATTGGGGTGTAAGCATAATCATTTGCAAATGTGCATTTTTCTAATCCCTTTTCTAGCCTTTCCATTTAGTGCTTTTCGTCTATCATCAGTGTGATCTAAGAAGCTTTTCTCTACAGGTATTAGTAAGCAAGTTAGATAATTGTGGTGCGCATAAGCTGTTCCAAATGTCAGTGTTGGCTCAAAGAAACCCCTAACTATCTTTATGTTATTATCCTTAGCTAATTTATTTAGAAACTCAATCAGAGGCACAAAAGAAAACACTACATCTAGATTAGAGTAGAAGTATTGCACATGTTCTTGATCATAGAATCTTGTTAATAGCAAACTACAGCTTATTCCGTATGTAAGCAGTAGACTATGATAAGAAACCCCTTCTTGTACTGACAAAGGAATCTTTGTGCACACATAGCAATTCTTCGCATCCATTGTGTCAACATACTCATTCAGCAAGAGATAGAAGACATTAGTAGATAGTTCCCCTTTTGAATTAGTTCCCTCATGCAAGTACTTAGTATCCTGCTCAAACTTCTCCCATGGTGTTAGTGTAGCAGTCTCAGGATTTGAAGCATTGTTAGTCACTTTCTTGTCCACCAATGGCATTCCCACAATCACATTTATAATTATTATTGCACACATAATTCCCACACCAACAGCCAAACATGCATGAGTCCTACCCTTATTACTATTATCCCTAGTGTAACTCATGATCTGTAAAGAATCAGAGAGCAGAATAATATAAAGCAAACAATCAACTTGAGAATGATATAAATACTCTCTTTTTTTTTTCTTTCTCTGCAAAGTCTCTTTCTTAGCAAGTATTTATAGCGTTTCACTCACTCCAGGACCCTTTTGTCAAATCAGGTTAGCAGCTCGTCATAATCGTTTTTTCAGAGTCAATTCAGGTTATTAGTGTCATATCCGGTAATTTATCAGTCTCTTTTCTTTCAGCTTTTCAGCTTTAATTCAATCTCAATTTCAACTTTAACACAGTCTCTTTCTAAGGTTGAATTCAGGTGCCCTAGTATTGATCTGGGATTTCTCAATCAAAACAGAACACCAATAATTCTTGTTGCCATTCAGCTGATGTTGCATACGCCCATTCAGGACCTGCGTATCTTCTGTTTGCGACTCTCTTTCTTTTCAATTTGCGATCACCTTGTAACTCTCCTTCACTGAGATCTTCTTTCCTGGTTGTATCAACTTCTTCCTCTATTGAGTAATTAGGGATCACTTTCTCCCCTGCAGCTTGTGGCTCTGGCCAGTTATCTACTTTAAGTGTTTTCTTTCTGCTTGGCCTTTCAGGACGTTGAACAGCGCACTCCTCTTGTGCTATGGTGTTTTCTCTTGATGGACCTGCAAGCGGCTCAGGAGGAGTCAGAACACCTTGACCTCCTTCTGTCTCACCTCCTTCGCCTTCAGGGTCAGTTATGGGCTCGACTTCAAACCTGTACCCGTCTGCTTCTGGGAGAACGTCTCTTGTTGTCGGTTCGCCTGTTGCCTTGGCTGAGATAGGCTCACTGTCACCCCTCTGGAACTCGTTTGCTGTTTAAGTGATAAAGTCGTCCTCAGCAGGCTCTCCTTCAGTCTCAGTTACCCTTTGATTACTCTCCGGCCCTGAGACTTCCTTCTCTGCAGCTGTTGTTTTGGACAATTCAAGTTCCTCGTCAGTTGGACACGTCACCTTCTTTGCGTGACTGGCATGTATCCAATTTGGAAGACCTGCATATTTCACAGCAGTAGTAGTTGTCAGTATTACTTGATATGGGCCCTTCCAACGTGGCTCCAAACACGACTTCCTCACGTGTTTCTTGACAACAACCCAGTCACCGGCTTTTAGGGTGTGAGCTGGATCACTCATCGGTGGCAATGTGGTGGCCTCCACCTGGTGAGAGAAAGAGCGGATCACGTCAGCCAGACACTTGCAGTAGTCCAACACCATATCCTCCGTGATATTCATAAGAGCATTTGCAGGCACTGCGGGCAATCTCATAGCTCGACCCATAAGAATCTCATGAGGAGACAGTCCTGTTTTCTTGTCAGGTGTGTTTCTCATTGACATCAACACTAAGGGCAATGCATCTGGCCATTTCAAATTGGTAGCTGCGCACATCTTTGCCATTCTCGACTTTAATGTACCATTCATCTGTTTCACTAGTCCTGATGCTTCAGGGCGATATCTACAGTGCAACGTCTGTTCAATGTTCAATGCAGCACATAAAAGCATAATCACCTCATTGTCGAAGTGTCTGCCTCTATCTGATTCTAAAGAGATCGGAAACCCAAAAAGTGGTATCACTTCCCTAAGCAGCAGCTTCGCTACTGTAAGACTGTCATTCCTTCGTGTAGGGTAAGCTTCAATCCAGTGACTAAAAACACACACAATCAGCAATACGGACCTCAGGCCTCCACACACAGGCATCTCAATAAAATCCATCTGCATTCTGCTAAATAGAACTCCTGCTCTCCCAATGTGGCTCAAATTCACCACGGTCCCTTTTCCCGCATTCATCTGCTGACAGATGATGCACCTGTGACAGATAACCTCTGCAGCTTGTCTGAATTTCGGATTGAACCAATCGATTTTGAACAACCTGATCATTGCGTCTCTCCCAACATGTGCTTGGCCATGGTAAAACCTTGCAAACTGTGACAAAAGACTGTTTGGCAAAACCATTTTCCCCTCCTCTGAGACCCACAAGTCATCAGATCTCTGTACGCATTGCATTCTCTGCCAGGAGCGTTTCTCCTCTTTGTTGGCACGTCCCTGCAGAGATTTTAACTCAACTAATGTGTCAACCACCCTTAATGCATACCCTGTGCATGTTTCATTTTCAGTTTCAGGTAACAGTTCCCACTGATCTAGAAATGATATACAGTTCAATGCACAAAACCTTGTGACTTGATCTGCATATCCATTTCCCATTGACACAAAGTCTTGTGATTTAACATGAGCAGTGCATTTCACCACAGCAATTTCAAGAGGTAACTGAATCGCGTGCAACAAATCCTTAATTTTCTTGCCATTTTTCACTGGAGAACCAGAAGAGGTCATGAAACCCCTCTGGGACCATAGATGGCCAAAATCATGTACAATTCCAAATCCGTATCTGCTGTCAGTATTGATAGTGACTTTCAGGTTTTCAGCTGCATGGCATGCCCTAGTGAGAGCAATTAATTCAGCCACTTGAGCAGAGTATATTCTTTCGAGCCAGGACGCTTCTAAGATACCAGTGATTGTACACACTGCATATCCAGCTCTCAATACTCCCACTGCGTCTCTCAGGCATGAACCATCAACAAAGATAATGTAATCATTTTCCTCCAATTGGGTATCTTTAATGTCAGGTATCAGTTTGGTGCACAGATCTGTTACCTCTAGACAATCATGTTCTACTTCCTCTGCCTCATCAATATTCACATTTTCAATAGGAAGCAAAGTTGCCGGGTTCAATACAGTACATCTTTTCAGGGAAACATTAGGTAACCCCAGTAGAATTGTTTCATATTTGGATAAACGTGTATTTGTCATATGCTGAGTCTTTGTTTGGGTCAACAGGATTTCAACTGAATGTGGGACCATTACTGTTAAGGGATGTCCCATCACTATACCTTCACACTGAGTGAGGCTTTGACCAACTGCTGCAACAGCACGCAAACAACCTGGTAAGGCTGCTGCGACTGGGTCCAAAGTAGCTGAAAAATATGCTACTGGGCGGTTTGCACCTCCGTGGACCTGTGTCAGGACAGACAAAGAACAAGCATCACATTCATGACAAAACAGTACAAAAGGCTTTGTGTAATCAGGCATACCTAAAGCTAGTGCCCTGCACATACTTTCCCTCAGTTCTATGAATGCCTCCATCTCCTTCTCGGACATGGTTATGGCACCCGGGCCATCCTGAATTTCCTTAACTGTCAATCTCACCAAAGGTTTAGAGATAATCGAGAAGTTGGGAATCCACTGACGACAGTAGCCCACCATTCCCAAAAACATCCTAACGTCTCTCTTTGTTGTCAGGGGATTCATCTGCAGTATGGCTGTCACTCTTTCTTTAGATATTTTCCTAGACCCCTTTCCAATCAGGTGACCCAAGTATTTTACCTCTTTCTGACAATATTGAAGCTTCTTTGGCGACACTTTATGTCCATTCTTTCCCAAATGATTTAACAAGGCAATTGTGTCGTACCTGCAGTCATCTTTCATTCTGGACGCAATCAACAAATCATCAATGTACTGCACTAGAGTTGAACTGAAAGGCAATTCTAATGATTCCAAATCCTTCTTCAATATCTGATTGAAGATGGAAGGTGACTCAGAAAACCCTTGAGGAATTCTGCACCAACTGTAAACCTTATCCAGGAATTTGAAACTGAAGAGAAATTGGCTGTCCTCATGAAGAGGCACCGAAAAGAATACTTGAGATAGGTCCACAACTGTGCACCACTCTGGATCACACGGAACCTGAAACATAATCACTGCTGGATTTGGCACTATGGGGCAACACTTTACCACAATCTCATTTATTTTCCTCAAGTCTTGAACAATTCGAACCTTCCCACAAGGCTTTTTCAGACCCATTATTGGTGAATTACATGGGCTACTCAATACTTCTTTCAGAACCCCTTGCTTCACAAAGTCCGCAATTATCTGCGTCACGTGTATAAGAACATCTTGTGCCATGTGTTACTGCGGTACCTGTGGAAACACTGTATTTGGCTTTACCTCTACTTTGACCGGTTCTACTCCTTTTATTAGTCCCACTTCCTTTCCTGTCAGGTCCCACACCTTTTCTGTCACTGTTCCCTGTAATTCAGCTGGTACGTCAGTCACTGTGAATATCGGGAATAAGGTTATCAAAGGGTATTCCTCATTTGCCATCTCCGTCTCTATCTCAGAGATCTGACCATCGTCTCCTTCATCCTCACTGTTTGTCTGCACCTCAATCCCTTCATTGGAACAGGTAATCGAACACCTTGTTTTGCACAGTAAGCCTCTTCCCAGTAGGGATAGGGGACTTGAGTCACAGACTACTAATTTATATAATCCCTGGAAGTTACCAATCTCAACTTGGACCAGATCTGTAATCGGGTTTGTCAGGAACTGATTTGCTACTCCTACCACCCTTATAGTATGCCCCGAAAGTGGCAATTTCGGAATCTCTGCACTTCTGACTGTAGAGCGTGTAGCTCCTGTATCAACTAGAAACTATACCTTATGACCCATCACCTTTCCCTCTACATAGGGACCCCTCTGATCTACTTCTAGGGACACTGCAAGCCTGCACTCCTCACTATCTGAACAATCATCCGACCATTCATCATTTATTCCATCCTCACCATGCAATGGGAACTGTTGTACTGTGTTATTTTGACTCATTGTTTGACCTGTTGAGGAAGCATCACCTGTTGCTGTCCCATCGGAGCTAATGGTATCTGCATTTGCTGTCTAGGTACCATGGGAATCTGTTGTTGTACTTGTTGTACTTGTGCTGGTTGAACACACGCCATTTGTATCTGTTGCATGGGCTGTAGACCCTGCATCTGAACCATGTTGTTCTGGAAGTTCTGATTTTGACCCCTCACTTTTGGACCCCTCACATTTTGAAATGTACCAACATCATTGCTTTGTTGAACAACACCATCCTGCACCACCATTGGGCATTCCCGCTTCCAGTGCCCCACACGCCCGCACGCGTGACATGGTAACACCCTTTTCATCCCCTGCACATCATTTTGAACCACAACGGTATTCATATCTGGACCCCTGTTCACAAAACCTCCTCGACCTCATCCTCTTGGTTGTGCCTGAAACATTCAATTTCCCTGCGGTTGCTGCTGTACCATCTGCTGTACTCCATTTCCCTGCTTGCGCGGCCTTAATCTGCAGCACCATTATTTTCTCTTTCAACTTTCTCTGTTTCAGCTCAATCTCGTCACTACAGTATTTCGCATACTGTAACACCTCATCAATCGGCTTTGCTTGCCAACAGATCAAATGATTCTTAATCATCTGACTAATCTCTGATCTCAGCCCTTCAACAAACCTGAACACAAGGTGATTCATGTCTTTCGGTTCTATGACCTCAGTGCCGCTATAGTGTTTGAATGCCTTCAACAACCTCTCATAGTAGGCATGTATTGACTCTTTGGTCTCCTGTGATGTCCGATCAAATTTCTGTTAATCAGTAACTTTCGGTGGCACTTTCTGCTTCAGAAACTCAATCACCTTATGATAATACCTCATCACTTCGGAAGACAGTGCTCCAGTAACCTTATCCCTTGCCGACTCCTCTGTCGGCCAGTCCACACCTCTCTTGCACTCAAGCCATAAATCAGCTGGGACTATAATCTCAAACAGGGTATTTAAGTCTTCCCAGAGACATTTTGCAAGCTTCACAAACCTGTCCGTCTGCTGGTACCACTCTATTGGCTTCTCCCTCAACCTGGGATAATCATTTGTGAATGACAGAATGTCACCTCTAGACCACGGTACATGAACTAAAACCCCTCCAGCTGTTTCTCCCATTGGTAACATCTTTATTGTCCCCGTGTCCGGTGTGGCTTTAGCCTGTTTTGGTTCCGGACCATCCCCTTTCTCTTTATCTCTCTTCTTTGCCCATCTGCCTTCCCACTTCTCTAATGCTCCCCAAATCTGAGCACTCTGCAGTATCTCCTTAAGGTGTGCCTTCATTCCGGTAAATCTCATGTGATCGAAACCTTTAGGCTAAAAGTCTAACCTGTAGCTCCTCTTCAAATGTTTAGTACTTTCTATGTCTATGCCATATTTATCTGCCATGTTTGCCAACCTCTGATGCACCTTGCTCACTTCCTTGGTTATTTTGGGGCACAGGTACCTCAATTCTGCCTCTGTGTATGACTCTAATCTGTTCACCCCCATTGTACCTTCTACTAGTTCTGTGGCTTCTACACACAGTCTCACAAAATTCAGGTATTCGTCTTTTTCTGACCTTTCCGCAGTCACTGTACTAATCTGCGGAGTGTTGAGCTTGTCTAACCACTCATTCAATTGTTGCGCTGTTAAGCCTTGCAACAAGACATTTCCAGACTGCGCCATTGGTGTCTGTTTTGTATTTGTACTTATTATCTGGGGGGTTAGCGTACCTAACCCTGCTTGCCTCATCGTCTCCAAAGGAACCCCAATCGGACTAAAGTCTAACAAGGATCTAGACCTTTCGGCTGACTGTCCTCCCTGTGTTATTCCCTGCAAGTTTCCAGTAGACCCTCCTCTTATTGCTTCTTGGGTCATTACTCCCTGATCACATATGCCAGGCTTACCTTGCGCATACAGTGGTACTGGTGGACCAACAGTAATTGGCAATGATATAGCAGCTGGTGACTGTCCAAGTCCCAAACCCTGTGGAGCATTAACACCCATAGCCTGATTCATCATGGGTGCTGTAGCAACTGGCTGTGGTCCTGTAACAGAAGAGTAACTCGGAACCACCTGTTGCTGAGGCTGGGGCAGCAATTGTGGAGTTGGCTCAATCTGCACTAACTTTGAACTTGTATATACTGGATCAGGCAGCACCATCAAACTCGTAGTTGTCTCCAGTACTGGGACATCAGGATAGAGCCTCTGAATCGGTGGTGGTTGCAACTGTATCTGCGTGTCTGGCGCAGTGGGTACACTGACACCATTCTGTATCAAAAACTGTATCACTTGTCTGCACTGTATTCATGATTCCCTTATTTTTTGCCGGGTCTTCAGAACCCACACTAGTGCTCTGTGCATTATCATTTATGGCATATGGCGGCGGGCGATCATGTAACAACTGATTAAGAAACTCTTCATTTTCTGAATCATCTTCATCTACCCAGGACCTCTGAGTCTCTTTTGTTTTACTAGAGCCTTTGTCTGTCTTACAAGTGGCTTTCTTTCCCTGTGTTTCATCTTCTTGAGTTATTGCCGGAAACACCTTAATTCCGTCAACTATTCCCCTTCTCCACATCTTGGTCTCATTATCCCATTTAGCTTCCGCTAAAGTCTTTTCTGCTCTTTTCGTTCTCCTCATAAATTTCTGCTGCCTCTGTTGTATGGCCATTAAATCCCAGACTGATAATGCCTCATAATGAGCTGGTCTCGGGCGGGTTTTGTCCACTTAACATTAATCGCAAAGTCTCCAAAATTCTTATATTAAACGTTCCGTGTTCCAGAAACGCCAAACATCCCTCCTTCTCTGTCAGTTTGCACCACTGCTTTAACCAAAGACATGGCGTGACTCCCTTCTCCTCCATTACGATATTAGCTGGAGTACCCTCAGGTGGTGTAGGCTCCCCCACATTTGGTGCAATTAATGTATCTCCCCTCAAAGCACACTTTAGAGCCTTGAAAAACGTCATCTTTGCGTTTTTTTATTTTGTTTAGAATTTAATCAGGAAGTGACTTTAATTCCCAGAACACTCTTCGCCTACCTTCTCAACCAATTGCCTCTCACGGACGGCTGCCAATCCGTGTGCGACCCCTCTCAGCAACTGACCTATTCCAGCTCGGCTCAAATGACGTCACACTCACACACACTGCGACTGACAAAGTCTTGCGGCTTGTCCTCCTCACACAGAAACTAATGCAATACATTGTGAGCACCTTTAACAACAAAACCCAAATTTGCTGGTTTACTACAGGAGGGGTAACACAATTGCTTCAGAACTTTACAGAGATTTCACTTGAAGCCTCGGCTGCTACCCTCTCCTTCTCATCTCCCGCACTCGCAAGCAAAATTCAACCTGCAAATCCTACTCTTGACTTGTCAATGGTTCGTTCTAGTGCACTTTAGAAATTGCCAAATCTCCATCGAAGGTTTCACTCATACAATTTGACTCAAACTCGACTTGTCAACCCCGCCCGATTGACCTATTAAACCGCACAAATTACAA
The DNA here is from genome assembly GCF_031143425.1 of Pleurodeles waltl. NCBI lineage: Eukaryota > Metazoa > Chordata > Amphibia > Caudata > Salamandridae > Pleurodeles > Pleurodeles waltl. The sequence goes on along the minus strand of NC_090439.1, from coordinate 708,021,455 downwards.
CATAAACCAAGTGTCTTGTCAATGTACTCCGGAGTCTTAGACCACGACGGGTCCGTACATCACCTACAACCACGTGGATAATTTTTTGAGCCCAAAGCGCCACACTCACATGAAGTTCGCCGACTTCCCTACTCTCATACTGTGGAGTACGCCCACTCCTACTAAAACAACATTACCTGGCCTATAATTCACACAAACTTCACAAATCACCTTTAATATGCATAAGCTGAGCAAGCACAAATTCTACACCCCACATGCTAAAACGCCGAGAACATACCCAAATCACTTAGACAAGCCCAGAGATTCCGGGAAAGTCATGGGGAATTTAGAAACACATCATACCTCCAATTTGCATTATCTCTAAAAACAATTCTAAACAATGGTCCTTCGTCCTAGGGCCCCCAAAGGGCCAAACCGTCGCTCTGCTACCAGAATTGCTAACTTGTCCCTTTATGACTAATTTATACACTCTGGGACTCGTTTTAGGCCAATGAATCTTTCGACCCTGATTGAAGACACCTTAGGACGAGATAGCTAATCAACATGTCAATCAATATGTCAATAACGTCATCAATATTTACCATAACATGACAATTCAGATTAGTTAAAGACATTAATAAGACTCAGGAAACCACCATGACCTTTCAGCCATGAATAACCACACCAGTTTAGTACGATTTTGTGATCTTTATTCCCTATTGATTACAATTCTACTAGCAAGTTTATTAATCTTAAAACCAAGAAACACATTAGCAAAGTCACAATATGTCAACTCTGATAAGATTTCATCAAAGCAAGGATCACGAATATTAGAACATAGCACGACGTCAACATAGCTTATTCTTAGCAGAGTAACATTAGCGCATCCTTCAACAAAGCATAGATTCAGTCATTTGTCTATTTATGTCCGATTAATGAACCCCTCAACTAACCTCGAATTAGCATTGGCATGTTGGGCTTCATGCAAAACAATTTAGCAACATCAATTTGAAAAACCTCTAACTAAGGTCTCTGTCAAAAGAAGCAGTTGGTACCTAGAAAGGAAAAGCAAACAGACAATAACAATTTCATTGTCATATAGTTACCCTCCATATTGGGTCAGCATACAGATTTAGTCTTCATCCTCAGGACATCAGTTGATTCGTCATCAGCCATGAACTCAGCAAGTCGGGTAATGGGACACTTCCCTCATAAGGAAGTAAAGTATAAAACGGGTAAGATAAGGGCAAGGATGGGTTGAAAAACCAAACAGCAAAGTCTCTAGGCAGAGTGACAAAGTGTCTGGGTCATAGCAAAGTTCGCAATAGCATCTCCCTAGCTCCTCTCTAATCTACTTCCTTGTGTCAAGGGTTTTTATCTCCTTTCTGTTGTACAGTCCCCTAATTCTTGATTGGATGAGGGTTGGCACCCCACTATCTTCATCCAATGAGTTTCCGATGAGTTCATCAAATTTGTCACCCCATAACAGTTCTCACATAGTTTATTGGTCCTTATGCCTTATGATTGACATCTTCAGCGGTATGATTTCATACTCTCGTGGCCCTTTTCGCATCTTCAGTCAGTGGCTCCATTGTCTGTACCAGTTCAGGCGACCTTGTACCTGCAACTAGTCTACACTATTGCATTCAGCAAGAATGTTTCCTTGAGCAAGTCGAATTTCATGAGAACGGATCTACTACAGTTACACTTCATCTTCTAGCTTTTGGAAAATTACGAGTTCGTTTCCTTCAGCAAGTCAGCACACTGTACGTTAGAAAAACACATTTAATATGAAACTGGGCAGCTAGGCCTCGACTCATGCTAACTAAGGCCTAATGTTTTATTAGCAGACCTTTAGCATATAACCCTTAATTTTTAGTGTAAAACCATACATTAGCACATTCATTCTACAACATTAGTCAATTTGATTAATCATTGTATACATTGAAGGCCACTCCCCGTGGGCACATTTCAAGTGCACGTTAGCAGAAACACATTAATACATTTTCTATGCGGCATTATTATGCATTAGTTCATAAACATTTCATGTTAATATTGAGTATATAAGCTACGCTCTCTCAACATCATGTAATGAAAATACAAAAATAACTCGTAGTTATGTAGCACTCATCCGGGGTTACGCGTTTGACCTTAGATTTACAGTCAGTCACCTGAAACACTTTCACAAATAGGAATTATTTTTCACAGGGTTATACAACCTCTTAAAAATGAATGGCCCGTGCTATTGCAAAGTGAATGGGGTGAGAAAACAATAGTTTGAGCTTAGATAACACAAATCAGCCTTGGGGTTGTCGAGCCCTGTAATAACAGGTATTATAACTCCCATTGTACTTCAGAAGAGTGAAAGGCCATGACAGAACACCACAAGGACTGAAGGCTGCGCCTCTTAGGTTACACAAACAGCGCTCCACGGGAGGCACCTTTAGACCTCAGGCTACAGTTAAGGACAATGTATTTTCAACACAAAGGGAGCGAAATTATATATTTTTATTGCGAAAGGAAATGCCAAAGCAGAGGGTTGTTTAGGAATGCATGTGGCGCGCAATACACAAGCATTATTATAAAATGACATTACATTGCACTTTAATATCTATATGTAAAATCCTGTAACGTTAACCCTGTAAGCCTAACTGTGTACAATATATAAATAATTCTGACACCTCAACCCTGTCATTTTACCCCTGTACCCATAATTTTAACCATGCACTTTGTTGCGCTCTGTATCTTTAATTGTGCCACCTTAAACTTAAACTTGCACCCCAGACCCTGCCTCCCTTACTGTGCCCCGATAATCCTATAGCCTTCTAACGTTCTCGCGGGGTCATTTCTGCCGGCATGCAGCAGGTGCCGGCCTACGCTTCCATTGGACTAGTAGGAGAGGTCTCTACTTGGACTTGTCTACCGAACTGGTCAAGGAGGAAACAGTGTCTGGGAGGCTTCTGCCACAGGCACTCATCATCCTCCACATTGGTGGCAACGATTTGGCAACCCTAGGCAGAAGGACCCTATGTGACAACTTATTAGTAGAAATCTCGTGGTTTGCCAAGAGATACCCGGAAACAGCCATTGTCTAGTCCCACATCATCCCCAGGAGAATATGGCAGTTTGATTGGTCCTCCAAAAGCCTCAATGAGTCGGCGAGGCGGTTAAATAGCTGGTTGAGGCAATTTTTGAGCGCAGCTCTCTTAACATTAAATCCCTCACGGATGCATTCGGGAGGATGCTGTCTTCCACAGGGGTGGGATACACTAGTCAGCTTAGGGCAATGCAATCTTTGGACAACCTTGTTGCTTTTGCAGTACAGAATTTTGAGCACCCCAGGGCATGAAGCTTGGGCGGTAGGGCTGGGTGGTTGGCAAACAACCCAGGTCTGTGGCAGAGGAAGAGTTATGTTTGGTTACAAGACACATGGAAACCTTGCAGTCATGAATAAGTACAGTTGAACCCAAGAGAGAAGTAGCCTTATGCCGATGTCCCACTAGGGGCAGGGATACGCTGCTGGAGGGAAGGGTTAGGAGCATCTATGGTGCCATGAGGGATATTTCAGGGATTGGGAGGTCCAGGTTTGCCCCATCCCGAATGCTTGGCCAGGGAGATACTCTATTGGGTGACTCTGGCATTGTTTTTCTTAGGCTGGGGGACCAGCTTGTTGCTGTCCCAGGTTTCCTCTATTCTGAGCAAACAGCTGGGTTTGTCTGATATGGTCTTGCAAATCCAAAATATGGTGAAGCCCCGAGCAAAGGAACCAAAAGCAGTGGTCAAACATAACTCCGCCAAGCGATTATTTTAATGTGTACAATTGTTTATGTCAATGTATTCCTTGAATTGTATTGCCTGACTGTAAATACAGTTGTTTTACCAAATGTGAATGTACTTCCCATCTTTATTGCTCTGTTCTCTCTTGTCGTGTTTATGATGGTTAATAAATACAGCCTGAGAATGTGGGAATTCTCTAACGCCGGAATGGCTTGGTGTCTTGGTTCTTTGAGAATGAGGGTTAATCCTGCCTGTATGGTCTGGTTACAACTTGGGAAGCGCGAGGAGCTAGGGCTGTTCCTAAACCTTTCCCCCACCTGTTATACTGTAGCTGTCATTTATGTCCTTACTTATTCGCAAATGTTCAGTACTGGCATTGGAGGCGCAATTGCCTAGCAAAGTGGCTAGGTAGGAACCTGTTGAACGTAGCATCTGTGAGCAGCTGAACCATTAAGAAAACATGTTTCATTTTTAAAACATGATTGTCTCACAACTTCGCATCCGCAGTACTTGAAAGAGCTTCATACTTTGTAAAAGGCGCACAACGGCCATTCGGCTAAAAGGGTTTTAGCAACACCCTGCCACCCACTCCATTCCCCCATCGTGCTCTGTAGTCCAGGCTGCTGCAGTTTCCAGGACACAGGATTCTTTCAAGGGATGTGTAGGTTGGAGCTATTGTACTTTTCCGGCCATCCAAACCCCTTTCAAAAGTGGAGAAGGCTTTTAAATTTTTTTTTTTTAATTGTACATTTAATTTTAAAAAAATCATAAATTTGGTTAGGACTACAATCCATAACTTGCACAACAGCCACGCAAACCATAATTCACACACAAAATGTCCATGAATGGCTCATGAGCTCTTGCTGAGGGCTCAAGGACCACAGGAACTGTTATGAGAATAACTGCAAATCCATCCTCATGGCCTGCAAGCCTTGTGACAAAATTGTAATTTAAAAGAAATAAATGAATAACATAGGGGTTCTCTTTGGGGCCTTCCACCTGAGCCAGCAGGTATGAGAATGCCGTCCCTGCCCCTTAACCTCTTTCATTTTTTCAGGATGCCAGGACTAAGCCCCCATGTCCTCTAATGACAGCTGTAATATTTTTGATCAAGGTGCAGCCAGCAAGTCAGAGAACATTAGGTTGGCGAACCCAGCTTTATGACTGCAGACCAAGAATGGACAACGGATGAAAAAGCTGCTTTTCCAATTGGATTTGATTATTTTTTTGTTTAAATTTAGATCTTTCAAATTTTCATGCACACAGGTTGATCCTTCAAAGCCTAATTGACAGGCTGGCTCAAAATGAGGGCTACAAAATCACTTTTCTAATGCAAATTTCTCAAAAACTATTAAAAAGATTTACACCAAACTAAGCAAAGGTATTTCCTTGAATAAAGTTTGACTTTCATGCCAAGTTTGGTATACTTGCTTTCAACTGTTTGTTATCTCCATCAACAGCTTCCTGTAAGAATAAAAAATGAGAACCATCACTATTTTTGTTTTTTTTAGACCCCCTTCCCATTTGTTTTGTCCTTAGTTGATGGACTAACAAGAAACGTGCCATGCCAAACCCCAATGGATACAAGTATTATTTTTTTTATTAAAAACTAATGAGAGCTTGACCAGATTTCAAATTACAAATGCTTTACACTTGGAAAAAACTTTCTAATGGTCAAGGGACCTTTTCACTGTGATTTTATATTACAGCCCAACTATTACCCCTTGTATCTTGGTTGTGGTTAATCTTTTTAAACACAAATAAATATGTAAACATTATGTACTAGTTTCACAAACTATGCCAGAAGCTTGTTCTAGAGAACATTATACACACTTTGGCATAGACAATTTGGTAATTTTATAAGATTTGGAATCCTTTAGTTAAATACCTATTTAAGATGGAGCACTTGGGTATTATGCCCTCCCTCAGAGAGCACTGCATTTATTTGTTTGAAAAAAGGGAATAGGCTATTACCACATTGAACGTTGTGTGTTGGACAGTCACGGCTTGCGGGAAGGAAAAGGGGCCTGTTCTGATGCTCCTCTGGCTGCCAGAAGTTTCAGGCACAGGCTCCCAGCCTGCCCAGCAGGCAAGCCTAATGCTGCTTTACTGCATGAAAGAAGCATTAAGATTGGACAGAGTGCCCTGGCTGGGTGCTCCAAGTCGAAGTCTGTGCCTGCTTCCTCCAGCCCAGCAACACAGTGCCGGGTTGGAGAAAGCCTAGTGAAAGTGTGTGTTTGGCAAGCCCCAGACGGCTGGCCAAACATACATGAGCACTGAGGGGAATGCTGTGCACTCCCCCTAGATCCCTGTCACACCCCATGGCCGGCCCCTTTTACAACAAAATCATAATAAACACAGTTTATTATGATTTTGTTTTAAACGTTTTGCAGCTGCTACTACTTGGGGGGGGGGGTGGTGTTGACGCTCCTCCGCCATAGCGGAGGTGCCACCCCTGGTGTTGGAGATGAACAGACTGTTCTCATGTATGATATAAATGGACCATACTGTGATTGTGCTGGAGGGTTAGAGAAAATGGAGACATCCATTGATGAAATTGTCATAGTCAAACTGTGTAAAATGTTGATTTTGAAAAAGGTGGCATTTGTGTTCTAGGTCTCCCACAAGAGAACAAGGCAGTGGAGGTGGTTGGTTTTCTTACACCTAATGGTGGCAATAATCTGCATTTATTGTTTTTCACTGGTTTATTGGTGCCCATCAGCACCCGCTGGATGCAGTACAGGTGGATAATTTCAGAAGAAAGTTGAGCAGAAGTGCAGTCTTTCAATTCATATCTCTTGTTTATGATATCTCTGGGCTATGCGCTAGTATAGGTTGGCAGCAGAATACTGGAGTCCCTGGACTCTGAGGAAATATTACCCAACCCAAGATATTTATATCTGGCAAACTGTGAGAAATTGATTGGAAAGTAACAGATACCCCTAGCTCTGATTTGTTGCCTTGAAGACTGTGAAGAAATGGACATTTTGAGAATTGTTAAAATCTTGATCCTACCCTATAGTCCCCCCTAACTGAAGTATATCTGTAGTAAAGGCAAACATATATCTGTGTTCCCCTGTTTCCCTTTTGTTGCGTTAGGTTATGTGGATTTGTAGAGTACATTATCCACTGAGTAAGAGTCTAGCCCCACATAGGGCAAACAGTGCAATTCAAAGAGCCAGGTATTCAGCTTCTTGCGGATCACAGGAAAAGGAAGAGGCTCTAGGAGAGTGCCATGGCTCCTAATCCATTTATGTGTATGTGTGCACTATGTGCATGTAGGGGTCCAGCTGAGCAGAGGTGTCTAGAGATGCAACTGTTTAGGTAGGTGGGTCCAATATTGTGTGCTGCCTTGAAAGAGTGAGTAAGAACTTTGGGTAACAGGTGCCGATGGGGCTCCATGAAGGGTGGTGTGATATGGATGCTGGGTGGGAGGTTTAAAGTGAGTATGGCTGCCATGGTCTGGATATTATGAAGTCCTATGGTGAGTGGCTTGATGATTTCTGCATAGAGGGTGTTCTTGTGGTCCAGTTTGATGGTGACTATGGCATATGTGATAGTCTTTCGGGTGTTTCTTGACAGCCATTTGAAGATTGTCTTCAGTATGTTCGAGGCATGGAAGCAGAATGCAGTGATGCAGTTTGATGTCAATGAGATAATGAGGTCCCTGGTGTGGGTGTGGGTCTAAGATTGGCCAGCCATCAGGTGGAGTTCAGTGGTGAAGTGTCTTGCCAAAAATCACTCAATCTGTCTTGTCTGTGTTTAACTTGAGATAGTTAACTTCATCCAGTTGGAAACTTCAGTCATGCAGTCGGTGAACTTTTTCCATGCATTGTGGGTCTTGTCTGAGAAGGAGATTTTGAGTTGCGTGTCATTGGTGTAAGAAAGAATGTTGATGTTGTGAGTGTAGATGACCCCCGCTAAAGGGATCATGTGAGCCTTGAAGAGGGTAAGGCTGATGGACAAGCCTTGTGGCACTCCACAGAAATGTTTGTGAGTTATGGGGCAATGGCTGATAGCTTATGTTCTGTCTGTCAGGAAGGGCCAGATTTAGTGGAGAGCAGGTCCTTGGATGCCAATTTCCTGCAGGTGGCATATAAGGATGGGATGGCAAACCACGTCAAATGCTGCAGAAAGATCCAGAGAATGAGATCTGCCATGTCTCCTCTGCCCAGTATCATGCGTATGGTATATATGGCAGTAATGAGCATGCTTTCTGTTTTGTGGTCCTTTGTGGTGATGCGTGGCATGCATAGGTTTTCATTGGGTTCAGTGGTTGCCTACAGGTGGTAAATACAGGGCTGGTGGCAATTTTGGAATAAATCAAACTTTCAGAGTGGGTTGCGGCTATTTGGCAGAGAAGCATTGCCCCATAAGGGGATAGCTCGGGTATTTAGAGAAGGACCTCTGGGTATACTGAGAGACAACGTGGCTATGTGAATCCTGTATATAAAATGAATGTGTAACCTGAAGCACATCACTGCTGCTTAAAGCAAGAACCACTGCAATCAGTTTCTCATAGTGCAAACAGATGTAGATCTTGCTGGAAGGGTGTCTTTGGAGAGGCAGTACAGCGTAACAGCAGTACTTCCTTGTATAGTTGTTGTATCACTCTGTCATGCCTTTCTAAATAGTGTAGTTTAGAAGCAAAATACTTGTGAACTTTAACTCTGCTGTCTAACTAAACAAGGGGCTGTCAAACGCAGCCTAACTCAGAGCATATTAAGTTACCAATACAAAAACATTACACAAGGCAGAAATACTTCTTTGTGCACCACACGTTCCAGTGTTCCAATGTGTACACCACACTTTGTCCTGTAATTACTACAGGCATTTAAGAGCCACCTTTACAGAGACGGTAGTCATTCTCCAGGAAGGCATTCTGAAGAAATTAGTTACAAATTACGCATTTTGTCAAGCATATTGCCCATCCAAGATTTAACAATAATATATGTTAGTGGTTTTGATACTGTATGTGTTGTGGGACTCAGAAGAGCATTGAAAGCTGGTTGATATAATGTAAATTATTACAAGACACTAAGGCCCATATTTATACTTTTTGACGCAAAACTGCGCTAACGCAGTTTTGCGTCAAAAAAATTAGCGCCGGCTAACGCCATTCTGAAGCACCATGCGGGCGCCGTATTTATTGAATGACGTTAGCCGGCTTTAGCCGCCGTCGCCGTCTGGTGTGCGTTAAAAAAAACGACGTACACCAGGCAGCGCCGGCGTAGGGGGATATGGGGCTTGGGCGTCAAGAAATGGGGCAAGTCAGGTTGAGGCAATTTTTTCGCCTCAACCCGATTTGCGCCATCTTCTTTCACTCCCAACCCCCATAGAAATGACTCCTGTCTTAGCAAAGACAGGAGTCATGCCCCCTTGCCCAATGGCCATGCCCAGAGGACTCCTGTCCCCTGGGCATGGTCATTGGGCATAGTGGCATGTAGGGGGGCACAAATCAGGCCCCCCTATGCCACAAAAAAAATTAAAAAAAACACTTACCTGAACTTACCTTAATGTCCCTGGGATGGGTCCCTCCAGCCTTGGGTGTCCTCCTGGGGTGGGCAAGGGTGACAGGGGGGTCCCTGGGGGCATGGGAGGGCACCTCTGGGCTCCTTCAGAGCCCACAGGTCTCTTAACGCCTGCCTTTTGCAGGCTAAAAAACGGCACAAAAGCGCCCGTATGTCATTTTTTTTGACCCGCCCACTCCCGGGCGTGAATTTTGCCCGGGAGTATAAATCCGACGCACATGCCTCGGAGTCGATTTTTGAGACGGGAACGCCTACCTTGCATATAATTAATGCAAAGTAGGTGTCCACGCTAAAAAATGACGCTAACTCCATGGACTTTGGCGCTAGACGCGTCTAACGCCAAAGTATAAATATGGAGTTAGTTTTGCGTCGGAATTGCGTAAAAAAAAACGACGCAATTCCGGCGCAAACGGAGTATAAATATGCCCCTCATTCTGTTTCTTTCTGAGTGACATAGTCACGGGACAAAGCACCAGTCTGGTGGCTTACTGCATGGATGAATCTCAATCATGCCTTTCATATGAGAACTGCTCACTATGTAGTGCTAACAACAACTTTGGGGTGGTTAAGATAGTGCAGATTCGTGGCATGGCACAAAACATGTTATAATATTGTGTATTTAATAGTAATCAGTCTGTTTCAGGAGGAATGAATGATGAATCAGGAATTAAACCTTTCACTTGCAGTGAACCAGGTGTGGTAACCCAATAAGATCAGTTTTTTCAGACCTGTACATGAGTGCAGTCTCTACCAGGCACATGTTGCAACATCCCGATGAGCAGACTGTAAACATGCCTCTGGGCAACAACTGGGCAAGAGGGCCTTTCTAGACATGCAATAATAAATACTTAATGAGCACGTTGTCCTGTCAGAAAGGAATTGTCCGAGAATTGGCAAAAAGGGCCAACATTTTTAAATAGCTTTACGTAAAACTTGTTTAATGTGCTTTGTTCTGAAAACTGTTTAACCTTCTTGTTACTTCCTTTCTCTCAACCCCTCCTTTAAGGTTCTGTGTATGTAATCTATAAACATTGTCAAATACTCACAATCATGTTTGTTCTAATACTACTGGGTTTTTCAAATATGTTTAAAATACACAGTTTGTCACTATTTTGTTGTTATAGCTCTAAGTCTGCTCCCAATTGTTCGAAGCATTAGCTCCCCCTCCTTTGGTTGGTGTGTCAGCCCTCCCCTCCCCAATGTTCCAGTCTAGTTGCATCCCTGGAAAACACCACAAGTTTGACGATATGTAGAGAACTGTGTACTGTTCTGAAGATCACATATGGTACTTTGTGTTCATTTCGAGAGGGCACATCAGGAGTATAGCATTGAGTTTCGACGTTAGAATATCTGTGAGAGAGTCAATGTGTGTGTGAATAAACATGTGGATGGACATGTGAATTAATGGGTGGATGGATCGGTGTATGAGTTCTTAGGATGGTTGGTGGTTGCACGTCATATTTCAAGATCCCCAGGGTTCAGCTGTAGCCATGTTTTCATCATGGTAGTTGTACTGAACTGTGTATGAAACAGCAGTCAGTGGACATCTGAGCAGTGTGAGGCATTTGCGCCCTGCATATCAGGTTCTTCTGGGAGGAAAAGACGGTGCATATTGGTGTAGTAGAGGTAGCAGTGGTGTCACCTTCTCAGGTGGAACTAGAAAACACTACTTTGGACTGAAACTGTGGACCCTATATAAACCAAAAACATTCTCTGCTCACGGTTCAGAGCACAGCATGGAGAGATTGCACACGTGAAGGTGACAAGTGGGAAGACACCTGCCAGCCACCTTCCATCCTGAAAGCGCTGCTGAGCTGAAGCAGAGGAGAGACAGAGAAAGTTCTGGAACTGGCAGGCCTTAATGAGTAATGGCAAATTTCCTGCAGGTAGGTCTACCATGCATGGCAGGCACAGCCTTCCCCCAAGCAGATTTGTGTCAGTCTTGTAGCTTTGGAGAACATTCCTGTATGACCACAAGACATGCATTTTGAATTGCCTGTAAACAAACTGGCACAGGGGAGCTTTAGGCACGATCATAGAGTATGCAGGTCTGGCAGCCTGTGCACTAGAATGGTCTCAACATCTGTGAGCCTGGCTGGAATGCAGTTAGTGTGATTACCAGTAGTTGGGATGCGAGCATTCCCTCACATTACTTTTTAGCTTCTGCAAGTTAAACACCCTTGAGTGTGATAGGTAAGCCGTGACATGGATCCTGCATTTACTGTCCCTTAGGACTCAAGTTCCATCTCCATCATAAGGCCCTGTCTGGAGGGAACTGGTTTGGCAGTTCTGTCTGGACTGTTTCTAATGGAGCCAGACTAGGGGCCATATTTACAAGAAATGACGCATCACTACGTTGCAACAGCCATGTCTCAAAAAAACTTGTGCTTCGGTAAGTCAGGCTCCTATGCCATGGATGAGTCGTATTTATGTCTCGCTCCCAGGCGAAGCCATGCAAAGTTGCCTCTTGTGGCCTTGTAGAAATGGGTCTGCAGTTTGCACTGCTGGTGTGTCACAAAAAATTATGTATTGACGGTGGAAGCACCATCAACATATGCCCCATGGACTGGAACTTCATGTCATTCATGGATACCTGACCCCTATGCAACCTGAAGTTACCAATGAACACCACCCTTCACCATGTGTCTTACATGGGCCCATAAACATTAATGTGCACTGTTACGGAAATCAAAGGCATGTGCTTGTCAAAGGAGAATCAACTCATCTGAGATGGTTGTCAGGTGTGGGGTATGTGAAGTATCAATGCATAGGAACATACCAATGGCCTTGTGTACATTGACTGGCATGACAATATATAGCACACAGCTGCTTTGTTGTGCATGGTGAGACCACACAGGTTTCAGCTGCAGTGGTAGAGACCACCTAAACTCATGCCATGTACTAAATCTGACTGGGTCAGGATAATGTGTTTTGAAACCAAAGATGATCTGTGGCCCTGGTGGGCCCATGGTTGTGCAGTGCAATGTAAGTGATGAGTGAATAGGTGGAACTGCCATGGTGTCTGAATGGGGAGACATGGCAGAACAGGGATATCAGAATGAAGACGTGTTCTTCAAGGTAACCTCAACAATGCACATGCACTGCTGTGTCTGAGAGTATCACACCTGTGTTGCAGCTGCGAAGGGATGACAGAGAAGAGTCTATTGGGGTACACTATCCTACATGTCATGTGGTCCTAGAGGAATATGTAGCATCTGGCAGGAGGGAGTCTAACTGGAAATTGTATCACCTTGTGACATATGTCTCAGTAGGAGGATGTGAAATATGGATCTGTCAAGGGACATGTAAAAATAGTCTATCAACACAAAGTTGGAGTTAGTGATGGGTGTAGACTGACGTGGATGCTATCAGTCATGTTGCAAAACTAGACAGATACATGTCACTATTTCCAGCACTACTAACATGTGGGGTATAGCTTGAACCATAGGCCATAATAATAGCAAACATGTCAGTACATTGGACATGGTCACACATATTGCTGGTGTTGTAGGCACATAAGAGTTAATGTATGATCTGTGTTAAATCACTGTGTGGCAGTATGTTGTCTCCCTGGGACTAAATAAAGAGTGTCTGAGGAGGCATGTAAAAGTGAGTTGACCTGAATCAAAGGGTGTGTCTCCCTATGCAGATACTCAAAACTGGCAACTATCAACTTGGATGAGTGTCAGTGCTAGCAAACTACCTAGTGTGACATTGACCATAGCATCTGATTTGGTGCATAGTTCCCATTGTCCACAATGATGGGCCCCAAAGTGTATTCAGTCATTACAAACAAGGAGACAGAAATAGGAACTACATGGGAAGCACAAGCCATCACACATTCCTGCAGTCTATCAAGTTCTTTACATGTGTAGGGTTGTGCACAATCTCAACCCTTCAACACATAAATGCATGATGTGCATGGTAGACAGCACAACAAGGCAGAGTCCCATAGTGTACAGTGTGAAACCCAGATGGCAGGATCATAACAACATCAGAGCCACATCACATGCACAGGAGCAGTGGGATGAATGCTGGCACAGGGAATGCAGTCACTCTGGGGATTAGGCGTAATCCGAACAGTAGTGGAGTCAAGATATCAAAACACAATTACTATAGGCATCATGTCAACCAATGAAAATCACTTTGACAGATGTGGACACCATTTCTTTGCATACATCCAGGAATGGTAGGCCCAATGACCTGTGTAACAGTGTTGAAATATGTGCCCTGAGTCCAAGAGTCTGTTGTAATAGTGGTTGTAGTGATAATGAGGAGATACTGCCATTTGAAAGGCAAATACAGTGCAACCTGGACTCAAATACCCCATGTAACGGACATCCTATACAAAAATGTTGTTTACCTATGTCAACATCTCACAAAGAACACCCTTAACATTGCTCTCTCTCATTGTAGAGGATATACCTACACCTCTTGTGCAGCTGTCTGTCTGGGATGACGATCAAGCTGAGGATGACAGCCTGCTCCCCTTGATCAGGACTCCATCCTGGAAGTCCTTGGCTCCCCTGACTCCCTATCTGTGGTTGCAGAAGGGGATGACAGTGTTGCGGGTTCTCCAGATGATCCACCCAGCACACCACAAACACCACCTGCCACACCACCCCAGCCCAGGACTCTGAGGACTCCCAAATAGAATTTCAAAGTCAGGCGGTAGAAGTCCAGTGGGAAATGCTAGATGCTGTGCAGGTGGGGATGGAGACCATGGCGGGCACCCTATAGGCAGTCCATAGGTGTTTCAGTTCAAATGAGGACACCTCATCTGTTATATGAGGCACCTACACTCTGTTCTGTGGAGTCCAACAGTTCCTGGCTGATATCGCTGGTGTTATGAGGCAGAGGCATGAACAGCTGCCCTTCCAAAGTGGCACAAGCAAGGTTGCCACACAGCTTGGGGCTATGTGCAAGATCCTGGAGTACATGGAGCGGAAGCAGGGCACATACATCACCACTATGGGTGCCTAGCACCGTGACCTCGTTGCATTGCTGGCAAACCAGCCGGCCCTTCTCAGTGCAGTGCTGCCTCATTTGTTGGTACAGAGAAATGCTGCTGTGGACTGGGAATCCATGTCATCTGCCCCTGATGTGTGTGTGCCTTCTTTGCCATCACCTCCAGCACCTTCAACACCCCCCTTGTGTGAAGCAACATACATCAGGGGAGAAAGATGTGGACTTCCCCTCTTTCCAACTTAAAGCTATCCGGCATCAGTTTTCTGTGCCAAAATACCAGTCCCTCCTTTGTCCAATGCTGATCACTCTGCGAGTAAATGTCACAGCTGGTAATTTTCTCCATTTGCTGTCCCACCTGATGAGCTCACCCATTTGTGGACAGTCAATGCGTCCTATCTTCCCTATTAGCAATTTGTTTAGACTCCTCATCACTGAAACACTCCTCTACTCCACATGGCACATGCAATGGTTCACCCATGGACACTGTCTGGAGGTTCAATGGCAATTAAAACTGTGTGGGGTTGTTGCTGTAAGAACTGTACCTGTGAGCCAACAGCATTTGCACATGTAGATGAATGCATGAGTCTGTGTGTTCTATGTCTGTAGGATTATGGACTAAATAGAACGTGGTGTAATGTGAGAGGCAAAAACAGAAAATACTCCTCAAAGAGACACATGTGTAATGGTGCCACGGGCAAAGCTGTACAGGCTAAGGGGAATAGATCATGTGAACCCTATGTGTATGTAGACTAGCATGTAGTCACCCAAGGTCTAAAGCATGAAGTGCAAAATTGAACATGCAGTCAATGTTGAGGGTGAATTAGTTCACAACACTGATGGGTTATCTATCCCTGGACATTAGCCAAAGAACTACACTGCTGGACAAACAAATGATGGAAGGCTCAATGTGCAAGGACCTGTCAGTCAGTGTGTTACCACAAAGATACTGGATTCTTGACAATGGTTTTATATCACCACACCTCCAATGCATGTGGCATGACACACACACACAGAGCAAGAAAGTAAGGCAACATAGTTAGGCCTGTGTCCCCTTTCACATTAAGAGTGCCATTTACATAGCACAACTATGTTTGCCAATCATAATGTCATTAAATGCCCAACCTAACAGATTCCTCTCCATAAGCATTTCACTGAGTCACACATGTCGAAAAACAATGCTAGCAAAGAAAAATGCATGTAGTTAATATTACGTAGGCACATATGCTAACACCTACACAGAAAACATGAGCTAGACTGTTCTGTAGATTTCAAACATATTTTACATAAAGATAAAACTTAGCCTCCAGAAAATACCTATCTACACTACCTTCACCTACGTAAACTAAACCAAATCTAATCTAAACTATGAAATATGAACTAAACTATCTTATCCTAAAAACATCTAAAACTACCTTATCTCAACTCACTCTACTCAAAACATATAAGATGACGGGTTAAACAGCAAACCCCCCACCCTCCCTTAATACACATCTACATACAAATACAACATACACTACACCTATTCAAAAACTACTAAAACATATAGGGGGTGATTCTGACTTCGGCGGGCGGCGGAGGCCGCCCGCCGAAGTTCCCCCGTCAAAATACCGCTCCGCGGTCCAAAGACCGCTGACGGTATTTTGAGGTTTGCCCTGGGCTGGCGGGCGGCCGCCAAAAGGCCGCCCGCCAGCCCAGGGCAAACCAACCTTCCCACGAGGACGCCGGCTTCGAATGGAGCCGGCGTAGTGGGAAGGTGCGACGGGTGCAGTGGCACCCGTCACGTATTTCAGTGTCTGCACAGCAGACACTGAAATACTTTGCGGGGCCCTCTTACGGGGCCCCTGCCGTGCCCATGCCATTGGCATGGGCATGGCATGGGCCCCCAGGGGCCCCGCGGCACCCCCTACCGCCATCCTGTTCCTGGCGGGCGAACCGCCAGGAACAGGCTGGCGGTAGGGGGTGTCAGAATCCCCCATGGCGGCGCAGCAAGCTGCGCCGCCATGGGGGATTCCAAGGGCAGCGGTAAACCGGCGGGAGACCGCCGGTTTACCCTTTCTGGCCGCGGCAGAACCGCCGCGGTCAGAATGCCCTTCGGAGCACCGCCGGTCTGTCGGCGGTGCTCCCGTGGCCGGTGACCCTGGCGGTCACCGGCCGCCAGGGTCAGAATGACCCCTATAATCTTGAACAAGTATATATATTTGTTCTATTTTTCACATTTTATTTTCAAACATGTATACAACACGTCAACCCCCACCCACAAAAACCCTACAGCTCCCTACCCGCTAAAACTTTACCAAGCGCACCTAAAACCTTACAATCCTATACCTACACTACTTCTACACTAACTAAATAACGCTAAACTTAGCTTTAAAACCTTATTTCCTAAAAACAACTATATACATGCGGAAGGACAGAAAGTGTCCCTGTGGCCCATTGGGGAAGTGGGGGGGGGTGAAAGTCTATCCACAGCCTGCGTCACATCCTGGAGGAGTTGAAGTACTGTGTCAATCTTGTACTCCAAGCCAGCTACTCGCTACTTGAGGTCAGAAACGCCCTTCAATATTAGTTGCTCAAAGGAGTTAACATGTCCTGTGTCCTGAGCATGGGGTAATGCCGATCCAATGGGCTGGCTGGTGGACGTGCTGGCAACAGGTTCTGCAGAACCATCCTGGTCTGCATCAACATCTCTGTGGTGTTATGCGCCATTTCCCAGATGACCACTCCTCAACAAATTGCTTCATCATTGCTTTATAGGCTTAGGCACTGAGCCGGAAGTGGTAGTAACGTTCAGCGTGGATGTAGTGCGCGTTCTTATTCTCCGGGGTCATGTTGTCTGTTTAAGCAGAATGAAAAACTGTCAGACAAAAGGTAACTAGGAACTGGTATAATCATCATAATATGTAATTTCAGTTTCAAACATCACGTGGCACTTCATAATGGCAAAAACTATCTCTAAGGTTAAAGTGAGCATACACCTACCTATAATTTATCATCTCCAAATTTACTAAAACCAAAGTACCAAGGCTTAGCAAATGTTGGCCAATGCAATTGCATCATCTTGGCACATCTAGGTATGGCCACATGATTACAGTGTATGCTTAGGAACAATGGTGTTGTGTATCCATTGTATGGTACGCATGTCATAGTTACTGATCATTAGTGTCCCTTCTGCATCATTCAATGGGCTTGATTCCATTGGCATTAGCAAAGTAAGATGAGCAATGTCTGCAAAGTACAGGTATTGTATCACAACAATGTGTACCTGATGTGGCAAGGACACATATCAGAACACATTGCTAACTAGCGATAACATGTGCCAGATATAAGATCTAACAATGGAGGGTGGATCGCTAACTCACATCACACAGAAATGTATGAAACATCTCCTAAATGAATTGATGTAAGTCCATGGTGGACCATGCCACAGCTCATTACATGCAGTCAATGTAATAGCATGTGCCCCTCTACACAGCCTAGTGTCTGTTCCTATGTGTCAGATATTAATGTCACCTTGCTGCACATCAGACCTCAGCACATCCATGTGATGGGCATGTGCATGCATGCTCTACATCTCATATGCCCAGGTATCTTGTGATGTAAATAGCAATTGCTGTCCAAAGTGTGATCCTGTTTGTGACATATCACGTCCAACATAACCTGGACATGGATTGTCAATTGCATGTTGGATGACTATGCTGTGTAAATATGCCTCTGGTCGACACACTTTAGTATTTCTGTTGGGAAGACAGAGCAAAGGTATGTTTATGTATCCACTATAGATTATGAGGCATTTTTCAACATGAGTGAGGCCTTCAAATGCATTATCATGTCTGGAATGGTGACACTTGGCCTTGCTACCCTTAGGGGCTTATTTACAAGCCCCTCTGTCCCCCCAGGGCATCACATTCAATGATTGTCCTGTGGTGCACACAGCAGGGCCATATTTATAAGTCCACGCAAAGCCCCCTGCCTGGCTTATCATTTCCTTGTAAATATCGCCCAGAGTCCTCCTGTATTTTCTGTTGTGTGATTCCTCCCCTCCTGGGTGTACTAGCCATGCTAATAGGACAGAGAATGCAATGTGAGCAACTACAGTAGAATTGTGCATCTGGTATGCATTTGGACAGGTTACCATTACCAGCCATGATCACCTATGAATCCATTACCACATATTTTCACAAACTATGGCATTTTGGTCATGGCTCCTCTATCTGCCCTTCTATCATGTGGTGCATCAGAGATTGGCAATATATTCACCTTGACAATAGTCAGATGCGACAGCACATGCTACAAATAAAATCTAGCTTTCTGAACTATCCTTTAGATGACATATGTTTTCTTTGTGTCAGGCAAGCACATTAAACTTGGCAGTGAACACAGCTCCCTGCATCACACACAATCCTTGCACTACACAATAAGAATTCAGGATGACACTCACTGGTAATATCCGGATCCTTAAAGCTCTCTACCTCACCGACTGTATATGGGTCTGGTCCACCTACAAGACATAACATGAGACATTGCACTGTGAATGTAAAACACATACACTGTGGGCAAGCAATACACAGTACATATGAATAGTAATTGTCAGTGTAACGCTCCAGGTTGCAATGAACCAAAAAGCACAGCTGACATGCCTTAACAATACCCATCGGTAAGGCTGGCTGAAGTGTACACACATAATGAGCCAAAACATGCATCTGGCCAGATTGTGGAACCAGTTCAAATATCTCACTACTACAAAATGTCACAACGGTAGCGGACTTTCATAGCTCTCTGCACCAAAAGAAGTCACATACCGCACTCTGCTAGGTATTGTGATACCTGTGCCTTTCTCATCTCTTTACACATCCATGACTACGCTAAATACATCACACACTAGCCATCGTATCTTAATTTAACTGAGATCAGTACCTGTCAATGCTGCATAGTACCAGACATTGTCCATACATGCCCTGTGCTGCCCCAAAGATTATATTTGAAAACCTGAACACCAACATGTATGAGGTATGTTCACATGTGTTCAATTCAGCCTGTCAGACATTTGGATAAAGTTACGCATGAGTGGGATCCCCTGTAACATAAATTGGGCCTCATTCACAAGAGGCATGAACAACTGGAGTGTAATTTATAAATACCACTCCAGTGGCTCAGTCCGCTCAATCTTTTGTGTGAGGCCATGCAACGCCATCCTGCGTGGGCTGGCATGCATTGAGAGGTATGGAGCAAGGAATGGTGGTGCAAAGCACAGAGTAGCCACACTCTACATCAAGGAGTCATTCCTTTTCCTTTGTGATTCCCTGGAATACTTTCGTATTGCCACAAGGACCGCAGACACTTGTGCAGTCCTGTCTGTGACACAGATAGCACGGGGGCACATATAGTGCCAGTGATATTGCCACAGCATGTTCCTTAATTTGAATGTGGGCATGTCCACATGCAAATGAGGGAATCCCCTTGTCTCTGTATTTACCCTATATATTAAACCCGGGCACAAAGGCAAATAAGCTGTCAGGAGGCACACTGACTGTGCACCACCTAAAAGGGGGTACACTGTCAGTGTGCCCCCTGATGGCAGCCCTCTGGAGGAATTAAAGGGGGTATTCTGCTCCGCCCAGACATCCCCTTGCAGGCGGTTGAAGTCGCTCACTGCACCCGCCTACAATGGGATCTCTAAACACACTTAAATGTGCAGGCAGCTTGGCAAATGCACAGTGAAACACAGACCTTCTGCTTTAAACACACTCCATTTTTTAGTTAAGACCGCTGCCTCCAGGGCAGCAAATGTTTGCGGCTGCCCTGGTTGCAGGCCATTACATGGAATGGTGCATACTTTATCTGTTTGCGCACAGCACACCTGTTTTCATGTGCACTGTGTTGTAAACAGAGAAATTGGGGTAATTGTGGTCACACTGGTCAGTTTTATTTCTCTGTGACATGATCTGCCTTTTAAACATAGTTTTGTGGGGGCATGACAATTTTACACAAACACATGTGCGAGCCACAGCCACAGAAACTATGAACACACATCATTTTTAGGGAAATGAGACACAGTGAAGAACTCATAGAATATGTGTACTTACCAACTTCTCCATCAACTAGGACTCCAATGTAGCTCGGGAGGTCACCCTCCCAGCTGACCACATCCCCCTAGTGAAGTTTGAGTTAGCAGAGGACCACTCAGTGTTGTAAAGGAGAATCATATGTTGCCACACCTTCTCCCACCTTGTCTTCCGCTCCTGCATGGGGTATCCCTGGATCACCTGTCCACCACTGGCTATCATGTTGGGCAGATAGTTGGTTATGAGCAGCATGAAGCCTCCAAACTCCTGGGCATTCATATTCCATTCCTTTCCCTTCCCAGACATGTTCCTCCCCAACAACAATCCTCCCCCCAAAAATCCTAAATTACTATAAAAAAAACACAACTACCCTTAAGAACAATAAAGCCCCAAAAGACAGACACCAGACAATACCCACCACAAAACAATACAATAAACAAATAAAAGAACACATAAAACTTTAGGGGCACTACAGGGACAGCACACACTACCACAATTGCAAAACAATACTCTCCAGCACAGCTAAAACACACCCTCTGTCAAGCACAGACAGAAAGACTGTGAGGCAAAGTAAAAGTAACTTCACAGTTCCTGGTTTGCAGCATGCCAGAGTCATTGCATAATTTCCTGGGCATATGTGTCACGTTTTCAGCGAATGCGTCATTTTTTTACATTTCAAATGGATACATAGGCAATGCGTGAATTTCACACAATGCCTGACGAAGCACCATGTGGTTATTCTGAAGCATCCGCTGGGATGCGTCACCACCGCCTGATGCGATTGCTGCAAAAATTCATGTGTTATGCAAATGTGTCTTTTTTTTAATACAGCTGTGCAAATGTGTGTTTTACAGTGTATTGTGTATTGAAATGCATGTAAACAAGTACTTAGATCAGTGTATTGCATAGGGCTACTGGAGGGGACATGCTTGGTGTCTATGAATGTGTTGTATGTGCATGTTGA
The DNA here is from genome assembly GCF_031143425.1 of Pleurodeles waltl. Lineage (NCBI taxonomy): Eukaryota > Metazoa > Chordata > Amphibia > Caudata > Salamandridae > Pleurodeles > Pleurodeles waltl. Next base: position 708,000,174 of record NC_090439.1, on the reverse strand, counting down.
AAGTGTACATATATGTGACTAATCGCATCAATGGTGAGCCACTACCTATAGTGGCATTTCTTCTATTTATGTAGCAACACAGCTGACAAGAGGGGCATCCTGCACTACCTCTGAAAATGCACACAATTACATTTTGCACTAAGGCCAGGTTTGGGGCAGAGTTGCATTACCCTGGTGGCTGCACATCGAAGGGTTGCATTTTTTCATAATGGCTCCATGTTGCACTGTGCATGCTGCACCAAGCTGCCATTTCATGGGCTAACCCAGATCCCTTTGCAGACTAATCATTGACGCTATGCAGTGAAGCAAGGCAATTTGATTTGATGCACTGCGCTTTGTTGTCTGGAGAGGTCCGAAATCCACCATGAACATGAAGAGAAGGAGATTTGCATTGGTCTCCTTGCTCTGATGCAGTGCAGGCAGACTAGCACCAACACAGGCACCCTTGCAGCATGGTGCAAGGGTGTCTGTGTTGTTTGCACAATTGTTTATGTGGAGAAATTGACCCCTTCCTGCACAAAAGACAACAAATTAAGTTGTTTCCTTTTACCTATGTGTGCTATATAATACCGCTCACATGGTAATAGTCAATGACAATGTCACAGACAAATTTCTCCAATGAGTCACACCACCCTTTGGGATACGTTGGTAAAGTTTCAATCCCTGGGTTGCATACCTTGTCTAATCAGTTATTGCTGAAATCCATTGGTGGATGCATGATAATATGGAACACCTTCCTGAATGAGAAATAATCCATTGCATCACAGGATGCAGATTTGTGTCTATTTTTTTGGGCACACGCAAAGGGTGTCAGATTGCCCCTTCTCTGGCTTTTAGATTGAGTTTGAACTGTTTGAGTAATGGTTCGTAACAACAGTGGTGCAATGTTGACACAAAATGGTAGGTGATTGGTGCAAGAATATTCTATATTTCTTGACATTATTCTGTTCATGTAGAAGGATCCTGCCTCACAGAAAACTTCATTTCTTGAATGTTGTGGTGCACAGGACTCTCACTCATACTGTTTGTGTAATGCAAAGCAAGCATGCGTAGCTGTGCATGACATCATGATAGTTGGGTAAGGCAAGGAAGCGTGAAGCACAGCATTGCTTGAGTCCATATTAAGGCAGTGTGGCATGTGTGTTGCAGTGGGTGTTCACAATAAAGACCCATGGAGTTTGACACTGACCCAGGTTCTTAGCCTCACATGAACCTGGGTCAGGGCCAAACCTTTACACATCCCCAGAAGAGTAGTAACAAGGTGAATCTTTATAAAACATACTTGTCTTACAATTTACCATGTGTGCTGCAACATGCAGCACACATAGTACATGCCAAACAAAATCATGTATGGTTTATGTAAATGAAGCTGCAAAGATAACTATGGTGGAAGTAGATGTCAGAATGGATGAAGGCATAAGTCTTTTCTGCTACTCCATGTTTTAATACTAAAATATACTTTACTCATCCTGGATATCTATGTGTGTTGTCTGTCAAAACACCCTGCAAGTAACATACAACACACATATGACACAGATTAGATCAAGGCAGCCTATTGATGTCCCTTGATTTACCTCATAGTTATGAGGCCCGGATGAGCCACCCAGGAGGATTTGGCATGCTCTCATGGAGATGTTTGAGACACCTGAGGTCCATGTTGAAATGTGCACACCAAAGGGCACTAGAGAGTCATGTTGAACACCCACCATATCATGTCATGGTACAAACAACTGCTGTATGAGCTTGAGTCTGGAAGGATATGCATGACATGGATACAGTGCCATTATACAATAGCTTTCGACTCATGTCTTTTTCATCATTTTTGTGTTGACAAAGCCAACTTGGCTAGGCAAAAAGGGGTCTGATTTATTTCAAGGAGGGATTTGTTTGCTATTGAGGGGCATCCACATAAGTGGAAACATTGAAGGGTAACTTGTACTTTGGATGTGGGTATGCATTAACACAAGTTGTTAAGCTGTGCATTTATTGTCACATTCTGCCACTCTGCCCTGGAATGTGTGCAGTGCATGTTACCTTGGCTATATTAAACTTGCATTTAGTCCTCGCTTCTGTGTAAAGGTTACATTGTCAGACTCTTTGTGTTGTATTTTAACATTCACATGTGAAATGTTGTTAGAGGAGCTAACCTATTATTTGTATGTAACACAGGAACATGGTATGATACATCCCTGCTTGGTCTATTTCCATATTCCCTTAGTGAGGATAACGTGGCAGCATTGGTAGTAGACAGACAATCTTGTACTGCCATGTTTGTGTATTTTCAAGTGATATGTGTGTTGTGATATGTCACAATGTATTTTACATTTGCCTGCACACACTTATGAAGCATATGTCGACTGCATGGGTTGGAATGTGCTCCCATGCACATAATAAGTGCCTCAGCTATAGACATCATATTATGAGTCCACTCTACTATTCTTCACAAGTATGTGACAGTACACATGAGTAGCTGAACAACACACACATAGGCTCTCATTTCGAACTTGGCGGTTCAGCCCGCCATGCCGGCATGGCGGGCTGAACCGCCATATAAAAAACAGGGTAACGGGCGCCAGCGGCAGCCGTCACCCACCCCCATACTCCCGCCGCTAGGCAGCCTGGCGGCGGGAAGAAACACCATCCACCAGGGTAGATGCGCTACCCTGCGGATAATGTTTTAAATGCCGCCAGCCTTTTCCTGGTGGGGAAGCATAAGCTTCGCATAAGCAGTGCAGGTGCCCCCATGCAGGCACCCGTCGCGCATCTCACTGCCCGATTTACGGGCAGTGACATGCGCGACTGGTGCTGCTGCACCTGCTGCACAACAACATTGGCGGCGGCTCCTCATGGAGCCGCCCTCAATGTTGCGGCCATGTTCCCCGCCAGACAATGTCTCTGCCCGCCGGCCTGGCGGGGAGTTCATTATACAGCCGCAGGGTTTTCCAGGAGGCTGGCGGTCGATGGAAAGACCGCCAGCCCGAAAACGGTGGGAATTCCCACCGTGTTCGTAATGAGGCCCATAGTATTTGGACAATATTTACTTTTACATAAATGTTTGTAAGTGTTTTGTTGACTGACGTTATTTACAATGCAGCATAACACATTATAATGAGCTGTACAGACTTTGCCAATAGTTGGACACTATTTTTGGATTACAAGATGTTGTACAGCCCTGTTTGTTATACATTGCCACATACCTTTGTTGTGTGCCAAAGACTAGCAGATATGATTATGGTGGTCATTCCAACCCTGGCGGTCCATGACCGCCGGGTTGGAGGACCGCGGGAGCACCGCCGACAGGCCGGCGGTGCTCCAATGGCCATTCCGACCGCGGCGGTAAAGCCGCGGTCGGACCGGCAACACTGGCGGGCTCCCGCCAGTGTACCGCCGCCCATTAGAATCCTCCAAGGCGGCGCAGCTAGCTGCGCCGCCGAGGGGATTCCGACCCCCCCTACCGCCATCCAGTTCCCGGCGGTTCTCCCGCCGGGAACCGGATGGCGGTAGGGGGGGTCGCTGGGCCCCTGGGGGCCCCTGCAGTGCCCATGCCACTGGCATGGGCACTGCAGGGGCCCCCGTAAGAGGGCCCCTAAATGTATTTCACTGTCTGCTGCGCAGACAGTGAAATACGCGACGGGTGCAACTGCACCCGTCGCACAGCTTCCACTCCGCCGGCTCGATTCCGAGCCGGCTTCATCGTGGAAGCCTCTTTCCCGCTGGGCTGGCGGGCGGCCTCCGGCCTGAAGGCGGCCGCCCGCCAGCCCAGCGGGAAAGTCAGAATTACCGCCGTGGTCTTTCGACCGCGGAACGGTAACCTGACGGCGGGACTTTGGCGGGCGGCCTCCGCCGCCCGCCAAGGTCCGAATGAGGGCCTATATGTTTTAGTGATTTACAGTAACTTGGATTAAAGAATGCTTGCACATTGTAAGTGGTACTAAATATTTTTTTGTTTATTATCCTTTTGCCGGGCGCACTATGCATTTATTAGTTGGTTGGATTGTCTCATGTCTTTGCAAAAAATGATTCACAATTTGGTTTCTCTGCCGTGTCTAGAAATTGATGCAAAATTTGGATTTTGGCTGTTGGACCTGGCCCTTTTTGCAGGGTCATCCCCAAATATTTTGCCTCCTTCCTCCTATTTTTCTGACCAGTTTTTGTTGGCTTTAGGACTCTGGGCACTTTACCACTGCTAACCATATGCCCTTTGTGTAAATTATATTTGCGATCGGTTTATCCCTGATTGGCATATTTGATTTACAAGTAAGTCCCTAGTAAAGTGCACTAGAGGTGCCCAGGGCCTGTAAATCAAATGCTACCAGTGGGCCTGGTGCGCTGATTGTGCCACCCATGAGAGTAGCCCTGTAAACATGGCTCAGACTTGCCACTGCAGTGTCTGTGTGTGTAGTTTAAAACTACCAATTCTACCTGGCAGGTGTACCCACTTGCCAGGCCCAAACCTTCCCTTTTTGTACATGTAAGGCACCCCAAGGTAGGCCCTAGGTAGCCCTATTGGCAGGATGCAGTGTATGTTAAAGATGTGCTGGTGTGTTTTTATATGTCCTAACAGTGAAATACTGCTGTATTCAGTTTTCACTGTTGCAAGGCCTATCTCTCTCATAGGTTAATATGGGGGCTGCCTTTAAATAGCTTTTAAATTCAGTTCCCCTTTGGGAACAGATAGAGATTTGGAGTTTGTGTTCTCTGAACTCACAATTTTAAGATACGTCTTTTGGTAAAGTTGGTTTAAATTATCAGTTCGAAAATGCCACTTTTAGAAAAATGGGCATTTTCTCGCTTAAGCCATTCTGTGACTCTGCCCGCCTGTGTACTCCCTGTCTGGGTCAGACTGACCGTTGGGCTGTTTTTGAATCTCTACTAGACAGTGACACAGAGGGAGCTGGGGTGTAGCCTGCATGTCCTGATGGGTCATCTGGGCTAGAGTGGAGGGAGGAGCTGACACTTACACTTGAATTGGCTGTGCCTGCCCTCGTACAATGCAGTCCCCACCCCCCTGGTGTGAGTCTGGAGCCAGGTATGGGCAAGGTGGGATCTTATGAACAACAGAGACTTTCCTTTGAAGGTTGCCTACTTCAAAGGCAGAAAGGGGTATAAGTAGTGGACCCAAAACCCCAGATTTTAAGATTACTTCAAGATTCAACAGGAAACTCTGCCAGGACAAGAGCTGAGGAGAAGTGCTGTCCCTGTCTGTGACTTTGCTTTGTTGGACTGTCCTGCTGTTGCTGCTTCTGCTTTTGAAAGGGGACAAAGACTGTACTTTGTTGTGTATTCCTGCTTGAGAGGTGTCTCCAAAGGCTTGGACTTAGCTTGCCTCCTGTTTTTGAAGCCTCAGGGACAGCAAAGCCTTCTCCAACCAATCTCTCAGCCTGCATGCTGTGGACTCTAGCTGTAAAAGGGTGGCATTCCAGTTGCTGGGCTTCTGGAAGTGAATTACTGGTGAAAATCCTATGAAATAATGCCAGACGACTTCGGACGACTTAGCTGAGGACGCTGTTGCCCGAAGCCTGCGACACCGCCTACATCTGGATCCACGGACCTCGCCAAAGTGCAACGACCCTGCCGTCAACATAGGCCCGATGTCGCTGCAGCCACTGACGTCCGTACGAACTTGTGAGTTGGAGGATCGTACACCCGACGTTCATGACACCTGACTCCGTCGCAGCACCTGTGACTCTGTGACGTGATCTCAACCCCGTGAGGTCATCCTGCAGCATTGTGACTTCACCGGACTTCAGCTTTGCTGGAGTTACCATGGGACTGATTCCTCACCACTGACACCACCTCAGCTCCACCGCTCAACAGCAAGGACCTGATGCCGCATTGGATCCAGCGATGCCTTGCTCCCCGACTCTGGGCACCGGCCTGTTTTCCACACATTTTGCCAAGGTACTGTACCTGGGGTACACTTTACCTATGTGACTCCCTAAACGGTGCCTGTGATGTCCCGATATGGGAATCGACTCTGTCACGATGCCACTTTAACATCAGATTGTAGCAATTGTGCCTCTAGGTGCTATTTTTGTGTTTTTAATTGCTAAAGTCATATTTTTAATTGTATATGGTGGATTCTTATCATATTTTGTCTTGTTTTATTTAGATAAATATTTACTATTTTTTCTAAAGCTGTGTGGTGTCCATTTTGTGGTGTTTCATTGTATTACTGTGTGTTTTGGTACAAATACTTTACACACTGCCTTTGGGTTAAGTCTTTTGCCTAGTGCCAAGCTACCAAGGGGGTGAACAGGAGTTAACCAGGTGTGTTTTTCCTTTACCCTGACTAGAGTGAGGGTCCTTGCTTGGAAAGGAGGCAACCTGCCTGCCAACAAAAGACCCCATTTCTAAAATTGGCCCTCTTCTTCCTCTTCCTCCTCAGCAGGGCCTTCCTGCTCTACATTTTCCGCATCCCATGGGACATTGGTACACACACAGATATTGCACCTAGTGCGTGATTTGAGAATCCTGAAAGTCTGCTTGACAATGGCCCGGTTTCTGCTGAGGGCACTATTGTAATTGCACTGTGCCTCAGACTGGGGCTGCGTGTATGAAATCATGACCTATGGTTGCAGACCATATCTTTGGTCAACTGTAAAGACAGGAGGGGAACAATAAGACATTATTCATAATGGTTGCTGTGCCTACATTCTTTTACATATTGTTTTACGTCCTGATTGACTAAACCACTTTTCACACCATACGGGAGGTGTACTGACATTGTTTGAAGTACACTCACTTTAATTTTTGGCAGGACTGACGCTGCACTACTCAAACACTTATTATTTGTCTAACTTGTGAGTGCCAATGCCATGACCATTGTGAGGAAGTAATCTTATGGATAGTCAGTTAGCAATTGAGGTCATACTTTTATCACACTTCTAAATTGTTTCTTTTTGGGAGTTATGTTGGCATTTCTGACCTCATACATGTTGGAATGTTCTAAATTTGGCAAGTGCTGATGATGTTGTCCCATTCATTCACACATATTTGGATGTGGCAGAAGTAGTCACTGTTGTTTATTAGCTAAAGCCATGGAGAGTTTATAAGTGCATGTCATTGCTTTACATGATAGTCTACACATGGTAGTGCACTGTGTCCACTGTGTTGACAGTACAAAACTTTAGAGATTTGTTGGAGTTCAGAGGTGTACAGTGCTACTGTTAAACTCTTAGAAGTGTTGGAAGCATTTTTTGCGTGATGCATTATCATGGGTTTGCCACCTGTACTTGCAGACAATGGACAGCATTGCACCAAGACAGGCAAAATATGGAAATGGTGAATGCGTCGCTGTCTGGTGTATGAGTTAAACTTTGTGCCTAAGGGCCTACTTCGGTGCACAATGTGAAGCCTTGAGTGATTGTTTGATTTGGTTTTTATATTACAAAATGGAAACAAGATGGTAGGTGTGTTAATATGACTAGTGAGGTAATTTCCCAAGGTGCACATAAGCTGGGTATGATCAAACATTTGTTCCTTGTTAAGTTTCACATGTATTGGATATATGACATGCCACATGGCCACGGGAGTTACCTGTGGGCACACAGACATAAAAATGGAAGCCCTTCCTTGAACACAGTATTGTAACACAGCATTTCACATGTTGTTGCATTGCTGAGGATCTTTCCACCATTTTGAGGCACACACAGAGACTCATTGCCAGGTTGTTGCTACAGAGCAGCACAGGGGGTCACTTAACTGAACTGTCCTGCATGAAATGTAAAGGGCATGCATGTGTCATAATTATGGCATACAGCGCATTTGGGTTTCCTATTCATGCACAATATCACAGATTGGTGAATGGTGCAGGTGTTTCTGTATTATAGACTCACTTGTTTTTGTGCCGTAAGGGAAACCTTCCTGCAGATGTACAAACAAGGTAGGCTTATGACACTTTGTATGTGGGCTACAGACTGCAGCACACATATGAAGAGTAACTAATGATAAAAATGAAGTTATGTTGTCCTTGTTACACCTCTCCTGTAGGAAGCATACATATGTGGAAAATATGCAGTTTACCATGTCCTTTTACATCTCGCAATGTATCAAATGCATTAGGTGTTGCATAGATAAACTCAGTAAGGTAAAACAGCACTTTGTACTGCCTTGCCTTTGTCCATATCTATGAAGCCATGCCAAGGCACACAGGGTGACTTGCGTAGCCTTATATGTATGATTGGGATACCTGCCTCATCAGAACGTCATGGAAATAGACACCCTAGCAGTACAGGCTTCTTGTATATGAGGCCCACACTGGTTTTACTGGTCTTGACATGTATGAGCTTTTGGGTTGTATTGCACATGTGCCATGTGTTAACTTGCAAGTCTGAGGCACAGACCTGCTACATATACACTGTCTCACTCACACAACCCAAATATGGCTAAATTGAGCAACATGATTGACTGTAATGAGGTGATTCATGTCCTTGAAATTACTTACCAACCTGTAGGCCATTTCCATATCTCCCATTCTGGAAGCGCAAGTTGATGGAATGTCATAAGATGTATGAATCATGAGCTCTTTCAGGGTACTTTGCCAGCACATTTATGAACATCCCCAGATGGTCCCCTATGGCCTGCACATTGATGGAATATGTGTGCTTCCGGTTTCGATATAGGTGGGAGGTAGCAGCAGGAGACACCATTTGCAATGGACGCAGTCCATTGTCCGCAACACATGTGGGAACCCAGCAATGACATAGAAGCCATGCTTGTTTTCCAGTTGTTTCTGCTGTGTGGTGGATAACATGAGGTAATGTAGTGTTAGGCTGATGATGGCTTCAAGGACGGAGAGGAGGAATGCGTTAAAGGATGGCTGTGATATTCATGGCACTCTGACTGGGGTGATTTGGAATGAGCCAGATGCCAACATGTGTAATACTGCCATCAGCTTAGCCTGCAGAGGGATGTTGGTGGACCTCTGTGCTTTTGTCTGAAGCCTTTGTGCAATCTGATGTAGGAGCTTGACAATGGACTTCCACCTGAGTCTATAGTAGGTGATGACCTCCTCCTCCTCCCTGAGGTCAATGAGGTAGTGCTCTGCCAGTATATCCACTCCTTTCTCCTGTACTGAATCTGAAGTGGTGGGGCTGTTGGCCGCCTTCATCTTGGTGCTCCAAGCTGGAGTAGGAGTAGCTCCATGACATAGTGATTTGGACATGTTCTGCTTATGTGCCAGAGCCAAGGTGTCATGATTACGATTGGAATGCTGATACGCGGAATTTTTGATGCATTTTTTGCCAGTGATGCATCACTTTCCCAAAATCTTGTAAATATTGATGTGTCACTTCTGTGTGGGTTTTTAAGTGGGAACACCTACCTACCCTACCAGCAGCCAGCGTAGTTTCCTCATTAGGGGTGTGATCAGTGGTGGCCCGTCCTTTAGGGCGGAGGGGCCATGCCCACCCCACCTTTTGCTCCTCATGAAGAGTGTCTGTCAGGCTGAACAAAGGTCAGCCTGACAGACACTTCATTTTCAGCTCAGGCAGCCAGGAGTGAGCCATGCGCGATTTGCGCAGACTCCTGGTTGCCTGAGCTGAACTTTGCTGGGCTGAGGAGGTCACAGCTCCTATGGGCGTGACTTCCTCGGCTCAGCAAAGGTGCCTCGAGGCCCTCCCCTGGGTGACGAGGAAAGTGTCACCAATTGACACTCTCCCTGGGCGCTTCAGGTTTAAGCCCTGAAGTGCCCAGGGCGAGTGTCAATCAGTGACACTTCGTCACAGAGTGGAGTGGGGTCAGTAGTCTCACTGACCCCATCCCACTCTGTGACGAGGCTGGGACTGCTGCCTTCCCTCATTGGCTGACCTAAGGTCAGCCAATGAGGGAAGGCAGCAGTCCCAGCCCTCCTAGGACATGGAAGCTGAAGGTAAGTGTGTGTGAGTGTGTGTGTGTGATGTTTTAAATAGAATGTTTGGTGCGCGCATGCATGTTTGAGTGTTAGGAGTGTTGTAAATGGATGTCCGTGCGTGTGTGTGTGTGTGAAAGAATGAGTGTGTGCGATGTTTTAAAATGAATGTTTGTGCATGTTTGAATGGTATGAATGTGGTTAATGGATGTGCGTGCATGCGTGCTTGTGTGAAAGAATGAGTGTGTGTGATGTTTTAAAATGAATGTTTGGTGCGTGCGTGCATGTTTGAATGGTATGAGTGTTGTTAATGGATGTGCGTGCGTGTCTGTGTGTGAAAGAATGAGTGCGTGTGTGTGTGTGTGTTTGTGTGCGTCCCACCCACCCCTCTCCCTCCTAAAGCTGCCGGCCGCCACTGGGTGTGATGTGATATCTCCTAGGTTGGCGGTAAATTAATCTAGCAGCCTAATTCTGAATAAGTTGTCATTTCCGAATAGTGTATTCAGAGAGATCTACATAGAGTGAATTAGCGTAGTCAATCCGTGAGATGGCTAGTGCAAAAATGACCGGGATAAGAGCTTTGGGGTTAAAACATCTACAGATTTTCCTGATTTTCCAATGCTGCAGAAAACAAAACAAAGTCAATGCCCCTAATTGTAGCTTCATAGGAGATTTTTATCAACGAGGACTCCCAAACTCTTTACAGAGTTCTTAGGTTGGGAGGGCGTACCCATTGTCTCTGGCCAAAAATAGACTGCCAGGGATCATGCATGTTGCAAATTAAGCCAATCTCCGTCTTATCAGAGTTTAATTAAAGTTGATTACTATTCATCCACTTTTGGATTAATAGCATTGTGTTTTGAAACATTGTTTTAGAAGCTGGAATATTGTTAGTAAGACAGAGTAATTGCATGTCATCTGCATAATTGAAAACTCTCACCTTCATTTTTTTCAAAGAATGAACCTAAGGGCGTATATTCAAATTATAAAGGTGGTGGGTAGAGATGACGCTTGGGGGACGCCACAAAAGGGGACAGATGGACTGACTCAAAGCAGTCTTCTAAAAAAGAGGCAAACCAGTCGAGAGCTGTGCCTGTAAACCTGAGGCCTTGACTCGCTCAGTCAGCACCTCATGATCCACTGTGTCAAATGTAGTGGAAAGAACCAATAGCACCAATGACTGGGTGATGCCCCTGTCAATCTCTTCCCTCATGTCGTCTACTACAGAGAGGATCACCCCTTCAGTAGAATGGGCTGGCCATAAACCCACTTGATAGGGATCGAGAAAGCAGGTTTCCTTGAAGAAGGAACATAGACAGCTAGCAACATGTGCTTGTAAAACTTTTGTTAGTTAGGGAAGCAAATAGATGGGACTATGCTCCTTCAACACATATGGATCCTCCCCAGCTTTATTTTAATAATGGGACCACTATCGCATCCTTAAACAGGTTGGGGACCAAGCCTTGGCTCGGGGAGTCATTGAGTAGGGATAAAATAAGCATAGGGAAGCAAGAAATACCTACTTATAGCTACCTAGGAGGGCAAATGTCAGAGGGGGTGCCCGATTTCACATTTCCAATAGATCCATGGGGCGTTCCTGATGGAAGTTGTTTTTTCTGGGAGAGGGCTTGGGGGACTGCTATCTTTGATCACTTTGATCTTGTCAATAAAGAATGTATTCAAAACATCACAAAAAGATTAGGTGGGGGCAATCTTTAACATAACATTATCAGGGTTTGATAGTTCAGATACTATTTCAAAATTATCCTTTGCTTTACTTGTAGAATTTATAATTTTTTCAGAAAAGAAAGCCAATTTAGCTTGTATAGTGGAGTTTTAATATTGCTTAAGCTGGGAACTATAGATTACCTTTTTCTCAGGTGAGTAGTTCCTACATCAGTTGCGCTCAGTCCGCCAAAGTTGCAATTTAGCGTGCTTTCGATCTTCCAAAAACCATTTTAGGGCGTCATGGCACCGAGCCAGCCTAACTTTCCGAAAAGGGACAGGAGTGTTACTGGCTTCTGTAAGCAAAGTTGCAATGCTTTCCACTTGCTGATTTATATTATTCTGTTTCTAAGGAAGGGTTGTAGCCAATAGGTTGCAGAGAGAGTCGACGCTGGCATGGGTTCAATTCCTAGCTAATATCCCTTGACTGGCTGGAGGTTTGGTGAAGTCTAGATCTACAAACAAAAATGTAATTAAAAAGTGGTCTTACCAGACACAGGGCATGACCATAAGATTGTCTACTGAGAGGTTGGTTGTCCCTACCTGGTCTAGAATACGGCCCTTGATATGAGTATTCAAAATTCAGGCAACTTAACAGCAGTTAATTCCAAGGATGCTTGCTCACCTGTGACTTCATTAGCCCAATAATTGAAGTCCCCATTTACCAGGATTTTTGCACAGTCCACTACACGTGGAGGGATCAATTCTGCCAGGGAAAGACGGAAGTGGGGCATTTATCCTGGTGGTGTGCATACCAGCAAACATGTTAATGGGGTGGATGTAGAGTCAAATTTGATCAGTAGACTATCAACTGCTGTAATATCAAGAGCAGTGAGTCTGATAAAGTTCAATTTCCTATGGATTACGGTTGCTACGGCTCCACCTATTTTGTCTATGGAGCGATTGGCCTGAAGAAGATAATAATTATCTGGGAGTGCGGCTAAAATGTCAGGGGAAGATTCAGATGATAGCTAGGTTTCGGTTAGCAACAGCACACCATGTTTTTCTGAGTCTAATAGCTGAAATATTTCTAATTGGTGTTTAACCATAGACCTAGTGCTCAAATAGAACACTGTAAGGCACTGGTTTCCTCCCTTTCTTTCAGGCTAGGCAGTCAGGCATTTTGTGTGGCTCTCCATATCTCATATTCATGCAGGGTAGTCAGGTGTTAGAATAACTCTCAATCCCTTTCAATCTTGCAAGGTTCCTGTCTAGGTAATAGCATGGCACTTTACGTCTTAATCTAGGCAAGGTAGTCAGGTATAAACATGGCTCTGTCCTCTTAATTCAGGCAAGTTACCATAACTTTAAATGTGCCTCATCTTAAAACCTGTCATCAGGTCGCCAGTTTAGGCCATGGCATCTGTCTCCTGATCAACACCAGCTTCAGGAAATAAACTGGCCTAGAATTCTATTACCTCCATTCATCCACTCCAGTTAGTTCCATTGTACTCTACCTAGCTAGCACGGCTCCCTTCTTCTTGTTCCATGTTTCTGTTGAGTTAGGGCTTTTTTTCTATGTGCTACTCATCTCTTTCTGGGTACTGGCTGTCAGCAAATTCCTGGGCTGTTCTTCACAATCTCATAGTGGGCAATGGTTTAATTGGGATCTGATCCATCTTCTCCATCTTTACTTCTGTCAGAGTCTGGATGTTAAGGTCTCGAGCTTCCTTCTTGATTGCCCAATGACCAAACTCCCTCTTGTAGTGTCTTGCGAGTTTTATGATGGAACCCTTTTGGCTCTGAATGGACTCCGTAGAGGTGTGACGTAGTTGTTAGAGCTAAATTCGATGAAAGCTTAGCTTAGAATGTTGAGTTCACAGTTACATGCCGAAGAATAAAGACGTGTAATATTTAGCTCCAAGTGTGGCGTAGTTATTGGAAGATACCCAGGCTGAGGAGGACACTGCAACTGGTGATGAGAAAGGGGATAAGTAACTCAAAGAATGATTGTGTTCTCCCGGAGAGTTTGCTGTGGTTTGCTTGTGTGTGCTTGTGTGTGCCACATGTGTCGCTTTTGAAGTACGGCATCAATGCTTCATGCATGTGGAGTCAAAGAGCAGCTCCAGATGCTGTAAAGCAGTTGAAGACAACAAAAGCATTGCAAAGAATCTACACTTCGTTGGCAAAGAACCTGCTAGTCAGGCCATACATAAAGGTACTGTGCTGCCACGCAAGATAACATTGTACATTATACGGAACCCTACTGCAAAAGGTGGTTATGTACAGATACAGAAAAGAAGTGCTAAAAAACTGCTGTAGTCAAATACTAACAAATTATATAGAAGTGCTGGCTGACAGAACAAGTAAGAAGGATGCATACTGCCATTACACTTTCCAGAGTTTTGATGAGTGGAGCTTTACGACCTCAGCACGGGGAGGAGACCCAAGAGGAAGCATGGGGTTGTGCTTACTGAGCTGTCCAACACCTGAAATGGCCCACCACCAAAGCTGCCAGGTGGCAGCTCAGAATAACTCGAGAGGTCTCCAAAAGTGAAAGGGCTCTGATGGAGATAAAGAAAGAGGTCACAGTCCCAAAGACTGTCCAGGATGCCCCAGATGCCGATCCATCACAGGTCCTCAGAGATGGCACAGATAGCGGCAGGTCCTACTGGACAGCAGACATAAAGAGATTCAACCTCAATGCCACCTTCCTGAAGCCAACACTACCTTTTGATACTGCAAAAAGCAAAATATTGGCAATAGATGGACTGCTTTGTTAGAGACATTTGCTGATTTCATTGATGCACTAGAAGAGATTGATAACAGAGAAATTATCAAGTATCTCAAAAATCTTGCTGTGATGGTGTGAAAGAAGTCACAAGGAAAATTCTGAGAAATGATAAAGAAGTCACATACTGTCAGGTTAAAGAAGTGTTGAATCTCAAATTCAATCCAGTACCAAACGTGGTTTACGAAAGATACATTTTACAGTCAACAATGCCAAAAGAAAGTGCAAGCGCCCATCCATGTGCTTCAAGGTACAGTACCAAGTGCTTGTCTACTCAAGTTCAGCACAGCCACTGATATGGGACTGATTTCTGTGAATTACAATATGAATGCTCACCACAAAACAGTAAGTCAATTCCCTTAATTATTTCATGGTTTAGGAAAGCTTAAGAATATGAATAAAAAGCTGCATATCAGTGAGGATGTCCATCCTGTTGCTCAGAGACATAGACAAATTGCTTATCATTTACAAAAAGCTGTTGAAAAATAACTTGAACTGTTACTCAAGCATGACATTATTGAGCATTCTACTGGTCCAGCGCCATGGGTTTCTCTTCTATTGGTAGTGGCCAAAAAGGACAGTGAAGGAGCTGTACAGATCTGCGCTGATATGCGTCAGGCAAACAAGGCAATTGAACGAGAACGACATCCAGGTCCACACATTGCTCACACATAGCACAATTAAGTGGTGCAAAGGTATTCTTTCACCTTGATTTAAATAAAGGTTATCAACAGTTGGACTTGAAGAAAATTGCAGGTACATTACAACCTTTGTCCACACATGTTGGTCTGTTTCAGTACAAAAAGCTTGAGCCCAGGTTTAAGAGAAGCGGCACTTCATGTTGTGAAGCGCTTCTTTTCTTGTGGTCCATTGCGCCCCCCTAATGCCGCCAAGTGTGCACTGTATTTATCATACGGCGCACCATGGCGCAGGTTAGGGACGATAGCATCATAATATTTTACGTTATTGTTGTACTTTGCAGGATTAGCACCACAAACTTTGGCGCTAATCCTGCAAAGTATATAGAGGCCCATTAAAAATAATGGTGTGCCTCCTTTTAATGCTTGCTCTGTACAGGTGTTACAAATGCAGCTAAAAGTGGTGCAGTGGAATCTCAGAGATTCACCTGCACCATTTTTGCCTATCCTCCTAATCGGGGAACGCCCCCCTTGCATACATTATGCCTGGCGCAGGCGTAATGTGGCGCAAGGGTTTACAAAGTGGCACACTGCGTGCATTGCACCACTTTGTAAATATGGTGCAGCATTTTTGCCACACTATCGCCACATTAGTTTAAAAGAAATGACACTAATTTGGCGATAGTTGGTGCTAGGCCCTTTTTAAATTTGGGCCTTAGTTTTGGTGTTTCATCCGCTGCAAAACCTTTCCAAGATGTCATTCGACATATCATCCAGCAAGTTGTGATGTGTTTAATTATAGCAATCTCATATTTTTTTGGGAGCTACACATTAGAAACATAATAGAGCTCTCACACACGTATATTGTTTACTTACTGATGCAGGTTTGACTTTGAATGCAAACAAGTGTGAGTTCCACATGACAAAGCTAAAATTCTTTGGCCATATTTTTTCGGATGGGGGTAGGGCACCTGACCCTGCGAAAGTACAATCTCTGTCAAATGCTGATTCCCCCCCAAGATGTTTCTATTGTGCGTTCAATTCTTGGCATGGCCAGTTACTGTTCAAGATACATACAAGAATTTGCCATTGTAAATGTTCCATTAGGAGAGTTGATTAAGATTTTTATTTATTTCAGTGGTCAAAAGAATGTGAGAACGGTTTCAAGAGAGTCAAAAATGCCATTCAACATGCTGGTGAAATGGTATACTTCAATCCAAAGCTTCATACAGAGGCCGTTGTTGACCCTAGTATAGTTGATTTAGGCGCTATCCTGGCACAGCACAGTGGCCACCCAAATGCTCGAAGGCATATTGTGGCATAGGTTAGTAGAAGTTTGTCCCAAACAAAACGTGAATACTCACAACCTGAGAAAAACTGTTTAAACATAGTAAGAGCTTGTGAACATTTCCATGTATTCCTGTACAGAAAGTCTTTAACGCTGGTAACTGATCATCAAGCTTTACTGACTATCTTTTGGAATTGAAAAGTCAATATGCCTCCCCGCACTGAACAATGGGGCTACGATTGCAAGAGCACAATTATATCATTGTGCATGGTCCATCGAAGGAACAAAACCCTCCTGAAAACTTTTCCAGAGTGCCTTCACAAGGTCAAGGGAGGCCATCTAAGTCGGCTGAAGCCTACACTAATTTCAGTGTAAAATCAAATACGCCAGCTTCTATTTCACTATGCCAGATTACCACTGCCAATGAGCCATGATAGTGACATGCTGAGGTTAAAAGACATAATTACACATCAGTCATGGAACCAACACACTTCGCCTCTCACTATTGATGATGAATGTCAAAAATCCTGATTCTGTCGAGTCTGCGACAGAAAAGAATTGAATTGGCCTACGAGGGACATCGTGGTATCATTGCCACAAAAAAGAGCTATACTGCAAGGGTCGAGCATCCTGATTCCAGAGAGTTTGTGACAGAAAATAATTGAAGTGGCTCAAAAGGGACATAGTGGTATCTTTGCCACAAAAAGAGCTCTCCGAGACACAATTTGGTTTTATATTTAGATCAGAGGGTTGTAAAAAAAGAACTTCAGGCCTGTCATCCATGCAACTGCCTTTCTTCAGATGTTACTGATAGAGCGTAAAGGTTAGCTCTGTCCCTCATGTCACTGAATTTAGCAGACTGACAAGTTTCAGTAATAAACGTAGAAGAGAGAAAAACTAATATGGAAAGCTGCACTGACACAAATTTTAAATGTACTATTTGCTTGTATTTCACAATTCGACATGTGCCTTTTTGATTAAATCACATGCTAAGTTAAAGTTGTTGTGAAAATGTAATTTAGATTCTAAACTAATAGCCAATGCCAATATTAATTTGATTCTCATGCGCTTAGTGGCAGATTAATGACTTTGAAAATATGTGCAAGCGAGAAAAATGCAGTTCTCAGCTATACCTAATGTAATGCAATAACAAAGCTTTTACAATTTTAAGTGAAATGATTTGCTTAAACTGATGACGTATTATTAATGCTGAATTTATAGATTTGCATATTATGTGTGTTTTATTAACAAGTATAAAACAAGTGCATTTTATATTTTCTTGTGTTAGCATTACTGAGGCCTACAGAGCTTTCATTTAAGTCATTTAAATGTATTGAATCATTTTTTTCACAACATGAAGCATTCTTTCAGATTTCATTCCCATGAAAAGCAAAGTCCCATTTGAAAAAAGTCTGTTGTTTAAATGTAGAAGAACTGTATTCATTTGGCCTTGAGAGACCTGTAACACAGGAACATGGACTGAAATCATATACAAATTGGTACAACCCATTGGAGTTACACGGAAAAGGAAATGTTCTCATGACAGACTGTTGCAACCTGAAGTCAGACAATTGATTCTAATTGAATGATGCACCTTTTCTGTAATATGAACTGACCCTAGAAACTGATTGTAAAATTTCATGAGGATTAATATAACGCTTGTTGATCAAACTTTGCTCAGAGCAGATGCAGACGCAGTCTTGTCTTGGCCGGAGACAGACACTTTCCTGATGCTTGCAGATGCCATGCTGACCAGATGTTTTGCTGACAATGATTCCCTCAATGCAGTAACCCTTGGATATGTATCTTCCTCTCTGCCTCTTGCCCATGCCCTTTGAAATACCCCTTTAAGGATACACTCTCCAACATGCTGACGCTTATTTTATTTTTAATTTTAGTCAGTGACCTGTACACCTGAGTTATTCTATTTTTCCCAATTATTTTTGTCCCTTTTGTGTTTTTTGAATTTTGCCTGCATTTGTTCCTCCCCACACATGTATTTCCCTAATTTGGTTAGCCATAGGGTTGACTTATACCCATCCAAGGATTATTGACTTGATTGAATTCGAATTGACTAAATCACTGTGAAATCTGAGCACGGTGTGATATCCATGTCTTGAGTGCTTAGTTTTATTGATGCTAGTATGCCTGAACTTATTTCGCCACCTTGGGCAACACTTGATGATTATGTACCTCTATAACTTGGTTTTGCGCATAGTCTACATCACTTTGATCTTGTGTTTGTAATAAAGCTTTGAACTATATTCCTGGTTGGAGTTGTTCTTCTGTGGCCATATTGATCATGCTGTCTCAATTATTAGGGTTTGTTGAAGTAATTGTTGATGGTTCACCCCACATTTTTCTGGGTCAAAAGGTCCGTCAACCTTGTTGTGAATTTGATTCCTGCAGAGGATGAAAAATGCATCCACAGTTTTTGTAGCAGAGTTACCGTTTCATCCCATCAGAGGACAAACCATATTTTTGTTAAGTGTTAGGGAATTAGGATTGTCCCCATATCACTGTCTAGTCCAAAAATTGCCCACCCTGCAATTCATCCCATGGTCCGTTTCAGAGATTGAGGAAGTTTCAGTGTTGTGACTACAAGTGATGTGTTGCATGAGTATAAATAGAGATTTGCGCTTGCAATGCTTATTGCTTGAAGACTGCGGTAGAGTGTGATATTCTGAAGTGTTTTGCTGAGTGGTCGTACCTAACGTGATTGTGGTGCTTTGTGCTAAACAATGTCCACAGTTGTTCTTGTTGACGGTTCCATCGAGGCCTAAGATCCCGGGATGACACACAAGTGTTGAAGGCACTTGGTTAATTTATTGTCTGCAGTGAGGTACGTGCCATGAGGCACCATTGACAGTACCAATAGTTTTTCCTTGAGTGAGTGCGAGTTGCCATTAGTATTTAGTCAATCCTGAGTACACATGAAGGATCTATATCAACCAGGAGTGAGACTTGCTGGTCAAGTTTCACTCGTTGTGTAATTGTGAAAGCCATAGTCGGAAGTGTAGTCCATACAGTTTTCAAAGTGATTGAGTTCCTACCCGTAGAATGCAAACAGATTGCTGGTTTGTGCTCACAATATTTAGCATTAGGTGTGAGTGAGCAATTGTGTGAGAGACAATTGAGAAGGGATTGCAGCTGCTGAAAGAAGTGAGTGTGACGTAATTCTGTGCTCTACTGTGTTGCTATTGGTTGAGAACAACTTGTGAAAAGGATTGTTGGATTGAATTTACTTCCTGGTTAGATTGAAAATCATTGTGGCTAATTGAATTTGAGCAAAAATTAACATTTTCGAGGTATAATAAGTGCGCTTGTGGAAGGGACGGGTGGAAATTTGTCTTTGGAGGCTTGCATTTTTTCTGAATCTTGCCCTTCATTAAGTTTGCGAGGGAAAAAAAAACAGTGTGATTTTCACAGGAGAGTCTGGTCCCCTCTGGGGTATAATTTTATGTCTCTATAAAGTTCCTCCTTGTATTTGTCCAAAGTAACAATTCTGTCTCCCTTCTCTTCTTTTACAGGGCCCCCCTTGGATGTCACCATAAGTCCCCTTGGAAGGAAAAGAGGGGCACATACAAACTTGTAAGTGTTTGGTTTCATACATGTGCAGTATCACTGTCACCATAATACCTGTGTTTCCCTGTCTCGTCTGGTTCCCTTCCTCTGTGGGTGGTGGTAAGGAAGCGGAAAACAAAAGTGCTCAGGGGTAGGTGTTAAACTGCAAGGGAAAAAAACAATGCACTCAGTGATGTCGGAGAGGTCAAGGGAGCAAAGCAAACAAGACACAAAACAAACAAAATATGTGTGGGGTGCTATGACACTCTGCAGAAATTAGAATGCCTTGTGAACATAAAAGGAGCCTTGTCTTCAGGCCTAGTCTTACCCTCCCCCTTGTGCACAAGACTACTGTGGCCCCTACCTGCCCCACTCATTGCACTAGCCACAGGTCTCCAGCATGGTGGCAGGCTCTAGGGCATCAACTGGCATCATCCACCAGTCCTCACACCACGCTTCTGTCACCTCTTCGCTCTCGGCCCTGGCGCTCTCGCCCTTGCAGTGGTGTGGCTGGCTTTCCTTCTCTGTTTCTTCCTCGTCGTCAGCTCTGGGCGCTGCTCCCCTTCTTTGGTCTGGGCTGGGCTCTTCTGAGCTCCTGTCAGGTCTCCTCTCTGCATCCTTCTCCAGAAACAGCTTCACTTTCTGCACTCCTGGGGGTGAGCCTTTCCTCCTTTTATGGGCCTAACTCTGCCCTGCTTCTCTTGCAAGGGCAAGTTCTTTATTACAGTTGGTGATCTATTCTACATTTGCTTCTTGGTTTCTACTGATTTGCCAATTTTACCTGTTAGGTACTCCTGACTGCGGGATGCTGTGGAAGAGAGATCCCCACTGGACTATTAGGTCAGGAGAGGATATGGGAGGCTGTCTCTTCACATATCTCCACCCCTACTTTCTTCCTTGGAAGAAATGAATGCAATTAATATCTAGACAAAAAGTCTGCATTTCCCTGTTCTGTTCCTTTTCGATGTTGTGTGATAAAGCAGAAGGGTTGCAATGTTAGAAACCAGCATAGTATGCAGGAATTATGGATTTTACTGTGGGACATCCTCTCTAAAGGAGAAGGATCAATATATGTGGTGAATTCTCAACCTTTCAGATAATATCAAAGGGCCTCCACAGCCCATTTAAAGGCCAAGGCCTCTTTTCCCAATATTGCATAATTCTTCTCTAGGGGAAAAAGCTTTTGGCTCAAAAACAAAATGGGTTTCTCAATATAAGGAGTTTCCGAATGCATATGGCTTAAACAATGGTGTGAAATAAATGAGATTGAGGGTTCATTAGCTTTTCCTTGTTATGGAACATTTAGGGGGTCATTATGATCCCCGGCGGTTCAGCCCGCCATGCCGGCGGCGGGTAAAAGGACCGCCACCGGCATGGCGGGCTGAACCGCCAGATAATGTACACATGGAGGGCCGCCATAGACGGCCCTCCTCCACTGCCAGGCTGCCTCCGACAGGCAACCTGACGGTGAAAGGAATCATCACCCGACAAGGCAGCACTGCTGCCCCTCGGATAATGATCCCTATAGCCACCAGCAAAGGCTGGCGGAAGGGGTGCTCTGGGGCCCACCTGGGGGCCCCTGCATTGTACATGCACTTGGCATGGGCAGTGCAGGGGCCCCTGTGCAGTGCCTCATTGTGCAGGTCCATGTGGAGCCGCCAGCAATGTCCCGGCCAGGCATTCTGCTGGGCCGGTGGGCGGAAACAATGTTTCGGCCTGCCGGCCCAGCAGAATGTTCTTTATGCAGCTGGCAGGGTCCCAGGGGGGCTGGCAGTCAGTTCAATGACCACCAGTCTGAACACGGCGGTAAACACCACTGTGTTCATAAAGAGGGCCTTAATCTGAGAATTTTAGACAATTTGAGGAGAGTAATATGCAAATCAAAGTCTCCTCCAAGACCCACACAATTTGAAATCCTTGCTTTTTTGGAACCTGTTGCAAGACAGAAAGAAACAAAAAAATCTGAAAACAGAATACGGAAAGCATTGAAGACATTAGCGGAAGCTACATGGGATGCAGAACAGAAAAGGTGGAGAGTAGCGATATTAGATGGAGTGAAAATATTTCCAGCCATTACAAAGGAACGTGATGGGAGTACAAAACCTAAGACTCATCAGAAACAGACAGCAAAGACCGATCAGACAGCAGAAGATGAGGGTGAAAAGACAGTCACATATAAAAGTGATTCAGGAGATGAGTTCATAAATCACCTTCTTTTGAATCATCCCCCACCATATCATTCAGTTGAGGATGCAAGACAGAATGTAGTGCTGAATGTGCCAACTGCTCCAGTTACACAGATCCCAATTCAGACAGTTCCAAGAAAACATGCAAATCCAGTAACACAAGTGCTCGTGGTTTATACACCAGTTCCGAATATTAATACTGCACAGTCAAGTACAGTTGTGAACCAGGTAATGCAAAGTCCTAATGCGAATCAGGTGGTGCAGACCCCTAATGTGACAATACCTGTGCAGAACTGTAATCAGAATGAGACTATGCCTATGTATACACCAGTGCAGACAATGTCAAGTGTTACCCCAAATCAAACAGGACAGATTTTCAGTACTGGTTTAACAGGGCAAAGTACTGGAATGACAATCCCAGAGTCAGCCAAATTTGATGGGTCCTGATGCAATAACAGTTCCTATAGGTCCAGTTGTTCCATTGTATACTTCAGGTAACCCTAGAAGCATCTGCTGGGATATCACCAATTGGTATGCAGGGATCACTATATTCAAACAATTTGGAGATGGAGAGAATAGCTTCTTTTATCCCAACTTTGACCCCGACACAGATTGCATAACCTAACCTGGTGTTAAATCAAACAGGACCAGTTCTTGATGTGAGGTATCCTCAGGGAACCCTGCTTCCACACATGCCCACACCAGATCAGATTACCAGCGCATATTGCAATACCCAACAAAATGTGCCCCGAGAAATAATATCAGCTTGCAAGATCTTTCAGCCCACAAGGAGCGACATGTACAGCAAATGGTAACGTTAGATCAGATCTGTGCCAGATTGAAATTAGAATTAAGTGGATTAATTAAGGAACGCTCAATATGGAGCAATTAGAAACATACACAGAAAATGAATTGTCATCCATGTGCACAGATGTTACTCAACATGTAGGACTGACTTATGAGAATTTAGCAGATTTGGCAAAGAAATATGAAGTGGATTTAGAAAAGTGTAAACCTTTAAAGAGAAGTTACAGATTAGAGTTCAGTACCAAAGATATTCTTAACATGAAATCACCAGGAATGAGAATGCACATTAAGGAATTAATCACATACATTCAAACATGGGGAGCATTAGATAAGTGGTAAAGTAGATGGGCAAAGAAAAGAGATCAGAAAAAAGCAAAGCAGAATTAGTCTCCGGCAGGAGCAATTCAGGCTGAGGACAATGTGAAAGTGATGCAGATGAGAGAAATACTAGGTGGAGGTTATGTGCATGTACCCTGGAACAGGAGTGAAATTCTTTCATTCACTAATTATTACATGATATTGAAAGAGAAACTCATGGAGTGGAACAAGCAGTCAGACAGATTTTTTAAACTTTCAAAGTGCCTGTGTGAAGATTTGAATATGTTGTTTGACACTGTGGTTCTAGTAGATTTGTGGACTGAGTGCAAAAGGAGTGAACCAGCAAGAGATCCAGTAACAGGTGCACTGTCTGAAGAGTTGATGAAAAAGTATTATAAGTTAATTGAATTCCTGAAGAACAAAGTGTCCCCAAAAGTTATTGAATTGCAGAAAATTGTCAGGACAGGACAGGAAACAAAAGAGTCAATTCACGCTATTACGAAAGATTGTAGCAGGCTTTCAAATAACATAGTGGTACTGAAAATATTGAGCGAAAGATATGGGTAATTTTGTGTTTAAATTTGTGCAAGGATTGAAGCCAGACATGAGTGCAATTATTTAACAGCATTTAATTTGTAGGCAGAACAAACTCATTGATGCGATCCTGCAGTATGCAAAGGTACTGTAGTGATGAAATGGAAATGAAGCAGAAAACGTTAAGAGAGAAGTTGATGGTGATGCAATTAAAAGCTGTAAGTAAACTAAGTCAGAATCCATTGATGATGGTGGATATAGGTGGATTGCAAGGTGTGCAACAGCAAGTTAGCAATGTTGTTCAGTCTAGAGGTAGAGGACGTGGTGTTCATGTAGATCAGAATGGAAACTTGGTCGATGTTCAGTTATTGAAGAAAGCGAGTCCATGTCATGGTTGCGAAAATTTAGGTAATTGGTGGAGGGAATGTCCCTATAATAATGGGAATAGTTTGGTACAGAATGCTGAAGTTGCTCAGACTCAAGGTAACAATCAGGTTCAAATTGAGCCAAAGACCCCGAATCCTCAATGTACAACTGTCCCAATAAAGCACATGCAGATTCCACAAAGCCCTGATGACACGGCAGCAGGTGAATGTTCCTCAGCAAAACACGAATCAGATGGCAAAAGTAAACACAAATCACCTAACAAATGTAAACGTGAATCAGATGGCTTTACTTTTTCCTTAAATTGACATAAGCGATAAGGAATTATTAGAAAAACTTCACAGTGATAGTTCGAATGATGAGGATTGCATGTTAGCCAAATCCTTAAGAGTAGATTAACGTTGTCCCTGTGTAAATGCAAGTGTTGTAGGACACCTTATATCATTCTATATCACAGTGAAACCAAAGATTACTATCTTACAACATGACACCCGAGATAGTTGCAAGAATAACCCCCTTGATTGAGAGTCTGTTGGAGGAAGGTGTTCTGAAGGAAATTCTGGGAAGCCGGTTTAATTCCCCTACTTGAGGATTGCGGAAGCCCAAGGGAAAATACTAAATAGTTCAGGATTTGAGAAAAGTGAAAAAATTGTTGTTCCATGTTGTCCAGTTGTACTGAATATAGCAGTGATTTTATTTCAGATTCCTTGTGAAGCTGAATGGTTTACGGTCAATGACTTGTGTCAGGCCTTCTTTTCCATTCCCCTCCATGAGAACAGCCAGTTCCTTTTTGCATTTAAATTAGGCAGGCGTATTTTACCATGTTGTTGTACTCCTCAGAGTTATATCGCCATCAATCTTTAATAAGATTTTGAAAAAGAACTTGGAGTCCCTTAAAATGCCCTATCATTCAGTCTTAGTGCAGTACATTGACAACATGTTGGTTGCATCAAATACTTAAGAAGCATGCAGAAAAGATACCAAAGCTCTCTTGAATCACTTAGAAGAAACGTTTCACCTGCAAAGTTGCAGTACTGTAAAAAGGAAGTCAGATATTTTGGTCAAGAAAGGTGTCAGCAGACAGAATTTCAGCAATCATGCAGATGAATCACCCAGTTACTCTGAGGGAAGTCAGAATGTTCCTGGGAATAGTTTGATACTGCAGCCAATGGATTTCAAATTTTACCCGGTTGGCCAAGCCCTTACAGAGATTGACATACAAGGATGTGTCTGATCTGGTACCATTTGATGATGAATGCATGAAAGCCTTCACTGAACTGAGAGGACGTTTTTTTGCCGAGCCCAGGACTGGGAATGTCCAGTAACAACAAATGTTTTTCTTGTTTTTTTGTGAGAGGGATGGATGTGCTCTCTCTATTTTGACACAGTTAAACGGGAGTGCCAACAAGCCTGTGGCATATTTTCCAACCTCACTTGATCATGTAGCAGCTACGTTGCCCGCCTGTTTAAGAGCCGTCACCCACCTGTGCATCTGCATTGAGCAGTGCAAAGGCATTGTTATGGGCCAACCACTGAATATTTTTATTCCCCATTCATTGAAGATTTTACTTGCTTGTACCAAAACCTAACATTTTAAAAATGTTTGTCTGACCTGCTACAAGCAAGTGATCCTTGGTTCTCCAATTGTAAGCCAAACTATGTAATGTTTTAAATGTTGCAACTCTTTTGCCAGATCCTGTTGAAAATGCAGGCAACCATGAGGATGACGTTACGCATGACTGTCTTAATGGGACTGAACTGTGCACCACACAAAGACATGATATTCAAAATGTCCCCTTGGACAAAAATGACTATGCCATTTTCGTTGGTGGTTCCTGTTTAAGAGATCCTGGAAGTGTCCTGAGAGCTGGTTAAGCAGTTTGCACAGTCTCAGGTGTGATAGAAGCCTCTTGGCTTCGAGGAGTCTTTTCTGTCCAAGCAGCGGAACTGATTGCTCTTACTAGAGCATGATGCATTTCTGAACAGCTCAAAGTGACCATATTCATGTTAGTCAATATGGGTTTGATGTTGTTCACGACTATGGACAGTTGTGGTCCCAGTGAGACTTCCTGACCTCTCATGGATCACGTGTCCAAAATGGTAACAAAGTATACCAATTGCTGAAAGCTTTACAGTTACTCGTGAAAATTGCAGTTGTAAAATGTGCAGCTCACCAGAAGTCAAATGATTACATATCATTGGTAAATACCTATGCTGATGAAGTTGTGAGGTATTGTACCCTGCATTAATGAGGAACTGAATTATGGAAGTGATGATGAGACAAGTCAAAATTTCTTTTGACAGCCCATTGGTACTTGGGAAGAAATCAAAAGATTGCAGGATGAAGTGACAGATGAAGAGAAGCAGTGTTGGATCAGAGCAGCATGCGTTGAGAGGAATGAGGATGATGCTTGGATTTTGAGTGATGGCAAAGCAGTTTTGCCAAATAGCTTACTGTACCCGATGGCAAGATACTACCATGGACAGGATCACATTGGTAGAGACGCAATGATTAGAACATTTAGACAAACATGGCACAACCCTAGATTCAGATTGGTTGCAGAAGCAATGTGTCACAGATGTGTAACATGTCAACAGATGAATGTAGAGGAATGCACAGTTGTTACACTGAGTCTTATTAACAGATCAGGCAGACTTTCCACCTGAATGCAGCTTGTGATTAGTGATAGGATCAACTAACACCTTAAAAAACACTACAAGTTAACGCTCTTCGCCTCCTGCTGATAGTGGAGCCAGCGGTGCCAACCGTCATGAGCAGTTTGTGGATTGACTAACATTTTAGATGATGCATTCAAAGATGGCCACCACTGTCTACCTCCAGCGTGAGCCTGCAATACTTTGAGCCCATCTTCTATGTTTAGCTACTACGAAGGCCGTGCGTGAGATGCTCTCGCATCACCTAGCAACGCGCACACCGGTCCTCGATCACCGTTTCCGGCCGTATTGGGTTTATTCCGCTTGGTACGCGTCTCCCATTTACCTTCGGGAGCGCGACCAAGGGTAGGTGCAACCACCCCCAGCCGGATACCTAGAAGTAAGTGCACGTTAGACAGCTTCCGAATTATTTCGGCATGTCTTTTTTATGACCTAAACAAGTATGGAGTTAGCACGCCCTCCGGGCCCCGTCTACTAGTTTTATGCTACTCAGCATTTCGTGAGAAGTGTAATATGCAACAAAATTGACAGGCACTAATTGTGTTTTTTTGACATTTGGGGACCGCGGTTTTTAATTGTTATAACCAGCACACCCTAATTAACTCCAGGCTTACGATCGCCCCTAATGAACTTTTCTGCTATTTGACTAGAGTAGGATCACTGATGTTGGACAAGAGGTGCTACTACCCCTCTGTCATTACTGTTCATGATGCTTGTTTTAACGTTTTTCAGTGTACTAGAGTTGTTATGTTTCACAACGTCTGTAAAATTTATTGTAGACTCTCCATGGGGTTTGTCACTTTGCTCTTTTAAAAGCTGAGGGAACGGAGTATCTTTGTGACACTATTGTTAACATTGTTATTTATTTTCTAACTTCGTTTTCTTTTTAAATAACCAACAATTAGTGTGCTATGTGATCCTGGCTGTAAGCTTGCGTGATCCCAGGAAGCCCTTACTTAAATTAGGAGGGTAAGCAGATATAACTTTATCGTATTAATATGGCATGGGTGTGTAATCACCAACACTCTCACCGTTTGCCACACAGTTCATCTCACGTTTTGCTTTAATTTCAATTAATAATTGATGTACTGATTTTTTCCAGGGCGACGAATAGGCAGTAAATCTATGGTCATAATGGACTAATGTAAGTGACTGACGTTACCCACCTTTTCTTGACTGTCAGATTTGATATGTTAATAGCTTACTCAGCTTTTAGTAGGAGGAGTTTCTTTATACTAGGTCCTGAGGAAGCGTCATTGGATCCATGTGGACCGCTGAGACGCGAAACATGTCGACCCAATTCTTGAGGTGGGTTTTGTAATTTCCTGACCCCCCATAACAAGACAGATAGTCAGAGAGTGGTTGATCATTATCTCTGTCCCACTCTTGTGACGAATATTTTAATCTTGGCCTCTACCCTATACAAATAGAATAAAGTTAATCATACAGTTAGGGTTCTGAACCAATTTTAGTTTCCGTTTTCAACCCTCCTCGGTGTCTTCCCCTTGAAGTTTTTTTTGAGGGTGAGTGTGGCATCATCGAGAAAAGATCTCCGGCAAAGAGCCCCCCGTTGGGTGGTGCCCGTCAGACATTGCAGCGCCAGTCTGACGAGGAGCCTGTCCGATGATGAAGCATGACACCCAACTGGGTGTGTGAGGACTCGTGCTCCTAACTAATAGGATCCCATAGCACTTGCCTTACAGTCCCCTGGTTTTTGCTCAGGAACAGTGTATCACATTATTAGTAACTTGTACAGGAGGACATACACTGGACCTTGAATCCTCCTAATCCCCCTATTCTTGACCTATTTTTGTAAGAGACATCTGACCCACAAGGGGGACAGAAAGCCAACCAGATGCCAGGAAAGATTTTTTTTCAAAAAAGAGGGTGGGGGTGTGGCCATACCCCCTCCCCAAATAAATGGGGACAAAGTTGTTCTGCCCAACAGTGGGCAGATGGAGCAATTACCCCCGATCCAATCCCCGGGGGGGGGGGGCAGAAAGCCTACTAGATGCCAGGGAATTAAACAAAAATAAAAAATAGTGGGGTGGTGGCTACCAACCAGTATGGGCATGGTTATACCCCCACCCCAACTAAAGGAGGTAACAGTCTTTCGGCTCTCCCCCGCACACTAAAAGATCTTATCCCAACGGAAAGCAAGAGGACATTTGATTATTTTGGGTTTTGGTTTTACATTTGGGCCATGAGAGCTTGTTTAACTCTCAAAATCGTCCCACTTGGAATGTGAGGGTTGCACTTTTTCGGCTTAGGAACGCTGCTATGTAGAAAAATCTATGAGACCTAGACACATCTGAATAGTAAATATCTGGGTGAGTCCAGGGTGGCGTGCTTCACGTGCACCCCGCACCATTTTCTTACTCACAATGCCCTGCAAACCTCCAACTTTGCTTGAGGTCACACATTTTTCCCACATTTTTGTGATGGAACCTTCTGGAATCTGCAGGAATCCACAAAACTCTTCCACCCAACACCCAGCATTGTCGCATCTATACCGATAAAAATTCTGCCCCACTTGTCAGCCTAAAAACATTTTTTTCAAACTGCCCTTTTGGACCCGCTTTGGTTCCCCCTCAATGTCCACGTTTTTGGCTTTTCCCTGTCTCAGGCACTTGGTCCACCTACACAAGTAAGGTATATTTTTTATCGGGAGACTGAGGGGAACATTGGGTGGTAGGATATTTGTGCCAGTGCGGTGATTCCACACAGAAATGTGGGGAAAATGTGATTTTTTTAGCTAAATTTTAGGTTTGCTGAGGATTCTGGGTAAGAAAACACTGTGGGATCCATGCAGTTCACACCTCCCTGGACTCCCTTAGGTGTCTAGTTTTCAGAAATGTCTGGGTTTGGTAGGTTTCCCTAGATGGCTGCTGAGCCCAGGACCAAAAACACATGTCTGCCCCTGCAAAAAAAGGTAGTTTTGTGTTTGATAATTTTGATGTGTCCACCTAGTGTTTTGGGGGGCATTTCCTGTCACGGGCACTAGGCCTACCCACACAAGTGAGGTACCATTTTTATGGGACACCTCGAGGAATGCTGGGTAGAAGGAAGTTTGTGGCTCCTCTCCGATTTCAGAACTTTGCAGCACGGAAATGTGAGGAAAAAGTATTTGTTTGCCAAATTTTGAGGTTTGCTAAGGATTCTGGGTAACAGAACCTGGTGACAGCCTCACAAGTCACCCCATCCTGGATTCCCCCAGGTGTCTAGGTTTCAAAAATGCACAGGTTTGCTAGGTTTCCCTAGGTGCTAGATTGAGCCAGAGGCCAAAATCCACAGCTAGGTCCTTCCCAAAAAACACGTCAGATTTCAATGTAAAAATGTGATGTGTCCATGTTGCGTTTCCTGTGGCGAGCATTAGGCCTACCCACACAAGTGAGGTACTATTTGTATCGGGTGACATGGGGGAACGCAGAATAGAAGAACAAGTGTTATTGCCCCTTTTTGTCTCTAAATTCTTTCCTTCTAAATGCAAGACAGTGTGTAAAAAAGATGTCTATTTGAGAAATGCCCTGTAATTTACATGCTAGTATGGGCACCCCGGAATTCAGAGATGTGCAAATAACCACTGCTTTTCAATACCTTATTGTGTGCCCATTTTGGAAACATAAAGGTTTCCTTGATACCAATTTTTAACTCTTTATATTTCACCAAATGAATTGCTGTACACCTGGTATACAATAAAAAGCAATTGCAATGTGCAGCTCCTTTATTAGCTCTCAGTACCTAGGGTTCTTGATGAACCTACACCCCCTATCTATCCCCTCAACAAGAAGAGTCCAGTAGACGTAACGGTTTATTGCTTTAAAAAAATTTCCATATCTGGAAAAAGTTTTAGAAAAAAACGTGGACAGAAATGGCTCCTTTTCACCTCAATTTCAATATTTTTATGTTAGTTGTTACTTTCTGTAGGAAGACCTTGAAGGACCTACACAAATGACCCCTTGTTGAATTCAGAATCGTGTCTACTTTTTAGAAATGTTTAGCTGTCCAGGACCTATTATGGTTTCACACCCATTTCTGGCACTAACTGGAAGGAGGCTGTAAACACAAAAAAGTAGTAAAAATGGCGTATGTCCCAGAAAAATGCCAAAATTGTGTTGAAAAATGTGGTTTTCTGATTCAAGCCTGCCTGTTCCTGAAAGCTGGGAAGATGGTCATTTTATTACCGCAAACCCTTTGTTGATGCCATTTTCAGGGGAAAAAATCACAAGCTTTATTCTGCAGCCCTCTTTTCCCATTTGTTTATAAAAATGAAATTGTAGCTGTATTTTGGCTATTTTTTTGGTCTCCTCCAGGAGAACCAACAAACTCTGGGTATCTCTAGAATCCCTAGTATTTTGGAAAAAAAGGACGCACATTTGGCATTGATAGCTTATGTGGACAAAAATGTATGAGGGCCTAAACGCGAACTACCCCAAATAGCCCATAAAAGGCTTGCCACCTGAGGTGGGAAAGGCCTGGCAGCGAAGGGGTTAAGCATACATGGGAGAGAATAGCCAGCAACCCTCTTTGGCCCACTCGAAAATGGACATCACCTGCTGGTGATTATGGATGAAAACTCACGTTTTCCATTAGTTGAAGATCTCTCATTCAAAATTCTAGTCTTGGAAATAAGTACTCAGATTTTCTGCTGTCTTGGTTAGTACAAAGCTCTGAAGAAATATTTTCCCACATAATAAGATCCTAAAGAGATCTCCAATCCGCCCTAAACAAAGCTGGTTCATATCGTTATTCAACGAGAAGCAAAAAAAGCATCGGGCTAAGAAAGACTTATGTTTACCTAGAAATGTTGCGGTAAGCCTGGGCTGTAGAGTGTAAAACTGTCTGCTCTATTTGTATTAAGATGACTCATTTTGTGTGTTTAAGTTGAAGCTGCCTCTTCTTTTATATCGACTGCTTACCTTGATGGGAAAAAGGAGCTTGGCTTTGTGCCCCACTCACCCTTTAAATAAACATTGTACAGCCGGGCCTCTCTGGGCCTTTCCTTGTTGGACGGCTACAGTCTGACCTCTCCTCTGCCTCAATGATTGCTAAAAGAAGAATTTTGATGGCATGTCCTTTAGTGCATTGCATTACTATAGCAAACCTGCCTTACAGAATGTCTGCAGGTTCTGTCAACATGTTCGTGAGAAATGAGAGAAGGCGTCAGAGTAAAGGTGGAATGGGAGAGGCGCAGGAGAGTTATGTAAGTATCACCAGTGACCACATGTAAAAAAAATATGCTCTTTTTAGCAACTCACTTGCTCACCTCATCAACTGCCAAGAATTCCAGTTTAGAGGTACACTGTAACCTGAGTTTCTTGTCATTTCTGGAACAGACATGCCAGAGCTTTTGATAACTAAGGGCCAGATGCAGGAAACGTTTAGCGAGTCGCAAACGGCAAAAAGTGCCGTTTGCGACTCGCTAAACGCATTTCCCTATGCAGAAATGCATATTGCGAGTCGGGACCGACTCGCAATATGCATTTCAGAATCGCAAATAGGAAGGGGTGTTCCCTTCCTATTTGCGATTCGGAGTGGAATGCAATACCATTTGCGACCGCATATGCGGTCGCAAAGGGTATCGCAGTTACCATCCACTTCAAGTAGATGGTAACCCACTCGCAAATTGGAAGGGGTCCCCATGGGACCCCTTCCACTTTGTGAATGGACCCAAAATTATTTTTTCAGGGCAGGTAGTGGTCCAAGGGACCACTACCTGCCCTGAAAAAATACCGAAACTAAAGGTTTCGTTTTTTTTTTAAGTGCAGCTCGTTTTCCTTTAAGGAAAACGGGCTACACTTAAAAAAAAAAAACGCTTTATTGATAAAGCAGTCACGAACACGGAGGTCTGCTGATGACAGCAGGCCTCCATATTTGCGAGTGCCTAGACTCGCTATGGGGCCGCAATTTGCGACCCACCTCATTAATATTAATGAGGTGGGTCATTGCGACCCCATAGCGAGTCGCAGTCGGTGTCTGAGACACCGTTCTGCATTGGAAATTGCGACTTGCAATTTGCGAGTTGCTCCGACTCGCAAATTGCAAGTCGCAATTTCCAGATTTGCAACATCTGGCCCTAAGCTCCTTGTATGGGAGCACGGAACTGATGTGCAAACTTTCTGTGACACAGTAACGGATGCAGGGTGTTCTTGAGTGATTGCCACGGGTGGTCTCCGTGATTCCTACACATTTTCTTGTAACCCCTTTGCATGCCTCTGTGAACTGTGATCAGAGATGAGCATTCCAATAACACAGTAAGTGAAGAATAGTACAGGCTCTGGACTAGCCCTCTCTGCTGTCTGCTGGCAGCTCTTGCCCCTTGAGCTGCCCTTTGCCATCAGCAGGCTACTAGTGGCAACAGTGGACCGTGGGAGGTACGGAAGGAGTTGGGAATAGTTGTAAACAAAGACACTGTGTCTTTACAGGAAGTTATGTAGAATGTAGGAATTAATTAACTGTGAGCTTCTGAAGCGCACAGTTATCCAAATGAGTGCCCTGGTACTAGACTCTAAACTAAGGCAAAGAACAGAATAAAAGGTGATGCGAAAAAAGAGGGGGTCAGAAAGTAAAAAAGTGAGTCTTGAGTTATTTGCACAATATCAGGCCTTTGACGATGGTCAAGAGATTCAAAGGAAGCTCATTCCATTCACATCTATCAGTTGGGAAAGGTGGGTGCACTTAGCACATAGCACGTCAGGAGCGGTGGGCCTTAGTGGGTGGACATCAGTGTATGCAATAACTGTGTTGCATAGATGCGTGGGCCCCAAAGCATCAGCAGACTGTTGGACCAGGGAGAGCACTTTTAATAGGATTCCTTTGGTCACTGGCAGCCACTGGGGTTTGACTGATTTACTTTCAGTTTTGTCAAGGCATAATAACAGGTGAGAATCTTCATTCTGTACAACCTGAACTCGATTGATAAGATATTTCGAAAGACCAAATATAGGACATTCCAGCATTAAAGTCAAGACAATTCTAATCATAAAGAAATAAGTGACAATAAAAAATAAAATAAATGAAAGCATCGAATCTAAAAAGATGTCCAAGTTATGAGCAGATTCTACAGGAATAGTTAAGGAGCCTTGGATACAGGGACACCCGGTAGAAGTCCAGCAAGGGGGACAAAAGCACATTGCTTGATATAACGACATCCGTTTTCCCAGTTGCCTCATGGTAGATGCTGTACATAAAAATAGCCACTTCAGTTTAGTCACTAACTGTCGAGTGTTTGTCAGATGTTGGCGAAGCCACTGCTTGTATCACTGGACGCATGGTTCTGGGTTTATGTTCGTCATTGATAACGCGTCCAGCCCTTATAAATTACCTGTACCTGGGCACGTTGGAGGTCGGTGAATCTTTTAACCGAGTCGGGCTCTCCTCATCCTAAAATAGTCGAGTCACTCAGATCAATAATCAATAACTATTGTAATCGGTAATCAATACTCAATTAATAGATCAATATAGCACATCAGAAATCAATAACAGTTGGTATTTCAGCGCACCATGACCTTTCAGTCATGAATAACCACACCAGTTTATTAAAAGTTAGTGAATTTATTTCCCTATATTAACAAAGCTAACACGATGTATATAAGTCTCAAAACCAAATGATATATGTATGTGAACATTACTGGCTGTCCATAAAGGCGGAAGAAACGCAATCTACGCAAAATCTGGATGATGGTACACTCAGTTATAGCAATGCAAATCACTAATATGACTAACTGTATTTGACTAATTTCATACATTGGTCAGCATAACAAGATTTCAATTTAGCATGGTACATCGAATGAATACCTCGACTAACCTCTAATTAGCATTGGCATGTGGGGCTTCATGCAAAACGAATTTAGTCAACACAAATTTGGAAAACTTCTAGCTAGGACCCTATCAAAATAGCAGTTGGTACCTAAAAGGAAAAACACAATGCATAATACATTTATCCTTTCATATTTACCAAATACAATCAGCATTCAAGAAAAGTCTTCGGCCTTCAGGTACCGGTTGATCAGCATGGGGCAAGTTTCAAAGGGGCAAAGTTAAGGGCAAGCTTCCTTGCAGCGGCAAGGAGAATGGGGCAAAGTTACTGCATGGGCAAGACGGGGCAAATCAAAGTTAAAGTCTCTAGGGTGAGAATTCTTAAAGTCTCTTTCTCTCAGATAGAGAAAAGGGCATCAGGGTGTCGTCCAAAATGGAGTCTGGCATCTGACTTCAAACTGGCATCGAGGAAAATGGCTGACTTCTCTTTGTCCAGTGGGTTTAAGTAAGAAACATTCCAAATTCTGCAGGGTCTTCCATTGGAGGGTTCATAGGTTGGCTTCAAATTGTCCAATGAAAATTGTCTTTTACTAGCGCTCATTTATGCATACACTGTCCTTGGAGCCTTGGAACACAAATTGTATCATGGGTTGCAAATTATTTTACTATCTGTACCTTCATTGTCCGCATCTGCAGACTGACCTTGTATCAAAGGGGATGAAACCGGCCCAGTACGAAACCTTGGAGATAAGTGTATCAGTCAGCTCTACTGGAAAAAATTTAACTTCAAGCAAGAATATATGTTTCATTAGTTCAAGGAAAAAAAAACACGGAGTTAGAATTTGAAACCAGGCAACTAGGCCAAAACCTGTACTAAATTTAAGCTAAGCAAAACAGTTTTCAAACAAGAAATCATGGCATACATTTGCAATTATGACGGATTACTACATTTTCAATACTTCATGATTAATACAGCTTGTTTACAATGATGGCGAACTACCCCGAGGGCACAATTTCCCTCGTACATTATTTTCTTTACTAAAATCACACTTCATTACATGTTTTGATTACACGATATGTATGAATATGTCGGACCTTCTTTTTCTGCATCATCAATCCCTCCTCTGATGACTAATTATGTCATCACATCAAATCTACCCATAAATTTTATTCCATTAAAATTCTGTATAGTAATTTGGCACTTCAGTCAATTCCCTTTTTCTTTTAATCCCTTTTGATTTTTCTCTATATATTTCCACCATTTTGTTCTCTATTTTCTCTTCTCTTTTTCTTTTGTTCCTTGCTTTTAACATTTTGAAAGCTTTCCATGTTCCCCAAGAACCTAATAGACAAATTCATCTTATTAATATTCCCTTTACTATTTTTAGTAACAATCCGTTCCAAACGTTGCTGAGCCAATTTCCCACAGAAGCAAATCCTTTTCCAACTTTCTCCCAAACTCCGGGTTCTTTCAATTCCTTTAAATCTACACTTTCTTTAGTTAAATTTGTAAGCATCGTTCTCATTTTTCCACTGCTGTCTGGTATATATGTACAACAGTGACGTGTACCAAGCATTTTGCAAACGCCGCCAACCTTTGCTAAAAGAATGTCTAAGGCAAGCCGATTTTCTGCAGCAAGTTCAGCATCCATCAGGATTATAGCTCCTGAAAACTTTGTCAGCATGTTATCCACAATAGTAGACAACTTTCGTATTTTGATTGAATTCAATATGACTCCCACTGAAGGAATCAATGCTCCAAATATATCTCCTACCACACCAGAAGCTGTCTCCCTTTTCTGAACATGATGTGATTCAGACAGCCTTGGAAATTTCTTTAAGTCGTCTAGTTGGTAAATCTTTGGGAACACTATTCCCAAATAACACCTCCCATACCATCCTTTAGGAAGACGATAATAGGCGTTGAGTCCACAAATATAATATATTCCAGGAATAACAGGGTCTTGTCCATTCAGCATGAACGTCCACTTAGGTTTAAATGCATACGTATGTTTGCATTCACTCGTTCCCACAAAAACTGTGTCATAATATGATTCAGCTCTATATATACAAAATTTCCCTATGTGCAATGTATCTAAAGCTATTTTTCCTTGTGTCTTTATTGCGGCAAAAGCATAATTATCTACAGATGTTCTTTTGTGTAATTCCCTTTCTAATTCCTCCTTCATTTCTTTCCTCCTATCATCAGTGCGGTCTAAGAAATTAATTTCTACTGGTGAAAGCAAGCATGTAAGGTTCTCTCTATGTGCGTGAGCTGTGTGAAAAGGTGACATTGGTTCGAAGAATTCCCTCATTAATTTGGCATAATAATCTCTAGCTATTTTACTTAGGTGCCCTATTATGGGGACATATGCAAAAGTAACATCATAATTAGTGTAAAAATAATGAATGTACGTTTGACCATAAAATCTGGAAGCTATTATACTACATGTAATTCCATACGTAAGAGGCATGCTGTGATACGTTACCCCTTCCACTACTGAGGTAGGTATTTGTGTACACACATAACAATCTTTCGCATCCATGGTCTCAACATACTCACTTAGTAAGCGATAGAAAATGTTAGATGAAAGTTCCTTCTTATCATGCAAGTGTCTCTCGTCTTGCTCGAGTCTCTTCAGAGCTGTTAGTTCAGTAACGATAATAGGTTTAGAAGTAGAAGCATCATTCGTCTCACTCTCATTTTTACCATGCATTCCAAGAACTATTGCTACAATGATTAGTACGCATGCGGTTATTAAACCTATACACATGTATTTACAACACTTCATTTTACGCCCCTGTGTAGTGAAGCTAGTCATGATCTGTATAGAATCAGAAAGTTGAAGACACTTTATCAAAGCGTATTTGCAGATATTTACAAAACTGAACGAGTTCAATGTTCACACAGTTTTCTTTAGCAGCTTTGGTCTCTTATCGGTTAGCAGCGTTGTCTCAAAATCGGTTTCAAAGTCAATCAAGTTAGCAACGTCTTAGCCGGTTGAAAAGTCAATCAGGTGATCGATGTCTTCAATCAACAGAGTCCATAAAGTTTTTATTTCCAAAATGAAGTTCTTCCTCTTCGTTCTCAAGACTGAGGGATACGAATTCGTCTGACCAATCGTTATTGGCTACGTATGCCCACTCCGGACCGGAATACCTCCTGCTCGGTATCCTTTTTCTTTTCAATTTTGCATCTCTCTTTGATTCTTTCTCACTGGTACTTTCCTCTTTGGCCAAGTCCTTTTCTTCACTTGGTGTTGGTACTACGACAGACACCTCCTTTCTTTTCTCTTTCACTCTTGGCCCTTCACTGTCGTTCAACGTTTCTCTAATTCTTAATTTTACTGGCGATATGCTTGGTCTTCTTTTTGCACTGTGTCCATTTGATGGACCTGCAATCTCTTCTGAAGGAGTTTGAACAGTTTCGTTCTGTTCTGCCTTGTCCCCTCCTTCTTGGGAGTCAATCAGGTTTTCCTTTTCTTTTTCTGTATCGTCTGCTTCTGGGAAAGCCCTCCTCTGATCAGGCTCTCCTGCTTCTTCACCTGTTTCGAGCCCTTTGTCACCGTTACTTTCTTCAGGCTCTTTGTCACTTTCAGCTGCTTCAGGCTCTTTGTTACCTTCAGCTGCTTCGTCGCTTTCTGAGGCTCCTCCTTGGTCTTCCCCAAGTGAATCAGTTGCTTCGTCCGCAGAGAATATTTCTCCCACCTCTATTTCTGCCTGTTCGCTTCTAGTTCTCTTTCGCTCTGTCTCAGCGCTTGGTACTTTGTTATCAGGTACTGGCAACTTCAGCGCTTCAACTTCCTCATCTGTAGGACACAATACCCTCTTTGTGTGACTGGCGTGAATCCAGTTGGGAACTCCCGCACACTTCACAGCGGTGGTAGTCGTCAGAATCACTTGAAAAGGTCCTTTCCAACGGGGTTCCAAACACGACTTCCTCACGTGCTTCTTTATCACGACCCAGTCACCTGCTTTCAGAGCGTGTCTTGGACCTTGGATCGGTGGCAAGGTGGTTGCCTCCACCTGGTGAGAGAAAGAGCGAACCACATAAGCTAGACCTTTACAGTAGTCTAACACCATATCATCTGTAATATTCAAAAGAGCATTTGCAGGAACTACTGGAAGTCTCATAGCTCTGCCCATGAGAATCTCGTGTGGGGACAGTCCAGTCTTTCTGTCAGGGGTGTTTCTCATTGACATTAGTACCAAAGGCAATGCGTCAGGCCATTTCAAGTTTGTTGATGCTCATATTTTCGCCATTCTTGATTTCAATGTGCCATTCATTTGCTCCACTGGACCTGATGCTTCATGGCGGTAGCTACAATGCAGCTTTTGCTCAATGTTCAGTGCTGCACAAAGCAATTTTATTACTTCGTTATTGAAGTGACTTCCCCTATCTGATTCTAAAGAGATCGGGAATCCAAAACGTGGTATTAGCTCTCTCAAGAGTAGTTTTGCAACTGTGAGACTGTCATTCTTGCGTGTAGGGTATGCTTCTATCCAGTGACTAAAAATACACACAACCACCAACACATACTTCAAGCCTCCATGCACAGGCATCTCAATGAAGTCCATTTGCATCCTGCTGAATGAACCCCCTGCTCTTCCTATGTGGCTCAAATTTACTACGGTTCCCTTCCCTGCGTTCATTTGTTGGAAAATGACGCAACGGTGGCAAACCGCTTCAGCAACTTGACGGAATTTGGGGTTAAACCAATCAGTTTTAAACAATCTAATCATGGCATCCCTCCCAAGATGAGCTTGTCCATGGTAAAATCTGGCTATCTGTGTCAAAAGGCTGTTTGGAAGAACAAATTTCCCTTCACTTGAAACCCATAATTCATCTAGTCTCTTTACACATTGTGATTTGGTCCACGAGAGTTTCTCATCCTCACTGACATCATTCTGTAAGGATTTCAATTCGTCCATCGTATCTACCACCTTTAGAGCAAATATTTCGCTTGGTTCGAGTTCTGGTTCACTTATCAAATTCCATTCATCCCTAAGCAATATACAGTTCAATGCGCAAAACCTTGCGACTTGATCTGCATATCCATTTCCCAGAGAAACATAGGGGGTCATTCTGACCCCGGCCGGCGGCAGAAGCCGCCGGCCTGGCTGGAACCGCCAGAATACCGCTGCGCGGTCAAAAGACCGCCGCGGGTATTCTGGGTTTCCCGCTGGGCTGGCGGGTGACCGCCAGAAGGCCGCCCGCCAGCCCAGCGGGAAACACCCTTCCATGAGGATGCCGGCTCCGAGTGGAAGGGGTGCGACGGGTGCAGTTGCACCCGTCGCGATTTTCAGTGTCTGCATGGCAGACACTGAAAATCTTGGTGGGGCCCTGTTACGGGGGCCCCTGCAGTGCCCATGCCATTGGCCCCACAACACCCCATACCGCCATTCTGTGCCTGGCGGCCAAAACCGCCAGGAACAGGATGGCGGTATGGGGGTCGGAATCCCCATGGCGGCGCAGCAAGCTGCGCCGCCATGGAGGATTCCCCAGGGCAGCGGAAAACCGGCGGTACACCGCCGGTTTTCCGTTTCTGACCGCGGCTGTACCGCCGCGGTCAGAATGCCCAAGGGAGCACCGCCAGCCTGTTGGCGGTGCTCCCGCGGTTGTTGGCCCTGGCGGATTTTACCGCCAGGGTCAGAATGACCCCCATAGTCTTGTCCCTTCGAGTGTGCACTGCATTTTACCACTGCTACTTCTCCCGGTAGTTGGATGGCATGTAACAATTCTCTTATTCTTTCACCATTTTTCACTGGTGATCCTGAAGAGGTCATGAAGCCTCTCTGTGACCACAATTGTCCGAAATCATGCACTATTCCAAACCCGTACTGGCTGTCAGTGTAAATGGTAACTTTCATTAATGCAGAGAGTTGGCAAGCTCTAGTAAGGGCTACCAATTCCGCTACCTGTGCAGAGTAAACTCCTTGAAGCCAAGATGCTTCCAAAACACCTGTTACCGTACATACAGCGTACCCTGCTTTCAATATACCCAGTGCATCTCTTAAACATGAACAATCAACAAAAATAATTTGATCATTTTCTTCCAATCGGGTATCTTTGATATCAGGTCTTGGTTTGGTGCAAAATTCAGTCACTTGAAGACAGTCGTGCTCGATGTCTTCAGCGTTCTCAATTTCGGCATTTTCACTGGGAAACAAGGTTGCTGGATTCAACATAGTGCACCGTTTCAGCTGCACGTTAGGTGATCCCAGAATTATTGTTTCATACCTTGTGAGTCCAGCACCAGTCATGTGCTGTGTTCGGGAACGTGTCAAAAGTATCTCGACTGAGTGAGGGACCATGACTGTTAAAGGGTGTCCCATCACTACTCCTTCACTCTGAGTGAGGCTGATACCAACTGCGGCTACGGCACGCAAGCACCCTGGCAGTGCTGCTGCGACCGGATCCAAAGTAGCTGAAAAATATGCTACTGGTCTGTTTATGCCACCATGGGCTTGGGTCAAGACAGACAAGGAACATGCATCACGTTCATGACAAAACAATGTGAAAGGCTTTGTGTAATCAGGCCTACCTAAAGCTGGAGCCCTGCACATGCATTCTTTCAATTCAATAAAAGCATCCATCTCATCTCCTTTCAGCTCAATTTCATCCAATGCATCTTTCTGGGTCAGTTTCAGTAAAGGTTTTGCTAGAGTTGAGAAGTTGGGAATCCATTGGCGACAGTAGCTCACCATTCCCAAGAACTTCCTCACCTCCCTCCTCGTCTTTGGGGGACTCATTTGGAGTACACTCGTTATCCTTTCCTTCATAATCCTTCGTGACCCTTTCTCTATTTGGTGACCCAAATATTTCACTTTCTTCTGGCAGAATTGTAATTTCGAAGGAGACACCTTTTGTCCATTCCTTCCCAAATGGTTCAATAGGGCAATAGTGTCGGCTGTGCGGTCACTTTCTGTCTTGGATGCAATCAGTAAGTCGTCAATGTACTGTACTAGGGTTGACTCGAATGGCAATTCCAACGCTTCCAAATCTTTCTTTAGAATCTGATTGAAAATTGACGGTGACTCCGAAAACCCTTGAGGAATTCGACACCAACTGTAAACTCTGTCTAAGAATTTGAAACAAAAGAGAAATTGGCTGTCCTCATGAAGAGGCACCGAAAAGAATGCTTGTGACAAGTCGATGACTGAGAACCACTCAGCATCACAAGGGACTTGAAACATTATCACAGCTGGATTTGGTACTACAGGACAACATTTTATTATTATGTCATTTATTTTCCTCAAATCCTGAACAATTCGGACCTTCCCACTCGGTTTTATTAGTCCCATAATTGGTGAATTACATGGACTGCTTAACACCTCTTTCAGTACTCCCTGTTTTACAAACTCATCAATGAGTTGGGCGACTTTCATGAGGGTGTCTTGTGCCATATGGTACTGTGGGGTCTGGGGAAAGGTTACATTGGGTTTTACGGTCACTTTCACTGGTTCCACTCCTTTCACCAATCCCACCTCTTTCCCTGTCATATCCCACACTTCTTTTCCGACTGTTTCCTGTAACTCAGCAGGAATATCTGCTTCAGTGATCATCGGATAAAGGGTAATCAGGGGATACTCTTCATCAACAGTCTCCATCTCATCTCCTTCTACACTGTCCTCTTCTTCCCCATCACTGCTCGTCTGAATTCTAATTCCATCGTTCGAACACATAATCGAAAATCCCATTTGCACAATAGGTCTCTCCCTAACAGTGATATCGGGCTTGAGTCACATACCACAAAATTATGTGTCCCTTGATAGTTACCAATTCTGACTTGTACTGGATCTGTGATTGGGTTCGTCAGGTACCTGTTTGCTACTCCCACTACCTGAACTGTTCTCCCTGAAAGTGGCTTATTTGGTACTTCAATGCTCCTAACAGTGGAACGTGTAGCTCCTGTGTCAACCAAGAATGAAACGCGATGACCCATAACTCTTCCCTCCACATACAAAGATGCTGCAAGCACACAATTTCCCTCCTCATCTGAACCTTCACTCTCCCATACATCGTTTATTCCATTCTCGCTGTGTAGTGGGAATTGGTGTACTGTGTCATTTTGACTCATTCTCTGACCCGTGACCTGTTGAGGAAGCATTGCTTGCTGCTGATTCATTGGTGCTAAGGGTATTTGCATTTGCTGATTAGGTACCATAGGAAACTGCTGTTGCAGTGGCTGTAATTGTGTCATTTGCACACGGGGCATTTGCACCTGTTGCGGTTGCATGGGTTGTAAACCCTGCAGCTGGTTCATATTGTTTTGGAAATTTGGGTTTGGACCTCTCAGTTTCGGTCCTCTCATAGTCTGGAATGCATTGACATCATTGTTTTGCTGACCTACACCTTCCTGCACCATCATTGGGCACTCCCGTTTCCAATGCCCGACAATTCCGCACGTGTGACATGGCATCACCTTCTTCATTGCCTGTATACCATTAGGAATCACAACAGTATTTAAATCAGGACCATTATTCACAAAACCTCCTCGGCCTCTGCCTCTCATCTGCGGCTGAAACATAGCATTTCCCTGCTGCTGCGGCATCTGTTGTTGAAAACCT
The DNA here is from genome assembly GCF_031143425.1 of Pleurodeles waltl. NCBI lineage: Eukaryota > Metazoa > Chordata > Amphibia > Caudata > Salamandridae > Pleurodeles > Pleurodeles waltl. The sequence continues at coordinate 707,957,144 of NC_090439.1, read as the reverse complement.
TGCAAACCTTGTAAACCTGTCTGAGCTGCTCTGAGCTGCATCACCATCACCTTTTCTTTCAATCTTTTCTGTTTGGTCTCAATCTCATCACTGCAGTATTTTGCATAATTCAACACTTCATCGATCGACTTCGACTGCCAACAAATCAAATGCGTTTTAATCATCTGGCTGATTTCGGGTCTCAACCCTTCCACAAACCTGAACACAAAATGGAGCATGTCCTTTGCCTCAATCGTTTCCATGCCACTGTAATTTTTAAACGCTTTCAACAACCTCTCATAATACGCATGTATAGACTCTTTAACCTCTTGGGCTGTTCTGTCAATCCTCTGCCAATCCACATTTTTCGACGCAACCTTGGTTTTCAAGTGCTCGATCACCTTGTGGTACAAGCTCATTACCGTGGGTGATGGCGCACCTGTGTCCCTGTCTCTCTCTGGTTCACTCGTCGGCCAACCTACAGCCCTTTTACAATCTTCCCACAAATCCGCCGGAACCCCAATTTCAAACAAAGTATTCAGGTCTTCCCAGAGACACTTCGCGAGTTTCACAAATCTATCTGTTTGTTGATACCATTCAATCGGCTTCTCTCTCAATTTGGGAAAGTCATCCGTAAAGGATTGAATATCGCACCTGTGCCATGGTACATGTACAAGTTTTCCCCCTGCTGTCTCTCTCATTGGTAACATGGTTATAAGATCGTCATTCTGTTGTTTTTTCTCATTCTGTTCTGGAGTATTTTCTTTCTTTTTGTCCTTTTTCTTAACCCACCTGCTTTCCCACTTGTCTAAACATCTCCAGACCTGTGCACTCTGCAGTATCTCTTTAAGGTGTGTTTTCATCCCTGCGGATCTCATGTGTTCAAAATCTTTTGTCTCAAAGTCTAACCTGTAACTTCTGCTCAGGTGTTTAGTCTTACTTATATCGATCTCGTTTCTGTCTGCAATTTCTTGTAACTTCTTATGTATGCTGCTTACTTCTCTTGTAATCCTAGGGCACATGTATCTTAGTTCTTCCTCTGTGTATGATTCTAATCTGTTCAAACCCATTGTTCCCTCAACCAGTTCATCTGCCTCCATACCCAACCTTATTTTATTCAGGTATTCTTCTCCCTTCCCGCTAGATGCACTTTGTGGGGAGTTCAGGCTGTTGAACCATTGTGTTAACTGTTGCGCGTTCAGTCCCATCAGTGTAGCAGTTACATCAACTGCCACTGACGGTTTCTGTAATGTTTCAGTCTGTGAGGTTAACGGTACTAATAGTGGTGGATGTGACCTTACCACGGTTGACGGAGCACAAATTGGAATTGGACTAAATTCCGACAAGGATCCAGATCCATTTGGCAGTGCCGCTATCGGAGTTCTCTCTGGAGTGGTTTCTATGCATCTTCTCCCTGTCCCATTCTGTATCATTAACCCTTGGTCGCTTGTGCTTGAATTTGCCTGTATGTACAGTGGTACTGGTGGACCTACAGTGATAGGTAGAGATATTGCGTCTGGATTCTGTCTGTTCCCCGAATTCTGTGGCATGTTAATCCCCACATTATGGTTCATCATTGCTGGCATACCTAACTGGCTTTCTATTACTCGCACTTCTTGTGTCTGCTTTTGGGGCATCGAGAACTGTGTTGATTCAGCTTGAATCAATGTCGGTCTCTGATAGTTTTGTCCTCCCTGCGCCATTGAATCAGAAGTCATTCCCATGTTATGCTCATCACAACAGTGCCTTTGAACCTGTGGCTGATAGTTATCAGCAGGTTTCAATGTCGGCACTTCAGGGTATATTCTCTGAATCTGTGGTATTTGTGGTAAGAAAGGCATGTCGGAGCTGCTCGGCCTCTGAGATATTCTCAAATTTGGTGTTACATTACCCTGTATTGGTTCTGGAGGGGCAGTACTAATGCTTGAGCCTTTTTCGCTTTCCACGTATGGTGGTGGGTGATCATTCAGCAATTGTATAATGAACTCTTCATCATCTGACTTGTCTCCCCTTTTCGAGTTTCTATTCTTCTCTCTCTCTCTGGACTGACTCCTCTTTGTCTTATAGGTGGCTTTCCTTTCTTCCGTCTCCGCTTCATCAGTAATCGCTGGAAACAATTTAATCCCCTGCAATACGTCTGATCTCCAAACCTTTTGTGTGCTGTCCCATCTAGCATCCGCTAGTGTCTTTTCTACTTTTCTTATTCTTGTCTCAAATTTCTTTTGTTGTTGGTTTCTAGCTATTAACTCCCAAATTGCTAGTGCCTCAAACTGTGCTGGTCTTGGAGGTACTTTCATGTCGTATAGCGCAAATCTCAGATTTTCTAAAACCCTTAGATTAAACGACCCGTGGATAGGGAACGCTACACTTCCATGTTTCTCCGTTAATTTGCACCATTGTTTTAACCATAGACATGGTGCTACACCCTTTTCTTCGATGACAATGTAAGTTGGTGTACCCTCAGGCGGTGTTTCTTCTCCTACATTTGCTTTAATATATACATCTCCCCTCATGGCACTCTTAAATGCTTTGAAAAATTTCATCTTTCCGTCTTTTGTTTTTCTAAAATATGTAATCAATAAGCGACTTTAATTCCCGGAATACTCTTCGCTTGCCTTTCCCCTTCCAATTGCGCTTCACGGACTGCGTCCAATCCGTGCGCGACCCTTCTCACCAACCGACCTATCCCAGTGCGGCTCCTAGTGACGTCACACTCACACACTGCGGCTGACAAAGTCCCGCGGCTTGTCCTCTTTTCATTTGGCTTCACTCATAAACTAATTTCTGCAATATAACGCGAGCACTTAACCAAAAGAATAAAACAGATCTGTCGGTTTACTACAGGAAAGGTAATACAATCGCTTCAGAAACCATAGGGATTTTTCACTAGCCTCGGCAGTTATTCCATCTTTTTCGGTTTCCCACTTTCGCAAGCAAAATTTGACCCGCAAACTTTACTCTCAACTGATCAATGAACTATTCTAGTGCACTTTAGAATTCGTCAAATCTCAAAGTCGAAGTTTTCTTTCACTCTGCAACATTCATACCGACTTGTTGACCACGCCTGATCAACCTATTAAATCTGACCAGATCACAACATCAAACAAGTGTCACATACACTTTTCAACATACTCCGGAGTCTCTTGACCTCGCAGGGCCCGTCTCAACATCAACAACCACGTGGACAATTTTTTTTTTTCTGCTCAAAGCGCTACACACACGTGAAGTTCGACGACTTCCCTACTCTCACACCTTTGGAGTAACACTCCTCTAATATCTTTTAACCCCCCTTAAAATCCTCACAAACTTCTCAATTAATCTGCGGCGATAAGCTGTGCAAGCGCGAAACCCTAACTTCACTCATACCGTCACTAGAAACGCTGAGACCATTCTCATACCTCCATATTCCTCATTCGCAAGCTCCGAGATTCCGGGAAAGTCATTGGGGACTTAGGGCATCATCATCTCTCCAACTTGTTTTATCAAAGAAAATTCTAACTTGACTCTGTCTATTGTTCGGATGGGGTCCCAAAGGGCTAAACCATCAATCTCTGCTACCATCTACTGATAACGCGTCCAGCCCTTATAAATTACCTGTACCTGGACACGTTGGAGGTCGGTGAATCTTTTAACCGAGTCGGGCTCTCCTCATCCTAAAATAGTCGAGTCACTCAGATCAATAATCAATAACTATTGTAATCGGTAATCAATACTCAATTAATAGATCAATATAGCACATCCGAAATCAAAAACAGTTGGTATTTCGGCGCACCATGACTTTTCAGTCATGAATAACCACACCAGTTTATTAAAAGTTAGTGAATTTATTTCCCCATATTAACAAAGCTAACACGATGTATATAAGTCTCAAAACCAAATGATATATGTATATGAACATTACTGGCTGTCCATAACGGCGGAAGAAACGGAATCTACGCAAAATCTGGATGATGGTACACTCAGTTATAGCAATGCAAATCACTAATATGACTAACTGTATTTGACTAATTTCATACATTGGTCAGCATAACAAGATTTCAATTTAGCATGGTACATCAAATGAATACCTCGACTAACCTCTAATTAGCATTGGCATGTGGGGCTTCATGCAAAACGAATTTAGTCAACACAAATTTGGAAAACTTCTAGCTAGGACCCTATCAAAATAGCAGTTGGTACCTAAAAGGAAAAACACAATGCATAATACATTTATCCTTTCATATTTACCAAATACAATCAGCATTCAAGAAAAGTCTTCGGCCTTCAGGTACCGGTTGATCAGCATGGGGCAAGTTTCAAAGGGGCAAAGTTAAGGGCAAGCTTCCTTGCAGCGGCAAGGAGAATGGGGCAAAGTTACTGCATGGGCAAGACGGGGCAAATCAAAGTTAAAGTCTCTAGGGTGAGAATTCTTAAAGTCTCTTTCTCTCAGATAGAGAAAAGGGCATCAGGGTGTCGTCCAAAATGGAGTCTGGCATCTGACTTCAAACTGGCATCGAGGAAAATGGCTGACTTCTCTTTGTCCAGTGGGTTTAAGTAAGAAACATTCCAAATTCTGCAGGGTCTTCCATTGGAGGGTTCATAGGTTGGCTTCAAATTGTCCAATGAAAATTGTCTTTTACTAGCGCTCATTTATGCATACACTGTCCTTGGAACCTTGGAACACAAATTGTAACATGGGTTGCCAATTATTTTACTATCTGTACCTTCATTGTCCGCACCTGCAGACTGACCTTGTATCAAAGGAGATAAAACCGGCCTAGTACGAAACCTTGGAGATAAGTGTATCAGTCAGCTCTACTGGAAAAATACAACTTCAAGCAAGAATATATGTTTCATTAGTTCAAGGAAATAAAACCACACAGTTAGAATTTGAAACAGGCAACTAGGCTAAAGCCTGTACTAAATTTAAGCTAAGCAAAACAGTTTTCAAACAAGAAATCATGGCATACATTTGCAATTATGATGGATTATTACATTTTCAATACTTCATGATTAATAAAGCTCATTTACAATGATGGCGAACTACCCCGAGGGCACAATTTCCCTCGTACATTATTTTCTTTACTAAAATCACACTTCATTACATGTTTTGATTACACGATATGTATGAATATATGTCGGACCTTCTTTTTCTGCGTCATCATCAGCAGCAGAGATGAGCAAGTTGGTTTTGGGGTGCTTCAAATGCTGTTCAGTGTTTCTCAGGTTCACTATCACTCCAGAGTGCAGATGAAAGCACGCAAATTAATCATCTTAATATCTCCCAGTAGGAGCTCAGCTAAATGGCGGGGAGCACCCAGCTTGGTATATCAGCATCAGTTCTCTGACGGGCATGCATTGTTTGAGATGTAGTGTGTGCAGATGGACTTAAGTTTACTTATTAGTTGTAGCGTGTTCGCCATGCGATGTGCAGCCAGTGCTTGTATCTCTGGATACCTGTGTTTCTGAATCTCTGCCTGTCATCCATCGAGAGTAACAGTGCTGCTCACTGTCTCAGTTTACCCGCAAATCCAGTGCATCAAACAACATTTCCAAATACTGAGGAGATTCTACGTGGATTGGTAAGCAGCCTTAATAGCACTGTGACAAGGCAGAAGTCCACAATGAAGGAGAACCACCAAACCCCAGAGCCTCCTTTCTATCGGACTGGAGTCTAAGAGTGGTGACAAAGATCCACTCCTGCACATTAATAATGCAAGTTTGAGAATAGCAGCATTGTCAACAATGAGTCTACCAAACTGTATGTGGACCTGTGCATTATCTGCATAAGTTTAAAAGGTATTGTTGGAAAATGGGTTATTGGTAGGGCAGGTAGGTACCTACACCTAGCAACAAGCCACAAACCTCCACAAAAGTACAGTTAGGTCTCAGTAAATTAATCCCAGCTCTACCCTTGGTAGCTTGGCATCGAGCGTCAAGGCTTAACTTAGGAGACAAAGTGTAAAGCATTCAAATATCACAAAACAGTATTTAAATAAAACACAGGAAACAGTTTAAAAATCCAAAACCAATTTATAAAAATAGCTTATATTTTTATCTTTAAAATGACACAAAAACGATTAAAATCGGTTCAGGGGAACCGGAGATATGAATTTTTAAAGTATTATTATTTTCTAGCGCATAGAAACAAAAAGCGCCAATCGGGTCATCTGGTTGCACCAGGACCGGGACAAAGTCAAACTTTCAGGCCGACCGCGATGGAGCCCTGCTCGGATACAGGTCGCGGGAAGCCTCGGTTAAAAAGTTACCTTCTGACTTAGTCTTTATTTTGAAGTTTTTCTTCACCGGGACGAACCTGCCAGTTGGATCCGACCTCCTGGAGCCCTTGTCCGGATACGCGAAGTCGGTTTCCTCGGTGGTGATTTCTACCTTCGGACTTAGTCGTTTTTTCGAGATGAAAATCCTTCGACCGGGGTAAACCTGGATCTTGATCCGACGTCCGTGGAGCCCTTCTCGGATACGATGGCTGGAAGGTCCCGGTCAACTTTTTACGTTCGGACTTAGTTTTTTTTTCGGATGTTTTTCTTGACCGGGACGAACCACGAAGTCAGGCCGGGTCGCGGTTGAGGCAAGCCGGCTAGAATTTCCGCGTCGAGTCGGTCACTTTATGGAGCTTTTTTCTGAAATTTCTCCAATCTTTTCCAAACTTCTGGGGCTTCACCCAGATGTTCTTTTAAGGTTCTTTTGGGGTCCACAGCTCACCCCAAGGGTCCAGAAGTTCTGTGATGGTCCTTGGGCAGTGCGGACTTCAACTCCCAGAGTGCACCTGGCGCAAACTCCTTTTTGGCCACTGGGCAGTGGTCAGCTGGTCACTTTTTCAGGAGTTGGTGCAGGGGACTCTGGTTAGCAATTTTTCACCTGTAGCAAACAGGGAGTCCCTCCTTGAACCAGTGGAAGCCAGGCAAAGTCCTTCTTGTGGTGAAGCCCAAGTGTGCAGCTGGTGCAGTCTTTCTGAGTGCAGGGTCCAGGTGCAGGCCAGGGGTCCAGCAGGGCAGTCCTTCTTCTCCTTGTAGTTCTTTCTTCTTGAAATTTGGTGGGGATCTGAGGCGTGGGTGCAGGTCTGCCAGTTTTATCCTTGCTCCTGGGTGAAAAGCAGGGGGGCCCTGGTCCTCCAATCAGGGACAGGGTCGTCCCCCTGTGATGACCACTTCCTGGGAAGTGTGGCAAAAATCCATCCCAGAAGGCAATAGTCTCTAAAAATCCAAAATGGATGAATCTGATTTTTGGAGGAGAGATCTGGCTGAGCCCACCCACTGGTGTGGCTAAAAATCATAAACACACCCCTCTCCTGCCCTCTCCTAATCTAATCAAGGGGGCACCTAGCTGTCTGGGGTTGCAGGATGTGGGGGTGTTGCTGGGTGCTCCAGATGTCCTTCTCTGCCTTTGAAGACCAGTTTGGCAGCCCTCCCCCTTCCTGCTTCCCCATCTGCTGAGGGGAGATTCTCTCCCCCAAGCACATTCCTTTGTGTAAAGCCAGGCCACTTCACACCTCATTAAAGTGGCCTGGCAGAAGCTGCTGCAGGCTGGCCAATCAGAGCACAGCAGCAAAAACAATGCAGAGCTGAAATTGGCAACTTTTTAGGTAAAGTCTAAACTTTTTACCTGCACTAGTTATATTAAATCCAACAACTGGAAGTTGTGGGATTTATTATAACAATCAATTTGATACCAAATTCTTGGTATGTAACATTTAAGGAGACTTTAAAATTTAAAATAAAGTCTGCCCATTCTAGCCTATGAAGGCCATTTACTTCAATGAGGGAAAAACGAATTTGGCTGTTTTTACCTCACCAGGGCTTATAAATCTATTTTTATAAAGTCCCTGCTTATAGTTACATGGCACCCAGCCCTAGGGGCACATAGGGCACACCTTAGGGGTGACTTATATGTAAAAATAAGGTAGTTTAAAACTTTGGAAGTACCTTTAATTCCAAAGTCGAATTTGCATATAACTTTAATTTAAAAGCAGCCAGCAAGGCAGGCTTGCTTTTAAAATGACACTGGGCACCTCAGCAATGCACCTAGGTGTGCACCACCTATGCTGTGGTCCCTAAACCTACATGCCCTACCATATACTAGGGACTTATAGGTAGGTTAACTTAGCCAATTATAATTAGCCTAATTTGCATATCCATTTTACACAGAGCACTGGCCCTGGGACTGGTAAGCAGTACCCAGGGCACAGCCAAGAGTCAGTAACCACCAGTACCTATCCAGAAAGAGTGGGGGTGATCAGGCAAAAAAAAAAGGACTTTCCTACAGGTATATAAGGAAAAACTGAATGTTGTGGTGAGACTGCTACTGAGGCTCCATATTCATTAAAGAGTGTGGGACTCAACGTGTGGCATATCACAGGAGAGCTGTTTCAAGTCTGAATGGAAAAGAAGGATAATGCTGGTACTTTTCCGAATTTAGAAGACTTGATCACTCACAGTGCCTTGCAACCAATACAAAGGTAGAAGAGTCTATTTATGAGCGCTCAGTGGTCAACAGTTCCAAAAGGAAGGGAGTCATGACATTGCCTTGAATCAGAATAAGTCTCATATAATGCAGTTTATCAGTTAAGACCATCTCTGTACGGTGGACTGGCGTGGAGAACTGGGGGTGATGCTGAGGAAGGCTACAGTCCAGGAGAGGTGCTAGAAGCCCACACAGGTGACAGGTCATGTGTAAGAAGGGAGACCAGTAGAAATAGGACTCCCTAGAATTGCAAAAACTTGAGGTCAGGAATGCACCACCAGAAGCAAAACGCAGTTTTCCCTTGCATAGAATCATTACATGCATTATTTTTAATGAATGTCATTGTCAGATGCTACTATCCTTAGTGATTGTAATGGTGGTGCATTGGTTTATTATAATGAATTTCGGCTTTCATTGATGTGTTGACCTGTCAAAGCCAGTAGGACGGCAATTGATGACTACACCCCATTGCATAGTTTCTAGTATATGCAATGTCCTTGTCATTATAAGGTTCGTAACTCCCTAAGAGCATGAACTGTTAGGATGGAGTTAGCATAGGTATTTCTCCCTGCCATCATGCAAGAGATGGAGAAGTGTGGCACAAGTGTGGAGAGTGTGGCACAATGGTTAGAGCGGCAGACCTTGATGCAAAGATCTGGCCTGGAACCAGGGTTCAATTCCCTTAGACCAGATAATTCTTGCCTGGGTTCCTAATCTAATTAATGGGTCCCACTCTGTAGCTCTGGGCAATAACTTGCTTAATCTCCACAAAGGCCCTGACAGTGCTTGTATGCCTGGCTTCACCCTGTGGGTGCCCAGCAGTGGGCACCTCACAGGGAAAAGCCAGGAGGGGTTCCACAGTGGTATGCGTACAGCACCTTGAGACCCTAACGGGTGAGTAGTGCGCTATACAAGTGCGAAGTTTACAATATAATTGTATATTAATGTTTAGTATTGAGTAGTGTGTGGGTAAAAAAGTACTTATTTTTATAACACAGATTTATTGGGTGCTATTCATTGCATATCTGCAGACTTTGGTACTAGCCCACACCACAGCTCCTAAGTGCACCTTGCACTGCTCTGGCTCGCTACCCTCAAATGCTACAATGGGTACTTGGTTCACAGTAGATGGAAGGGTGCTGACTTATCACTGGTCAGGGACCCTCACCATTCACAACTAAACATCCACTTTCTTACAGGTGTCTTAATATTTGTAAGCAATGACAAAAGTGAAAATTCTGAAGGGCAAATTCACCCTGATTTTATGTAATTTCATTCCCACATTTCTCTGACCTTCAAGATCCCAATCAGATTATGGTCTGAAGTCCTCAAGTTGTGTTTGTAAAAACCATATTCCCTGACATAGTGAGGTCTCTTGTATAGGTCTACCTTCCCATCCTATTAATTTCAAGGCTATTCACCAGCATTCCAGGGAGAACCTGGTGACCAACAAAAGCAAACAAGAGATCACGGAGCCATGCAGAAGACCCACAATCTTGAATCCCTTAAATCAGTGGTTCCCAAACTTTTTCGACCCGCGGCTCCCTTGACCTATTGGCAGTTGGCCGTGGCTCACCGTTACGTTACTTTTTTGGGGCAGGTGGGAGGATGTAAGCCCAGCATCGGGGGTACTTCCATTTTCCTCCCTGAAATTAATTGCTGTGAAGGTATTATAATCGTAGTTGTGATCTACTTTGTCACTGAACTGATGCTGTAATAAAGCACTTTATCAGCAACAAATACTCACTTTACCACCTCTCCTTTTTACTCCAGGCCTTGAAGCCTTAAACCACAAGTTCCTGCCATGAAACCATCTTCTTCAGTGGCAGCAGCTTGCATCATATTCTGCATGTCACAGAACTAAATAGAATACATATCTCTGACAATCCTTAGCAACAAATATGACACAACCACTAAGCAGCCAATTTAAACATTTATTTTCTTGGGAATTCTGGCATTAACATCAGCAATCTGAAAAGGGCAGTGTTGGCTACATTCGCAGAAGGACCTTCAATAGAAAAGTCTGTTGCAGATGGCATCCGAATGCCATATATAGCTGAGCTATAACTGAAATGCAATGGGAGTAACTTCCTATTCAAACTATCTCAGTGCCAGTACACTAAGAAGGTGATATCCCCTCAGACATGAAACTGATGCTGAGGAAGCCAACCTTCCTCCAGCAGCAGGCAGGTCACTGTTTTCCTTAAAGGAAAAGAAGGGCAGCGCGAACCTCTGAGCACCCTTTAAGATGGCTATCCAAACCCTGCGCTCATCATTGCATTTCTCACACATGCAAAACTGTAGCAGTTGAGGCACCCATCTCTCTCTTTACTGAAATGCAGGTTAGAGCAGGAACCGCTGCTGCAGGTGGGAGGGACTCAGTAGTAGTAAGAATAGGAGTATTCAGAGTAAGAAGGAGGAAGTAGAGTTAAGAGTAGGAATATTTAGCAGAGTAACAGACAGCGAATAGCTGCAAGAGTAAGAAGGAATATTATTTGGAGTAAGCAGAAGCTTTGTTGCTAGTAAAGTGATGAAAGTAAGAATGACAGAATGAGATAAAGATGATAAGAGAACAAATCCTTTCATTTACTTCTAACAAAGAATCTGTGCTAGTAAAGCTGGATGTGCTATCCGTTTCATGCACAGATCACATTGAAGTAAGGGACTTTAATTAAGCACTATTGCAGCTTGCTTCACTTGGTTAAATATCACATGCACGCAGCTGAAATAGGTTATATTTACACGTTTTAAGGTGATCAGACACTGCTGATATGCACTACCTGGCATTTATAAGCACGTTATTGCTGTTTCACTGGCTCACTAAGGTACAATGTCTATCTGTTCAATAGTTTACAGCTATACCTGTCTCTGTAACATACCTTGTATGGAAGAAGAGTGCAGTGGAAGGTGGGCTGTGGTGCATTAGCAGGCATCCAGCCAAGGTCTGACTGCAGTCGCTAGGCTGAGTATCCTATGATCTTCGTCTTATAAACAAATGTTAGCTGTGTAATAAACTGCCTATCTGTAGGGCCCTGCTGACAAGAAAAACAAAGTGCACAAGACAATAAAGGTACCTACATACAGACAATGCATCTGTACTGCACACATTTTTCAAAAGTGTTTGTCTTAGGGTGGCTTATTCCGAGTAAAGTGTCTGTGACCTATCCTTGAAGGGACAGAGTTAGTTGCCTGTGACAGCAGGTCTTCCATGAAGGCCTGAGTATGCATTATTTGCTGATCAGAAGAAATGCCCTTTACAGTGCTTTACTGCATATTTCTTTACATTAAATTAATGTTATTCACATTCACCCTTAATGACCTTTATAAGCAGTCTTCCTTGTCTCCTTACCTAGGTCGAGGTTATAAGAATTAGCATGTATATTTTAATTATACTGCACAGAAGGTTTTGTTAAATTGAATGAAGGGATATCTAAAATTCACTCGAGCAACACTTCTGAACTGTTTAGCTCAGGGTCAGGACCTGTTAAACTCTGAGTTGAGAGATGGTTTTATGTTTCAGTGTCATCCATTAACACTGCAGTTAGCAAGAGGGCAGGGCAAGTAGTGACAGCAGATATTTATAGCTATTCCTCGTTTCGTTCCCAAACCGTGTGCTTGGTGCATGGCGCCCCTGGCTAGTTTAGATGGCGCACCTGGGTGCCACGGCGCACAGAATGGGAACCACTGCCTTAAATAAATTGCTCTCATATCCGTGGGTAGGGGCGTCTCTGTCCCTAAGAAGAAGCTGTGAAGCCCAATATTAAAGTTAAGCATTTGGCATTCCCAGTCAACAGTCATATACTGATTGCATGCATTTACTAAGCAATATTCTTGACTTCTTCCCTGTCCACAGAAAGGTCCAAATATGTGCATGCAGCCCTACACAGAAATCCTACTGGATTTCAAATGGGTAATTTTCAAATATATACAGCAGTCTAGGGAGCATGGGCAAATTAAACAGGGCTGTCTTGCTCATGATGGAGTGGGAGTTTATCTCAGCTTCATATAGCCGTCTGAATCCATGCCATGTTAAGCTCCCAGCACCTCTGGGGGTTCATCAAAACAAGCAGGCCTAAGTATTTAATCCAACTGACCTCTTGTCCTGAGGTATTGTCATACACATTCAAGCTTTGCTCCACTCCATTCAGTTCTTCAAGAGAAAAGCAGTATGTCTTCCTGCATTGAAACCTGACACTTGATGCCTAAAGCCTGAGCTTGTCATCTGATCCACTCCTCCAGTGGCTCAACTGCAAGAGCAAACAACAGCTGAAACAGGAGTGAGTGCACCACTGATTGGAGAAAGAGGCTGATAGTGTCTAGCTGACCCTCATTTTGGGCCATGGAGAAGGAAAGAGGGCTTCAATGTAGCAGAGGAAACTGGGGAAAAGGTAATCTCTCATCAAACCTGGTTGAGAGGTTTACTTAACCCAAGGCCTTTTCACCAGGTCCACCAGGACCAGCACGCAAAGGCTATGAAGCTCGTGGAGCTGAGCAAACATACCCTGTAGACTGCCTAAGAAAATAACGTCTTCTATGTCCTGACATAAATTTGAACTGATACTACAATCTGACCTGAATCCTGGCAGCCAGTTGAAGAGGCTCCCTCAAAGATGGCTACTAAGTGTGGTTTGAGAAGAGAGAGTTATTTCTTGTAAAATTCAGAAGGAAAACCATTAGAAACTGTGGTATTTCTGAGGCATATTTCGTATTGCTTCATGTAAAATGTTCATTGTTAAAGTGATATATCCAGTGTGTCCCAATCGCTGGAGGATTCTGACACTCCGGTCTCAGATTATCAGATTTTCAAGTTCAACCACTGATGGGGGCCAGACTGCCTACAACTGCCAATAGAAATCGGCAAAGGTAGGTGCATTTGTCAGAGAATCCCCAAAGCAATTTCCCTGTTGGTCTTAAATGGCTGGGATGATCCGAATGGCCATTTTACGATAGGTCACACAGCTCACCTCGTCACCTGCCTCATGTATGCAATAGTTCAAGGGCATACAAGCCAAACTGGCTGCATCTAGGCAGCTCTGTTTAAGTTCAGGTCTGTATACTTCCAATCTGCAGAGCACTGCATCATTGTGCTTAGTCATAAACATCTGATCCAGGGAGCCAACTTTCACCTTCAGAGACAAAACCATCAGCTCCGGATCCCTGTTATCTTATATGTTATGTTCTGTTTTGTTGTATTATGTTGTTATGTCACGTGTTGTGCTGATTTGGTGAGCAAACTATCATGAAGAGGGTATTCTGGCACTAAGCAGGTGTGAGTCGAGCCACACCTAGAGCTTAGTGGAACATTAGAAAAGCCAGGTCATCAGCTTCTTGTGGAATTCAAGAAGTAGGAGGCTCTTATGTGTGGCAGCAGGCCGTTCCACACTTCAGGAGTGATGTTGGTGAAGGTTTGACTGCTGCATATGGATTTATGTATATATGGGATGTGTGCAGGCAGGAGTCCAAACGAGCATAGGTGTCTGGATGGTTGGAGAAAGGAAATGCAGTTGTTGATGTGTGCTGAATCAGGGTTATGTAGTGCTGTGAAACTGTGAGTAAGGAGTTTGAATTGTGCTTGTTTGTGTATAGGAAGCCAGTGGAGCTCCTTCACAGGTAGTGTGATGTGAGTACAGAGTGGAAGGTTGAGAGGGATTCTATTCAGTCAGTTCTGAATGATCTGCAGCCTTCTGGTGAGTTTTATGTTGATCCTGGCATAGAACATGTTCCTGTAATCCAGCTTGCTTATGACAAGGGAGTGCGTGACATTGGATTCTGATGTTGTGTAGACATTGGATGAGGGTGAGATGGAAAACCATGTTAAATGCTACACAGAGGTCCAGGATGACGAGGGCCACCAAGTCTCCTCCATCCAGTCATTCGGATGTCATCTGAGGTGGAAATGAGGGTAATTTCCATGCTGTGGTTAAGTCAGAAACCAGACAGAGTGGTGTCAAGGAGTTGGTGGTTGTTGAGGTATTTGGTGAGGTGTTTTTAGCTGTTTTATTCTAGCACATTGGCCGGAAAAAGTAGTAGAGGGATCAGTTGTGTTATGGCAGCAGTTTTTTAAAGTGCTCAGATTCCACTCGCTGGAGCGCCCCCGCACTAGGGTTGCTACCGTATAGAAACAATGCAAGAAGCTAGCAGAGACCCTGAAAGAAAAAGCCATCCAACACATAAGACCAGTGCCAAACAACTGTAAGGTCTATGGGGATTTAACTCTGTCTAAACAGCCAGGATTTTTTTTTTTCATGAATATTGCCTCTACAGGTTCTAGTCTCAAAAAGGGGGGAAGATTGTTCCAGAGCGTGGAGGCTCAAAATCCAAAGAGAACAACCACCTATCCCAGCTTTCTTAGCACAAGGGATTACTGCAAGTGCTGTTACAAAGTATCTGAAGCTGCGGCAGGTGAGTAGGGTTGCACCAAGTTGGAAAGATAGTGTGGCCCTCTGTTGTTAAGAACTTTTGCACAGAGGCACTTAGCCTTAAAGATGATTTGTTTTTCCAGCAGGAGACAGTGTAGTTCAGCCAATGGTCGGAACACATGCGCCCGTCTCAAGAGCTTTGGAGCTTCAAAAGAAGCCGGGCTGCTGCATTTTGCACTCTTTGAAGGCTTCCTGGATCCCGCCCTGGGACGCTCCAATGTAGAGGCTGTTACAGTAATCAAATCTTGAGATGACAAAGGTCTGCACTGCAGCTTTTCTAGCTGCCAAGGAAAAAAGAACAGAGATCTTGGCTAACATTCTAAGAATGGCGAAACAATTTCCGGCCAGGCAGGCTATTTGGTGATCAAAGGAGAGGTTTGCATCCAACAATATTCCTAAGTTTTTTACCTTGGGCTTTGGGCTAGGAGTGAGGCCTAGTGCCCTCGGCCACCACACTGAGGTCTACACAGAGGGTTGCTTACTGACTATAAGAACTTATGTTTTGTTGGCATTAAGTTTTAGGCAGCTAGCGTTCATCCACTAAGCCAGTTCTTCCTGGCAGGACCTAAAACCCATTGCAGATCCTCCTTCATCCTGAGAAAGAGTGATGATCAACTGTGTATCATCGGCATAAGACACAATTGTGACATTGTGTTTGTCCATGACATCAGCCAGGGGGTGCACATAGATCTTAAATAGCGTGGGGCTTATAGTAGAGCCCTGGGGGAACCCCTGTGAAATGATCAGCACTTCCAAAGCAAACAGTGTCCGAATTACTTGGAAGGTGTGTTTTTGAAGGAAGGATGCCAGCCACATCAATGCAGAAGAGTGCACACTGCAATTCCAGAGCCATTGCAGCAGCAGGCCATGGGAGACAGTGTCAAATGCCGCACTTAAATACAACATAATCAAAGCAGCAGTGTGGCAGATCAAGGGGACTCCAAGGTCAGCAGGATGGGTTTTTTGAGAAGTGGCTTGTCAAAAGCATGTTTCCACTTTTTCAGTATCTGGCCAGAAGAGGACAAGGTACGAGAAAGATTGCCCAGACCAGGCAGAATGGATTCCATGACCTGCCTCAATATTCTAGGGGGTGGGCAGGGTCCTCTGGGGATCCCGATTTTACTCTGGTCACCAGAGATCATAGTTTTTCCAAAGAGGGACAGATGAAGCTAGGAGGAGGTGGAGGCTTTGAACCAAGCCTCTTGGCATCCTAGATCCCTCACTGATTCAGGGAACATCTTGTAGCTATGTGCCACTTTATCATGAAAAAAGCGTACAATTGAATTACAGCTCTCAAAAGAAGGAGCAGACTGTGTGGAAATGTGATCCAATGATGTCAATGGATTTAACGATGGAGAACAACTCTCTGGATGAGTTAGGAGAGGATTCGATCTTATTGGTATAGAAGAGCATACAAGTAGTATGAATTCTTATATGATAGGTTTTCAAGTCTGCAGGATAGTCCGCTTTGTTGCTAGCACTACAGACTTTGTGTCATAGATGCTCCAGTCTTTTACAGGTTTTTCTAAAGACAGAAGCTCAGCATTAAACCATTCAGCCGAAGGCTTTGCTCTCAGTGCTACATGGGCCTTGAGGGGTGCAATCTTGTCTAAGGTCCCAGTGATCCATTTATCCAGAAACTGGTTAGCCGATTCACTGTCCTTGCCAAACACAAGTTCTTTGGTTCACAGTGCCTTCTTAAGAGACTCTGGGGTGACCCTCACCCATTTCCTGTTCTTATAGCACATGCTTACCTTGCGATCCATGGGATGACTAGAACGCCCTAGCTAGAAAGGGACAAGATGGTGGTCTCACTACAAAATGGGGATAGATGCGCCAAAAATTCAAGCTTGTGAATTGGTGAAGACTAGGTCGAGCAAATGTCCTAGATTGTGTGTAGGGCTTGTAACCTGTTGAGATAATTGGAGGATGTCAAGGTGCTCTACAAGTGGAGATCCAAGGTGACAAGTAACATCCTCGGGTGAATATTAAAATCCCCAGTGACCAACAGGTTGTAATACCGCTATGCATAAGGAGGTAAGCAGTTCGGTAATGAGGAAACAAAATTGGCAGCAGGGCCATGGGAGCAGTAAATAAGGAAACCCGCCATCAAACAGGCGCTGGAGAAGACCAAAGTGGAAAAGGCGGCCAATCTACCAGCTCTGTACCAGTGAAAGTGCAGCTAATGTGGTGTTTAAAAATTATTGCAATCTCCTCCCCCTTTGGGAGGAGCGATCCTTTACTATCAGTGCATAGCCCTTGGGGATGGAGCTAAGAATGTCTGGAGTGAAACCTTCGGACAGCCATGTTTCAGTTACAAATAGCATATCCGGATTATAATCACTGAGGAAATAAAAAATCTCAGTCTTGTTTTTGACCAAGGACTGACAATTCAGTAAAAAACAACAGGCCTGAGGTGCACAGGGTGTTCCTGACTCCCCCCGAGGTGGCGTAACAGTCTGCTTCACCAAGGTGAACCCACATTTCCGGCATCCAGCGGCCCCTGAGGAGACATCAAGGGCATGGCGGCACTCCACAACTAGGCACTCCACTACTAACCCTGGAGTCAGCTTGCATTGTGCATTAGCAGAATACCATCTGTGCAGAGGTCCTGGACGAGCAGGGGTCCTGGCACCGTCCAGGCACAGATTGGCGCAGATGGGCTTGGCTTTGGTGCGCCTGCACCCCATCCTGGTGCATCCTCACACCAGCCATCGACTAAATAGCCTGCCTTCCAAGCGGGCATGGCTAAGGTGCTGGCTCTAAACACCTAAAAACAAAGGAGGGACAAATAATCATGAACTGGAGCTCAGCAGCCCCCTACCAAGCAGGAAGGCTCCCCTTCCAGTAGGCAATACTGGTGAAATTAAAACAAGGAAAAACAATAAAATATTCAAACACTAAAAATGAACCGAGGTAGTCAAGCTACTAAGCCTCCCAGCCTCTCGTGGAGCCAGGCATCTCCATGTTCATAGTGCTACAAGGAAAATAACATTAGGATATTTCTGGCAGGTGAGAATGTAAAAGTGTAAGTAGCGCAAGCAGGTAGAAATAATGCTCCTACCAGTGAGCAATCCGAGGAGTCCGCACACCATTCATGAACTAAATAGCCTGCCTTTCAAGTGGGCATGGCTAAGGTGCCGGCTGAAAACACCTAAAAACAAAGAAAGGACAAAAAAATCACAAACCAGATCCCGGTAGTTGGTGAGCGTTGAAGGGTCCATGGAGTGTTCCTTCAGCAATGGCAGGATATTTACTTATTTCCAATCATCTGGGAAGGTTGTGGAAGAGCTGGAGGCATTCAGAATGAGTGCGAGGATGGCACTGATAGGTTGCAGTCCTCTGGATAGGCGTGGTGGGGGGAAGGGGTCCGATGCGGCCCCTGAGTGAATAGACTTCAGGGTGGAGGCAGTTTCTTTTGGGGTGATGTTGGGCCATTTGGTTAGCATTGGTTATTTGGAGAAGATCAGGAGGAATTTGAAGAGGTGTGTAGAGTCCAGTTGAGGGTCGAAGTTGCTGTAAATGGCAGTGATTTTGTTGCTGAAGAATTGAGAGAGATTGTTGAGAGGTCCTGCAAGGTAGTCCTTGAGTTGGAGGCAGCCGCTAGTGAGGTGAAATCCTTCACAAAGGCATAGATTTATTTTTCCTTCTATTGGTGCTGGTATCAATGTGGTTTGAAAGAGCGGCGCACTTGGCTGTCCAGGTCATTAGGTGATAGCATGTCAGGGCAGATTGGAATGTGTTTCTGTCAGCATTTTCCTGGCTCTTTCCCCATTTGTAGTCCTGTTGTTTGCAGTGTTGTTTCATCAGAGTTTATCTATGTACCAACCGGACTGGAGTCTTTATCTTGTCATAGTACGGTTTTGCATGGTGCCAAGGAGTCAGCTCAGGAGTTGGTCTAATTGTTGAAGTTCTTGATGGCTTTGGGGAGGGTATTGTTTTGTTCAGGTAGGTGGATGTTGAGAGAGGTGTTCCAGTCCTTGTCAGTGATGCTGTTCCAGTTTTGATGGGCTGCTCTGGAGGTCATGCATGTGTGTTGGACCAGGACAGGGATGCTGAACTTGATGAGGAAGTGGTCTGTCATGGAGACTGGTGAGGGCTTGTTAACTCAGATGTCGCCAAAGGTTGTGGAAATGGAGTCCAGGAGGTGTTCAGTGACGTGGGTAGGTCCCATTGCTCATTGGGTGAGACCCAGGTTTCCAAGGTCATTGATGAGTCCTTTTGAGTTGCAGTCGGCATGGTTTTCCAGGTGGAAGTTCAGGGTCCCCAGAGTAGGATGTAATTGCTAGCCTTCAGTGCAAATGGTGCAAAGAAGCTGCTAATGATGAGAGTGATATTGGTGTGTGGTCTCAGTGGTCTGTAGATGAAAGTATGACTTAAGCTGAAGTCTGCTGTGATGTGGAGTTTAAGTGACAGGTGTTCCATGTTGGAGGGTAACGTTTCCGTGGAGGTGGTGAAGCTGATGACGTCCTAGTGGATGATGTTGATACCGCCTTTGGGCTTGTGATGTCTGCCTTGCCCAGCAATCTTCAAACCTGGGAGGGGTGCCTGTGTCAATGTCAGATGCCAATGCAGGGGTCAGCCAGGTTTCAGTGAGGAAAAGTAAGTCCGGAGCATTGCTGTGCAGCATGTTTCAGATCTCTGTGGTGTTTGTGGTGAATGAGCGAGCACTGAGAAGCATGCATGCGAGCGTGGTGTTTTGTGTGGGTGATTGCTGAACTGTGTAAGAATAAGAGAGTTGGGTGCTGGGTGCTGTTAGTGTGGGTACCATGAAAGATGGAAACTGCATGAAAACTTCCAGGAAGCACAGGAGAATGTTCCCTCTGTCTTGTGTGATACTGTGAAACAGCACCATGGTGGCCAGGCTTGTGGGCACAGAGGGTCACTGCACGATATCAGCGGGAGGGAGGGGGACCAAGGTTGCTGGCACTGGCAGCAGCCCAAGCATGGATTGGTGCAGACAGGCTTGCCTTTGGTGCATCTTCAGCATGCTAGTGCCACCCCAGCTGTATGCATGCGCTGTGCATACGCTCTGCGGCTGCCATTAAGTAGGTCCTGGTGGAGTGATGTCACTTTCTTTGCAGATGGATGATGGAAAATACAGTGATGTCACTTGCTGTGCAGATGGATGTTGGGAAAACCAGTGATGTCACTTCCTGTGCAGATGTATGATGGAAATGAGTCCTCTTCTTAGCTTCTTCTTTTGAATAGATAGCTTTTCTGTGAGAAAGGAAATGGTCTTCACCCAATACCACTGTTTTAGATGCCTCCAATAACATGGACATCAATAAGACCTATCCCTGACTAAGCTGACAGCAGGTCAAAGCCTTCTCATGTATACATGAAGAGAGGTCACTCTCTGGAAGTAACTAGGTGCCAGATCCTTATTGGTCTCCCCTTGTAGCGATAGAGGCCCAGATTTATCATGGAGTGGTCTGAGAGACTCAATGGGAGAATATGCACATCGAGTACCCAGGATATCTCTATGGCCAGTTAGTCGTGTTTCCAAGTCCACTCTACCAGCCTCTAACCTCATTACCGCTATGTATGTATGTATGTATGTATGATGTTGATATTACTTCCTCTCATCTCGGGAATTCGTGTCCTGTTTGTGAACTGAAGCAAAACTGGCTCCTCCCAAACAGAAACAATGCCAGAATTGTGCATGACCCAGTTATCCAGAATGATGCATTCTGTATCATACACATGCACTCGCATGCACGATTATATAAATAAGCATTTGTAAAGTTCACAAATAAACTGCAATGCCAAACTAAAGACGTATTGTTCGCTACATAAATACTAAATTACTATAACAGCAACAATAAGCTCATTAATTCATGGACGCAAATGATCATCCACTCTCCCATTGACTTCGGCGTATTCTCATATACTTCCGACCCAGCCCCCATGATCAAATGCGGGAGAGGGACATGGCCATGTGGCATTGGTGCTAAATACGCCTGGGGCCCAGGTCTGCTGCCAGAGGGCTTCTGCTCTCTCCGTTGACGGAGCCCGTATGTAGCACCAGCACAGCACCTCGGCCCACAACAGGTGCTGCGAGGAGCTGGAGACTCAAGGCAGATGAGGAGCAATTGTAGCATGAACTGTGATTGACAGCTTTTACTCTGCCCTTCCCATGCCTAATACCTCCTCTCTTCATTAGTTCAGTCTGGCAGACTGACTGTGGGCTTAGCCTGTGAGGGGAGGAGACAGGAACATGGGCAAAGCTTCGACAATACTGATGCCGAGGGCTTTTAAATGGGCGCGGAAGAGGGAGAAGGACAGTTCAGCCCCCCTCCATACACAATTGTAGTGAACAAGCTAATTACTCACTTCAGGAAATATGATGACTTATTGACAGAGGAAGCTGGCCTGATTGTTGTCACTCCATCCCCACACGCTGTAAAGACCCAGCCATCAATGGTTAGGCGCCTGTAAACATAGGTTTTGGAAAATGATCTGCATTATAAATCGCAAAGCAGGAATTATACCAATCTCTTTCTCCAGGGAAGCTTACAATGAATGAATAGGTTTAAGTCTGGAGAACTGCAGTAATTTCAACAACTTTGCAGCATAATTGCCTTTTACAATGAATAATGACATGTCTGCTCATAAAGAATATGTAAATTATGTTATGTACACGAAAGGACTTTCTGTGGCAATACAGGAGTACAGTAATTCGTGTTTTGCAAATGTCGGTGTTGGCGAATTGACATTTGCTAACGTCATGAGTAGGCACAAGAAAAGCAATCGTTACAGTAAAAACAATCTCAGAAAAAATAATGTATCACACGGGTATCGACACACACAGTCAGGTCCGATTTACAAAGCTGATTGTGGTTGCAGATATGCTAACGACAACAAACGTCACAATCTGCATGTAAATTATATGATTCACAAAGAAAATATACATTCTAGTTAGGCATTTAAAGTTCGTGCTTTGTGTAATGTACGGGACAAATCCACATTACATAGGGAGAAGACAAACGGACTTACCCAAGAGAATGTCAGGAGGTGGCTAAGGGCAGACAATACAAAAAACAATGCATACCAATTTAAGACCAAATCTCACAAAAGATTTGATGATTCACAAAACGGGAACAAGAAAGTGATGGATGGAATGCTTGAATTGCGACTTCCAATCGCTCGGAGGCCGATTGTTCTTATATGGCCGACTGTTCCTGGAAGGAGCTGGATAAATACTGATTTGCATAAGGTAGGCCTTTGTTTAGAGTGGCATGGTGAGCGACAAACGATGGACTGGAATGCGGCACAAGCGATTGCCAGTGGCTGAGATTAGTTCAAGCATTCCATCCATCAGCTTGCTGTTGTTGCTGTTGACTCCCTAAGTGCAATGATATGCCCAGACGATGCCCATTCTCATTGTGCCATACGACTTGAGCTATACCTCACTGTTGAGAACTAAGTAGGTCGAAACCAGTCTGGGGTTGCTTGCGTTCACTTTTGAAGGGTGCCATGCCTGGCAGTTCTCTGTAGACTGTTCCCATGAGAAGCAGGGTCAGTACTGATCTGCATAAGGGGACCTTTGTCTAGTGTGGTATGGTGTGTGAAAAATGATAGACGAATTCAGCCCAAGTGATTTTCAGGCACTGAGATTAATTCAAGTACTCCATAAATCACCCTGTTGTTATTGCATTTGTTGCCCTAAGTGCCACAGGTATGCCCTCATGTTCCATGCTCACTGTACAATAGGACTTAAGCTTTCCCTCACTGATGAGACATAAGTAGGTCAAAACTGATCTGGGGATGCCTGTGGTCCCGTCTGGAGGGTGTTCTCTTAGCAGTTGGTAGAGGAATGTTCTCATGGGGAGAGAGGCAGTACTCATTTACATATGATGGGACTTTATCTAGAGTGGCATGATGGTTGAAAAAGGATGGACTGGAATGGGATTCGATCAATTGCCAGTGGCTGAGATTAATTCAAACATTCCATCCATCACCTTGTTGTTTTTGCAGTTGATGCCCTTTTGTGATGGGTATGCCTGGGCTCATTCTGCCATAGGACTCAAGTTTTTGAGAGAGACTATTCCCATGAGGGGCCGGCTCAGTCATGATTTGCATATGGCAGGCCTTTGTCTAGATTGGCAGGTGGGCAAAGAACAATGAACTGTAATACAGCCTGAGCAATTGCCAGTGGCTGAGATTAGTTCAGGCATTCCATCCATCATCTTGTTGTTGTTATGGTTGATGCCCTTTGTGCAATAGGTATGCCCAGCCCTGGATCCCGTGCTCACTGTGCCACAGGACTCAAGTTATACATCACGGGTGAGACCTAAATAGGTTGAAGCCAATCTGGGGTTGCTTGTGCTCTCTTCTGGAAGCAGCCTGGTCTGGCAGTTCGGGAAGACTGTTCCCATGAGAAGCAGGGTCAGTACTGATTTGCATAAAGCAGGCCTTTTTCTAGAGGAGCATAGTGGGTGTACAACAATGTACTAGAATGCAGCTGCGAGCGATTGTCAGTGGCTGAGATTAATTCAAGAATTCTATTAATCTCTTGTTGTTGTGAGTCACAAAACAGGAGCGCACAATCTATGCAATTGTTTCTTAGTACTACTCCTGGGTCCTGGCCAAACCTAAATTAAGTGTCAGGGCACTTCTCTGTGAACTCAGCAACAAAAGGGTAAATCAAATCACAAGTATTGTCTGTTGCGCTGTCGACCCTCATGTACCAAATACTGCTGAGAGCTCACTTTGAACAAGAATGTCTCCTTTCTAGGGTTTGACTTTCACAGAATATTATGGTCAAACTATCATTATTTACTAGTCAAGAGTGATATAGATTTTGAAACAGAGGTACTAGTAATACTTAAAATAACCTCAATAATTTTAATGTTGAGTCTATAACTCATTTACGACAAACTCAAGACATTTATTCAACAATAGGTTCAACTGTGCAATTTGTGACAGCCTCACAGTTCGATAGATCTGTACCCACATAAAAGGATAATAGCACTCTTCATATCAATAGCAGCCAAATCTAAGAGCATGTGTTTAGGTAAGGAATAAGGGATTATCTATGTGCTTGAAAAAGAATGCGCGGGGGCGTGGCTGGGCCACAAAGCAAGATGGCCGCCTAGAGAGTGAGCTCCGTGCCGCAGCGATTCTGGGGAGGCGGCGGGGCGCGTAGGCGACCAGAGAAACCACCATGTTCGGCGCTAACCCCTTCTGAGGCTGCCGCGCTCCTGATCCGTGCCAGGAGAGCTTACAGATACGAGCCTGTGGGCCTGCAGCTCGCGACTCGCCCTCGGAGGGGAAGGCCTACCCGGGGGCGGAGTCGCGTTACCCGGACGCCGCGGCTGGCTCGCTCAGGACAGCGGCAGGGTGGCCCAGGGAGCCACGGAGGCCCTCTTTCATCCTTGGACCCCCGGTCCCCGGCAGGGAGACCACTTGAAATATTGAGGGCCCTCTGACAAGCGGGCAGAGGTTTCATCTGAGGGGCGGGCCGTACCTCCAGAACCCGGGGCAGAGAGGCATCAACAGTGAAAAAATCACCGGCAGCTAAAGTACGGCTCCCCCCCCTTCCCCAGCGCTGATGAGAGACGCTGTGCCATTTTTGGCGATCACCCTCCACTGGGACCGTTCGCTCGTCAACCCCTCTTCCCCCTCCTCCCCTCCCAATAAGTAAACAATACCAATAAAGAAGAAAGAAGAGAAGGAAAGAATAGTGGAGGAGGAAGGAAAAGAAGAAGAGGGGAGAAGACAAAGGAGAGGAGGGGGGAAACAGGTGGAGAGGAAGAGTGGGGGGACGGAGGGAGCAGGAGAATGGCGAGGATCAGAAGGAGCTGGAGGAATGGAGGCACAGGAGGGTGAGGAAGAGTTGAGGAAGGACCAGTAAACTACCCGTATCAGGAGAGGGGCAAACACCCTTTACCCCTCTCCCCACAGGACATGCAGGAAGGAGACGCGGAAAGAAGGGGCAAGATAATAAAACGATAAAAAAGAGGAAAAAAGGAGGAAAAAAAAAAGAATGAAAAGGGGGCCAGAGGACAACGGGAGAGCAACAAAAAATGACCAATGGCAAGATGGGATAATAACTAAAGAAAGACGGGGCAAAAGGATACGAAAAGATACACGGAAAAGAAAACCACGCAAGGGGCAGACAACCTGAGCCAGGCCGCAGAGGGGGGCCTCATTGCCACTCGCCCCCTTTCCTTTTACCCAGAGCACCCAGGCTCAGAAACAGGAACTAACGCCTTCATCGCAACCCACACGTGCCAGGGGTATACCGACGACGACGGAATGGGCACCCAGGAATACATGCTCTTAATTAGGTTGGGCTGCTGGCAAAAGGTCAGAAGAAAAACGCGCCTGCCCCTCCCCTTAACACTCCCAGCAATCAAACTTAATCGCAGGAGAGCCATACATGGTGAACAGAGGACACAGCCTCATTAACACTCTGGGTCACAACAGGCCCTACACCGACCCAACCATAGCGGAATCCTCATTGTCATAACCTCCCCCCCTGCCAGAAAATATACGCACCTATCGGACCTCGAGGAGGGAAAGCCCGGGCCTTAATAGGGCAGCCTCTGCAGACCGCTAAGGCGATGCCCGGTAGCAAACCGAACCACAAACCTGCTAGCAAACCGGCAAGACAGCTATTATTTTCGGAAGTGCTCCACCACAAATGCCTAACCCCTACAACAACAGGCCCTCACGCATCGCCGCCCCCAACAGAGCCCATTACTATGTCTGACAAAGAACACTCCACAACCATGGAACAGATACTACAGGAGATAACCACTGTCAGTCGCCGCATAGAGGGAATGGACGCCTCTATAACTTCGCTAACATTGGAGACCAAATCCATGAGATCTGACATTGCAGGCTTCCAATCCAGGGTGACAGGATTGGAACAACGCATGGGATCACTGGAAGCACAGGCTATCGCTTCCCAGGACCGAGACCAAGATCTCCTCTATCTTAGGAGTAAACTAACGGACATGGAGGACAGAAGTCGGAGAGATAACATCCGCCTACTTGGGATCCCGGAAAACGAAGAAGGCACAGATATGCAGACCATCCTGGGCTCCACCCTCTCAAAACTGACCTCACTAGATTATGACCCACCGCTAGAATTTCAACGGGCACACAGAGTAGGCCCGAAACGCTCCGACAAACCCTCAAGGCCCCGGCCAATCACTGCATGCCTGCTACGGCATAACCAAACCCGTCAAATACTCCAAGCGGCGCGTAGTCATGGACCTTTTTGAGTAGATCAGCATGACACTCGAATAAACTGCCGACTATTCCAAAGAGACCAATGAACGCAGAAAGGCCTTTCTAGCTCTATGAGCCCGGCTCCGCCAACAGGAGATGAAATATGGCCTTTTTGACCCTGCAAGAATGTGGGTTACCAAAAACGGAGTATCCAAGGACTTTTACAATCCCGAAGAATTTAGACTTTTCCTTGACTCTTTTCAACCTCAACCCATGGATCCTACCAGCACAAGCCATCCGCACTATATTTCAGGGGATAATGAAGGTAACGGAACTTTCCCCTCAGGAATGCAGAAAGCAAATACAGCCCTATATGGCACAGATGCCAGTCAAAGAGGCAGAGACATGGAGAGACTAGCCAGATCGCATGATGATAGGGGCCAGGTCTTACATGCTGTAGCAGCCCATAACCAGCTATCGGAAAGAGACAAATCCCGCTCCCCCTTAAAACCAACGACTGCATCTTCTTGAGAAGGTGACGCGATATTGTGTAAATGTGAGACAATTGCTTGAACATTGATACACAGCCGCCGTCGACCCTGAGGACGGATGAGTACCTATTCAGATTACATATGTGTACTTTCCTCATAACGGTTTATGATAGTTGGTGTCGCTGTTAAAGTTACGCGATTAATATGTCCATGTTCTCTATAATGTAATACAAGACCTAATAATGTAACACCATTGAGTAGATTGTAGATTGCTTTTAGTGTAAGACAGAGTACACACACCAGCACCTGGTCTAGATCTCACCGACCCCCACAGGCTACATAAGAGACAAGACCTGGCTTTATAGCTTTACACAAGTGTTCCCAAATACATATTAAAGAAACTGACGCGCTACAGAATACCCTACAGCAGCAAACAACACAGCACAAACTAAACCTGCTCCACCATACAATACATAAGGTTAACCCCGACACCAGAGCTAACCAACCCCCGCAGCTACCCCAGAGGCCGAGATCAGGTCAAATAAAAGTGAATCAACCCAAACCCTGGGACACGCAACCCAATGTACATTAGTACCCTTTCTAACACAACACTACATACCACGGTATTATAAAATAAATCATTAACAGCCTCCACTGAACACACACACTCGCCCCCAGACTAATTATTGCCGATATACGCAATCTCCATACAGGACAGGACGTTCATGATGGTATCACATGTTAAACTAGTAAATTGGCAATATCTGAATATATCCCCCCTTATGTATTATGATGTAATAATACAAAACAAGGTATTTAAAATGAAGTGAGACACACATGGTCCATGCATAGCCCAGGGTCCGGCAGTTCGCATTACCTACTCCACGACAACTTACCTGACACCCAGTTCAACAGTCAAAAATATAACAGTGTGATGAGGCATTACGATATATTATGTTATCAGAGTTGACAAGTTACAGTAATGTTGTCTTATGTGATAGAGTGACGTTTTAGATGAAAAGAAGTACTTAGGATGTATTATACCTACAACTCTTTGTGCCTTCGCATGAACCAGAACCATATTGTCCCATCCGCCCCCCTCTCTCCCCCCTCTCCAACCTCCCCGTGCCTACCTATCTTCTTCCCTTCATTTACATTTACCCTGTCCTTATTTTACAATACCACAACATATTCTCAACCCCCTGCATTGACCTCTTCCCCCTCCTCTCTTGTCAAATCGCTCCCAGGATCTATGATACTATAGGACAGTATTACCCAGACACGGCTACTACCCTCTATCTCAAACCGGTAAACACTTCAGTCATGCAAACTCCATACTTGTCATCACTCGTCACCGAGCAGACCCATCCCCATACACAATCATGAACCCCCCCCATCCCTGTCATTGTCATACTGATAACCGGCTGCCTGCTGCCCCCCCTCGCCTCCCCGGCAAAGACCACCCCGACGGCGCAAGAGTTCCGAGAGGAATCGGACTCGCCGTTTACAGATCTAAGTAAGGAGTCTGGACCTCTAGCTTCCCCATCCCTCCCTTTTCTATCTCCTCTTTCAGTACTCTTTTTGGTTATTTTATTAATCTTGTTCTATATACCGATTTTTACAACCACCCCTTTCCTTTGCTTTTCTGTTCTCTTCTTTTATTTTCTCTTCCCCTCTCTTCTCTGCACCCCCTTCCGGTTTCCCCCTATATATTCTATCTTCTCTTCTTTTGCCCCTACCTCCCTCCCTACTCCTTTTCTGGAGAGAACACCGGACCCCACCAGCTGTCCCCCCCTCCCTCAAGCCATCACACCATAACAAATACAACCCCCATTCTAATAGCCAAAGTAGTCTCACCCCCACCCCCATTAGTACCACCCCCGGAACCGGTGTGACCTTACACAACCACCCAGATTGTCAGGGAACGCTTCTCAAGCGACACGACCACTACGGATCCTTTCCTGGAATGTACATGGCATGATGACTTATGTTAAACGGAAAAAGATACTGTCCTATCTTCAATCCAAAAGAGCAGATATCGCCCTGATTCAAGAAACCCACCTCGACATTCTGGAATCTAGTAAGCTTAAACGGGATTGGGTAGGAAGGGTTGCTTTTAGCTGCTGCCCAGCGGACCAAGAGCCCGGAACCAGCGCGCCCCGCAAATGCGGAGTGGCGATACTAACGCGTAAGTCCCTTCCGATCACAATCATTAAAACATGGAACGACGTGGAGGGAAGATATATATTTGCCAAACTAAAACTAGGAAATACCTTCCTATGTGTGGGCTCCGTTTACGCACCAACTGGCTCAAAGCGCCCATTCCTCCTACAACTAAATCGCCTCTTGACCGAAATTGTAACTACCCGTTATATAATCGGGGGAGACTGGAATCTAGTCAAAGATGCCATATTGGACAGGACAGGCCCCATTGATCTAGGCAACAATCATGACAGGGCACTCCTGACGGACCTAGCTATGGATGCTGGCCTAGTTGACTGCTGGAGAATACAACACCCGAATGATAAGGAATATACTTTCCAATCATCTGTCCATGGCACCCAATCACTCCTGGACTATTTCTTTGTATCGCACACTGTAATCCCTCAAATGCTAGACACCTGTATCCTAGATAGCGGTCTCTCAGACCACTCCCCAATACTACTTCTGGTCTAGGTAGGCCTATCCCCCCCCCCCCGGCCAAAATCCATGGCGCCTTGCTGTACATAGATACCGCTCCCCCCAAGGGAAGAAACAACTTAGGACCCACGTGTCCACATACGAGCCGAAAATACGGGCACTGTGACCTCCAAAAGGGTCCTTTGGGCAGCGGCAAAGGCGACCCTGAGAGGGAACATGATGCGAGACGCAGCATTAGCCAATAGGGACAGAGTAGCCCGCCAAACTACCTTAGAAACCACAATTCAGAACCTTACAAAACAATACACTGCCCAACCATCCCCTGGGCTGTACCGCTCCTTAGAACAGGCCTGAATGGCACACAACGAACTCTCTACTTCTCAGGCGGAATACGCGCTGCAAAAATCACGCGGCCGCCACTATGAACAAGGCGAGAAGGCAGGACGTCTCCTAGCCGCTCAGCTCCGACAAAGAGAGGCTGCCTCCGCCATCTCGGCCATAACATCCTCCTTAGGAGCGGTACTGACCGCCCGCAAGACATTGTGAACGAATTTGCCATGTACTACCGACATCTTTATACCCCTGAAATAACGACTGATCATATACAGACGGAGGCATTTCTTAATGCGGCCAACCTACCTTGTCTGTCGGAGGCCAGCCGAGCCCTCCTAGAAGGCGATATAAGCAGGGAAGAAATAACGCAAGTTATAGCAAATCTCCCCTATCATAAATCTCCGGGAGAGGACGGATTCCCTGCGGAATTTTATAGGTGGGCTGGGGAAGAGGCAATCACTGCAGTGCATGAAGCACTCACGGAAGCATGTCAGGAAGGCTCCTTGGGCGCTCTGTCCAACAAGGCCACGATTGTAGTCCTACCTGAGCCAGGGAGGGATCCTCTCCTCTGCGGCAGTTATCATCCTATCTCCCTCCTGAACGGAGACGTTAAACTCCTAGCCAGTGTCTTAGCAGCACGCCTACGTAAGGTGATACCGTCTTTGATTCATAATACCCAGGTCGGGTTCGTACCCGGTCGCACCTCTAGAAATCATATGTGCACTCTCTGCCATACTTTACTGGAATCCCTACAATTACCAGAAGAAGCTCTAGCCCTATCGCTGGATGCGGAGAAAATGGTCCTACCTGTTTACCACCATGAAGCACTTTGGCCTCGGAAAACAATTTATTTCCAAAGTACGCCTATTGTATGATCACCCCACGGCACAGGTTAACTGCGGGGGCTTCTTATCAGATCCATTCCCCATCGGAAGAGGCACTCGCCAGGGCTGCCCCCTGTCACCGCTCCTATTCCTATTGGCCATGGAACCCCTGGCAGCTACCATACGGAACTCCCAACAGATAAAAGGTATCCTTTTAACCGGGGGCTTATCCAAAATCTATCTCTACGCAGATGACATTTTGTTAACTCTGTCCGACCTAGAAACCTCCCTACCAGCACTACTCTCTACCATAGAGGGCTTTGCATCCTTATCCGGATACCGGGTAAACTGGGACAAAAACGAAGCGCTACCATTATCTCGCGTAACGACGAGAGCCGCAATACATGGTCTTCCATTTAAATGGACCCCGACCCACCTTAAATACTTAGGAACGTTCATTAATCGAGGCCTGGAACACATGATCAGGGACAACCTAGATCCTCTTGTATCCAGAATGGAGCAGGACTTTGCCAAATGGCCATTACTAGGCCTGTCCATGTGGGGCAGGACACAGGCGGTCAGAATGGTTACCCTCCCGCGCTTTACATATGTATTAGGCATGCTCCCTCTACTGGTACCCCTCTCCTTGCTTCGCTCGATTGACGCATCCATAAGGACCTTCGTCTGGGGCTCCCTACGCCCAAGATTGAAACCTACAACAATATTGGCACGACGATCCTATGGAGGTTTAGGCCTGCCCTCAGTAGAACAATACTCATTAGCCTTACAATTGTCACAGCTAGCGTACACACTTCCAGATACACCAGACCCCCCGCAATGGGTAGCCATAGAGAAACTCCTAAGAGGACAGCATACAGAGATGGGAGGGACATAAACTGATCACCAACCCCCTTACCTAACCCCATCCTCACGGCCACAAACACAACATGGCGTAGAGCCCACCGATTACTTGGTATACACCCTTTCATACATGCCCCGGCCCCTATTGCAGGGAATAAAAGCATAAAAATAGCGGGAAACCTTCTCAGATGACCCCCAATGGTTTGAGGCAGGTATCCATAACATATCTCAAGTCATAGATGGAAATAGCTTTCGAACTTTTGCCTCCCTTCAGGAAGAATTCGGCATCCACAGTAACCAAGAGTAGCGATACATGCAGCTTAAACATTGTATGCGTAGAGTCCTAGGAACTCCCCCGTGGACGCTTAAAACCTCACCTATTGTCACTTATCTCCAGAAATGGGGCCGACACAGAGGCGTTGTGGTGGGCCTATGTGCAGTGCTAACAAATCATCTCTACTCGCAGCCTCTTCTTGAACGACTGCGCTTAAAATGGCAGGACAGACTCGAGGTCGCCTATACAGAAGAAGAATGGTCAGATATAATAGAAGCCCTTGACAGGGGAGTACGCGAAGCCCGCCTGAAATTTTGCCTATTTAAAGTTCTCCAAGAATGGTACTGGACCCCTATTAAACTTCTCAGGGCAGGCTTGATGCCACACGCGAAATGTTGGCGATGCAGCGAATCCCATTGTGATTTACTCCACATCCTATGTCATTGCCCGACGATACAGCCCTTATGGGAAGTCCTACGCCACGCCATGATAGACTTTATACAGATACCAAGCCCAACTCCGCCATCACTCATTCTTCTACACGATATGCGCCCGTACCCTTCCCTATCACGAGCCCATAAACGGTTACTTCATACGGCAATTGCCACAGCCAAAATATGCATACTCCGACACTGGAGGTCCAGTATTGCTCCTACACCAACAGAATAGATGACAGCCATGTTCCAAACTGCCACCCATGAACGAGTAATTTATAACCTGCAGGATCAAGTGGCGCTATTCGCGGAAGTCTGGAGTCCCTTCCTGACAAGGACATGAGGCAGCTGGTGGACGGTCGACGAGCGTCAATTGTCCTCTCAGAACTCTTCATTCTCCTTCCCCCCTGCCCTCAACAGCCTCCCTGGCCTCCCCCTCCCCTCATTTCTATTCTCTCTCCCTTTTCCTCTCCTATCTTTTTCTTCTACCCCCCCCTAGATCTTCCGCCTTGACAAACGTTTTAATCCTCGGACTGAGTAATCAGACACCCCTCCTTGCTCTCTTACCCGATCAGAGGCTGATAATCTAACGCATATAAGAAGAACCCATTCTTTAAACAAACCCATTCCAACTTTCATGTCCCCGTGGACAATCCCTTGTTCGTTCCTTTTCTGGTGCTACCTTTTCTCATGTGCTGGAACCTTTACCTCATATCATAACAATCTAGGCACATTTGCCACACCGTACACTCTCACGCGACAACTCACAGTAGATAGGGAATTGTCGAACAACTCATGTACTAGCCTTGTCAGTTTGGCTCCAAGGCTCTTGGTCCCCCTTATGCATTCATCAATTCTCTCTCCAACCTTCTCCCCCCTCTCTTAGTTCATAAGACATCTTTACCTCTATCCCACCCCATGATTAATCTCTCTTTCTCTCTGCCCCCTGCGCTCTTTTACATACTCTATCTTAAAAGTTTACTCACAACCCTTCAACCAACTAGTCAGAATATTTGTAAGATTGTATAAGTTTGTATATCTTTTGTGGAATCACTTGTTGAAAAAATGCTTTGAAAGTATACTTCTATATATTTTTTATCACCCTTTATTCTTAATAAAACAATTCAAACAAAAAAGAAAAAAAAAAAAGAAAAAAAACGCGTACTATGTGCTGAACATCTGGCTTGCTCAAGTAATTCAGATTGAGTTTGTACATGTTTCTAATTCCTAAGTCTCTCAGTGGTATATTGCAGTTCATTTGATCTGCAGTTGTGAAGCAGGTCATGTCTGGAGCACAGCACAAACATGACCCCTATGGTTGTTTAACAAATTCCAAAGAGCGAATACAAGTTATGCTGTCAAGGGCAAGAGTCCCAGCCTTTGGTTAGCACTCGAGGGTCGAACTGATAACAGAAAGGCTACCCGCACAGCAAAATAGGAGAGGTATTTAAGTTGCACAGTTGAGCAACCTTTGACCTCGAACCTGCCAAGGACAGTCGGAAGCAGGAAACGCCCTGGACAATGACGCAAAATAGGGCTAGACCATGGGAACGCAGCGCGCCTTGGACTGGCAGCTAACATCAACAGTTCACCCCGCAGCTTTCTTGAACTCTTCCTAGCACCTCTATGTATGGTTGCTGTAGCAGGGTCTCTCTCTTCGATGGAAGCATATTCTAGAAATATCAGTCTCGAAGGTCAGGTTCCCCACCAGGGCAGAAGATCCCTACAGCAGGGCTCACAGCAGCTGTACCTTAGCAGTTCTTATCGAGAGGCAGGGCAGGTTCTTATAGTACAAGACAAGCTATTTCCTTCTTCACCAGGTCCACCCAACAGCAGAGCTAACTTCCCCAGTCCTTTAGCCTTATTCTGACACTTAAAGGGCCATAGCCTCAGAATCCAGCTCCTATCCGGCCCATCTCTCTGTGCTGGCACACATAACTTTCTAGCTCAGAGGGTTAAGTTATTTTCTGAATTCAGTTGATGATAGATCAAGAGCTGATGGAGAACTGTCATATAATGTGATGTCCATATAATTATTATTGGCTGTGATGATGGAGACATCAACTCTATTGGCAAGGCTTTGAAACCCCGCAGCCAACGATCAATTGCAATGAATGCCGTCATCACAAATGGATACAAATATACTTGTCTACATATTTAATCCTCCTCAGCAAAACGTTCCGAATGAGCTTAAATGAGTACAATAATTTCCCTATTACACAGGCTATAAATCAACCACAGTGAGTCATTTTACCAATATTTGTTTGTCACATCAGTTTATTGGCATGTGCATTCTCCACAATCTGCCGCTGGCATGGCACTGCAGTGCTTCGGGTAGCCAGGGCATGACATTCACAGGATTCTGAAGTTCCCATAACAGACTAGAATCTGGTTTGACTAGTGAAGGTGAGTTATGAATAGTGTCACTGTGTCAAACAGAATGAGTTATGCGTGAGCGCTTTTGGAGTTTGATGAGTGAGAGACCAAAAGGCTGCGCCAAATTGCTTATGATCCTATAGATGGTGTGCATCCCCCACTGGCCGACAAAAGTAAGTTTGTAAGTTGGTGGTAGTGAGTGCCATTGGACGCTATTATAGTAAATTATTGGCATATTTGAGCTGTGATGAACATATTTTATGTATTCAGTCTTAAAGAGTTCTTCTCCATGGTAGTGCCTGGTGGGGACTTCTGCTGTGAGCATAATACTCAACAATGTTAGATGTGTTGGATGTGTGTGTAATGTTCTTGACTAAAGTGTGCTGCTAGATGTTTTGTCTCAGCCTATGATGTGAGCTTCATTCCCGAACATCTCACACCGAACCTCTCCAATTATGGGTAGACTTCTAATAATGTGACACAAAACAAAGAAAATATATTTTATTAGCATGTGGGCACCCGGAACAAAACATATATATAGCAATACATCCGATAATCAATGAATGTGGGTTTACAAAAGAAATTTTTAAATTTGTCAGTGTCCCAGGTACTGAACATTTTTACCGCATTATTTGTAGTATGTTATTGTGTTATACAAAGGGAGCTGTGTGGGGCCTTAACCTAATGAGGTGTGGTGCTTTTATTTTCAAAACCTGCAGACAAATATGTCGAAGTGAATTGCCCTGAAGAATCACCTGTTTTTCCTTTTTACAATTAACAAACATAATATTACATCGGAAAAGGAAGGAGGAAATTGAACTGTCGAGGCGAGGCCTGCAAATTGTTTGGAAGAACTACAATTTAGATATTTCCAAGTATTTTACATGACGATTCGTACAATGGAAAACCTACTCCTAAAAAAAAGGGTAGGAGTAATTTTGTTCCAAGGTGCGATGATTTGGCACAAAATGGGCTTTCTGTTACATCTGCTTTTTCAGTCACAAAGCCTACTGAGAATTGTAGGCCTATATTTAAACTGGAAAAAATAAACTACAAAACCCAATGTGCTTAGTGTCTTTAGGTAAAAGCCACCCATAGTCCATGAGCTAATTGTCACCTAAGTATTTACATGTTTATCTTTCTACCATTTGTTCAACATCAACATTTGTTAACAGAGATCCAAGCGATATTATTGTCATTTTTGCATGGCCGGTCCTACTTTAGGAGCCTGGATAAAGGGGGAGATGTGAGGCTCCTCGGATTTCCATGCAATGTGACCACAGGAAGTGACATCACAGGACTATTAATTTTCTTTGGAATTGCTGACACGACCTAGAATTAATATAAGTAATACAATTAAAAATATATGTACCCAAATAAAATAAGTTCATTTAGTGCTTCTTAACAGTATCAGATAAAAGGGTTAGAAGACTGACATTGTTGTGAAGAATTAGAAATAAAATAGTTTCTGTTCTGAAAATACGAGACTGAGTTAAACATCACTGAAGCCCATGGAAGGGGTAGTGACCTTTGGAGTGACGTAATCATTCCTACTGTCCTCTTCACACCTCTTTCCTCTGCCGCCTCTCTGAGAGACACTTACATCCTTTTCAGCCCACATCTTTCTGAAATCTTCCACCTACATATTCAGACCTCATCTCTTTGCTTTCCGAACCCTCTTTCACTTTCTCCTTCATAGCTATTTTCTTGAGCCTGCTTCACTTTACCATTGTCCTAACCACACACACACACACACACACCACACGTGCAACACACCCATTCACCCATTCACCCGTGAACACCGCATTTCCTTTTGCTCTGTCAATATTTCAACAGGAGTTTCTACCTCTTTTATATTTCTGCACATAATTACAAGTACAATTAACACATTGTTGTGTATCCGATGGCAGTAATGACTTCTCAAATCTGGTAGAAGTATGTAACATTGATTCTTTATTTTTTTAAGAATATAAATAATGGGGCGAATTCACCAGGCAAACATCCATAACCTTCAGTCTCCACTTCCAACTGTCGCCCCCGCCCGCCCTCCACCTCTCCCCCCGGCATTCGGCTCCCAAACACGAACATGCAATCCCCCTGGAGAGAAGAAGAGTAAACATTCTACATTCCTTATAACCTAATAGGGTATCTTCTTACTAAATCTAAACATAACAAAAATAAATATATTTGACTTATGGAATACAACACACATGCCACCATTGCTCTCTGGCCTCCACAGTCGACCAAGCAAGACTGGTTGTGCAGGTGCTCAAGACATGGTTGTGACCACTGGCAGCCACTGTGAGAACCTCGTAGTACTCGAGTGCTCTCAGTCATGGCCCAATATGCTCACCAACCCAGAACCTGGACTTACACGAACACCACAGCCAGGTCGATACTCAGTACGCAGAATAAAAGGTGGATATTTTGCATGGGAAAAAAATACATAAAAACTAAATCCAGGGAAAAAAAGCAATAATTTAATGAAGTAAATTAGGCAAAAAATTTGAAATGTAAAAAGGAGCAACCTCACTGGTATTAACTGACACATATCACTGTAACGTTTTACAGCCATTGCTAAGACATCAGCGTTTTGCCCTGTAAAGAATATCAGAATATTGCACAATATAGACTAATTTCAAAGTACTGCCTTTTAATGAATGCTTTTATCGGCCTGGGACCTCGCTGCTTAATGTAGCACTACGAGGCCCAGAAAATGGGACCCCTCCCCTGAGCCTCCCAGCGCTGGATAATGGACGTCAAGCTCAGGAGAGTCCACCACTGCAAAGTAGGCCTCATCGCCAGTACCATGATCCGGTACTGTGAGGCCTAGGGCAGGGTGGCCCCTCCCCTGGGCCTGATAGTTCTATGCTGTGGACTTCAAGCCCACGGGAGGGACAGCATTCATTGAAGGCAGATCGGAACCAAAGCAAGATGACAGTATAAACCCAGGGTTGACTTTCAGCGAGGCCGGTTTTCGTGGTCTCAAGCCCTGCAGTAATTTGGATCAGCTCAGTTCTGACATTCTTTGCTGGACAAAACACTGATCAATATCTCAGCAATGAATGTCCTCAACATTCAGCTGCTCCATGAGCTGGGTGGTCCAGATGAGGAGGTTTCAGTCCATGTGGTTCACAGCTAAAGTGCAGTGCTGTATGGCCCAGGAGATGGTGGTTCCCATCCCACAGCCTTGCACCCCTGGATACTGGCTGCATGGCCCACGGAAGGGGGCCCAACCCCTGGACCTCGCAGCCATGATTCACCACTAAGAAGCTGAGGCAGGTGGAGCTCCTTTTCCTGGGCCTTGAAGATGTAGGGTAGAGCTGTGATGATCAAGACTGGAGTGAGCTCTGCCTTGATAGTCTGAACTGGCTGCTCTCTCCTCCACTGACCCACCTCTCCTTACATAATTCACATGCATTTGCATATATTTACAATTACAATTGCCATATTACCGCTGCTCAGTGTGCTCTGCGAAAGGGCGAAGCATTATTGAGTGAGGAGGTATTCTGAACACCTTTGTGACCCACTGGCAGCCCCTGTGAGAACCTCCCACAGCCTTAAATATTTCACTCCAGTGCTCTCATGCATGGTCTGCTATAAATAACCACCCATAACCTGAATTAACACAGACACCTACGGTTGATATGCTGTTTTGAAAAAAAACACTATAAAACAAAATCGAGGAAAATGTAATACCCTTGAAGAAGCAAATTAATCACATAGTATGAAATGTAAATAGAAGCAAGTCACTGGTATGATTGACATGGATAACCGTGATGTTTTTTACAGTCACTATTGAGGTATATAACAGTGTGTAGAGAACAATATAGACTTCTTTCAAAGTCAGATTTTAATTACTGTTTGGCCTAAAACTCGGGGGGACCCACCTCACCGAATGCCTTGACCCTGGATTTATGCTGCTTACCTTAGCTCAGCCCTGTCTTTTAATGAATGCTTTTACCTGCCCTGAAGCTATAATGTAGTGCTATGAAGCCAAGAAGAGGGCATCCCTTCCCTGGGCGTCATAGTGCTGGATCATGGCTACAATGAAGGGGGGAGGGTTTCTGGGTTTGGCACCTATAATCCAGGACTGCCTGGCCCAGTGGAAGGGGCCCTTTGCCTGGCCTTTTAGCACTACATTATGACTGCTTAAGGCCAGGATAGGGAAAAACATTCATTAAAAGGCAGGAGTGTACTAAAGAAAAGTGAACAGCATAAACATAGGGCCAGGACTTCCAGTGAAGCAAGTCCCCATAATAATTACAATCTGAATTTGAAAAAGGGCTCTATTACTGTGTACTGATGTCCTCTAGAGGGCAAAACACTAAGGCAAACATAGGAGAATTATATGAACCCCTGAAGTGAAGCCGTCCTAGACCAACAGGGGACCTGTCCCATATTATAAAGTGGAGCCAACCAGCGTTTCAAAGATTGAGTTAATGATTAAAATGCATGTGGCTATGGCCCTGAGGACTCCTTGGTATTGGGTCATCAACTCCTTTGTACAGCCAACGGAGCTCTTAAGATGCTTTTCTAGTAACACCCATAAACCTTTTCCAGGCCTTTATAGTTGCCACATTTTCCATATCAGTGCATGATGTGCTTCTCCAGTCTAGGTTTCTTCTTTGAATTCTGGGACTTGTTGTCCTATTATATTATGGAATAAACACAACTACAAGTCCCAGGATTCAAAGAAAGAAGCTGAGCTGTAGCAGCTGATCTTGCAAGAACCTGGGAAGCTTGGCAGGGCTGGACCCTTAGTGGCCATGACTCACCTACAAAACATGTTCATGTCCCCGGCCCCATTTTTATTTATTTAAAATTTATTGTGGGTTAGTTAAAAATGACATCATCCCACAGCCTTTCCTTTCAAACCAGCAAGCTTGTCACATAGTTCAGTATACAAAATCCTCTAACTTTGCACTCAAGGAAAGAAAAGCAAACAATAAAAGAATAAGCAGGCATTTGTTAGACGACATCGCCTGACATTTGACCTCTGCCTTCGAATGAAATCTACAGGCATCTTTATTGCTCATTCACCTTCTGAACAACGGCATTGTAATTTTGGGGGCACCACTACCCTCCCCACACCCTTGATTCCAGCGTCTATGTCTTTCTTCGTCTCTTATACCTTCCTCTCTTATGTATGTACTTTATCTTCCTTCCTTTCGTCTCTTCCACATACACCAGCCCCCTCCCTGAGGACTTCTTTACACTTTTCCTCTCCTCCTTATCTACGCATCCTCTTTCCTCCCTTCTCTACTATTTCCCCTTAATCACATCCTCATATGTTGCTGTTATTCAGTTCTTTCCACTATCCCCTCTCTCAGCCTCCCTCCAACATCTTCTCTCTGTCTACTTTCTCTCAGCCTCCCTCCAACATCTTCTCTCTGTCTACTTTCACCTATTAACCCATACTGTCTCACGTCTGAAGACTTCCCCTTTCCCCTACAATTTTTATATTTTATCTTCTCTCTACCTATAGACTTATTTCCTCAAGCTTTTTTCAAGCCTCTCCCCTATACTTCCTTTTTCAAGGGCTGGACTTATTGTAATGGGACACAAGGGGAGGGTAACGTGCACTGCAGACCAACACATCATTAAATGTGGCAAGATAAAAGCAAAAATTAAAAGCATCTTTATTGCTCCTTAACTTTTGGAACAACAGCACAGTTATTTTGGTGGTGCTGTAGCACCCTTCTCATCTCTACTTCAAGCGCATATGGAACTCCTCTGGACTGTTTACACAGCAAATGCACCAACAAATTCAAACCTTTGCTGCGTTCATGGACTGTGGAAGCAAAGTCGGGTATGACTCTCAGTTCCAGAACATAAGGTGACTTGAAGCTTTATATAGCATGAACTCGGTCCTAGGGCACTAGGGTGCTTTACTCGAGCACCAGTTACATTGCAAAAGATCACATACATTTTTTTGGGCATGGGGAAATTAAGTTATTCGTCCAGAATCATCGACGCCGGGACTCAAACCGAGTTCCCCAGTCTCATTAAGCTCTTCAATGGGTTGCAAGGTCCAGAGGAATGTGTTTCATCCCCTGGGCTTCACATCCATGTAGTAGCACTGCGAAGTCCAGGGGAGGGGGGCCCCTATCCTGGGCCTTGCAGCACTGGATAATGACTGCGAGGCCCAGAGAAAGGGGCCCCACAATTGGGCCTGGCAGTCTGACTCAGTGCTTCGAGGCCCAAGGAAGTCGGGGGCACCTACCCTGGGCTTGAAAGCGGTGTGGCACTTTGCTCAGAAACATTTCCTAGCTCTGGGTTCTCCCTCCTCTGCTGACCCACTTCTCATCAAATAATGAACAGCTCATCCTGGAAACAAAGGGGCCATTTGTTGTGAGGAAACACAAAACAAAAAAGAGAAACAAGACTACATGCCACCTTTTTAAAAGAGGCGAGCACTGCCCTTGACCTTGTGAGCCAACACATTTGATTGCCTTTCTGCTGCCCCAAGTCCTCCACCTACTCTTTCCATCGCCCCACACCCCTGACCCCAGGAATGCCACCATGCCTTTGGACCATCGAAGTTAAGGCACCTCACTTACAAAATGTATTATTGCTGTGATCGGGTGGGGAAGGGGAGCACACGAGGAGCAGGTGGACTGACATTATAACATAGCCCTTCAAATGGAAGTGGGCCCATGTTTTTGACCTGAGGCCAGGGCCCTGGGCCGATGCCCACATTGCCCATGCCTAGCGCTGGCCATGATGAAAATATTGTCAATTTCAAGCTCACCATGCTATTTCTGTTGTCTGTATAAGGGGAGCTTGCATTGCCGCTGCCTGTCTTGTGTACGAATGAAGCTTGACCTTCTGCTGGTCAACTTAATGTATGTTTGTGCTGAACATTTGCCTTGCTTCTGTCTTTGTTGCAACTTTTCTGTATGTCATGAAAGTGTATTCTTTGTCTGTACTATACAGCTTGAAAATGAGTTGTAGGATTGAGGAATACCATGATATTCTAGCCCACTAGGGGCTTTGTGTTGTACTTATAG
The DNA here is from genome assembly GCF_031143425.1 of Pleurodeles waltl. NCBI lineage: Eukaryota > Metazoa > Chordata > Amphibia > Caudata > Salamandridae > Pleurodeles > Pleurodeles waltl. The sequence continues at coordinate 707,915,856 of NC_090439.1, read as the reverse complement.
CTTTAATCAGGGGCACAGGAGACAATACATTTCTGGGGGGGGCTGGGGGGGACAGCAGCAGCCTTGGGTACTTTTCAATTGACCCTATACAAATTGCCCATTGTTTGCGAAATGCATGCTCCGATAAATGTACACAATCATATAGTTTGCACGTGAAATAGGGAGAAAAGAAGGCATGTTGTCAGTTTGAAAGTATGTTTTATTGTTATTTACATTCACAAAGTATTTAGACCAAATGTGCACTGCCCTTGACCTTGTGAGCCAAATGTGAAAAAAACATGTTGATTAACCTTGCATCTTCATGCACCAAGCAAATAAAGGTAGGAGGGAGAAAAGGAAAAACATACCTTTTGTGCCCGCACCGATCATGCCTTTCAGCTCATGCAAACTGAAACCACACTAGAGATATCGAAAGCAATCAGGTACAATAATTGTAAACTGTGCTCTGAAACCATAGTTCTAATAACACTCCTGCTCCTCTGTGCGATCTTGGACAGGTCAGCTCCACATCAATCAAAACTGGGAGCATTTACACTGAAGAAGCTCTTGGTGTTACGGACTATTCATTACATGGGACTCTGTGATCCATGTATAAACAGCAGTCATTAATTTCTATATGATCTGCTACTTCTGAAGCATCAAGTAACCGATCATAAAGAAAAGATGTCAGAACTCGACTATTATAAGGTTATTACAGTCCAGTTTTGACATGCCTTCTACCAGAGCCAGCAGCTAAGGTGAAAGGCAGGTCAGGACATGGAACATAATTAAAGCATCTGTTTAACTCAACAAATGGGAAGTTGGTTTTCTTTCTTCTGATCTATTTTAATAGCTTCCAATTACAAAAGCTAAGCACTATGGCAATGATTCCCAGCCTTTTGACTCCTGAGGACCTCCACTGAGTTACTACTGGAAGGCGGGGACCCCCAAGCAATTTGCATAATTTAAATTTCAAACATTAAAACAGTAATTCGCAGAAAATACACAAGCAAGTTCATACCAAACAAATACTCGAATTACTAAAGATCTAATTATTTTATATTGAAAACTTATCCAAGAATCGAAAAATGTTAATGGGTAGGTTGGGGTTGCATCTCAGGTGACTAACCTTTCCATGTTTGGTCTTATTTATGAAAGCCAAATCCTCAGGACAGATTCTACATTTCCCAAGTGATTTCTGTTTTTATTTTGTTTTTGTACGTAAAATCTGAAAAGGCTTTTTCGACCAATATGTGGTGGGGAAAGAAAGTAAACCATGAGGGCCTCACATCTCTCCATAGCTACTCTGTCATGTATAATTCATTTGTTTAATAGCATCTCTCATACTAGTGTAAGGTGTTGGAACACATAAAATACTGTTCTTTGCGTTATACACATTCTGTGCAGCAGGCATATTAAACATCTGCGCTACCTTAGATGAGTCAAAACTGCCACTAGACAAAACCCCTACCTCTCTCCCACAGGTACATTAATCACCAGAGTTATCTTGATGCTTTTATTTTAGCTTGAAAGCCTCTGGTGACTGCTAGGAAACGGGGTGGAGAGGGAGGGAGATGAAAAATTTAAAAAAATACGATTAATCTGTGTATGGCTGGCATCTCTCCTCCGTCCTCTTCTCTTCCTGAGTCCCGGCAGCACGGAAGCACACAGGCTCCCAGAATCCCCTAAGCCAATTAAATGCTGATGTCACCACCATGACAGCGGCTTCATGATTAGTCTGAGCAGCCTGGTTCAGCACTCAGACAGGGAGTTGGAGCCTGTTCATGTTCTCCACCTTGCTGTGCAATACAGCTGGGTGGGGAAATACTAAGTGCACATGTCTGTTTGGCCAGCCCAAGCTGCCGGCTAAACTGTCATGCACACTTATGGTGCACATTCCACTCCTCCTCAATGTGACACAGCCCAGCCTACCCCACCCTAACTTGGCTCTGCACTGAAAAAGAAAATGGTAATAACATGGTGTTATTATCATGTTATTTTTCCTTTTATGCACTGCTCAGAGCAGAAGGGGAACGCTCCTCCCCCTTAGAGGAGGAGCCGCTGCTGGATGTACAAGTAACTTTGCAGTGGATTTAAAACTGCTGCACAAAGGAAGTAATACATATAAAAACACATGTGCTTCTAGATGCCACAGCTAGAGAAGTGCTTTTCTGCTGGCCCAGATCTGTGGATTCCCTGGGAATGTCTCATGGACCCTTGGGGGGCCTCAGACCACAGGTTGGGAACTGCTGCACTAAGGTTTTAAGTGGCTTGTGGGTAAGTTGATGGTGTGGTATTATATGGGCTATTGTACTCCTTGGCCTAGATGAAAAGGATACTGCAAGTCATCTTCGAGTTCCAATACTTTATAAACAAGCATTGGCAAAGCCAATAGGTCTCACCGATGCAGAGCTATTGGCATTGCTAGCGTGTTCTAGCCATGTTGTAAACTAGCATGGCTGCTGTTCAGCGTGGCTATAAGTTAATGGCATAAAGGGGAATGACATGTCATAAAGCGTTGTCTATTGGTTTGGCATAGAGTGTTGAGCAGTGAGTAGAGTGTCGTAGAGTGGAGTAGTGTCAGAGTGGAGTAGAGTGGAGAGGAATAAAGAAGAGTGCAATGGCATAGAGTGGAGTAAAGTAATGTGGAGTGCCATAGAGAGAGAGTTGAATAGGGTGTCATTGAGCATAGTACATTGTGGTATTGTGCAGTGGCATGGAGTGTCATGGAGTAGAGTATCATAGATTGAAGTGGAATAGTATGTCATGAAGTGTCATAGAGTGGAGTAGTATGTTTATAGAATAGAGTGGAGTAAAGTGGCATGGAGTGGTGTGGAGGCAATTGTGTATAGAGTCACAGAGTGGAGTAAAGTGTTGTGTAGTGGAACAGAGTGGAGTAAAGTTTAATGGAGTAGAGTGTTGGAATGGAGTATTACGAAGTGTAATGTCATAGAGTGAATTGTCTTAGAGTGATCTAGAGGTAGATTAAGTGGTGCAGAGTACAGTGGTACAGAATAGATTGGCATAGAGTGCAATGGTTTTTAGTAAAGTGGTGTAGAGTGCATTGGTGTAGAGTGCTCTTTTTTAGAGAAGAATGCACTACACTAGTGGTGAAGAGTAGAGCCGCAGAGTGGAGTGGTACAGCATAGATTACAGTGGCAGAGAGTGCAGTGGTGCAAAGTGCTGTGTCGTATGGTGATGTGGTGCATGGTAGAGTGGAGTGCTGCAAGATAGTGTGGCATAGAGTGCAGTGATGCAGCATACAGGGGTATTAAGTGTAGTGGCATAGAGTGCATTGGTGAAGAGTGCAGAAGAGTGTTGAGTAGAGTGCAGTGGTGCAGAGTACAGTAATGTAGAGTTCAGTGGCACGTGTGCACTGTTGCAGAGTAGAGGCAAGGGCAGTGGTGTAGAGTAGAGTGGCATAGAGTTCATTGGCATAGAGTGCAGTTGCATAGAGTAGCATAGACTAAAGTGGTACAGAGTGATGTAGAGAGCAGTGGTGTTGAGTGCAGTGGTGCAGAATGGAATAGAGTGGCGTAGAGTAGACTGCTGCAGTAAAGTACAGTGGTGTATAGTAGAGTGGGGTAGAGTGCATTGGCATAGAGTAGAGTGGTGCAGAGTAGAGTAGAGAGGTGCAGAATTGAGTGGTGCAGAGTAGATTGCAGTGGCATGGAGTGATCCAGAGTAGAGTGGAGTGACATAAAGTGGAGTATGCTTAATGTGGTAGCACACTGCATTACAGGCAACACATCTTCAACTGAAATTACCATTACATTTGCAAAGGCATACATTTTACTGATAAAAACATACAGCACACAAATGTTAAGGTGTGGAAATGTCATTACCTAGTGTATTGATTTGTTTAAATCAGCTTAAAATATTTGTTTCCAATACACTTATATTCTTAAGTATCTGCACATTTCATTCACAAACATTTGAAGTTTGTTGTGTGGTAGATAAAAATAGCATCCTAAAGCCTTCCTCCACCACACCCCCAGTAGCTAGCATGATTGCCATATAGGTTCCCTCACTATGATGTCAGAGAAAGGAGAAGACAGAGCCTGTAATTTGACCTTGGTCTTTGAATGCACAACTAGGGAGACAAGATAACAATATTTAAAGGCCTGTTTACAGACATCGAACACTGGTGGAAGGATACGGTATACAAGAGATGCTCTACTGTAGGGACAAACTCATGCAGACAGCCTAAATCAAATACAGCTAGAAATTGTAGGTTGCAAAGACAAAGGTAAGCAATGGGTGGAATACATTCCTAGTGAAGCGTTCCAAATGTCCTCTAAATGACTTTAGCAAACCAGACGGCTTTGATCTAATGAACACAGCCTTTAGCCTAGTTCCTATATATTTTTATGGAACTCCTCTGTGACTGCGACAGTCAAACTGTTTCTTGCTATTTAGGGCCTTTTACGTATGCTCTTATGGGCCAGGACTGCTGTATTGTCCTGTAACATTATGAAATGTGTACAGATTTATTCAAATGCATTGATACGAACACTGTATTTCTGATGCCTGGGTTGGCTATCACGAGGACCACTGGAATTATGCAATTGTGCACTGCAGTGTTTTATGCAGTTATGGATTTGCCGCATTTGCCACAAAATCTAAGATCTGCTGCATAATCTGCAGATTTAAACAAAAACGGTTCAAAGGTTGCTAAAAGTGCAGCAACACGTGTTGGTGCACAGTGCAGGGCCCCTTAGCAAATGTTGACTGCTAACTTTTCTTTTGCTTATTGCTATATTTAGGTGTTAAACTGGTACTAATGAGGTACAGCCTCAGCCCAGAGAGTCTTAACAAGTGTCACAATGACAAAATAATGAAATACTATCACAAAATGTGTCATATTATGTCGCATAATTTGCCTTTTCTGCCTTCATAATTTAGTCAACCCTGCCACATAATTATATCGTGAGAATAGCAGTAAACTGCTGGCCTGGAAGATAAAAGCCAGTATAGTTAGGAATCGTGTGGTAGAAATTCGGGACGGAATTTTAGGGGAGGTTAGGAAGAGTAAGAAAGAGGTAGAAGACGCCTTTTTATTCTTTTTCCAGAAATTATATACTGAGGATTCAGAAGTCTCTGCAGAGTCGGTGAAGGGATGGTTAGAGGGATTAGAATTGGTATCTCTAAGTGAGGAGGAGAACAAGGTGATTAATCAGCCAATTGATATGGTAGAACTTGAGCAAGCGATAAAATCAGGTAAATTAGGCAAGGCGGCAGGACCAGATGGGCTGCCTGCTGAAGTCTACAGAGTATTGGGTAGTAGTATTATGTTTTTTTTTAAAGAACTCTTTAACAATATTCTGGAGACTGATGGGAGACCCCCCCTCTCCTAAATTGTGACTATAAGATTTTCGCAAACATCTTGGCAGACAGATTAGGGGGTGTTTTGGGGAAGCTTATACATATTGATCAGAAAGGGTTTTTGAAAGGAAGAAATATGCAGGATTTAACACATGGGTTGGTAGCTTTGGTTGATTTGGTCACCACATGCCACTCCCCTTTAGCAGTCGTGATGGTTGATGCAACCAAAGCTTTTGATAGAGTTAACTGGAATTATTTAAATATGGTATGTGAGGGTTATAATCTTAGGGGGCATTTCATTAGGACATTATAAAAAATTTACCAGGACCCCTGTACAAGAATTTTGGTTAATGGCGATCTCACTTCCTTGTTCAAGATAGAAAGGGGTACGTGGCAGGGGTGTCCGTTATCCCCGCTACTGTTTGATTTGTATATTGAGCCACTTGTGACTAGAATTAGGAATGATCAGCGAATTCCCCCCTTTGTGTGTGGAAATTTTTCTATGAAGGTGTCTTTGTACGCAGATGACCTATACTTCTAGTCTAACTCAGACTAATTCGGGATTGGAAGAACTGATAAGAGATTTTGGCAGTATCTCGGGTTATGCAGTTAATAATCAAAAGATGTAGGTGATGGCTTGGAATATGGAGATAGGTAGCCCTGTAATTATGAAGGAGGAGGTTAAATATTTAGGGATTACTATAACAGAGGATATAAATAAATTTGCAGAAAATAAATTTAGGAAGGTAATGAGGGATGTAGATATCCTACTGAAGAGATTGTTAAATCTCCCCCTAACTATTATTGGTCGGGTTAATTTAATTAAGATGGTGATTGTCCCCAAGTTTACATTTATCTTCAATTTGATACCATTAATGTTTGGTAAGGATTCTTTAAGGAAACTTCAAGGAAAAATAAGCAGTTTCATTTGGGCATCTAAAGGCGTACATATTTCCAGGAAAAAACTGAGAAGGAGGAAAGAAAAAGGAGGGTTGGCCGTGCCAGATATACAGTATTATGCGTGGGCCTTCTTCCTGAAGAATGCAAGGGAGACCTTTAATCACCCACGTCAATATGAGCTGGGGCAGGCTCTGATTGCAATGGCAGAGAATAATGAGTTACAGACAAGCTTTATGTATAAGTTTGGAGACCCTAAATACTTTAAGAAAGTCAGATTTAAGGTGTTACAAGATCTAGCGAGACTGTGGTATGCGGTCAGGAGGGCCACAAAACTGTCGTTTTATAGCAAAAAGGCCCCTATTTGGGAGTCCCCAAGGTCACCGGAATGGACTAAGGATGCATTGGCAATACCTCTGAAGGCAGCAGGTTTTTTTGTACTGGGGACAATTTTGCTATAATGGAGAGGTTAGATCATTCGAAAACCTGAATGGGGAGGTAGGGGGTAACCTGTCTAAATTCAAGTATCTTCAGATTATCAGCTGGGCGAGGGATTTAAAGGTGGAGCTGGGAGGCACAAATGAGTTGGAAGATCAGTGGCATTTGGAATTTCCGCTGAAGAAGGAGGTGGCCAGATGGTACTGGCTAATTATGGATATCGTGGACGGTGACTTCACCCTACCAGAGGAGCTATGGGAAGAGTGCTTGCCGGAGCGCCAGCATAAAGACTTATGGCAAGTATCCAATACACTTTTATATAATACTGTCAAACCTGCTCCGTTAAGGAGGAATCATCTGTTCTCAATTCACAGAGTTTTCTGGACACCAGCAAAGCTTTCTAGAATGGATCAAGGTAACACGGTCAGATGCATAAAGTGTGGCACCCTGGTGGCAGATGACATTCAGATGTTCCTGGAATGCCCCAAGCTCAGCAAATTCTGGACAGAGGTTGGTGATGCTATTAGTGAAATACTCTCTATAAGACTCAAGGTAAGCACCTCACTTGTGATTTTTGGATGTATGACAGGTCCTCAGCTGATAAGCAGGGAGAGCTCTAAACTGTTATTTTATATGATGCTTGTGGCAAGAAGAGAGATTTGTAAAAAATGGATTGATGTCTCATCTCTGACTTTTACGGATTGGGAAGATGCCTTAATGTATATCTTGAAGCTGGATACGAGTAAGAATAGTAAAAAAAATAGATTCTGGATTCAACTGAAGCAATGGTGGGGTCTGGAAGAGGATGGGGAGGATAGGGAGTACATTTGGTCTGGCACGGTCCAATGATTAAACATGCCTCTAATGTACCACCACCGGCCGTTATTGGTAAGTGGAGTGGGTATAGTGAGGCCATATCTCTGGGCAGGTAAGGTTTGGCAGAGTTGAGCAGCGGTTAATCATAGTACACTCTGTATTAAATGACCTTCCCGCCTTATATCCTCTTGTGGTGAGAAAGGATGGTATGCAAATGAGGACCAAAAAATAAAAAGAGAAAACCATGTCTCTCTTAAATACCTGTGAAGTAATAGCAAGCTGTGTGCTTTTGTTCCCTAAATAGCAGCTAGGTGGGAGGGTCCAAATAGCTTCCAGCTAAAATAATCAAACAAAAGGAGGCCTGATGGACCCTCAGTTTCAGCCTTTGTCCCGTGCCAGCAGATATTTACAATCAAAAAGCCCTCTTTCATGCTGCCCAGAAGGAATGAAAGTGCTTCTGAAAGTGTGTGCAGGCACTTCAGAAAATGTCAAAATACATCGGGACAAAATGGCCCTGCAAGATAGAAATCTGGGGGGGAGACATCTCCTGCGTCCCCCACACTTCCTACGCCCATGGATTTAATATTTGTGTATCACAATGACACATGAATCACGTGGATTTAGGGGGTGGAAATATCTACTTACCCCAAATGGGCAACAAAAATGGGTTTACGGAGGGGGTTCATTTAAGTGCACCTGTCTGTTTGCTTATTCACAGCATACACTGTGTATTTTTTAAAGGAGGAAAAAGGCTTCCCTTCTTATTTAGGTTGTTTCTTCTGTCAGTCAAGGCCAGACTGGCACATTTTGTCAGACCAGCCTTCATACTGCACGTTGCAAGCGAGAGTAAACGCTGCAAGGAAGAGAGGCTCCCGCCATACATTTATTTTGCTTAAAAATTCAAAAATTTCAGGTTTTACACCAAAGTTTTCATTACAAAATCGTTTTCAGTAAATAAATGGATGGATGGATGGAGACTGGCACATTGCTGCATGGCTCAATGAATGAATAAATAATTGGATGGATGAGTAGTGGATGGATGAATTAATCCAAGATTGAATGTCAATGAACAAAGGCATTCTACAATGTGGAGCACATGGTCTCAATGCTCTGACCAAGGGTGAGTGAACTGCTTTACATTTTAGATTCTGCAGTGAAACATCACCATCCCCTATCCTTGTGAAACATTAATAGCCTAGACTATTTAGTAGAAACCCTCTGGGGGTGCACGTGTATGCTCTCTGCACACTTCAGTAAGCCTAGTAATTAGAACAACTGCACTCAGTTAGCACACATAACATAACATGTGTATTTGTAAAGCGCACGTTCACCCGCAGGCATCTTGGCGCTGAATAACAGATGTTTATTGTTACCCAACTCAATGGTACTCATTTTATCGACCTCAGAATTTTGGATGAAAGGCTGAGTGAACCTGCCGGGATTTGAACCTGTGACCATGAGGTCAAACACAGGCCCCTATAGTGGATGCATTAGTCCACTAAGCCACCAGACACAAGCACTAAGAGGACACACCATCAGCAGATATTCATTAAGCACAAATGTCCAAAAGATAATGCCTCATTGTTAGCTTACCTTGCTCAGCAGAACTTCTAATTTTCTCATCCTGTAACGTTCTCCTCTCCTCTACTTGTCCAGCGCTTCCGGCTTCTGAAGGAACATTTTTCAGTTTAGAGGATGGGGCACATGAGAGAAATAAAGTTCTCTGGGGTTACTAAATCACCTAATGCATGCGTGTGAGTTGTTGCACCCTCCTGAGTTAGGCTGCTGCATGCCCAGCCAGTAGCGACTGAAGGCTCTGACTCAGCTCAAGGTCCTCTTGGACCTCAAGCCGAAAGCAGTCCGAGCCTTTATGAAGCCTTAGGGCCTAGAAGAAGGAGTGCGGCCAGTGCAGCATCGTGGTCCCTTTCCAGGTGGCAAAATACTGAAGACCAGTGGGTGCTGTGAGAGTTTGTGCCACTCAAGTACCTTTATGGCACTACAGAGGGTCCTGGGGATCTGAACTGCCCATCTCTAGCTCTGGGAGCAACGAAATGAAAAAGGTCTGCACTAAATGTGCTCCACTTGGGTCTATCTGCAAGTGAGCTCTGTACTTCACTGAGTGGGTGGAAAGGCATGCATCTCTGCGGTATCGCCCAGACTTTGGCCCATATTTATACTTTTTGACGCAAAACTGCACTAATGCAGTTTTGCGTCAAAAAAATTAGCGCCGGCTAACGCCATTCTGAAGCGCCATGCGGGCGCCGTATTTATTGAATGACGTTAGCCGGCGTTAGCCGCCGGCGCCGTCTGGTGTGCGTTAAAAAAAACGACGTACACCTGGCAGCGCCGGCGTAGGGGGATATGGGGCTTGGGCGTCAAGAAATGGGGCAAGTCAGGTTGAGGCAATTTTTTCACCTCAACCCGATTTGCGCCATTTTTTTTCACTCCCAACCCCCATAGAAATGACTCCTGTCTTAGCAAAGACAGGAGTCATGCCCCCTTGCCCAATGGCCATGCCCAGGGGACTTATGTCCCCTGGGCATGGTCATTGGGCATAGTGGCATGTAGGGGGGCACAAATCAGGCCCCCCTATGCCACAAAAAAATTTAACAAAAATACTTACCTGAACTTACCTTAATGTCCCTGTGAAGGGTCCCTCCAGTCTTGGGTGTCCTCCTGGGGTGTGCAAAGGTGACAGGGGGTGTCCCTGGGGGCATGGGAGGGCACCTCTGGGCTCCTTCAGAGCCCACAGGTCCCTTAACGCCTGCCTTTTGCAGGCGCAAAAAAACGGCGCAAAAGCGGCCGTACGTCATTTTTTTTGACCCGCCCACTCCCGGGCGTGATTTTTGCCCGGGAGTATAAATCCGACGCACATGCCTCGGAGTCGATTTTTTAGACGGGAACGCCTACCTTGCATATAATTAACGCAAAGTAGGTGTCCACGCTAAAAAAAGACGCTAACTCCATGGACTTTGGCGCTAGACGCGTCTAACGCCAAAGTATAAATATGGAGTTAGTTTTGCGTCGAAATTGCGTAAAAAAAAACGACGCAATTCCGGCGCAAACGGAGTATAAATATGCCCCTTTATGTTTTGCTAATAGATGTCATTTCAGTCACTGAGGTGTTGAGCTTCTATTAAAAGCGGCATCTTTGTTACATTAGGACTGAAGCCAGTGATAGCAACATAAAATAGCATACATGGTTTCTCTTAAATTTGTACATTTTTAATTTTAACAAATCTTCTAGTGTCAATCTGATTTATATGTGAATGGTTTTAACACGATAAATGCACTGATTTAGTTTCTAAAAAAATAAATAAACCCAAATCATTAAAATTTGATCTAAAATGGGAGAGAGAAAGAGATAGCGGCTGACTTGCACAACTTGAAACCAGGAAACCTTGCATATATCTTGCCTTTCACTTAAACAGATTGTCTGATTCAATTCAATTACTTTTTTCACAGTACCTCATTTCCCTTCATCATCACATGAGAACATCGAGAGTTACATCAGTTCAGTCAGGGAATGCTCTGTACAAAAACGTCTCCTGTACATGGACAATACACTATACACTTAATAATAACACTCTAGGCTGAGTATAGAGGGCACAAGACATCTGACTTGCCTCTTGGGTCACTGGAAGCATCATCACAAGAGCAGTGGAGGTGGGCATGAATGCAGTGCTTAATGTATAAATGAAAACGTGCCGGTGCCCAGAGCTCTCCTCTGAAACATGCAGCTGCTGCAGTTCAATGTGCGAGCACAGAATACTGAGGCAGTGTAATCCTGAAGACATCTCGGGCCTCTATAATCCATTTACAGCCACTCCGTGCCTCTGCAGTTCACTCTTGCAGCTTTCTGCTTTCTCCGTGTGACATTTATTTTGTTTTTCTCTTCCTCCGTCTTTTCCGTATGTCTTTTGCTCACAGTAAATGTTTGAGATGAAAAATAAGTGCCGCCCCCACCCACAAAAAAAAAGTGCTGGTGCCCTGCACCGGAAACCACCAGCTCAAATTAAACACTGCATGAATGTTTCTAAATTCTTGTTTAGAATCTATCACTTTTAATCATTGCCACTTAATACAATTGTATAATTTGATATATTAAAATGAAATGCATCATACCATAAAGAAACTATTTCGAATTTTGAAGAGTTTTCATCATATATATAATGGACATGTTGCACAATATAATTTCCAAATCTGTTGTTGGCTCAGCTCGTGCTCACTCTCTTAGGCAGCAGCCCACCACCCTCCTCCTCTAAATTTGCCCTTCAGTTTCTCCTCACTTTAGGCCAGAGCTCTGAATGCAGAGGTCAGTGCTGCTCCTGGCATCTGCAGAAGCAACCAAATACAAACAAGCATTGGCAAACTCAATATGTCTATCCTTTGGGACTTATTGGTTTTTGTCAATGCCTTTTAGCCATGTTGTACATCATCTGCAAGATGCTGTGTAGCATAGCAAAAAGGTTAATAAAGAAAAGGTGCTATGGGTCATTTTGTAGGTGTGCGCATGCACGGTTGCAAAGTAATGCATGGGCAATTCTTTCATTTACTGGTCCGAGAAGGATCATAAATAAAAATAAAACAAAATAGAAGTAGTGCAAAAGCCCTATTAAGGTGGCAGGCCAACAGCAATTTCCTGCCTGCTGTTCTGACAAAAAAAAACAACACTAAATAAATGTAAAACAGACTTTTGGTGAAGAGGGGACAGCAACAAGTGAGGGGAGGGGCAGCAGCGGGGATACTAGCATTAACATAGTCACAAAAGGACACAATAATACCTTAACAGTGATACAACATAGAAACACTGGCACATGACACTAACTGAAGGAACTTGCCATTAGCATACTCGCATGTGGACAAATAGAGGAAGGGAACGCACTGCTTCATACTCCAGCACTCAGCACATTATGGTAAATGGAGTGCATGATAACCTTTTCTTTCATGACCATGTAACCCATGAAAAGAAGCATTGCAATGTTAGAATAATCTCTAAACTGTTTCTTTATGAACAAGACTTTGCTGGAAAGATGCGTAAAAGTGAAACATGATCACACCTTAAAATGCTTTGTGCCTTCTAAACTGTTCTTTATCTCATAAGACATTCAAGCTTGGAAATAAGCTTGAAGGTTTTATTGCTGATTCAAAAAGAGTTAAATGTATTGCATCCAAGAGATGACTGACTAATGCCAAAGATTATCTACAAATACTTTGCAACTTGTTTCTTTGTAAAATGTTATAAAAGAGCGTACCCAGCTTAGGATAGTTGGAAGCTCACACAGACAGATGTATCTTCAATCAATCAAGGTATTTTTTATACAACGCGCTACTCACCCGTGAGGGTCTCAAGGCGCTGGGGGGGGGGGTCACTGCTGCTCGAAAAGCCAGGTCTTGAGATGCCTCCGGAAGGCAAGGTAGTCCTGGGTGGTCCTGAGGTGGGCGGGGAGGGAATTCCACATCTTGGCCGCCAGGTAGGAGAAGGATTTCCCCCCTGCGTTGGTTCGGCGGATGCAAGGGACGGCGGCGAGAGCGAGGCTGGTGGAGCGAAGTTGACGGGTGGGCGTGTAGAAGGTGAGGCGACGGTTGAGGTATTCGGATCCCTTGTTGTGGAGGGCTTTGTGTGCGTGGGTGAGGAGTCTGAAGGTGATCCGTTTGTTGACGGGTAGCCAGTGCAGGTGGGCGGAGATGTGGCTGTGGCGGGGTACGTCGAGGATGAGGCTTGCTGAGGCGTTTTGAATGCGCTGAAGACGTTTCTGAAGTTTTGCGGTGGTTCCTGCGTATAGGGTGTTTCCGTAGTCCAGGCGGCTTGTGACGAGGGCGTGGGTCACAGTTCTTCTGGTGTCGGCGGGGATCCAGCGGAAGATCTTTCGGAGCATGCGAAGTGTGAGGAAGCAGGAAGACGAGACGGCGTTGACTTGCTTGGTCACGGTGAGAAGGGGGTCCAGGATGAATCTGAGGTTGCGTGCGTGGTCTGAGGGGGTCGGTGCGGTGCCCAGGGCCGTGGGCCACCAGGAATCGTCCCAGGCGGACGGGGAGTTTCCGATGATGAGGACTTCCGTCTTGTCTGAGTTCAGCTTCAGGTGGTTGAGTTTCATCCATTCTGCGACGTCTTTCATTCCATCATGCAGGTTGGTTTTCATTCCATCTTGCAGGCTCAATCTTCCTCAATGCGGACACTCCCCAGAGACTCTCTGAGAGCCCACTGATTCTGACACTATTTGCTCCATTCTCTTTACTGATGTCTTGGATTCATTCTGAGTCTGAATTTATCCTGCTTGAACATATTACTGAGAGACTTTACTGAAATTCTCAGTGAGGAATTTTGACTAAAATGATATTCTTTCATGTCTGAGATGAGAACTGTTTAAGTGTTCTGCTGATCTTCATTGGAGACACTAAGGGGGTCATTCCTACCGCGGCGGGCGGCGGGTGCCGCCCGCCAGGCGGTGACCGCAAAAAGACCGTACCGCGGTCAAAAGACCGCGGCGGTCATTTTGACTTTCCCGCTGGGCTGGCGGGCGACCGCCAAAAGGCCGCCCGCCCGCTCGCCCAGCGGGAAAGCCCCAGCAACGATGAAGCCGGCTCCGAATGGAGTTGCTGGTGTGCGACGGGTGCAGTTGCACTGAAAATCTTAATGGGGCCCTGTTAGGCTTGAACATATTACTGAGAGACTTTACTGAAATTCTCAGTGAGGAATTTTGACTAAAATGATATTCTTTCATGTCTGAGATGAGAACTGTTTAAGTGTTCTGCTGATCTTCATTGGAGACACTAAGGGGGTCATTCCTACCCCGGCGGGCGGCGGGTGCCGCCCGCCAGGCGGTGACCGCCAAAAGACCGTACTGCGGTCAAAAGACCGCGGCGGTCATTTTGACTTTCCCGCTGGGCTGGCGGGCGACCGCCAAAAGGCCGCCCGCCCACCCGCCCAGCGGGAAAGCCCCAGCAACGATGAAGCCAGCTCCGAATGGAGTTGCTGGTGTGCGACGGGTGCAGTTGCACTGAAAATCTTAATGGGGCCCTGTTAGGGGGCCCCACGACACCCGTTCCCGCCATCCTGTTTCTGGCGGTGAAAAAACAGGATGGCGGGAAGGGGGTCGGAATCCCCATGGCGGCGCTGCTTGCAGCGCCGCCGTGGAGGATTCCCTGGGGCAGGGGAAAACCGGCGGGAAACCGCCGGTTTCCCTTTTCTGACCGCAGCTTTACCGCCGCGGTCAGAATGGCCCCTGAAGCACCGCCAGCCTGTTGGCGGTGCTTCCTCCGTCCCCTGCCCTGGCGGTCCATGACCGCCAGGGTAGGAATGACCCCCTAAATGTTTTGGTCTGTAATTTGTATTGATCTTGATATAATTCCTAATAAAGATATTGATGAATTAACAATTTGATAAAAATATTTAAAATAGAATCTAAAGCTCTCATCCTTGACTCTTAAAGAAAAGGGCATTGGGGAATTGAGAATATTTGATGTTTTTGATTTGCAGTTCTTCCCTTTCTTACTTTCCTCAAAGGTTCATTGCTTTGGATACAGTAGTCAGTGTCAAGTGTCAAGATCCTGCAAAGACGAGAAACTGCACTGCACTCCATGATCTCCATGACCTTTTTGGTACTGTATTCATGCTGGGTCAAATGGCAAAATTCATCTGGAAGATAAGATAATTAAACTGTGTTTTTGTGAAGGCAGAGAATAATCCTATATTAAGAAAAGAGGTCACTGCCCCTCGTGGTTGTTTTTTTAACTTCCAGCCATTCTGCATAGCAGCCACACTACTGTGTACCATGGCTAAAAGAATTTGAGAAAGCCATTAGCTCTTCCATAAGTGAAACCTTTTTTTGCCAATGCTTTTTTTTGTAGTAACTTGCATTCATATTTTATGAATAAGCAAAAAGTATTAATCTTACTCAAAAGTGTAAATTACTCAAAAGTGTAAGTTCAGGACCCAAGTGTTCTGCCTTTGTTTTGACCAAGTGCACAAAGGTTACGTGCAACAACTGGGCGGATCCTCATGCTTATCATTTTGAGCTCTACCTTTTATATTCTTCAGGCCTGAAAACTTATTTCAATGTGCTTGGCACAGTTCGTTGAGAGGATTATGGCATCATTTAATAGTCTCACATTAATTTGCTTAAACGTATAAAATACAGATAAAAACACTATACACATTGGTCAAATGAAGGATGTTCCACTTTTTTTAAATGGTAGAAGTTAATCAAGTTAAGGTCCATCATCTTTAAGAAAATAATTGAATGCCACCCATGCAATATTGTAAACCTGTAGGTGCCAATTTATAACTTCCCTTAAGAATTTAGTTGAAGCAGTGGGTTCACTTAGCTCAAAAGAGTATGTAAACGAAGAGAAGCAGTTTTGCTCCATCGATGAACTCCTTTCTAAGTTGTATATGTTTCGAATATATGATGGAACAACTAAAGCAAGAACCACGCATGCCTGAACAACGCGGTTGTAACAACGAGTGATTTGTTACCACAAATGCACTAACCATGTATGCCTTTACAACGATTTTTCATTGTAAAAGCATGCCTAATAAAGGCATGTGTGGGAACGGCATGTGTGGTTCTAGCATGCCACCCCGCACTCACCCTAAAGCCCAAAAGTACCCCACCTCTGCCCCTAAAAACAAAAGTACCCCAACACCCCCAACTGCCCTGAGCCCTAAAACCTTTCCCAGCCTCCTCCCTGCCCTAAAAACAACCGAGCCCCCACCCCACCTCTAAAACAAAACTACCTGGCCCCCCACCCCTAAAAACAAAACTACCTTGACTCCCCCACACCTGCCCCTAAAAACAAAACTATCCCAGCACCCCACTCCCACTCCCACCTTGAGCCTTAAAACCTTCCCCAACCCTCCACCTGCCCTAAAAACAACCAACACCCGCAACCTTTCCCTATAAGCAAAACTACCCCGATCCCCCACCCCACCTCTAAAAACTAAACTACCCGGTCCCCCCAACCCTGCACCTCAAAACAAAAGTACCTCGATCCACCCACCCCACCCCTAAAAACCAAACTACCCTGATCCCCCGCCCCTAAAAACCAAACTACCCAGACCCATCCACCCCGCCCCAAGCCCTTAATCCACCGTCACCCCTAAAAACTACCCCTATCCCCACTTACCTGACCGAACTACCCCGATTCCCCCACTGACCCTAAAAACCAAACTACCCCAATCCTCTCACCCCTAAAAACCAAACTAACCTCAACCCCCCCACCCCAAGCCCTTAATCCACCCCCACCCCTAAAAACTACACCCACCCCTGCCCCACTTAACTGACCGCGTCCTCTCCCGATCTCAACCACACATATGCACAGTTCAGCACATGCATGGTTAAGGCAGAGAAAAAGGCAGTTGTTGTTCCGGGAAGCGGAGTTACGCTTGCATTGTAGGCATCGTCATTGTTCCTGAGTCGTGGTTCAGGACGTTTCCCGTATGTTTCTGTTTGTTTTAATCAACTATGCTTTTACTTATGTGCTGCAATTGTAGCAGATACAGATGCCATAGCAAGCATTTTCTACTTTGATAATGCATTCACTTAGCTCGACTGCTTCTCAATAGGAATTCTATATTTGATTGGGATGGTGGAAGCACAGGACCAGAAACATTCATTTTTACAATACCAGTATTTCTCAACAGCATCATTTTACACAAAGCAAGTGTATTCTTCTGGGGCGAGTTAAAATCACCCTCTTTAGTTGCTGTTTCAGTAGTTCTAACACTGCCTTCAGTCGGACAGTGCCCTGAATCTCAGCAGGGATGCTATATTTTATTGGGATGGTTCAGGCATTTCTCAGCAGGTCTACTAATCATTCATTTGGGCAGCACCTATAGATCTCACCATCTCTGTTTTATTTTAATGGGGCAGAAGCACTCTTCGAGTGGATTATATAGGTAAAATAAGACAGTACTAAATAACTCCTGTCAGAAACTGTGACAAACATCAAGAACCAACAGCAGTACGAACGTTTATGTTGTAAAGCGTGACTAATTTGTGTGTCTCTTTTAACACAGAAGTTATAGTGCAATACTTAAAATATGTGGCTAATACACAGTAAGTCATGACAGCTCACATACAATATGAGAATCAATGTTTGACTCAGGTAGCTGCAGAAAACAATAACAACTCACAACTTTCTGAACGATCATGCATGTAAACAAATGTTTTTCTGCGAAAAGGTAGGTTTACATTCATACTTAATTTAAACTGGTGGCTGCAGGTGGGGCCCACCGCCACTCACTTCTGGGGACTGACATTTATTTTTGGAGACCAGCACTTTTTTCCTCGCCAGAATTCGATCCAGAAAAAGAGATAGAAAAATACAAAAAACGGAATGATGTAGGATAAGAAAGGCAGAAAAAACAGTGACAAAAAAGCAGGGATGGAAAACAAGCTGCAAAAGTGAGAGAATGAGACTGGGAATGCCTGGTGGTGGACTAAAGAGGCAGGAGCTGGCGTCAAGACACCACAGTCTTGGTATTCAGTACCCCAACCTTCGTAGTGCCCACTGCAGGCTTCTGAGCAAAACATTTGGCACCAACACTTATTGTTTTTCAAATAAAGCCCGGTCGACACTGTAAAACATGCGACTATAATGTTGCATGGCATGTGTAACATTTCAAGGCCTATTTGCACACAAATTAACATAAGAACCAGTGTTTTCAAACGAACAGGATATACACACCCATACCTGGAAAATCTAAAAACCAATAAGGATGTAAAAAGTTTTCAATGCCAAGAGCAAACATTCTTCTTTTGGCAGACAGAAAGGACATATGGGATCCGAGTAGGATGGACAGCTGCCAAAGCCGCTAAAAAAACAAGGAGGATTTATGCCATGTGACTTTCTGTTGGTCCTTTGGCTCTTATAGGGAGAACCACAACTATTGCTGTTATTGTTAACGCTGCAGTAAGGATATAGGACATATATATAATTCATCACATAACTAGAACAAAAATGGCTATCTCCCCTTTGACCCACAAAGTTATACAAACTCGAAAAATGTTGTCGAAAATAAAACCCAATAAACATCAGAAGCCAGTAGATAAGTGCACGGATAGTTAAAAACGGCATATCCTTTTCAACAGGGCAGACTACTGTTAAATTACAAGTGCTGGCAATAGCAATAGGTGTGGCTTATGAATGCACTGTTAAGACAGTTTTAACAATCCATGTAGGTTTATGGCCTCATCTATGCTGCTGCTAAAGAAAAACACCAGACACTTTAATAGCATTACAATGTCAAATGCATGAAGGACATGCATTTTTCTGCCCACATCCAAACATATACTCTTGGCTCCCAACAAGTGGGTGAATCCAAAGACCCTCTCTAGAGATGCTTCCATAATTGTCTGGCGACAGCTGCACTGTCAAGCCAGACCATTAAAAACTAATTCAAAACTAATTCAACATTTATCCAGAGTAGCCCTAGTTTGAATCCCACTGCATGCCTCAAACATGTTACATTCACCTCCATCAAGGAATCTTTACAAGAGCCTGCTACACCAGAAGAAGGTATAGAAAGAAAGTGGCAACTTAAAAATTAGTTCAGAATTTTCAGTTACTATAGGCCGTCAATGAACAGAAATGAAAGAACATTAGATACTGCCTTCCACCAACATCCCTCATTGTTTTTCATTCTCCATTGTTCACAACACTGTAGGGGTCAGGTACAAAATGGAAAGAGAAAGTTATATGATTTCTGGAGAAATTGCTAACTCCTGAGGAGAATCCATGACTGGTGTAATTTCCTCTACTGTAAGAATTGTAAGGTGAAGGGCATTCTTGTCAAGCGCCCCTCCTCCTGAGTCAATATATTCTACCTAAATAGTGTGGCACACTATACTCTTTATCAGAGCCAGATTACTTCAGTTTAGAACTAAACTTTTTCCTCTTTGTAAGTTCTAGTGTTTTTATGAGGCATTGCAGAAGTTCCAGTTTTATTTGCATGTCATATTGCAGTATTAAGGTCCAGTCATGCCTTCCTCACAGACTATTTTAACCACTACAGAGGTAGGTTCAGCATTTGTCTTTGTATCATCTACCCTAGCAAATTCATGAGTTAGGAATTTAGAGCGAGTTTGATACTCTGATTCTTTCCGTGGCAGTTCTCAATTATCACCTGCAGAAATAGAAGCATTGTCATGTGCGGTTCCCTGACGATTCTCAGAGGGTCGCCTTTTTCTCATTATTTCCTGGAAATTTATTCATGCAAGAAAATAGAGCATACATGCCCATATTTATGCTTTTTTAGCGCCACATTTGCCAAATTTTTTAACGCAAATGCAGCGCAAACTTACAAAATACAATTGAGGGCCATATTTATACTTTTTGATGCAAAACTGCACCGACGCAGTTTTGCGTCAGAAAGTTTAATGCCGGCTAACGCCATTTCTTAGAACCACCTGGGTGTCAAATTTATACTTTGACGCTCGGCAACGCAAACCGCGTGTTAGAGTCATTTTTTTTACTCAAACCATTGCGCCACGTCGTCAAGAAAAATGACGTTAAAGTGGCGAAAATGACGTTAATACGGTTTATGACGTCGCACACCAGATACGTCCCTTTTTTTGCCACAATAGCGTCAAAAAGCAGCGCAAACACAGCAAAATGTGCAAAGGAGCCCCAAAATGGATTCCAGAAGCCATGAGAGACCCCAGGAAGATGACAAACGACCAGGAACCAGCCAGGAGGACCCACACACAAGACCCAGGAGAGGAAGAAGAAGAAAAGGAAGTATCTGTTCAGTGCAGAGGAGCATGAAATACTGGTAAAGAAAGAGGTGACTGAACACCAGCATCAACTTTTTTTCACCTCTAAATTCCCAATTGGGAGGAGAGAGGCAATTTGGTAACCAATTGTCAATAAGATCAACAGTGTGGCAGAAGTACGGAAAACAGTCACTGAGTGCAAGAAACGATGGCATGACTGCAAGCGCAGGACCAAGGAAAAGATGGCAAGGAACAGGAAGGCAGCACTGCAGACTGGAGGTGGAAGTCCAGCACCACAGGAGGCCCTAGACCACATGGAGGAGGTGGTGGCAGCCATCATCCCTGAGGAGATCGTCACAGGGATTCAAGGACAGGACAGCGCAGACTACCAAGATACAACACAGATGCAGGGTAAGTGGCATGGGGAACAAAAATGCCTAATTGTTAGTTGCAAGTAGGGGGGAACATGCCTACTACACAATGCATGTCAGCCATGATAATCAGGTAGTGGAAAGGGCAAAGGGGCACGGCACGGGTGCATGGGCTGTGCAGGGGAATCCTGGGGCACAGCACAACAACCTTTGCATGGGGGTACTCTGCCATGCCAAGGATGTTGGAAAGGCAAAGCCAGTCCAGGAGGGTAGGGTACAACGTAAAACTGGCCTGCTGTCACACAACAGCTGGTATTGTCACAACATGAACTAAGGGCCTGATTACAACTTTGGAGGAGGTGTTAATCCGTCCCAAATGTGACGGATATACCACCAGCCGTATTACGAGTTCCATAGGATATAATGGACTCGTAATACGGCTGGTGGTATATCCGTCACTTTACCGTCACTTTTGGGACGGATTAACACCTCCTCCAAAGTTGTAATCAGGCCCTAAGTCTCAATTTCCAGTCTCAGGCCATATCCTCAAGTGCCATGTACCATTGACAACAGTTGCCACTACCACCTCTGCTGTGTGTGCAGGTCAAGTAGCCAATAGCAGTTATGTGCCCATGGATCAAACACACCCAAAATAAAGGGTTCAGGATGACGTTATCAATCCCCTGTAATCAATAAAAATGTGCAAATCCTGTCAAATGTTCATGTCTACAGGCGCTATAAACATCAGGTATTGTAACATTATGAGGGACACAGCAGTAATGTCATAACCATGCTGCACATGTCAGTGTCTACCCTGTGCCTGTGTTACAATAGCTGCAATGCCACCATGCAACATCTCAAGTGTCATAGTGCTAAGACAGTAGCATTGAGGGGGAGGACATATGTCTCTAGCTAGTGAAACACACCCGCACAATCATAAGAGGAAAGGAACACTGCTAGGACCATCAGTGCAATCCGATGTAGCACACATTCCCCAACATCAGCAGTAAACACTACCAATGCTGACACCTCTATCATGCCATGCCAATGATAAACACAGTATATGCTAGGTCTCAGCAACATATTGGTGGATGTGAAATATCAGAGACTGGCTCAGTTCCAGATTGTTAAGTGTGGTGCAAGTGCCATCAGAACACCCACAGCCAGTGCAAGGCCACACCATGATAATGGAAGTAGACGGAGGGTTGAGTAGTACAATAAGGTGGCAACATACAATTTGGGCAGAACGTACACCTAGAGGATGTCACGCAGACACTTCCGCAAACTGCCCACATTACATGTGACATGCAGGTGGGGCATAGGCCTGGGAGATGCTAATGTTAATGACAGTAACAATGAACAGGAACCAAGACCACAATGTTCAACTAATAGGAAGTCAGGAACGTCACATTACAAATGCCACAACACAGACACACTAATTGTACAATATCTCATTGCAGAGGACGACGGCTTTTCTGGGGATATGCCTGTACTGGACTTCCCTGATTACATGGATGATGAGCTGACAAACATTAGCCAGCAGACCCTCCAAGATGTCCTTGGAACCCTCCAGACCCCACCTTCAGTGACAAGGAGGAGCGCAGAAGTAGCAGCCATCACAGAGGACTCACCCACCACCCCAATTGTACGACCTGCCAGCTCCAACCTAGTTGAGGACTCTGAGGACACGGGCAGCACCTTTGAGAGGACTGTAGTTGGAGTACAGCTGGAGCTGGCCAAGGAGGTGCAGGTGGGGATGCAAAATATGGCAGCCAGCCTTGAGGGGATGCGTTCGTACATGATGTCATCTGCAGAACAGGCAGCAGCCATGAAAGCGCTAATATCCATCCTGCAAGAACTACAACAAAGTGTAAAGGAATTCACCACTGCAGTAAGGGAGCAGCCACAACACCTCACACCCCAAACCTTTCACTGCGTGCACGAATGCAATCAAGAACCCCTCAGGGCCGACCTGGCTGCCTACCACAGTGATGTAGCTGCTATCCTTAAGAACCAGCAGCTCCTCCTTGCTGCAGTACTGCCCTTACTAGCCCTACAGTTGGCAGCTACCAGGATTTCTGACTCCATGTCTTCAAACACTGAAGTGTGTGTTGCCCCTTCAAACCCACCACCACCAAGGGCAGAGGAGACAACACACACATCAGAAGATGAAGTCGTGGAACAGATCACCTTCAACCGTAAGAGTACCCAGTAGCACAAGTCCATGCCACATGGGCACTTATATCATAGGTCCTATGCTTGTGTTGGAGTGTGAACTTTTAAAATCAATATTAACGTGAAAAGCTTGCAAAATAATGTCTAATAAAACCGCATGAAATGTGTAAATGTAATACTAATGCACACGTTTGAAATTTGCCCACAGGGAAATTTGCCCACCAATGTATACGATGATTAATGAAACTGCCTAATAATGAATTAATTATGTACTCATGTATGGTTTTGTATTAACGTATCCTAATTAGAGTTATGTATTAAGGTTCTGCTAAATTAATCACTAGGCCTTAGTTAGCGAGGGTCTGGGCCTAGCTGCCTGGTCTCATAATAATTGAGTTTTTCTAACGTGCAATGTGCTGCTTTCCTGAAGGACATGAAGCTGTACTTTTCCAGAAGCTAGAGAGATGTTTGTGTAGCCGTAGTGAATTCTTTCTCATGAGACCCAACTTGCTCAAGGAGACATTCTTGCCAAATGCAACAGTGTAATTCGCAACAGGTACAAGGTCGCCTAAACCAAGGGAAGACAATGGAACTACTGACTGGAGTGACTAGTGTAACTTTTCCTACCTGACATTCTACCCGTTGAAGACATCAATCACAGGAGCCAATAAACTGCATGAGAACTGTCTTAGGTGAAAATTCTAGTAAGGTGAGCGACGGATTATAAGACAAAGATAACGATGCACCAAATATTGCCCAATGGGAAATTAGAGACTTGTTCGACAATTTTAATATAACAGCGTGACACAAGGAGAAATCAGCCATTATTACCTTGCCATTATTGAGCCATTACTCGCCTTTACCCTGTCACTCTTGAAGCCGTTATTCTTCTTAGCTATCCTGAGAGACTTTTTCTTCAGCTGTTTGAGGCCCTAAACCATCCTCGCCGTACCCCTTACCTGATTTGCACTTCTCCTCCTTATGAGGGAAGAGCCATTTGCTATACCTTGCTGAGCCTTACCTGCTCATCCTGGCTGATGGTGAATCGACTGCTGTCCTGAGGATGAAGACTGTCACTGAATGCCGCCCCATTTGGATGGGTAACTATCTGATGATGAATTGTAATTGTCTGTTTGCCTTTCCTTTCTAGGTACCAACTGCTCTTTTGATAGAGATCATAGTTAGATGTTTTCAAAATTCGTGTTACTAAATTGTTTTGCATGAAGCCCAACATGCTGATGCTAATTAGAGGTTAGTTAAGGAGTTCACTAAATTGGGTGCAAATAGACAAATCACTGAATCTTTGCTTTGTTGAATAACGTACCAATGTTAGTTTGCTAAAGTTTGATTCATGTTGACTTCGTGTTTTGTCCTAATGTTCATGATCTTTGCATTGATAAAATCTTATTCCAGTTGCCATATTGTAGTTTTATTGATGTGCTTATTGGTATTGAGACTAACGAATATGCTAGTAGGTTGTAACTAATATGGAATAAATATCCAAAATCGTACTAGATGTGTGTGGTTATTCAATGACCGAAAGGTCATGGGTGTGTTTCATTCTTATTAAATGTCAGTGATTAGTGTTATTGATTAGTTATTGCAAATATCGATTTGGTTATTGATCTGTTGGTTGGGATGTTAAATAGATATCTCATCCTGAGGAGTCTCCAATCAGGGTCAAAAGTTTCATTGGCCTAAAAGTGTCCCGTTGTAAGTAAATTATCAAAGCTGGGACACGTTATCAGTTCTGGTAGCAGAGGATGGTTTAGGCCCTTTGGGGGCCCTAGGACGTGGGACCATTGTTTGAAAATTGATTCTGAGATAATGCAAATTGGAGAGATGATGTGCCCCTAAGTTCCAAATGACTTTCCTGGAATCTCGGAGCTTGCCAAGTGAGTTGGGTATGTTCTCGGCGTTCTAGTGATAGTGCGAGTGACGTAAGGTTTGCATACCGCAGGTGACTTGTGAGGTTTGTGAGAATTTTAGTCCAGGTGATGTTTTAGTAGGAGTGGGCGTACTCTGCAGTATGAGAGTAGGGAAGTCGACGAACTTCATGTGAGTGTGGCGCTTTGTGCTAAAAAATTGTCCTTGTGGTTGTTGGTGATGTACGGACCCTACGTGGTCTAAGACTCCGGAGTATATTGATGGTTTATGTTGTAATTTGCGCGGTTTAATAGGTCAATCGGGCGTGGTTGACAAGTCGAGTTTGAGTCAAGGTGAGTGAATTAAAACTTCGATGGAGATTTGGGGAGTTCTAAAGTGCAATAGGACGAACCATTGACAAGTCGAAAGTAGAATTTGCGGGTCAAATTTTGCTTGCGAATGCGGGAGCCGAGAAGGAGAGAGTAGCGGCCGAGGCTTAAAGTGAAATCTCTGTAAAGTTCTGAAGCGATTGTGTAACCCTTCCTGTAGTAAACTGGCAAATTTGAGTTTTATTAGTGCTCGCAATATATTGCATTAGTTTTGTACGAATCGAGAGTGAGGAAGACAAGCCGCAAGACTTTGTCAGCCGCAGTGTGTGTGAGTGTGACATAATTGGAGCTGCGCTGGGATAGGTCAGTTAGTGAGAAGGGTCGCACACGGATTGCCAGCCGTCTGTGAGAGGCAATTGGTTGAGAAGGTAGGGGAAGAGAGTTCTGGGAATTAAAGTCCCTTCCTGATTCAATTGTAAACAAAATAAAAGACGTAAAAATGAAGTTCTTCAAGGCTCTAAGGAGCACTTTGAGGGGAGATGTGTACATTACCGCGAGTGTGGGGGAGCCTACACCGCCAGAGGATACTCCGGCTTATGCCGTAATGGAGGAGAGGAGAGTCACGCCATGTCTTTGGCTAAAGCAATGGTGCAAATTAACAGAAAAGGATGGGTGTTTGGCGTTTCCGGAGAACGGATCGTTCAATATAATGATCTTAGAGAATTTGCGGAAAGCGTTAACTGAGCAAAAGTCGCATCTGAGGCCAGCACAGTTTGAGGCATTAGCAATTTGGGAGCTGATGGCCATACGTCATGGCAACAAAAGTTTGAAAGGAGAATAAGGAAGGCAGAAAAGACACTAGCGGAAGTTAGGTGGGATTGTGAGCACAGGATGTGGAGAAGGGAGATAATAGATGGAGTAAGGATGTTTCCGGCAATAACTCAAGAAGCTGGCACACAACGAAGAAAAGCCACTTGTAAGATGGATAAAGGGTCTAGCAAAGAAAAGGAGACTAAAAAGTCCTGGGCAGAGGCAGACGACTCAGATGATGATGAGTTCCTTAATCAGTTGCTGCATGATAGACCACCGCCATATGCCATAGATGATAATAGACCAATTACAAGTTCAGGTCCTGTAAATTTGACAGAGTCAGGGAACCACAAATACAACACAGGTAAATACAGTTGCGACGCCAGCTCCGGTACAGAATAGCGTCAGTGGGTCTACTGCTCCAGAGATGCAGACACAGTTGTAGCCACCACCAGTTCAGAGTCTTTACCCTGATTTCCCGATATTAGAAACAACTACGAGTCTGATGGTGCCGTCAGATCCGGCATATGCGAGACCAAAATTAGTGCAGATTGAGCCAACTCCACTTTTACTTCCCCAAGCACAGCAACAGATGGTTCCGAATTATGCCTCAGGCATGGGACTGCAGTTAGCTACAGCACCGATGATGAACCAGAATATGGGGGCTAATGCTCCACAGTGTTTGGGAAGCAGGCAGTCGCCAGCCGCCATATCCTTACCTATTACAGTTGGTCCACCAGTACCATTGTATGCACAGGCGAAGTCTGACGTGCGTGATCAGGGAGTAATGACCCAAGAGGTGACAAGAGGAGGGTTCACAGGAAACTCTCAAGGAATAACTCCAGCGGAACAGACAATAGACAGATCTAGATCCCTGTTAGACTTCAGTCCAATAGGGGTTCCTCCAAATACCATGAGACAATCAGGTTTGGGACTGCTGAATCCGCAGATCTCAAGTGCAAATGTACTGCAGACACCGATGATGCAGGCTGGTAATATCTCATTGCAAGGGTTAACAGCGCAACAACTGAATGAATGGTTGGATAAGTTAAACTCACCACAGACTACTCCTGCAACAGCAGAGCGGTCGGAAAGAGAGGAGTACCTGAATTCTGTGAGTTTGGGCATGGAAGCAGCCGAGCTAGTTGAAGGAAGCATGGGAGTGAACAGACTAGAGTCATACACTGAAGTGGAGTTGAGGTATTTATGCCCAAAGATAACTAAGGAAGTGAGCAAAGTGCACCAGAGGTTAGCAAACTTAGCAGATAAATACAGTATAGACCTAGACAATACTAAACATTTGAAGAGGAGTTACAGGTTAGACTTCAAGCCTAAGGACTTTGATCACATGAGGTCTACTGGGATGAAGGCACACCTTAAAGAAATTCTGCAGAGCGCGCAGGTTTGGGGAGCCTTAAAGAAGTGGGAAGGCAGATGGGCAAAGAAAAGAGATAAAAGGAAAAGCGACTGCTCGGAGCAGCAGCAGGCAAAATCAGTGCCTGACACTGGTACAATAAATGCGTACCCCATGAGAGAGACAGCTGGAGGGGTTCTTGTCCACGTACCACGGTCTAGAGGTGACATTTTGTCATTCACAAATGACTTTCCCAGGTTAAGAGAGAAGCCGATAGAGTGGTATCAGCAGACGGACAGGTTTGTGAAGCTTGCGAAGTGTCTTTGGGAAGGCCTGAATACCCTGTTTGAGATTATAGTTCCAGTTGATTTGTGGATTGAATGCAAGAGGAGTGTTGAGTGGCCGACAGCAGAACCGGCAAGGGACAGGGCTACAGGAGCACCGTCTCCTGATGTAATGGGGTACTACTATAAGGTGATTGAGTTTTAGAAGCAGAAGGTGTCGCCGTAGAATGTTGATTGGCAAAAGATTGATCGAACAGCACAGGAAGCCAAAGAGTCGATATATGTGCCTACTATGAGAGGTTGTTGAAAGCGTTCAAGCACTACAGTGGTACTGAGGTCATAGAGGCAAAGGACATGAATCACCTTGTGTTCAGGTTTGTTGAGGGATTGAGACTATAGATTAGTCAAATGATTAAGAATCATTTGATCTGTTGGCAAGCAAAGCCGATTGATGAGGTGTTGCAGTATGCAAAATACTGTAGTGACAAAATTGAGTTGAAGCAGAGAAAGTTGAAGGAGAAAGTGATGGTGATGCAAATTAAGGCAGCGAAAGCAGGGATGCAAGGAAATGGTTTACAGCAGATGGTGCAACAGCCGCAAGGAAATGGGATGTCCCAGGTGCAAGTGAAGGGCAGAGGTCGAGGAGGTTTTGTGAACCATGGTCCAGATTTGAATACTGTAGTAGCGCAAAATGACGTGCAGGGGATGAAGAAGGTGTTACCATGTCATGTTTGCGGGGGCGTCAAACACTGGAAGCGGGAGTGCTCGATGATGGTGCAGGAGGGTGTTGTTCAACAAAGCAATGATGTCAATGCATTCCAAAATGTTAAAGGACCAAGGATGAGAGGTCCTCATCCAAACTTTCAGAATAACATGGGTCAGATGCAGGGTCTCCAACCCATGCAACAAGTGCAGATGCCACGTGTACAACCAGTACAGATGCAGCAAGTGCAACAGCAGATTCCTGTGGTACCTAGACATCAAATGCAGTTGCCCTTAGCACCAATGGGACACCAACAGGTGATGCTTCCTCAACAGGTCCCAAGTCAAGGAATGAGTCAAAATAATGCAGTACAACATTGCGTGGTGAGAATGGAATAACCGATGACTGGTCGGATAAGAGTTCAGATAATGAGGAGTGTAGACTTGCAGCGTCCCTAGAGGTAGATCAGAGAGGGCCCTATGTGCAAGGGAAAGTGATGGGTCACAAAGTTTCATTCTTGGTTGACACAGGAGCTTTACGCTCTACAGTCCGAAGTGCAGAGATTCCGAAGTTGCCACTTTCAGGACGTACAATAAAGGTAGTAGGAGTGGCAAATCAGCTCCTGACTAACCCGATTACTGATCCGGTTCAGGTTGAGATTGGTACCTTTCAGGGATTGCACAGATTTGTGTGGTTTGCGACTCAAGTCCCATGTCCCTACTGGGAAGAGACTTACCGTGCAAAACGAGGTGTTCTATCACCTGTTCCAATGAAGGGATTGAGGTGCAGACAAACAGTGACGATGAAGGGGATGACGGACAGATCTCAGAGCCTGAGATCGAGACCACAGATGAGGAATACCCCTGATAAGCTTTTTCCCAATGTTCACGGTGACTGATCTGCCAGCGGATTTGCAGGGGACGGTAAAGGAGAAAGTGTGGGATTTGACAGGAAAGGAAGTGGGACTGATAAAACGAGTAGAACCAGTTAGGGTTAGTGTGAAGCCAAATGCTGTGTTTCCCCAGGTACCGCAGTACCATATGACGCAAGATGTCCACATACAGGTAACGCAGATAATTGCAGACTTCGTGAAACAAGGGGTCTTGAAAGAAGTGATGAGCAGTCCCTGTAATTCACCTATAATGGGACTGAGAAAGCCTTGTGGGAAAGTTCAAATTGTACAAGATTTTAGGAAGATTAATGACATAGTAGTGAAATGTTGCCCAGTGGTGCCAAATCCAGCTGTGATCATGTTCCAGGTTCCATGCAATGCAGAATGGTTCTCAGTTGTTGATTTGTCACAAGCATTCTTTTCGGTGCCTCTTCATGAGGACAGCCAATTTCTTTTCCGTTTTAAATTCTTGGACAAGGTTTACAGTTGGTGTCGAATTCCCAAGGTTTTTTCGGAATCACCTTCCATCTTAAATCAGATATTGAAGAAAGATTTGGAGTCATTGGAATTGCCTTTTCAATCGACTCTAGCGCAGTACATTGACGATTTGTTGATTGCATCCAAAACTAGAGATTATTGCAAGTATGATACCATTGCCTTACTAAACCACTTGGGAAAGAATGGGCATAAGGTGTCCCCAAAAAAGCTGCAATATTGTGAGAAGGAGGTGAAATACCTAGGTCATCTGATTGAGAAGGGGTTGAGGAAAATATCCAAGGAGAGAGTGACCGCCATATTGTAGATGAGTCCTCCTACGACACGGAGAGACGTTAGGATGTTTCTGGGAATGGTGGGCTACTGTCGTCAGTGGATCCTGGATTTCTCAATTATCTCCAAGCCATTGGTAAGACTGACGGTTAAGGAGGTTAAGGAGGGCCCAGACACCATAACCATGTCCGAGAAAGAGATGAGGGCGTTCATTGAGCTAAGGGAGTGTATGTGCAGGGCTCCAGCTTTAGGTATGCCTGATTACACAAAGCCTTTTGTCCTGTTTTGTCATGAACGTGATGCATGTTCTTTTTCTGTCCTGACACAGGTCCATGGAGGTGCAAACCGACCAGTAGCATATTTTTCAGCTAGTTTGGACCAAGTCGCAGCAGCCTTGCCAGGTTGTCTGCGTGCAGTAGCAGCAGTTGGTCAAAGCCTCACACAGTGTGAAGGCATAGTGATGGGACATCCTTTAACAGTCATGGTCCCACATTCAGTTTAGATTTTGTTAACCCGTACCAAAACGCAGCACATGACAAATGCAATATTGACGAAATATGAAACGATCATATTGGGATCACCAAATGTAACTCTAAAAAGATGTACAATGCTGAACCCGGCAACTTTGCCTCCTGTAGGAAAGTACCATCTTGCCTGGCATGTTACCCCCATTTTTCACTGTATATATGTTGTTTTAGTTGTATGTGTCACTGGGACCCTGCCAGCCAGGGCCCCAGTGCTCATAAGTGTGCCTGAATGTGTTACCTGTGTTATGACTAACTGTCTCACTGAGGCTCTGCTAATCAGAACCTCAGTGGTTATGCTCTCTCATTTCTTTCAAATTGTCACTAACAGGCTAGTGACCAATTTTACCAATTTATATTGGCTTACTGGAACACCCTTATATTTCCCTAGTATATGGTACTGAGGTACCCAGGGTATTGGGGTTCCAGGAGATCCCTATGGGCTGCAGCATTTATTTTGCCACCCATAGGGAGCTCTGACAATTCTTACACAGGCCTGCCACTGCAGCCTGAGTGAAATAACGTCCACGTTATTTCACAGCCATTTTACACTGCACTTAAGTAACTTATAAGTCACCTATATGTCTAACCTTTACCTAGTAAAGGTTGGGTGCTAAGTTACTTAGTGTGAGGGCACCCTGGCACTAGCCAAGGTGCCCCCACATTGTTCAGGGCCAATTCCCCGGACTTTGTGAGTGCGGGGACACCATTACACGTGTGCACTACATATAGGTCACTACCTATATGTAGCTTCACAATGGTAACTCCGAATATGGCCATGTAACATGTCTATGATCATGGGATTGCCCCCTTTATACCATCCTGGCATAGTTGGCACAATCCCATGATCCCAGTGGTCTGTAGCACAGACCCTGGTACTGCCAAACTGCCTTTCCCGGGTTTTCACTGCAGCTGCTGCTGCTGCCAACCCCTCAGACAGGCTTCTGCCCTCCTGGGGTCCAGCCAGGCCTGGCCCAGGATGGCAGAACAAAGGACTTCCTCTGAGAGAGGGTGTTACACCCTCTCCCTTTGGAAAATGGTGTGAAGGCAGGGGAGGAGTAGCCTCCCCCAGCCTCTAGAAATGCTTTCATGGGCACACATGGTGCCCATTTCTGCATAAGCCAGTCTACACCGGTTCAGGGACCCCTTAGCCCTGCTCTGGCGCGAAACTGGACAAAGGAAAGGGGAGTGACCACTCCCCTGACCTGTACCTCCCCTGGGAGGTGCCCAGAGCTCCTCCAGTGTGCTCCAGACCTCTGCCATCTTGGAAACAGAGGTGCTGCTGGCACACTGGACTGCTCTGAGTGGCCAGTGCCATCAGGTGACGTCAGAGACTCCTTCTGATAGGCTCCTTCAGGTGTTGCTAGCCTATCCTCTCTCCTAGGTAGCCAAACCCTCTTTTTTGGCTATTTAGGGTCTCTGTCTCTTGGGATTCCTTAGATAACGAATGCAAGAGCTCATCCGAGTTCCTCTGCATCTCTCTCTTCACCTTCTGCCAAGGAATCGACTGCTGACCGCGCTGGAAGCCTGCAAAACTGCAACATAGTAGCAAAGACGACTACTGCAACTCTGTAACGCTGATCCTGCTGCCTTCTCGACTGCTTTCCTGGTGGTGCATGCTGTGGGGGTAGTCTGCCTCCTCTCTGCACTAGAAGCTCCGAAGAAATCTCCCGTGGGTCGATGGAATCGCCCCCCTGCAACCGCAGGCACCAAAGAACTGCATCACCGGTACCTTGGGTCTCCTCTCAGCACAACGAGCGAGGTCCCTTGAATCCAGCAACTCTGTCCAAGTGACTCCCACAGTCCAGTGACTCTTCAGTCCAAGTTTGGTGGAGGTAAGTCCTTGCCTCCCCACGCCAGACTGCATTGCTGGGAACCGCGACTTTTGCAGCCACTCCGGCCTCCGTGCACTTCCGGCGGAAATCCTTAGTGCACAGTCCAGCCTGGGTCCACGGCACTCTAACCTGCATTGCACGACCTCCTAAGTTGTCCTCCGGCGACGCGGGACTCCTTTGTGCGACTTCGGGTGAGCACCATTTCACGCATCCTCGTAGTGCCTGTTTCTGGCACTTCAGCGGGTGCTGCCTGCTGCTGAGAGGGCTCCTTGTCTTGCTCGACGCCCCCTCTGTCCCCTGACGCAATTGGCGACATCCTGGTCCCTCCTGGGCCACAGCAACATCCAAAAACACCAACTGCAAGATTTGTAGCTAGCAGGGCTTGTTGGCAGTCTTTCGGCGGGAAAATACTTCTGCACAACTCTCCACGGCTTGAGGGATCCGTCCTCCAAAGGGGAAGTCTCTAGCCCTTGTTGTTCCTGCAGAAATCTAAGCTTCTACTGTCCAGTAGCAGCTTCTTTGCACCCACAGCTGGCATTTCCTGGGCATCTGCCCATCTCCGACATGCTTGTGACTTTTGGACTTGGTCCCCTTGTTCCACAGGTACCCACGACTGGAAATCCACCATTGTTGCATTGCTGGTTTGTGTCTTTCCTGCAGAATTCCCCTATCACGACTTCTATGTCCTTTGGGGAACTTTAGTGCACTTTGCACTCACTTTTCAGGGTCTTGGGGTGGGCTATTTTTCTAACCCTTACTATTTTCTAATAGTCCCAGCGACCCTCTACAAGGTCACATAGGTTTGTGGTCCATTTGTGGTTCGCATTCCACTTTTGGAGTATATGGTTTGTGTTGCCCCTATCCCTATGTGTCCCCATTGCATCCTATTGTAACTATACATTGTTTGCACTGTTTTCTAATACTATTACTGCATATTTTGGTATTGTGTACATATATCTTGTGTATATTTGCTATCCTCATACTGAGGGTACTCACTGAGATACTTCTGGCATATTGTCATAAAAATAAAGTGCATTTATTTTTAGTATATCTGTGTATTGTGTTTTCTTATGATATTGTGCATATGACACTAGTGGTACTGTAGGAGCTTCACTCGTCTCCTAGTTCAGCCTAAGCTGCTCTGCTAAGCTACCATTATCTATCAGCCTATGCTGCTAGACACCCTATACACTAATAAGGGATAACTGGGCCTGGTGCAAGGTGCAAGTACCCCTTGGTACTCACTACAAGCCAGTCCAGCCTCCTACACCTCCCAATGAAAATACAGAAGTGAAGGATGCTGATGATGTAGAACAAGATCGCCACAAGGTAACAGAACTGTGCACCAAACTGAGACCTGATATTAAAGATACCCAATTGGAAAAGAATGACCACATTATCTGTCGATGGCTCATGCTTGAGAGACTCAGTAGGAGTGCTGAGAGCCGGATACGCTGTGTGTACGATCACTGGTATCTTGGAAGCTTCCTGGCTTGAAAGAGTGTACTCTGCTCAAGTGGCTGAGTTGGTTGGTCTTATTAGAGCATGCCATATGGCCGCCGAATTAAAAGTGACTATCTATACTGATAGCAGATACGGATTTGGAATTGTATATGATTTTGGCCACAGAGGGGTTTTCTAAGCTCTTCTTGTTCTCCAGTGAAAAACGGTGAAAGAATTAAGGAGTTGTTGCACGCAATTCAGTTACCTCATGAAATTGCCGTGGTAAAATGCAGTGCTCATGTGAAGTCACAAGACTTTGTTTCAATGGGAAATGGATATGCGGATCAAGTCGCAAGGTTTTGCACATTGAACTGTATATCATTCAAGGATCAATGGGAATTGTTAACTGAAACAGAAAATGAGACATGCACAGGTTACGCATTAAGGGTGGTTGACACGTTGGAGGAATTTAAATTGTTGCAGGGACGTGCCAGGAGAGATGAGAAACGCACTTGGGTTAAGATGCAGGAGGTCTATTTAGCAGAATGCAATTGGATTTTATTGAAATGCCTGTGTGTGGAGGTTTGAGATATGTGTTGGTGATTGTGTGTATCTTTAGTGACTGGATTGAAGCTTACCCTACACGCAGAAATGACAGCCTTACGGTAGCAAAGCTGCTACTTAGGGAGTTGATTCCACGTTTCGGGTTTCCGATCTCTTTAGAATCAGATAGAGGAAGTCACTTCAACAACGAGGTGGTTAAGCTCTTGTGTGCAGCATTAAACATTGAGCAGAACTTGCATTGTAGTTACCGCCCTGAAGCCTCAGGACTAGTGGAGCAGATGAATGGTACCTTGAAGTCGAGAATGGCAAAGATGTGTGCAGCTACGAATTTTAAGTGGCCTGATGCGTTGCCCTTAGTGCTAATGTCAATGAGAAATACACCCAACAAGAAAACAGGACTGTCTCCTCATGAAATTCTCATGGGCCGAGCTATGAGACTGCCAGCCGTGCCTGCAAATGCTCTTGTGAATATCACGGATGATATGGTGTTGTACTACTGCAAGGGTTTGGCTGACGTGGTCCGCTCTTTCTCTCACCAGGTTGGAAGCAGCCACATTGCCACCGATAAATGATCCAGGTCACAACCTGAAAGCTGGTGACTGGGTTGTTGTCAAGAAGTTGTGTTTGGAGCCACAGTGGAAGGGGCCATATCAAGTAACATTAACGACTACCACTGCTGTGAAGTGTGCAGGAATTCCAAACTGGATCCATGCCAGTCACACGAAAAAGGTGACGTGTCCAACTGATGAGGAAATTGAGTTGTCGAAAACAACAGCTACAGAAAAGGAAGTCTCAGGGCTGGAGAGTAATCAAAGGGTAACTGAGACGGAAGGAGAGCCCGTTGAGGACGGCTTCGTCACTTCAGTAAGAGACGAGACAGAGAGGGGTGACAGTGAGCCTATCTCAACTGAGGCACCAGGAGGACCGACCCAAAGAGAGGTTCTCCCAGAAGCAGACGGATATGGGTTTGAAGTAGAGCCCCTGACAGACCCAGAAGGCGAAGGAGTTGAGGCAGGAGAAAGTCAGAGTGCCCAGACTCCTCCTGAGAAAATTGCAGGTCCATCAAGAGAGAACACCATAGAGTCAGAGGAGGGCCACGAGCTGCCACAAGGAAGATCAAAGACCAAGGAGACACTGAAAGGAGATAAGTGGCCAGAATCGCAAGTGACAAAAGGAAAGGTGGTTGTTGATGAAACGATAGAGGAAGACGTTGATACTACAAGGAAAGAAGATCTCAGTGAAGGAGAATTACAGGGCGAGAGTAAGTTGAAAAAGAAAGAGAGTAGCAAACCGAAGGTATGCAGGTCCTGAATGGGCATAT
The DNA here is from genome assembly GCF_031143425.1 of Pleurodeles waltl. Classification (NCBI taxonomy): domain Eukaryota; kingdom Metazoa; phylum Chordata; class Amphibia; order Caudata; family Salamandridae; genus Pleurodeles; species Pleurodeles waltl. The sequence goes on along the minus strand of NC_090439.1, from coordinate 707,880,443 downwards.
GCAACATCAGCTGAGTGGCAACAAAAGTTCTTGGCATTCTGATTTGATCGAGAAGTCCCGGGTCAATACTATGGTACCTGAGTTTGGCCAGAAGGAAAAGAGACTGTGCTAATGTGAAAACTGAGCCAAAAGAAGGCTGAGAAGAGAGACTGCTAAGTTACCGGATGTGACACTGTTAACCTGAATTGGCTTTTGAGAACTGATTTTGACAAGCTGCTAACCGAAATTGACAAGGCTCCTGGGAGTGACTGTGGAAGCTGTAAATAATTGCTGCAGAAAGACTTTCACTTGCTTTAATTTGCTGAGAAGAGAAAAGAAAAAAAACAAGAAAAATAAAACGTTAAACCATCCTCAGTTGGTTGTTGTTTGCAACTATAGCACTTTACTTCTGATTTTTTTCAGATCATGACTAACACTAGAGATGATGACAGGGGAAGTAGGCGTTGTAAATGTTTGGGTGTTGTTCTGGGTATTGTGTGTGTGATATTCATTATAGTTCTGATTGTGGGTAAGCCTTTGATAGATAAGGATGAAACTAACCATGCTACAATTCCTGAGACCACTGCTTCACTAACAGCTTTGGAAAGGTTCGAGCAGGATACAAGATATTTGCATGAGGGAACTAACACGAAAGGGGAACTATCTACTAATGTTTTCTATTGCTTGCTGAGTGAGTATGTTGACACTATGGATGCGAAAAATTGTTATGTGTGTACACAGATTCCTGTTTCGGTGCAAGAGGGAGTTACCTATCATAGTTTACCTTTGGGATAAGCTGTAGTCTGTTACTAACCCGATTCTATAACCAGGAGGAGATACAATACTTTCACTCTAACCATGATCTTGTGTTTTCTTACGTGCCTATAATAGAAGATCTAAATAGTGTAGCAAAATACTATGCCGTAAAAGTAATTAAAGGGTTCTTTGAGGCGACATTAGTTATTAGTACATCTTATGCACACCACAATAACCTGACATGTTTGCTTACACCTGTTGAGAAAAGCTTTTTAGATCACACGGAAGACAGAAGAAGGGCTTTGAAGGGGAAGTTAGAGAAGGGATTGCAACAACGTTCCTTTATAAGTAGTGAGAGCTATAGTGCAGTTAGGGAACAAGGGAAATTAGCTTTAGATGCACTACACGTAGGCAAGCTTTGAATAACGCGACCTAAGTCATATTATGACAATGTGTTTGTGGGAACAAGTGAATGTAAGCATGTGTTTTTGTTTCAGAGTAAGTGAACGTTCATGTTAAATGGACAGGATCCAGCAATCCCTGGGATCTATTATATATGTGGACTTAATGCTTATTACCGTCTTCCAAAGGGATGGTATGGGGCATGTTATTTGGGGATAGTTTTCCTAAAGATATATCAGTTAGAGGATTTGAAGAAGTTTCTGAAATTGTCTGAATTACATCGCACTAGACAAAGGAGGGACACTGCTGCTGGTGTAATAGGAGACATATTTGGAGCAATAATTCCTTCAGTGGGAGTTATCTTGAATTCAATAAATATTCAAAAGTTGTCTACTACTGTGGATAACATGCTGACACATTTTACAGGAGCTATACTCCTGATGGATACTGAACTGGCTGCGGAGAGTGCCATGACTCTTCAAAACAGGCTTGCTTTAGACATTCTT